>NW_028153183.1:0-1386456 GCF_951799395.1 Argentina silus
CCATGTTTTTGCACTTTTTTGCGATTTCAAGGTCGAAAAACACATAGGTCCCAAAATGAAAGAAACGGCTGCCGCGCCAAAACTATGGCTTCAAACTTGATGAAAACAGTCTCTCCCATAATAACTCACGGGCTGCTTGTGTTTTTTAGGCCTTTGCAAGCTATCGGAAGTGTGTGCGCGGCAGGAGAGACAAATCCATGTTTTCGCGCATTTTTTGCGATTTCAAGGTCGAAAAACACATAGGCCCCAAAATGAAAGAAACGGCTGGCGCGCCAAAACTATGGCTTCAAACTTGATGAAAACAGTCTCTCCCATAATAACTCACGGGCTGCTTGTGTTTTTTAGGCCTTTGCAAGCTATCGGAAGTGTGTGCGCGGCAGGAGAGACAAATCCATGTTTTCGCGCCTTTTTTGCGATTTCAAGGTCGAAAAACACATAGGCCCCAAAATGAAAGAAACGGCTGCCGCGCCAAAACTATGGCTTCAAACTTGATGAAAACAGTCTCTCCCATATTAACTCACGGGCTGATTGTGTTTTTTAGGCCTTCGCAAGCTATCGGAAGTGTGTGCACAGCAGGAGAGACAAATCTATGTTTTCGCGCCTGTTTTGCCATTTCCAGGTCGAAAAACACACAGACCCTAAAAATAAAGAAACGGCTGTCCAGCCAAAACTGAGGCTTCAAACTTGATGAAAACAGTCTCTCCCACAATAACTCAAGGGCCGCTTGTGTTTTTTAGGCCTTTGCAAGCTATCGGAAGTGTGTGCGCGGCAGGAGAGACAAATCAATGTTTTAGCGCCTTTTTTGCGATTTCAAGGTCGAAAAACACATAGGTCCCAAAATGAAAGAAACGGCTGCCGCGCCAAAACTATGGCTTCAAACTTGATGAAAACAGTCTCTCCCATAATAACTCACGGGCTGCTTGTGTTTTTTAGGCCTTTGCAAGCTATCGGAAGTTGTGCGCGGCAGGAGAGACAAATCCATGTTTTCGCGCCTTTTTTGCGATTTCAAGGTCGAAAAACACATAGGCCCCAAAATGAAAGAAACGGCTGGCGCGCCAAAACTATGGCTTCAAACTTGATGAAAACAGTCTTTCCCATAATAACTCACGGGCTGCTTGTGTTTTTTAGGCCTTTGCAAGCTATCGGAAGTGTGTGCGCGGCAGGAGAGACAAATCCATGTTTTCGCGCCTTTTTTGCGATTTCAAGGTCGAAAAACACATAGGCCCCAAAATGAAAGAAACGGCTGCCGCGCCAAAACTATGGCTTCAAACTTGATGAAAACAGTCTCTCCCATAATAACTCACGGGCTGCTTGTGTTTTTTAGGCCTTTGCAAGCTATCGGAAGTGTGTGCGCGGCAGGAGAGACAAATCCATGTTTTCGCGCATTTTTTGCGATTTCAAGGTCAAAAAACACATAGGCCCCAAAATGAAAGAAACGGCTGCCGCGCCAAAACTATGGCTTCAAACTTGATGAAAACAGTCTTTCCCATAATAACTCACGGGCTGCTTGTGTTTTTTAGGCCTTTGCAAGCTATCGGAAGTGTGTGCGCGGCAGGAGAGACAAATCTATGTTTTCGCGCCTTTTTTGCCATTTCCAGGTCGAAAAACACACAGAACCCAAAAATAAAGAAACGGCTGTCCAGCCAAAACTGAGGCTTCAAACTTGATGAAAACAGTCTCTCCCACAATAACTCAAGGGCCGCTTGTGTTTTTTAGGCCTTCGCAAGCTATCGGAAGTGTGTGCGCGGCAGGAGAGACAAATCCATGTTTTTGCACTTTTTTGCGATTTCAAGGTCGAAAAACACATAGGTCCCAAAATGAAAGAAACGGCTGCCGCGCCAAAACTATGGCTTCAATCTTGATGAAAACAGTCTCTCCCATAATAACTCACGGGCTGCTTGTGTTTTTTAGGCCTTTGCAAGCTATCGGAAGTGTGTGCGCGGCAGGAGAGACAAATCCATGTTTTCGCGCATTTTTTGCGATTTCAAGGTCGAAAAACACATAGGCCCCAAAATGAAAGAAACGGCTGGCGCGCCAAAACTATGGCTTCAAACTTGATGAAAACAGTCTCTCCCATAATAACTCACGGGCTGCTTGTGTTTTTTAGGCCTTTGCAAGCTATCGGAAGTGTGTGCGCGGCAGGAGAGACAAATCCATGTTTTCGCGCCTTTTTTGCGATTTCAAGGTCGAAAAACACATAGGCCCCAAAATGAAAGAAACGGCTGCCGCGCCAAAACTATGGCTTCAAACTTGATGAAAACAGTCTCTCCCATATTAACTCACGGGCTGATTGTGTTTTTTAGGCCTTCGCAAGCTATCGGAAGTGTGTGCACAGCAGGAGAGACAAATCTATGTTTTCGCGCCTGTTTTGCCATTTCCAGGTCGAAAAACACACAGACCCTAAAAATAAAGAAACGGCTGTCCAGCCAAAACTGAGGCTTCAAACTTGATGAAAACAGTCTCTCCCACAATAACTCAAGGGCCGCTTGTGTTTTTTAGGCCTTTGCAAGCTATCGGAAGTGTGTGCGCGGCAGGAGAGACAAATCAATGTTTTAGCGCCTTTTTTGCGATTTCAAGGTCGAAAAACACATAGGCCCCAAAATGAAAGAAACTGCTGGCGCGCCAAAACTATGGCTTCAAACTTGATGAAAACAGTCTCTCCCATAATAACTCACGGGCTGCTTGTGTTTTTTAGGCCTTTGCAAGCTATCGGAAGTGTGTGCGCGGCAGGAGAGACAAATCCATGTTTTCGCGCCTTTTTTGCGATTTCAAGGTCGAAAAACACATAGGCCCCAAAATGAAAGAAACGGCTGCCGCGCCAAAACTATGGCTTCAAACTTGATGAAAACAGTCTCTCCCATAATAACTCACGGGCTGCTTGTGTTTTTTAGGCCTTTGCAAGCTATCGGAAATGTGTGCGCGGCAGGAGAGACAAATCCATGTTTTCGCCCCTTTTTTGCGATTTCAAGGTCGAAAAACACATAGGCCCCAAAATGAAAGAAACGGCTGGCGCGCCAAAACTATGGCTTCAAACTTGATGAAAACAGTCTCTCCCATAATAACTCACGGGCTGCTTGTGTTTTTTAGGCCTTTGCAAGTTATCGGAAGTGTGTGCGCGGCAGGAGAGACAAATCAATGTTTTTGCGCCTTTTTTGCGATTTCAAGGTCGAAAAACACATAGGCCCCAAAATGAAAGAAACGGCTGCCGCGCCAAAACTATGGCTTCAAACTTGATGAAAACAGTCTCTCCCATATTAACTCACGGGCTGATTGTGTTTTTTAGGCCTTTGCAAGCTATCGGAAGTGTGTGCGCAGCAGGAGAGACAAATCTATGTTTTCGCGCCTTTTTTGCCATTTCCAGGTCGAAAAACACACAGAACCCAAAAATAAAGAAACGGCTGTCCAGCCAAAACTGAGGCTTCAAACTTGATGAAAACAGTCTCTCCCACAATAACTCAAGGGCCGCTTGTGTTTTTTAGGCCTTCGCAAGCTATCGGAAGTGTGTGCGCGGCAGGAGAGACAAATCCATGTTTTCGTGCATTTTTTGCGATTTCAAGGTCGAAAAACACATAGGCCCCAAAATGAAAGAAACGGCTGCCGCGCCAAAACTATGGCTTCAATCTTGATGAAAACAGTCTCTCCCATAATAACTCACGGGCTGCTTGTGTTTTTTAGGCCTTTGCAAGCTATCGGAAGTGTGTGCGCGGCAGGAGAGACAAATCCATGTTTTCGCGCCTTTTTTGCGATTTCAAGGTCGAAAAACACATAGGCCCCAAAATGAAAGAAACGGCTGGGGCGCCAAAACTATGGCTTGAAACTTGATGAAAACAGTCTCTCCCATAATAACTCAAGGGCTGCTTGTGTTTTTTAGGCCTTTGCAAGCTATCGGAAGTTGTGCGCGGCAGGAGAGACAAATCCATGTTTTCGCGCCTTTTTTGCGATTTCAAGGTCGAAAAACACATAGGCCCCAAAATGAAAGAAACGGCTGGCGCGCCAAAACTATGGCTTCAAACTTGATGAAAACAGTCTCTCCCATAATAACTCACGGGCTGCTTGTGTTTTTTAGGCCTTTGCAAGCTATCGGAAGTGTGTGCGCGGCAGGAGAGACAAATCCATGTTTTCGCGCATTTTTTGCGATTTCAAGGTCGAAAAACACATAGGCCCCAAAATGAAAGAAACGGCTGGCGCGCCAAAACTATGGCTTCAAACTTGATGAAAACAGTCTCTCCCATAATAACTCACGGGCTGCTTGTGTTTTTTAGGCCTTTGCAAGCTATCGGAAGTGTGTGCGCGGCAGGAGAGACAAATCCATGTTTTCGCGCCTTTTTTGCGATTTCAAGGTCGAAAAACACATAGGCCCCAAAATGAAAGAAACGGCTGCCGCGCCAAAACTATGGCTTCAAACTTGATGAAAACAGTCTCTCCCATATTAACTCACGGGCTGATTGTGTTTTTTAGGCCTTCGCAAGCTATCGGAAGTGTGTGCACAGCAGGAGAGACAAATCTATGTTTTCGCGCCTGTTTTGCCATTTCCAGGTCGAAAAACACACAGACCCCAAAAATAAAGAAACGGCTGTCCAGCCAAAACTGAGGCTTCAAACTTGATGAAAACAGTCTCTCCCACAATAACTCAAGGGCCGCTTGTGTTTTTTAGGCCTTTGCAAGCTATCGGAAGTGTGTGCGCGGCAGGAGAGACAAATCCATGTTTTCGTGCATTTTTTCGATTTCAAGGTCTAAAAACACATAGGCCCCAAAATGAAAGAAACGGCTGCCGCGCCAAAACTATGGCTTCAATCTTGATGAAAACAGTCTCTCCCATAATAACTCACGGGCTGCTTGTGTTTTTTAGGCCTTTGCAAGCTATCGGAAGTGTGTGCGCGGCAGGAGAGACAAATCCATGTTTTCGCGCCTTTTTTGCGATTTCAAGGTCGAAAAACACATAGGCCCCAAAATGAAAGAAACGGCTGGGGCGCCAAAACTATGGCTTGAAACTTGATGAAAACAGTCTCTCCCATAATAACTCAAGGGCTGCTTGTGTTTTTTAGGCCTTTGCAAGCTATCGGAAGTTGTGCGCGGCAGGAGAGACAAATCCATGTTTTCGCGCCTTTTTTGCGATTTCAAGGTCGAAAAACACATAGGCCCCAAAATGAAAGAAACGGCTGGCGCGCCAAAACTATGGCTTCAAACTTGATGAAAACAGTCTCTCCCATAATAACTCACGGGCTGCTTGTGTTTTTTAGGCCTTTGCAAGTTATCGGAAGTGTGTGCGCGGCAGGAGAGACAAATCAATGTTTTTGCGCCTTTTTTGCGATTTCAAGGTCGAAAAACACATAGGCCCCAAAATGAAAGAAACGGCTGCCGCGCCAAAACTATGGCTTCAAACTTGATGAAAACAGTCTCTCCCATATTAACTCACGGGCTGATTGTGTTTTTTAGGCCTTCGCAAGCTATCGGAAGTGTGTGCGCAGCAGGAGAGACAAATCTATGTTTTCGCGCCTTTTTTGCCATTTCCAGGTCGAAAAACACATAGAACCCAAAAATAAAGAAACGGCTGTCCAGCCAAAACTGAGGCTTCAAACTTGATGAAAACAGTCTCTCCCACAATAACTCACGGGCTGCTTGTGTTTTTTAGGCCTTTGCAAGCTATCGGAAGTGTGTGCGCGGCAGGAGAGACAAATCCATGTTTTCGCGCATTTTTTGCGATTTCAAGGTCGAAAAACACATAGGCCCCAAAATGAAAGAAACGGCTGCCGCGCCAAAACTATGGCTTCAAACTTGATGAAAACAGTCTCTCCCATAATAACTCACGGGCTGCTTGTGTTTTTTAGGCCTTTGCAAGCTATTGGAAGTGTGTGCGCGGCAGGAGAGACAAATCCATGTTTTCGCGCCTTTTTTGCGATTTCAAGGTCGAAAAACACATAGGCCCCAAAATGAAAGAAACGGCTGCCGCGCCAAAACTATGGCTTCAAACTTGATGAAAACAGTCTCTCCCATAATAACTCACGGGCTGCTTGTGTTTTTTAGGCCTTTGCAAGTTATCGGAAGTGTGTGCGCGGCAGGAGAGACAAATCAATGTTTTTGCGCCTTTTTTGCGATTTCAAGGTCGAAAAACACATAGGCCCCAAAATGAAAGAAACGGCTGCCGCGCCAAAACTATGGCTTCAAACTTGATGAAAACAGTCTCTCCCATAATAACTCACGGGCTGCTTGTGTTTTTTAGGCCTTTGCAAGCTATTGGAAGTGTGTGCGCGGCAGGAGAGACAAATCCATGTTTTCGCGCCTTTTTTGCGATTTCAAGGTCGAAAAACACATAGGCCCCAAAATGAAAGAAACGGCTGGCGCGCCAAAACTATGGCTTCAAACTTGATGAAAACAGTCTCTCCCATAATAACTCACGGGCTGCTTGTGTTTTTTAGGCCTTTGCAAGTTATCGGAAGTGTGTGCGCGGCAGGAGAGACAAATCAATGTTTTTGCGCCTTTTTTGCGATTTCAAGGTCGAAAAACACATAGGCCCCAAAATGAAAGAAACGGCTGCCGCGCCAAAACTATGGCTTCAAACTTGATGAAAACAGTCTCTCCCATATTAACTCACGGGCTGATTGTGTTTTTTAGGCCTTCGCAAGCTATCGGAAGTGTGTGCGCGGCAGGAGAGACAAATCCATGTTTTCGTGCATTTTTTGCGATTTCAAGGTCGAAAAACACATAGGCCCCAAAATGAAAGAAACGGCTGCCGCGCCAAAACTATGGCTTCAAACTTGATGAAAACAGTCTCTCCCATAATAACTCACGGGCTGCTTGTGTTTTTTAGGCCTTTGCAAGCTATCGGAAGTGTGTGCGCGGCAGGAGAGACAAATCCATGTTTTCGCGCATTTTTTGCGATTTCAAGGTCGAAAAACACATAGGCCCCAAAATGAAAGAAACGGCTGCCGCGCCAAAACTATGGCTTCAATCTTGATGAAAACAGTCTCTCCCATAATAACTCAAGGGCTGCTTGTGTTTTTTAGGCCTTTGCAAGCTATCGGAAGTGTGTGCGCGGCAGGAGAGACAAATCTATGTTTTCGCGCCTGTTTTGCCATTTCCAGGTCGAAAAACACACAGAACCCAAAAATAAAGAAACGGCTGTCCAGCCAAAACTGAGGCTTCAAACTTGATGAAAACAGTCTCTCCCACAATAACTCAAGGGCTGCTTGTGTTTTTTAGGCCTTTGCAAGCTATCGGAAGTTGTGCGCGGCAGGAGAGACAAATCCATGTTTTCGCGCCTTTTTTGCGATTTCAAGGTCGAAAAACACATAGGCCCCAAAATGAAAGAAACGGCTGCCGCGCCAAAACTATGGCTTCAAACTTGATGAAAACAGTCTCTCCCATAATAACTCACGGGCTGCTTGTGTTTTTTAGGCCTTTGCAAGCTATCGGAAGTGTGTGCGCGGCAGGAGAGACAAATCCATGTTTTCGCGCATTTTTTGCGATTTCAAGGTCGAAAAACACATAGGCCCCAAAATGAAAGAAACGGCTGCCGCGCCAAAACTATGGCTTCAAACTTGATGAAAACAGTCTCTCCCATAATAACTCACGGGCTGCTTGTGTTTTTTAGGCCTTTGCAAGCTATTGGAAGTGTGTGCGCGGCAGGAGAGACAAATCCATGTTTTCGCGCCTTTTTTGCGATTTCAAGGTCGAAAAACACATAGGCCCCAAAATGAAAGAAACGGCTGCCGCGCCAAAACTATGGCTTCAAACTTGATGAAAACAGTCTCTCCCATAATAACTCACGGGCTGCTTGTGTTTTTTAGGCCTTTGCAAGTTATCGGAAGTGTGTGCGCGGCAGGAGAGACAAATCAATGTTTTTGCGCCTTTTTTGCGATTTCAAGGTCGAAAAACACATAGGCCCCAAAATGAAAGAAACGGCTGCCGCGCCAAAACTATGGCTTCAAACTTGATGAAAACAGTCTCTCCCATAATAACTCACGGGCTGCTTGTGTTTTTTAGGCCTTTGCAAGCTATTGGAAGTGTGTGCGCGGCAGGAGAGACAAATCCATGTTTTCGCGCCTTTTTTGCGATTTCAAGGTCGAAAAACACATAGGCCCCAAAATGAAAGAAACGGCTGGCGCGCCAAAACTATGGCTTCAAACTTGATGAAAACAGTCTCTCCCATAATAACTCACGGGCTGCTTGTGTTTTTTAGGCCTTTGCAAGTTATCGGAAGTGTGTGCGCGGCAGGAGAGACAAATCAATGTTTTTGCGCCTTTTTTGCGATTTCAAGGTCGAAAAACACATAGGCCCCAAAATGAAAGAAACGGCTGCCGCGCCAAAACTATGGCTTCAAACTTGATGAAAACAGTCTCTCCCATATTAACTCACGGGCTGATTGTGTTTTTTAGGCCTTCGCAAGCTATCGGAAGTGTGTGCGCGGCAGGAGAGACAAATCCATGTTTTCGTGCATTTTTTGCGATTTCAAGGTCGAAAAACACATAGGCCCCAAAATGAAAGAAACGGCTGCCGCGCCAAAACTATGGCTTCAAACTTGATGAAAACAGTCTCTCCCATAATAACTCACGGGCTGCTTGTGTTTTTTAGGCCTTTGCAAGCTATCGGAAGTGTGTGCGCGGCAGGAGAGACAAATCCATGTTTTCGCGCATTTTTTGCGATTTCAAGGTCGAAAAACACATAGGCCCCAAAATGAAAGAAACGGCTGCCGCGCCAAAACTATGGCTTCAATCTTGATGAAAACAGTCTCTCCCATAATAACTCAAGGGCTGCTTGTGTTTTTTAGGCCTTTGCAAGCTATCGGAAGTGTGTGCGCGGCAGGAGAGACAAATCTATGTTTTCGCGCCTGTTTTGCCATTTCCAGGTCGAAAAACACACAGAACCCAAAAATAAAGAAACGGCTGTCCAGCCAAAACTGAGGCTTCAAACTTGATGAAAACAGTCTCTCCCACAATAACTCAAGGGCCGCTTGTGTTTTTTAGGCCTTCGCAAGCTATCGGAAGTGTGTGCGCGGCAGGAGAGACAAATCCATGTTTTCGCGCATTTTTTGCGATTTCAAGGTCCAAAAACACATAGGCCCCAAAATGAAAGAAACGGCTGCCGCGCCAAAACTATGGCTTCAATCTTGATGAAAACAGTCTCTCCCATAATAACTCACGGGCTGCTTGTGTTTTTTAGGCCTTTGCAAGCTATCGGAAGTGTGTGCGCGGCAGGAGAGACAAATCCATGTTTTCGCGCCTTTTTTGCGATTTCAAGGTCGAAAAACACATAGGCCCCAAAATGAAAGAAACGGCTGGGGCGCCAAAACTATGGCTTGAAACTTGATGAAAACAGTCTCTCCCATAATAACTCACGGGCTGCTTGTGTTTTTTAGGCCTTTGCAAGCTATCGGAAGTTGTGCGCGGCAGGAGAGACAAATCCATGTTTTCGCGCCTTTTTTGCGATTTCAAGGTCGAAAAACACATAGGCCCCAAAATGAAAGAAACGGCTGGCGCGCCAAAACTATGGCTTCAAACTTGATGAAAACAGTCTTTCCCATAATAACTCACGGGCTGCTTGTGTTTTTTAGGCCTTTGCAAGCTATCGGAAGTGTGTGCGCGGCAGGAGAGACAAATCCATGTTTTCGCGCCTTTTTTGCGATTTCAAGGTCGAAAAACACATAGGCCCCAAAATGAAAGAAACGGCTGGCGCGCCAAAACTATGGCTTCAAACTTGATGAAAACAGTCTCTCCCATATTAACTCACGGGCTGATTGTGTTTTTTAGGCCTTCGCAAGCTATCGGAAGTGTGTGCGCAGCAGGAGAGACAAATCTATGTTTTCGCGCCTGTTTTGCCATTTCCAGGTCGAAAAACACACAGACCCCAAAAATAAAGAAACGGCTGTCCAGCCAAAACTGAGGCTTCAAACTTGATGAAAACAGTCTCTCCCACAATAACTCAAGGGACGCTTGTGTTTTTTAGGCCTTCGCAAGCTATCGGAAGTGTGTGCGCGGCAGGAGAGACAAATCCATGTTTTCGTGCATTTTTTGCGATTTCAAGGTCTAAAAACACATAGGCCCCAAAATGAAAGAAACGGCTGCCGCGCCAAAACTATGGCTTCAATCTTGATGAAAACAGTCTCTCCCATAATAACTCACGGGCTGCTTGTGTTTTTTAGGCCTTTGCAAGCTATCGGAAGTGTGTGCGCGGCAGGAGAGACAAATCCATGTTTTCGCGCCTTTTTTGCGATTTCAAGGTCGAAAAACACATAGGCCCCAAAATGAAAGAAACGGCTGGGGCGCCAAAACTATGGCTTGAAACTTGATGAAAACAGTCTCTCCCATAATAACTCAAGGGCTGCTTGTGTTTTTTAGGCCTTTGCAAGCTATCGGAAATTGTGCGCGGCAGGAGAGACAAATCCATGTTTTCGCGCCTTTTTTGCGATTTCAAGGTCGAAAAACACATAGGCCCCAAAATGAAAGAAACGGCTGCCGCGCCAAAACTATGGCTTCAAACTTGATGAAAACAGTCTCTCCCATAATAACTCACGGGCTGCTTGTGTTTTTTAGGCCTTTGCAAGCTATCGGAAGTGTGTGCGCGGCAGGAGAGACAAATCCATGTTTTTGCGCATTTTTTGCGATTTCAAGGTCGAAAAACACATAGGCCCCAAAATGAAAGAAACGGCTGCCGCGCCAAAACTATGGCTTCAAACTTGATGAAAACAGTCTCTCCCATAATAACTCACGGGCTGCTTGTGTTTTTTAGGCCTTTGCAAGCTATCGGAAGTGTGTGCGCGGCAGGAGAGACAAATCCATGTTTTCGCGCCTTTTTTGCGATTTCAAGGTCGAAAAACACATAGGCCCCAAAATGAAAGAAACGGCTGCCGCGCCAAAACTATGGCTTCAAACTTGATGAAAACAGTCTCTCCCATAATAACTCACGGGCTGCTTGTGTTTTTTAGGCCTTTGCAAGTTATCGGAAGTGTGTGCGCGGCAGGAGAGACAAATCAATGTTTTTGCGCCTTTTTTGCGATTTCAAGGTCGAAAAACACATAGGCCCCAAAATGAAAGAAACGGCTGCCGCGCCAAAA
Organism: Argentina silus; assembly: GCF_951799395.1. NCBI lineage: Eukaryota > Metazoa > Chordata > Actinopteri > Argentiniformes > Argentinidae > Argentina > Argentina silus. The sequence goes on from NW_028153183.1 coordinate 11,051, forward strand.
CTATGGCTTCAAACTTGATGAAAACAGTCTCTCCCAAAATAACTCAAGGGCCGCTTGTGTTTTTTAGGCCTTCGCAAGCTATCGGAAGTGTGTGCGCGGCAGTAGAGACAAATCCATGTTTTCGCGCATTTTTTGCGATTTCAAGGTCGAAAAACACATAGGCCCCAAAATGAAAGAAACGGCTGCCGCGCCAAAACTATGGCTTCAAACTTGATGAAAACAGTCTCTCCCATAATAACTCACGGGCTACTTGTGTTTTTTAGGCCTTTGCAAGCTATCGGAAGTGTGTGCGCGGCAGGAGAGACAAATCCATGTTTTCGCGCCTTTTTTGCGATTTCAAGGTCGAAAAACACATAGGCCCCAAAATGAAAGAAACGGCTGGCGCCAAAACTATGGCTTCAAACTTGATGAAAACAGTCTCTCCCATATTAACTCACGGGCTGATTGTGTTTTTTAGGCCTTCGCAAGCTATCGGAAGTGTGTGCGCAGCAGTAGAGACAAATCTATGTTTTCGCGCCTTTTTTGCCATTTCCAGGTCGAAAAACACACAGAACCCAAAAATAAAGAAACGGCTGTCCAGCCAAAACTGAGGCTTCAAACTTGATGAAAACAGTCTCTCCCACAATAACTCAAGCGCCGCTTGTGTTTTTTAGGCCTTCGCAAGCTATCAGAAGTGTGTGCGCGGCAGGAGAGACAAATCCTTGTTTTTGCGCATTTTTTGCGATTTCAAGGTCGAAAAACACATAGGCCCCAAAATGAAAGAAACGGCTGCCGCGCCAAAACTATGGCTTCAAACTTGATGAAAACAGTCTCTCCCATATTAACTCACGGGCTGATTGTGTTTTTTAGGCCTTCGCAAGCTATCGGAAGTGTGTGCGCAGCAAGAGAGACAAATCTATGTTTTCGCGCCTTTTTTGCCATTTCCAGGTCGAAAAACACACAGAACCCAAAAATAAAGCAACGGCTGTCCAGCCAAAACTGAGGCTTCAAACTTGATGAAAACAGTCTCTCCCACAATAACTCAAGGGCCGCTTGTGTTTTTTAGGCCTTCGCAAGCTATCGGAAGTGTGTGCGCGGCAGGAGAGACAAATCCATGTTTTCGCGCCTTTTTTGCGATTTTAAGGTCGAAAAACACATAGGCCCCAAAATGAAAGAAACGGCTGGCGCGCCAAAACTATGGCTTCAAACTTGATGAAAACAGTCTCTCCCATATTAACTCACGGGCTGATTGTGTTTTTTAGGCCTTCGCAAGCTATCGGAAGTGTGTGCGCTGCAGGAGAGACAAATCTATGTTTTCGCGCCTGTTTTGCCATTTCCAGGTCGAAAAACACACAGACCCCAAAAATAAAGAAACGGCTGTCCAGCCAAAACTGAGGCTTCAAACTTGATGAAAACAGTCTCTCAGACAATAACTCAAGGGCCGCTTGTGTTTTTTAGGCCTTCGCAAGCTATCGGAAGTGTGTGCGCGGCAGGAGAGACAAATCCATGTTTTCGCGCCTTTTTTGCGATTTCAAGGTCGAAAAACACATAGGCCCCAAAATGAAAGAAACGGCTGCCGCGCCAAAACTATGGCTTCAAACTTGATGAAAACAGTCTCTCCCATAATAACTCACGGGCTGCTTGTGTTTTTTAGGCCTTTGCACGCTATCGGAAGTGTGTGCGCGGCAGGAGAGACAAATCCATGTTTTCGCGCCTTTTTTGCCATTTCCAGGTCGAAAAACACAAAGGCCCCAAAAATAAAGAAACGGCTGTCCAACCAAAACTGAGGCTTCAAACTTGATGAAAACAGTCTCTCAGACAATAACTCAAGGGCCGCTTGTGTATTTTAGGCCTTCGCAAGCTATCGGAAGTGTGTGCGCGGCAGGAGAGACAAATCCATGTTTTCGATCCTTTTTTGCCATTTCCAGGTCGAAAAACACAAAGGCCCCGAAATGAAAGAAACGGCTGCTGCGCCAAAACTATGACTTCAAACTTGATGAAAACAGTCTCTCCCACAATAACTCAAGGGCTGCTTGTGTTTTTTAGGCCTTCGCAAGATATCGGAAGTGTGTGCGCGGCAGGAGAGACAAATCAATGTTTTCGCGACTTTTTTGCGATTTCAAGGTCGAAAAACACATTGGCCCCAAAATGAAAGAAACGGCTGCCGCGCCAAAACTATGGCTTCAAACTTGATGAAAACAGTCTCTCCCATATTAACTCACGGGCTGATTGTGTTTTTTAGGCCTTCGCAAGCTATCGGAAGTGTGTGCGCAGCAGGAGAGACAAATCTATGTTTTCGCGCCTTTTTTGCCATTTCCAGGTCGAAAAACACACAGACCCCAAAAATAAAGAAACGGCTGTCCAGCCAAAACTGAGGCTTCAAACTTGATGAAAACAGTCTCTCCCAAAATAACTCAAGGGCCGCTTGTGTTTTTTAGGCCTTCGCAAGCTATCGGAAGTGTGGGCGCGGCAGTAGAGACAAATCCATGTTTTCGCGCATTTTTTGCGATTTCAAGGTCGAAAAAAACACATAGGCCCCAAAATGAAAGAAACGGCTGCCGCGCCAAAACTATGGCTTCAAACTTGATGAAAACAGTCTCTCCCATAATAACTCACGGGCTGCTTGTGTTTTTTAGGCCTTTGCAAGCTATCGGAAGTGTGTGCGCGGCAGGAGAGACAAATCCATGTTTTCGCGCCTTTTTTGCGATTTCAAGGTCGAAAAACACATAGGCCCCAAAATGAAAGAAACGGCTGGCGCGCCAAAACTATGGCTTCAAACTTGATGAAAACAGTCTCTCAGACAATAACTCAAGGGCCGCTTGTGTTTTTTAGGCCTTCGCAAGCTATCGGAAGTGTGTGCGCGGCAGGAGAGACAAATCCATGTTTTCTTGCCTTTTTTGCCATTTCCAGGTCGAAAAACACAAAGGCCCCAAAATGAAAGAAACGGCTGCTGCGCCAAAACTATGACTTCAAACTTGATGAAAACAGTCTCTCCCACAATAACTCAAGGGCTGCTTGTGTTTTTTAGGCCTTCGCAAGATATCGGAAGTGTGGTTGTGGTCAGGGTCGGGGTCGGGGTTGGGGTTAGGGAAAGGGATAGGGTCGGGGTCGGGTTGATGGTTATGGTTAGGGTTGTGGTCAGGGTCGGGGTCGGGGTTGGGGTTAGGGAAAGGGATAGGGTCGGGGTCGGGTTGATGGTTATGGTTAGGGTTGTGGTCAGGGTCGGGGTCGGGGTTGGGGTTAGGGAAAGGGATAGGGTCGGGGTCGGGTTGATGGTTATGGTTAGGGTTGTGGTCAGGGTCGGGGTCGGGGTTGGGGTTAGGGAAAGGGATAGGGTCGGGGTCGGGTTGATGGTTATGGTTAGGGTTGTGGTCAGGGTCGGGGTCGGGGTTGGGGTTAGGGAAAGGGATAGGGTCGGGGTCGGGTTGATGGTTATGGTTAAGGTTGTGGTCAGGGTCGGGGTCGGGGTTGGGGTTAGGGAAAGGGATAGGGTCGGGGTCGGGTTGATGGTTATGGTTAGGGTTGTGGTCAGGGTCGGGTTCGGGGTTGGGGTTAGGGAAAGGGATAGGGTCGGGGTCGGGTTGATGGTTATGGTTAGGGTTGTGGTCAGGGTCGGGGTTGGGGTTAGGGAAAGGGATAGGGTCGGGGTCGGGTTGATGGTTATGGTTAGGGTTGTGGTCAGGGTCGGGTTCGGGGTTGGGGTTAGGGAAAGGGATAGGGTCGGGGTCGGGTTGATGGTTATGGTTAGGGTTGTGGTCAGGGTCGGGGTTGGGGTTAGGGAAAGGGATAGGGTCGGGGTCGGGTTGATGGTTATGGTTAGGGTTGTGGTCAGGGTCGGGGTCGGGGTTGGGGTTAGGGAAAGGGATAGGGTCGGGGTCGGGTTGATGGTTATGGTTAGGGTTGTGGTCAGGGTCGGGGTCGGGGTTGGGGTTAGGAAAAGGGATAGGGTCGGGGTCGGGTTGATGGTTATGGTTAGGGTTGTGGTCAGGGTCGGGGTCGGGGTTGGGGTTAGGGAAAGGGATAGGGTCGGGGTCGGGTTGATGGTTATGGTTAGGGTTGTGGTCAGGGTCGGGGTCGGGGTTGGGGTTAGGGAAAGGGATAGGGTCGGGGTCGGGTTGATGGTTATGGTTAGGGTTGTGGTCAGGGTCGGGGTCGGGGTTGGGGTTAGGGAAAGGGATAGGGTCGGGGTCGGGTTGATGGTTATGGTTAGGGTTGTGGTCAGGGTCGGGGTCGGGGTTGGGGTTAGGGAAAGGGATAGGGTCGGGGTCGGGTTGATGGTTATGGTTAGGGTTGTGGTCAGGGTCGGGGTCGGGGTTGGGGTTAGGGAAAGGGATAGGGTCGGGGTCGGGTTGATGGTTATGGTTAGGGTTGTGGTCAGGGTCGGGGTCGGGGTTGGGGTTAGGGAAAGGGATAGGGTCGGGGTCGGGTTGATGGTTATGGTTAGGGTTGTGGTCAGGGTCGGGGTCGGGGTTGGGGTTAGGGAAAGGGATAGGGTCGGGGTCGGGTTGATGGTTATGGTTAGGGTTGTGGTCAGGGTCGGGGTCGGGGTTGGGGTTAGGAAAAGGGATAGGGTCGGGGTCGGGTTGATGGTTATGGTTAGGGTTGTGGTCAGGGTCGGGGTCGGGGTTGGGGTTAGGGAAAGGGATAGGGTCGGGGTCGGGTTGATGGTTATGGTTAGGGTTGTGGTCAGGGTCGGGGTCGGGGTTGGGGTTAGGGAAAGGGATAGGGTCGGGGTCGGGTTGATGGTTATGGTTAGGGTTGTGGTCAGGGTCGGGGTCGGGGTTGGGGTTAGGGAAAGGGATAGGGTCGGGGTCGGGTTGATGGTTATGGTTAGGGTTGTGGTCAGGGTCGGGGTCGGGGTTGGGGTTAGGGAAAGGGATAGGGTCGGGGTCGGGTTGATGGTTATGGTTAGGGTTGTGGTCAGGGTCGGGGTCGGGGTTGGGGTTAGGGAAAGGGATAGGGTCGGGGTCGGGTTGATGGTTATGGTTAGGGTTGTGGTCAGGGTCGGGGTTGGGGTTAGGGAAAGGGATAGGGTCGGGGTCGGGTTGATGGTTATGGTTAGGGTTGTGGTCAGGGTCGGGGTCGGGGTTGGGGTTAGGGAAAGGGATAGGGTCGGGGTCGGGTTGATGGTTATGGTTAGGGTTGTGGTCAGGGTCGGGGTCGGGGTTGGGGTTAGGAAAAGGGATAGGGTCGGGGTCGGGTTGATGGTTATGGTTAGGGTTGTGGTCAGGGTCGGGGTCGGGGTTGGGGTTAGGGAAAGGGATAGGGTCGGGGTCGGGTTGATGGTTATGGTTAGGGTTGTGGTCAGGGTCGGGGTCGGGGTTGGGGTTAGGGAAAGGGATAGGGTCGGGGTCGGGTTGATGGTTATGGTTAGGGTTGTGGTCAGGGTCGGGGTCGGGGTTGGGGTTAGGGAAAGGGATAGGGTCGGGGTCGGGTTGATGGTTATGGTTAGGGTTGTGGTCAGGGTCGGGGTCGGGGTTGGGGTTAGGGAAAGGGATAGGGTCGGGGTCGGGTTGATGGTTATGGTTAGGGTTGTGGTCAGGGTCGGGGTCGGGGTTGGGGTTAGGGAAAGGGATAGGGTCGGGGTCGGGTTGATGGTTATGGTTAGGGTTGTGGTCAGGGTCGGGGTCGGGGTTGGGGTTAGGGAAAGGGATAGGGTCGGGGTCGGGTTGATGGTTATGGTTAGGGTTGTGGTCAGGGTCGGGGTCGGGGTTGGGGTTAGGGAAAGGGATAGGGTCGGGGTCGGGTTGATGGTTATGGTTAGGGTTGTGGTCAGGGTCGGGGTCGGGGTTGGGGTTAGGGAAAGGGATAGGGTCGGGGTCGGGTTGATGGTTATGGTTAGGGTTGTGGTCAGGGTCGGGGTCGGGGTTGGGGTTAGGGAAAGGGATAGGGTCGGGGTCGGGTTGATGGTTATGGTTAGGGTTGTGGTCAGGGTCGGGGTCGGGGTTGGGGTTAGGGAAAGGGATAGGGTCGGGGTCGGGTTGATGGTTATGGTTAGGGTTGTGGTCAGGGTCGGGGTCGGGGTTGGGGTTAGGGAAAGGGATAGGGTCGGGGTCGGGTTGATGGTTATGGTTAGGGTTGTGGTCAGGGTCGGGGTCGGGGTTGGGGTTAGGGAAAGGGATAGGGTCGGGGTCGGGTTGATGGTTATGGTTAGGGTTGTGGTCAGGGTCGGGGTCGGGGTTGGGGTTAGGGAAAGGGATAGGGTCGGGGTCGGGTTGATGGTTATGGTTAGGGTTGTGGTCAGGGTCGGGGTCGGGGTTGGGGTTAGGGAAAGGGATAGGGTCGGGGTCGGGTTGATGGTTATGGTTAGGGTTGTGGTCAGGGTCGGGGTCGGGGTTGGGGTTAGGGAAAGGGATAGGGTCGGGGTCGGGTTGATGGTTATGGTTAGGGTTGTGGTCAGGGTCGGGGTCGGGGTTGGGGTTAGGGAAAGGGATAGGGTCGGGGTCGGGTTGATGGTTATGGTTAGGGTTGTGGTCAGGGTCGGGGTCGGGGTTGGGGTTAGGGAAAGGGATAGGGTCGGGGTCGGGTTGATGGTTATGGTTAGGGTTGTGGTCAGGGTCGGGGTCGGGGTTGGGGTTAGGGAAAGGGATAGGGTCGGGGTCGGGTTGATGGTTATGGTTAGGGTTGTGGTCAGGGTCGGGGTCGGGGTTGGGGTTAGGGAAAGGGATAGGGTCGGGGTCGGGTTGATGGTTATGGTTAGGGTTGTGGTCAGGGTCGGGGTCGGGGTTGGGGTTAGGGAAAGGGATAGGGTCGGGGTCGGGTTGATGGTTATGGTTAGGGTTGTGGTCAGGGTCGGGGTCGGGGTTGGGGTTAGGGAAAGGGATAGGGTCGGGGTCGGGTTGATGGTTATGGTTAGGGTTGTGGTCAGGGTCGGGGTCGGGGTTGGGGTTAGGGAAAGGGATAGGGTCGGGGTCGGGTTGATGGTTATGGTTAGGGTTGTGGTCAGGGTCGGGGTCGGGGTTGGGGTTAGGGAAAGGGATAGGGTCGGGGTCGGGTTGATGGTTATGGTTAGGGTTGTGGTCAGGGTCGGGGTCGGGGTTGGGGTTAGGGAAAGGGATAGGGTCGGGGTCGGGTTGATGGTTATGGTTAGGGTTGTGGTCAGGGTCGGGGTCGGGGTTGGGGTTAGGGAAAGGGATAGGGTCGGGGTCGGGTTGATGGTTATGGTTAGGGTTGTGGTCAGGGTCGGGGTCGGGGTTGGGGTTAGGGAAAGGGATAGGGTCGGGGTCGGGTTGATGGTTATGGTTAGGGTTGTGGTCAGGGTCGGGGTCGGGGTTGGGGTTAGGGAAAGGGATAGGGTCGGGGTCGGGTTGATGGTTATGGTTAGGGTTGTGGTCAGGGTCGGGGTCGGGGTTGGGGTTAGGGAAAGGGATAGGGTCGGGGTCGGGTTGATGGTTATGGTTAGGGTTGTGGTCAGGGTCGGGGTCGGGGTTGGGGTTAGGGAAAGGGATAGGGTCGGGGTCGGGTTGATGGTTATGGTTAGGGTTGTGGTCAGGGTCGGGGTCGGGGTTGGGGTTAGGGAAAGGGATAGGGTCGGGGTCGGGTTGATGGTTATGGTTAGGGTTGTGGTCAGGGTCGGGGTCGGGTTGATGGTTATGGTTAGGGTTGTGGTCAGGGTCGGGGTCGGGGTTGGGGTTAGGGAAAGGGATAGGGTCGGGGTCGGGTTGATGGTTATGGTTAGGGTTGTGGTCAGGGTCGGGGTCGGGGTTGGGGTTAGGGAAAGGGATAGGGTCGGGGTCGGGTTGATGGTTATGGTTAGGGTTGTGGTCAGGGTCGGGGTTGGGGTTAGGGAAAGGGATAGGGTCGGGGTCGGGTTGATGGTTATGGTTAGGGTTGTGGTCAGGGTCGGGGTTGGGGTTAGGGAAAGGGATAGGGTCGGGGTCGGGTTGATGGTTAGGGTTGTGGTCAGGGTCGGGGTCGGGGTTGGGGTTAGGGAAAGGGATAGGGTCGGGGTCGGGTTGATGGTTATGGTTAGGGTTGTGGTCAGGGTCGGGGTCGGGGTTGGGGTTAGGGAAAGGGATAGGGTCGGGGTCGGGTTGATGGTTATGGTTAGGGTTGTGGTCAGGGTCGGGGTTGGGGTTAGGGAAAGGGATAGGGTCGGGGTCGGGTTGATGGTTATGGTTAGGGTTGTGGTCAGGGTCGGGGTCGGGGTTGGGGTTAGGGAAAGGGATAGGGTCGGGGTCGGGTTGATGGTTATGGTTAGGGTTGTGGTCAGGGTCGGGGTCGGGGTTGGGGTTAGGGAAAGGGATAGGGTCGGGGTCGGGTTGATGGTTATGGTTAGGGTTGTGGTCAGGGTCGGGGTTGGGGTTAGGGAAAGGGATAGGGTCGGTGTCGGGTTGATGGTTATGGTTAGGGTTGTGGTCAGGGTCGGGGTCGGGGTTGGGGTTAGGGAAAGGGATAGGGTCGGGGTCGGGTTGATGGTTATGGTTAGGGTTGTGGTCAGGGTCAGGGTCGGGGTTGGGGTTAGGGAAAGGGATAGGGTCGGGGTCGGGTTGATGGTTATGGTTAGGGTTGTGGTCAGGGTCGGGGTCGGGGTTGGGGTTAGGGAAAGGGATAGGGTCGGGGTCGGGTTGATGGTTATGGTTAGGGTTGTGGTCAGGGTCGGGGTCGGGGTTGGGGTTAGGGAAAGGGATAGGGTCGGGGTCGGGTTGATGGTTATGGTTAGGGTTGTGGTCAGGGTCGGGGTCGGGGTTGGGGTTAGGGAAAGGGATAGGGTCGGGGTCGGGTTGATGGTTATGGTTAGGGTTGTGGTCAGGGTCGGGGTCGGGGTTGGGGTTAGGGAAAGGGATAGGGTCGGGGTCGGGTTGATGGTTATGGTTAGGGTTGTGGTCAGGGTCGGGGTCGGGGTCGGGGTTGGGGTTAGGGAAAGGGATAGGGTCGGGGTCGGGTTGATGGTTATGGTTAGGGTTGTGGTCAGGGTCGGGGTTGGGGTTAGGGAAAGGGATAGGGTCGGGGTCGGGTTGATGGTTATGGTTAGGGTTGTGGTCAGGGTCGGGGTCGGGGTTGGGGTTAGGGAAAGGGATAGGGTCGGGGTCGGGTTGATGGTTATGGTTAGGGTTGTGGTCAGGGTCGGGGTCGGGTTGATGGTTATGGTTAGGGTTGTGGTCAGGGTCAGGGTCGGGGTTGGGGTTAGGGAAAGGGATAGGGTCGGGGTCGGGTTGATGGTTATGGTTAGGGTTGTGGTCAGGGTCGGGGTCGGGGTTGGGGTTAGGGAAAGGGATAGGGTCGGGGTCGGGTTGATGGTTATGGTTAGGGTTGTGGTCAGGGTCGGGGTCGGGGTTGGGGTTAGGGAAAGGGATAGGGTCGGGGTCGGGTTGATGGTTATGGTTAGGGTTGTGGTCAGGGTCGGGGTCGGGGTTGGGGTTAGGGAAAGGGATAGGGTCGGGGTCGGGTTGATGGTTATGGTTAGGGTTGTGGTCAGGGTCGGGGTCGGGGTTGGGGTTAGGGAAAGGGATAGGGTCGGGGTCGGGTTGATGGTTATGGTTAGGGTTGTGGTCAGGGTCGGGGTCGGGGTTGGGGTTAGGGAAAGGGATAGGGTCGGGGTCGGGTTGATGGTTATGGTTAGGGTTGTGGTCAGGGTCGGGGTCGGGGTTGGGGTTAGGGAAAGGGATAGGGTCGGGGTCGGGTTGATGGTTATGGTTAGGGTTGTGGTCAGGGTCGGGGTCGGGGTTGGGGTTAGGGAAAGGGATAGGGTCGGGGTCGGGTTGATGGTTATGGTTAGGGTTGAAACTTGATGAAAACAGTCTCTCCCACAACAACTCAAGGGCTGCTTGTGTTTTTTAGGCCTTCGCAAGATATCGGAAGTGTGTGCGCGGCAGGAGAGACAAATCAATGTTTTCGCGCCTTTTTTGCGATTTCAAGGTCGAAAAACACATAGGCCCCAAAATGAAAGAAACGGCTGCCGCGCCAAAACTATGGCTTCAAACTTGATGAAAACAGTCTCTCCCATAATAACTCACGGGCTGCTTGTGTTTTTTAGGCCTTTGCACGCTATCGGAAGTGTGTGCGCGGCAGGAGAGACAAATCCATGTTTTCGCGCCTTTTTTCCATTTCCAGGTCGAAGAAAACAAAGGCCCCAAAAATAAAGAAACGGCTGTCCAGCCAAAACTGAGGCTTCAAACTTGATGAAAACAGTCTCTCAGACAATAACTCAAGGGCCGCTTGTGTTTTTTAGGCCTTCGCAAGCTATCGGAAGTGTGTGCGCGGCAGGAGAGACAAATCCATGTTTTCGCGCCTTTTTTGCCATTTCCAGGTCGAAAAACACAAAGGCCCCAAAATGAAAGAAACGGCTGCCGCGCCAAAACTATGACTTCAAACTTGATGAAAACAGTCTCTCCCACAATAACTCAAGGGCTGCTTGTGTTTTTTAGGCCTTCGCAAGATATCGGAAGTGTGTGCGCGGCAGGAGAGACAAATCCATGTTTTCGCGCCTTTTTTGCGATTTCAAGGTCGAAAAACACATAGGCCCCAAAATGAAAGAAACGGCTGGCGCGCCAAAACTATGGCTTCAAACTTGATGAAAACAGTCTCTCCCATATTAACTCACGGGCTGCTTGTGTTTTTTAGGCCTTTGCAAGCTATCGGAAGTGTGTGCGCGGCAGGAGAGACAAATCCATGTTTTCGCGCCTTTTTTGCGATTTCAAGGTCGAAAAACACACAGACCCCAAAAATAAAGAAACGGCTGTCCATCCAAAACTGAGGCTTCAAACTTGATGAAAACAGTCTCTCAGACAATAACTCAAGGGCCGCTTGTGTTTTTTAGGCCTTCGCAAGCTATCGGAAGTGTGTGCGCGGCAGGAGAGACAAATCCATGTTTTCGCGCCTTTTTTGCCATTTCCAGGTCGAAAAACACAAAGGCCCCAAAATGAAAGAAACGGCTGCCGCGCCAAAACTATGACTTCAAACTTGATGAAAACAGTCTCTCCCACAATAACTCAATGGCCGCTTGTGTTTTTTAGGCCTTCGCAAGCTATCGGAAGTGTGTGCGCGGCAGGAGAGCCAAATCCATGTTTTCGCGCATTTTTTGCGATTTCAAGGTCGAAAAACACATAGGCCCCAAAATGAAAGAAACGGCTGCCGCGCCAAAACTATGGCTTCAAACTTGATGAAAACAGTCTCTCCCATATTAACTCACGGGCTGATTGTGTTTTTTAGGCCTTCGCAAGCTATCGGAAGTGTGTGCGCAGCAGGAGAGACAAATCTATGTTTTCGCGCCTGTTTTGCCATTTCCAGATCGAAAAACACACAGACCCCAAAAATAAAGAAACGGCTGTCCAGCCAAAACTGAGGCTTCAAACTTGATGAAAACAGTCTCTCCCACAATAACTCAAGGGCCGCTTGTGTTTTTTAGGCCTTTGCAAGCTATCGGAAGTGTGTGCGCGGCAGGAGAGACAAATCCATGTTTTCGCGCCTTTTTTGCGATTTCAAGGTCGAAAAACACATAGGCCCCAAAATGAAAGAAACGGCTGGCGCGCCAAAACTATGGCTTCAAACTTGATGAAAACAGTCTCTCCCATAATAACTCACGGGCTGCTTGTGTTTTTTAGGCCTTTGCAAGCTATCGGAAGTGTGTGCGCGGCAGGAGAGACAAATCCATGTTTTCGCGCCTTTTTTGCGATTTCAAGGTCGAAAAACACATAGGCCCCAAAATGAAAGAAACGGCTGGCGCGCCAAAACTATGGCTTCAAACTTGATGAAAACAGTCTCTCCCATAATAACTCACGGGCTGCTTGTGTTTTTTAGGCCTTTGCAAGCTATCGGAAGTGTGTGCGCGGCAGGAGAGACAAATCCATGTTTTCGCGCCTTTTTTGCGATTTCAAGGTCGAAAAACACATAGGCCCCAAAATGAAAGAAACGGCTGGCACGCCAAAACTATGGCTTCAAACTTGATGAAAACAGTCTCTCCCATAATAACTCACGGACTGCTTGTGTTTTTTAGGCCTTTGCAAGCTATCGGAAGTGTGTGCGCGGCAGGAGAGACAAATCCATGTTTTCGCGCCTTTTTTGCGATTTCCAGGTCGAAAAACACACAGACCCCAAAAATAAAGAAACGGCTGTCCAGCCAAAACTGAGGCTTCAAACTTGATGAAAACAGTCTCTCCCACAATAACTCAATGGCCGCTTGTGTTTTTTAGGCCTTCGCAAGCTATCGGAAGTGTGTGCGCGGCAGGAGAGCCAAATCCATGTTTTCGCGCATTTTTTGCGATTTCAAGGTCGAAAAACACATAGGCCCCAAAATGAAAGAAACGGCTGCCGCGCCAAAACTATGGCTTCAAACTTGATGAAAACAGTCTCTCCCATATTAACTCACGGGCTGATTGTGTTTTTTAGGCCTTCGCAAGCTATCGGAAGTGTGTGCGCAGCAGGAGAGACAAATCTATGTTTTCGCGCCTGTTTTGCCATTTCCAGGTCGAAAAACACACAGACCCCAAAAATAAAGAAACGGCTGTCCAGCCAAAACTGAGGCTTCAAACTTGATGAAAACAGTCTCTCCCACAATAACTCAAGGGCCGCTTGTGTTTTTTAGGCCTTTGCAAGCTATCGGAAGTGTGTGCGCGGCAGGAGAGACAAATCCATGTTTTCGCGCCTTTTTTGCGATTTCAAGGTCGAAAAACACATAGGCCCCAAAATGAAAGAAACGGCTGGCGCGCCAAAACTATTGTTTCAAACTTGATGAAAACAGTCTCTCCCATAATAACTCACGGGCTGCTTGTGTTTTTTAGGCCTTGCAAGCTATCGGAAGTGTGTGCGCGGCAGGAGAGACAAATCCATGTTTTCGCGCCTTTTTTGCGATTTCAAGGTCGAAAAACACATAGGCCCCAAAATGAAAGAAACGGCTGGCGCGCCAAAACTATGGCTTCAAACTTGATGAAAACAGTCTCTCCCATAATAACTCACGGGCTGCTTGTGTTTTTTAGGCCTTTGCAAGCTATCGGAAGTGTGTGCGCGGCAGGAGAGACAAATCCATGTTTTCGCGCCTTTTTTGCGATTTCAAGGTCGAAAAACACATAGGCCCCAAAATGAAAGAAACGGCTGGCGCGCCAAAACTATGGCTTCAAACTTGATGAAAACAGTCTCTCCCATAATAACTCACGGGCTGCTTGTGTTTTTTAGGCCTTTGCAAGCTATCGGAAGTGTGTGCGCGGCAGGAGAGACAAATCCATGTTTTCGCGCCTTTTTTGCGATTTCCAGGTCGAAAAACACACAGACCCCAAAAATAAAGAAACGGCTGTCCAGCCAAAACTGAGGCTTCAAACTTGATGAAAACAGTCTCTCCCACAATAACTCAAGGGCCGCTTGTGTTTTTTAGGCCTTCGCAAGCTATCGGAAGTGTGTGCGCGGCAGGAGAGACAAATCCATTTTTTCGCGCATTTTTTGCGATTTCAAGGTCGAAAAACACATAGGCCCCAAAATGAAAGAAACGGCTGCTGCGCCAAAACTATGGCTTCAAACTTGATGAAAACAGTCTCTCCCATAATAACTCACAGGCTGCTTGTGTTTTTTAGGCCTTTGCAAGCTATCGGAAGTGTGTGCGCGGCAGGAGAGACAAATCCATGTTTTCGCGCCTTTTTTGCGATTTCAAGGTCGAAAAACACATAGGCCCCAAAATGAAAGAAACGGCTGGCGCGCCAAAACTATGGCTTCAAACTTGATGAAAACAGTCTCTCCCATAATAACTCAAGGGCCGCTTGTGTTTTTTAGGCCTTCGCAAGCTATCGGAAGTGTGTGCGCGGCAGGAGAGACAAATCCATGTTTTCGCGCATTTTTTGCGATTTCAAGGTCGAAAAACACATAGGCCCCAAAATGAAAGAAACGGCTGCCGCGCCAAAACTATGGCTTCAAACTTGATGAAAACAGTCTCTCCCATAATAACTCACAGGCTGCTTGTGTTTTTTAGGCCTTTGCAAGCTATCGGAAGTGTGTGCGCGGCAGGAGAGACAAATCCATGTTTTCGCGCCTTTTTTGCGATTTCCAGGTCGAAAAACACACAGACCCCAAAAATAAAGAAACGGCTGTCCAGCCAAAACTGAGGCTTCAAACTTGATGAAAACAGTCTCTCCCACAATAACTCAATGGCCGCTTGTGTTTTTTAGGCCTTCGCAAGCTATCGGAAGTGTGTGCGCGGCAGGAGAGACAAATCCATGTTTTCGCGCATTTTTTGCGATTTCAAGGTCGAAAAACACATAGGCCCCAAAATGAAAGAAACGGCTGCCGCGCCAAAACTATGGCTTCAAACTTGATGAAAACAGTCTCTCCCATAATAACTCACAGGCTGCTTGTGTTTTTTAGGCCTTTGCAAGCTATCGGAAGTGTGTGCGCGGCAGGAGAGACAAATCCATGTTTTCGCGCCTTTTTTGCGATTTCAAGGTCGAAAAACACATAGGCCCCAAAATGAAAGAAACGGCTGGCGCGCCAAAACTATGGTTTCAAACTTGATGAAAACAGTCTCTCCCATAATAACTCAAGGGCCGCTTGTGTTTTTTAGGCCTTCGCAAGCTATCGGAAGTGTGTGCGCGGCAGGAGAGACAAATCCATGTTTTCGCGCATTTTTTGCGATTTCCAGGTCGAAAAACACACAGACCCCAAAAATAAAGAAACGGCTGTCCAGCCAAAACTGAGGCTTCAAACTTGATGAAAACAGTCTCTCCCACAATAACTCAATGGCCGCTTGTGTTTTTTAGGCCTTCGCAAGCTATCGGAAGTGTGTGCGCGGCAGGAGAGACAAATCCATGTTTTCGCGCATTTTTTGCGATTTCAAGGTCGAAAAACACATAGGCCCCAAAATGAAAGAAACGGCTGCCGCGCCAAAACTATGGCTTCAAACTTGATGAAAACAGTCTCTCCCACAATAACTCAAGGGCCGCTTGTGTTTTTTAGGCCTTCGCAAGCTATCGGAAGTGTGTGCGCGGCAGGAGAGACAAATCCATGTTTTCGCGAATTTTTTGCGATTTCAAGGTCGAAAAACACATAGGCCCCAAAATGAAAGCAACGGCTGTCCAGCCAAAACTGAGGCTTCAAACTTGATGAAAACAGTCTCACCCACAATAACTCAAGGGCCGCTTGTGTTTTTTAGGCCTTTGCAAGCTATCGGAAGTGTGTGCGCGGCAGGAGAGACAAATCCATGTTTTCGCGCCTTTTTTGCGATTTCAAGGTCGAAAAACACATAGGCCCCAAAATGAAAGAAACGGCTGGCGCGCCAAAACTATGGCTTCAAACTTGATGAAAACAGTCTTTCCCATAATAACTCACGGGCTGCTTGTGTTTTTTAGGCCTTTGCAAGCTATCGGAAGTGTGTGCGCGGCAGGAGAGACAAATCCATGTTTTCGCGCCTTTTTTGCGATTTCAAGGTCGAAAAACACATAGGCCCCAAAATGAAAGAAACGGCTGGCGCGCCAAAACTATGGCTTCAAACTTGATGAAAACAGTCTCTCCCATATTAACTCACGGGCTGATTGTGTTTTTTAGGCCTTCGCAAGCTATCGGAAGTGTGTGCGCAGCAGGAGAGACAAATCTATGTTTTCGCGCCTGTTTTGCCATTTCCAGGTCGAAAAACACACAGACCCCAAAAATAAAGAAACGGCTGTCCAGCCAAAACTGAGGCTTCAAACTTGATGAAAACAGTCTCTCCCACAATAACTCAAGGGCCGCTTGTGTTTTTTAGGCCTTCGCAAGCTATCGGAAGTGTGTGCGCGGCAGGAGAGACAAATCCATGTTTTTGCGCATTTTTTGCGATTTCAAGGTCGAAAAACACATAGGCCCCAAAATGAAAGAAACGGCTGCCGCGCCAATACTATGGCTTCAAACTTGATGAAAACAGTCTCTCCCATAATAACTCACGGGCTGCTTGTGTTTTTTAGGCCTTTGCAAGCTATCGGAAGTGTGTGCGCGGCAGGAGATACAAATCCATGTTTTCGCGCCTTTTTTGCGATTTCAAGGTCGAAAAACACATAGGCCCCAAAATGAAAGAAACGGCTGGCGCGCCAAAACTATGGCTTCAAACTTGATGAAAACAGTCTCTCCCATATTAACTCACGGGCTGATTGTGTTTTTTAGGCCTTCGCAAGCTATCGGAAGTGTGTGCGCAGCAGGAGAGACAAATCTATGTTTTCGCGCCTGTTTTGCCATTTCCAGGTCGAAAAACACACAGACCCCAAAAATAAAGAAACGGCTGTCCAGCCAAAACTGAGGCTTCAAACTTGATGAAAACAGTCTCTCCCACAATAACTCAAGGGCCGCTTGTGTTTTTTAGGCCTTCGCAAGCTATCGGAAGTGTGTGCGCGGCAGGAGAGACAAATCCATGTTTTTGCGCATTTTTTGCGATTTCAAGGTCGAAAAACACATAGGCCCCAAAATGAAAGAAACGGCTGCCGCGCCAATACTATGGCTTCAAACTTGATGAAAACAGTCTCTCCCATAATAACTCACGGGCTGCTTGTGTTTTTTAGGCCTTTGCAAGCTATCGGAAGTGTGTGCGCGGCAGGAGATACAAATCCATGTTTTCGCGCCTTTTTTGCGATTTCAAGGTCGAAAAACACATAGGCCCCAAAATGAAAGAAACGGCTGCCGCGCCAAAACTATGGCTTCAAACTTGATGAAAACAGTCTCTCCCATATTAACTCACGGGCTGATTGTGTTTTTTAGGCCTTCGCAAGCTATCGGAAGTGTGTGCGCAGCAGGAGAGACAAATCTATGTTTTCGCGCCTTTTTTGCCATTTCCAGGTCGAAAAACACACAGACCCCAAAAATAAAGAAACGGCTGTCCAGCCAAAACTGAGGCTTCAAACTTGATGAAAACAGTCTCTCCCATAATAACTCACGGGCTGCTTGTGTTTTTTAGGCCTTTGCAAGCTATCGGAAGTGTGTGCGCGGCATGAGAGACAAATCCATGTTTTCGCGCCTTTTTTGCGATTTCAAGGTCGAAAAACACATAGGCCCCAAAATGAAAGAAACGGCTGGCGCGCCAAAACTATGGCTTCAAACTTGATGAAAACAGTCTCTCCCATATTAACTCACGGGCTGATTGTGTTTTTTAGGCCTTCGCAAGCTATCGGAAGTGTGTGCGCAGCAGGAGAGACAAATCTATGTTTTCGCGCCTGTTTTGCCATTTCCAGGTCGAAAAACACACAGACCCCAAAAATAAAGAAACGGCTGTCCAGCCAAAACTGAGGCTTCAAACTTGATGAAAACAGTCTCTCCCACAATAACTCAAGGGCCGCTTGTGTTTTTTAGGCCTTCGCAAGCTATCGGAAGTGTGTGCGCGGCAGGAGAGACAAATCCATGTTTTCGCGCCTTTTTTGCGATTTCAAGGTCGAAAAACACATAGGCCCCAAAATGAAAGAAACGGCTGGCGCGCCAAAACTATGGCTTCAAACTTGATGAAAACAGTCTCTCCCATAATAACTCACGGGCTGCTTGTGTTTTTTAGGCCTTTGCAAGCTATCGGAAGTGTGTGCGCGGCAGGAGATACAAATCCATGTTTTCGCGCCTTTTTTGCGATTTCAAGGTCGAAAAACACATAGGCCCCAAAATGAAAGAAACGGCTGCCGCGCCAAAACTATGGCTTCAAACTTGATGAAAACAGTCTCTCCCATATTAACTCACGGGCTGATTGTGTTTTTTAGGCCTTCGCAAGCTATCGGAAGTGTGTGCGCAGCAGGAGAGACAAATCTATGTTTTCGCGCCTTTTTTGCCATTTCCAGGTCGAAAAACACACAGACCCCAAAAATAAAGAAACGGCTGTCCAGCCAAAACTGAGGCTTCAAACTTGATGAAAACAGTCTCTCCCATAATAACTCACGGGCTGCTTGTGTTTTTTAGGCCTTTGCAAGCTATCGGAAGTGTGTGCGCGGCAGGAGAGACAAATCCATGTTTTCGCGCCTTTTTTGCGATTTCAAGGTCGAAAAACACATAGGCCCCAAAATGAAAGAAACGGCTGGCGCGCCAAAACTATGGCTTCAAACTTGATGAAAACAGTCTCTCCCATATTAACTCACGGGCTGATTGTGTTTTTTAGGCCTTCGCAAGCTATCGGAAGTGTGTGCGCAGCAGGAGAGACAAATCTATGTTTTCGCGCCTGTTTTGCCATTTCCAGGTCGAAAAACACACAGACCCCAAAAATAAAGAAACGGCTGTCCAGCCAAAACTGAGGCTTCAAACTTGATGAAAACAGTCTCTCCCACAATAACTCAAGGGCCGCTTGTGTTTTTTAGGCCTTCGCAAGCTATCGGAAGTGTGTGCGCGGCAGGAGAGACAAATCCATGTTTTCGCGCATTTTTTGCGATTTCAAGGTCGAAAAACACATAGGCCCCAAAATGAAAGAAACGGATGCCGCGCCAATACTATGGCTTCAAACTTGATGAAAACAGTCTCTCCCATATTAACTCACGGGCTGATTGTGTTTTTTAGGCCTTCGCAAGCTATCGGAAGTGTGTGCGCAGCAGGAGAGACAAATCTATGTTTTCGCGCCTTTTTTGCCATTTCCAGGTCGAAAAACACACAGACCCCAAAAATAAAGAAACGGCTGTCCAGCCAAAACTGAGGCTTCAAACTTGATGAAAACAGTCTCTCCCAAAATAACTCAAGGGCCGCTTGTGTTTTTTAGGCCTTCGCAAGCTATCGGAAGTGTGTGCGCGGCAGTAGAGACAAATCCATGTTTTCGCGCATTTTTTGCGATTTCAAGGTCGAAAAACACATAGGCCCCAAAATGAAAGAAACGGCTGCCGCGCCAAAACTATGGCTTCAAACTTGATGAAAACAGTCTCTCCCATAATAACTCACGGGCTGCTTGTGTTTTTTAGGCCTTTGCAAGCTATCGGAAGTGTGTGCGCGGCAGGAGAGACAAATCCATGTTTTCGCGCCTTTTTTGCGATTTCAAGGTCGAAAAACACATAGGCCCCAAAATGAAAGAAACGGCTGGCGCGCCAAAACTATGGCTTCAAACTTGATGAAAACAGTCTCTCCCATAATAACTCACGGGCTGCTTGTATTTTTTAGGCCTTTGCAAGCTATCGGAAGTGTGTGCGCGGCAGGAGAGACAAATCCATGTTTTCGCGCCTTTTTTGCGATTTCAAGGTCGAAAAACACATAGGCCCCAAAATGAAAGAAACGGCTGGCGCGCCAAAACTATGGCTTCAAACTTGATGAAAACAGTCTCTCCCATAATAACTCACGGACTGCTTGTGTTTTTTAGGCCTTTGCAAGCTATCGGAAGTGTGTGCGCGGCAGGAGAGACAAATCCATGTTTTCGCGCCTTTTTTGCGATTTCCAGGTCGAAAAACACACAGACCCCAAAAATAAAGAAACGGCTGTCCAGCCAAAACTGAGGCTTCAAACTTGATGAAAACAGTCTCTCCCACAATAACTCAAGGGCCGCTTGTGTTTTTTAGGCCTTCGCAAGCTATCGGAAGTGTGTGCGCGGCAGGAGAGACAAATCCATGTTTTCGCGCATTTTTTGCGATTTCAAGGTCGAAAAACACATAGGCCCCAAAATGAAAGAAACGGCTGCCGCGCCAAAACTATGGCTTCAAACTTGATGAAAACAGTCTCTCCCATAATAACTCACGGGCTGCTTGTGTTTTTTAGGCCTTTGCAAGCTATCGGAAGTGTGTGCGCGGCAGGAGAGACAAATCCATGTTTTCGCGCCTTTTTTGCCATTTCCAGGTCGAAAAACACACAGACCCCAAAAATAAAGAAACGGCTGTCCAGCCAAAACTGAGGCTTCAAACTTGATGAAAACAGTCTCTCCCATAATAACTCACGGGCTGCTTGTGTTTTTTAGGCCTTTGCAAGCTATCGGAAGTGTGTGCGCGGCATGAGAGACAAATCCATGTTTTCGCGCCTTTTTTGCGATTTCAAGGTCGAAAAACACATAGGCCCCAAAATGAAAGAAACGGCTGGCGCGCCAAAACTATGGCTTCAAACTTGATGAAAACAGTCTCTCCCATATTAACTCACGGGCTGATTGTGTTTTTTAGGCCTTCGCAAGCTATCGGAAGTGTGTGCGCAGCAGGAGAGACAAATCTATGTTTTCGCGCCTGTTTTGCCATTTCCAGGTCGAAAAACACACAGACCCCAAAAATAAAGAAACGGCTGTCCAGCCAAAACTGAGGCTTCAAACTTGATGAAAACAGTCTCTCCCACAATAACTCAAGGGCCGCTTGTGTTTTTTAGGCCTTCGCAAGCTATCGGAAGTGTGTGCGCGGCAGGAGAGACAAATCCATGTTTTCGCGCCTTTTTTGCGATTTCAAGGTCGAAAAACACATAGGCCCCAAAATGAAAGAAACGGCTGGCGCGCCAAAACTATGGCTTCAAACTTGATGAAAACAGTCTCTCCCATAATAACTCACGGGCTGCTTGTGTTTTTTAGGCCTTTGCAAGCTATCGGAAGTGTGTGCGCGGCAGGAGATACAAATCCATGTTTTCGCGCCTTTTTTGCGATTTCAAGGTCGAAAAACACATAGGCCCCAAAATGAAAGAAACGGCTGCCGCGCCAAAACTATGGCTTCAAACTTGATGAAAACAGTCTCTCCCATATTAACTCACGGGCTGATTGTGTTTTTTAGGCCTTCGCAAGCTATCGGAAGTGTGTGCGCAGCAGGAGAGACAAATCTATGTTTTCGCGCCTTTTTTGCCATTTCCAGGTCGAAAAACACACAGACCCCAAAAATAAAGAAACGGCTGTCCAGCCAAAACTGAGGCTTCAAACTTGATGAAAACAGTCTCTCCCATAATAACTCACGGGCTGCTTGTGTTTTTTAGGCCTTTGCAAGCTATCGGAAGTGTGTGCGCGGCAGGAGAGACAAATCCATGTTTTCGCGCCTTTTTTGCGATTTCAAGGTCGAAAAACACATAGGCCCCAAAATGAAAGAAACGGCTGGCGCGCCAAAACTATGGCTTCAAACTTGATGAAAACAGTCTCTCCCATATTAACTCACGGGCTGATTGTGTTTTTTAGGCCTTCGCAAGCTATCGGAAGTGTGTGCGCAGCAGGAGAGACAAATCTATGTTTTCGCGCCTGTTTTGCCATTTCCAGGTCGAAAAACACACAGACCCCAAAAATAAAGAAACGGCTGTCCAGCCAAAACTGAGGCTTCAAACTTGATGAAAACAGTCTCTCCCACAATAACTCAAGGGCCGCTTGTGTTTTTTAGGCCTTCGCAAGCTATCGGAAGTGTGTGCGCGGCAGGAGAGACAAATCCATGTTTTCGCGCATTTTTTGCGATTTCAAGGTCGAAAAACACATAGGCCCCAAAATGAAAGAAACGGATGCCGCGCCAATACTATGGCTTCAAACTTGATGAAAACAGTCTCTCCCATATTAACTCACGGGCTGATTGTGTTTTTTAGGCCTTCGCAAGCTATCGGAAGTGTGTGCGCAGCAGGAGAGACAAATCTATGTTTTCGCGCCTTTTTTGCCATTTCCAGGTCGAAAAACACACAGACCCCAAAAATAAAGAAACGGCTGTCCAGCCAAAACTGAGGCTTCAAACTTGATGAAAACAGTCTCTCCCAAAATAACTCAAGGGCCGCTTGTGTTTTTTAGGCCTTCGCAAGCTATCGGAAGTGTGTGCGCGGCAGTAGAGACAAATCCATGTTTTCGCGCATTTTTTGCGATTTCAAGGTCGAAAAACACATAGGCCCCAAAATGAAAGAAACGGCTGCCGCGCCAAAACTATGGCTTCAAACTTGATGAAAACAGTCTCTCCCATAATAACTCACGGGCTGCTTGTGTTTTTTAGGCCTTTGCAAGCTATCGGAAGTGTGTGCGCGGCAGGAGAGACAAATCCATGTTTTCGCGCCTTTTTTGCGATTTCAAGGTCGAAAAACACATAGGCCCCAAAATGAAAGAAACGGCTGGCGCGCCAAAACTATGGCTTCAAACTTGATGAAAACAGTCTCTCCCATAATAACTCACGGGCTGCTTGTATTTTTTAGGCCTTTGCAAGCTATCGGAAGTGTGTGCGCGGCAGGAGAGACAAATCCATGTTTTCGCGCCTTTTTTGCGATTTCAAGGTCGAAAAACACATAGGCCCCAAAATGAAAGAAACGGCTGGCGCGCCAAAACTATGGCTTCAAACTTGATGAAAACAGTCTCTCCCATAATAACTCACGGACTGCTTGTGTTTTTTAGGCCTTTGCAAGCTATCGGAAGTGTGTGCGCGGCAGGAGAGACAAATCCATGTTTTCGCGCCTTTTTTGCGATTTCCAGGTCGAAAAACACACAGACCCCAAAAATAAAGAAACGGCTGTCCAGCCAAAACTGAGGCTTCAAACTTGATGAAAACAGTCTCTCCCACAATAACTCAAGGGCCGCTTGTGTTTTTTAGGCCTTCGCAAGCTATCGGAAGTGTGTGCGCGGCAGGAGAGACAAATCCATGTTTTCGCGCATTTTTTGCGATTTCAAGGTCGAAAAACACATAGGCCCCAAAATGAAAGAAACGGCTGCCGCGCCAAAACTATGGCTTCAAACTTGATGAAAACAGTCTCTCCCATAATAACTCACGGGCTGCTTGTGTTTTTTAGGCCTTTGCAAGCTATCGGAAGTGTGTGCGCGGCAGGAGAGACAAATCCATGTTTTCGCGCCTTTTTTGCGATTTCAAGGTCGAAAAACACATAGGCCCCAAAATGAAAGAAACGGCTGGCGCGCCAAAACTATGGCTTCAAACTTGATGAAAACAGTCTCTCCCATATTAACTCACGGGCTGATTGTGTTTTTTAGGCCTTCGCAAGCTATCGGAAGTGTGTGCGCAGCAGGAGAGACAAATCTATGTTTTCGCGCCTTTTTTTCATTTCCAGGTCGAAAAACACACAGAACCCAAAAATAAAGAAACGGCTGTCCAGCCAAAACTGAGGCTTCAAACTTGATGAAAACAGTCTCTCCCACAATAACTCAAGGGCCGCTTGTGTTTTTTAGGCCTTCGCAAGCTATCAGAAGTGTGTGCGCGGCAGGAGAGACAAATCCATGTTTTTGCGCATTTTTTGCGATTTCAAGGTCGAAAAACACATAGGCCCCAAAATGAAAGAAACGGCTGGCGCGCCAAAACTATGGCTTCAAACTTGATGAAAACAGTCTCTCCAATAATAACTCACGGGCTGCTTGTGTTTTTTAGGCCTTTGCAAGCTATCGGAAGTGTGTGCGCGGCAGGAGAGACAAATCCATGTTTTCGCGCCTTTTTTGCGATTTCAAGGTCGAAAAACACATAGGCCCCAAAATGAAAGAAACGGCTGGCGCGCCAAAACTATGGCTTCAAACTTGAGGAAAACAGTCTCTCCCATAATAACTCACGGGCTGCTTGTGTTTTTTAGGCCTTTGCAAGCTATCGGAAGTGTGTGCGCGGCAGGAGAGACAAATCCATGTTTTCGCGCCTTTTTTGCGATTTCAAGGTCGAAAAACACATAGGCCCCAAAATGAAAGAAACGGATGGCGCGCCAAAACTATGGCTTCAAACTTGATGAAAACAGTCTCTCCCATAATAACTCACGGGCTGCTTGTGTTTTTTAGGCCTTTGCAAGCTATCGGAAGTGTGTGCGCGGCAGGAGAGACAAATCCATGTTTTCGCGCCTTTTTTGCGATTTCCAGGTCGAAAAACACACAGACCCCAAAAATAAAGAAACGGCTGTCCAGCCAAAACTGAGGCTTCAAACTTGATGAAAACAGTCTCTCCCACAATAACTCAAGGGCCGCTTGTGTTTTTTAGGCCTTCGCAAGCTATCGGAAGTGTGTGCGCGGCAGGAGAGACAAATCCATGTTTTCGCGCATTTTTTGCGATTTCAAGGTCGAAAAACACATAGGCCCCAAAATGAAAGAAACGGCTGCCGCGCCAATACTATGGCTTCAAACTTGATGAAAACAGTCTCTCCCATAATAACTCACGGGCTGCTTGTGTTTTTTAGGCCTTTGCAAGCTATCGGAAGTGTGTGCGCGGCAGGAGATACAAATCCATGTTTTCGCGCCTTTTTTGCGATTTCAAGGTCGAAAAACACATAGGCCCCAAAATGAAAGAAACGGCTGCCGCGCCAAAACTATGGCTTCAAACTTGATGAAAACAGTCTCTCCCATATTAACTCACGGGCTGATTGTGTTTTTTAGGCCTTCGCAAGCTATCGGAAGTGTGTGCGCGGCAGTAGAGACAAATCCATGTTTTCGCGCATTTTTTGCGATTTCAAGGTCGAAAAACACATAGGCCCCAAAATGAAAGAAACGGCTGCCGCGCCAAAACTATGGCTTCAAACTTGATGAAAACAGTCTCTCCCATAATAACTCACGGGCTGCTTGTGTTTTTTAGGCCTTTGCAAGCTATCGGAAGTGTGTGCGCGGCAGGAGAGACAAATCCATGTTTTCGCGCCTTTTTTGCGATTTCAAGGTCGAAAAACACATAGGCCCCAAAATGAAAGAAACGGCTGGCGCGCCAAAACTATGGCTTCAAACTTGATGAAAACAGTCTCTCCCATAATAACTCACGGGCTGCTTGTATTTTTTAGGCCTTTGCAAGCTATCGGAAGTGTGTGCGCGGCAGGAGAGACAAATCCATGTTTTCGCGCCTTTTTTGCGATTTCAAGGTCGAAAAACACATAGGCCCCAAAATGAAAGAAACGGCTGGCGCGCCAAAACTATGGCTTCAAACTTGATGAAAACAGTCTCTCCCATAATAACTCACGGACTGCTTGTGTTTTTTAGGCCTTTGCAAGCTATCGGAAGTGTGTGCGCGGCAGGAGAGACAAATCCATGTTTTCGCGCCTTTTTTGCGATTTCCAGG
Organism: Argentina silus; assembly: GCF_951799395.1. NCBI lineage: Eukaryota > Metazoa > Chordata > Actinopteri > Argentiniformes > Argentinidae > Argentina > Argentina silus. The sequence goes on from NW_028153183.1 coordinate 35,782, forward strand.
TCGAAAAACACACAGACCCCAAAAATAAAGAAACGGCTGTCCAGCCAAAACTGAGGCTTCAAACTTGATGAAAACAGTCTCTCCCACAATAACTCAAGGGCCGCTTGTGTTTTTTAGGCCTTCGCAAGCTATCGGAAGTGTGTGCGCGGCAGGAGAGACAAATCCATGTTTTCGCGCATTTTTTGCGATTTCAAGGTCGAAAAACACATAGGCCCCAAAATGAAAGAAACGGCTGCCGCGCCAAAACTATGGCTTCAAACTTGATGAAAACAGTCTCTCCCATAATAACTCACGGGCTGCTTGTGTTTTTTAGGCCTTTGCAAGCTATCGGAAGTGTGTGCGCGGCAGGAGAGACAAATCCATGTTTTCGCGCCTTTTTTGCGATTTCAAGGTCGAAAAACACATAGGCCCCAAAATGAAAGAAACGGCTGGCGCGCCAAAACTATGGCTTCAAACTTGATGAAAACAGTCTCTCCCATATTAACTCACGGGCTGATTGTGTTTTTTAGGCCTTCGCAAGCTATCGGAAGTGTGTGCGCAGCAGGAGAGACAAATCTATGTTTTCGCGCCTTTTTTTCATTTCCAGGTCGAAAAACACACAGAACCCAAAAATAAAGAAACGGCTGTCCAGCCAAAACTGAGGCTTCAAACTTGATGAAAACAGTCTCTCCCACAATAACTCAAGGGCCGCTTGTGTTTTTTAGGCCTTCGCAAGCTATCAGAAGTGTGTGCGCGGCAGGAGAGACAAATCCATGTTTTTGCGCATTTTTTGCGATTTCAAGGTCGAAAAACACATAGGCCCCAAAATGAAAGAAACGGCTGGCGCGCCAAAACTATGGCTTCAAACTTGATGAAAACAGTCTCTCCAATAATAACTCACGGGCTGCTTGTGTTTTTTAGGCCTTTGCAAGCTATCGGAAGTGTGTGCGCGGCAGGAGAGACAAATCCATGTTTTCGCGCCTTTTTTGCGATTTCAAGGTCGAAAAACACATAGGCCCCAAAATGAAAGAAACGGCTGGCGCGCCAAAACTATGGCTTCAAACTTGAGGAAAACAGTCTCTCCCATAATAACTCACGGGCTGCTTGTGTTTTTTAGGCCTTTGCAAGCTATCGGAAGTGTGTGCGCGGCAGGAGAGACAAATCCATGTTTTCGCGCCTTTTTTGCGATTTCAAGGTCGAAAAACACATAGGCCCCAAAATGAAAGAAACGGATGGCGCGCCAAAACTATGGCTTCAAACTTGATGAAAACAGTCTCTCCCATAATAACTCACGGGCTGCTTGTGTTTTTTAGGCCTTTGCAAGCTATCGGAAGTGTGTGCGCGGCAGGAGAGACAAATCCATGTTTTCGCGCCTTTTTTGCGATTTCCAGGTCGAAAAACACACAGACCCCAAAAATAAAGAAACGGCTGTCCAGCCAAAACTGAGGCTTCAAACTTGATGAAAACAGTCTCTCCCACAATAACTCAAGGGCCGCTTGTGTTTTTTAGGCCTTCGCAAGCTATCGGAAGTGTGTGCGCGGCAGGAGAGACAAATCCATGTTTTCGCGCATTTTTTGCGATTTCAAGGTCGAAAAACACATAGGCCCCAAAATGAAAGAAACGGCTGCCGCGCCAAAACTATGGCTTCAAACTTGATGAAAACAGTCTCTCCCATAATAACTCACGGGCTGCTTGTGTTTTTTAGGCCTTTGCAAGCTATCGGAAGTGTGTGCGCGGCAGGAGAGACAAATCCATGTTTTCGCGCCTTTTTTGCGATTTCAAGGTCGAAAAACACATAGGCCCCAAAATGAAAGAAACGGCTGGCGCGCCAAAACTATGGCTTCAAACTTGATGAAAACAGTCTCTCCCATAATAACTCACGGGCTGCTTGTGTTTTTTAGGCCTTTGCAAGCTATCGGAAGTGTGTGCGCGGCAGGAGAGACAAATCCATGTTTTCGCGCCTTTTTTGCGATTTCCAGGTCGAAAAACACACAGACCCCAAAAATAAAGAAACGGCTGTCCAGCCAAAACTGAGGCTTCAAACTTGATGAAAACAGTCTCTCCCACAATAACTCAAGGGCCGCTTGTGTTTTTTAGGCCTTCGCAAGCTATCAGAAGTGTGTGCGCGGCAGGAGAGACAAATCCATGTTTTTGCAATTTTTTGGCGATTTCAAGGTCGAAAAACACATAGGCCCCAAAATGAAAGAAACGGCTGCCGCGCCAAAACTATGGCTTCAAACTTGATGAAAACAGTCTCTCCCATATTAACTCACGGGCTGATTGTGTTTTTTAGGCCTTCGCAAGCTATCGGAAGTGTGTGCGCAGCAGGAGAGACAAATCCATGTTTTCGCGCCTTTTTTGCGATTTCAAGGTCGAAAAACACATAGGCCCCAAAATGAAAGAAACGGCTGGGGCGCCAAAACTATGGCTTGAAACTTGATGAAAACAGTCTCTCCCATAATAACTCAAGGGCTGCTTGTGTTTTTTAGGCCTTTGCAAGCTATCGGAAGTGTGTGCGCGGCAGGAGAGACAAATCCATGTTTTCGCGCCTTTTTTGCGATTTCAAGGTCGAAAAACACATAGGCCCCAAAATGAAAGAAACGGCTGCCGCGCCAAAACTATGGCTTCAAACTTGATGAAAACAGTCTCTCCCATAATAACTCACGGGCTGCTTGTGTTTTTTAGGCCTTTGCAAGCTATCGGAAGTGTGTGCGCGGCAGGAGAGACAAATCCATGTTTTCGCGCATTTTTTGCGATTTCAAGGTCGAAAAACACATAGGCCCCAAAATGAAAGAAACGGCTGGCGTGCCAAAACTATGGCTTCAAACTTGATGAAAACAGTCTCTCCCATAATAACTCACGGGCTGCTTGTGTTTTTTAGGCCTTTGCAAGCTATCGGAAGTGTGTGCGCGGCAGGAGAGACAAATCCATGTTTTCGCGCCTTTTTTGCGATTTCAAGGTCGAAAAACACATAGGCCCCAAAATGAAAGAAACGGCTGCCGCGCCAAAACTATGGCTTCAAACTTGATGAAAACAGTCTCTCCCATATTAACTCACGGGCTGATTGTGTTTTTTAGGCCTTCGCAAGCTATCGGAAGTGTGTGCACAGCAGGAGAGACAAATCTATGTTTTCGCGCCTGTTTTGCCATTTCCAGGTCGAAAAACACACAGACCCCAAAAATAAAGAAACGGCTGGGGCGCCAAAACTATGGCTTGAAACTTGATGAAAACAGTCTCTCCCATAATAACTCAAGGGCTGCTTGTGTTTTTTAGGCCTTTGCAAGCTATCGGAAGTTGTGCGCGGCAGGAGAGACAAATCCATGTTTTCGCGCCTTTTTTGCGATTTCAAGGTCGAAAAACACATAGGCCCCAAAATGAAAGAAACGGCTGCCGCGCCAAAACTATGGCTTCAAACTTGATGAAAACAGTCTCTCCCATAATAACTCACGGGCTGCTTGTGTTTTTTAGGCCTTTGCAAGCTATCGGAAGTGTGTGCGCGGCAGGAGAGACAAATCCATGTTTTCGCGCATTTTTTGCGATTTCAAGGTCGAAAAACACATAGGCCCCAAAATGAAAGAAACGGCTGCCGCGCCAAAACTATGGCTTCAAACTTGATGAAAACAGTCTCTCCCATAATAACTCACGGGCTGCTTGTGTTTTTTAGGCCTTTGCAAGCTATCGGAAGTGTGTGCGCGGCAGGAGAGACAAATCCATGTTTTCGCGCATTTTTTGCGATTTCAAGGTCGAAAAACACATAGGCCCCAAAATGAAAGAAACGGCTGCCGCGCCAAAACTATGGCTTCAAACTTGATGAAAACAGTCTCTCCCATAATAACTCACGGGCTGCTTGTGTTTTTTAGGCCTTTGCAAGCTATTGGAAGTGTGTGCGCGGCAGGAGAGACAAATCCATGTTTTCGCGCCTTTTTTGCGATTTCAAGGTCGAAAAACACATAGGCCCCAAAATGAAAGAAACGGCTGCCGCGCCAAAACTATGGCTTCAATCTTGATGAAAACAGTCTCTCCCATAATAACTCACGGGCTGCTTGTGTTTTTTAGGCCTTTGCAAGCTATCGGAAGTGTGTGCGCGGCAGGAGAGACAAATCCATGTTTTCGCGACTTTTTTGCGATTTCAAGGTCGAAAAACACATAGGCCCCAAAATGAAAGAAACGGCTGCCGCGCCAAAACTATGGCTTCAAACTTGATGAAAACAGTCTCTCCCATAATAACTCACGGGCTGCTTGTGTTTTTTAGGCCTTTGCAAGCTATCGGAAGTGTGTGCGCAGCAGGAGAGACAAATCTATGTTTTCGCGCCTTTTTTGCCATTTCCAGGTCGAAAAACACATAGAACCCAAAAATAAAGAAACGGCTGTCCAGCCAAAACTGAGGCTTCAAACTTGATGAAAACAGTCTCTCCCACAATAACTCAAGGGCCGCTTGTGTTTTTTAGGCCTTCGCAAGCTATCGGAAGTGTGTGCGCGGCAGGAGAGACAAATCCATGTTTTCGTGCATTTTTTGCGATTTCAAGGTCGAAAAACACATAGGCCCCAAAATGAAAGAAACGGCTGGGGCGCCAAAACTATGGCTTGAAACTTGATGAAAACAGTCTCTCCCATAATAACTCAAGGGCTGCTTGTGTTTTTTAGGCCTTTGCAAGCTATCGGAAGTTGTGCGCGGCAGGAGAGACAAATCCATGTTTTCGCGCCTTTTTTGCGATTTCAAGGTCGAAAAACACATAGGCCCCAAAATGAAAGAAACGGCTGGCGCGCCAAAACTATGGCTTCAAACTTGATGAAAACAGTCTCTCCCATATTAACTCACGGGCTGATTGTGTTTTTTAGGCCTTCGCAAGCTATCGGAAGTGTGTGCTCAGCAGGAGAGACAAATCTATGTTTTCGCGCCTGTTTTGCCATTTCCAGGTCGAAAAACACACAGAACCCAAAAATAAAGACACGGCTGTCCAGCCAAAACTGAGGCTTCAAACTTGATGAAAACAGTCTCTCCCACAATAACTCAAGGGCCGCTTGTGTTTTTTAGGCCTTCGTAAGCTATCGGAAGTGTGTGCGCGGCAGGAGAGACAAATCCATGTTTTCGCGCATTTTTTGCGATTTCAAGGTCAAAAAACACATAGGCCCCAAAATGAAAGAAACGGCTGGGGCGCCAAAACTATGGCTTGAAACTTGATGAAAACAGTCTCTCCCATAATAACTCAAGGGCTGCTTGTGTTTTTTAGGCCTTTGCAAGCTATCGGAAGTTGTGCGCGGCAGGAGAGACAAATCTATGTTTTCGCGCCTTTTTTGCGATTTCAAGGTCGAAAAACACATAGGCCCCAAAATGAAAGAAACGGCTGCCGCGCCAAAACTATGGCTTCAAACTTGATGAAAACAGTCTCTCCCATAATAACTCACGGGCTGCTTGTGTTTTTTAGGCCTTTGCAAGCTATCGGAAGTGTGTGCGCGGCAGGAGAGACAAATCCATGTTTTCGCGCCTTTTTTGCGATTTCAAGGTCGAAAAACACATAGGCCCCAAAATGAAAGAAACGGCTGGCGCGCCAAAACTATGGCTTCAAACTTGATGAAAACAGTCTCTCCCATATTAACTCACGGGCTGATTGTGTTTTTTAGGCCTTCGCAAGCTATCGGAAGTGTGTGCTCAGCAGGAGAGACAAATCTATGTTTTCGCGCCTGTTTTGCCATTTCCAGGTCGAAAAACACACAGAACCCAAAAATAAAGACACGGCTGTCCAGCCAAAACTGAGGCTTCAAACTTGATGAAAACAGTCTCTCCCATAATAACTCACGGGCTGCTTGTGTTTTTTAGGCCTTTGCAAGCTATCGGAAGTGTGTACGCGGCAGGAGAGACAAATCCATGTTTTCGCGCCTTTTTTGCGATTTCAAGGTCGAAAAACACATAGGCCCCAAAATGAAAGAAACGGCTGCCGCGCCAAAACTATGGCTTCAATCTTGATGAAAACAGTCTCTCCCATAATAACTCACGGGCTGCTTGTGTTTTTTAGGCCTTTGCAAGCTATCGGAAGTGTGTGCGCGGCAGGAGAGACAAATCCATGTTTTCGCGCCTTTTTTGCGATTTCAAGTTCGAAAAACACATAGGCCCCAAAATGAAAGAAACGGCTGGGGCGCCAAAACTATGGCTTGAAACTTGATGAAAACAGTCTCTCCCATATTAACTCACGGGCTGATTGTGTTTTTTAGGCCTTCGCAAGCTATCGGAAATGTGTGCGCAGCAGGAGAGACAAATCTATGTTTTCGCGCCTTTTTTGCCATTTCCAGGTCGAAAAACACATAGAACCCAAAAATAAAGAAACGGCTGTCCAGCCAAAACTGAGGCTTCAAACTTGATGAAAACAGTCTCTCCCATAATAACTCACGGGCTGCTTGTGTTTTTTAGGCCTTCGCAAGCTATCGGAAGTGTGTGCGCGGCAGGAGAGACAAATCCATGTTTTCGCGCATTTTTTGCGATTTCAAGGTCGAAAAACACATAGGCCCCAAAATGAAAGAAACGGCTGGCGCGCCAAAACTATGGCTTCAAACTTGATGAAAACAGTCTCTCCCATATTAACTCACGGGCTGATTGTGTTTTTTAGGCCTTCGCAAGCTATCGGAAGTGTGTGCTCAGCAGGAGAGACAAATCTATGTTTTCGCGCCTGTTTTGCCATTTCCAGGTCGAAAAACACACAGAACCCAAAAATAAAGACACGGCTGTCCAGCCAAAACTGAGGCTTCAAACTTGATGAAAACAGTCTCTCCCATAATAACTCACGGGCTGCTTGTGTTTTTTAGGCCTTTGCAAGCTATTGGAAGTGTGTGCGCGGCAGGAGAGACAAATCCATGTTTTCGCGCCTTTTTTGCGATTTCAAGGTCGAAAAACACATAGGCCCCAAAATGAAAGAAACGGCTGCCGCGCCAAAACTATGGCTTCAATCTTGATGAAAACAGTCTCTCCCATAATAACCCAAAAATAAAGAAACGGCTGTCTCCTGCCGCGCACACACTTCCGATAGCTTGCAAAGGAAAACAGTCTCTCCCATAATAACTCAAGGGCTGCTTGTGTTTTTTAGGCCTTTGCAAGCTATCGGAAGTTGTGCGCGGCAGGAGAGACAAATCCATGTTTTCGCGCCTTTTTTGCGATTTCAAGGTCGAAAAACACATAGGCCCCAAAATGAAAGAAACGGCTGGCGCGCCAAAACTATAGCTTCAAACTTGATGAAAACAGTCTTTCCCATAATAACTCACGGTCTGCTTGTGTTTTTTAGGCCTTTGCAAGCTATCGGAAGTGTGTGCGCGGCAGGAGAGACAAATCCATGTTTTCGCGCCTTTTTTGCGATTTCAAGGTCGAAAAACACATAGGCCCCAAAATGAAAGAAACGGCTGGGGCGCCAAAACTATGGCTTGAAACTTGATGAAAACAGTCTCTCCCATAATAACTCAAGGGCTGCTTGTGTTTTTTAGGCCTTTGCAAGCTATCGGAAGTTGTGCGCGGCAGGAGAGACAAATCCATGTTTTCGCGCCTTTTTTGCGATTTCAAGGTCGAAAAACACATAGGCCCAAAAATGAAAGAAACGGCTGGGGCGCCAAAACTATGGCTTGAAACTTGATGAAAACAGTCTCTCCCATATTAACTCACGGGCTGATTGTGTTTTTTAGGCCTTCGCAAGCTATCGGAAGTGTGTGCGCAGCAGGAGAGACAAATCTATGTTTTCGCGCCTTTTTTGCCATTTCCAGGTCGAAAAACACATAGAACCCAAAAATAAATAAAACGGCTGTCCAGCCAAAACTGAGGCTTCAAACTTGATGAAAACAGTCTCTCCCACAATAACTCAAGGGCCGCTTGTGTTTTTTAGGCCTTCGCAAGCTATCGGAAGTGTGTGCGCGGCAGGAGAGACAAATCCATGTTTTCGTGCATTTTTTGCGATTTCAAGGTCGAAAAACACATAGGCCCCAAAATGAAAGAAACGGCTGCCGCGCCAAAACTATGGCTTCAATCTTGATGAAAACAGTCTCTCCCATAATAACTCACGGGCTGCTTGTGTTTTTTAGGCCTTTGCAAGCTATCGGAAGTGTGTGCGCGGCAGGAGAGACAAATCCATGTTTTCGCGCCTTTTTTGCGATTTCAAGGTCGAAAAACACATAGGCCCCAAAATGAAAGAAACGGCTGGGGCGCCAAAACTATAGCTTGAAACTTGATGAAAACAGTCTCTCCCATAATAACTCAAGGGCTGCTTGTGTTTTTTAGGCCTTTGCAAGCTATCGGAAGTTGTGCGCGGCAGGAGAGACAAATCCATGTTTTCGCGCCTTTTTTGCGATTTCAAGGTCGAAAAACACATAGGCCCCAAAATGAAAGAAACGGCTGGCGCGCCAAAACTATAGCTTCAAACTTGATGAAAACAGTCTTTCCCATAATAACTCACGGTCTGCTTGTGTTTTTTAGGCCTTTGCAAGCTATCGGAAGTGTGTGCGCGGCAGGAGAGACAAATCCATGTTTTCGCGCCTTTTTTGCGATTTCAAGGTCGAAAAACACATAGGCCCCAAAATGAAAGAAACGGCTGCCGCGCCAAAACTATGGCTTCAAACTTGATGAAAACAGTCTCTCCCATAATAACTCACGGGCTGCTTGTGTTTTTTAGGCCTTTGCAAGCTATCGGAAGTGTGTGCGCGGCAGGAGAGACAAATCCATGTTTTCGCGCATTTTTTGCGATTTCAAGGTCGAAAAACACATAGGCCCCAAAATGAAAGAAACGGCTGCCGCGCCAAAACTATGGCTTCAAACTTGATGAAAACAGTCTCTCCCATAATAACTCACGGGCTGCTTGTGTTTTTTAGGCCTTTGCAAGCTATTGGAAGTGTGTGCGTGGCAGGAGAGACAAATCCATGTTTTCGCGCCTTTTTTGCGATTTCAAGGTCGAAAAACACATAGGCCCCAAAATGAAAGAAACGGCTGCCGCGCCAAAACTATGGCTTCAATCTTGATGAAAACAGTCTCTCCCATAATAACTCATGGGCTGCTTGTGTTTTTTAGGCCTTTGCAAGCTATCGGAAGTGTGTGCGCGGCAGGAGAGACAAATCCATGTTTTCGCGCCTTTTTTGCGATTTCAAGGTCGAAAAACACATAGGCCCCAAAATGAAAGAAACGGCTGGGGCGCCAAAACTATGGCTTGAAACTTGATGAAAACAGTCTCTCCCATAATAACTCAAGGGCTGCTTGTGTTTTTTAGGCCTTTGCAAGCTATCGGAAGTTGTGCGCGGCAGGAGAGACAAATCCATGTTTTCGCGCCTTTTTTGCGATTTCAAGGTCGAAAAACACATAGGCCCCAAAATGAAAGAAACGGCTGGGGCGCCAAAACTATGGCTTGAAACTTGATGAAAACAGTCTCTCCCATAATAACTCAAGGGCTGCTTGTGTTTTTTAGGCCTTTGCAAGCTATCGGAAGTTGTGCGCGGCAGGAGAGACAAATCTATGTTTTCGCGCCTTTTTTGCCATTTCCAGGTCGAAAAACACATAGAACCCAAAAATAAATAAAACGGCTGTCCAGCCAAAACTGAGGCTTCAAACTTGATGAAAACAGTCTCTCCCACAATAACTCAAGGGCCGCTTGTGTTTTTTAGGCCTTCGCAAGCTATCGGAAGTGTGTGCGCGGCAGGAGAGACAAATCCATGTTTTCGTGCATTTTTTGCGATTTCAAGGTCGAAAAACACATAGGCCCCAAAATGAAAGAAACGGCTGCCGCGCCAAAACTATGGCTTCAATCTTGATGAAAACAGTCTCTCCCATAATAACTCACGGGCTGCTTGTGTTTTTTAGGCCTTTGCAAGCTATCGGAAGTGTGTGCGCGGCAGGAGAGACAAATCCATGTTTTCGCGCCTTTTTTGCGATTTCAAGGTCGAAAAACACATAGGCCCCAAAATGAAAGAAACGGCTGGGGCGCCAAAACTATAGCTTGAAACTTGATGAAAACAGTCTCTCCCATAATAACTCAAGGGCTGCTTGTGTTTTTTAGGCCTTTGCAAGCTATCGGAAGTTGTGCGCGGCAGGAGAGACAAATCCATGTTTTCGCGCCTTTTTTGCGATTTCAAGGTCGAAAAACACATAGGCCCCAAAATGAAAGAAACGGCTGGCGCGCCAAAACTATAGCTTCAAACTTGATGAAAACAGTCTTTCCCATAATAACTCACGGTCTGCTTGTGTTTTTTAGGCCTTTGCAAGCTATCGGAAGTGTGTGCGCGGCAGGAGAGACAAATCCATGTTTTCGCGCCTTTTTTGCGATTTCAAGGTCGAAAAACACATAGGCCCCAAAATGAAAGAAACGGCTGCCGCGCCAAAACTATGGCTTCAAACTTGATGAAAACAGTCTCTCCCATAATAACTCACGGGCTGCTTGTGTTTTTTAGGCCTTTGCAAGCTATTGGAAGTGTGTGCGTGGCAGGAGAGACAAATCCATGTTTTCGCGCCTTTTTTGCGATTTCAAGGTCGAAAAACACATAGGCCCCAAAATGAAAGAAACGGCTGCCGCGCCAAAACTATGGCTTCAATCTTGATGAAAACAGTCTCTCCCATAATAACTCATGGGCTGCTTGTGTTTTTTAGGCCTTTGCAAGCTATCGGAAGTGTGTGCGCGGCAGGAGAGACAAATCCATGTTTTCGCGCCTTTTTTGCGATTTCAAGGTCGAAAAACACATAGGCCCCAAAATGAAAGAAACGGCTGGGGCGCCAAAACTATGGCTTGAAACTTGATGAAAACAGTCTCTCCCATAATAACTCAAGGGCTGCTTGTGTTTTTTAGGCCTTTGCAAGCTATCGGAAGTTGTGCGCGGCAGGAGAGACAAATCCATGTTTTCGCGCCTTTTTTGCGATTTCAAGGTCGAAAAACACATAGGCCCCAAAATGAAAGAAACGGCTGGCGCGCCAAAACTATGGCTTCAAACTTGATGAAAACAGTCTTTCCCATAATAACTCACGGGCTGCTTGTGTTTTTTAGGCCTTTGCAAGCTATCGGAAGTGTGTGCGCGGCAGGAGAGACAAATCCATGTTTTCGCGACTTTTTTGCGATTTCAAGGTCGAAAAACACATAGGCCCCAAAATGAAAGAAACGGCTGCCGCGCCAAAACTATGGCTTCAAACTTGATGAAAACAGTCTCTCCCATAATAACTCACGGGCTGCTTGTGTTTTTTAGGCCTTTGCAAGCTATCGGAAGTGTGTGCGCGGCAGGAGAGACAAATCCATGTTTTCGCGCCTTTTTTGCGATTTCAAGGTCGAAAAACACATAGGCCCCAAAATGAAAGAAACGGCTGGGGCGCCAAAACTATGGCTTGAAACTTGATGAAAACAGTCTCTCCCATAATAACTCAAGGGCTGCTTGTGTTTTTTAGGCCTTTGCAAGCTATCGGAAGTTGTGCGCGGCAGGAGAGACAAATCCATGTTTTCGCGCCTTTTTTGCGATTTCAAGGTCGAAAAACACATAGGCCCCAAAATGAAAGAAACGGCTGGGGCGCCAAAACTATGGCTTGAAACTTGATGAAAACAGTCTCTCCCATATTAACTCACGGGCTGATTGTGTTTTTTAGGCCTTCGCAAGCTATCGGAAGTGTGTGCGCAGCAGGAGAGACAAATCTATGTTTTCGCGCCTTTTTTGCCATTTCCAGGTCGAAAAACACATAGAACCCAAAAATAAAGAAACGGCTGTCCAGCCAAAACTGAGGCTTCAAACTTGATGAAAACAGTCTCTCCCACAATAACTCAAGGGCCGCTTGTGTTTTTTAGGCCTTCGCAAGCTATCGGAAGTGTGTGCGCGGCAGGAGAGACAAATCCATGTTTTCGTGCATTTTTTGCGATTTCAAGGTCGAAAAACACATAGGCCCCAAAATGAAAGAAACGGCTGCCGCGCCAAAACTATGGCTTCAATCTTGATGAAAACAGTCTCTCCCATAATAACTCACGGGCTGCTTGTGTTTTTTAGGCCTTTGCAAGCTATCGGAAGTGTGTGCGCGGCAGGAGAGACAAATCCATGTTTTCGCGCCTTTTTTGCGATTTCAAGGTCGAAAAACACATAGGCCCCAAAATGAAAGAAACGGCTGGGGCGCCAAAACTATGGCTTGAAACTTGATGAAAACAGTCTCTCCCATAATAACTCAAGGGCTGCTTGTGTTTTTTAGGCCTTTGCAAGCTATCGGAAGTTGTGCGCGGCATGAGAGACAAATCCATGTTTTCGCGCCTTTTTTGCGATTTCAAGGTCGAAAAACACATAGGCCCCAAAATGAAAGAAACGGCTGGCGCGCCAAAACTATAGCTTCAAACTTGATGAAAACAGTCTTTCCCATAATAACTCACGGTCTGCTTGTGTTTTTTAGGCCTTTGCAAGCTATCGGAAGTGTGTGCGCGGCAGGAGAGACAAATCCATGTTTTAGCGCCTTTTTTGCGATTTCAAGGTCGAAAAACACATAGGCCCCAAAATGAAAGAAACGGCTGCCGCGCCAAAACTATGGCTTCAAACTTGATGAAAACAGTCTCTCCCATAATAACTCACGGGCTGCTTGTGTTTTTTAGGCCTTTGCAAGCTATCGGAAGTGTGTGCGCGGCAGGAGAGACAAATCCATGTTTTCGCGGCTTTTTTGCGATTTCAAGGTCGAAAAACACATAGGCCCCAAAATGAAAGAAACGGCGGGGGCGCCAAAACTATGGCTTGAAACTTGATGAAAACAGTCTCTCCCATAATAACTCAAGGGCTGCTTGTGTTTTTTAGGCCTTTGCAAGCTATCGGAAGTTGTGCGCGGCAGGAGAGACAAATCCATGTTTTCCCGCCTTTTTTGCGATTTCAAGGTCGAAAAACACATAGGCCCCAAAATGAAAGAAACGGCTGGCGCGCCAAAACTATGGCTTCAAACTTGATGAAAACAGTCTTTCCCATAATAACTCACTGGCTGCTTGTGTTTTTTAGGCCTTTGCAAGCTATCGGAAGTGTGTGCGCGGCAGGAGAGACAAATCCATGTTTTCGCGACTTTTTTGCGATTTCAAGGTCGAAAAACACATAGGCCCCAAAATGAAAGAAACGGCTGCCGCGCCAAAACTATGGCTTCAAACTTGATGAAAACAGTCTCTCCCATAATAACTCACGGGCTGCTGGTGTTTTTTAGGCCTTTGCAAGCTATCGGAAGTGTGTGCGCGGCAGGAGAGACAAATCCATGTTTTCGCGCCTTTTTTGCGATTTCAAGGTCGAAAAACACATAGGCCCCAAAATGAAAGAAACGGCTGGGGCGCCAAAACTATGGCTTGAAACTTGATGAAAACAGTCTCTCCCATAATAACTCAAGGGCTGCTTGTGTTTTTTAGGCCTTTGCAAGCTATCGGAAGTTGTGCGCGGCAGGAGAGACAAATCCATGTTTTCGCGCCTTTTTTGCGATTTCAAGGTCGAAAAACACATAGGCCCCAAAATGAAAGAAACGGCTGGGGCGCCAAAACTATGGCTTGAAACTTGATGAAAACAGTCTCTCCCATATTAACTCACGGGCTGATTGTGTTTTTTAGGCCTTCGCAAGCTATCGGAAGTGTGTGCGCAGCAGGAGAGACAAATCTATGTTTTCGCGCCTTTTTTGCCATTTCCAGGTCGAAAAACACATAGAACCCAAAAATAAAGAAACGGCTGTCCAGCCAAAACTGAGGCTTCAAACTTGATGAAAACAGTCTCTCCCACAATAACTCAAGGGCCGCTTGTGTTTTTTAGGCCTTCGCAAGCTATCGGAAGTGTGTGCGCGGCAGGAGAGACAAATCCATGTTTTCGTGCATTTTTTGCGATTTCAAGGTCGAAAAACACATAGGCCCCAAAATGAAAGAAACGGCTGCCGCGCCAAAACTATGGCTTCAATCTTGATGAAAACAGTCTCTCCCATAATAACTCACGGGCTGCTTGTGTTTTTTAGGCCTTTGCAAGCTATCGGAAGTGTGTGCGCGGCAGGAGAGACAAATCCATGTTTTCGCGCCTTTTTTGCGATTTCAAGATCGAAAAACACATAGGCCCCAAAATGAAAGAAACGGCTGGGGCGCCAAAACTATGGCTTGAAACTTGATGAAAACAGTCTCTCCCATAATAACTCAAGGGCTGCTTGTGTTTTTTAGGCCTTTGCAAGCTATCGGAAGTTGTGCGCGGCATGAGAGACAAATCCATGTTTTCGCGCCTTTTTTGCGATTTCAAGGTCGAAAAACACATAGGCCCCAAAATGAAAGAAACGGCTGGCGCGCCAAAACTATAGCTTCAAACTTGATGAAAACAGTCTTTCCCATAATAACTCACGGTCTGCTTGTGTTTTTTAGGCCTTTGCAAGCTATCGGAAGTGTGTGCGCGGCAGGAGAGACAAATCCATGTTTTAGCGCCTTTTTTGCGATTTCAAGGTCGAAAAACACATAGGCCCCAAAATGAAAGAAACGGCTGCCGCGCCAAAACTATGGCTTCAAACTTGATGAAAACAGTCTCTCCCATAATAACTCACGGGCTGCTTGTGTTTTTTAGGCCTTTGCAAGCTATCGGAAGTGTGTGCGCGGCAGGAGAGACAAATCCATGTTTTCGCGCATTTTTTGCGATTTCAAGGTCGAAAAACACATAGGCCCCAAAATGAAAGAAACGGCTGCCGCGCCAAAACTATGGCTTCAAACTTGATGAAAACAGTCTCTCCCATAATAACTCATGGGCTGCTTGTGTTTTTTAGGCCTTTGCAAGCTATTGGAAGTGTGTGCGCGGCAGGAGAGACAAATCCATGTTTTCGCGCCTTTTTGCGATTTCAAGGTCGAAAAACACATAGGCCCCAAAATGAAAGAAACGGCTGCCGCGCCAAAACTATGGCTTCAATCTTGATGAAAACAGTCTCTCCCATAATAACTCATGGGCTGCTTGTGTTTTTTAGGCCTTTGCAAGCTATCGGAAGTGTGTGCGCGGCAGGAGAGACAAATCCATGTTTTCGCGCCTTTTTTGCGATTTCAAGGTCGAAAAACACATAGGCCCCAAAATGAAAGAAACGGCTGGGGCGCCAAAACTATGGCTTGAAACTTGATGAAAACAGTCTCTCCCATAATAACTCAAGGGCTGCTTGTGTTTTTTAGGCCTTTGCAAGCTATCGGAAGTTGTGCGCGGCAGGAGAGACAAATCCATGTTTTCGCGCCTTTTTTGCGATTTCAAGGTCGAAAAACACATAGGCCCCAAAATGAAAGAAACGGCTGGCGCGCCAAAACTATGGCTTCAAACTTGATGAAAACAGTCTTTCCCATAATAACTCACGGGCTGCTTGTGTTTTTTAGGCCTTTGCAAGCTATCGGAAGTGTGTGCGCAGCAGGAGAGACAAATCCATGTTTTCGCGACTTTTTTGCGATTTCAAGGTCGAAAAACACATAGGCCCCAAAATGAAAGAAACGGCTGCCGCGCCAAAACTATGGCTTCAAACTTGATGAAAACAGTCTCTCCCATAATAACTCACGGGCTGCTTGTGTTTTTTAGGCCTTTGCAAGCTATCGGAAGTGTGTGCGCGGCAGGAGAGACAAATCCATGTTTTCGCGCCTTTTTTGCGATTTCAAGGTCGAAAAACACATAGGCCCCAAAATGAAAGAAACTGCTGGCGCGCCAAAACTATGGCTTCAAACTTGATGAAAACAGTCTCTCCCATAATAACTCACGGGCTGCTTGTGTTTTTTAGGCCTTTGCAAGCTATCGGAAGTGTGTGCGCGGCAGGAGAGACAAATCCATGTTTTCGCGCCTTTTTTGCGATTTCAAGGTCGAAAAACACATAGGCCCCAAAATGAAAGAAACGGCTGCCGCGCCAAAACTATGGCTTCAAACTTGATGAAAACAGTCTCTCCCATAATAACTCACGGGCTGCTTGTGTTTTTTAGGCCTTTGCAAGCTATCGGAAGTGTGTGCGCGGCAGGAGAGACAAATCCATGTTTTCGCGCCTTTTTTGCGATTTCAAGGTCGAAAAACACATAGGCCCCAAAATGAAAGAAACTGCTGGCGCGCCAAAACTATGGCTTCAAACTTGATGAAAACAGTCTCTCCCATAATAACTCACGGGCTGCTTGTGTTTTTTAGGCCTTCGCAAGCTATCGGAAGTGTGTGCGCGGCAGGAGAGACAAATCTATGTTTTCGCGCCTGTTTTGCCATTTCCAGGTCGAAAAACACACAGAACCCAAAAATAAAGAAACGGCTGTCCAGCCAAAACTGAGGCTTCAAACTTGATGAAAACAGTCTCTCCAACAATAACTCAAGGGCCGCTTGTGTTTTTTAGGCCTTCGCAAGCTATCGGAAGTGTGTGCGCGGCAGGAGAGACAAATCCATGTTTTCGCGCATTTTTTGCGATTTCAAGGTCGAAAAACACATAGGCCCCAAAATGAAAGAAACGGCTGGCGCGCCAAAACTATGGCTTCAAACTTGATGAAAACAGTCTTTCCCATAATAACTCACGGGCTGCTTGTGTTTTTTAGGCCTTTGCAAGCTATCGGAAGTGTGTGCGCGGCAGGAGAGACAAATCCATGTTTTCGCGCATTTTTTGCGATTTCAAGGTCGAAAAACACATAGGCCCCAAAATGAAAGAAACGGCTGCCGCGCCAAAACTATGGCTTCAAACTTGATGAAAACAGTCTCTCCCATAATAACTCACGGGCTGCTTGTGTTTTTTAGGCCTTTGCAAGCTATCGGAAGTGTGTGCGCGGCAGGAGAGACAAATCCATGTTTTCGCGCCTTTTTTGCGATTTCAAGGTCGAAAAACACATAGGCCCCAAAATGAAAGAAACGGCTGGCGCGCCAAAACTATGGCTTCAAACTTGATGAAAACAGTCTCTCCCATATTAACTCACGGGCTGATTGTGTTTTTTAGGCCTTCGCAAGCTATCGGAAGTGTGTGCTCAGCAGGAGAGACAAATCTATGTTTTCGCGCCTGTTTTGCCATTTCCAGGTCGAAAAACACACAGAACCCAAAAATAAAGAAACGGCTGTCCAGCCAAAACTGAGGCTTCAAACTTGATGAAAACAGTCTCTCCCACAATAACTCAAGGGCCGCTTTTGTTTTTTAGGCCTTCCCAAGCTATCGGAAGTGTGTGCGCGGCAGGAGAGACAAATCCATGTTTTCGCGCATTTTTTGCGATTTCAAGGTCGAAAAACACATAGGCCCCAAAATGAAAGAAACGGCTGGCGCGCCAAAACTATGGCTTCAAACTTGATGAAAACAGTCTTTCCCATAATAACTCACGGGCTGCTTGTGTTTTTTAGGCCTTTGCAAGCTATCGGAAGTGTGTGCGCGGCAGGAGAGACAAATCCATGTTTTCGCGCCTTTTTTGCGATTTCAAGGTCGAAAAACACATAGGCCCCAAAATGAAAGAAACGGCTGCCGCGCCAAAACGATGGCTTCAAACTTGATGAAAACAGTCTCTCCCATAATAACTCACGGGCTGCTTGTGTTTTTTAGGCCTTTGCAAGCTATCGGAAGTGTGTGCGCGGCAGGAGAGACAAATCCATGTATTCGCGCCTTTTTTGCGATTTCAAGGTCGAAAAACACATAGGCCCCAAAATGAAAGAAACGGCTGCCGCGCCAAAACTATGGCTTCAATCTTGATGACAACAGTCTCTCCCATAATAACTCACGGGCTGCTTGTGTTTTTTAGGCCTTTGCAAGCTATCGGAAGTGTGTGCGCGGCAGGACAGACAAATCCATGTTTTCGCGCCTTTTTTGCGATTTCAAGGTCGAAAAACACATAGGCCCCAAAATGAAAGAAACGGCTGGCGCGCCAAAACTATGGCTTCAAACTTGATGAAAACAGTCTCTCCAACAATAACTCAAGGGCCGCTTGTGTTTTTTAGGCCTTCGCAAGCTATCGGAAGTGTGTGCGCGGCAGGAGAGACAAATCCATGTTTTCGCGCATTTTTTGCGATTTCAAGGTCGAAAAACACATAGGCCCCAAAATGAAAGAAACGGCTGGCGCGCCAAAACTATGGCTTCAAACTTGATGAAAACAGTCTTTCCCATAATAACTCACGGGCTGCTTGTGTTTTTTAGGCCTTTGCAAGCTATCGGAAGTGTGTGCGCGGCAGGAGAGACAAATCCATGTTTTCGCGCATTTTTTGCGATTTCAAGGTCGAAAAACACATAGGCCCCAAAATGAAAGAAACGGCTGCCGCGCCAAAACTATGGCTTCAAACTTGATGAAAACAGTCTCTCCCATAATAACTCACGGGCTGCTTGTGTTTTTTAGGCCTTTGCAAGCTATCGGAAGTGTGTGCGCGGCAGGAGAGACAAATCCATGTTTTCGCGCCTTTTTTGCGATTTCAAGGTCGAAAAACACATAGGCCCCAAAATGAAAGAAACGGCTGGCGCGCCAAAACTATGGCTTCAAACTTGATGAAAACAGTCTCTCCCATATTAACTCACGGGCTGATTGTGTTTTTTAGGCCTTCGCAAGCTATCGGAAGTGTGTGCTCAGCAGGAGAGACAAATCTATGTTTTCGCGCCTGTTTTGCCATTTCCAGGTCGAAAAACACACAGAACCCAAAAATAAAGAAACGGCTGTCCAGCCAAAACTGAGGCTTCAAACTTGATGAAAACAGTCTCTCCCACAATAACTCAAGGGCCGCTTTTGTTTTTTAGGCCTTCCCAAGCTATCGGAAGTGTGTGCGCGGCAGGAGAGACAAATCCATGTTTTCGCGCATTTTTTGCGATTTCAAGGTCGAAAAACACATAGGCCCCAAAATGAAAGAAACGGCTGGCGCGCCAAAACTATGGCTTCAAACTTGATGAAAACAGTCTTTCCCATAATAACTCACGGGCTGCTTGTGTTTTTTAGGCCTTTGCAAGCTATCGGAAGTGTGTGCGCGGCAGGAGAGACAAATCCATGTTTTCGCGCCTTTTTTGCGATTTCAAGGTCGAAAAACACATAGGCCCCAAAATGAAAGAAACGGCTGCCGCGCCAAAACGATGGCTTCAAACTTGATGAAAACAGTCTCTCCCATAATAACTCACGGGCTGCTTGTGTTTTTTAGGCCTTTGCAAGCTATCGGAAGTGTGTGCGCGGCAGGAGAGACAAATCCATGTATTCGCGCCTTTTTTGCGATTTCAAGGTCGAAAAACACATAGGCCCCAAAATGAAAGAAACGGCTGCCGCGCCAAAACTATGGCTTCAATCTTGATGAAAACAGTCTCTCCCATAATAACTCACGGGCTGCTTGTGTTTTTTAGGCCTTTGCAAGCTATCGGAAGTGTGTGCGCGGCAGGACAGACAAATCCATGTTTTCGCGCCTTTTTTGCGATTTCAAGGTCGAAAAACACATAGGCCCCAAAATGAAAGAAACGGCTGGCGCGCCAAAACTATGGCTTCAAACTTGATGAAAACAGTCTCTCCCATATTAACTCAAGGGCCGCTTGTGTTTTTTAGGCCTTCGCAAGCTATCGGAAGTGTGTGCGCGGCAGGAGAGACAAATACATGTTTTCGCGCATTTTTTGCGATTTCAAGGTCGAAAAACACATAGGCCCCAAAATGAAAGAAACGGCTGGGGCGCCAAAACTATGGCTTGAAACTTGATGAAAACAGTCTCTCCCATAATAACTCAAGGGCTGCTTGTGTTTTTTAGGCCTTTGCAAGCTATCGGAAGTTGTGCGCGGCAGGAGAGACAAATCCATGTTTTCGCGCCTTTTTTGCGATTTCAAGGTCGAAAAACACATAGGCCCCAAAATGAAAGAAACGGCTGGCGCGCCAAAACTATGGCTTCAAACTTGATGAAAACAGTCTTTCCCATAATAACTCACGGGCTGCTTGTGTTTTTTAGGCCTTTGCAAGCTATCGGAAGTGTGTGCGCGGCAGGAGAGACAAATCCATGTTTTCGCGCCTTTTTTGCGATTTCAAGGTCGAAAAACACATAGGCCCCAAAATGAAAGAAACGGCTGGCGCGCCAAAACTATGGCTTCAAACTTGATGAAAACAGTCTTTCCCATAATAACTCACGGGCTGCTTGTGTTTTTTAGGCCTTTGCAAGCTATCGGAAGTGTGTGCGCGGCAGGAGAGACAAATCCATGTTTTCGCGACTTTTTTGCGATTTCAAGGTCGAAAAACACATATGCCCCAAAATGAAAGAAACGGCTGCCGCGCCAAAACTATGGCTTCAAACTTGATGAAAACAGTCTCTCCCATATTAACTCACGGGCTGATTGTGTTTTTTAGGCCTTCGCAAGCTATCGGAAGTGTGTGCGCAGCAGGAGAGACAAATCTATGTTTTCGCGCCTGTTTTGCCATTTCCAGGTCGAAAAACACACAGACCCCAAAAATAAAGAAACGGCTGTCCAGCCAAAACTGAGGCTTCAAACTTGATGAAAACAGTCTCTCCCACAATAACTCAAGGGACGCTTGTGTTTTTTAGGCCTTCGCAAGCTATCGGAAGTGTGTGCGCGGCAGGAGAGACAAATCCATGTTTTCGCGCATTTTTTGCGATTTCAAGGTCGAAAAACACATATGCCCCAAAATGAAAGAAACGGCTGCCGCGCCAAAACTATGGCTTCAAACTTGATGAAAACAGTCTCTCCCATAATAACTCACGGGCTGCTTGTGTTTTTTAGGCCTTTGCAAGCTATCGGAAGTGTGTGCGCGGCAGGAGAGACAAATCCATGTTTTCGCGCCTTTTTTGCGATTTCAAGGTCGAAAAACACATAGGCCCCAAAATGAAAGAAACGGCTGGCGCGCCAAAACTATGGCTTCAAACTTGATGAAAACAGTATCTCCCATAATAACTCACGGGCTGCTTGTGTTTTTTAGGCCTTCGCAAGCTATCGGAAGTGTGTGCGCGGCAGTAGAGACAAATCCATGTTTTCGCGCCTTTTTTGCGATTTCAAGGTCGAAAAACACATAGGCCCCAAAATGAAAGAAACGGCTGGGGCGCCAAAACTATGGCTTGAAACTTGATGAAAACAGTCTCTCCCATAATAACTCACGGGCTGCTTGTGTTTTTTAGGCCTTTGCAAGCTATCGGAAGTTGTGCGCGGCAGGAGAGACAAATCCATGTTTTCGCGCCTTTTTTGCGATTTCAAGGTCGAAAAACACATAGGCCCCAAAATGAAAGAAACGGCTGGCGCGCCAAAACTATGGCTTCAAACTTGATGAAAACAGTCTTTCCCATAATAACTCACGGGCTGCTTGTGTTTTTTAGGCCTTTGCAAGCTATCGGAAGTGTGTGCGCGGCAGGAGAGACAAATCCATGTTTTCGCGCCTTTTTTGCGATTTCAAGGTCGAAAAACACATAGGCCCCAAAATGAAAGAAACGGCTGGCGCGCCAAAACTATGGCTTCAAACTTGATGAAAACAGTCTCTCCCATATTAACTCACGGGCTGATTGTGTTTTTTAGGCCTTCGCAAGCTATCGGAAGTGTGTGCGCAGCAGGAGAGACAAATCTATGTTTTCGCGCCTGTTTTGCCATTTCCAGGTCGAAAAACACACAGACCCCAAAAATAAAGAAACGGCTGTCCAGCCAAAACTGAGGCTTCAAACTTGATGAAAACAGTCTCTCCCACAATAACTCAAGGGACGCTTGTGTTTTTTAGGCCTTCGCAAGCTATCGGAAGTGTGTGCGCGGCAGGAGAGACAAATCCATGTTTTCGCGCATTTTTTGCGATTTCAAGGTCGAAAAACACATAGGCCCCAAAATGAAAGAAACGGCTGCCGCGCCAAAACTATGGCTTCAAACTTGATGAAAACAGTCTCTCCCATAATAACTCACGGGCTGCTTGTGTTTTTTAGGCCTTTGCAAGCTATCGGAAGTGTGTGCGCGGCAGGAGATACAAATCCATGTTTTCGCGCCTTTTTTGCGATTTCAAGGTCGAAAAACACATAGGCCCCAAAATGAAAGAAACGGCTGCCGCGCCAAAACTATGGCTTCAAACTTGATGAAAACAGTCTCTCCCATATTAACTCACGGGCTGATTGTGTTTTTTAGGCCTTCGCAAGCTATCGGAAGTGTGTGCGCAGCAGGAGAGACAAATCTATGTTTTCGCGCCTTTTTTGCCATTTCCAGGTCGAAAAACACACAGACCCCAAAAATAAAGAAACGGCTGTCCAGCCAAAACTGAGGCTTCAAACTTGATGAAAACAGTCTCTCCCAAAATAACTCAAGGGCCGCTTGTGTTTTTTAGGCCTTCGCAAGCTATCGGAAGTGTGTGCGCGGCAGTAGAGACAAATCCATGTTTTCGCGCATTTTTTGCGATTTCAAGGTCGAAAAACACATAGGCCCCAAAATGAAAGAAACGGCTGCCGCGCCAAAACTATGGCTTCAAACTTGATGAAAACAGTCTCTCCCATAATAACTCACGGGCTACATGTGTTTTTTAGGCCTTTGCAAGCTATCGGAAGTGTGTGCGCGGCAGGAGAGACAAATCCATGTTTTCGCGCCTTTTTTGCGATTTCAAGGTCGAAAAACACATAGGCCCCAAAATGAAAGAAACGGCTGGCGCGCCAAAACTATGGCTTGAAACTTGATGAAAACAGTCTCTCCCATAATAACTCACGGGCTGCTTGTGTTTTTTAGGCCTTTGCAAGCTATCGGAAGTGTGTGCGCGGCAGGAGAGACAAATCCATGTTTTCGCGCCTTTTTTGCGATTTCAAGGTCGAAAAACACATAGGCCCCAAAATGAAAGAAACGGCTGGCGCGCCAAAACTATGACTTCAAACTTGATGAAAACAGTCTCTCCCATATTAACTCACGGGCTGATTGTGTTTTTTAGGCCTTCGCAAGCTATCGGAAGTGTGTGCGCAGCAGGAGAGACAAATCTATGTTTTCGCGCCTGTTTTGCCATTTCCAGGTCGAAAAACACACAGACCCCAAAAATAAAGAAACGGCTGTCCAGCCAAAACTGAGGCTTCAAACTTGATGAAAACAGTCTCTCCCACAATAACTCAAGTGACGCTTGTGTTTTTTAGGCCTTCGCAAGCTATCGGAAGTGTGTGCGCGGCAGGAGAGACAAATCCATGTTTTCGCGCATTTTTTGCGATTTCAAGGTCGAAAAACACATAGGCCCCAAAATGAAAGAAACGGCTGGCGCGCCAAAACTATGACTTCAAACTTGATGAAAACAGTCTCTCCCATATTAACTCACGGGCTGATTGTGTTTTTTAGGCCTTCGCAAGCTATCGGAAGTGTGTGCGCAGCAGGAGAGACAAATCTATGTTTTCGCGCCTGTTTTGCCATTTCCAGGTCAAAAAACACACAGACCCCAAAAATAAAGAAACGGCTGTCCAGCCAAAACTGAGGCTTCAAACTTCATGAAAACAGTCTCTCCCACAATAACTCAAGTGACGCTTGTGTTTTTTAGGCCTTCGCAAGCTATCGGAAGTGTGTGCGCGGCAGGAGAGACAAATCCATGTTTTCGCGCATTTTTTGCGATTTCAAGGTCGAAAAACACATAGGCCCCAAAATGAAAGAAACGGCTGCCGCGCCAAAACTATGGCTTCAAACTTAATGAAAACAGTCTCTCCCATATTAACTCACGGGCTGATTGTGTTTTTTAGGCCTTCGCAAGCTATCGGAAGTGTGTGCGCAGCAGGAGAGACAAATCTATGTTTTCGCGCCTTTTTTGCCATTTCCAGGTCGAAAAACACACAGACCCCAAAAATAAAGAAACGGCTGTCCAGCCAAAACTGAGGCTTCAAACTTGATGAAAACAGTCTCTCCCAAAATAACTCAAGGGCCGCTTGTGTTTTTTAGGCCTTCGCAAGCTATCGGAAGTGTGTGCGCGGCAGTAGAGACAAATCCATGTTTTCGCGCATTTTTTGCGATTTCAAGGTCGAAAAACACATAGGCCCCAAAATGAAAGAAACGGCTGCCGCGCCAAAACTATGGCTTGAAACTTGATGAAAACAGTCTCTCCCATAATAACTCACGGGCTGCTTGTGTTTTTTAGGCCTTTGCAAGCTATCGGAAGTGTGTGCGCGGCAGGAGAGACAAATCCATGTTTTCGCGCCTTTTTTGCGATTTCAAGGTCGAAAAACACATAGTCCCCAAAATGAAAGAAACGGCTGGCGCGCCAAAACTATGACTTCAAACTTGATGAAAACAGTCTCTCCCATATTAACTCACGGGCTGATTGTGTTTTTTAGGCCTTCGCAAGCTATCGGAAGTGTGTGCGCAGCAGGAGAGACAAATCTATGTTTTCGCGCCTGTTTTGCCATTTCCAGGTCGAAAAACACACAGACCCCAAAAATAAAGAAACGGCTGTCCAGCCAAAACTGAGGCTTCAAACTTGATGAAAACAGTCTCTCCCATAATAACTCACGGACTGCTTGTGTTTTTTAGGCCTTTGCAAGCTATCGGAAGTGTGTGCGCGGCAGGAGAGACAAATCCATGTTTTCGCGCCTTTTTTGCGATTTCCAGGTCGAAAAACACACAGACCCCAAAAATAAAGAAACGGCTGTCCAGCCAAAACTGAGGCTTCAAACTTGATGAAAACAGTCTCTCCCACAATAACTCAAGGGCCGCTTGTGTTTTTTAGGCCTTCGCAAGCTATCGGAAGTGTGTGCGCGGCAGGAGAGACAAATCCATGTTTTCGCGCATTTTTTGCGATTTCAAGGTCGAAAAACACATAGGCCCCAAAATGAAAGAAACGGCTGCCGCGCCAAAACTATGGCTTCAAACTTGATGAAAACAGTCTCTCCCATAATAACTCACAGGCTGCTTGTGTTTTTTAGGCCTTTGCAAGCTATCGGAAGTGTGTGCGCAGCAGGAGAGACAAATCTATGTTTTCGCGCCTGTTTTGCCATTTCCAGGTCGAAAAACACACAGACCCCAAAAATAAAGAAACGGCTGTCCAGCCAAAACTGAGGCTTCAAACTTGATGAAAACAGTCTCTCCCACAATAACTCAAGGGCCGCTTGTGTTTTTTAGGCCTTTGCAAGCTATCGGAAGTGTGTGCGCGGCAGGAGAGACAAATCCATGTTTTCGCGCATTTTTTGCGATTTCAAGGTCGAAAAACACATAGGCCCCAAAATGAAAGAAACGGCTGCCGCGCCAAAACTATGGCTTCAAACTTGATGAAAACAGTCTCTCCCATATTAACTCACGGGCTGATTGTGTTTTTTAGGCCTTCGCAAGCTATCGGAAGTGTGTGCGCAGAAGGAGAGACAAATCTATGTTTTCGCGCCTGTTTTGCCATTTCCAGGTTGAAATACACACAGACCCCAAAAATAAAGAAACGGCTGTCCAGCCAAAACTGAGGCTTCAAACTTGATGAAAACAGTCTCTCCCATAATAACTCAAGGGCCGCTTGTGTTTTTTAGGCCTTCGCAAGTTATCGGAAGTGTGTGCGCGGCAGGAGAGACAAATCCATGTTTTCGCGCATTTTTTGAGATTTCAAGGTCGAAAAACACATAGGCCCCAAAATGAAAGAAACGGCTGCCGCGCCAAAACTATGGCTTCAAACTTGATGAAAACAGTCTCTCCCATAATAACTCACGGGCTGCTTGTGTTTTTTAGTCCTTTGCAAGCTATCGGAAGTGTGTGCGCGGCAGGAGAGACAAATCCATGTTTTCGCGCCTTTTTTGCGATTTCAAGGTCGAAAAACACATAGGCCCCAAAATGAAAGAAACGGCTGGCGCGCCAAAACTATGGCTTCAAACTTGATGAAAACAGTCTCTCCCATATTAACTCACGGGCTGATTGTGTTTTTTAGGCCTTCGCAAGCTATCGGAAGTGTGTGCGCAGCAGGAGAGACAAATCTATGTTTTCGCGCCTTTTTTGCCATTTCCAGGTCGAAAAACACACAGACCCCAAAAATAAAGAAACGGCTGTCCAGCCAAAACTGAGGCTTCAAACTTGATGAAAACAGTCTCTCAGACAATAACTCAAGGGCCGCTTGTGTTTTTTAGGCCTTCGCAAGCTATCGGAAGTGTGTGCGCGGCAGGAGAGACAAATCCATGTTTTCGCGCCTTTTTTGCGATTTCAAGGTCGAAAAACACATAGGCCCCAAAATGAAAGAAACGGCTGCCGCGCCAAAACTATGGCTTCAAACTTGATGAAAACAGTCTCTCCCCTAATAACTCACGGGCTGCTTGTGTTTTTTAGGCCTTTGCACGCTATCGGAAGTGTGTGCGCGGCAGGAGAGACAAATCCATGTTTTCGCGCCTTTTTTGCCATTTCCAGGTCGAAAAACACAAAGGTCCCAAAAATAAAGAAACGGCTGTCCAACCAAAACTGAGGCTTCAAACTTGATGAAAACAGTCTCTCAGACAATAACTCAAGGGCCGCTTGTGTTTTTTAGGCCTTCGCAAGCGATCGGAAGTGTGTGCGCGGCAGGAGAGACAAATCCATGTTTTCGCGCCTTTTTTGCCATTTCCAGGTCGAAAAACACAAAGGCCCCGAAATGAAAGAAACGGCTGCTGCGCCAAAACTATGACTTCAAACTTGATGAAAACAGTCTCTCCCATATTAACTCACGGGCTGATTGTGTTTTTTAGGCCTTCGCAAGCTATCGGAAGTGTGTGCGCAGCAGGAGAGACAAATCTATGTTTTCGCGCCTTTTTTGCCATTTCCAGGTCGAAAAACACACAGACCCCAAAAATAAAGAAACGGCTGTCCAGCCAAAACTGAGGCTTCAAACTTGATGAAAACAGTCTCTCCCAAAATAACTCAAGGGCCGCTTGTGTTTTTTAGGCCTTCGCAAGCTATCGGAAGTGTGTGCGCGGCAGTAGAGACAAATCCATGTTTTCGCGCATTTTTTGCGATTTCAAGGTCGAAAAAAACACATAGGCCCCAAAATGAAAGAAACGGCTGCCGCGCCAAAACTATGGCTTCAAACTTGATGAAAACAGTCTCTCCCATAATAACTCACGGGCTGCTTGTGTTTTTTAGGCCTTTGCAAGCTATCGGAAGTGTGTGCGCGGCAGGAGAGACAAATCCATGTTTTCGCGCCTTTTTTGCGATTTCAAGGTCGAAAAACACATAGGCCCCAAAATGAAAGAAACGGCTGGCGCGCCAAAACTATGGCTTCAAACTTGATGAAAACAGTCTCTCAGACAATAACTCAAGGGCCGCATGTGTTTTTTAGGCCTTCGCAAGCTATCGGAAGTGTGTGCGCGGCAGGAGAGACAAATCCATGTTTTCGCGCCTTTTTTGCCATTTCCAGGTCGAAAAACACAAAGGCCACAAAATGAAAGAAACGGCTGCTGCGCCAAAACTATGACTTCAAACTTGATGAAAACAGTCTCTCCCACAATAACTCAAGGGCTGCTTGTGTTTTTTAGGCCTTCGCAAGATATCGGAAGTGTGTGCGCGGCAGGAGAGACAAATCAATGTTTTCGCACCTTTTTTGCGATTTCAAGGTCGAAAAACACATTGGCCCCAAAATGAAAGAAACGGCTGGCGCGCCAAAACTATGGCTTCAAACTTGATGAAAACAGTCTCTCCCATAATAACTCACGGGCTGCTTGTGTTTTTTAGGCCTTTGCAAGCTATCGGAAGTGTGTGCGCGGCAGGAGAGACAAATCCATGTTTTCGCACCTTTTTTGCGATTTCAAGGTCGAAAAACACATAGGCCCCAAAATGAAAGAAACGGCTGCCGCGCCAAAACTATGGCTTCAAACTTGATGAAAACAGTCTCTCCCATATTAACTCACGGGCTGATTGTGTTTTTTAGGCCTTCGCAAGCTATCGGAAGTGTGTGCGCAGCAGGAGAGACAAATCTATGTTTTCGCGCCTGTTTTGCCATTTCCGGAAATTAGGGAAAGGGATAGGGTCGGGGTCGGGTTGATGGTTCAGGGTCGGGGTCGGGGTTGGGGTTAGGGAAAGGGATAGGGTCGGGGTCGGGTTGATGGTTATGGTTAGGGTTGTGGTCAGGGTCGGGGTCGGGGTTGGGGTTAGGGAAAGGGATAGGGTCGGGGTCGGGTTGATGGTTATGGTTAGGGTTGTGGTCAGGGTCGGGGTCGGGGTTGGGGTTAGGGAAAGGGATAGGGTCGGGGTCGGGTTGATGGTTATGGTTAGGGTTGTGGTCAGGGTCGGGGTCGGGGTTGGGGTTAGGGAAAGGGATAGGGTCGGGGTCGGGTTGATGGTTATGGTTAGGGTTGTGGTCAGGGTCGGGGTCGGGGTTGGGGTTAGGGAAAGGGATAGGGTCGGGGTCGGGTTGATGGTTATGGTTAGGGTTGTGGTCAGGGTCGGGGTCGGGGTTGGGGTTAGGGAAAGGGATAGGGTCGGGGTCGGGTTGATGGTTATGGTTAGGGTTGTGGTCAGGGTCGGGGTCGGGGTTGGGGTTAGGGAAAGGGATAGGGTCGGGGTCGGGTTGATGGTTATGGTTAGGGTTGTGGTCAGGGTCGGGGTCGGGGTTGGGGTTAGGGAAAGGGATAGGGTCGGGGTCGGGTTGATGGTTATGGTTAGGGTTGTGGTCAGGGTCGGGGTCGGGGTTGGGGTTAGGGAAAGGGATAGGGTCGGGGTCGGGTTGATGGTTATGGTTAGGGTTGTGGTCAGGGTCGGGGTCGGGGTTGGGGTTAGGGAAAGGGATAGGGTCGGGGTCGGGTTGATGGTTATGGTTAGGGTTGTGGTCAGGGTCGGGGTCGGGGTTGGGGTTAGGGAAAGGGATAGGGTCGGGGTCGGGTTGATGGTTATGGTTAGGGTTGTGGTCAGGGTCGGGGTCGGGGTTGGGGTTAGGGAAAGGGATAGGGTCGGGGTCGGGTTGATGGTTATGGTTAGGGTTGTGGTCAGGGTCGGGGTCGGGGTTGGGGTTAGGGAAAGGGATAGGGTCGGGGTCGGGTTGATGGTTATGGTTAGGGTTGTGGTCAGGGTCGGGGTCGGGGTTGGGGTTAGGGAAAGGGATAGGGTCGGGGGGAAGGAAGGGTCGGGGTTGATGGTTATGGTTAGGGTTGTGGTCAGGGTCGGGGTCGGGGTTGGGGTTAGGGAAAGGGATAGGGTCGGGGTCGGGTTGATGGTTATGGTTAGGGTTGTGGTCAGGGTCGGGGTCGGGGTTGGGGTTAGGGAAAGGGATAGGGTCGGGGTCGGGTTGATGGTTATGGTTAGGGTTGTGGTCAGGGTCGGGGTCGGGGTTGGGGTTAGGGAAAGGGATAGGGTCGGGGTCGGGTTGATGGTTATGGTTAGGGTTGTGGTCAGGGTCGGGGTCGGGGTTGGGGTTAGGGAAAGGGATAGGGTCGGGGTCGGGTTGATGGTTATGGTTAGGGTTGTGGTCAGGGTCGGGGTCGGGGTTGGGGTTAGGGAAAGGGATAGGGTCGGGGTCGGGTTGATGGTTATGGTTAGGGTTGTGGTCAGGGTCGGGGTCGGGGTTGGGGTTAGGGAAAGGGATAGGGTCGGGGTCGGGTTGATGGTTATGGTTAGGGTTGTGGTCAGGGTCGGGGTCGGGGTTGGGGTTAGGGAAAGGGATAGGGTCGGGGTCGGGTTGATGGTTATGGTTAGGGTTGTGGTCAGGGTCGGGGTCGGGGTTGGGGTTAGGGAAAGGGATAGGGTCGGGGTCGGGTTGATGGTTATGGTTAGGGTTGTGGTCAGGGTCGGGGTCGGGGTTGGGGTTAGGGAAAGGGATAGGGTCGGGGTCGGGTTGATGGTTATGGTTAGGGTTGTGGTCAGGGTCGGGGTCGGGGTTGGGGTTAGGGAAAGGGATAGGGTCGGGGTCGGGTTGATGGTTATGGTTAGGGTTGTGGTCAGGGTCGGGGTCGGGGTTGGGGTTAGGGAAAGGGATAGGGTCGGGGTCGGGTTGATGGTTATGGTTAGGGTTGTGGTCAGGGTCGGGGTCGGGGTTGGGGTTAGGGAAAGGGATAGGGTCGGGGTCGGGTTGATGGTTATGGTTAGGGTTGTGGTCAGGGTCGGGGTCGGGGTTGGGGTTAGGGAAAGGGATAGGGTCGGGGTCGGGTTGATGGTTATGGTTAGGGTTGTGGTCAGGGTCGGGGTCGGGGTTGGGGTTAGGGAAAGGGATAGGGTCGGGGTCGGGTTGATGGTTATGGTTAGGGTTGTGGTCAGGGTCGGGGTCGGGGTTGGGGTTAGGGAAAGGGATAGGGTCGGGGTCGGGTTGATGGTTATGGTTAGGGTTGTGGTCAGGGTCGGGGTCGGGGTTGGGGTTAGGGAAAGGGATAGGGTCGGGGTCGGGTTGATGGTTATGGTTAGGGTTGTGGTCAGGGTCGGGGTCGGGGTTGGGGTTAGGGAAAGGGATAGGGTCGGGGTCGGGTTGATGGTTATGGTTAGGGTTGTGGTCAGGGTCGGGGTCGGGGTTGGGGTTAGGGAAAGGGATAGGGTCGGGGTCGGGTTGATGGTTATGGTTAGGGTTGTGGTCAGGGTCGGGGTCGGGGTTGGGGTTAGGGAAAGGGATAGGGTCGGGGTCGGGTTGATGGTTATGGTTAGGGTTGTGGTCAGGGTCGGGGTCGGGGTTGGGGTTAGGGAAAGGGATAGGGTCGGGGTCGGGTTGATGGTTATGGTTAGGGTTGTGGTCAGGGTCGGGGTCGGGGTTGGGGTTAGGGAAAGGGATAGGGTCGGGGTCGGGTTGATGGTTATGGTTAGGGTTGTGGTCAGGGTCGGGGTCGGGGTTGGGGTTAGGGAAAGGGATAGGGTCGGGGTCGGGTTGATGGTTATGGTTAGGGTTGTGGTCAGGGTCGGGGTCGGGGTTGGGGTTAGGGAAAGGGATAGGGTCGGGGTCGGGTTGATGGTTATGGTTAGGGTTGTGGTCAGGGTCGGGGTCGGGGTTGGGGTTAGGGAAAGGGATAGGGTCGGGGTCGGGTTGATGGTTATGGTTAGGGTTGTGGTCAGGGTCGGGGTCGGGGTTGGGGTTAGGGAAAGGGATAGGGTCGGGGTCGGGTTGATGGTTATGGTTAGGGTTGTGGTCAGGGTCGGGGTCGGGGTTGGGGTTAGGGAAAGGGATAGGGTCGGGGTCGGGTTGATGGTTATGGTTAGGGTTGTGGTCAGGGTCGGGGTCGGGGTTGGGGTTAGGGAAAGGGATAGGGTCGGGGTCGGGTTGATGGTTATGGTTAGGGTTGTGGTCAGGGTCGGGGTCGGGGTTGGGGTTAGGGAAAGGGATAGGGTCGGGGTCGGGTTGATGGTTATGGTTAGGGTTGTGGTCAGGGTCGGGGTCGGGGTTGGGGTTAGGGAAAGGGATAGGGTCGGGGTCGGGTTGATGGTTATGGTTAGGGTTGTGGTCAGGGTCGGGGTTGGGGTTAGGGAAAGGGATAGGGTCGGGGTCGGGTTGATGGTTATGGTTAGGGTTGTGGTCAGGGTCGGGGTTGGGGTTAGGGAAAGGGATAGGGTCGGGGTCGGGTTGATGGTTATGGTTAGGGTTGTGGTCAGGGTCGGGGTCGGGGTTGGGGTTAGGGAAAGGGATAGGATCGGGGTCGGGTTGATGGTTATGGTTAGGGTTGTGGTCAGGGTCGGGGTCGGGGTTGGGGTTAGGGAAAGGGATAGGGTCGGGGTCGGGTTGATGGTTATGGTTAGGGTTGTGGTCAGGGTCGGGGTCGGGGTTGGGGTTAGGGAAAGGGATAGGGTCGGGGTCGGGTTGATGGTTATGGTTAGGGTTGTGGTCAGGGTCGGGGTCGGGGTTGGGGTTAGGGAAAGGGATAGGGTCGGGGTCGGGTTGATGGTTATGGTTAGGGTTGTGGTCAGGGTCGGGGTCGGGGTTGGGGTTAGGGAAAGGGATAGGGTCGGGGTCGGGTTGATGGTTATGGTTAGAGTTGTGGTCAGGGTTGGGGTCGGGGTTGGGGTTAGGGAAAGGGATAGGGTCGGGGTCGGGTTGATGGTTATGGTTAGGGTTGTGGTCAGGGTCGGGGTCGGGGTTGGGGTTAGGGAAAGGGATAGGGTCGGGGTCGGGTTGATGGTTATGGTTAGGGTTGTGGTCAGGGTCGGGGTCGGGGTTGGGGTTAGGGAAAGGGATAGGGTCGGGGTCGGGTTGATGGTTATGGTTAGGGTTGTGGTCAGGGTCGGGGTCGGGGTTGGGGTTAGGGAAAGGGATAGGGTCGTGGTCGGGTTGATGGTTATGGTTAGTGTTGTGGTCAGGGTCGGGGGTTGGGGTTAGGGAAAGGGATAGGGTCGGGGTCGGGTTGATGGTTATGGTTAGGGTTGTTGTCAGGGTCGGGGTTGGGGTTAGGGAAAGGGATAGGGTCGGGGTCGGGTTGATGGTTATGGTTAGGGTTGTGGTCAGGGTCGGGGTTGGGGTTAGGGAAAGGGATAGGGTCGGGGTCGGGTTGATGGTTATGGTTAGGTTTGTGGTCAGGGTCGGGGTTGGGGTTAGGGAAAGGGATAGGGTCGGGGTCGGGTTGATGGTTATGGTTAGGGTTGTGGTCAGGGTCGGGGTCGGGGTTGGGGTTAGGGAAAGGGATAGGGTCGGGGTCGGGTTGATGGTTATGGTTAGGGTTGTGGTCAGGGTCGGGGTCGGGGTTGGGGTTAGGGAAAGGGATAGGGTCGGGGTCGGGTTGATGGTTATGGTTAGGGTTGTGGTCAGGGTCGGGGTCGGGGTTGGGGTTAGGGAAAGGGATAGGGTCGGGGTCGGGTTGATGGTTATGGTTAGGGTTGTGGTCAGGGTCGGGGTCGGGGTTGGGGTTAGGGAAAGGGATAGGGTCGGGGTCGGGTTGATGGTTATGGTTAGGGTTGTGGTCAGGGTCGGGGTCGGGGTTGGGGTTAGGGAAAGGGATAGGGTCGGGGTCGGGTTGATGGTTATGGTTAGGGTTGTGGTCAGGGTCGGGGTCGGGGTTGGGGTTAGGGAAAGGGATAGGGTCGGGGTCGGGTTGATGGTTATGGTTAGGGTTGTGGTCAGGGTCGGGGTCGGGGTTGGGGTTAGGGAAAGGGATAGGGTCGGGGTCGGGTTGATGGTTATGGTTAGGGTTGTGGTCAGGGTCGGGGTCGGGGTTGGGGTTAGGGAAAGGGATAGGGTCGGGGTCGGGTTGATGGTTATGGTTAGGGTTGTGGTCAGGGTCGGGGTCGGGGTTGGGGTTAGGGAAAGGGATAGGGTCGGGGTCGGGTTGATGGTTATGGTTAGGGTTGTGGTCAGGGTCGGGGTCGGGGTTGGGGTTAGGGAAAGGGATAGGGTCGGGGTCGGGTTGATGGTTATGGTTAGGGTTGTGGTCAGGGTCGGGGTCGGGGTTGGGGTTAGGGAAAGGGATAGGGTCGGGGTCGGGTTGATGGTTATGGTTAGGGTTGTGGTCAGGGTCGGGGTCGGGGTTGGGGTTAGGGAAAGGGATAGGGTCGGGGTCGGGTTGATGGTTATGGTTAGGGTTGTGGTCAGGGTCGGGGTCGGGGTTGGGGTTAGGGAAAGGGATAGGGTCGGGGTCGGGTTGATGGTTATGGTTAGGGTTGTGGTCAGGGTCGGGGTCGGGGTTGGGGTTAGGGAAAGGGATAGGGTCGGGGTCGGGTTGATGGTTATGGTTAGGGTTGTGGTCAGGGTCGGGGTCGGGGTTGGGGTTAGGGAAAGGGATAGGGTCGGGGTCGGGTTGATGGTTATGGTTAGGGTTGTGGTCAGGGTCGGGGTCGGGGTTGGGGTTAGGGAAAGGGATAGGGTCGGGGTCGGGTTGATGGTTATGGTTAGGGTTGTGGTCAGGGTCGGGGTCGGGGTTGGGGTTAGGGAAAGGGATAGGGTCGGGGTCGGGTTGATGGTTATGGTTAGGGTTGTGGTCAGGGTCGGGGTCGGGGTTGGGGTTAGGGAAAGGGATAGGGTCGGGGTCGGGTTGATGGTTATGGTTAGGGTTGTGGTCAGGGTCGGGGTCGGGGTTGGGGTTAGGGAAAGGGATAGGGTCGGGGTCGGGTTGATGGTTATGGTTAGGGTTGTGGTCAGGGTCGGGGTCGGGGTTGGGGTTAGGGAAAGGGATAGGGTCGGGGTCGGGTTGATGGTTATGGTTAGGGTTGTGGTCAGGGTCGGGTCGGGGTTGGGGTTAGGGAAAGGGATAGGGTCGGGGTCGGGTTGATGGTTATGGTTAGGGTTGTGGTCAGGGTGGGTGGGTCGGGGTTGGGGTTAGGGAAAGGGATAGGGTCGGGGTCGGGTTGATGGTTATGGTTAGGGTTGTGGTCAGGGTCGGGGTCGGGGTTGGGGTTAGGGAAAGGGATAGGGTCGGGGTCGGGTTGATGGTTATGGTTAGGGTTGTGGTCAGGGTCGGGGTCGGGGTTGGGGTTAGGGAAAGGGATAGGGTCGGGGTCGGGTTGATGGTTATGGTTAGGGTTGTGGTCAGGGTCGGGGTCGGGGTTGGGGTTAGGGAAAGGGATAGGGTCGGGGTCGGGTTGATGGTTATGGTTAGGGTTGTGGTCAGGGTCGGGGTCGGGGTTGGGGTTAGGGAAAGGGATAGGGTCGGGGTCGGGTTGATGGTTATGGTTAGGGTTGTGGTCAGGGTCGGGGTCGGGGTTGGGGTTAGGGAAAGGGATAGGGTCGGGGTCGGGTTGATGGTTATGGTTAGGGTTGTGGTCAGGGTCGGGGTCGGGGTTGGGGTTAGGGAAAGGGATAGGGTCGGGGTCGGGTTGATGGTTATGGTTAGGGTTGTGGTCAGGGTCGGGGTCGGGGTTGGGGTTAGGGAAAGGGATAGGGTCGGGGTCGGGTTGATGGTTATGGTTAGGGTTGTGGTCAGGGTCGGGGTCGGGGTTGGGGTTAGGGAAAGGGATAGGGTCGGGGTCGGGTTGATGGTTATGGTTAGGGTTGTGGTCAGGGTCGGGGTCGGGGTTGGGGTTAGGGAAAGGGATAGGGTCGGGGTCGGGTTGATGGTTATGGTTAGGGTTGTGGTCAGGGTCGGGGTTGGGGTTAGGGAAAGGGATAGGGTCGGGGTCGGGTTGATGGTTATGGTTAGGGTTGTGGTCAGGGTCGGGGTCGGGGTTGGGGTTAGGGAAAGGGATAGGGTCGGGGTCGGGTTGATGGTTATGGTTAGGGTTGTGGTCAGGGTCGGGGTCGGGGTTGGGGTTAGGGAAAGGGATAGGGTCGGGGTCGGGTTGATGGTTATGGTTAGGGTTGTGGTCAGGGTCGGGGTCGGGGTTGGGGTTAGGGAAAGGGATAGGGTCGGGGTCGGGTTGATGGTTATGGTTAGGGTTGTGGTCAGGGTCGGGGTCGGGGTTGGGGTTAGGGAAAGGGATAGGGTCGGGGTCGGGTTGATGGTTATGGTTAGGGTTGTGGTCAGGGTCGGGGTCGGGGTTGGGGTTAGGGAAAGGGATAGGGTCGGGGTCGGGTTGATGGTTATGGTTAGGGTTGTGGTCAGGGTCGGGGTCGGGGTTGGGGTTAGGGAAAGGGATAGGGTCGGGGTCGGGTTGATGGTTATGGTTAGGGTTGTGGTCAGGGGTCGGGGTTGGGGTTAGGGAAAGGGATAGGGTCGGGGTCGGGTTGATGGTTATGGTTAGGGTTGTGGTCAGGGTCGGGGTCGGGGTTGGGGTTAGGGAAAGGGATAGGGTCGGGGTCGGGTTGATGGTTATGGTTAGGGTTGTGGTCAGGGTCGGGGTCGGGGTTGGGGTTAGGGAAAGGGATAGGGTCGGGGTCGGGTTGATGGTTATGGTTAGGGTTGTGGTCAGGGTCGGGGTCGGGGTTGGGGTTAGGGAAAGGGATAGGGTCGGGGTCGGGTTGATGGTTATGGTTAGGGTTGTGGTCAGGGTCGGGGTCGGGGTTGGGGTTAGGGAAAGGGATAGGGTCGGGGTCGGGTTGATGGTTATGGTTAGGGTTGTGGTCAGGGTCGGGGTCGGGGTTGGGGTTAGGGAAAGGGATAGGGTCGGGGTCGGGTTGATGGTTATGGTTAGGGTTGTGGTCAGGGTCGGGGTCGGGGTTGGGGTTAGGGAAAGGGATAGGGTCGGGGTCGGGTTGATGGTTATGGTTAGGGTTGTGGTCAGGGTCGGGGTCGGGTTGGGTCGGGGTTGGGGTTAGGGAAAGGGATAGGGTCGGGGTCGGGTTGATGGTTATGGTTAGGGTTGTGGTCAGGGTCGGGGTTGGGGTTAGGGAAAGGGATAGGGTCGGGGTCGGGTTGATGGTTATGGTTAGGGTTGTGGTCAGGGTCGGGGTCGGGGTTGGGGTTAGGGAAAGGGATAGGGTCGGGGTCGGGTTGATGGTTATGGTTAGGGTTGTGGTCAGGGTCGGGGTCGGGGTTGGGGTTAGGGAAAGGGATAGGGTCGGGGTCGGGTTGATGGTTATGGTTAGGGTTGTGGTCAGGGTCGGGGTCGGGGTTGGGGTTAGGGAAAGGGATAGGGTCGGGGTCGGGTTGATGGTTATGGTTAGGGTTGTGGTCAGGGTCGGGGTTGGGGTTAGGGAAAGGGATAGGGTCGGGGTCGGGTTGATGGTTATGGTTAGGGTTGTGGTCAGGGTCGGGGTCGGGGTTGGGGTTAGGGAAAGGGATAGGGTCGGGGTCGGGTTGATGGTTATGGTTAGGGTTGTGGTCAGGGTCGGGGTCGGGGTTGGGGTTAGGGAAAGGGATAGGGTCGGGGTCGGGTTGATGGTTATGGTTAGGGTTGTGGTCAGGGTCGGGGTCGGGGTTGGGGTTAGGGAAAGCGATAGGGTCGGGGTCGGGTTGATGGTTATGGTTAGGGTTGTGGTCAGGGTCGGGGTCGGGGTTGGGGTTAGGGAAAGGGATAGGGTCGGGGTCGGGTTGATGGTTATGGTTAGGGTTGTGGTCAGGGTCGGGGTCGGGGTTGGGGTTAGGGAAAGGGATAGGGTCGGGGTCGGGTTGATGGTTATGGTTAGGGTTGTGGTCAGGGTCGGGGTCGGGGTTGGGGTTAGGGAAAGGGATAGGGTCGGGGTCGGGTTGATGGTTATGGTTAGGGTTGTGGTCAGGGTCGGGGTCGGGGTTGGGGTTAGGGAAAGGGATAGGGTCGGGGTCGGGTTGATGGTTATGGTTAGGGTTGTGGTCAGGGTCGGTGTCGGGGTTGGGGTTAGGGAAAGGGATAGGGTCGGGGTCGGGTTGATGGTTATGGTTAGGGTTGTGGTCAGGGTCGGGGTCGGGGTTGGGGTTAGGGAAAGGGATAGGGTCGGGGTCGGGTTGATGGTTATGGTTAGGGTTGTGGTCAGGGTCGGGGTCGGGGTTGGGGTTAGGGAAAGGGATAGGGTCGGGGTCGGGTTGATGGTTATGGTTAGGGTTGTGGTCAGGGTCGGGGTCGGGGTCGGGGTTGGGGTTAGGGAAAGGGATAGGGTCGGGGTCGGGTTGATGGTTATGGTTAGGGTTGTGGTCAGGGTCGGGGTCGGGGTTGGGGTTAGGGAAAGGGATAGGGTCGGGGTCGGGTTGATGGTTATGGTTAGGGTTGTGGTCAGGGTCGGGGTCGGGGTTGGGGTTAGGGAAAGGGATAGGGTCGGGGTCGGGTTGATGGTTATGGTTAGGGTTGTGGTCAGGGTCGGGGTTGGGGTTAGTGAAAGGGATAGGGTCGGGGTCGGGTTTATGGTTATGGTTAGGGTTGTGGTCAGGGTCGGGGTCGGGGTTGGGGTTAGGGAAAGGGATAGGGTCGGGGTCGGGTTGATGGTTATGGTTAGGGTTGTGGTCAGGGTCGGTGTCGGGGTTGGGGTTAGGGAAAGGGATAGGGTCGGGGTCGGGTTGATGGTTATGGTTAGGGTTTTGGTCAGGGTCGGGGTCGGGGTTGGGGTTAGGGAAAGGGATAGGGTCGGGGTCGGGTTGATGGTTATGGTTAGGGTTGTGGTCAGGGTCGGGGTCGGGGTTGGGGTTAGGGAAAGGGATAGGGTCGGGGTCGGGTTGATGGTTATGGTTAGGGTTGTGGTCAGGGTCGGGGTCGGGGTTGGGGTTAGGGAAAGGGATAGGGTCGGGGTCGGGTTGATGGTTATGGTTAGGGTTGTGGTCAGGGTCGGGGTCGGGGTTGGGGTTAGGGAAAGGGATAGGGTCGGGGTCGGGTTGATGGTTATGGTTAGGGTTGTGGTCAGGGTCGGGGTCGGGGTTGGGGTTAGGGAAAGGGATAGGGTCGGGGTCGGGTTGATGGTTATGGTTAGGGTTGTGGTCAGGGTCGGGGTCGGGGTTGGGGTTAGGGAAAGGGATAGGGTCGGGGTCGGGTTGATGGTTATGGTTAGGGTTTTGGTCAGGGTCGGGGTCGGGGTTGGGGTTAGGGAAAGGGATAGGGTCGGGGTCGGGTTGATGGTTATGGTTAGGGTTGTGGTCAGGGTCGGGGTCGGGGTTGGGGTTAGGGAAAGGGATAGGGTCGGGGTCGGGTTGATGGTTATGGTTAGGGTTGTGGTCAGGGTCGGGGTCGGGGTTGGGGTTAGGGAAAGGGATAGGGTCGGGGTCGGGTTGATGGTTATGGTTAGGGTTGTGGTCAGGGTCGGGGTCGGGGTTGGGGTTAGGGAAAGGGATAGGGTCGGGGTCGGGTTGATGGTTATGGTTAGGGTTGTGGTCAGGGTCGGGGTCGGGGTTGGGGTTAGGGAAAGGGATAGGGTCGGGGTCGGGTTGATGGTTATGGTTAGGGTTGTGGTCAGGGTCGGGGTCGGGGTTGGGGTTAGGGAAAGGGATAGGGTCGGGGTCGGGTTGATGGTTATGGTTAGGGTTGTGGTCAGGGTCGGGGTTGGGGTTAGGGAAAGGGATAGGGTCGGGGTCGGGTTGATGGTTATGGTTAGGGTTGTGGTCAGGGTCGGGGTCGGGGTTGGGGTTAGGGAAAGGGATAGGGTCGGGGTCGGGTTGATGGTTATGGTTAGGGTTGTGGTCAGGGTCGGGGTCGGGGTTGGGGTTAGGGAAAGGGATAGGGTCGGGGTCGGGTTGATGGTTATGGTTAGGGTTGTGGTCAGGGTCGGGGTCGGGGTTGGGGTTAGGGAAAGGGATAGGGTCGGGGTCGGGTTGATGGTTATGGTTAGGGTTGTGGTCAGGGTCGGGGTCGGGGTTGGGGTTAGGGAAAGGGATAGGGTCGGGGTCGGGTTGATGGTTATGGTTAGGGTTGTGGTCAGGTTCGGGGTCGGGGTTGGGGTTAGGGAAAGGGATAGGGTCGGGGTCGGGTTGATGGTTATGGTTAGGGTTGTGGTCAGGGTCGGGGTCGGGGTTGGGGTTAGGGAAAGGGATAGGGTCGGGGTCGGGTTGATGGTTATGGTTAGGGTTGTGGTCAGGGTCGGGGTCGGGGTCGGGGTTGGGGTTAGGGAAAGGGATAGGGTCGGGGTCGGGTTGATGGTTATGGTTAGGGTTGTGGTCAGGGTCGGGGTCGGGGTTGGGGTTAGGGAAAGGGATAGGGTCGGGGTCGGGTTGATGGTTATGGTTAGGGTTGTGGTCAGGGTCGGGGTTGGGGTTAGGGAAAGGGATAGGGTCGGGGTCGGGTTGATGGTTATGGTTAGGGTTGTGGTCAGAGTCGGGGTCGGGGTTGGGGTTAGGGAAAGGGATAGGGTCGGGGTCGGGTTGATTGTTATGGTTAGGGTTGTGGTCAGGGTCGGGGTCGGGGTTGGGGTTAGGGAAAGGGATAGGGTCGGGGTCGGGTTGATGGTTATGGTTAGGGTTGTGGTCAGGGTCGGGGTCGGGGTTGGGGTTAGGGAAAGGGATAGGGTCGGGGTCGGGTTGATGGTTATGGTTAGGGTTGTGGTCAGGGTCGGGGTCGGGGTTGGGGTTAGGGAAAGGGATAGGGACGGGGTCGGGTTGATGGTTATGGTTAGGGTTGTGGTCAGGGTCGGGGTCGGGGTTGGGGTTAGGGAAAGGGATAGGGTCGGGGTCGGGTTGATGGTTATGGTTAGGGTTGTGGTCAGGGTCGGGGTCGGGGTTGGGGTTAGGGAAAGGGATAGGGTCGGGGTCGGGTTGATGGTTATGGTTAGGGTTGTGGTCAGGGTCGGGGTCGGGGTTGGGGTTAGGGAAAGGGATAGGGTCGGGGTCGGGTTGATGGTTATGGTTAGGGTTGTGGTCAGGGTCGGGGTCGGGGTTGGGGTTAGGGAAAGGGATAGGGTCGGGGTCGGGTTGATGGTTATGGTTAGGGTTGTGGTCAGGGTCGGGGTCGGGGTTGGGGTTAGGGAAAGGGATAGGGTCGGGGTCGGGTTGATGGTTGTGGTCAGGGTCGGGGTCGGGGTTGGGGTTAGGGAAAGGGATAGGGTCGGGGTCGGGTTGATGGTTGTGGTCAAGGTCGGGGTCGGGGTTGGGGTTAGGGAAAGGGATAGGGTCGGGGTCGGGTTGATGGTTATGGTTAGGGTTGTGGTCAGGGTCGGGGTCGGGGTTGGGGTTAGGGAAAGGGATAGGGTCGGGGTCGGGTTGATGGTTATGGTTAGGGTTGTGGTCAGGGTCGGGGTCGGGGTTGGGGTTAGGGAAAGGGATAGGGTCGGGGTCGGGTTGATGGTTATGGTTAGGGTTGTGGTCAGGGTCGGGGTCGGGGTTGGGGTTAGGGAAAGAGATAGGGTCGGGGTCGGGTTGATGGTTATGGTTAGGGTTGTGGTCAGGGTCGGGGTCGGGGTTGGGGTTAGGGAAAGCGATAGGGTCGGGGTCGGGGTTGGGGTTGGGGTTAGGGAAAGAGATAGGGTCGGGGTCGGGTTGATGGTTATGGTTAGGGTTGTGGTCAGGGTCGGGGGCGGGGTTGGGGTTAGGGAAAGGGATAGGACCCCGACCCTATCCCTTTCCCTAACCCCAACCCCGACCCCGACCCTGACCACAACCCTAACCATAACCATCAACCCGACCCCGACCCTATCCCTTTCCCTCACCCCAACCCCGACCCCGACCCTGACCACAACCCTAACCATAACCATCAACCCGACCCCGACCCTATCCCTTTCCCTAACCCCAACCCTTACCCCGACCCAGACCACAACCCTAACCATAACCATCAACCCGACCCCGACCCTATCCCTTTCCCTAACCCCAACCCCGACCCCGACCCTGACCACAACCCTAACCATAACCATCAACCCGACCCCGACCCTATCCCTTTCCCTAACCCCAACCCCGACCCCGACCCTGACCACAACCCTAACCATAACCATCAACCCGACCCCGACCCTATCCCTTTCCCTAACCCCAACCCCGACCCTGACCACAACCCTAACCATAACCATCAACCCGACCCCGACCCTATCCCTTTCCCTAACCCCAACCCCGAACCCGACCCTGACCACAACCCTAACCATAACCATCAACCCGACCCCGACCCTATCCCTTTCCCTAACCCCAACCCCGACCCCGACCCTGACCACAACCCTAACCATAACCATCAACCCGACCCCGACCCTATCCCTTTCCCTAACCCCAACCCCGACCCCGACCCTGACCACAACCCTAACCATAACCATCAACCCGACCCCGACCCTATCCCTTTCCCTAACCCCAACCCCGACCCCGACCCTGACCACAACCCTAACCATAACCATCAACCCGACCCCGACCCTATCCCTTTCCCTAACCCCAACCCCGACCCCGACCCTGACCACAACCCTAACCATAACCATCAACCCGACCCCGACCCTATCCCTTTCCCTAACCCCAACCCCGACCCCGACCCTGACCACAACCCTAACCATAACCATCAACCCGACCCCGACCCTATCCCTTTCCCTAACCCCAACCCCGACCCCGACCCGGACCACAACCCTAACCATAACCATCAACCCGACCCCGACCCTATCCCTTTCCCTAACCCCAACCCCGACCCCGACCCTGACCACAACCCTAACCATAACCATCAACCCGACCCCGACCCTATCCCTTTCCCTAACCCCAACCCCGACCCCGACCCTGACCACAACCCTAACCATAACCATCAACCCGACCCCGACCCTATCCCTTTCCCTAACCCCAACCCCGACCCCGACCCTGACCACAACCCTAACCATAACCATCAACCCGACCCCGACCCTATCCCTTTCCCTAACCCCAACCCCGACCCCGACCCTGACCACAACCCTAACCATAACCATCAACCCGACCCCGACCCTATCCCTTTCCCTAACCCCAACCCCGACCCCGACCCTGACCACAACCCTAACCATAACCATCAACCCGACCCCGACCCTATCCCTTTCCCTAACCCCAACCCCGACCCCGACCCTGACCACAACCCTAACCATAACCATCAACCCGACCCCGACCCTATCCCTTTCCCTAACCCCAACCCCGACCCCGACCCTGACCACAACCCTAACCATAACCATCAACCCGACCCCGACCCTATCCCTTTCCCTAACCCCAACCCCGACCCCGACCCTGACCACAACCCTAACCATAACCATCAACCCGACCCCGACCCTATCGCTTTCCCTAACCCCAACCCCGACCCCGACCCTGACCACAACCCTAACCATAACCATCAACCCGACCCCGACCCTATCCCTTTCCCTAACCCCAACCCCGACCCCGACCCTGACCACAACCCTAACCATAACCATCAACCCGACCCCGACCCTATCCCTTTCCCTAACCCCAACCCCGACCCCGACCCTGACCACAACCCTAACCATAACCATCAACCCGACCCCGACCCTATCCCTTTCCCTAACCCCAACCCCGACCCTGACCACAACCCTAACCATAACCATCAACCCGACCCCGACCCTATCCCTTTCCCTAACCCCAACCCCGACCCCGACCCTGACCACAACCCTAACCATAACCATCAACCCGACCCCGACCCTATCCCTTTCCCTAACCCCAACCCCGACCCTGACCACAACCCTAACCATAACCATCAACCCGACCCCGACCCTATCCCTTTCCCTAACCCCAACCCCGACCCCGACCCTGACCACAACCCTAACCATAACCATAAACCCGACCCCGACCCTATCCCTTTCACTAACCCCAACCCCGACCCTGACCACAACCCTAACCATAACCATCAACCCGTCCCCGACCCTATCCCTTTCCCTAACCCCAACCCCGACCCCGACCCTGACCACAACCCTAACCATAACCATCAACCCGACCCCGACCCTATCCCTTTCCCTAACCCCAACCCCGACCCCGACCCTGACCACAACCCTAACCATAACCATCAACCCGACCCCGACCCTATCCCTTTCCCTAACCCCAACCCCGACCCCGACCCTGACCACAACCCTAACCATAACCATCAACCCGACCCCGACCCTATCCCTTTCCCTAACCCCAACCCCGACCCCGACCCTGACCACAACCCTAACCATAACCATCAACCCGACCCCGACCCTATCCCTTTCCCTAACCCCAACCCCGACCCCGACCCTGACCACAACCCTAACCATAACCATCAACCCGACCCCGACCCTATCCCTTTCCCTAACCCCAACCCCGACCCCGACCCTGACCACAACCCTAACCATAACCATCAACCCGACCCCGACCCTATCCCTTTCCCTAACCCCAACCCCGACCCCGACCCTGACCACAACCCTAACCATAACCATCAACCCGACCCCGACCCTATCCCTTTCCCTAACCCCAACCCCGACCCTGACCACAAACCTAACCATAACCATCAACCCGACCCCGACCCTATCCCTTTCCCTAACCCCAACCCCGACCCTGACCACAACCCTAACCATAACCATCAACCCGACCCCGACCCTATCCCTTTCCCTAACCCCAACCCCGACCCTGACCACAACCCTAACCATAACCATCAACCCGACCCCGACCCTATCCCTTTCCCTAACCCCAACCCCGACCCCGACCCTGACCACAACCCTAACCATAACCATCAACCCGACCCCGACCCTATCCCTTTCCCTAACCCCAACCCCGACCCCGACCCTGACCACAACCCTAACCATAACCATCAACCCGACCCCGACCCTATCCCTTTCCCTAACCCCAACCCCGACCCCGACCCTGACCACAACCCTAACCATAACCATCAACCCGACCCCGACCCTATCCCTTTCCCTAACCCCAACCCCGACCCCGACCCTGACCACAACCCTAACCATAACCATCAACCCGACCCCGACCCTATCCCTTTCCCTAACCCCAACCCCGACCCCGACCCTGACCACAACCCTAACCATAACCATCAACCCGACCCCGACCCTATCCCTTTCCCTAACCCCAACCCCGACCCCGACCCTGACCACAACCCTAACCATAACCATCAACCCGACCCCGACCCTATCCCTTTCCCTAACCCCAACCCCGACCCCGACCCTGACCACAACCCTAACCATAACCATCAACCCGACCCCGACCCTATCCCTTTCCCTAACCCCAACCCCGACCCCGACCCTGACCACAACCCTAACCATAACCATCAACCCGACCCCGACCCTATCCCTTTCCCTAACCCCAACCCCGACCCCGACCCTGACCACAACCCTAACCATAACCATCAACCCGACCCCGACCCTATCCCTTTCCCTAACCCCAACCCCGACCCCGACCCTGACCACAACCCTAACCATAACCATCAACCCGACCCCGACCCTATCCCTTTCCCTAACCCCAACCCCGACCCCGACCCTGACCACAACCCTAACCATAACCATCAACCCGACCCCGACCCTATCCCTTTCCCTAACCCCAACCCCGACCCCGACCCTGACCACAACCCTAACCATAACCATAAACCCGACCCCGACCCTATCCCTTTCACTAACCCCAACCCCGACCCTGACCACAACCCTAACCATAACCATCAACCCGACC
This sequence comes from Argentina silus, assembly GCF_951799395.1. Taxonomy (NCBI): domain Eukaryota; kingdom Metazoa; phylum Chordata; class Actinopteri; order Argentiniformes; family Argentinidae; genus Argentina; species Argentina silus. Next base: position 80,188 of record NW_028153183.1, read on the forward strand.
CCGACACTATCCCTTTCCCTAACCCCAACCCCGACCCCGACACTGACCACAACCCTAACCATAACCATCAACCCGACCCCGACCCTATCCCTTTCCCTAACCCCAACCCCGACCCCGACCCTGACCACAACCCTAACCATAACCATCAACCCGACCCCGACCCTATCCCTTTCCCTAACCCCAACCCCGACCCCGACCCTGACCACAACCCTAACCATAACCATCAACCCGACCCCGACCCTATCCCTTTCCCTAACCCCAACCCCGACCCCGACCCTGACCACAACCCTAACCATAACCATCAACCCGACCCCGACCCTATCCCTTTCCCTAACCCCAACCCCGACCCCGACCCTGACCACAACCCTAACCATAACCATCAACCCGACCCCGACCCTATCCCTTTCCCTAACCCCAACCCCGACCCTGACCCTGACCACAACCCTAACCATAACCATCAACCCGACCCCGACCCTATCCCTTTCCCTAACCCCAACCCCGACCCCGACCCTGACCACAACCCTAACCATAACCATCAACCCGACACCGACCCTATCCCTTTCCCTAACCCCAACCCCGACCCTGACCACAACCCTAACCATAACCATCAACCCGACCCCGACCCTATCCCTTTCCCTAACCCCAACCCCGACCCCGACCCTGACCACAACCCTAACCATAACCATCAACCCGACCCCGACCCTATCCCTTTCCCTAACCCCAACCCCGACCCCGACCCTGACCACAACCCTAACCATAACCATCAACCCGACCCCGACCCTATCCCTTTCCCTAACCCCAACCCCGACCCTGACCACAACCCTAACCATAACCATCAACCCGACCCCGACCCTATCCCTTTCCCTAACCCCAACCCCGACCCCGACCCTGACCACAACCCTAACCATAACCATCAACCCGACCCCGACCCTATCCCTTTCCCTAACCCCAACCCCGACCCCGACCCTGACCACAACCCTAACCATAACCATCAACCCGACCCCGACCATATCCCTTTCCCTAACCCCAACCCCGACCCCGACCCTGACCACAACCCTAACCATAACCATCAACCCGACCCCGACCCTATCCCTTTCCCTAACCCCAACCCCGACCCCGACCCTGACCACAACCCTAACCATAACCATCAACCCGACCCCGACCCTATCCCTTTCCCTAACCCCAACCCCGACCCCGACCCTGACCACAACCCTAACCATAACCATCAACCCGACCCCGACCCTATCCCTTTCCCTAACCCCAACCCCGACCCCGACCCTGACCACAACCCTAACCATAACCATCAACCCGACCCCGACCCTATCCCTTTCCCTAACCCCAACCCCGACCCCGACCCTGACCACAACCCTAACCATAACCATCAACCCGACCCCGACCCTATCCCTTTCCCTAACCCCAACCCCGACCCCGACCCTGACCACAACCCTAACCATAACCATCAACCCGACCCCGACCCTATCCCTTTCCCTAACCCCAACCCCAACCCCGACCCCGACCCTGACCACAACCCTAACCATAACCATCAACCCGACCCCGACCCTATCCCTTTCCCTAACCCCAACCCCGACCCCGACCCTGACCACAACCCTAACCATAACCATCAACCCGACCCCGACCCTATCGCTTTCCCTAACCCCAACCCCGACCCCGACCCTGACCACAACCCTAACCATAACCATCAACCCGACCCCGACCCTATCCCTTTCCCTAACCCCAACCCCGACCCCGACCCTGACCACAACCCTAACCATAACCATCAACCCGACCCCGACCCTATCCCTTTCCCTAACCCCAACCCCGACCCCGACCCTGACCACAACCCTAACCATAACCATCAACCCGACCCCGACCCTATCCCTTTCCCTAACCCCAACCCCGACCCCGACCTTGACCACAACCATCAACCCGACCCCGACCCTATCCCTTTCCCTAACCCCAACCCCGACCCCGACCCTGACCACAACCAACAACCCGACCCCGACCCTATCCCTTTCCCTAACCCCAACCCCGACCCCGACCCTGACCACAACCCTAACCATAACCATCAACCCGACCCCGACCCTATCCCTTTCCCTAACCCCAACCCCGACCCTGACCACAACCCTAACCATAACCATCAACCCGACCCCGACCCTATCCCTTTCCCTAACCCCAACCCCGACCCCGACCCTGACCACAACCCTAACCATAACCATCAACCCGACCCCGACCCTATCCCTTTCCCTAACCCCAACCCCGACCCCGACCCTGACCACAACCCTAACCATAACCATCAACCCGACCCCGACCCTATCCCTTTCCCTAACCCCAACCCCGACCCCGACCCTGACCACAACCCTAACCATAACCATCAACCCGACCCCGACCCTATCCCTTTCCCTAACCCCAACCCCGACCCCGACCCTGACCACAACCCTAACCATAACCATCAACCCGACCCCGACCCTATCCCTTTCCCTAACCCCAACCCCGACCCCGACCCTGACCACAACCCTAACCATAACCATCAACCCGACCCCGACCCTATCCCTTTCCCTAACCCCAACCCCGACCCCGACCCTGACCACAACCCTAACCATAACCATCAACCCGACCCCGACCCTATCCCTTTCCCTAACCCCAACCCCGACCCCGACCCTGACCACAACCCTCACGGGCTGATTGTGTTTTTTAGGCCTTCGCAAGCTATCGGAAGTGTGTGCACAGCAGGAGAGACAAATCTATGTTTTCGCGCCTGTTTTGCCATTTCCAGGTCGAAAAACACACAGACCCCAAAAATAAAGAAACGGCTGTCCAGCCAAAACTGAGGCTTCAAACTTGATGAAAACAGTCTCTCCCACAATAACTCAATGGCCGCTTGTGTTTTTTAGGCCTTCGCAAGCTATCGGAAGTGTGTGCGCGGCAGGAGAGACAAATCCATGTTTTCGCGCTTTTTTGCGATTTCAAGGTCGAAAAACACATAGGCCCCAAAATGAAAGAAACGGCTGCCGCGCCAAAACTATGGCTTCAAACTTGATGAAAACAGTCTTTCCCATAATAACTCACGGGCTGCTTGTGTTTTTTAGGCCTTTGCAAGCTATCGGAAGTGTGTGCGCGGCAGGAGAGACAAATCTATGTTTTCGCGCCTTTTTTGCCATTTCCAGGTCGAAAAACACACAGAACCCAAAAATAAAGAAACGGCTGTCCAGCCAAAACTGAGGCTTCAAACTTGATGAAAACAGTCTCTCCCACAATAACTCAAGGGCCGCTTGTGTTTTTTAGGCCTTCGCAAGCTATCGGAAGTGTGTGCGCGGCAGGAGAGACAAATCCATGTTTTCGCGCCTTTTTTGCCATTTCCAGGTCGAAAAACACACAGAACCCAAAAATAAAGAAACGGCTGCCGCGCCAAAACTATGGCTTCAAACTTGATGAAAACAGTCTCTCCCATAATAACTCACGGGCTGCTTGTGTTTTTTAGGCCTTTGCAAGCTATCGGAAGTGTGTGCGCGGCAGGAGAGACAAATCCATGTTTTCGCGCCTTTTTTGCGATTTCAAGGTCGAAAAACACATAGGCCCCAAAATGAAAGAAACGGCTGGCGCGCCAAAACTATGGCTTCAAACTTGATGAAAACAGTCTCTCCCATAATAACTCACGGGCCGCTTGTGTTTTTTAGGCCTTTGCAAGCTATCGGAAGTGTGTGCGCGGCAGGAGAGACAAATCCATGTTTTCGCGCCTTTTTTGCGATTTCAAGGTCGAAAAACACATAGGCCCCAAAATGAAAGAAACGGCTGCCGCGCCAAAACTATGGCTTCAAACTTGATGAAAACAGTCTCTCCCATAATAACTCACTGGCTGCTTGTGTTTTTTAGGCCTTTGCAAGCTATCGGAAATGTGTGCGCGGCAGGAGAGACAAATCCATGTTTTTGCGCCTTTTTTGCGATTTCAAGGTCGAAAAACACATAGGCCCCAAAATGAAAGAAACGGGTGGCGCACCAAAACTATGGCTTCAAACTTGATGAAAACAGTCTCTCCCATAATAACTCACGGCCTGCTTGTGTTTTTTAGGCCTTTGCAAGCTATCGGAAGTGTGTGCGCGGCAGGAGAGACAAATCCATGTTTTCCCCCCTTTTTTGCCATTTCAAGGTCGAAAAACACATAGGCCCCAAAATGAAAGAAACGGCTGGCGCGCCAAAACTATGGCTTCAAACTTGATGAAAACAGTCTCTCCCATAATAACTCACGGGCTGCTTGTGTTTTTTAGGCCTTTGCAAGTTATCGGAAGTGTGTGCGCGGCAGGAGAGACAAATCAATGTTTTCGCGCCTTTTTTGCCATTTCCAGGTCGAAAAACACACAGAACCCAAAAATAAAGAAACGGCTGCCGCGCCAAAACTATGGCTTCAAACTTGATGAAAACAGTCTCTCCCATAATAACTCACGGGCTGCTTGTGTTTTTTAGGCCTTTGCAAGCTATCGGAAGTGTGTGCGCGGCAGGAGAGACAAATCCATGTTTTCGCGCCTTTTTTGCGATTTCAAGGTCGAAAAACACATAGGCCCCAAAATGAAAGAAACGGCTGGCGCGCCAAAACTATGGCTTCAAACTTGATGAAAACAGTCTCTCCCATAATAACTCACGGGCCGCTTGTGTTTTTTAGGCCTTTGCAAGCTATCGGAAGTGTGTGCGCGGCAGGAGAGACAAATCCATGTTTTCGCGCCTTTTTTGCGATTTCAAGGTCGAAAAACACATAGGCCCCAAAATGAAAGAAACGGCTGCCGCGCCAAAACTATGGCTTCAAACTTGATGAAAACAGTCTCTCCCATAATAACTCACTGGCTGCTTGTGTTTTTTAGGCCTTTGCAAGCTATCGGAAATGTGTGCGCGGCAGGAGAGACAAATCCATGTTTTCGCGCCTTTTTTGCGATTTCAAGGTCGAAAAACACATAGGCCCCAAAATGAAAGAAACGGGTGGCGCACCAAAACTATGGCTTCAAACTTGATGAAAACAGTCTCTCCCATAATAACTCACGGCCTGCTTGTGTTTTTTAGGCCTTTGCAAGCTATCGGAAGTGTGTGCGCGGCCGGAGAGACAAATCCATGTTTTCCCCCCTTTTTTGCCATTTCAAGGTCGAAAAACACATAGGCCCCAAAATGAAAGAAACGGCTGGCGCGCCAAAACTATGGCTTCAAACTTGATGAAAACAGTCTCTCCCATAATAACTCACGGGCTGCTTGTGTTTTTTAGGCCTTTGCAAGTTATCGGAAGTGTGTGCGCGGCAGGAGAGACAAATCAATGTTTTTGCGCCTTTTTTGCGATTTCAAGGTCGAAAAACACATAGGCCCCAAAATGAAAGAAACGGCTGGCGCGCCAAAACTATGGCTTCAAACTTGATGAAAACAGTCTCTCCCATAATAACTCACGGCCTGCTTGTGTTTTTTAGGCCTTTGCAAGCTATCGGAAGTGTGTGCGCGGCAGGAGAGACAAATCCATGTTTTCCCCCCTTTTTTGCGATTTCAAGGTCGAAAAACACATAGGCCCCAAAATGAAAGAAACGGCTGGCGCGCCAAAACTATGGCTTCAAACTTGATGAAAACAGTCTCTCCCATAATAACTCACGGGCTGCTTGTGTTTTTTAGGCCTTTGCAAGTTATCGGAAGTGTGTGCGCGGCAGGAGAGACAAATCAATGTTTTTGCGCCTTTTTTGCGATTTCAAGGTCGAAAAACACATAGGCCCCAAAATGAAAGAAACGGCTGGCGCGCCAAAACTATGGCTTCAAACTTGATGAAAACAGTCTCTCCCATAATAACTCACGGGCTGCTTGTGTTTTTTAGGCCTTCGCAAGCTATCGGAAGTGTGTGCGCGGCAGGAGAGACAAATCCATGTTTTTATGCCTTCTTTGGCATTTTCAGGTGGAGAAAAACACAATCCCGAAAGAGAAACAAAAGGCTGCCGCGCCAACACTGAGGCTTCAAACTTGATGAAAACAGTGTCTCCCATAATGGTGTAGGGGCTGCTTGTGGTTATTAGGCCTTTGCAAGCTCTCCGAAGTGTGTGCGCAGCAGGAGAGAGAAATCCATGTTTTTATGCCTTCTTTGTCATTTTCAGGAGGAGAAAAACACAATCCCGAAAGAGAAAGAAAAGGCTGCCTCGCCAACACTGAGGATTCAAACTTGATGAAAACAGTGTCTCCCATAATGGAGTAGGGGCTGCTTGTGGTTATTAGGCATTTGCAAGCTCTCCGAAGTGTGTGCGCAGCAGGAGAGACAAATCCATGTTTTTATGCCTTCTTTGGCATTTTCAGGTGGAGAAAAACACAATCCCGAAAGAGAAAGAAAAGGCTGCCGCGCCAACACTGAGGCTTCAAACTTGATGAAAACAGTGTCTCCCATAATGGAGTAGGGGCTGCTTGTGGTTATTAGGCATTTGCAAGCTCTCCGAAGTGTGTGCGCAGCAGGAGAGACAAATCCATGTTTTTATGCCTTCTTTGGCATTTTCAGGTGGAGAAAAACACAATCCCGAAAGAGAAAGAAAAGGCTGCCGCGCCAACACTGAGGCTTCAAACTTGATGAAAACAGTGTCTCCCATAATGGAGTAGGGGCTGCTTGTGGTTATTAGGCATTTGCAAGCTCTCCGAAGTGTGTGCGCAGCAGGAGAGACAAATCCATGTTTTTATGCCTTCTTTGGCATTTTCAGGTGGAGAAAAACACAATCCCGAAAGAGAAAGAAAAGGCTGCCGCGCCAACACTGAGGCTTCAAACTTGATGAAAACAGTGTCTCCCATAATGGAGTAGGGGCTGCTTGTGGTTATTAGGCATTTGCAAGCTCTCCGAAGTGTGTGCGCAGCAGGAGAGACAAATCCATGTTTTTATGCCTTCTTTGGCATTTTCAGGTGGAGAAAAACACAATCCCGAAAGAGAAAGAAAAGGCTGCCGCGCCAACACTGAGGCTTCAAACTTGATGAAAACAGTGTCTCCCATAATGGAGTAGGGGCTGCTTGTGGTTATTAGGCATTTGCAAGCTCTCCGAAGTGTGTGCGCAGCAGGAGAGACAAATCCATGTTTTTATGCCTTCTTTGGCATTTTCAGGTGGAGAAAAACACAATCCCGAAAGAGAAAGAAAAGGCTGCCGCGCCAACACTGAGGCTTCAAACTTGATGAAAACAGTGTCTCCCATAATGGTGTAGGGGCTGCTTGTGGTTATTAGGCCTTTGCAAGCTCTCCGAAGTGTGTGCGCAGCAGGAGAGACAAATCCATGTTTTTATGCCTTCTGTGGCATTTTCAGGTGGAGAAAAACACAATCCCGAAAGAGAAAGAAAAGGCTGCCGCGCCAACACTGAGGCTTCAAACTTGATGAAAACAGTGTCTCCCATAATGGAGTAGGGGCTGCTTGTGGTTATTAGGCATTTGCAAGCTCTCCGAAGTGTGTGCGCAGCAGGAGAGACAAATCCATGTTTTTATGCCTTCTTTGGCATTTTCAGGTGGAGAAAAACACAATCCCGAAAGAGAAAGAAAAGGCTGCCGCGCCAACACTGAGGCTTCAAACTTGATGAAAACAGTGTCTCCCATAATGGAGTAGGGGCTGCTTGTGGTTATTAGGCATTTGCAAGCTCTCCGAAATGTGTGCGCAGCAGGAGAGACAAATCCATGTTTTTATGCCTTCTTTGGCATTTTCAGGTGGAGAAAAACACAATCCCGAAAGAGAAAGAAAAGGCTGCCGCGCCAACACTGAGGCTTCAAACTTGATGAAAACAGTGTCTCCCATAATGGTGTAGGGGCTGCTTGTGGTTATTAGGCCTTTGCAAGCTCTCCGAAGTGTGTGCGCGGCAGGAGAGACAAATCCATGTTTTCGCGCCTTTTTTGCCATTTCCAGGTCGAAAAACACAAAGGCCCCAAAAATAAAGAAACGGCTGTCCAGCCAAAACTGAGGCTTCAAACTTGATGAAAACAGTCTCTCCCATAATAACTCACGGGCTGCTTGTGTTTTTTAGGCCTTTGCAAGCTATCGGAAGTGTGTGCGCGGCAGGAGAGACAAATCCATGTTTTCGCGCATTTTTTGCCATTTCCAGGTCGAAAAAAACCCAAAGGCCCCAAAATGAAAGAAACGGCTGGCGCACCAAAACTATGGCTTCAAACTTGATGAAAACAGTCTCTCCCATAATAACTCACGGGCTGCTTGTGTTTTTTAGGCCTTTGCACGCTATCGGAAGTGTGTGCGCGGCAGGAGAGACAAATCCATGTTTTCGCGCCTTTTTTGCCATTTCCAGGTCGAAAAACACAAAGGCCCCAAAAATAAAGAAACGGCTGTCCAGCCAAAACTGAGGCTTCAAACTTGATGAAAACAGTCTCTCCCACAATAACTCAAGGGCTGCTTGTGTTTTTTAGGCCTTCGCAAGATATCGGAAGTGTGTGCGCGGCAGGAGAGACAAATCAATGTTGTCGCGACTTTTTTGCGATTTCAAGGTCGAAAAACACATAGGCCCCAAAATGAAAGAAACAGCTGGCGCGCCAAAACTATGGCTTCAAACTTGATGAAAACAGTCTCTCCCATAATAACTCACGGGCTGCTTGTGTTTTTTAGGCCTTTGCACGCTATCGGAAGTGTGTGCGCGGCAGGAGAGACAAATCCATGTTTTCGCGCCTTTTTTGCGATTTCAAGGTCGAAAAACACATAGGCCCCAAAATGAAAGAAACGGCTGCCACGCCAAAACTATGGCTTCAAACTTGATGAAAACAGTCTCTCCCATAATAACTCACGGGCTGCTTGTGTTTTTTAGGCCTTTGCACGCTATCGGAAGTGTGTGCGCGGCAGGAGAGACAAATCCATGTTTTCGCGCCTTTTTTGCCATTTCCAGGTCGAAAAACACAAAGGCCCCAAAAATAAAGAAACGGCTGTCCAGCCAAAACTGAGGCTTCAAACTTGATGAAAACAGTCTCTCAGACAATAACTCAAGGGCCGCTTGTGTTTTTTAGGCCTTCGCAAGCTATCGGAAGTGTGTGCGCGGCAGGAGAGAAAAATCCATGTTTTCGCGCCTTTTTTGCGATTTCAAGGTCGAAAAACACATAGGCCCCAAAATGAAAGAAACGGCTGGCGCGCCAAAACTATGGCTTCAAACTTGATGAAAACAGTCTCTCCCATAATAACTCACGGGCTGCTTGTGTTTTTTAGGCCTTCGCAAGATATCGGAAGTGTGTGCGCGGCAGGAGAGACAAATCCATGTTTTCGCGCCTTTTTTGCCATTTCCAGGTCGAAAAACACAAAGGCCCCAAAAATAAAGAAACGGCTGTCCAGCCAAAACTGAGGCTTCAAACTTGATAAAAACAGTCTCTCCCACAATAACTCAAGGGCTGCTTGTGTTTTTTAGGCCTTCGCAAGATATCGGAAGTGTGTGCGCGGCAGGAGAGACAAATCAATGTTTTCGCGACTTTTTTGCGATTTCAAGGTCGAAAAACACATAGGCCCCAAAATGAAAGAAACGGCTGGCGCGCCAAAACTATGGCTTCAAACTTGATGAAAAAAGTCTCTCCCATAATAACTCACGGGCTGCTTGTGTTTTTTAGGCCTTTGCACGCTATCGGAAGTGTGTGCGCGGCAGGAGAGACAAATCCATGTTTTCGCGCATTTTTTGCGATTTCAAGGTCGAAAAACACATAGGCCCCAAAATGAAAGAAACGGCTGCCGCGCCAAAACTATGGCTTCAAACTTGATGAAAACAGTCTCTCCCATAATAACTCACGGGCTGCTTGTGTTTTTTAGGCCTTTGCACGCTATCGGAAGTGTGTGCGCGGCAGGAGAGACAAATCCATTTTTTCGCGCCTTTTTTGCCATTTCCAGGTCGAAAAACACAAAGGCCCCAAAAATAAAGAAACGGCTGTCCAGCCAAAACTGAGGCTTCAAACTTGATGAAAACAGTCTCTCCCACAATAACTCAAAGGCTGCTTGTGTTTTTTAGGCCTTCGCAAGATATCGGAAGTGTGTGCGCGGCAGGAGAGACAAATCAATGTTTTCGCGACTTTTTTGCGATTTCAAGGTCGAAAAACACATAGGCCCCAAAATTAAAGAAACGGCTGGCGCGCCAAAACTATGTCTTCAAACTTGATGAAAACAGTCTCTCCCATAATAACTCACGGGCTGCTTGTGTTTTTTAGGCCTTTGCACGCTATCTGAAGTGTGTGCGCGGCAGGAGAGACAAATCCATGTTTTCGCGCCTTTTTTGCCATTTCCAGGTCGAAAAACACATAGGCCCCAAAATGAAAGAAACGGCTGCCGCGCCAAAACTATGGCTTCAAACTTGATGAAAACAGTCTCTCCCATAATAACTCACGGGCTGCTTGTGTTTTTTAGGCCTTTGCACGCTATCGGAAGTGTGTGCGCGGCAGGAGAGACAAATCCATTTTTTCGCGCCTTTTTTGCCATTTCCAGGTCGAAAAACACAAAGGCCCCAAAAATAAAGAAACGGCTGTCCAGCCAAAACTGAGGCTTCAAACTTGATGAAAACAGTCTCTCCCACAATAACTCAAAGGCTGCTTGTGTTTTTTAGGCCTTCGCAAGATATCGGAAGTGTGTGCGCGGCAGGAGAGACAAATCCATGTTTTCGCGCCTTTTTTGCGATTTCAAGGTCGAAAAACACATAGGCCCCAAAATGAAAGAAACGGCTGCCGCGCCAAAACTATGGCTTCAAACTTGATGAAAACAGTCTCTCCCATAATAACTCACGGGCTGCTTGTGTTTTTTAGGCCTTTGCAAGCTATCGGAAGTGTGTGCGCGGCAGGAGAGACAAATCCATGTTTTCGCGCCTTTTTTGCGATTTCAAGGTCGAAAAACACATAGGCCCCAAAATGAAAGAAACGGCTGGCGCGCCAAAACTATGGCTTCAAACTTGATGAAAACAGTCTTTCCCATAATAACTCACGGGCTGCTTGTGTTTTTTAGGCCTTTGCAAGCTATCGGAAGTGTGTGCGCGGCAGGAGAGACAAATCCATGTTTTCGCGCCTTTTTTGCGATTTCAAGGTCGAAAAACACATAGGCCCCAAAATGAAAGAAACGGCTGCCGCGCCAAAACTATGGCTTCAAACTTGATGAAAACAGTCTCTCCCATAATAACTCACGGGCTGCTTGTGTTTTTTAGGCCTTTGCAAGCTATCGGAAGTGTGTGCGCGGCAGGAGAGACAAATCCATGTTTTCGCGCATTTTTTGCGATTTCAAGGTCGAAAAACACATAGGCCCCAAAATGAAAGAAACGGCTGCCGCGCCAAAACTATGGCTTCAAACTTGATGAAAACAGTCTCTCCCATAATAACTCACGGGCTGCTTGTGTTTTTTAGGCCTTTGCAAGCTATCGGAAGTGTGTGCGCGGCAGGAGAGACAAATCCATGTTTTCGCGCATTTTTTGCGATTTCAAGGTCGAAAAACACATTGGCCCCAAAATGAAAGAAACGGCTGCCGCGCCAAAACTATGGCTTCAAACTTGATGAAAACAGTCTCTCCCATAATAACTCACGGGCTGCTTGTGTTTTTTAGGCCTTTGCAAGCTATTGGAAGTGTGTGCGCGGCAGGAGAGACAAATCCATGTTTTCGCGCCTTTTTTGCGATTTCAAGGTCGAAAAACACATAGGCCCCAAAATGAAAGAAACGGCTGCCGCGCCAAAACTATGGCTTCAATCTTGATGAAAACAGTCTCTCCCATAATAACTCACGGGCTGCTTGTGTTTTTTAGGCCTTTGCAAGCTATCGGAAGTGTGTGCGCGGCAGGAGAGACAAATCCATGTTTTCGCGACTTTTTTGCGATTTCAAGGTCGAAAAACACATAGGCCCCAAAATGAAAGAAACGGCTGCCGCGCCAAAACTATGGCTTCAAACTTGATGAAAACAGTCTCTCCCATAATAACTCACGGGCTGCTTGTGTTTTTTAGGCCTTTGCAAGCTATTGGAAGTGTGTGCGCGGCAGGAGAGACAAATCCATGTTTTCGCGCCTTTTTTGCGATTTCAAGGTCGAAAAACACATAGGCCCCAAAATGAAAGAAACGGCTGCCGCGCCAAAACTATGGCTTCAAACTTGATGAAAACAGTCTCTCCCATAATAACTCACGGGCTGCTTGTGTTTTTTAGGCCTTTGCAAGCTATCGGAAGTGTGTGCGCGGCAGGAGAGACAAATCCATGTTTTCGCGCCTTTTTTGCGATTTCAAGGTCGAAAAACACATAGGCCCCAAAATGAAAGAAACGGCTGCCGCGCCAAAACTATGGCTTCAAACTTGATGAAAACAGTCTCTCCCATAATAACTCACGGGCTGCTTGTGTTTTTTAGGCCTTTGCAAGCTATTGGAAGTGTGTGCGCGGCAGGAGAGACAAATCCATGTTTTCGCGCCTTTTTTGCGATTTCAAGGTCGAAAAACACATAGGCCCCAAAATGAAAGAAACGGCTGCCGCGCCAAAACTATGGCTTCAAACTTGATGAAAACAGTCTCTCCCATAATAACTCACGGGCTGCTTGTGTTTTTTAGGCCTTTGCAAGTTATCGGAAGTGTGTGCGCGGCAGGAGAGACAAATCAATGTTTTTGCGCCTTTTTTGCGATTTCAAGGTCGAAAAACACATAGGCCCCAAAATGAAAGAAACGGCTGGCGCGCCAAAACTATGGCTTCAAACTTGATGAAAACAGTCTCTCCCATAATAACTCACGGGCTGCTTGTGTTTTTTAGGCCTTCGCAAGCTATCGGAAGTGTGTGCGCGGCAGGAGAGACAAATCCATGTTTTTATGCCTTCTTTGGCATTTTCAGGTGGAGAAAAACACAATCCCGAAAGAGAAACAAAAGGCTGCCGCGCCAACACTGAGGCTTCAAACTTGATGAAAACAGTGTCTCCCATAATGGTGTAGGGGCTGCTTGTGGTTATTAGGCCTTTGCAAGCTCTCCGAAGTGTGTGCGCAGCAGGAGAGAGAAATCCATGTTTTTATGCCTTCTTTGTCATTTTCAGGTGGAGAAAAACACAATCCCGAAAGAGAAAGAAAAGGCTGCCGCGCCAACACTGAGGCTTCAAACTTGATGAAAACAGTGTCTCCCATAATGGTGTAGGGGCTGCTTGTGGTTATTAGGCCTTTGCAAGCTCTCCGAAGTGTGTGCGCAGCAGGAGAGACAAATCCATGTTTTTATGCCTTCTTTGGCATTTTCAGGTGGAGAAAAACACAATCCCGAAAGAGAAAGAAAAGGCTGCCGCGCCAACACTGAGGCTTCAAACTTGATGAAAACAGTGTCTCCCATAATGGAGTAGGGGCTGCTTGTGGTTATTAGGCATTTGCAAGCTCTCCGAAGTGTGTGCGCAGCAGGAGAGACAAATCCATGTTTTTATGCCTTCTTTGGCATTTTCAGGTGGAGAAAAACACAATCCCGAAAGAGAAAGAAAAGGCTGCCGCGCCAACACTGAGGCTTCAAACTTGATGAAAACAGTGTCTCCCATAATGGAGTAGGGGCTGCTTGTGGTTATTAGGCATTTGCAAGCTCTCCGAAGTGTGTGCGCAGCAGGAGAGACAAATCCATGTTTTTATGCCTTCTTTGGCATTTTCAGGTGGAGAAAAACACAATCCCGAAAGAGAAAGAAAAGGCTGCCGCGCCAACACTGAGGCTTCAAACTTGATGAAAACAGTGTCTCCCATAATGGAGTAGGGGCTGCTTGTGGTTATTAGGCATTTGCAAGCTCTCCGAAGTGTGTGCGCAGCAGGAGAGACAAATCCATGTTTTTATGCCTTCTTTGGCATTTTCAGGTGGAGAAAAACAGAATCCCGAAAGAGAAAGAAAAGGCTGCCGCGCCAACACTGAGGCTTCAAACTTGATGAAAACAGTGTCTCCCATAATGGAGTAGGGGCTGCTTGTGGTTATTAGGCATTTGCAAGCTCTCCGAAGTGTGTGCGCAGCAGGAGAGACAAATCCATGTTTTTATGCCTTCTTTGGCATTTTCAGGTGGAGAAAAACACAATCCCGAAAGAGAAAGAAAAGGCTGCCGCGCCAACACTGAGGCTTCAAACTTGATGAAAACAGTGTCTCCCATAATGGTGTAGGGGCTGCTTGTGGTTATTAGGCCTTTGCAAGCTCTCCGAAGTGTGTACGCAGCAGGAGAGACAAATCCATGTTTTTATGCCTTCTGTGGCATTTTCAGGTGGAGAAAAACACAATCCCGAAAGAGAAAGAAAAGGCTGCCGCGCCAACACTGAGGCTTCAAACTTGATGAAAACAGTGTCTCCCATAATGGAGTAGGGGCTGCTTGTGGTTATTAGGCATTTGCAAGCTCTCCGAAGTGTGTGCGCAGCAGGAGAGACAAATCCATGTTTTTATGCCTTCTTTGGCATTTTCAGGTGGAGAAAAACACAATCCCGAAAGAGAAAGAAAAGGCTGCCGCGCCAACACTGAGGCTTCAAACTTGATGAAAACAGTGTCTCCCATAATGGAGTAGGGGCTGCTTGTGGTTATTAGGCATTTGCAAGCTCTCCGAAATGTGTGCGCAGCAGGAGAGACAAATCCATGTTTTTATGCCTTCTTTGGCATTTTCAGGTGGAGAAAAACACAATCCCGAAAGAGAAAGAAAAGGCTGCCGCGCCAACACTGAGGCTTCAAACTTGATGAAAACAGTGTCTCCCATAATGGTGTAGGGGCTGCTTGTGGTTATTAGGCCTTTGCAAGCTCTCCGAAGTGTGTGCGCGGCAGGAGAGACAAATCCATGTTTTCGCGCCTTTTTTGCCATTTCCAGGTCGAAAAACACAAAGGCCCCAAAAATAAAGAAACGGCTGTCCAGCCAAAACTGAGGCTTCAAACTTGATGAAAACAGTCTCTCCCATAATAACTCACGGGCTGCTTGTGTTTTTTAGGCCTTTGCAAGCTATCGGAAGTGTGTGCGCGGCAGGAGAGACAAATCCATGTTTTCGCGCCTTTTTTGCCATTTCCAGGTCGAAAAACACAAAGGCCCCAAAATGAAAGAAACGGCTGGCGCACCAAAACTATGGCTTCAAACTTGATGAAAACAGTCTCTCCCATAATAACTCACGGGCTGCTTGTGTTTTTTAGGCCTTTGCACGCTATCGGAAGTGTGTGCGCGGCAGGAGAGACAAATCCATGTTTTCGCGCCTTTTTTGCCATTTCCAGGTCGAAAAACACAAAGGCCCCAAAAATAAAGAAACGGCTGTCCAGCCAAAACTGAGGCTTCAAACTTGATGAAAACAGTCTCTCCCACAATAACTCAAGGGCTGCTTGTGTTTTTTAGGCCTTCGCAAGCTATCGGAAGTGTGTGCGCGGCAGGAGAGACAAATCCATGTTTTCGCGCCTTTTTTGCCATTTCCAGGTCGAAAAACACAAAGGCCCCAAAAATAAAGAAACGGCTGTCCAGCCAAAACTGAGGCTTCAAACTTGATGAAAACAGTCTCTCCCACAATAACTCAAGGGCTGCTTGTGTTTTTTAGGCCTTCGCAAGATATCGGAAGTGTGTGCGCGGCAGGAGAGACAAATCAATGTTTTCGCGACTTTTTTGCGATTTCAAGGTAGAAAAACACATAGGCCCCAAAATGAAAGAAACGGCTGCCGCGCCAAAACTATGGCTTCAAACTTGATGAAAACAGTCTCTCCCATAATAACTCACGGGCTGCTTGTGTTTTTTAGGCCTTTGCACGCTATCGGAAGTGTGTGCGCGGCAGGAGAGACAAATCCATGTTTTCGCGCCTTTTTTGCCATTTCCAGGTCGAAAAACACAAAGGCCCCAAAAATAAAGAATCGGCTGTCCAGCCAAAACTGAGGCTTCAAACTTGATGAAAACAGTCTCTCCCACAATAACTCAAGGGCTGCTTGTGTTTTTTAGGCCTTCGCAAGATATCGGAAGTGTGTGCGCGGCAGGAGAGACAAATCAATGTTGTCGCGACTTTTTTGCGATTTCAAGGTCGAAAAACACATAGGCCCCAAAATGAAAGAAACAGCTGGCGCGCCAAAACTATGGCTTCAAACTTGATGAAAACAGTCTCTCCCATAATAACTCACGGGCTGCTTGTGTTTTTTAGGCCTTTGCACGCTATCGGAAGTGTGTGCGCGGCAGGAGAGACAAATCCATGTTTTCGCGCCTTTTTTGCGATTTCAAGGTCGAAAAACACATAGGCCCCAAAATGAAAGAAACGGCTGCCACGCCAAAACTATGGCTTCAAACTTGATGAAAACAGTCTCTCCCATAATAACTCACGGGCTGCTTGTGTTTTTTAGGCCTTTGCACGCTATCGGAAGTGTGTGCGCGGCAGGAGAGACAAATCCATGTTTTCGCGCCTTTTTTGCCATTTCCAGGTCGAAAAACACAAAGGCCCCAAAAATAAAGAAACGGCTGTCCAGCCAAAACTGAGGCTTCAAACTTGATGAAAACAGTCTCTCAGACAATAACTCAAGGGCCGCTTGTGTTTTTTAGGCCTTCGCAAGCTATCGGAAGTGTGTGCGCGGCAGGAGAGAAAAATCCATGTTTTCGCGCCTTTTTTGCGATTTCAAGGTCGAAAAACACATAGGCCCCAAAATGAAAGAAACGGCTGGCGCGCCAAAACTATGGCTTCAAACTTGATGAAAACAGTCTCTCCCATAATAACTCACGGGCTGCTTGTGTTTTTTAGGCCTTCGCAAGATATCGGAAGTGTGTGCGCGGCAGGAGAGACAAATCCATGTTTTCGCGCCTTTTTTGCCATTTCCAGGTCGAAAAACACAAAGGCCCCAAAAATAAAGAAACGGCTGTCCAGCCAAAACTGAGGCTTCAAACTTGATAAAAACAGTCTCTCCCACAATAACTCAAGGGCTGCTTGTGTTTTTTAGGCCTTCGCAAGATATCGGAAGTGTGTGCGCGGCAGGAGAGACAAATCAATGTTTTCGCGACTTTTTTGCGATTTCAAGGTCGAAAAACACATAGGCCCCAAAATGAAAGAAACGGCTGGCGCGCCAAAACTATGGCTTCAAACTTGATGAAAAAAGTCTCTCCCATAATAACTCACGGGCTGCTTGTGTTTTTTAGGCCTTTGCACGCTATCGGAAGTGTGTGCGCGGCAGGAGAGACAAATCCATGTTTTCGCGCATTTTTTGCGATTTCAAGGTCGAAAAACACATAGGCCCCAAAATGAAAGAAACGGCTGCCGCGCCAAAACTATGGCTTCAAACTTGATGAAAACAGTCTCTCCCATAATAACTCACGGGCTGCTTGTGTTTTTTAGGCCTTTGCACGCTATCGGAAGTGTGTGCGCGGCAGGAGAGACAAATCCATTTTTTCGCGCCTTTTTTGCCATTTCCAGGTCGAAAAACACAAAGGCCCCAAAAATAAAGAAACGGCTGCCGCGCCAAAACTATGGCTTCAAACTTGATGAAAACAGTCTCTCCCACAATAACTCAAGGGCTGCTTGTGTTTTTTAGGCCTTCGCAAGATATCGGAAGTGTGTGCGCGGCAGGAGAGACAAATCAATGTTTTCGCGACTTTTTTGCGATTTCAAGGTCGAAAAACACATAGGCCCCAAAATGAAAGAAACGGCTGGCGCGCCAAAACTATGGCTTCAAACTTGATGAAAACAGTCTCTCCCATAATAACTCACGGGCTGCTTGTGTTTTTTAGGCCTTTGCACGCTATCGGAAGTCTGTGCGCGGCAGGAGAGACAAATCCATGTTTTCGCGCCTTTTTTGCGATTTCAAGGTCGAAAAACACATAGGCCCCAAAATGAAAGAAACGGCTGCCGCGCCAAAACTATGGCTTCAAACTTGATGAAAACAGTCTCTCCCATAATAACTCACGGGCTGCTTGTGTTTTTTAGGCCTTTGCACGCTATCGGAAGTGTGTGCGCGGCAGGAGAGACAAATCCATGTTTTCGCGCCTTTTTTGCCATTTCCAGGTCGAAAAACACAAAGGCCCCAAAAATAAAGAAACGGCTGTCCAGCCAAAACTGAGGCTTCAAACTTGATGAAAACAGTCTCTCAGACAATAACTCAAGGGCCGCTTGTGTTTTTTAGGCCTTCGCAAGCTATCGGAAGTGTGTGCGCGGCAGGAGAGACAAATCCATGTTTTCGCGCCTTTTTTGCCATTTCCAGGTCGAAAAACACAAAGGCCCCAAAAATAAAGAAACGGCTGTCCAGCCAAAACTGAGGCTTCAAACTTGATGAAAACAGTCTCTCCCACAATAACTCAAGGGCTGCTTGTGTTTTTTAGGCCTTCGCAAGATATCGGAAGTGTGTGCGCGGCAGGAGATACAAATCAATGTTTTCGCGACTTTTTTGCGATTTCAAGGTCGAAAAACACATAGGCCCCAAAATGAAAGAAACGGCTGCCGCGCAAAAACTATGGCTTCAAACTTGATGAAAACAGTCTCTCCCATAATAACTCACGGGCTGCTTGTGTTTTTTAGGCCTTTGCACGCTATCGGAAGTGTGTGCGCGGCAGGAGAGACAAATCCATGTTTTCGCTCCTTTTTTGCCATTTCCAGGTCGAAAAACACAAAGGCCCCAAAAATAAAGAAACGGCTGTCCAGCCAAAACTGAGGCTTCAAACTTGATGAAAACAGTCTCTCAGACAATAACTCAAGGGCCGCTTGTGTTTTTTAGGCCTTCGCAAGCTATCGGAAGTGTGTGCGCGGCAGGAGAGACAAATCCATGTTTTCGCGGCTTTTTTGCCATTTCCAGGTCGAAAAACACAAAGGCCCCAAAATGAAAGAAACGGCTGCCGCGCCAAAACTATGGCTTCAAACTTGATGAAAACAGTCTCTCCCACAATAACTCAAGGGCTGCTTGTGTTTTTTAGGCCTTCGCAAGATATCGGAAGTGTGTGCGCGGCAGGAGAGACAAATCAATGTTTTCGCGACTTTTTTGCGATTTCAAGGTCGAAAAACACATAGGCCCCAAAATGAAAGAAACGGCTGGCGCGCCAAAACTATGGCTTCAAACTTGATGAAAACAGTCTCTCCCATAATAACTCACGGGCTGCTTGTGTTTTTTAGGCCTTTGCACGCTATCGGAAGTGTGTGCGCGGCAGGAGAGACAAATCCATGTTTTCGCGCCTTTTTTGCGATTTCAAGGTCGAAAAACACATAGGCCCCAAAATGAAAGAAACGGCTGCCGCGCCAAAACTATGGCTTCAAACTTGATGAAAACAGTCTCTCCCATAATAACTCACGGGCTGCTTGTGTTTTTTAGGCCATTGCACGCTATCGGAAGTGTGTGCGCGGCAGGAGAGACAAATCCATGTTTTCGCGCCTTTTTTGCCATTTCCAGGTCGAAAAACACAAAGGCCCCAAAAATAAAGAAACGGCTGTCCAGCCAAAACTGAGGCTTCAAACTTGATGAAAACAGTCTCTCAGACAATAACTCAAGGGCCGCTTGTGTTTTTTAGGCCTTCGCAAGCTATTGGAAGTGTGTGCGCGGCAGGAGAGACAAATCCATGTTTTCGCGCCTTTTTTGCCATTTCCAGGTCGAAAAACACAAAGGCCCCAAAAATAAAGAAACGGCTGTCCAGCCAAAACTGAGGCTTCAAACTTGATGAAAACAGTCTCTCCCACAATAACTCAAGGGCTGCTTGTGTTTTTTAGGCCTTCGCAAGATATCGGAAGTGTGTGCGCGGCAGGAGAGACAAATCAATGTTTTCGCGACTTTTTTGCGATTTCAAGGTCGAAAAACACATTGGCCCCAAAATGAAAGAAACGGCTGCCGCGCCAAAACTATGGCTTCAAACTTGATGAAAACAGTCTCTCAGACAATAACTCAAGGGCCGCTTGTGTTTTTTAGGCCTTCGCAAGCTATCGAAAGTGTGTGCGCGGCAGGAGAGACAAATCCATGTTTTCGCGCCTTTTTTGCCATTTCCAGGTCGAAAAACAAAAAGGCCCCAAAATGAAAGAAACGGCTGCCGCGCCAAAACTATGGCTTCAAACTTGATGAAAACAGTCTCTCCCACAATAACTCAAGGGCTGCTTGTGTTTTTTAGGCCTTCGCAAGATATCGGAAGTGTGTGCGCGGCAGGAGAGACAAATCAATGTTTTCGCGACTTTTTTGCGATTTCAAGGTCGAAAAACACATAGGCCCCAAAATGAAAGAAACGGCTGCCGCGCAAAAACTATGGCTTCAAACTTGATGAAAACAGTCTCTCCCATAATAACTCACGGGCTGCTTGTGTTTTTTAGGCCTTTGCACGCTATCGGAAGTGTGTGCGCGGCAGGAGAGACAAATCCATGTTTTCGCTCCTTTTTTGCCATTTCCAGGTCGAAAAACACAAAGGCCCCAAAAATAAAGAAACGGCTGTCCAGCCAAAACTGAGGCTTCAAACTTGATGAAAACAGTCTCTCAGACAATAACTCAAGGGCCGCTTGTGTTTTTTAGGCCTTCGCAAGCTATCGGAAGTGTGTGCGCGGCAGGAGAGACAAATCCATGTTTTCGCGGCTTTTTTGCCATTTCCAGGTCGAAAAACACAAAGGCCCCAAAATGAAAGAAACCGCTGCCGCGCCAAAACTATGGCTTCAAACTTGATGAAAACAGTCTCTCCCATAATAACTCACGGGCTGATTGTGTTTTTTAGGCCTTTGCACGCTATCGGAAGTGTGTGCGCGGCAGGAGAGACAAATCCATGTTTTCGCGCCTTTTTTGCGATTTCAAGGTCGAAAAACACATAGGCCCCAAAATGAAAGAAACGGCTGCCGCGCCAAAACTATGGCTTCAAACTTGATGAAAACAGTCTCTCCCATAATAACTCACGGGCTGCTTGTGTTTTTTAGGCCTTTGCACGCTATCGGAAGTGTGTGCGCGGCAGGAGAGACAAATCCATGTTTTCGCGCCTTTTTTGCCATTTCCAGGTCGAAAAACACAAAGGCCCCAAAAATAAAGAAACGGCTGTCCAGCCAAAACTGAGGCTTCAAACTTGATGAAAACAGTCTCTCAGACAATAACTCAAGGGCCGCTTGTGTTTTTTAGGCCTTCGCAAGCTATCGGAAGTGTGTGCGCGGAAGGAGAGACAAATCCATGTTTTCGCGCCTTTTTTACGATTTCAAGGTCGAAAAACACATAGGCCCCAAAATGAAAGAAACAGCTGCCGCGCCAAAACTATGGCTTCAAACTTGATGAAAACATTCTCTCCCACAATAACTCAAGGGCTGCTTGTGTTTTTTAGGCCTTCGCAAGCTATTGGAAGTGTGTGCGCGGCAGGAGAGACAAATCCATGTTTTCGCGCCTTTTTTGCCATTTCCAGGTCGAAAAACACAAAGGCCCCAAAATGAAAGAAACGGCTGCCGCGCCAAAACTATGGCTTCAAACTTGATGAAAACAGTCTCTCCCACAATAAGTCAAGGGCTGCTTGTGTTTTTTAGGCCTTCGCAAGATATCGGAAGTGTGTGCGCGGCAGGAGAGACAAATCAATGTTTTCGCGACTTTTTTGCGATTTCAAGGTCGAAAAACACATAGGCCCCAAAATGAAAGAAACGGCTGGCGCGCCAAAACTTGATGAAAACAGTCTCTCCCATAATAACTCACGGGCTGCTTGTGTTTTTTAGGCCTTTGCACGCTATCGGAAGTGTGTGCGCGGCAGGAGAGACAAATCCATGTTTTCGCGCCTTTTTTGCGATTTCAAGGTCGAAAAATACATAGGCCCCAAAATGAAAGAAACGGCTGCCGCGCCAAAACTATGGCTTCAAACTTGATGAAAACAGTCTCTCCCATAATAACTCACGGGCTGCTTGTGTTTTTTAGGCCTTTGCACGCTATCGGAAGTGTGTGCGCGGCAGGAGAGACAAATCCATGTTTTCGCGCCTTTTTTGCCATTTCCAGGTCGAAAAACACATAGGCCCCAAAAATAAAGAAACGGCTGTCCAGCCAAAACTGAGGCTTCAAACTTGATGAAAACAGTCTCTCCCACAATAACTCACGGCCCACTTGTGTTTTTTAGGCCTTCGCAAGCTATCGGAAGTGTGTGCGCGGCAGGAGAGACAAATCAATGTTTTCGCGCCTTTTTTGCCATTTCCAGGCCCAAAAATAAAGAAATGGCTGTCCAGCCAAAACTGAGGCTTCAAACTTGATGAAAACAGTGTCTCCCATAATGGTGTAGGGGCTGCTTGTGGTTATTAGGCCTTTGCAAGCTCTCCGAAGTGTGTGCGCATCAGGAGAGACAAATCCATGTTTTTATACCTTCTTTGGCATTTTCAGGTGGAGAAAAACACAATCCCGAAAGAGAAAGAAAAGGCTGCCGCGCCAACACTGAGGCTTCAAACTTGATGAAAACAGTGTCTCCCATAATGGAGTAGGGGCTGCTTGTGGTTATTAGGCATTTGCAAGCTCTCCGAAGTGTGTGCGCAGCAGGAGAGACAAATCCATGTTTTTATGCCTTCTTTGGCATTTTCAGGTGGAGAAAAACACAATCCCGAAAGAGAAAGAAAAGGCTGCCGCGCCAACACTGAGGCTTCAAACTTGATGAAAACAGTGTCTCCCATAATGGAGTAGGGGCTGCTTGTGGTTATTAGGCATTTGCAAGCTCTCCGAAGTGTGTGCGCAGCAGGAGAGACAAATCCATGTTTTTATGCCTTCTTTGGCATTTTCAGGTGGAGAAAAACACAATCCCGAAAGAGAAAGAAAAGGCTGCCGCGCCAACACTGAGGCTTCAAACTTGAAAACAGTGTCTCCCATAATGGAGTAGGGGCTGCTTGTGGTTATTAGGCATTTGCAAGCTCTCCGAAGTGTGTGCGCAGCAGGAGAGACAAATCCATGTTTTTATGCCTTCTTTGGCATTTTCAGGTGGAGAAAAACACAATCCCGAAAGAGAAAGAAAAGGCTGCCGCGCCAACACTGAGGCTTCAAACTTGATGAAAACAGTGTCTCCCATAATGGAGTAGGGGCTGCTTGTGGTTATTAGGCATTTGCAAGCTCTCCGAAGTGTGTGCGCAGCAGGAGAGACAAATCCATGTTTTTATGCCTTCTTTGGCATTTTCAGGTGGAGAAAAACACAATCCCGAAAGAGAAAGAAAAGGCTGCCGCGCCAACACTGAGGCTTCAAACTTGATGAAAACAGTGTCTCCCATAATGGAGTAGGGGCTGCTTGTGGTTATTAGGCATTTGCAAGCTCTCCGAAGTGTGTGCGCAGCAGGAGAGACAAATCCATGTTTTTATGCCTTCTTTGGCATTTTCAGGTGCAGAAAAACACAATCCCGAAAGAGAAAGAAAAGGCTGCCGCGCCAACACTGAGGCTTCAAACTTGATGAAAACAGTGTCTCCCATAATGGTGTAGGGGCTGCTTGTGGTTATTAGGCCTTTGCAAGCTCTCCGAAGTGTGTGCGCATCAGGAGAGACAAATCCATGTTTTTATGCCTTCTTTGGCATTTTCAGGTGGAGAAAAACACAATCCCGAAAGAGAAAGAAAAGGCTGCCGCGCCAACACTGAGGCTTCAAACTTGATGAAAACAGTGTCTCCCATAATGGAGTAGGGGCTGCTTGTGGTTATTAGGCATTTGCAAGCTCTCCGAAGTGTGTGCGCAGCAGGAGAGACAAATCCATGTTTTTATGCCTTCTTTGGCATTTTCAGGTGGAGAAAAACACAATCCCGAAAGAGAAAGAAAAGGCTGCCGCGCCAACACTGAGGCTTCAAACTTGATGAAAACAGTGTCTCCCATAATGGAGTAGGGGCTGCTTGTGGTTATTAGGCATTTGCAAGCTCTCCGAAGTGTGTGCGCAGCAGGAGAGACAAATCCATGTTTTCGCGCCTTTTTTGCCATTTCCAGGTCGAAAAACACAAAGGCCCCAAAAATAAAGAAACGGCTGTCCAGCCAAAACTGAGGCTTCAAACTTGATGAAAACAGTCTCTCCCATAATAACTCACGGGCTGCTTGTGTTTTTTAGGCCTTTGCAAGTTATCGGAAGTGTGTGCGCGGCAGGAGAGACAAATCCATGTTTTCGCGCCTTTTTTGCCATTTCCAGGTCGAAAAACACAAAGGCCCCAAAAATAAAGAAACGGCTGTCCAGCCAAAACTGAGGCTTCAAACTTGATGAAAACAGTCTCTCCCACAATAACTCAAGGGCTGCTTGTGTTTTTTAGGCCTTCGCAAGATATCGGAAGTGTGTGCGCGGCAGGAGAGACAAATCAATGTTTTCGCGACTTTTTTGCGATTTCAAGGTCGAAAAACACATAGGCCCCAAAATGAAAGAAACGGCTGCCGCGCCAAAACTATGGCTTCAAACTTGATGAAAACAGTCTCTCCCATAATAACTCACGGGCTGCTTGTGTTTTTTAGGCCTTTGCAAGCTCTCCGAAGTGTGTGCGCGGCAGGAGAGACAAATCCATGTTTTCGCGCCTTTTTTGCGATTTCAAGGTCGAAAAACACATAGGCCCCAAAATGAAAGAAACGGCTGCCGCGCCAAAACTATGGCTTCAAACTTGATGAAAACAGTCTCTCCCATAATAACTCACGGGCTGCTTGTGTTTTTTAGGCCTTTGCAAGCTCTCCGAAGTGTGTGCGCGGCAGGAGAGACAAATCCATGTTTTCGCGCCTTTTTTGCCATTTCCAGGTCGAAAAACACAAAGGCCCCAAAAATATAGAAACGGCTGTCCAGCCAAAACTGAGGCTTCAAACTTGATGAAAACAGTCTCTCCCAAAATAACTCAAGGGCTGCTTGTGTTTTTTAGGCCTTCGCAAGATATCGGAAGTGTGTGCGCGGCAGGAGAGACAAATCAATGTTTTCGCGACTTTTTTGCGATTTCAAGGTCGAAAAACACATAGGCCCCAAAATGAAAGAAACGGCTGGCGCGCCAAAACTATGGCTTCAAACTTGATGAAAACAGTCTCTCCCATAATAACTCACGGGCTGCTTGTGTTTTTTAGGCCTTTGCACGCTATCGGAAGTGTGTGCGCGGCAGGAGAGACAAATCCATGTTTTCGCGCCTTTTTTGCGATTTCAAGGTCGAAAAACACATAGGCCCCAAAATGAAAGAAACGGCTGCCGCGCCAAAACTATGGCTTCAAACTTGATGAAAACAGTCTCTCCCATAATAACTCACGGGCTGCTTGTGTTTTTTAGGCCTTTGCACGCTATCGGAAGTGTGTGCGCGGCAGGAGAGACAAATCCATGTTTTCGCGCCTTTTTTGCCATTTCCAGGTCGAAAAACACAAAGGCCCCAAAAATAAAGAAACGGCTGTCCAGCCAAAACTGAGGCTTCAAACTTGATGAAAACAGTCTCTCAGACAATAACTCAAGGGCCGCTTGTGTTTTTTAGGCCTTCGCAAGCTATCGGAAGTGTGTGCGCGGCAGGAGAGACAAATCCATGTTTTCGCGCCTTTTTTGCCATTTCCAGGTCGAAAAACACAAAGGCCCCAAAAATAAAGAAACGGCTGTCCAGCCAAAACTGAGGCTTCAAACTTGATGAAAACAGTCTCTCCCACAATAACTCAAGGGCTGCTTGTGTTTTTTTGGCCTTCGCAAGATATCGGAAGTGTGTGCGCGGCAGGAGAGACAAATTAATGTTTTCGCGCCTTTTTTGCGATTTCAAGGTCGAAAAACACATAGGCCCCAAAATGAAAGAAACGGCTGCCGCGCCAAAACTATGGCTTCAAACTTGATGAAAACAGTCTCTCCCATAATAACTCACGGGCTGCTTGTGTTTTTTAGGCCTTTGCACGCTATCGGAAGTGTGTGCGCGGCAGGAGAGACAAATCCATGTTTTCGCGCCTTTTTTGCCATTTCCAGGTCGAAAAACACAAAGGCCCCAAAAATAAAGAAACGGCTGTCCAGCCAAAACTGAGGCTTCAAACTTGATGAAAACAGTCTCTCAGACAATAACTCACGGGCCGCTTGTGTTTTTTAGGCCTTCGCAAGCTATCGGAAGTGTGTGCGCGGAAGGAGAGACAAATCCATGTTTTCGCGCCTTTTTTACGATTTCAAGGTCGAAAAACACATAGGCCCCAAAATGAAAGAAACGGCTGCCGCGCCAAAACTATGGATTCAAACTTGATGAAAACATTCTCTCCCACAATAACTCAAGGGCTGCTTGTGTTTTTTAGGCCTTCGCAAGCTATCGGAAGTGTGTGCACGGCAGGAGAGACAAATCCATGTTTTCGCACCTTTTTTGCCATTTCCAGGTCGAAAAACACATAGGCCCCAAAATGAAAGAAACGGCTGCCGCGCCAAAACTATGGCTTCAAACTTGATGAAAACAGTCTCTCCCATAATAACTCACGGGCTGCTTGTGTTTTTTAGGCCTTTGCACGCTATCGGAAGTGTGTGCGCGGCAGGAGAGACAAATCCATGTTTTCGCGCCTTTTTTGCCATTTCCAGGTCGAAAAACACAAAGGCCCCAAAAATAAAGAAACGGCTGTCCAGCCAAAACTGAGGCTTCAAACTTGATGAAAACAGTCTCTCAGACAATAACTCAAGGGCCGCTTGTGTTTTTTAGGCCTTCGCAAGCTATCGGAAGTGTGTGCGCGGCAGGAGAGACAAATCCATGTTTTCGCACCTTTTTTGCCATTTCCAGGTCGAAAAACACAAAGGCCCCAAAAATAAAGAAACGGCTGTCCAGCCAAAACTGAGGCTTCAAACTTGATGAAAACAGTCTCTCCCACAATAACTCAAGGGCTGCTTGTGTTTTTTAGGCCTTCGCAAGATATCGGAAGTGTGTGCGCGGCAGGAGAGACAAATCAATGTTTTCGCGCCTTTTTTGCGATTTCAAGGTCGAAAAACACATAGGCCCCAAAATGAAAGAAACGGCTGCCGCGCCAAAACTATGGCTTCAAACTTGATGAAAACAGTCTCTCCCATAATAACTCACGGGCTGCTTGTGTTTTTTAGGCCTTTGCACGCTATCGGAAGTGTGTGCGCGGCAGGAGAGACAAATCCATGTTTTCGCGCCTTTTTTGCCATTTCCAGGTCGAAAAACACAAAGGCCCCAAAAATAAAGAAACGGCTGTCCAGCCAAAACTGAGGCTTCAAACTTGATGAAAACAGTCTCTCAGACAATAACTCAAGGGCCGCTTGTGTTTTTTAGGCCTTCGCAAGCTATCGGAAGTGTGTGCGCGGAAGGAGAGACAAATCCATGTTTTCGCGCCTTTTTTACGATTTCAAGGTCGAAAAACACATAGGCCCCAAAATGAAAGAAACGGCTGCCGCGCCAAAACTATGGCTTCAAACTTGATGAAAACAGTCTCTCCCACAATAACTCAAGGGCTGCTTGTGTTTTTTAGGCCTTCGCAAGATATCGGAAGTGTGTGCGCGGCAGGAGAGACAAATCAATGTTTTCGCGACTTTCTTGCGATTTCAAGGTCGAAAAACACATAGGCCCCAAAATGAAAGAAAAAGCTGGCGCGCCAAAACTATGGCTTCAAACTTGATGAAAACAGTCTCTCCCATAATAACTCACGGGCTGCTTGTGTTTTTTAGGCCTTTGCACGCTATCGGAAGTGTGTGCGCGGCAGGAGAGACAAATCCATGTTTTCGCGCCTTTTTTGCGATTTCAAGGTCGAAAAACACATAGGCCCCAAAATGAAAGAAACGGCTGCCGCGCCAAAACTATGGCTTCAAACTTGATGAAAACAGTCTCTCCCATAATAACTCACGGGCTGCTTGTGTTTTTTAGGCCTTGGCAAGATATCGGAAGTGTGTGCGCGGCAGGAGAGACAAATCAATGTTTTCGCGACTTTTTTGCGATTTCAAGGTCGAAAAACACATAGGCCCCAAAATGAAAGAAACGGCTGCCGCGCCAAAACTATGGCTTCAAACTTGATGAAAACAGTCCCTCCCATAATAACTCACGGGCTGCTTGTGTTTTTTAGGCCTTTGCACGCTATCGGAAGTGTGTGCGCGGCAGGAGAGACAAATCCATGTTTTCGCGCCTTTTTTGCCATTTCCAAGTTGAAAAACACAAAGGCCCCAAAAATAAAGAAACGGCTGTCCAGCCAAAACTGAGGCTTCAAACTTGATGAAAACAGTGTCTCCCATAATGGAGTAGGGGCTGCTTGTGGTTATTAGGCATTTGCAAGCTCTCCGAAGTGTGTGCGCAGCAGGAGAGACAAATCCATGTTTTTATGCCTTCTTTGGCATTTTCAGGTGGAGAAAAACACAATCCCGAAAGAGAAAGAAAAGGCTGCCGCGCCAACACTGAGGCTTCAAACTTGATGAAAACAGTGTCTCCCATAATGGAGTAGGGGCTGCTTGTGGTTATTAGGCATTTGCAAGCTCTCCGAAGTGTGTGCGCAGCAGGAGAGACAAATCCATGTTTTTATGCCTTCTTTGGCATTTTCAGGTGGAGAAAAACACAATCCCGAAAGAGAAAGAAAAGGCTGCCGCGCCAACACTGAGGCTTCAAACTTGATGAAAACAGTGTCTCCCATAATGGAGTAGGGGCTGCTTGTGGTTATTAGGCATTTGCAAGCTCTCCGAAGTGTGTGCGCAGCAGGAGAGACAAATCCATGTTTTTATGCCTTCTTTGGCATTTTCAGGTGGAGAAAAACACAATCCCGAAAGAGAAAGAAAAGGCTGCCGCGCCAACACTGAGGCTTCAAACTTGATGAAAACAGTGTCTCCCATAATGGAGTAGGGGCTGCTTGTGGTTATTAGGCATTTGCAAGCTCTCCGAAGTGTGTGCGCAGCAGGAGAGACAAATCCATGTTTTTATGCCTTCTTTGGCATTTTCAGGTGGAGAAAAACACAATCCCGAAAGAGAAAGAAAAGGCTGCCGCGCCAACACTGAGGCTTCAAACTTGATGAAAACAGTGTCTCCCATAATGGAGTAGGGGCTGCTTGTGGTTATTAGGCATTTGCAAGCTCTCCGAAGTGTGTGCGCAGCAGGAGAGACAAATCCATGTTTTTATGCCTTCTTTGGCATTTTCAGGTGGAGAAAAACACAATCCCGAAAGAGAAAGAAAAGGCTGCCGCGCCAACACTGAGGCTTCAAACTTGATGAAAACAGTGTCTCCCATAATGGAGTAGGGGCTGCTTGTGGTTATTAGGCATTTGCAAGCTCTCCGAAGTGTGTGCGCAGCAGGAGAGACAAATCCATGTTTTTATGCCTTCTTTGGCATTTTCAGGTGGAGAAAAACACAATCCCGAAAGAGAAAGAAAAGGCTGCCGCGCCAACACTGAGGCTTCAAACTTGATGAAAACAGTGTCTCCCATAATGGAGTAGGGGCTGCTTGTGGTTATTAGGCATTTGCAAGCTCTCCGAAGTGTGTGCGCAGCAGGAGAGACAAATCCATGTTTTTATGCCTTCTTTGGCATTTTCAGGTGGAGAAAAACACAATCCCGAAAGAGAAAGAAAAGGCTGCCGCGCCAACACTGAGGCTTCAAACTTGATGAAAACAGTGTCTCCCATAATGGAGTAGGGGCTGCTTGTGGTTATTAGGCATTTGCAAGCTCTCCGAAGTGTGTGCGCAGCAGGAGAGACAAATCCATGTTTTTATGCCTTCTTTGGCATTTTCAGGTGGAGAAAAACACAATCCCGAAAGAGAAAGAAAAGGCTGCCGCGCCAACACTGAGGCTTCAAACTTGATGAAAACAGTGTCTCCCATAATGGAGTAGGGGCTGCTTGTGGTTATTAGGCATTTGCAAGCTCTCCGAAGTGTGTGCGCAGCAGGAGAGACAAATCCATGTTTTTATGCCTTCTTTGGCATTTTCAGGTGGAGAAAAACACAATCCCGAAAGAGAAAGAAAAGGCTGCCGCGCCAACACTGAGGCTTCAAACTTGATGAAAACAGTGTCTCCCATAATGGAGTAGGGGCTGCTTGTGGTTATTAGGCATTTGCAAGCTCTCCGAAGTGTGTGCGCAGCAGGAGAGACAAATCCATGTTTTTATGCCTTCTTTGGCATTTTCAGGTGGAGAAAAACACAATCCCGAAAGAGAAAGAAAAGGCTGCCGCGCCAACACTGAGGCTTCAAACTTGATGAAAACAGTGTCTCCCATAATGGAGTAGGGGCTGCTTGTGGTTATTAGGCATTTGCAAGCTCTCCGAAGTGTGTGCGCAGCAGGAGAGACAAATCCATGTTTTTATGCCTTCTTTGGCATTTTCAGGTGGAGAAAAACACAATCCCGAAAGAGAAAGAAAAGGCTGCCGCGCCAACACTGAGGCTTCAAACTTGATGAAAACAGTGTCTCCCATAATGGAGTAGGGGCTGCTTGTGGTTATTAGGCATTTGCAAGCTCTCCGAAGTGTGTGCGCAGCAGGAGAGACAAATCCATGTTTTTATGCCTTCTTTGGCATTTTCAGGTGGAGAAAAACACAATCCCGAAAGAGAAAGAAAAGGCTGCCGCGCCAACACTGAGGCTTCAAACTTGATGAAAACAGTGTCTCCCATAATGGAGTAGGGGCTGCTTGTGGTTATTAGGCATTTGCAAGCTCTCCGAAGTGTGTGCGCAGCAGGAGAGACAAATCCATGTTTTTATGCCTTCTTTGGCATTTTCAGGTGGAGAAAAACACAATCCCGAAAGAGAAAGAAAAGGCTGCCGCGCCAACACTGAGGCTTCAAACTTGATGAAAACAGTGTCTCCCATAATGGAGTAGGGGCTGCTTGTGGTTATTAGGCATTTGCAAGCTCTCCGAAGTGTGTGCGCAGCAGGAGAGACAAATCCATGTTTTTATGCCTTCTTTGGCATTTTCAGGTGGAGAAAAACACAATCCCGAAAGAGAAAGAAAAGGCTGCCGCGCCAACACTGAGGCTTCAAACTTGATGAAAACAGTGTCTCCCATAATGGAGTAGGGGCTGCTTGTGGTTATTAGGCATTTGCAAGCTCTCCGAAGTGTGTGCGCAGCAGGAGAGACAAATCCATGTTTTTATGCCTTCTTTGGCATTTTCAGGTGGAGAAAAACACAATCCCGAAAGAGAAAGAAAAGGCTGCCGCGCCAACACTGAGGCTTCAAACTTGATGAAAACAGTGTCTCCCATAATGGAGTAGGGGCTGCTTGTGGTTATTAGGCATTTGCAAGCTCTCCGAAGTGTGTGCGCAGCAGGAGAGACAAATCCATGTTTTTATGCCTTCTTTGGCATTTTCAGGTGGAGAAAAACACAATCCCGAAAGAGAAAGAAAAGGCTGCCGCGCCAACACTGAGGCTTCAAACTTGATGAAAACAGTGTCTCCCATAATGGAGTAGGGGCTGCTTGTGGTTATTAGGCATTTGCAAGCTCTCCGAAGTGTGTGCGCAGCAGGAGAGACAAATCCATGTTTTTATGCCTTCTTTGGCATTTTCAGGTGGAGAAAAACACAATCCCGAAAGAGAAAGAAAAGGCTGCCGCGCCAACACTGAGGCTTCAAACTTGATGAAAACAGTGTCTCCCATAATGGAGTAGGGGCTGCTTGTGGTTATTAGGCATTTGCAAGCTCTCCGAAGTGTGTGCGCAGCAGGAGAGACAAATCCATGTTTTTATGCCTTCTTTGGCATTTTCAGGTGGAGAAAAACACAATCCCGAAAGAGAAAGAAAAGGCTGCCGCGCCAACACTGAGGCTTCAAACTTGATGAAAACAGTGTCTCCCATAATGGAGTAGGGGCTGCTTGTGGTTATTAGGCATTTGCAAGCTCTCCGAAGTGTGTGCGCAGCAGGAGAGACAAATCCATGTTTTTATGCCTTCTTTGGCATTTTCAGGTGGAGAAAAACACAATCCCGAAAGAGAAAGAAAAGGCTGCCGCGCCAACACTGAGGCTTCAAACTTGATGAAAACAGTGTCTCCCATAATGGAGTAGGGGCTGCTTGTGGTTATTAGGCATTTGCAAGCTCTCCGAAGTGTGTGCGCAGCAGGAGAGACAAATCCATGTTTTTATGCCTTCTTTGGCATTTTCAGGTGGAGAAAAACACAATCCCGAAAGAGAAAGAAAAGGCTGCCGCGCCAACACTGAGGCTTCAAACTTGATGAAAACAGTGTCTCCCATAATGGAGTAGGGGCTGCTTGTGGTTATTAGGCATTTGCAAGCTCTCCGAAGTGTGTGCGCAGCAGGAGAGACAAATCCATGTTTTTATGCCTTCTTTGGCATTTTCAGGTGGAGAAAAACACAATCCCGAAAGAGAAAGAAAAGGCTGCCGCGCCAACACTGAGGCTTCAAACTTGATGAAAACAGTGTCTCCCATAATGGAGTAGGGGCTGCTTGTGGTTATTAGGCATTTGCAAGCTCTCCGAAGTGTGTGCGCAGCAGGAGAGACAAATCCATGTTTTTATGCCTTCTTTGGCATTTTCAGGTGGAGAAAAACACAATCCCGAAAGAGAAAGAAAAGGCTGCCGCGCCAACACTGAGGCTTCAAACTTGATGAAAACAGTGTCTCCCATAATGGAGTAGGGGCTGCTTGTGGTTATTAGGCATTTGCAAGCTCTCCGAAGTGTGTGCGCAGCAGGAGAGACAAATCCATGTTTTTATGCCTTCTTTGGCATTTTCAGGTGGAGAAAAACACAATCCCGAAAGAGAAAGAAAAGGCTGCCGCGCCAACACTGAGGCTTCAAACTTGATGAAAACAGTGTCTCCCATAATGGAGTAGGGGCTGCTTGTGGTTATTAGGCATTTGCAAGCTCTCCGAAGTGTGTGCGCAGCAGGAGAGACAAATCCATGTTTTTATGCCTTCTTTGGCATTTTCAGGTGGAGAAAAACACAATCCCGAAAGAGAAAGAAAAGGCTGCCGCGCCAACACTGAGGCTTCAAACTTGATGAAAACAGTGTCTCCCATAATGGAGTAGGGGCTGCTTGTGGTTATTAGGCATTTGCAAGCTCTCCGAAGTGTGTGCGCAGCAGGAGAGACAAATCCATGTTTTTATGCCTTCTTTGGCATTTTCAGGTGGAGAAAAACACAATCCCGAAAGAGAAAGAAAAGGCTGCCGCGCCAACACTGAGGCTTCAAACTTGATGAAAACAGTGTCTCCCATAATGGAGTAGGGGCTGCTTGTGGTTATTAGGCATTTGCAAGCTCTCCGAAGTGTGTGCGCAGCAGGAGAGACAAATCCATGTTTTTATGCCTTCTTTGGCATTTTCAGGTGGAGAAAAACACAATCCCGAAAGAGAAAGAAAAGGCTGCCGCGCCAACACTGAGGCTTCAAACTTGATGAAAACAGTGTCTCCCATAATGGATTAGGGGCTGCTTGTGGTTATTAGGCATTTGCAAGCTCTCCGAAGTGTGTGCGCAGCAGGAGAGACAAATCCATGTTTTTATGCCTTCTTTGGCATTTTCAGGTGGAGAAAAACACAATCCCGAAAGAGAAAGAAAAGGCTGCCGCGCCAACACTGAGGCTTCAAACTTGATGAAAACAGTGTCTCCCATAATGGAGTAGGGGCTGCTTGTGGTTATTAGGCATTTGCAAGCTCTCCGAAGTGTGTGCGCAGCAGGAGAGACAAATCCATGTTTTTATGCCTTCTTTGGCATTTTCAGGTGGAGAAAAACACAATCCCGAAAGAGAAAGAAAAGGCTGCCGCGCCAACACTGAGGCTTCAAACTTGATGAAAACAGTGTCTCCCATAATGGAGTAGGGGCTGCTTGTGGTTATTAGGCATTTGCAAGCTCTCCGAAGTGTGTGCGCAGCAGGAGAGACAAATCCATGTTTTTATGCCTTCTTTGGCATTTTCAGGTGGAGAAAAACACAATCCCGAAAGAGAAAGAAAAGGCTGCCGCGCCAACACTGAGGCTTCAAACTTGATGAAAACAGTGTCTCCCATAATGGTGTAGGGGCTGCTTGTGGTTATTAGGCCTTTGCAAGCTCTCCGAAGTGTGTGCGCAGCAGGAGAGACAAATCCATGTTTTTATGCCTTCTTTGGCATTTTCAGGTGGAGAAAAACACAATCCCGAAAGAGAAAGAAAAGGCTGCCGCGCCAACACTGAGGCTTCAAACTTGATGAAAACAGTGTCTCCCATAATGGAGTAGGGGCTGCTTGTGGTTATTAGGCATTTGCAAGCTCTCCGAAGTGTGTGCGCAGCAGGAGAGACAAATCCATGTTTTTATGCCTTCTTTGGCATTTTCAGGTGGAGAAAAACACAATCCCGAAAGAGAAAGAAAAGGCTGCCGCGCCAACACTGAGGCTTCAAACTTGATGAAAACAGTGTCTCCCATAATGGAGTAGGGGCTGCTTGTGGTTATTAGGCCTTTGCAAGCTCTCCGAAGTGTGTGCGCAGCAGGAGAGACAAATCCATGTTTTTATGCCTTCTTTGGCATTTTCAGGTGGAGAAAAACACAATCCCGAAAGAGAAAGAAAAGGCTGCCGCGCCAACACTGAGGCTTCAAACTTGATGAAAACAGTGTCTCCCATAATGGAGTAGGGGCTGCTTGTGGTTATTAGGCATTTGCAAGCTCTCCGAAGTGTGTGCGCAGCAGGAGAGACAAATCCATGTTTTTATGCCTTCTTTGGCATTTTCAGGTGGAGAAAAACACAATCCCGAAAGAGAAAGAAAAGGCTGCCGCGCCAACACTGAGGCTTCAAACTTGATGAAAACAGTGTCTCCCATAATGGAGTAGGGGCTGCTTGTGGTTATTAGGCATTTGCAAGCTCTCCGAAGTGTGTGCGCAGCAGGAGAGACAAATCCATGTTTTTATGCCTTCTTTGGCATTTTCAGGTGGAGAAAAACACAATCCCGAAAGAGAAAGAAAAGGCTGCCGCGCCAACACTGAGGCTTCAAACTTGATGAAAACAGTGTCTCCCATAATGGAGTAGGGGCTGCTTGTGGTTATTAGGCATTTGCAAGCTCTCCGAAGTGTGTGCGCAGCAGGAGAGACAAATCCATGTTTTTATGCCTTCTTTGGCATTTTCAGGTGGAGAAAAACACAATCCCGAAAGAGAAAGAAAAGGCTGCCGCGCCAACACTGAGGCTTCAAACTTGATGAAAACAGTGTCTCCCATAATGGAGTAGGGGCTGCTTGTGGTTATTAGGCATTTGCAAGCTCTCCGAAGTGTGTGCGCAGCAGGAGAGACAAATCCATGTTTTTATGCCTTCTTTGGCATTTTCAGGTGGAGAAAAACACAATCCCGAAAGAGAAAGAAAAGGCTGCCGCGCCAACACTGAGGCTTCAAACTTGATGAAAACAGTGTCTCCCATAATGGAGTAGGGGCTGCTTGTGGTTATTAGGCATTTGCAAGCTCTCCGAAGTGTGTGCGCAGCAGGAGAGACAAATCCATGTTTTTATGCCTTCTTTGGCATTTTCAGGTGGAGAAAAACACAATCCCGAAAGAGAAAGAAAAGGCTGCCGCGCCAACACTGAGGCTTCAAACTTGATGAAAACAGTGTCTCCCATAATGGAGTAGGGGCTGCTTGTGGTTATTAGGCATTTGCAAGCTCTCCGAAGTGTGTGCGCAGCAGGAGAGACAAATCCATGTTTTTATGCCTTCTTTGGCATTTTCAGGTGGAGAAAAACACAATCCCGAAAGAGAAAGAAAAGGCTGCCGCGCCAACACTGAGGCTTCAAACTTGATGAAAACAGTGTCTCCCATAATGGAGTAGGGGCTGCTTGTGGTTATTAGGCATTTGCAAGCTCTCCGAAGTGTGTGCGCAGCAGGAGAGACAAATCCATGTTTTTATGCCTTCTTTGGCATTTTCAGGTGGAGAAAAACACAATCCCGAAAGAGAAAGAAAAGGCTGCCGCGCCAACACTGAGGCTTCAAACTTGATGAAAACAGTGTCTCCCATAATGGAGTAGGGGCTGCTTGTGGTTATTAGGCATTTGCAAGCTCTCCGAAGTGTGTGCGCAGCAGGAGAGACAAATCCATGTTTTTATGCCTTCTTTGGCATTTTCAGGTGGAGAAAAACACAATCCCGAAAGAGAAAGAAAAGGCTGCCGCGCCAACACTGAGGCTTCAAACTTGATGAAAACAGTGTCTCCCATAATGGAGTAGGGGCTGCTTGTGGTTATTAGGCCTTTGCAAGCTCTCCGAAGTGTGTGCGCAGCAGGAGAGACAAATCCATGTTTTTATGCCTTCTTTGGCATTTTCAGGTGGAGAAAAACACAATCCCGAAAGAGAAAGAAAAGGCTGCCGCGCCAACACTGAGGCTTCAAACTTGATGAAAACAGTGTCTCCCATAATGGAGTAGGGGCTGCTTGTGGTTATTAGGCATTTGCAAGCTCTCCGAAGTGTGTGCGCAGCAGGAGAGACAAATCCATGTTTTTATGCCTTCTTTGGCATTTTCAGGTGGAGAAAAACACAATCCCGAAAGAGAAAGAAAAGGCTGCCGCGCCAACACTGAGGCTTCAAACTTGATGAAAACAGTGTCTCCCATAATGGAGTAGGGGCTGCTTGTGGTTATTAGGCATTTGCAAGCTCTCCGAAGTGTGTGCGCAGCAGGAGAGACAAATCCATGTTTTTATGCCTTCTTTGGCATTTTCAGGTGGAGAAAAACACAATCCCGAAAGAGAAAGAAAAGGCTGCCGCGCCAACACTGAGGCTTCAAACTTGATGAAAACAGTCTCTCCCATAATAACTCACGGGCTGCTTGTGTTTTTTAGGCCTTTGCAAGTTATCGGAAGTGTGTGCGCGGCAGGAGAGACAAATCCATGTTTTCGCGCCTTATTTGCCATTTCCAGGTCGAAAAACACAAAGGCCCCAAAAATAAAGAAACGGCTGTCCAGCCAAAACTGAGGCTTCAAACTTGATGAAAACAGTCTCTCCCACAATAACTCAAGGGCTGCTTGTGTTTTTTAGGCCTTCGCAAGATATCGGAAGTGTGTGCGCGGCAGGAGAGACAAATCAATGTTTTCGCGACTTTTTTGCGATTTCAAGGTCGAAAAACACATAGGCCCCAAAATGAAAGAAACGGCTGCCGCGCCAAAACTATGGCTTCAAACTTGATGAAAACAGTCTCTCCCATAATAACTCACGGGCTGCTTGTGTTTTTTAGGCCTTTGCACGCTATCGGAAGTGTGTGCGCGGCAGGAGAGACAAATCCATGTTTTCGCGCCTTTTTTGCGATTTCAAGGTCGAAAAACACATAGGCCCCAAAAATAAAGAAACGGCTGTCCAGCCAAAACTGAGGCTTCAAACTTGATGAAAACAGTCTCTCCCACAATAACTCAAGGGCTGCTTGTGTTTTTTAGGCCTTCGCAAGATATCGGAAGTGTGTGCGCGGCAGGAGAGACAAATCAATGTTTTCGCGACTTTTTTGCGATTTCAAGGTCGAAAAACACATAGGCCCCAAAAATAAAGAAACGGCTGTCCAGCCAAAACTGAGGCTTCAAACTTGATGAAAACAGTCTCTCCCATAATAACTCACGGGCTGCTTGTGTTTTTTAGGCCTTTGCAAGTTATCGGAAGTGTGTGCGCGGCAGGAGAGACAAATCAATGTTTTCGCGACTTTTTTGCGATTTCAAGGTCGAAAAACACATAGGCCCCAAAATGAAAGAAACGGCTGCCGCGCCAAAACTATGGCTTCAAACTTGATGAAAACAGTCTCTCCCATAATAACTCACGGGCTGCTTGTGTTTTTTAGGCCTTTGCACGCTATCGGAAGTGTGTGCGCGGCAGGAGAGACAAATCCATGTTTTCGCGCCTTTTTTGCGATTTCAAGGTCGAAAAACACATAGGCCCCAAAAATAAAGAAACGGCTGTCCAGCCAAAACTGAGGCTTCAAACTTGATGAAAACAGTCTCTCCCACAATAACTCAAGGGCTGCTTGTGTTTTTTAGGCCTTCGCAAGATATCGGAAGTGTGTGCGCGGCAGGAGAGACAAATCAATGTTTTCGCGACTTTTTTGCGATTTCAAGGTCGAAAAACACATAGGCCCCAAAATGAAAGAAACGGCTGGCGCGCCAAAACTATGGCTTCAAACTTGATGAAAACAGTCTCTCCCATAATAACTCACGGGCTGCTTGTGTTTTTTAGGCCTTTGCACGCTATCGGAAGTGTGTGCGCGGCAGGAGAGACAAATCCATGTTTTCGCGCCTTTTTTGCGATTTCAAGGTCGAAAAACACATAGGCCCCAAAATGAAAGAAACGGCTGCCGCGCCAAAACTATGGCTTCAAACTTGATGAAAACAGTCTCTCCCATAATAACTCACGGGCTGCTTGTGTTTTTTAGGCCTTTGCACGCTATCGGAAGTGTGTGCGCGGCAGGAGAGACAAATCCATGTTTTCGCGCCTTTTTTGCCATTTCCAGGTCGAAAAACACAAAGGCCCCAAAAATAAAGAAACGGCTGTCCAGCCAAAACTGAGGCTTCAAACTTGATGAAAACAGTCTCTCAGACAATAACTCAAGGGCCGCTTGTGTTTTTTAGGCCTTCGCAAGCTATCGGAAGTGTGTGCGCGGCAGGAGAGACAAATCAATGTTTTCGCGCCTTTTTTGCCATTTCCAGGTCGAAAAACACAAAGGCCCCAAAAATAAAGAAACGGCTGTCCAGCCAAAACTGAGGCTTCAAACTTGATGAAAACAGTCTCTCAGACAATAACTCAAGGGCCGCTTGTGTTTTTTAGGCCTTCGCAAGCTATCGGAAGTGTGTGCGCGGCAGGAGAGACAAATCCATGTTTTCGCGCCTTTTTTGCCATTTCCAGGTCGAAAAACACAAAGGCCCCAAAAATAAAGAAACGGCTGTCCAGCCAAAACTGAGGCTTCAAACTTGATGAAAACAGTCTCTCCCACAATAACTCAAGGGCTGCTTGTGTTTTTTAGGCCTTCGCAAGATATCAGAAGTGTGTGCGCGGCAGGAGAGACAAATCAATGTTTTCGCGACTTTTTTGCGATTTCAAGGTCGAAAAACACATAGGCCCCAAAATGAAAGAAACGGCTGCCGCGCCAAAACTATGGCTTCAAACTTGATGAAAACAGTCTCTCCCATAATAACTCACGGGCTGCTTGTGTTTTTTAGGCCTTTGCACGCTATCGGAAGTGTGTGCGCGGCAGGAGAGACAAATCCATGTTTTCGCTCCTTTTTTGCCATTTCCAGGTCGAAAAACACAAAGGCCCCAAAAATAAAGAAACGGCTGTCCAGCCAAAACTGAGGCTTCAAACTTGATGAAAACAGTCTCTCAGACAATAACTCAAGGGCCGCTTGTGTTTTTTAGGCCTTCGCAAGCTATCGGAAGTGTGTGCGCGGCAGGAGAGACAAATCCATGTTTTCGCGCCTTTTTTGCCATTTCCAGGTCGAAAAACACAAAGGCCCCAAAATGAAAGAAACGGCTGCCGCGCCAAAACTATGGCTTCAAACTTGATGAAAACAGTCTCTCCCACAATAACTCAAGGGCTGCTTGTGTTTTTTAGGCCTTCGCAAGATATCGGAAGTGTGTGCGCGGCAGGAGAGACAAATCAATGTTTTCGCGACTTTTTTGCGATTTCAAGGTCGAAAAACACATAGGCCCCAAAATGAAAGAAACGGCTGGCGCGCCAAAACTATGGCTTCAAACTTGATGAAAACAGTCTCTCCCATAATAACTCACGGGCTGCTTGTGTTTTTTAGGCCTTTGCACGCTATCGGAAGTGTGTGCGCGGCAGGAGAGACAAATCCATGTTTTCGCGCCTTTTTTGCGATTTCAAGGTCGAAAAACACATAGGCCCCAAAATGAAAGAAACGGCTGCCGCGCCAAAACTATGGCTTCAAACTTGATGAAAACAGTCTCTCCCATAATAACTCACGGGCTGCTTGTGTTTTTTAGGCCTTTGCACGCTATCGGAAGTGTGTGCGCGGCAGGAGAGACAAATCCATGTTTTCGCGACTTTTTTGCGATTTCAAGGTCGAAAAACACATAGGCCCCAAAATGAAAGAAACGGCTGCCGCGCCAAAACTATGGCTTCAAACTTGATGAAAACAGTCTCTCCCATAATAACTCACGGGCTGCTTGTGTTTTTTAGGCCTTTGCACGCTATCGGAAGTGTGTGCGCGGCAGGAGAGACAAATCCATGTTTTCGCGCCTTTTTTGCCATTTCCAGGTCGAAAAACACAAAGGCCCCAAAAATAAAGAAACGGCTGTCCAGCCAAAACTGAGGCTTCAAACTTGATGAAAACAGTCTCTCAGACAATAACTCAAGGGCCGCTTGTGTTTTTTAGGCCTTCGCAAGCTATCGGAAGTGTGTGCGCGGCAGGAGAGACAAATCCATGTTTTCGCGCCTTTTTTGCCATTTCCAGGTCGAAATACACATAGGCCCCAAAATGAAAGAAACGGCTGGCGCGCCAAAACTATGGCTTCAAACTTGATGAAAACAGTCTCTCCCATAATAACTCACGGGCTGCTTGTGTTTTTTAGACCTTTGCACGCTATCGGAAGTGTGTGCGCGGCAGGAGAGACAAATCCATGTTTTCGCGCCTTTTTTGCGATTTCAAGGTCGAAAAACACATAGGCCCCAAAATGAAAGAAACGGCTGCCGCGCCAAAACTATGGCTTCAAACTTGATGAAAACAGTCTCTCCCATAATAACTCACGGGCTGCTTGTGTTTTTTAGGCCTTTGCACGCTATCGGAAGTGTGTGCGCGGCAGGAGAGACAAATCCATGTTTTCGCGCCTTTTTTGCCATTTCCAGGTCGAAAAACACAAAGGCCCCAAAAATAAAGAAACGGCTGTCCAGCCAAAACTGAGGCTTCAAACTTGATGAAAACAGTCTCTCCCACAATAACTCAAGGGCTGCTTGTGTTTTTTAGGCCTTCGCAAGATATCGGAAGTGTGTGCGCGGCAGGAGAGACAAATCAATGTTTTCGCGACTTTTTTGCGATTTCAAGGTCGAAAAACACATAGGCCCCAAAATGAAAGAAACGGCTGGCGCGCCAAAACTATGGCTTCAAACTTGATGAAAACAGTCTCTCCCATAATAACTCACGGGCTGCTTGTGTTTTTTAGGCCTTTGCACGCTATCGGAAGTGTGTGCGCGGCAGGAGAGACAAATCCATGTTTTCGCGCCTTTTTTGCGATTTCAAGGTCGAAAAACACATAGGCCCCAAAATGAAAGAAACGGCTGCCGCGCCAAAACTATGGCTTCAAACTTGATGAAAACAGTCTCTCCCATAATAACTCACGGGCTGCTTGTGGTTATTAGGCCTTTGCAAGCTCTCCAAAGTGTGTGCGCAGCAGGAGAGACAAATCCATGTTTTTATGCCTTCTTTGGCATTTTCAGGTGGAGAAAAACACAATCCCGAAAGAGAAAGAAAAGGCTGCCGCGCCAACACTGAGGCTTCAAACTTGATGAAAACAGTGTCTCCCATAATGGAGTAGGAGCTGCTTGTGGTTATTAGGCATTTGCAAGCTCTCCGAAGTGTGTGCGCAGCAGGAGAGACAAATCCATGTTTTTATGCCTTCTTTGGCATTTTCAGGTGGAGAAAAACACAATCCCGAAAGAGAAAGAAAAGGCTGCCGCGCCAACACTGAGGCTTCAAACTTGATGAAAACAGTGTCTCCCATAATGGATTAGGGGCTGCTTGTGGTTATTAGGCATTTGCAAGCTCTCCGAAGTGTGTGCGCAGCAGGAGAGACAAATCCATGTTTTTATGCCTTCTTTGGCATTTTCAGGTGGAGAAAAACACAATCCCGAAAGAGAAAGAAAAGGCTGCCGCGCCAACACTGAGGCTTCAAACTTGATGAAAACAGTGTCTCCCATAATGGAGTAGGGGCTGCTTGTGGTTATTAGGCATTTGCAAGCTCTCCGAAGTGTGTGCGCAGCAGGAGAGACAAATCCATGTTTTTATGCCTTCTTTGGCATTTTCAGGTGGAGAAAAACACAATCCCGAAAGAGAAAGAAAAGGCTGCCGCGCCAACACTGAGGCTTCAAACTTGATGAAAACAGTGTCTCCCATAATGGAGTAGGGGCTGCTTGTGGTTATTAGGCATTTGCAAGCTCTCCGAAGTGTGTGCGCAGCAGGAGAGACAAATCCATGTTTTTATGCCTTCTTTGGCATTTTCAGGTGGAGAAAAACACAATCCCGAAAGAGAAAGAAAAGGCTGCCGCGCCAACACTGAGGCTTCAAACTTGATGAAAACAGTGTCTCCCATAATGGAGTAGGGGCTGCTTGTGGTTATTAGGCATTTGCAAGCTCTCCGAAGTGTGTGCGCAGCAGGAGAGACAAATCCATGTTTTTATGCCTTCTTTGGCATTTTCAGGTGGAGAAAAACACAATCCCGAAAGAGAAAGAAATGGCTGCCGCGCCAACACTGAGGCTTCAAACTTGATGAAAACAGTGTCTCCCATAATGGTGCAGGGGCTGCTTGTGGTTATTAGGCCTTTGCAGGCTCTCCGAAGTGTGTGCGCGGCAGGAGAGACAAATCCATGTTTTCGCGCCTTTTTTGCCATTTCCAGGTCGAAAAACACAAAGGCCCCAAAAATAAAGAAACGGCTGTCCAGCCAAAACTGAGGCTTCAAACTTGATGAAAACAGTCTCTCCCATAATAACTCACGGGCTGCTTGTGTTTTTTAGGCCTTTGCAAGTTATCGGAAGTGTGTGCGCGGCAGGAGAGACAAATCCATGTTTTCGCGCCTTTTTTGCCATTTCCAGGTCGAAAAACACAAAGGCCCCAAAAATAAAGAAACGGCTGTCCAGCCAAAACTGAGGCTTCAAACTTGATGAAAACAGTCTCTCCCACAATAACTCAAGGGCTGCTTGTGTTTTTTAGGCCTTCGCAAGATATCGGAAGTGTGTGCGCGGCAGGAGAGACAAATCAATGTTTTCGCGACTTTTTTGCGATTTCAAGGTCGAAAAACACATAGGCCCCAAAATGAAAGAAACGGCTGCCGCGCCAAAACTATGGCTTCAAACTTGATGAAAACAGTCTCTCCCATAATAACTCACGGGCTGCTTGTGTTTTTTAGGCCTTTGCACGCTATCGGAAGTGTGTGCGCGGCAGGAGAGACAAATCCATGTTTTCGCGCCTTTTTTGCGATTTCAAGGTCGAAAAACACATAGGCCCCAAAAATAAAGAAACGGCTGTCCAGTCAAAACTGAGGCTTCAAACTTGATGAAAACAGTCTCTCCCACAATAACTCAAGGGCTGCTTGTGTTTTTTAGGCCTTC
This sequence comes from Argentina silus, assembly GCF_951799395.1. Classification (NCBI taxonomy): domain Eukaryota; kingdom Metazoa; phylum Chordata; class Actinopteri; order Argentiniformes; family Argentinidae; genus Argentina; species Argentina silus. Next base: position 123,037 of record NW_028153183.1, read on the forward strand.
GCAAGATATCGGAAGTGTGTGCGCGGCAGGAGAGACAAATCAATGTTTTCGCGACTTTTTTGCGATTTCAAGGTCGAAAAACACATAGGCCCCAAAAATAAAGAAACGGCTGTCCAGCCAAAACTGAGGCTTCAAACTTGATGAAAACAGTCTCTCCCATAATAACTCACGGGCTGCTTGTGTTTTTTAGGCCTTTGCAAGTTATCGGAAGTGTGTGCGCGGCAGGAGAGACAAATCAATGTTTTCGCGACTTTTTTGCGATTTCAAGGTCGAAAAACACATAGGCCCCAAAATGAAAGAAACGGCTGCCGCGCCAAAACTATGGCTTCAAACTTGATGAAAACAGTCTCTCCCATAATAACTCACGGGCTGCTTGTGTTTTTTAGGCCTTTGCACGCTATCGGAAGTGTGTGCGCGGCAGGAGAGACAAATCCATGTTTTCGCGACTTTTTTGCGATTTCAAGGTCGAAAAACACATAGGCCCCAAAATGAAAGAAACGGCTGCCGCGCCAAAACTATGGCTTCAAACTTGATGAAAACAGTCTCTCCCATAATAACTCACGGGCTGCTTGTGTTTTTTAGGCCTTTGCACGCTATCGGAAGTGTGTGCGCGGCAGGAGAGACAAATCCATGTTTTCGCGCCTTTTTTGCCATTTCCAGGTCGAAAAACACAAAGGCCCCAAAAATAAAGAAACGGCTGTCCAGCCAAAACTGAGGCTTCAAACTTGATGAAAACAGTCTCTCAGACAATAACTCAAGGGCCGCTTGTGTTTTTTAGGCCTTCGCAAGCTATCGGAAGTGTGTGCGCGGCAGGAGAGACAAATCCATGTTTTCGCGCCTTTTTTGCCATTTCCAGGTCGAAATACACATAGGCCCCAAAATGAAAGAAACGGCTGGCGCGCCAAAACTATGGCTTCAAACTTGATGAAAACAGTCTCTCCCATAATAACTCACGGGCTGCTTGTGTTTTTTAGACCTTTGCACGCTATCGGAAGTGTGTGCGCGGCAGGAGAGACAAATCCATGTTTTCGCGCCTTTTTTGCGATTTCAAGGTCGAAAAACACATAGGCCCCAAAATGAAAGAAACGGCTGCCGCGCCAAAACTATGGCTTCAAACTTGATGAAAACAGTCTCTCCCATAATAACTCACGGGCTGCTTGTGTTTTTTAGGCCTTTGCACGCTATCGGAAGTGTGTGCGCGGCAGGAGAGACAAATCCATGTTTTCGCGCCTTTTTTGCCATTTCCAGGTCGAAAAACACAAAGGCCCCAAAAATAAAGAAACGGCTGTCCAGCCAAAACTGAGGCTTCAAACTTGATGAAAACAGTCTCTCCCACAATAACTCAAGGGCTGCTTGTGTTTTTTAGGCCTTCGCAAGATATCGGAAGTGTGTGCGCGGCAGGAGAGACAAATCAATGTTTTCGCGACTTTTTTGCGATTTCAAGGTCGAAAAACACATAGGCCCCAAAATGAAAGAAACGGCTGGCGCGCCAAAACTATGGCTTCAAACTTGATGAAAACAGTCTCTCCCATAATAACTCACGGGCTGCTTGTGTTTTTTAGGCCTTTGCACGCTATCGGAAGTGTGTGCGCGGCAGGAGAGACAAATCCATGTTTTCGCGCCTTTTTTGCGATTTCAAGGTCGAAAAACACATAGGCCCCAAAATGAAAGAAACGGCTGCCGCGCCAAAACTATGGCTTCAAACTTGATGAAAACAGTCTCTCCCATAATAACTCACGGGCTGCTTGTGGTTATTAGGCCTTTGCAAGCTCTCCAAAGTGTGTGCGCAGCAGGAGAGACAAATCCATGTTTTTATGCCTTCTTTGGCATTTTCAGGTGGAGAAAAACACAATCCCGAAAGAGAAAGAAAAGGCTGCCGCGCCAACACTGAGGCTTCAAACTTGATGAAAACAGTGTCTCCCATAATGGAGTAGGAGCTGCTTGTGGTTATTAGGCATTTGCAAGCTCTCCGAAGTGTGTGCGCAGCAGGAGAGACAAATCCATGTTTTTATGCCTTCTTTGGCATTTTCAGGTGGAGAAAAACACAATCCCGAAAGAGAAAGAAAAGGCTGCCGCGCCAACACTGAGGCTTCAAACTTGATGAAAACAGTGTCTCCCATAATGGATTAGGGGCTGCTTGTGGTTATTAGGCATTTGCAAGCTCTCCGAAGTGTGTGCGCAGCAGGAGAGACAAATCCATGTTTTTATGCCTTCTTTGGCATTTTCAGGTGGAGAAAAACACAATCCCGAAAGAGAAAGAAAAGGCTGCCGCGCCAACACTGAGGCTTCAAACTTGATGAAAACAGTGTCTCCCATAATGGAGTAGGGGCTGCTTGTGGTTATTAGGCATTTGCAAGCTCTCCGAAGTGTGTGCGCAGCAGGAGAGACAAATCCATGTTTTTATGCCTTCTTTGGCATTTTCAGGTGGAGAAAAACACAATCCCGAAAGAGAAAGAAAAGGCTGCCGCGCCAACACTGAGGCTTCAAACTTGATGAAAACAGTGTCTCCCATAATGGAGTAGGGGCTGCTTGTGGTTATTAGGCATTTGCAAGCTCTCCGAAGTGTGTGCGCAGCAGGAGAGACAAATCCATGTTTTTATGCCTTCTTTGGCATTTTCAGGTGGAGAAAAACACAATCCCGAAAGAGAAAGAAAAGGCTGCCGCGCCAACACTGAGGCTTCAAACTTGATGAAAACAGTGTCTCCCATAATGGAGTAGGGGCTGCTTGTGGTTATTAGGCATTTGCAAGCTCTCCGAAGTGTGTGCGCAGCAGGAGAGACAAATCCATGTTTTTATGCCTTCTTTGGCATTTTCAGGTGGAGAAAAACACAATCCCGAAAGAGAAAGAAATGGCTGCCGCGCCAACACTGAGGCTTCAAACTTGATGAAAACAGTGTCTCCCATAATGGTGCAGGGGCTGCTTGTGGTTATTAGGCCTTTGCAGGCTCTCCGAAGTGTGTGCGCGGCAGGAGAGACAAATCCATGTTTTCGCGCCTTTTTTGCCATTTCCAGGTCGAAAAACACAAAGGCCCCAAAAATAAAGAAACGGCTGTCCAGCCAAAACTGAGGCTTCAAACTTGATGAAAACAGTCTCTCCCATAATAACTCACGGGCTGCTTGTGTTTTTTAGGCCTTTGCAAGTTATCGGAAGTGTGTGCGCGGCAGGAGAGACAAATCCATGTTTTCGCGCCTTTTTTGCCATTTCCAGGTCGAAAAACACAAAGGCCCCAAAAATAAAGAAACGGCTGTCCAGCCAAAACTGAGGCTTCAAACTTGATGAAAACAGTCTCTCCCACAATAACTCAAGGGCTGCTTGTGTTTTTTAGGCCTTCGCAAGATATCGGAAGTGTGTGCGCGGCAGGAGAGACAAATCAATGTTTTCGCGACTTTTTTGCGATTTCAAGGTCGAAAAACACATAGGCCCCAAAATGAAAGAAACGGCTGCCGCGCCAAAACTATGGCTTCAAACTTGATGAAAACAGTCTCTCCCATAATAACTCACGGGCTGCTTGTGTTTTTTAGGCCTTTGCACGCTATCGGAAGTGTGTGCGCGGCAGGAGAGACAAATCCATGTTTTCGCGCCTTTTTTGCGATTTCAAGGTCGAAAAACACATAGGCCCCAAAAATAAAGAAACGGCTGTCCAGCCAAAACTGAGGCTTCAAACTTGATGAAAACAGTCTCTCCCACAATAACTCAAGGGCTGCTTGTGTTTTTTAGGCCTTCGCAAGATATCGGAAGTGTGTGCGCGGCAGGAGAGACAAATCAATGTTTTCGCGACTTTTTTGCGATTTCAAGGTCGAAAAACACATAGGCCCCAAAAATAAAGAAACGGCTGTCCAGCCAAAACTGAGGCTTCAAACTTGATGAAAACAGTCTCTCCCATAATAACTCACGGGCTGCTTGTGTTTTTTAGGCCTTTGCAAGTTATCGGAAGTGTGTGCGCGGCAGGAGAGACAAATCAATGTTTTCGCGACTTTTTTGCGATTTCAAGGTCGAAAAACACATAGGCCCCAAAATGAAAGAAACGGCTGCCGCGCCAAAACTATGGCTTCAAACTTGATGAAAACAGTCTCTCCCATAATAACTCACGGGCTGCTTGTGTTTTTTAGGCCTTTGCACGCTATCGGAAGTGTGTGCGCGGCAGCAGAGACAAATCCATGTTTTCGCGCCTTTTTTGCGATTTCAAGGTCGAAAAACACATAGGCCCCAAAAATAAAGAAACGGCTGTCCAGCCAAAACTGAGGCTTCAAACTTGATGAAAACAGTCTCTCCCACAATAACTCAAGGGCTGCTTGTGTTTTTTAGGCCTTCGCAAGATATCGGAAGTGTGTGCGCGGCAGGAGAGACAAATCAATGTTTTCGCGACTTTTTTGCGATTTCAAGGTCGAAAAACACATAGGCCCCAAAATGAAAGAAACGGCTGGCGCGCCAAAACTATGGCTTCAAACTTGATGAAAACAGTCTCTCCCATAATAACTCACGGGCTGCTTGTGTTTTTTAGGCCTTTGCACGCTATCGGAAGTGTGTGCGCGGCAGGAGAGACAAATCCATGTTTTCGCGCCTTTTTTGCGATTTCAAGGTCGAAAAACACATAGGCCCCAAAATGAAAGAAACGGCTGCCGCGCCAAAACTATGGCTTCAAACTTGATGAAAACAGTCTCTCCCATAATAACTCACGGGCTGCTTGTGTTTTTTAGGCCTTTACACGCTATCGGAAGTGTGTGCGCGGCAGGAGAGACAAATCCATGTTTTCGCGCCTTTTTTGCGATTTCAAGGTCGAAAAACACATAGGCCCCAAAAATAAAGAAACGGCTGTCCAGCCAAAACTGAGGCTTCAAACTTGATGAAAACAGTCTCTCCCACAATAACTCAAGGGCTGCTTGTGTTTTTTAGGCCTTCGCAAGATATCGGAAGTGTGTGCGCGGCAGGAGAGACAAATCAATGTTTTCGCGACTTTTTTGCGATTTCAAGGTCGAAAAACACATAGGCCCCAAAAATAAAGAAACGGCTGTCCAGCCAAAACTGAGGCTTCAAACTTGATGAAAACAGTCTCTCCCATAATAACTCACGGGCTGCTTGTGTTTTTTAGGCCTTTGCAAGTTATCGGAAGTGTGTGCGCGGCAGGAGAGACAAATCAATGTTTTCGCGACTTTTTTGCGATTTCAAGGTCGAAAAACACATAGGCCCCAAAATGAAAGAAACGGCTGCCGCGCCAAAACTATGGCTTCAAACTTGATGAAAACAGTCTCTCCCATAATAACTCACGGGCTGCTTGTGTTTTTTAGGCCTTTGCACGCTATCGGAAGTGTGTGCGCGGCAGGAGAGACAAATCCATGTTTTCGCGCCTTTTTTGCGATTTCAAGGTCGAAAAACACATAGGCCCCAAAAATAAAGAAACGGCTGTCCAGCCAAAACTGAGGCTTCAAACTTGATGAAAACAGTCTCTCCCACAATAACTCAAGGGCTGCTTGTGTTTTTTAGGCCTTCGCAAGATATCGGAAGTGTGTGCGCGGCAGGAGAGACAAATCAATGTTTTCGCGACTTTTTTGCGATTTCAAGGTCGAAAAACACATAGGCCCCAAAATGAAAGAAACGGCTGGCGCGCCAAAACTATGGCTTCAAACTTGATGAAAACAGTCTCTCCCATAATAACTCACGGGCTGCTTGTGTTTTTTAGGCCTTTGCACGCTATCGGAAGTGTGTGCGCGGCAGGAGAGACAAATCCATGTTTTCGCGCCTTTTTTGCGATTTCAAGGTCGAAAAACACATAGGCCCCAAAATGAAAGAAACGGCTGCCGCGCCAAAACTATGGCTTCAAACTTGATGAAAACAGTCTCTCCCATAATAACTCACGGGCTGCTTGTGTTTTTTAGGCCTTTACACGCTATCGGAAGTGTGTGCGCGGCAGGAGAGACAAATCCATGTTTTCGCGCCTTTTTTGCCATTTCCAGGTCGAAAAACACAAAGGCCCCAAAAATAAAGAAACGGCTGTCCAGCCAAAACTGAGGCTTCAAACTTGATGAAAACAGTCTCTCAGACAATAACTCAAGGGCCGCTTGTGTTTTTTAGGCCTTCGCAAGCTATCGGAAGTGTGTGCGCGGCAGGAGAGACAAATCAATGTTTTCGCGCCTTTTTTGCCATTTCCAGGTCGAAAAACACAAAGGCCCCAAAAATAAAGAAACGGCTGTCCAGCCAAAACTGAGGCTTCAAACTTGATGAAAACAGTCTCTCAGACAATAACTCAAGGGCCGCTTGTGTTTTTTAGGCCTTCGCAAGCTATCGGAAGTGTGTGCGCGGCAGGAGAGACAAATCCATGTTTTCGCGCCTTTTTTGCCATTTCCAGGTCGAAAAACACAAAGGCCCCAAAAATAAAGAAACGGCTGTCCAGCAAAAACTGAGGCTTCAAACTTGATGAAAACAGTCTCTCCCACAATAACTCAAGGGCTGCTTGTGTTTTTTAGGCCTTCGCAAGATATCAGAAGTGTGTGCGCGGCAGGAGAGACAAATCAATGTTTTCGCGACTTTTTTGCGATTTCAAGGTCGAAAAACACATAGGCCCCAAAATGAAAGAAACGGCTGCCGCGCCAAAACTATGGCTTCAAACTTGATGAAAACAGTCTCTCCCATAATAACTCACGGGCTGCTTGTGTTTTTTAGGCCTTTGCACGCTATCGGAAGTGTGTGCGCGGCAGGAGAGACAAATCCATGTTTTCGCTCCTTTTTTGCCATTTCCAGGTCGAAAAAAACAAAGGCCCCAAAAATAAAGAAACGGCTGTCCAGCCAAAACTGAGGCTTCAAACTTGATGAAAACAGTCTCTCAGACAATAACTCAAGGGCCGCTTGTGTTTTTTAGGCCTTCGCAAGCTATCGGAAGTGTGTGCGCGGCAGGAGAGACAAATCCATGTTTTCGCGCCTTTTTTGCCATTTCCAGGTCGAAAAACACAAAGGCCCCAAAATGAAAGAAACGGCTGCCGCGCCAAAACTATGGCTTCAAACTTGATGAAAACAGTCTCTCCCACAATAACTCAAGGGCTGCTTGTGTTTTTTAGGCCTTCGCAAGATATCGGAAGTGTGTGCGCGGCAGGAGAGACAAATCAATGTTTTCGCGACTTTTTTGCGATTTCAAGGTCGAAAAACACATAGGCCCCAAAATGAAAGAAACGGCTGGCGCGCCAAAACTATGGCTTCAAACTTGATGAAAACAGTCTCTCCCATAATAACTCACGGGCTGCTTGTGTTTTTTAGGCCTTTGCACGCTATCGGAAGTGTGTGCGCGGCAGGAGAGACAAATCCATGTTTTCGCGCCTTTTTTGCGATTTCAAGGTCGAAAAACACATAGGCCCCAAAATGAAAGAAACGGCTGCCGCGCCAAAACTATGGCTTCAAACTTGATGAAAACAGTCTCTCCCATAATAACTCACGGGCTGCTTGTGTTTTTTAGGCCTTTGCACGCTATCGGAAGTGTGTGCGCGGCAGGAGAGACAAATCCATGTTTTCGCGACTTTTTTGCGATTTCAAGGTCGAAAAACACATAGGCCCCAAAATGAAAGAAACGGCTGCCGCGCCAAAACTATGGCTTCAAACTTGATGAAAACAGTCTCTCCAATAATAACTCACGGGCTGCTTGTGTTTTTTAGGCCTTTGCACGCTATCGGAAGTGTGTGCGCGGCAGGAGAGACAAATCCATGTTTTCGCGCCTTTTTTGCCATTTCCAGGTCGAAAAACACAAAGGCCCCAAAAATCAAGAAACGGCTGTCCAGCCAAAACTGAGGCTTCAAACTTGATGAAAACAGTCTCTCAGACAATAACTCAAGGGCCGCTTGTGTTTTTTAGGCCTTCGCAAGCTATCGGAAGTGTGTGCGCGGCAGGAGAGACAAATCCATGTTTTCGCGCCTTTTTTGCCATTTCCAGGTCGAAATACACATAGGCCCCAAAATGAAAGAAACGGCTGGCGCGCCAAAACTATGGCTTCAAACTTGATGAAAACAGTCTCTCCCATAATAACTCACGGGCTGCTTGTGTTTTTTAGACCTTTGCACGCTATCGGAAGTGTGTGCGCGGCAGGAGAGACAAATCCATGTTTTCGCGCCTTTTTTGCCATTTCCAGGTCGAAAAACACAAAGGCCCCAAAAATAAAGAAACGGCTGTCCAGCCAAAACTGAGGCTTCAAACTTGATGAAAACAGTCTCTCAGACAATAACTCAAGGGCCGCTTGTGTTTTTTAGGCCTTCGCAAGATATCGGAAGTGTGTGCGCGGCAGGAGAGACAAATCAATGTTTTCGCGACTTTTTTGCGATTTCAAGGTCGAAAAACACATTGGCCCCAAAATGAAAGAAACGGCTGCCGCGCCAAAACTATGGCTTCAAACTTGATGAAAACAGTGTCTCCCATAATGGTGTAGGGGCTGCTTGTGGTTATTAGGCCTTTGCAAGCTCTCCGAAGTGTGTGCGCAGCAGGAGAGACAAATCCATGTTTTTATGCCTTCTTTGGCATTTTCAGGTGGAGAAAAACACAATACCGAAAGAGAAAGAAAAGGCTGCCGCGCCAACACTGAGGCTTCAAACTTGATGAAAACAGTGTCTCCCATAATGGAGTAGGGGCTGCTTGTGGTTATTAGGCATTTGCAAGCTCTCCGAAGTGTGTGCGCAGCAGGAGAGACATATCCATGTTTTTATGCCTTCTTTGGCATTTTCAGGTGGAGAAAAACACAATCCCGAAAGAGAAAGAAAAGGCTGCCGCGCCAACACTGAGGCTTCAAACTTGATGAAAACAGTGTCTCCCATAATGGAGTAGGGGCTGCTTGTGGTTATTAGGTATTTGAAAGCTCTCCGAAGTGTGTGCGCAGCAGGAGAGACAAATCCATGTTTTTATGCCTTCTTTGGCATTTTCAGGTGGAGAAAAACACAATCCCGAAAGAGAAAGAAAAGGCTGCCGCGCCAACACTGAGGCTTCAAACTTGATGAAAACAGTGTCTCCCATAATGGAGTAGGGGCTGCTTGTGGTTATTAGGCATTTGCAAGCTCTCCGAAGTGTGTGCGCAGCAGGAGAGACAAATCCATGTTTTTATGCCTTCTTTGGCATTTTCAGGTGGAGAAAAACACAATCCCGAAAGAGAAAGAAAAGGCTGCCGCGCCAACACTGAGGCTTCAAACTTGATGAAAACAGTGTCTCCCATAATGGTGTAGGGGCTGCTTGTGGTTATTAGGCCTTTGCAAGCTCTCCGAAGTGTGTGCGCAGCAGGAGAGACAAATCCATGTTTTTATGCCTTCTTTGGCATTTTCAGGTGGAGAAAAACACAATCCCGAAAGAGAAAGAAAAGGCTGCCGCGCCAACACTGAGGCTTCAAACTTGATGAAAACAGTGTCTCCCATAATGGAGTAGGGGCTGCTTGTGGTTATTAGGCATTTGCAAGCTCTCCGAAGTGTGTGCGCAGCAGGAGAGACAAATCCATGTTTTTATGCCTTCTTTGGCATTTTCAGGTGGAGAAAAACACAATCCCGAAAGAGAAAGAAAAGGCTGCCGCGCCAACACTGAGGCTTCAAACTTGATGAAAACAGTGTCTCCCATAATGGAGTAGGGGCTGCTTGTGGTTATTAGGCATTTGCAAGCTCTCCGAAGTGTGTGCGCAGCAGGAGAGACAAATCCATGTTTTTATGCCTTCTTTGGCATTTTCAGGTGGAGAAAAACACAATCCCGAAAGAGAAAGAAAAGGCTGCCGCGCCAACACTGAGGCTTCAAACTTGATGAAAACAGTGTCTCCCATAATGGAGTAGGGGCTGCTTGTGGTTATTAGGCATTTGCAAGCTCTCCGAAGTGTGTGCGCAGCAGGAGAGACAAATCCATGTTTTTATGCCTTCTTTGGCATTTTCAGGTGGAGAAAAACACAATCCCAAAAGAGAAAGAAAAGGCTGCCGCGCCAACACTGAGGCTTCAAACTTGATGAAAACAGTGTCTCCCATAATGGAGTAGGGGCTGCTTGTGGTTATTAGGCATTTGCAAGCTCTCCGAAGTGTGTGCGCAGCAGGAGAGACAAATCCATGTTTTTATGCCTTCTTTGGCATTTTCAGGTGGAGAAAAACACAATCCCGAAAGAGAAAGAAAAGGCTGCCGCGCCAACACTGAGGCTTCAAACTTGATGAAAACAGTGTCTCCCATAATGGAGTAGGGGCTGCTTGTGGTTATTAGGCATTTGCAAGCTCTCCGAAGTGTGTGCGCAGCAGGAGAGACAAATCCATGTTTTTATGCCTTCTTTGGCATTTTCAGGTGGAGAAAAACACAATCCCGAAAGAGAAAGAAAAGGCTGCCGCGCCAACACTGAGGCTTCAAACTTGATGAAAACAGTGTCTCCCATAATGGAGTAGGGGCTGCTTGTGGTTATTAGGCATTTGCAAGCTCTCCGAAGTGTGTGCGCAGCAGGAGAGACAAATCCATGTTTTTATGCCTTCTTTGGCATTTTCAGGTGGAGAAAAACACAATCCCGAAAGAGAAAGAAAAGGCTGCCGCGCCAACACTGAGGCTTCAAACTTGATGAAAACAGTGTCTCCCATAATGGAGTAGGGGCTGCTTGTGGTTATTAGGCATTTGCAAGCTCTCCTTAGTGTGTGCGCAGCAGGAGAGACAAATCCATGTTTTCGCGCCTTTTTTGCCATTTCCAGGTCGAAAAACACAAAGGCCCCAAAATGAAAGAAACGGCTGCCGCGCCAAAACTATGGCTTCAAACTTGATGAAAACTGTCTCTCCCACAATAACTCAAGGACTGCTTGTGTTTTTTAGGCCTTCGCAAGATATCGGAAGTGTGTGCGCGGCAGGAGAGACAAATCCATGTTTTCGCGCCTTTTTTGCGATTTCAAGGTCGAAAAACACATAGGCCCCAAAATGAAAGAAACGGCTGCCGCGCCAAAACTATGGCTTCAAACTTGATGAAAACAGTCTCTCCCATAATAACTCACGGGCTGCTTGTGTTTTTTAGGCCTTTGCACGCTATCGGAAGTGTGTGCGCGGCAGGAGAGACAAATCCATGTTTTCGCTCCTTTTTTGCCATTTCCAGGTCGAAAAACACAAAGGCCCCAAAAATAAAGAAACGGCTGTCCAGCCAAAACTGAGGCTTCAAACTTGATGAAAACAGTCTCTCAGACAATAACTCAAGGGCCGCTTGTGTTTTTTAGGCCTTCGCAAGCTATCGGAAGTGTGTGCGCGGCAGGAGAGATAAAATCCATGTTTTCGCGCCTTTTTTGCCATTTCCAGGTCGAAAAACACAAAGGCCCCAAAATGAAAGAAACGGCTGCCGCGCCAAAACTATGGCTTCAAACTTGATGAAAACAGTCTCTCCCACAATAACTCAAGGGCTGCTTGTGTTTTTTAGGCCTTCGCAAGATATCGGAAGTGTGTGCGCGGCAGGAGAGACAAATCAATGTTTTCGCGACTTTTTTGCGATTTCAAGGTCGAAAAAAACATAGGCCCCAAAATGAAAGAAACGGCTGGCGCGCCAAAACTATGGCTTCAAACTTGATGAAAACAGTCTCTCCCATAATAACTCACGGGCTGCTTGTGTTTTTTAGGCCTTTGCACGCTATCGGAAGTGTGTGCGCGGCAGGAGAGACAAATCAATGTTTTCGCGCCTTTTTTGCCATTTCCAGGTCGAAAAACACAAAGGCCCCAAAAATAAAGAAACGGCTGTCCAGCCAAAACTGAGGCTTCAAACTTGATGAAAACAGTCTCTCAGACAATAACTCAAGGGCCGCTTGTGTTTTTTAGGCCTTCGCAAGCTATCGGAAGTGTGTGCGCGGCAGGAGAGACAAATCCATGTTTTCGCGCCTTTTTTGCCATTTCCAGGTCGAAATACACATAGGCCCCAAAATGAAAGAAACGGCTGGCGCGCCAAAACTATGGCTTCAAACTTGATGAAAACAGTCTCTCCCATAATAACTCACGGGCTGCTTGTGTTTTTTAGACCTTTGCACGCTATCGGAAGTGTGTGCGCGGCAGGAGAGACAAATCCATGTTTTCGCGCCTTTTTTGCGATTTCAAGGTCGAAAAACACATAGGCCCCAAAATGAAAGAAACGGCTGCCGCGCCAAAACTATGGCTTCAAACTTGATGAAAACAGTCTCTCCCATAATAACTCACGGGCTGCTTGTGTTTTTTAGGCCTTTGCACGCTATCGGAAGTGTGTGCGCGGCAGGAGAGACAAATCCATGTTTTCGCGCCTTTTTTGCCATTTCCAGGTCGAAAAACACAAAGGCCCCAAAAATAAAGAAACGGCTGTCCAGCCAAAACTGAGGCTTCAAACTTGATGAAAACAGTCTCTCAGACAATAACTCAATGGCCGCTTGTGTTTTTTAGGCCTTCGCAAGCTATCGGAAGTGTGTGCGCGGCAGGAGAGACAAATCCATGTTTTCGCGCCTTTTTTGCCATTTCCAGGTCGAAAAACACAAAGGCCCCAAAATGAAAGAAACGGCTGCCGCGCCAAAACTATGACTTCAAACTTGATGAAAACAGTCTCTCCCACAATAACTCAAGGGCTGCTTGTGTTTTTTAGGCCTTCGCAAGATATCGGAAGTGTGTGCGCGGCAGGAGAGACAAATCAATGTTTTCGCGACTTTTTTGCGATTTCAAGGTCGAAAAACACATAGGCCCCAAAATGAAAGAAACGGCTGGCGCGCCAAAACTATGGCTTCAAACTTGATGAAAACAGTCTCTCAGACAATAACTCAAGGGCTGCTTGTGTTTTTTAGGCCTTCGCAAGATATCGGAAGTGTGTGCTCGGCAGGAGAGACAAATCCATGTTTTCGCGCCTTTTTTGCGATTTCAAGGTCGAAAAACACATAGGGCCCAAAATGAAAGAAACGGCTGCCGCGCCAAAACTATGGCTTCAAACTTGATGAAAACAGTCTCTCCCATAATAACTCACGGGCTGCTTGTGTTTTTTAGGCCTTTGCACGCTATCGGAAGTGTGTGCGCGGCAGGAGAGACAAATCCATGTTTTCGCGCCTTTTTTGCCATTTCCAGGTCGAAAAACACAAAGGCCCCAAAATGAAAGAAACGGCTGCCGCGCCAAAACTATGACTTCAAACTTGATGAAAACAGTCTCTCCCACAATAACTCAAGGGCTGCTTGTGTTTTTTAGGCCTTCGCAAGATATCGGAAGTGTGTGCGCGGCAGGAGAGACAAATCAATGTTTTCGCGACTTTTTTGCGATTTCAAGGTCGAAAAACACATAGGCCCCAAAATGAAAGAAACGGCTGGCGCGCCAAAACTATGGCTTCAAACTTGATGAAAACAGTCACTCCCATAATAACTCACGGGCTGCTTGTGTTTTTTAGGCTTTTGCACGCTATCGGAAGTGTGTGCGCGGCAGGAGAGACAAATCCATGTTTTCGCGCCTTTTTTGCCATTTCCAGGTCGAAGAAAACAAAGGCCCCAAAAATAAAGAAACGGCTGTCCAGCCAAAACTGAGGCTTCAAACTTGATGAAAACAGTCTCTCAGACAATAACTCAAGGGCCGCTTGTGTTTTTTAGGCCTTCGCAAGCTATCGGAAGTGTGTGCGCGGCAGGAGAGACAAATCCATGTTTTCGCGCCTTTTTTACGATTTCAAGGTCGAAAAACACATAGGCCCCAAAATGAAAGAAACGGCTGCCGCGCCAAAACTATGACTTCAAACTTGATGAAAACATTCTCTCCCACAATAACTCAAGGGCTGCTTGTGTTTTTTAGGCCTTCGCAAGCTATCGGAAGTGTGTGCGCGGCAGGAGAGACAAATCCATGTTTTCGCGCCTTTTTTGCCATTTCCAGGTCGAAAAACACAAAGGCCCCAAAAATAAAGAAACGGCTGTCCAGCCAAAACTGAGGCTTCAAACTTGATGAAAACAGTCTCTCCCACAATAACTCACGGCCCGCTTGTGTTTTTTAGGCCTTCGCAAGCTATCGGAAGTGTGTGCGCGGCAGGAGAGACAAATCAATGTTTTCGCGCCTTTTTTGCCATTTCCAGGTCGAAAAACACACAGGCCCCAAAAATAAGGAAATGGCTGTCCAGCCAAAACTGAGGCTTCAAACTTGATGAAAACAGTGTCTCCCATAATGGAGTAGGGGCTGCTTGTGGTTATTAGGCATTTGCAAGCTCTCCGAAGTGTGTGCGCAGCAGGAGAGACAAATCCATGTTTTTATGCCTTCTTTGGCATTTTCAGGTGGAGAAAAACACAATCCCGAAAGAGAAAGAAATGGCTGCCGCGCCAACACTGAGGCTTCAAACTTGATGAAAACAGTGTCTCCCATAATGGAGTAGGGGCTGCTTGTGGTTATTAGGCATTTGCAAGCTCTCCGAAGTGTGTGCGCAGCAGGAGAGACAAATCCATGTTTTTATGCCTTCTTTGGCATTTTCAGGTGGAGAAAAACACAATCCCGAAAGAGAAAGAAAAGGCTGCCGCGCCAACACTGAGGCTTCAAACTTGATGAAAACAGTGTCTCCCATAATGGAGTAGGGGCTGCTTGTGGTTATTAGGCCTTTGCAAGCTCTCCGAAGTGTGTGCGCAGCAGGAGAGACAAATCCATGTTTTTATGCCTTCTTTGGCATTTTCAGGTGGAGAAAAACACAATCCCGAAAGAGAAAGAAATGGCTGCCGCGCCAACACTGAGGCTTCAAACTTGATGAAAACAGTGTCTCCCATAATGGAGTAGGGGCTGCTTGTGGTTATTAGGCATTTGCAAGCTCTCCGAAGTGTGTGCGCAGCAGGAGAGACAAATCCATGTTTTTATGCCTTCTTTGGCATTTTCAGGTGGAGAAAAACACAATCCCGAAAGAGAAAGAAAAGGCTGCCGCGCCAACACTGAGGCTTCAAACTTGATGAAAACAGTGTCTCCCATAATGGAGTAGGGGTTGCATGTGGTTATTAGGCATTTGCAAGCTCTCCGAAGTGTGTGCGCAGCAGGAGAGACAAATCCATGTTTTTATGCCTTCTTTGGCATTTTCAGGTGGAGAAAAACACAATCCCGAAAGAGAAAGAAAAGGCTGCCGCGCCAACACTGAGGCTTCAAACTTGATGAAAACAGTGTCTCCCATAATGGAGTAGGGGCTGCTTGTGGTTATTACGCCTTTGCAAGCTCTCCGAAGTGTGTGCGCAGCAGGAGAGACAAATCCATGTTTTTATGCCTTCTTTGGCATTTTCAGGTGGAGAAAAACACAATCCCGAAAGAGAAAGAAATGCCTGCCGCGCCAACACTGAGGCTTCAAACTTGATGAAAACAGTGTCTCCCATAATGGAGTAGGGGCTGCTTGTGGTTATTAGGCATTTGCAAGCTCTCCGAAGTGTGTGCGCAGCAGGAGAGACAAATCCATGTGTTTATGCCTTCTTTGGCATTTTCAGGTGGAGAAAAACACAATCCCGAAAGAGAAAGAAAAGGCTGCCGCGCCAACACTGAGGCTTCAAACTTGATGAAAACAGTGTCTCCCATAATGGAGTAGGGGCTGCTTGTGGTTATTAGGCATTTGCAAGCTCTCCGAAGTGTGTGCGCAGCAGGAGAGACAAATCCATGTTTTTATGCCTTCTTTGGCATTTTCAGGTGGAGAAAAACACAATCCCGAAAGAGAAAGAAATGGCTGCCGCGCCAACACTGAGGCTTCAAACTTGATGAAAACAGTGTCTCCCATAATGGAGTAGGGGCTGCTTGTGGTTATTAGGCATTTGCAAGCTCTCCGAAGTGTGTGCGCAGCAGGAGAGACAAATCCATGTTTTTATGCCTTCTTTGGCATTTTCAGGTGGAGAAAAACACAATCCCGAAAGAGAAAGAAAAGGCTGCCGCGCCAACACTGAGGCTTCAAACTTGATGAAAACAGTGTCTCCCATAATGGAGTAGGGGCTGCTTGTGGTTATTAGGCATTTGCAAGCTCTCCGAAGTGTGTGCGCAGCAGGAGAGACAAATCCATGTTTTTATGCCTTCTTTGGCATTTTCAGGTGGAGAAAAACACAATCCCGAAAGAGAAAGAAAAGGCTGCCGCGCCAACACTGAGGCTTCAAACTTGATGAAAACAGTGTCTCCCATAATGGAGTAGGGGCTGCTTGTGGTTAGTAGGCATTTGCAAGCTCTCCGAAGTGTGTGCGCAGCAGGAGAGACAAATCCATGTTTTTATGCCTTCTTTGGCATTTTCAGGTGGAGAAAAACACAATCCCGAAAGAGAAAGAAAAGGCTGCCGCGCCAACACTGAGGCTTCAAACTTGATGAAAACAGTCTCTCCCATAATAACTCACGGGCTGCTTGTGTTTTTTAGGCCTTTGCACGCTATCGGAAGTGTGTGCGCGGCAGGAGAGACGAATCCATGTTTTCGCGCCTTTTTTGCGATTTCAAGGTCGAAAAACACATAGGCCCCAAAATGAAAGAAACGGCTGCCGCGCCAAAACTATGGCTTCAAACTTGATGAAAACAGTCTCTCCCATAATAACTCACGGGCTGCTTGTGTTTTTTAGGCCTTTGCACGCTATCGGAAGTGTGTGCGCGGCAGGAGAGACAAATCCATGTTTTCGCGCCTTTTTTGCCATTTCCAGGTCGAAAAACACATAGGCCCCAAAATGAAAGAAACGGCTGCCGCGCCAAAACTATGGCTTCAAACTTGATGAAAACAGTCTCTCCCACAACAACTCAAGGGCTGCTTGTGTTTTTTAGGCCTTCGCAAGATATCGGAAGTGTGTGCGCGGCAGGAGAGACAAATCAATGTTTTCGCGACTTTTTTGCGATTTCAAGGTCGAAAAACACATAGGCCCCAAAATGAAAGAAACGGCTGGCGTGCCAAAACTATGGCTTCAAACTTGATGAAAACAGTCTCTCAGACAATAACTCAAGGGCTGCTTGTGTTTTTTAGGCCTTCGCAAGATAAACACATAGGCCCCAAAATGAAAGAAACGGCTGCCGCGCCAAAACTATGGCTTCAAACTTGATGAAAACAGTCTCTCCCATAATAACTCACGGGCTGCTTGTGTTTTTTAGGCCTTTGCACGCTATCGGAAGTGTGTGCGCGGCAGGAGAGACAAATCCATGTTTTCGCGCCTTTTTTGCCATTTCCAGGTCGAAAAACACAAAGGCCCCAAAATGAAAGAAACGGCTGCCGCGCCAAAACTATGACTTCAAACTTGATGAAAACAGTCTCTCCCACAATAACTCAAGGGCTGCTTGTGTTTTTTAGGCCTTCGCAAGATATCGGAAGTGTGTGCGCGGCAGGAGAGACAAATCAATGTTTTCGCGACTTTTTTGCGATTTCAAGGTCGAAAAACACATAGGCCCCAAAATGAAAGAAACGGCTGGCGCGCCAAAACTATGGCTTCAAACTTGATGAAAACAGTCTCTCCCATAATAACTCACGGGCTGCTTGTGTTTTTTAGACCTTTGCACGCTATCGGAAGTGTGTGCGCGGCAGGAGAGACAAATCCATGTTTTCGCGCCTTTTTTGCGATTTCAAGGTCGAAAAACACATAGGCCCCAAAATGAAAGAAACGGCTGCCGCGCCAAAACTATGGCTTCAAACTTGATGAAAACAGTCACTCCCATAATAACTCACGGGCTGCTTGTGTTTTTTAGGCCTTCGCAAGCTATCGGAAGTGTGTGCGCGGCAGGAGAGACAAATCCATGTTTTCGCGCCTTTTTTGCCATTTCCAGGTCGAAAAACACAAAGGCCCCAAAATGAAAGAAACGGCTGCCGCGCCAAAACTATGACTTCAAACTTGATGAAAACAGTCTCTCCCACAATAACTCAAGGGCTGCTTGTGTTTTTTAGGCCTTCGCAAGATATCGGAAGTGTGTGCGCGGCAGGAGAGACAAATCAATGTTTTCGCGACTTTTTTGCGATTTCAAGGTCGAAAAACATATAGGCCCCAAAATGAAAGAAACGGCTGGCGAGCCAAAACTATGGCTTCAAACTTGATGAAAACAGTCTCTCAGACAATAACTCAAGGGCTGCTTGTGTTTTTTAGGCCTTCGCAAGATATCGGAAGTGTGTGCTCGGCAGGAGAGACAAATCCATGTTTTCGCGCCTTTTTTGCGATTTCAAGGTCGAAAAACACATAGGCCCCAAAATGAAAGAAACGGCTGCCGCGCCAAAACTATGGCTTCAAACTTGATGAAAACAGTCTCTCCCATAATAACTCACGGGCTGCTTGTGTTTTTTAGGCCTTTGCACGCTATCGGAAGTGTGTGCGCGGCAGGAGAGACAAATCCATGTTTTCGCGCCTTTTTTGCCATTTCCAGGTCGAAAAACACAAAGGCCCCAAAATGAAAGAAACGGCTGCCGCGCCAAAACTATGACTTCAAACTTGATGAAAACAGTCTCTCCCACAATAACTCAAGGGCTGCTTGTGTTTTTTAGGCCTTCGCAAGATATCGGAAGTGTGTGCGCGGCAGGAGAGACAAATCAATGTTTTCGCGACTTTTTTGCGATTTCAAGGTCGAAAAACACATAGGCCCCAAAATGAAAGAAACGGCTGGCGCGCCAAAACTATGGCTTCAAACTTGATGAAAACAGTCTCTCCCATAATAACTCACGGGCTGCTTGTGTTTTTTAGACCTTTGCACGCTATCGGAAGTGTGTGCGCGGCAGGAGAGACAAATCCATGTTTTCGCGCCTTTTTTGCGATTTCAAGGTCGAAAAACACATAGGCCCCAAAATGAAAGAAACGGCTGCCGCGCCAAAACTATGGCTTCAAACTTGATGAAAACAGTCACTCCCATAATAACTCACGGGCTGCTTGTGTTTTTTAGGCCTTTGCACGCTATCGGAAGTGTGTGCGCGGCAGGAGAGACGAATCCATGTTTTCGCGCCTTTTTTACGATTTCAAGGTCGAAAAACACATAGGCCCCAAAATGAAAGAAACGGCTGCCGCGCCAAAACTATGACTTCAAACTTGATGAAAACATTCTCTCCCACAATAACTCAAGGGCTGCTTGTGTTTTTTAGGCCTTCGCAAGCTATCGGAAGTGTGTGCGCGGCAGGAGAGACAAATCCATGTTTTCGCGCCTTTTTTGCCATTTCCAGGTCGAAAAACACAAAGGCCCCAAAAATAAAGAAACGGCTGTCCAGCCAAAACTGAGGCTTCAAACTTGATGAAAACAGTCTCTCCCACAATAACTCACGGCCCGCTTGTGTTTTTTAGGCCTTCGCAAGCTATCGGAAGTGTGTGCGCGGCAGGAGAGACAAATCAATGTTTTCGCGCCTTTTTTGCCATTTCCAGGTCGAAAAACACACAGGCCCCAAAAATAAAGAAATGGCTGTCCAGCCAAAACTGAGGCTTCAAACTTGATGAAAACAGTGTCTCCCATAATGGAGTAGGGGCTGCTTGTGGTTATTAGGCATTTGCAAGCTCTCCGAAGTGTGTGCGCAGCAGGAGAGACAAATCCATGTTTTTATGCCTTCTTTGGCATTTTCAGGTGGAGAAAAACACAATCCCGAAAGAGAAAGAAATGGCTGCCGCGCCAACACTGAGGCTTCAAACTTGATGAAAACAGTGTCTCCCATAATGGAGTAGGGGCTGCTTGTGGTTATTAGGCATTTGCAAGCTCTCCGAAGTGTGTGCGCAGCAGGAGAGACAAATCCATGTTTTTTTGCCTTCTTTGGCATTTTCAGGTGGAGAAAAACACAATCCCGAAAGAGAAAGAAAAGGCTGCCGCGCCAACACTGAGGCTTCAAACTTGATGAAAACAGTGTCTCCCATAATGGAGTAGGGGCTGCTTGTGGTTATTAGGCCTTTGCAAGCTCTCCGAAGTGTGTGCGCAGCAGGAGAGACAAATCCATGTTTTTATGCCTTCTTTGGCATTTTCAGGTGGAGAAAAACACAATCCCGAAAGAGAAAGAAATGGCTGCCGCGCCAACACTGAGGCTTCAAACTTGATGAAAACAGTGTCTCCCATAATGGAGTAGGGGCTGCTTGTGGTTATTAGGCATTTGCAAGCTCTCCGAAGTGTGTGCGCAGCAGGAGAGACAAATCCATGTTTTTATGCCTTCTTTGGCATTTTCAGGTGGAGAAAAACACAATCCCGAAAGAGAAAGAAAAGGCTGCCGCGCCAACACTGAGGCTTCAAACTTGATGAAAACAGTGTCTCCCATAATGGAGTAGGGGCTGCTTGTGGTTATTAGGCATTTGCAAGCTCTCCGAAGTGTGTGCGCAGCAGGAGAGACAAATCCATGTTTTTATGCCTTCTTTGGCATTTTCAGGTGGAGAAAAACACAATCCCGAAAGAGAAAGAAAAGGCTGCCGCGCCAACACTGAGGCTTCAAACTTGATGAAAACAGTGTCTCCCATAATGGAGTAGGGGCTGCTTGTGGTTATTAGGCATTTGCAAGCTCTCCGAAGTGTGTGCGCAGCAGGAGAGACAAATCCATGTTTTTATGCCTTCTTTGGCATTTTCAGGTGGAGAAAAACACAATCCCGAAAGAGAAAGAAAAGGCTGCCGCGCCAACACTGAGGCTTCAAACTTGATGAAAACAGTGTCTCCCATAATGGAGTAGGGGCTGCTTGTGGTTATTAGGCATTTGCAAGCTCTCCGAAGTGTGTGCGCAGCAGGAGAGACAAATCCATGTTTTTATGCCTTCTTTGGCATTTTCAGGTGGAGAAAAACACAATCCCGAAAGAGAAAGAAAAGGCTGCCGCGCCAACACTGAGGCTTCAAACTTGATGAAAACAGTCTCTCCCATAATAACTCACGGGCTGCTTGTGTTTTTTAGGCCTTTGCACGCTATCGGAAGTGTGTGCGCGGCAGGAGAGACAAATCCATGTTTTCGCGCCTTTTTTGCGATTTCAAGGTCGAAAAACACACAGGCCCCAAAATGAAAGAAACGGCTGCCGCGCCAAAACTATGGCTTCAAACTTGATGAAAACAGTCTCTCCCATAATAACTCACGGGCTGCTTGTGTTTTTTAGGCCTTTGCACGCTATCGGAAGTGTGTGCGCGGCAGGAGAGACAAATCCATGTTTTCGCGACTTTTTTGACATTTCCAGGTCGAAAAACACAAAGGCCCCAAAAATAAAGAAACGGCTGTCCAGCTAAAACTGAGGCTTCAAACTTGATGAAAACAGTCTCTCAGACAATAACTCAAGGGCCGCTTGTGTTTTTTAGGCCTTCGCAAGCTATCGGAAGTGTGTGCGCGGCAGGAGAGACAAATCCATGTTTTCGCGCCTTTTTTGCCATTTCCAGGTCGAAAAACACAAAGGCCCCAAAATGAAAGAAACGGCTGCCGCGCCAAAACTATGGCTTCAAACTTGATGAAAACTGTCTCTCCCACAATAACTCAAGGGCTGCTTGTGTTTTTTAGGCCTTCGCAAGATATCGGAAGTGTGTGCGCGGCAGGAGAGACAAATCCATGTTTTCGCGCCTTTTTTGCGATTTCAAGGTCGAAAAACACATAGGCCCCAAAATGAAAGAAACGGCTGCCGCGCCAAAACTATGGCTTCAAACTTGATGAAAACAGTCTCTCCCATTTTAACTCACGGGCTGCTTGTGTTTTTTAGGCCTTTGCACGCTATCGGAAGTGTGTGCGCGGCAGGAGAGACAAATCCATGTTTTCGCGCCTTTTTTGCCATTTCCAGGTCGAAAAACACAAAGGCCCCAAAAATAAAGAAACGGCTGTCCAGTCAAAACTGAGGCTTCAAACTTGATGAAAACAGTCTCTCAGACAATAACTCAAGGGCTGCTTGTGTTTTTTAGGCCTTCGCAAGATATCGGAAGTGTGTGCGCGGCAGGAGAGACAAATCTATGTTTTCGCGACTTTTTTGCGATTTCAAGGTCGAAAAACACATAGGCCCCAAAATGAAAGAAACGGCTGGCGCGCCAAAACTATGGCTTCAAACTTGATGAAAACAGTCTCTCCCATAATAACTCACGGGCTGCTTGTGTTTTTTAGGCCTTTGCACGCTATCGGAAGTGTGTGCGCGGCAGGAGAGACAAATCCATGTTTTCGCGCCTTTTTTGACATTTCCAGGTCGAAAAACACATAGGCCCCAAAATAAAGAAACGGCTGCCGCGCCAAAACTATGGCTTCAAACTTGATGAAAACAGTCTCTCCCACAACAACTCAAGGGCTGCTTGTGTTTTTTAGGCCTTCGCAAGATATCGGAAGTGTGTGCGCGGCAGGAGAGACAAATCAATGTTTTCGCGCCTTTTTTGCCATTTCCAGGTCGAAAAACACAAAGGCCCCAAAATGAAAGAAACGGCTGCCGCGCAAAAACTATGGCTTCAAACTTGATGAAAACAGTCTCTCCCATAATAACTCACGGGCTGCTTGTGTTTTTTAGGCCTTTGCACGCTATCGGAAGTGTGTGCGCGGCAGGAGAGACAAATCCATGTTTTCGCGCCTTTTTTGCCATTTCCAGGTCGAAAAACACAAAGGCCCCAAAATGAAAGAAACGGCTGCCGCGCCAAAACTATGACTTCAAACTTGATGAAAACAGTCTCTCCCATAATAACTCACGGGCTGCTTGTGTTTTTTAGGCCTTTGCACGCTATCGGAAGTGTGTGCGCGGCAGGAGAGACAAATCCATGTTTTCGCGCCTTTTTTGCCATTTCCAGGTCGAAAAACACAAAGGCCCCAAAAATAAAGAAACGGCTGTCCAGCCAAAACTGAGGCTTCAAACTTGATGAAAACAGTCTCTCAGACAATAACTCAAGGGCTGCTTGTGTTTTTTAGGCCTTCGCAAGATATCGGAAGTGTGTGCTCGGCAGGAGAGACAAATCCATGTTTTCGCGCCTTTTTTGCGATTTCAAGGTCGAAAAACACATAGGCCCCAAAATGAAAGAAACGGCTGCCGCGCCAAAACTATGGCTTCAAACTTGATGAAAACAGTCTCTCCCATAATAACTCACGGGCTGCTTGTGTTTTTTAGGCCTTTGCACGCTATCGGAAGTGTGTGCGCGGCAGGAGAGACAAATCCATGTTTTCGCGCCTTTTTTGCCATTTCCAGGTCGAAAAACACAAAGGCCCCAAAATGAAAGAAACGGCTGCCGCGCCAAAACTATGGCTTCAAACTTGATGAAAACAGTCTCTCCCACAATAACTCAAGGGCTGCTTGTGTTTTTTAGGCCTTCGCAAGATATCGGAAGTGTGTGCGCGGCAGGAGAGACAAATCAATGTTTTCGCGACTTTTTTGCGATTTCAAGGTCGAAAAACACAAAGGCCCCAAAATGAAAGAAACGGCTGCCGCGCCAAAACTATGACTTCAAACTTGATGAAAACAGTCTCTCCCACAATAACTCAAGGGCTGCTTGTGTTTTTTAGGCCTTCGCAAGATATCGGAAGTGTGTGCGCGGCAGGAGAGACAAATCAATGTTTTCGCGACTTTTTTGCGATTTCAAGGTCGAAAAACACATAGGCCCCAAAATGAAAGAAACGGCTGGCGCGCCAAAACTATGGCTTCAAACTTGATGAAAACAGTCTCTCCCATAATAACTCACGGGCTGCTTGTGTTTTTTAGACCTTTGCACGCTATCGGAAGTGTGTGCGCGGCAGGAGAGACAAATCCATGTTTTCGCGCCTTTTTTGCGATTTCAAGGTCGAAAAACACATAGGCCCCAAAATGAAAGAAACGGCTGCCGCGCCAAAACTATGGCTTCAAACTTGATGAAAACAGTGTCTCCCATAATGGAGTAGGGGCCGCTTGTGGTTATTAGGCATTTGCAAGCTCTCCGAAGTGTGTGCGCAGCAGGAGAGACAAATCCATGTTTTTATGCCTTCTTTGGCATTTTCAGGTGGAGAAAAACACAATCCCGAAAGAGAAAGAAAAGGCTGCCGCGCCAACACTGAGGCTTCAAACTTGATGAAAACAGTGTCTCCCATAATGGAGTAGGGGCTGCTTGTGGTTATTAGGCATTTGCAAGCTCTCCGAAGTGTGTGCGCAGCAGGAGAGACAAATCCATGTTTTTATGCCTTCTTTGGCATTTTCAGGTGGAGAAAAACACAATCCCGAAAGAGAAAGAAAAGGCTGCCGCGCCAACACTGAGGCTTCAAACTTGATGAAAACAGTGTCTCCCATAATGGAGTAGGGGCTGCTTGTGGTTATTAGGCATTTGCAAGCTCTCCGAAGTGTGTGCGCAGCAGGAGAGACAAATCCATGTTTTTATGCCTTCTTTGGCATTTTCAGGTGGAGAAAAACACAATCCCGAAAGAGAAAGAAAAGGCTGCCGCGCCAACACTGAGGCTTCAAACTTGATGAAAACAGTCTCTCCCATAATAACTCACGGGCTGCTTGTGTTTTTTAGGCCTTTGCACGCTATCGGAAGTGTGTGCGCGGCAGGAGAGACAAATCCATGTTTTCGCGCCTTTTTTGCGATTTCAAGGTCGAAAAACACACAGGCCCCAAAATGAAAGAAACGGCTGCCGCGCCAAAACTATGGCTTCAAACTTGATGAAAACAGTCTCTCCCATAATAACTCACGGGCTGCTTGTGTTTTTTAGGCCTTTGCACGCTATCGGAAGTGTGTGCGCGGCAGGAGAGACAAATCCATGTTTTCGCGACTTTTTTGACATTTCCAGGTCGAAAAACACAAAGGCCCCAAAAATAAAGAAACGGCTGTCCAGCTAAAACTGAGGCTTCAAACTTGATGAAAACAGTCTCTCAGACAATAACTCAAGGGCCGCTTGTGTTTTTTAGGCCTTCGCAAGCTATCGGAAGTGTGTGCGCGGCAGGAGAGACAAATCCATGTTTTCGCGCCTTTTTTGCCATTTCCAGGTCGAAAAACACAAAGGCCCCAAAATGAAAGAAACGGCTGCCGCGCCAAAACTATGGCTTCAAACTTGATGAAAACTGTCTCTCCCACAATAACTCAAGGGCTGCTTGTGTTTTTTAGGCCTTCGCAAGATATCGGAAGTGTGTGCGCGGCAGGAGAGACAAATCCATGTTTTCGCGCCTTTTTTGCGATTTCAAGGTCGAAAAACACATAGGCCCCAAAATGAAAGAAACGGCTGCCGCGCCAAAACTATGGCTTCAAACTTGATGAAAACAGTCTCTCCCATAATAACTCACGGGCTGCTTGTGTTTTTTAGGCCTTTGCACGCTATCGGAAGTGTGTGCGCGGCAGGAGAGACAAATCCATGTTTTCGCGCCTTTTTTGCCATTTCCAGGTCGAAAAACACAAAGGCCCCAAAAATAAAGAAACGGCTGTCCAGTCAAAACTGAGGCTTCAAACTTGATGAAAACAGTCTCTCAGACAATAACTCAAGGGCTGCTTGTGTTTTTTAGGCCTTCGCAAGATATCGGAAGTGTGTGCGCGGCAGGAGAGACAAATCTATGTTTTCGCGACTTTTTTGCGATTTCAAGGTCGAAAAACACATAGGCCCCAAAATGAAAGAAACGGCTGGCGCGCCAAAACTATGGCTTCAAACTTGATGAAAACAGTCTCTCCCATAATAACTCACGGGCTGCTTGTGTTTTTTAGGCCTTTGCACGCTATCGGAAGTGTGTGCGCGGCAGGAGAGACAAATCCATGTTTTCGCGCCTTTTTTGACATTTCCAGGTCGAAAAACACATAGGCCCCAAAATAAAGAAACGGCTGCCGCGCCAAAACTATGGCTTCAAACTTGATGAAAACAGTCTCTCCCACAACAACTCAAGGGCTGCTTGTGTTTTTTAGGCCTTCGCAAGATATCGGAAGTGTGTGCGCGGCAGGAGAGACAAATCAATGTTTTCGCGCCTTTTTTGCCATTTCCAGGTCGAAAAACACAAATGCCCCAAAATGAAAGAAACGGCTGCCGCGCAAAAACTATGGCTTCAAACTTGATGAAAACAGTCTCTCCCATAATAACTCACGGGCTGCTTGTGTTTTTTAGGCCTTTGCACGCTATCGGAAGTGTGTGCGCGGCAGGAGAGACAAATCCATGTTTTCGCGCCTTTTTTGCCATTTCCAGGTCGAAAAACACAAAGGCCCCAAAATGAAAGAAACGGCTGCCGCGCCAAAACTATGACTTCAAACTTGATGAAAACAGTCTCTCCCATAATAACTCACGGGCTGCTTGTGTTTTTTAGGCCTTTGCACGCTATCGGAAGTGTGTGCGCGGCAGGAGAGACAAATCCATGTTTTCGCGCCTTTTTTGCCATTTCCAGGTCGAAAAACACAAAGGCCCCAAAAATAAAGAAACGGCTGTCCAGTCAAAACTGAGGCTTCAAACTTGATGAAAACAGTCTCTCAGACAATAACTCAAGGGCTGCTTGTGTTTTTTAGGCCTTCGCAAGATATCGGAAGTGTGTGCGCGGCAGGAGAGACAAATCTATGTTTTCGCGACTTTTTTGCGATTTCAAGGTCGAAAAACACATAGGCCCCAAAATGAAAGAAACGGCTGGCGCGCCAAAACTATGGCTTCAAACTTGATGAAAACAGTCTCTCCCATAATAACTCACGGGCTGCTTGTGTTTTTTAGGCCTTTGCACGCTATCGGAAGTGTGTGCGCGGCAGGAGAGACAAATCCATGTTTTCGCGCCTTTTTTGCCATTTCCAGGTCGAAAAACACATAGGCCCCAAAATGAAAGAAACGGCTGGCGCGCCAAAACTATGGCTTCAAATTTGATGAAAACAGTCTCTCCCATAATAACTCACGGGCTGCTTGTGTTTTTTAGACCTTTGCACGCTATCGGAAGTGTGTGCGCGGCAGGAGAGACAAATCCATGTTTTCGCGCCTTTTTTGCGATTTCAAGGTCGAAAAACACATAGGCCCCAAAATGAAAGAAACGGCTGTCCAGCCAAAACTGAGGCTTCAAACTTGATGAAAACAGTCTCTCAGACAATAACTCAAGGGCTGCTTGTGTTTTTTAGGCCTTCGCAAGATATCGGAAGTGTGTGCGCGGCAGGAGAGACAAATCCATGTTTTCGCGCCTTTTTTGCGATTTCAAGGTCGAAAAACACATAGGCCCCAAAATGAAAGAAACGGCTGCCGCGCCAAAACTATGGCTTCAAACTTGATGAAAACAGTCTCTCCCATAATAACTCACGGGCTGCTTGTGTTTTTTAGGCCTTTGCACGCTATCGGAAGTGTGTGCGCGGCAGGAGAGACAAATCCATGTTTTCGCGCCTTTTTTGCCATTTCCAGGTCGAAAAACACATAGGCCCCAAAATGAAAGAAACGGCTGCCGCGCCAAAACTATGGCTTCAAACTTGATGAAAACAGTCTCTCCCACAACAACTCAAGGGCTGCTTGTGTTTTTTAGGCCTTCGCAAGATATCGGAAGTGTGTGCTCGGCAGGAGAGACAAATCCATGTTTTCGCGCCTTTTTTGCGATTTCCAGGTCGAAAAACACAAAGGCCCCAAAATGAAAGAAACGGCTGCCGCGCCAAAACTATGACTTCAAACTTGATGAAAACAGTCTCTCCCACAATAACTCAAGGGCTGCTTGTGTTTTTTAGGCCTTCGCAAGATATCGGAAGTGTGTGCGCGGCAGATGAGACAAATCAATGTTTTCGCGACTTTTTTGCGATTTCAAGGTCGAAAAACATATAGGCCCCAAAATGAAAGAAACGGCTGGCGAGCTAAAACTATGGCTTCAAACTTGATGAAAACAGTCTCTCAGACAATAACTCAAGGGCTGCTTGTGTTTTTTAGGCCTTCGCAAGATATCGGAAGTGTGTGCTCGGCAGGAGAGACAAATCCATGTTTTCGCGCCTTTTTTGCGATTTCAAGGTCGAAAAACACATAGGCCCCAAAATGAAAGAAACGGCTGCCGCGCCAAAACTATGGCTTCAAACTTGATGAAAACAGTCTCTCCCATAATAACTCACGGGCTGCTTGTGTTTTTTAGGCCTTTGCATGCTATCGGAAGTGTGTGCGCGGCAGGAGAGACAAATCCATGTTTTCGCGCCTTTTTTGCCATTTCCAGGTCGAAAAACACAAAGGCCCCAAAATGAAAGAAACGGCTGCCGCGCCAAAACTATGACTTCAAACTTGATGAAAACAGTCTCTCCCACAATAACTCAAGGGCTGCTTGTGTTTTTTAGGCCTTCGCAAGATATCGGAAGTGTGTGCGCGGCAGGAGAGACAAATCAATGTTTTCGCGACTTTTTTGCGATTTCAAGGTCGAAAAACACATAGGCCCCAAAATGAAAGAAACGGCTGGCGCGCCAAAACTATGGCTTCAAACTTGATGAAAACAGTCTCTCCCATAATAACTCACGGGCTGCTTGTGTTTTTTAGACCTTTGCACGCTATCGGAAGTGTGTGCGCGGCAGGAGAGACAAATCCATGTTTTCGCGCCTTTTTTGCGATTTCAAGGTCGAAAAACACATAGGCCCCAAAATGAAAGAAACGGCTGCCGCGCCAAAACTATGGCTTCAAACTTGATGAAAACAGTCACTCCCATAATAACTCACGGGCTGCTTGTGTTTTTTAGGCCTTTGCACGCTATCGGAAGTGTGTGCGCGGCAGGAGAGACAAATCCATGTTTTCGCGCCTTTTTTGCCATTTCCAGGTCGAAGAAAACAAAGGCCCCAAAAATAAAGAAACGGCTGTCAGGCAAAACTGAGGCTTCAAACTTGATGAAAACAGTCTCTCAGACAATAACTCAAGGGCCGCTTGTGTTTTTTAGGCCTTCGCAAGCTATCGGAAGTGTGTGCGCGGCAGGAGAGACAAATCCATGTTTTCGCGCCTTTTTTACGATTTCAAGGTCGAAAAACACATAGGCCCCAAAATGAAAGAAACGGCTGCCGCGCCAAAACTATGGCTTCAAACTTGATGAAAACATTCTCTCCCACAATAACTCAAGGGCTGCTTGTGTTTTTTAGGCCTTCGCAAGCTATCGGAAGTGTGTGCGCGGCAGGAGAGACAAATCCATGTTTTCGCGCCTTTTTTGCCATTTCCAGGTCGAAAAACACAAAGGCCCCAAAAATAAAGAAACGGCTGTCCAGCCAAAACTGAGGCTTCAAACTTGATGAAAACAGTCTCTCCCACAATAACTCACGGCCCGCTTGTGTTTTTTAGGCCTTCGCAAGCTATCGGAAGTGTGTGCGCGGCAGGAGAGACAAATCCATGTTTTCGCGCCTTTTTTGCCATTTCCAGGTCGAAAAACACAAAGGCCCCAAAATGAAAGAAACGGCTGCCGCGCCAAAACTATGACTTCAAACTTGATGAAAACAGTCTCTCCCACAATAACTCAAGGGCTGCTTGTGTTTTTTAGGCCTTCGCAAGATATCGGAAGTGTGTGCGCGGCAGGAGAGACAAATCAATGTTTTCGCGACTTTTTTGCGATTTCAAGGTCGAAAAACACATAGGCCCCAAAATGAAAGAAACGGCTGGCGCGCCAAAACTATGGCTTCAAACTTGATGAAAACAGTCTCTCAGACAATAACTCAAGGGCTGCTTGTGTTTTTTAGGCCTTCGCAAGATATCGGAAGTGTGTGCTCGGCAGGAGAGACAAATCCATGTTTTCGCGCCTTTTTTGCGATTTCAAGGTCGAAAAACATATAGGGCCCAAAATGAAAGAAACGGCTGCCGCGCCAAAACTATGGCTTCAAACTTGATGAAAACAGTCTCTCCCATAATAACTCACGGGCTGCTTGTGTTTTTTAGGCCTTTGCACGCTATCGGAAGTGTGTGCGCGGCAGGAGAGACAAATCCATGTTTTCGCGCCTTTTTTGCCATTTCCAGGTCGAAAAACACATAGGCCCCAAAATGAAAGAAACGGCTGCCGCGCCAAAACTATGACTTCAAACTTGATGAAAACAGTCTCTCCCACAATAACTCAAGGGCTGCTTGTGTTTTTTAGGCCTTCGCAAGATATCGGAAGTGTGTGCGCGGCAGGAGAGACAAATCAATGTTTTCGCGACTTTTTTGCGATTTCAAGGTCGAAAAACACATAGGCCCCAAAATGAAAGAAACGGCTGGCGCGCCAAAACTATGGCTTCAAACTTGATGAAAACAGTCACTCCCATAATAACTCACGGGCTGCTTGTGTTTTTTAGGCTTTTGCACGCTATCGGAAGTGTGTGCGCGGCAGGAGAGACAAATCCATGTTTTCGCGCCTTTTTTGCCATTTCCAGGTCGAAGAAAACAAAGGCCCCAAAAATAAAGAAACGGCTGTCCAGCCAAAACTGAGGCTTCAAACTTGATGAAAACAGTCTCTCAGACAATAACTCAAGGGCCGCTTGTGTTTTTTAGGCCTTCGCAAGCTATCGGAAGTGTGTGCGCGGCAGGAGAGACAAATCCATGTTTTCGCGCCTTTTTTACGATTTCAAGGTCGAAAAACACATAGGCCCCAAAATGAAAGAAACGGCTGCCGCGCCAAAACTATGACTTCAAACTTGATGAAAACATTCTCTCCCACAATAACTCAAGGGCTGCTTGTGTTTTTTAGGCCTTCGCAAGCTATCGGAAGTGTGTGCGCGGCAGGAGAGACAAATCCATGTTTTCGCGCCTTTTTTGCCATTTCCAGGTCGAAAAACACAAAGGCCCCAAAAATAAAGAAACGGCTGTCCAGCCAAAACTGAGGCTTCAAACTTGATGAAAACAGTCTCTCCCACAATAACTCACGGCCCGCTTGTGTTTTTTAGGCCTTCGCAAGCTATCGGAAGTGTGTGCGCGGCAGGAGAGACAAATCAATGTTTTCGCGCCTTTTTTGCCATTTCCAGGTCGAAAAACACACAGGCCCCAAAAATAAAGAAATGGCTGTCCAGCCAAAACTGAGGCTTCAAACTTGATGAAAACAGTGTCTCCCATAATGGAGTAGGGGCTGCTTGTGGTTATTAGGCATTTGCAAGCTCTCCGAAGTGTGTGCGCAGCAGGAGAGACAAATCCATGTTTTTATGCCTTCTTTGGCATTTTCAGGTGGAGAAAAACACAATCCCGAAAGAGAAAGAAATGGCTGCCGCGCCAACACTGAGGCTTCAAACTTGATGAAAACAGTGTCTCCCATAATGGAGTAGGGGCTGCTTGTGGTTATTAGGCATTTGCAAGCTCTCCGAAGTGTGTGCGCAGCAGGAGAGACAAATCCATGTTTTTATGCCTTCTTTGGCATTTTCAGGTGGAGAAAAACACAATCCCGAAAGAGAAAGAAAAGGCTGCCGCGCCAACACTGAGGCTTCAAACTTGATGAAAACAGTGTCTCCCATAATGGAGTAGGGGCTGCTTGTGGTTATTAGGCCTTTGCAAGCTCTCCGAAGTGTGTGCGCAGCAGGAGAGACAAATCCATGTTTTTATGCCTTCTTTGGCATTTTCAGGTGGAGAAAAACACAATCCCGAAAGAGAAAGAAATGGCTGCCGCGCCAACACTGAGGCTTCAAACTTGATGAAAACAGTGTCTCCCATAATGGAGTAGGGGCTGCTTGTGGTTATTAGGCATTTGCAAGCTCTCCGAAGTGTGTGCGCAGCAGGAGAGACAAATCCATGTTTTTATGCCTTCTTTGGCATTTTCAGGTGGAGAAAAACACAATCCCGAAAGAGAAAGAAAAGGCTGCCGCGCCAACACTGAGGCTTCAAACTTGATGAAAACAGTGTCTCCCATAATGGAGTAGGGGTTGCTTGTGGTTATTAGGCATTTGCAAGCTCTCCGAAGTGTGTGCGCAGCAGGAGAGACAAATCCATGTTTTTATGCCTTCTTTGGCATTTTCAGGTGGAGAAAAACACAATCCCGAAAGAGAAAGAAATGGCTGCCGCGCCAACACTGAGGCTTCAAACTTGATGAAAACAGTGTCTCCCATAATGGAGTAGGGGCTGCTTGTGGTTATTAGGCATTTGCAAGCTCTCCGAAGTGTGTGCGCAGCAGGAGAGACAAATCCATGTTTTTATGCCTTCTTTGGCATTTTCAGGTGGAGAAAAACACAATCCCGAAAGAGAAAGAAAAGGCTGCCGCGCCAACACTGATGCTTCAAACTTGATGAAAACAGTGTCTCCCATAATGGAGTAGGGGCTGCTTGTGGTTATTACGCCTTTGCAAGCTCTCCGAAGTGTGTGCGCAGCAGGAGAGACAAATCCATGTTTTTATGCCTTCTTTGGCATTTTCAGGTGGAGAAAAACACAATCCCGAAAGAGAAAGAAATGCCTGCCGCGCCAACACTGAGGCTTCAAACTTGATGAAAACAGTGTCTCCCATAATGGAGTAGGGGCTGCTTGTGGTTATTAGGCATTTGCAAGCTCTCCGAAGTGTGTGCGCAGCAGGAGAGACAAATCCATGTTTTTATGCCTTCTTTGGCATTTTCAGGTGGAGAAAAACACAATCCCGAAAGAGAAAGAAAAGGCTGCCGCGCCAACACTGAGGCTTCAAACTTGATGAAAACAGTGTCTCCCATAATGGAGTAGGGGCTGCTTGTGGTTATTAGGCATTTGCAAGCTCTCCGAAGTGTGTGCGCAGCAGGAGAGACAAATCCATGTTTTTATGCCTTCTTTGGCATTTTCAGGTGGAGAAAAACACAATCCCGAAAGAGAAAGAAATGGCTGCCGCGCCAACACTGAGGCTTCAAACTTGATGAAAACAGTGTCTCCCATAATGGAGTAGGGGCTGCTTGTGGTTATTAGGCATTTGCAAGCTCTCCGAAGTGTGTGCGCAGCAGGAGAGACAAATCCATGTTTTTATGCCTTCTTTGGCATTTTCAGGTGGAGAAAAACACAATCCCGAAAGAGAAAGAAATGGCTGCCGCGCCAACACTGAGGCTTCAAACTTGATGAAAACAGTGTCTCCCATAATGGAGTAGGGGCTGCTTGTGGTTATTAGGCATTTGCAAGCTCTCCGAAGTGTGTGCGCAGCAGGAGAGACAAATCCATGTTTTTATGCCTTCTTTGGCATTTTCAGGTGGAGAAAAACACAATCCCGAAAGAGAAAGAAAAGGCTGCCGCGCCAACACTGAGGCTTCAAACTTGATGAAAACAGTGTCTCCCATAATGGAGTAGGGGCTGCTTGTGGTTATTAGGCATTTGCAAGCTCTCCGAAGTGTGTGCGCAGCAGGAGAGACAAATCCATGTTTTTATGCCTTCTTTGGCATTTTCAGGTGGAGAAAAACACAATCCCGAAAGAGAAAGAAAAGGCTGCCGCGCCAACACTGAGGCTTCAAACTTGATGAAAACAGTGTCTCCCATAATGGAGTAGGGGCTGCTTGTGGTTATTAGGCATTTGCAAGCTCTCCGAAGTGTGTGCGCAGCAGGAGAGACAAATCCATGTTTTTATGCCTTCTTTGGCATTTTCAGGTGGAGAAAAACACAATCCCGAAAGAGAAAGAAAAGGCTGCCGCGCCAACACTGAGGCTTCAAACTTGATGAAAACAGTGTCTCCCATAATGGAGTAGGGGCTGCTTGTGGTTATTAGGCATTTGCAAGCTCTCCGAAGTGTGTGCGCAGCAGGAGAGACAAATCCATGTTTTTATGCCTTCTTTGGCATTTTCAGGTGGAGAAAAACACAATCCCGAAAGAGAAAGAAATGGCTGCCGCGCCAACACTGAGGCTTCAAACTTGATGAAAACAGTGTCTCCCATAATGGAGTAGGGGCTGCTTGTGGTTATTAGGCATTTGCAAGCTCTCCGAAGTGTGTGC
This sequence comes from Argentina silus, assembly GCF_951799395.1. Taxonomy (NCBI): domain Eukaryota; kingdom Metazoa; phylum Chordata; class Actinopteri; order Argentiniformes; family Argentinidae; genus Argentina; species Argentina silus. The sequence goes on from NW_028153183.1 coordinate 156,502, forward strand.
GCAGCAGGAGAGACAAATCCATGTTTTTATGCCTTCTTTGGCATTTTCAGGTGGAGAAAAACACAATCCCGAAAGAGAAAGAAATGGCTGCCGCGCCAACACTGAGGCTTCAAACTTGATGAAAACAGTGTCTCCCATAATGGAGTAGGGGCTGCTTGTGGTTATTAGGCATTTGCAAGCTCTCCGAAGTGTGTGCGCAGCAGGAGAGACAAATCCATGTTTTTATGCCTTCTTTGGCATTTTCAGGTGGAGAAAAACACAATCCCGAAAGAGAAAGAAAAGGCTGCCGCGCCAACACTGAGGCTTCAAACTTGATGAAAACAGTGTCTCCCATAATGGAGTAGGGGCTGCTTGTGGTTATTAGGCATTTGCAAGCTCTCCGAAGTGTGTGCGCAGCAGGAGAGACAAATCCATGTTTTTATGCCTTCTTTGGCATTTTCAGGTGGAGAAAAACACAATCCCGAAAGAGAAAGAAAAGGCTGCCGCGCCAACACTGAGGCTTCAAACTTGATGAAAACAGTGTCTCCCATAATGGAGTAGGGGCTGCTTGTGGTTATTAGGCATTTGCAAGCTCTCCGAAGTGTGTGCGCAGCAGGAGAGACAAATCCATGTTTTTATGCCTTCTTTGGCATTTTCAGGTGGAGAAAAACACAATCCCGAAAGAGAAAGAAAAGGCTGCCGCGCCAACACTGAGGCTTCAAACTTGATGAAAACAGTCTCTCCCATAATAACTCACGGGCTGCTTGTGTTTTTTAGGCCTTTGCACGCTATCGGAAGTGTGTGCGCGGCAGGAGAGACAAATCCATGTTTTCGCGCCTTTTTTGCGATTTCAAGGTCAAAAAACACACAGGCCCCAAAATGAAAGAAACGGCTGCCGCGCCAAAACTATGGCTTCAAACTTGATGAAAACAGTCTCTCCCATAATAACTCACGGGCTGCTTGTGTTTTTTAGGCCTTTGCACGCTATCGGAAGTGTGTGCGCGGCAGGAGAGACAAATCCATGTTTTCGCGACTTTTTTGACATTTCCAGGTCGAAAAACACAAAGGCCCCAAAAATAAAGAAACGGCTGTCCAGCTAAAACTGAGGCTTCAAACTTGATGAAAACAGTCTCTCAGACAATAACTCAAGGGCCGCTTGTGTTTTTTAGGCCTTCGCAAGCTATCGGAAGTGTGTGCGCGGCAGGAGAGACAAATCCATGTTTTCGCGCCTTTTTTGCCATTTCCAGGTCGAAAAACACAAAGGCCCCAAAATGAAAGAAACGGCTGCCGCGCCAAAACTATGGCTTCAAACTTGATGAAAACTGTCTCTCCCACAATAACTCAAGGGCTGCTTGTGTTTTTTAGGCCTTCGCAAGATATCGGAAGTGTGTGCGCGGCAGGAGAGACAAATCCATGTTTTCGCGCCTTTTTTGCGATTTCAAGGTCGAAAAACACATAGGCCCCAAAATGAAAGAAACGGCTGCCGCGCCAAAACTATGGCTTCAAACTTGATGAAAACAGTCTCTCCCATAATAACTCACGGGCTGCTTGTGTTTTTTAGGCCTTTGCACGCTATCGGAAGTGTGTGCGCGGCAGGAGAGACAAATCCATGTTTTCGCGCCTTTTTTGCCATTTCCAGGTCGAAAAACACAAAGGCCCCAAAAATAAAGAAACGGCTGTCCAGTCAAAACTGAGGCTTCAAACTTGATGAAAACAGTCTCTCAGACAATAACTCAAGGGCTGCTTGTGTTTTTTAGGCCTTCGCAAGATATCGGAAGTGTGTGCGCGGCAGGAGAGACAAATCTATGTTTTCGCGACTTTTTTGCGATTTCAAGGTCGAAAAACACATAGGCCCCAAAATGAAAGAAACGGCTGGCGCGCCAAAACTATGGCTTCAAACTTGATGAAAACAGTCTCTCCCATAATAACTCACGGGCTGCTTGTGTTTTTTAGGCCTTTGCACGCTATCGGAAGTGTGTGCGCGGCAGGAGAGACAAATCCATGTTTTCGCGCCTTTTTTGCCATTTCCAGGTCGAAAAACACAAAGGCCCCAAAAATAAAGAAACGGCTGTCCAGTCAAAACTGAGGCTTCAAACTTGATGAAAACAGTCTCTCAGACAATAACTCAAGGGCTGCTTGTGTTTTTTAGGCCTTCGCAAGATATCGGAAGTGTGTGCGCGGCAGGAGAGACAAATCTATGTTTTCGCGACTTTTTTGCGATTTCAAGGTCGAAAAACACATAGGCCCCAAAATGAAAGAAACGGCTGGCGCGCCAAAACTATGGCTTCAAACTTGATGAAAACAGTCTCTCCCATAATAACTCAAGGGCCGCTTGTGTTTTTTAGGCCTTCGCAAGCTATCGGAAGTGTGTGCGCGGCAGGAGAGACAAATCCATGTTTTCGCGCCTTTTTTGCGATTTCAAGGTCGAAAAACACATAGGCCCCAAAATGAAAGAAACGGCTGCCGCGCAAAAACTATGGCTTCAAACTTGATGAAAACAGTCTCTCCCATAATAACTCACGGGCTGCTTGTGTTTTTTAGGCCTTTGCACGCTATCGGAAGTGTGTGCGCGGCAGGAGAGACAAATCCATGTTTTCGCGCCTTTTTTGCCATTTCCAGGTCGAAAAACACAAAGGCCCCAAAATGAAAGAAACGGCTGCCGCGCCAAAACTATGACTTCAAACTTGATGAAAACAGTCTCTCCCACAATAACTCAAGGGCTGCTTGTGTTTTTTAGGCCTTCGCAAGATATCGGAAGTGTGTGCGCGGCAGGAGAGACAAATCAATGTTTTCGCGACTTTTTTGCGATTTCAAGGTCGAAAAACACATAGGCCCCAAAATGAAAGAAACGGCTGGCGCGCCAAAACTATGGCTTCAAATTTGATGAAAACAGTCTCTCCCATAATAACTCACGGGCTGCTTGTGTTTTTTAGACCTTTGCACGCTATCGGAAGTGTGTGCGCGGCAGGAGAGACAAATCCATGTTTTCGCGCCTTTTTTGCGATTTCAAGGTCGAAAAACACATAGGCCCCAAAATGAAAGAAACGGCTGTCCAGCCAAAACTGAGGCTTCAAACTTGATGAAAACAGTCTCTCAGACAATAACTCAAGGGCTGCTTGTGTATTTTAGGCCTTCGCAAGATATCGGAAGTGTGTGCGCGGCAGGAGAGACAAATCCATGTTTTCGCGCCTTTTTTGCGATTTCAAGGTCGAAAAACACATAGGCCCCAAAATGAAAGAAACGGCTGCCGTGCCAAAACTATGGCTTCAAACTTGATGAAAACAGTCTCTCCCATAATAACTCACGGGCTGCTTGTGTTTTTTAGGCCTTTGCACGCTATCGGAAGTGTGTGCGCGGCAGGAGAGACAAATCCATGTTTTCGCGCCTTTTTTGCCATTTCCAGGTCGAAAAACACAAAGGCCCCAAAATGAAAGAAACGGCTGCCGCGCCAAAACTATGACTTCAAACTTGATGAAAACAGTCTCTCCCACAATAACTCAAGGGCTGCTTGTGTTTTTTAGGCCTTCGCAAGATATCGGAAGTGTGTGCGCGGCAGGAGAGACAAATCAATGTTTTCGCGACTTTTTTGCGATTTCAAGGTCGAAAAACACATAGGCCCCAAAATGAAAGAAACGGCTGGCGCGCCAAAACTATGGCTTCAAACTTGATGAAAACAGTCTCTCCCATAATAACTCACGGGCTGCTTGTGTTTTTTAGACCTTTGCACGCTATCGGAAGTGTGTGCGCGGCAGGAGAGACAAATCCATGTTTTCGCGCCTTTTTTGCGATTTCAAGGTCGAAAAACACATAGGCCCCAAAATGAAAGAAACGGCTGCCGCGCCAAAACTATGGCTTCAAACTTGATGAAAACAGTCACTCCCATAATAACTCACGGGCTGCTTGTGTTTTTTAGGCCTTCGCAAGCTATCGGAAGTGTGTGCGCGGCAGGAGAGACAAATCCATGTTTTCGCGCCTTTTTTGCCATTTCCAGGTCGAAAAACACAAAGGCCCCAAAATGAAAGAAACGGCTGCCGCGCCAAAACTATGACTTCAAACTTGATGAAAACAGTCTCTCCCACAATAACTCAAGGGCTGCTTGTGTTTTTTAGGCCTTCGCAAGATATCGGAAGTGTGTGCGCGGCAGGAGAGACAAATCAATGTTTTCGCGACTTTTTTGCGATTTCAAGGTCGAAAAACATATAGGCCCCAAAATGAAAGAAACGGCTGGCGAGCCAAAACTATGGCTTCAAACTTGATGAAAACAGTCTCTCAGACAATAACTCAAGGGCTGCTTGTGTTTTTTAGGCCTTCGCAAGATATCGGAAGTGTGTGCTCGGCAGGAGAGACAAATCCATGTTTTCGCGCCTTTTTTGCGATTTCAAGGTCGAAAAACACATAGGCCCCAAAATGAAAGAAACGGCTGCCGCGCCAAAACTATGGCTTCAAACTTGATGAAAACAGTCTCTCCCATAATAACTCACGGGCTGCTTGTGTTTTTTAGGCCTTTGCATGCTATCGGAAGTGTGTGCGCGGCAGGAGAGACAAATCCATGTTTTCGCGCCTTTTTTGCCATTTCCAGGTCGAAAAACACAAAGGCCCCAAAATGAAAGAAACGGCTGCCGCGCCAAAACTATGACTTCAAACTTGATGAAAACAGTCTCTCCCACAATAACTCAAGGGCTGCTTGTGTTTTTTAGGCCTTCGCAAGATATCGGAAGTGTGTGCGCGGCAGGAGAGACAAATCAATGTTTTCGCGACTTTTTTGCGATTTCAAGGTCGAAAAACACATAGGCCCCAAAATGAAAGAAACGGCTGGCGCGCCAAAACTATGGCTTCAAACTTGATGAAAACAGTCTCTCCCATAATAACTCACGGGCTGCTTGTGTTTTTTAGACCTTTGCACGCTATCGGAAGTGTGTGCGCGGCAGGAGAGACAAATCCATGTTTTCGCGCCTTTTTTGCGATTTCAAGGTCGAAAAACACATAGGCCCCAAAATGAAAGAAACGGCTGGCGCGCCAAAACTATGGCTTCAAACTTGATGAAAACAGTCTCTCCCATAATAACTCACGGGCTGCTTGTGTTTTTTAGACCTTTGCACGCTATCGGAAGTGTGTGCGCAGCAGGAGAGACAAATCCATGTTTTCGCGCCTTTTTTGCGATTTCAAGGTCGAAAAACACATAGGCCCCAAAATGAAAGAAACGGCTGCCGCGCCAAAACTATGGCTTCAAACTTGATGAAAACAGTCACTCCCATAATAACTCACGGGCTGCTTGTGTTTTTTAGGCCTTTGCACGCTATCGGAAGTGTGTGCGCGGCAGGAGAGACAAATCCATGTTTTCGCGCCTTTTTTGCCATTTCCAGGTCGAAGAAAACAAAGGCCCCAAAAATAAAGAAACGGCTGTCAGGCAAAACTGAGGCTTCAAACTTGATGAAAACAGTCTCTCAGACAATAACTCAAGGGCCGCTTGTGTTTTTTAGGCCTTCGCAAGCTATCGGAAGTGTGTGCGCGGCAGGAGAGACAAATCCATGTTTTCGCGCCTTTTTTACGATTTCAAGGTCGAAAAACACATAGGCCCCAAAATGAAAGAAACGGCTGCCGCGCCAAAACTATGGCTTCAAACTTGATGAAAACATTCTCTCCCACAATAACTCAAGGGCTGCTTGTGTTTTTTAGGCCTTCGCAAGCTATCGGAAGTGTGTGCGCGGCAGGAGAGACAAATCCATGTTTTCGCGCCTTTTTTGCCATTTCCAGGTCGAAAAACACAAAGGCCCCAAAAATAAAGAAACGGCTGTCCAGCCAAAACTGAGGCTTCAAACTTGATGAAAACAGTCTCTCCCACAATAACTCACGGCCCGCTTGTGTTTTTTAGGCCTTCGCAAGCTATCGGAAGTGTGTGCGCGGCAGGAGAGACAAATCAATGTTTTCGCGCCTTTTTTGCCATTTCCAGGTCGAAAAACACACAGGCCCCAAAAATAAAGAAATGGCTGTCCAGCCAAAACTGAGGCTTCAAACTTGATGAAAACAGTGTCTCCCATAATGGAGTAGGGGCTGCTTGTGGTTATTAGGCATTTGCAAGCTCTCCGAAGTGTGTGCGCAGCAGGAGAGACAAATCCATGTTTTTATGCCTTCTTTGGCATTTTCAGGTGGAGAAAAACACAATCCCGAAAGAGAAAGAAATGGCTGCCGCGCCAACACTGAGGCTTCAAACTTGATGAAAACAGTGTCTCCCATAATGGAGTAGGGGCTGCTTGTGGTTATTAGGCATTTGCAAGCTCTCCGAAGTGTGTGCGCAGCAGGAGAGACAAATCCATGTTTTTATGCCTTCTTTGGCATTTTCAGGTGGAGAAAAACACAATCCCGAAAGAGAAAGAAAAGGCTGCCGCGCCAACACTGAGGCTTCAAACTTGATGAAAACAGTGTCTCCCATAATGGAGTAGGGGCTGCTTGTGGTTATTAGGCCTTTGCAAGCTCTCCGAAGTGTGTGCGCAGCAGGAGAGACAAATCCATGTTTTTATGCCTTCTTTGGCATTTTCAGGTGGAGAAAAACACAATCCCGAAAGAGAAAGAAATGGCTGCCGCGCCAACACTGAGGCTTCAAACTTGATGAAAACAGTGTCTCCCATAATGGAGTAGGGGCTGCTTGTGGTTATTAGGCATTTGCAAGCTCTCCGAAGTGTGTGCGCAGCAGGAGAGACAAATCCATGTTTTTATGCCTTCTTTGGCATTTTCAGGTGGAGAAAAACACAATCCCGAAAGAGAAAGAAAAGGCTGCCTTGCCAACACTGAGGCTTCAAACTTGATGAAAACAGTGTCTCCCATAATGGAGTAGGGGTTGCTTGTGGTTATTAGGCATTTGCAAGCTCTCCGAAGTGTGTGCGCAGCAGGAGAGACAAATCCATGTTTTTATGCCTTCTTTGGCATTTTCAGGTGGAGAAAAACACAATCCCGAAAGAGAAAGAAAAGGCTGCCGCGCCAACACTGAGGCTTCAAACTTGATGAAAACAGTGTCTCCCATAATGGAGTAGGGGCTGCTTGTGGTTATTAGGCATTTGCAAGCTCTCCGAAGTGTGTGCGCAGCAGGAGAGACAAATCCATGTTTTTATGCCTTCTTTGGCATTTTCAGGTGGAGAAAAACACAATCCCGAAAGAGAAAGAAAAGGCTGCCGCGCCAACACTGAGGCTTCAAACTTGATGAAAACAGTGTCTCCCATAATAACTCACGGGCTGCTTGTGTTTTTTAGACCTTTGCACGCTATCGGAAGTGTGTGCGCGGCAGGAGAGACAAATCCATGTTTTCGCGCCTTTTTTGCGATTTCAAGGTCGAAAAACACATAGGCCCCAAAATGAAAGAAACGGCTGCCGCGCCAAAACTATGGCTTCAAACTTGATGAAAACAGTCACTCCCATAATAACTCACGGGCTGCTTGTGTTTTTTAGGCCTTCGCAAGCTATCGGAAGTGTGTGCGCGGCAGGAGAGACAAATCCATGTTTTCGCGCCTTTTTTGCCATTTCCAGGTCGAAAAACACAAAGGCCCCAAAATGAAAGAAACGGCTGCCGCGCCAAAACTATGACTTCAAACTTGATGAAAACAGTCTCTCCCACAATAACTCAAGGGCTGCTTGTGTTTTTTAGGCCTTCGCAAGATATCGGAAGTGTGTGCGCGGCAGGAGAGACAAATCAATGTTTTCGCGACTTTTTTGCGATTTCAAGGTCGAAAAACATATAGGCCCCAAAATGAAAGAAACGGCTGGCGAGCCAAAACTATGGCTTCAAACTTGATGAAAACAGTCTCTCAGACAATAACTCAAGGGCTGCTTGTGTTTTTTAGGCCTTCGCAAGATATCGGAAGTGTGTGCTCGGCAGGAGAGACAAATCCATGTTTTCGCGCCTTTTTTGCGATTTCAAGGTCGAAAAACACATAGGCCCCAAAATGAAAGAAACGGCTGCCGCGCCAAAACTATGGCTTCAAACTTGATGAAAACAGTCTCTCCCATAATAACTCACGGGCTGCTTGTGTTTTTTAGGCCTTTGCATGCTATCGGAAGTGTGTGCGCGGCAGGAGAGACAAATCCATGTTTTCGCGCCTTTTTTGCCATTTCCAGGTCGAAAAACACAAAGGCCCCAAAATGAAAGAAACGGCTGCCGCACCAAAACTATGACTTCAAACTTGATGAAAACAGTCTCTCCCACAATAACTCAAGGGCTGCTTGTGTTTTTTAGGCCTTCGCAAGATATCGGAAGTGTGTGCGCGGCAGGAGAGACAAATCAATGTTTTCGCGACTTTTTTGCGATTTCAAGGTCGAAAAACACATAGGCCCCAAAATGAAAGAAACGGCTGGCGCGCCAAAACTATGGCTTCAAACTTGATGAAAACAGTCTCTCCCATAATAACTCACGGGCTGCTTGTGTTTTTTAGACCTTTGCACGCTATCGGAAGTGTGTGCGCGGCAGGAGAGACAAATCCATGTTTTCGCGCCTTTTTTGCGATTTCAAGGTCGAAAAACACATAGGCCCCAAAATGAAAGAAACGGCTGGCGCGCCAAAACTATGGCTTCAAACTTGATGAAAACAGTCTCTCCCATAATAACTCACGGGCTGCTTGTGTTTTTTAGACCTTTGCACGCTATCGGAAGTGTGTGCGCGGCAGGAGAGACAAATCCATGTTTTCGCGCCTTTTTTGCGATTTCAAGGTCGAAAAACACATAGGCCCCAAAATGAAAGAAACGGCTGCCGCGCCAAAACTATGGCTTCAAACTTGATGAAAACAGTCACTCCCATAATAACTCACGGGCTGCTTGTGTTTTTTAGGCCTTTGCACGCTATCGGAAGTGTGTGCGCGGCAGGAGAGACAAATCCATGTTTTCGCGCCTTTTTTGCCATTTCCAGGTCGAAGAAAACAAAGGCCCCAAAAATAAAGAAACGGCTGTCAGGCAAAACTGAGGCTTCAAACTTGATGAAAACAGTCTCTCAGACAATAACTCAAGGGCCGCTTGTGTTTTTTAGGCCTTCGCAAGCTATCGGAAGTGTGTGCGCGGCAGGAGAGACAAATCCATGTTTTCGCGCCTTTTTTACGATTTCAAGGTCGAAAAACACATAGGCCCCAAAATGAAAGAAACGGCTGCCGCGCCAAAACTATGGCTTCAAACTTGATGAAAACATTCTCTCCCACAATAACTCAAGGGCTGCTTGTGTTTTTTAGGCCTTCGCAAGCTATCGGAAGTGTGTGCGCGGCAGGAGAGACAAATCCATGTTTTCGCGCCTTTTTTGCCATTTCCAGGTCGAAAAACACAAAGGCCCCAAAAATAAAGAAACGGCTGTCCAGCCAAAACTGAGGCTTCAAACTTGATGAAAACAGTCTCTCCCACAATAACTCACGGCCCGCTTGTGTTTTTTAGGCCTTCGCAAGCTATCGGAAGTGTGTGCGCGGCAGGAGAGACAAATCAATGTTTTCGCGCCTTTTTTGCCATTTCCAGGTCGAAAAACACACAGGCCCCAAAAATAAAGAAATGGCTGTCCAGCCAAAACTGAGGCTTCAAACTTGATGAAAACAGTGTCTCCCATAATGGAGTAGGGGCTGCTTGTGGTTATTAGGCATTTGCAAGCTCTCCGAAGTGTGTGCGCAGCAGGAGAGACAAATCCATGTTTTTATGCCTTCTTTGGCATTTTCAGGTGGAGAAAAACACAATCCCGAAAGAGAAAGAAATGGCTGCCGCGCCAACACTGAGGCTTCAAACTTGATGAAAACAGTGTCTCCCATAATGGAGTAGGGGCTGCTTGTGGTTATTAGGCATTTGCAAGCTCTCCGAAGTGTGTGCGCAGCAGGAGAGACAAATCCATGTTTTTATGCCTTCTTTGGCATTTTCAGGTGGAGAAAAACACAATCCCGAAAGAGAAAGAAAAGGCTGCCGCGCCAACACTGAGGCTTCAAACTTGATGAAAACAGTGTCTCCCATAATGGAGTAGGGGCTGCTTGTGGTTATTAGGCATTTGCAAGCTCTCCGAAGTGTGTGCGCAGCAGGAGAGACAAATCCATGTTTTTATGCCTTCTTTGGCATTTTCAGGTGGAGAAAAACACAATCCCGAAAGAGAAAGAAAAGGCTGCCTTGCCAACACTGAGGCTTCAAACTTGATGAAAACAGTGTCTCCCATAATGGAGTAGGGGTTGCTTGTGGTTATTAGGCATTTGCAAGCTCTCCGAAGTGTGTGCGCAGCAGGAGAGACAAATCCATGTTTTTATGCCTTCTTTGGCATTTTCAGGTGGAGAAAAACACAATCCCGAAAGAGAAAGAAATGGCTGCCGCGCCAACACTGAGGCTTCAAACTTGATGAAAACAGTGTCTCCCATAATGGAGTAGGGGCTGCTTGTGGTTATTAGGCATTTGCAAGCTCTCCGAAGTGTGTGCGCAGCAGGAGAGACAAATCCATGTTTTTATGCCTTCTTTGGCATTTTCAGGTGGAGAAAAACACAATCCCGAAAGAGAAAGAAATGGCTGCCGCGCCAACACTGAGGCTTCAAACTTGATGAAAACAGTGTCTCCCATAATGGAGTAGGGGCTGCTTGTGGTTATTAGGCATTTGCAAGCTCTCCGAAGTGTGTGCGCAGCAGGAGAGACAAATCCATGTTTTTATGCCTTCTTTGGCATTTTCAGGTGGAGAAAAACACAATCCCGAAAGAGAAAGAAAAGGCTGCCTTGCCAACACTGAGGCTTCAAACTTGATGAAAACAGTGTCTCCCATAATGGAGTAGGGGTTGCTTGTGGTTATTAGGCATTTGCAAGCTCTCCGAAGTGTGTGCGCAGCAGGAGAGACAAATCCATGTTTTTATGCCTTCTTTGGCATTTTCAGGTGGAGAAAAACACAATCCCGAAAGAGAAAGAAAAGGCTGCCGCGCCAACACTGAGGCTTCAAACTTGATGAAAACAGTGTCTCCCATAATGGAGTAGGGGCTGCTTGTGGTTATTAGGCATTTGCAAGCTCTCCGAAGTGTGTGCGCAGCAGGAGAGACAAATCCATGTTTTTATGCCTTCTTTGGCATTTTCAGGTGGAGAAAAACACAATCCCGAAAGAGAAAGAAATGGCTGCCGCGCCAACACTGTAGGGGCTGCTTGTGGTTATTAGGCATTTGCAAGCTCTCCGAAGTGTGTGCGCAGCAGGAGAGACAAATCCATGTTTTTATGCCTTCTTTGGCATTTTCAGGTGGAGAAAAACACAATCCCGAAAGAGAAAGAAATGGCTGCCGCGCCAACACTGAGGCTTCAAACTTGATGAAAACAGTGTCTCCCATAATGGAGTAGGGGCTGCTTGTGGTTATTAGGCCTTTGCAAGCTATCGGAAGTGTGTGCGCGGCAGGAGAGACAAATCCATGTTTTCGCGCCTTTTTTGCGATTTCAAGGTCGAAAAACACACAGGCCCCAAAATGAAAGAAACGGCTGCCGCGCCAAAACTATGGCTTCAAACTTGATGAAAACAGTCTCTCCCATAATAACTCACGGGCTGCTTGTGTTTTTTAGGCCTTTGCACGCTATCGGAAGTGTGTGCGCGGCAGGAGAGACAAATCCATGTTTTCGCGACTTTTTTGACATTTCCAGGTCGAAAAACACCAAGGCCCCAAAAATAAAGAAACGGCTGTCCAGCTAAAACTGAGGCTTCAAACTTGATGAAAACAGTCTCTCAGACAATAACTCAAGGGCCGCTTGTGTTTTTTAGGCCTTCGCAAGCTATCGGAAGTGTGTGCGCGGCAGGAGAGACAAATCCATGTTTTCGCGCCTTTTTTGCCATTTCCAGGTCGAAAAACACAAAGGCCCCAAAATGAAAGAAACGGCTGCCGCGCCAAAACTATGGCTTCAAACTTGATGAAAACTGTCTCTCCCACAATAACTCAAGGGCTGCTTGTGTTTTTTAGGCCTTCGCAAGCTATCGGAAGTGTGTGCGCGGCAGGAGAGACAAATCAATGTTTTCGCGCCTTTTTTGCGATTTCAAGGTCGAAAAACACATAGGCCCCAAAATGAAAGAAACGGCTGCCGCGCCAAAACTATGGCTTCAAACTTGATGAAAACAGTCTCTCCCATAATAACTCACGGGCTGCTTGTGTTTTTTAGGCCTTTGCACGCTATCGGAAGTGTGTGCGCGGCAGGAGAGACAAATCCATGTTTTCGCGCCTTTTTTGCCATTTCCAGGTCGAAGAAAACAAAGGCCCCAAAAATAAAGAAACGGCTGTCCAGCCAAAACTGAGGCTTCAAACTTGATGAAAACAGTCTCTCAGACAATAACTCAAGGGCCGGTTGTGTTTTTTAGGCCTTCGCAAGCTATCGGAAGTGTGTGCGCGGCAGGAGAGACAAATCCATGTTTTCGCGCCTTTTTTGCCATTTCCAGGTCGAAAAACACATAGGCCCCAAAATGAAAGAAACGGCTGGCGCGCCAAAACTATGGCTTCAAACTTGATGAAAACAGTCTCTCCCATAATAACTCACGGGCTGCTTGTGTTTTTTAGGCCTTTGCACGCTATCGGAAGTGCGTGCGCGGCAGGAGAGACAAATCCATGTTTTCGCCTTTTTTGCCATTTCCAGGTCGAAAAACACAAAGGCCCCAAAAATAAAGAAACGGCTGTCCAGCCAAAACTGAGGCTTCAAACTTGATGAAAACAGTCTCTCAGACAATAACTCAAGGGCTGCTTGTGTTTTTTAGGCCTTCGCAAGATATCGGAAGTGTGTGCGCGGCAGGAGAGACAAATCAATGTTTTCGCGACTTTTTTGCGATTTCAAGGTCGAAAAACACATAGGCCCCAAAATGAAAGAAACGGCTGGCGCGCCAAAACTATGGCTTCAAACTTGATGAAAACAGTCTCTCCCATAATAACTCACGGGCTGCTTGTGTTTTTTAGGCCTTTGCACGCTATCGGAAGTGTGTGCGCGGCAGGAGAGACAAATCCATGTTTTCGCGCCTTTTTTGCCATTTCCAGGTCGAAAAACACATAGGCCCCAAAATGAAAGAAACGGCTGGCGCGCCAAAACTATGGCTTCAAACTTGATGAAAACAGTCTCTCCCATAATAACTCACGGGCTGCTTGTGTTTTTTAGGCCTTTGCACGCTATCGGAAGTGTGTGCGCGGCAGGAGAGACAAATCCATGTTTTCACGCCTTTTTTGCGATTTCAAGGTCGAAAAACACATAGGCCCCAAAATGAAAGAAACGGCTGCCGTGCCAAAACTATGGCTTCAAACTTGATGAAAACAGTCTCTCCCATAATAACTCACGGGCTGCTTGTGTTTTTTAGGCCTTTGCACGCTATCGGAAGTGTGTGCGCGGCAGGAGAGACAAATCCATGTTTTCGCGCCATTTTTGCCATTTCCAGGTCGAAAAACACAAAGGCCCCAAAATGAAAGAAACGGCTGCCGCGCCAAAACTATGACTTCAAACTTGATGAAAACAGTCTCTCCCACAATAACTCAAGGGCTGCTTGTGTTTTTTAGGCCTTCGCAAGATATCGGAAGTGTGTGTGCGGCAGGAGAGACAAATCCATGTTTTCGCGCCTTTTTTGCCATTTCCAGGTCGAAAAAAACAAAGGCCCCAAAAATAAAGAAACGGCTGTCCAGCCAAAACTGAGGCTTCAAACTTGATGAAAACAGTCTCTCCCACAATAACTCACGGCCCGCTTGTGTTTTTTAGGCCTTCGCAAGCTATCGGAAGTGTGTGCGCGGCAGGAGAGACAAATCAATGTTTTCGCGCCTTTTTTGCCATTTCCAGGTCGAAAAACACACAGGCCCCAAAAATAAAGAAATGGCTGTCCAGCCAAAACTGAGGCTTCAAACTTGATGAAAACAGTGTCTCCCATAATGGAGTAGGGGCTGCTTGTGGTTATTAGGCATTTGCAAGCTCTCCGAAGTGTGTGCGCAGCAGGAGAGACAAATCCATGTTTTTATGCCTTCTTTGGCATTTTCAGGTGGAGAAAAACACAATCCCGAAAGAGAAAGAAATGGCTGCCGCGCCAACACTGAGGCTTCAAACTTGATGAAAACAGTGTCTCCCATAATGGAGTAGGGGCTGCTTGTGGTTATTAGGCATTTGCAAGCTCTCCGAAGTGTGTGCGCAGCAAGAGAGACAAATCCATGTTTTTATGCCTTCTTTGGCATTTTCAGGTTTAGAAAAACACAATCCCGAAAGAGAAAGAAATGGCTGCCGCGCCAACACTGAGGCTTCAAACTTGATGAAAACAGTGTCTCCCATAATGGAGTAGGGGCTGCTTGTGGTTATTAGGCATTTGCAAGCTCTCCGAAGTGTGTGCGCAGCAGGAGAGACAAATCCATGTTTTTATGCCTTCTTTGGCATTTTCAGGTGGAGAAAAACACAATCCCGAAAGAGAAAGAAATGGCTGCCGCGCCAACACTGAGGCTTCAAACTTGATGAAAACAGTGTCTCCCATAATGGAGTAGGGGCTGCTTGTGGTTATTAGGCATTTGCAAGCTCTCCGAAGTGTGTGCGCGGCAGGAGAGACAAATCCATGTTTTCGCGCCTTTTTTGCGATTTCAAGGTCGAAAAACACATAGGCCCCAAAATGAAAGAAACGGCTGCCGCGCCAAAACTATGGCTTCAAACTTGATGAAAACAGTCTCTCAGACAATAACTCAAGGGCTGCTTGTGTTTTTTAGGCCTTCGCAAGATATCGGAAGTGTGTGCGCGGCAGGAGAGACAAATCAATGTTTTCACGACTTTTTTGCGATTTCAAGGTCGAAAAACACATAGGCCCCAAAATGAAAGAAACGGCTGGCGCGCCAAAACTATGGCTTCAAACTTGATGAAAACAGTCTCTCCCATAATAACTCACGGGCTGCTTGTGTTTTTTAGGACTTTGCAAGCTATCGGAAGTGTGTGCGCGGCAGGAGAGACAAATCAATGTTTTCGCGCCTTTTTTGCCATTTCCAGGTCGAAAAACACACAGGCCCCAAAAATAAAGAAATGGCTGTCCAGCCAAAACTGAGGCTTCAAACTTGATGAAAACAGTGTCTCCCATAATGGAGTAGGGGCTGCTTGTGGTTATTAGGCATTTGCAAGCTCTCCGAAGTGTGTGCGCAGCAGGAGAGACAAATCCATGTTTTTATGTCTTCTTTGGCATTTTCAGGTGGAGAAAAACACAATCCCGAAAGAGAAAGAAAAGGCTGCCGCACCAACACTGAGGCTTCAAACTTGATGAAAACAGTGTCTCACATAATGGAGTAGGGGCTGCTTGTGGTTATTAGGCATTTGCAAGCTCTCCGAAGTGTGTGCGCAGCAGGAGAGACAAATCCATGTTTTTATGCCTTCTTTGGCATTTTCAGGTGGAGAAAAACACAATCCCGAAAGAAAAAGAAATGGCTGCCGCGCCAACACTGAGGCTTCAAACTTGATGAAAACAGTGTCTCCCATAATGGAGTAGGGGCTGCTTGTGGTTATTAGGCATTTGCAAGCTCTCCGAAGTGTGTGCGCAGCAGGAGAGACAAATCCATGTTTTTATGCCTTCTTTGGCATTTTCAGGTGGAGAAAAACACAATCCCGAAAGAGAAAGAAAAGGCTGCCGCGCCAACACTGAGGCTTCAAACTTGATGAAAACAGTGTCTCCCATAATGGTGTAGGGGCTGCTTGTGGTTATTAGGCCTTTGCAAGCTCTCCGAAGTGTGTGCGCAGCAGGAGAGACAAATCCATGTTTTTATGCCTTCTTTGGCATTTTCAGGTGGAGAAAAACACAATCCCGAAAGAGAAAGAAAAGGCTGCCGCGCCAACACTGAGGCTTCAAACTTGATGAAAACAGTGTCTCCCATAATGGTGTAGGGGCTGCTTGTGGTTATTAGGCCTTTGCAAGCTCTCCGAAGTGTGTGCGCAGCAGGAGAGACAAATCCATGTTTTTATGCCTTCTTTGGCATTTTCAGGTGGAGAAAAACACAATCCCGAAAGAGAAAGAAAAGGCTGCCGCGCCAACACTGAGGCTTCAAACTTGATGAAAACAGTCTCTCCCATAATAACTCACGGGCTGCTTGTGTTTTTTAGGCCTTTACACGCTATCGGAAGTGTGTGCGCGGCAGGAGAGACAAATCCATGTTTTCGCGCCTTTTTTGCGATTTCAAGGTCGAAAAACACACAGGCCCCAAAATGAAAGAAACGGCTGCCGCGCCAAAACTATGGCTTCAAACTTGATGAAAACAGTCTCTCCCATAATAACTCACGGGCTGCTTGTGTTTTTTAGGCCTTTGCACGCTATCGGAAGTGTCTGCGCGGCAGGAGAGACAAATCCATGTTTTCGCGCCTTTTTTGCCATTTCCAGGTCGAAAAACACAAAGGCCCCAAAAATAAAGAAACGGCTGTCCAGCTAAAACTGAGGCTTCAAACTTGATGAAAACAGTCTCTTAGACAATAACTCAAGGGCCGCTTGTGTTTTTAAGGCCTTCGCAAGCTATCGGAAGTGTGTGCGCGGCAGGAGAGACAAATCAATGTTTTCGCGACTTTTTTGCGATTTCAAGGTCGAAAAACACATAGGCCCCAAAATGAAAGAAACGGCTGGCGCGCCAAAACTATGGCTTCAAACTTGATGAAAACAGTCTCTCCCATAATAACTCACGGGCTGCTTGTGTTTTTTAGGCCTTTGCACGCTATCGGAAGTGTGTGTGCGGCATGAGAGACAAATCCATGTTTTCGCGCCTTTTTTGCCATTTCCAGGTCGAAAAAAACAAAGGCCCCAAAATGAAAGAAACGGCTGCCGCGCCAAAACTATGACTTCAAACTTGATGAAAACAGTCTCTCAGACAATAACTCAAGGGCTGCTTGTGTTTTTTAGGCCTTCGCAAGATATCGGAAGTGTGTGCGCGGCAGGAGAGACAAATCAATGTTTTCGCGACTTTTTTGCGATTTCAAGGTCGAAAAACACATAGGCCCCAAAATGAAAGAAACGGCTGGCGCGCCAAAACTATGGCTTCAAACTTGATGAAAACAGTCTCTCCCATAATAACTCACGGGCTGCTTGTGTTTTTTAGGCCTTTGCACGCTTTCGGAAGTGTGTGCGCGGCAGGAGAGACAAATCCATGTTTTCGCGCCTTTTTTGCCATTTCCAGGTCGAAAAACACATAGGCCCCAAAATGAAAGAAACGGCTGCCGCGCCAAAACTATGGCTTCAAACTTGATGAAAACAGTCTCTCCCACAACAACGCAAGGGCTGCTTGTGTTTTTTAGGCCTTCGCAAGATATCGGAAGTGTGTGCGCGGCAGGAGAGACAAATCAATGTTTTCGCGCCTTTTTTGCCATTTCCAGGTCGAAAAACACAAAGGCCCCAAAAATAAAGAAACGGCTGCCGCGCCAAAACTATGACTTCAAACTTGATGAAAACAGTCTCTCCCACAATAACTCAAGGGCTGCTTGTGTTTTTTAGGCCTTTGCAAGATATCGGAAGTGTGTGCGCGGCAGGAGAGACAAATCAATGTTTTCGCGACTTTTTTGCGATTTCAAGGTCGAAAAACACATAGGCCCCAAAATGAAAGAAACGGCTGGCGCGCCAAAACTATGGCTTCAAACTTGATGAAAACAGTCTCTCCCATAATAACTCACGGGCTGCTTGTGTTTTTTAGGCCTTTGCACGCTATCGGAAGTGTGTGCGCGGCAGGAGAGACAAATCCATGTTTTCGCGCCTTTTTTGCCATTTCCAGGTCGAAAAACACAAAGGCCCCAAATATAAAGAAACGGCTGTCCAGCCAAAACTGAGGCTTCAAACTTGATGAAAACAGTCTCTCAGACAATAACTCAAGGGCCGCTTGTGTTTTTTAGGCCTTCGCAAGCTATCGGAAGTGTGTGCGCGGCAGGAGAGACAAATCCATGTTTTCGCGCCTTTTTTACGATTTCAAGGTCGAAAAACACATAGGCCCCAAAATGAAAGAAACGGCTGCCGCGCCAAAACTATGGCTTCAAACTTGATGAAAACATTCTCTCCCACAATAACTCAAGGGCTGCTTGTGTTTTTTAGGCCTTCGCAAGCTATCGGAAGTGTGTGCGCGGCAGGAGAGACAAATCCATGTTTTCGCGCCTTTTTTGCCATTTCCAGGTCGAAAAACACAAAGGCCCCAAAAATAAAGAAACGGCTGTCCAGCCAAAACTGAGGCTTCAAACTTGATGAAAACAGTCTCTCCCACAATAACTCACGGCCCGCATGTGTTTTTTAGGCCTTCGCAAGCTATCGGAAGTGTGTGCGCGGCAGGAGAGACAAATCAATGTTGTCGCGCCTTTTTTGCCATTTCCAGGTCGAAAAACACACAGGCCCCAAAAATAAAGAAATGGCTGTCCAGCCAAAACTGAGGCTTCAAACTTGATGAAAACAGTGTCTCCCATAATGGAGTAGGGGCTGCTTGTGGTTATTAGGCCTTTGCAAGCTCTCCGAAGTGTGTGCGCAGCAGGAGAGACAAATCCATGTTTTTATGCCTTCTTTGGCATTTTCAGGTGGAGAAAAACACAATCCCGAAAGAGAAAGAAATGGCTGCCGCGCCAACACTGAGGCTTCAAACTTGATGAAAACAGTGTCTCCCATAATGGAGTAGGGGCTGCTTGTGGTTATTAGGCATTTGCAAGCTCTCCGAAGTGTGTGCGCAGCAGGAGAGACAAATCCATGTTTTTATGCCTTCTTTGGCATTTTCAGGTGGAGAAAAACACAATCCCGAAAGAGAAAGAAAAGGCTGCCGCGCCAACACTGAAGCTTCAAACTTGATGAAAACAGTGTCTCCCATAATGGAGTAGGGGCTGCTTGTGGTTATTAGGCATTTGCAAGCTCTCCGAAGTGTGTGCGCAGCAGGAGAGACAAATCCATGTTTTTATGCCTTCTTTGGCATTTTCAGGTGGAGAAAAACACAATCCCGAAAGAGAAAGAAATGGCTGCCGCGCCAACACTGAGGCTTCAAACTTGATGAAAACAGTGTCTCCCATAATGGAGTAGGGGCTGCTTGTGGTTATTAGGCATTTGCAAGCTCTCCGAAGTGTGTGCGCAGCAGGAGAGACAAATCCATGTTTTTATGCCTTCTTTGGCATTTTCAGGTGGAGAAAAACACAATCCCGAAAGAGAAAGAAATGGCTGCCGCGCCAACACTGAGGCTTCAAACTTGATGAAAACAGTGTCTCCCATAATGGAGTAGGGGCTGCTTGTGGTTATTAGGCATTTGCAAGCTCTCCGAAGTGTGTGCGCAGCAGGAGAGACAAATCCATGTTTTTATGCCTTCTTTGGCATTTTCAGGTGGAGAAAAACACAATCCCGAAAGAGAAAGAAAAGGCTGCCGCGCCAACACTGAGGCTTCAAACTTGATGAAAACAGTGTCTCCCATAATGGAGTAGGGGCTGCTTGTGGTTATTAGGCCTTTGCAAGCTCTCCTTAGTGTGTGCGCAGCAGGAGAGACAAATCCATGTTTTCGCGCCTTTTTTGCCATTTCCAGGTCGAAAAACACAAAGGCCCCAAAAATAAAGAAACGGCTGTCCAGCTAAAACTGAGGCTTCAAACTTGATGAAAACAGTCTCTTAGACAATAACTCAAGGGCCGCTTGTGTTTTTTAGGCCTTCGCAAGCTATCGGAAGTGTGTGCGCGGCAGGAGAGACAAATCCATGTTTTCGCGCCTTTTTTGCCATTTCCAGGTCGAAAAACACAAAGGCCCCAAAATGAAAGAAACGGCTGGCGCGCCAAAACTATGGCTTCAAACTTGATGAAAACAGTCTCTCCCATAATAACTCACGGGCTGCTTGTGTTTTTTAGGCCTTTGCACGCTATCGGAAGTGTGTGCGCGGCAGGAGAGACAAATCCATGTTTTCGCGCCTTTTTTGCCATTTCCAGGTCGAAAAACACAAAGGCCCCAAAATGAAAGAAACGGCTGCCGCGCCAAAACTATGACTTCAAACTTGATGAAAACAGTCTCTCCCACAATAACTCAAGGGCTGCTTCTGTTTTTTAGGCCTTTGCAAGATATCGGAAGTGTGTGCGCGGCAGGAGAGACAAATCAATGTTTTCGCGACTTTTTTGCGATTTCAAGGTCGAAAAACACATAGGCCCCAAAATGAAAGAAACGGCTGGCGCGCCAAAACTATGGCTTCTAATTTGATGAAAACAGTCTCTCCCATAATAACTCACGGGCTGCTTGTGTTTTTTAGACCTTTGCACGCTATCGGAAGTGTGTGCGCGGCAGGAGAGACAAATCCATGTTTTCGCGCCTTTTTTGCGATTTCAAGGTCGAAAAACACATAGGCCCCAAAATGAAAGAAACGGCTGCCGCGCCAAAACTATGGCTTCAAACTTGATGAAAACAGTCTCTCCCATAATAACTCACAGGCTGCTTGTGTTTTTTAGGCCTTTGCACGCTATCGGAAGTGTGTGCGCGGCAGGAGAGACAAATCCATGTTTTCGCGCCTTTTTTGCCATTTCCAGGTCGAAGAAAACAAAGGCCCCAAAAATAAAGAAACGGCTGTCCAGCCAAAACTGAGGCTTCAAACTTGATGAAAACAGTCTCTCAGACAATAACTCAAGGGCTGCTTGTGTTTTTTAGGCCTTCGCAAGCTATCGGAAGTGTGTGCGCGGCAGGAGAGACAAATCCATGTTTTCGCGCCTTTTTTACGATTTCAAGGTCGAAAAACACATAGGCCCCAAAATGAAAGAAACGGCTGCCGCGCCAAAACTATGGCTTTAAACTTGATGAAAACATTCTCTCCCACAATAACTCAAGGGCTGCTTGCGTTTTTTAGGCCTTCGCAAGCTATCGGAAGTGTGTGCGCGGCAGGAGAGACAAATCCATGTTTTTATGCCTTCTTTGGCATTTTCAGGTGGAGAAAAACACAATCCCGAAAGAGAAAGAAAAGGCTGCCGCGCCAACACTGAGGCTTCAAACTTGATGAAAACAGTGTCTCCCATAATGGAGTAGGGGCTGCTTGTGGTTATTAGGCCTTTGCAAGCTCTCCTTAGTGTGTGCGCAGCAGGAGAGACAAATCCATGTTTTCGCGCCTTTTTTGCCATTTCCAGGTCGAAAAACACAAAGGCCCCAAAAATAAAGAAACGGCTGTCCAGCCAAAACTGAGGCTTCAAACTTGATGAAAACAGTCTCTCCCACAATAACTCACGGCCCGCTTGTGTTTTTTAGGCCTTCGCAAGCTATCGGAAGTGTGTGCGCGGCAGGAGAGACAAATCCATGTTTTTATGCCTTCTTTGGCATTTTCAGGTGGAGAAAAACACAATCCCGAAAGAGAAAGAAATGGCTGCCGCGCCAACACTGAGGCTTCAAACTTGATGAAAACTGTGTCTCCCATAATGGAGTAGGGGCTGCTTGTGGTTATTAGGCATTTGCAAGCTCTCCGAAGTGTGTGCGCAGCAGGAGAGACAAATCCATGTTTTTATGCCTTCTTTGGCATTTTCAGGTGGAGAAAAACACAATCCCGAAAGAGAAAGAAATGGCTGCCGCGCCAACACTGAGGCTTCAAACTTGATGAAAACAGTGTCTCCCATAATGGAGTAGGGGCTGCTTGTGGTTATTAGGCATTTGCAAGCTCTCCGAAGTGTGTGCGCAGCAGGAGAGACAAATCCATGTTTTTATGCCTTCTTTGGCATTTTCAGGTGGAGAAAAACACAATCCCGAAAGAGAAAGAAATGGCTGCCGCGCCAACACTGAGGCTTCAAACTTGATGAAAACAGTGTCTCCCATAATGGAGTAGGGGCTGCTTGTGGTTATTAGGCATTTGCAAGCTCTCCGAAGTGTGTGCGCAGCAGGAGAGACAAATCCATGTTTTTATGCCTTCTTTGGCATTTTCAGGTGGAGAAAAACACAATCCCGAAAGAGAAAGAAATGGCTGCCGCGCCAACACTGAGGCTTCAAACTTGATGAAAACAGTGTCTCCCATAATGGAGTAGGGGCTGCTTGTGGTTATTAGGCATTTGCAAGCTCTCCGAAGTGTGTGCGCAGCAGGAGAGACAAATCCATGTTTTTATGCCTTCTTTGGCATTTTCAGGTGGAGAAAAACACAATCCCGAAAGAGAAAGAAATGGCTGCCGCGCCAACACTGAGGCTTCAAACTTGATGAAAACAGTGTCTCCCATAATGGAGTAGGGGCTGCTTGTGGCTATTAGGCATTTGCAAGCTCTCCGAAGTGTGTGCGCAGCAGGAGAGACAAATCCATGTTTTTATGCCTTCTTTGGCATTTTCAGGTGGAGAAAAACACAATCCCGAAAGAGAAAGAAATGGCTGCCGCGCCAACACTGAGGCTTCAAACTTGATGAAAACAGTGTCTCCCATAATGGAGTAGGGGCTGCTTGTGGTTATTAGGCATTTGCAAGCTCTCCGAAGTGTGTGCGCAGCAGGAGAGACAAATCCATGTTTTTATGCCTTCTTTGGCATTTTCAGGTGGAGAAAAACACAATCCCGAAAGAGAAAGAAATGGCTGCCGCGCCAACACTGAGGCTTCAAACTTGATGAAAACAGTGTCTCCCATAATGGAGTAGGGGCTGCTTGTGGTTATTAGGCCTTTGCAAGCTCTCCGAAGTGTGTGCGCAGCAGGAGAGACAAATCCATGTTTTTATGCCTTCTTTGGCATTTTCAGGTGGAGAAAAACACAATCCCGAAAGAGAAAGAAATGGCTGCCGCGCCAACACTGAGGCTTCAAACTTGATGAAAACAGTGTCTCCCATAATGGAGTAGGGGCTGCTTGTGGTTATTAGGCATTTGCAAGCTCTCCGAAGTGTGTGCGCAGCAGGAGAGACAAATCCATGTTTTTATGCCTTCTTTGGCATTTTCAGGTGGAGAAAAACACAATCCCGAAAGAGAAAGAAATGGCTGCCGCGCCAACACTGAGGCTTCAAACTTGATGAAAACAGTGTCTCCCATAATGGAGTAGGGGCTGCTTGTGGTTATTAGGCCTTTGCAAGCTCTCCGAAGTGTGTGCGCAGCAGGAGAGACAAATCCATGTTTTTATGCCTTCTTTGGCATTTTCAGGTGGAGAAAAACACAATCCCGAAAGAGAAAGAAAAGGCTGCCGCGCCAACACTGAGGCTTCAAACTTGATGAAAACAGTGTCTCCCATAATGGAGTAGGGGCTGCTTGTGGTTATTAGGCATTTGCAAGCTCTCCGAAGTGTGTGCGCAGCAGGAGAGACAAATCCATGTTTTTATGCCTTCTTTGGCATTTTCAGGTGGAGAAAAACACAATCCCGAAAGAGAAAGAAATGGCTGCCGCGCCAACACTAAGGCTTCAAACTTGATGAAAACAGTGTCTCCCATAATGGAGTAGGGGCTGCTTGTGGTTATTAGGCATTTGCAAGCTCTCCGAAGTGTGTGCGCAGCAGGAGAGACAAATCCATGTTTTTATGCCTTCTTTGGCATTTTCAGGTGGAGAAAAACACAATCCCGAAAGAGAAAGAAAAGGCTGCCGCGCCAACACTGAGGCTTCAAACTTGATGAAAACAATGTCTCCCATAATGGAGTAGGGGCTGCTTGTTGTTATTAGGCATTTGCAAGCTCTCCGAAGTGTGTGCGCAGCAGGAGAGACAAATCCATGTTTTTATGCCTTCTTTGGCATTTTCAGGTGGAGAAAAACACAATCCCGAAAGAGAAAGAAATGGCTGCCGCGCCAACACTGAGGCTTCAAACTTGATGAAAACAGTGTCTCCCATAATGGAGTAGGGGCTGCTTGTGGTTATTAGGCATTTGCAAGCTCTCCGAAGTGTGTGCGCAGCAGGAGAGACAAATCCATGTTTTTATGCCTTCTTTGGCATTTTCAGGTGGAGAAAAACACAATCCCGAAAGAGAAAGAAATGGCTGCCGCGCCAACACTGAGGCTTCAAACTTGATGAAAACAGTGTCTCCCATAATGGAGTAGGGGCTGCTTGTGGTTATTAGGCATTTGCAAGCTCTCCGAAGTGTGTGCGCAGCAGGAGAGACAAATCCATGTTTTCGCGCCTTTTTTGCCATTTCCAGGTCGAAAAACACAAAGGCCCCAAAAATAAAGAAACGGCTGTCCAGCTAAAACTGAGGCTTCAAACTTGATGAAAACAGTCTCTTAGACAATAACTCAAGGGCCGCTTGTGTTTTTTAGGCCTTCGCAAGCTATCGGAAGTGTGTGCGCGGCAGGAGAGACAAATCCATGTTTTCGCGCCTTTTTTGCGATTTCAAGGTCGAAAAACACATAGGCCCCAAAATGAAAGAAACGGCTGCCGCGCCAAAACTATGGCTTCAAACTTGATGAAAACAGTCTCTCCCATAATAACTCACGGGCTGCTTGTGTTTTTTAGGCCTTTGCACGCTATCGGAAGTGTGTGCGCGGCAGGCGAGACAAATCCATGTTTTCGCGCCTTTTTTGCCATTTCCAGGTCGAAAAACACAAAGGCCCCAAAAATAAAGAAACGGCTGTCCAGCCAAAACTGAGGCTTCAAACTTGATGAAAACAGTCTCTCAGACAATAACTCAAGGGCTGCTTGTGTTTTTTAGGCCTTCGCAAGATATCGGAAGTGTGTGCGCGGCAGGAGAGACAAATAAATGTTTTCGCTACTTTTTTGCGATTTCAAGGTCGAAAAACACATAGGCCCCAAAATGAAAGAAACGGCTGGCGCGCCAAAACTATGGCTTCAAACTTGATGAAAACAGTCTCTCCCATAATAACTCACGGGCTGCTTGTGTTTTTTAGGCCTTTGCACGCTATCGGAAGTGTGTGCGCGGCAGGAGAGACAAATCCATGTTTTCGCGCCTTTTTTACCATTTCCAGGTCGAAAAACACAAAGGCCTCAAAAATAAAGAAACGGCTGTCCAGCCAAAACTGAGCCTTCAAACTTGATGAAAACAGTCTCTCCCATAATAACTCACGGGCTGCTTGTGTTTTTTAGGCCTTTGCACGCTATCGGAAGTGTGAGCGCGGCAGGAGAGACAAATCAATGTTTTCGCGCCTTTTTTGCCATTTCCAGGTCGAAAAACACAAAGGCCCCAAAATGAAAGAAACGGCTGCCGCGCCAAAACTATGACTTCAAACTTGATGAAAACAGTCTCTCCCACAATAACTCAAGGGCTGCTTGTGTTTTTTAGGCCTTCGCAAGATATCAGAAGTGTGTGCGCGGCAGGAGAGACAAATCAATGTTTTCGCGACTTTTTTGCGATTTCAAGGTCGAAAAACACATAGGCCCCAAAATGAAAGAAACGGCTGGCGCGCCAAAACTATGGCTTCAAACTTGATGAAAACAGTCTCTCCCATAATAACTCACGGTCTGCTTGTGTTTTTTAGGCCTTTGCACGCTATCGGAAGTGTGTGCGCGGCAGGAGAGACAAATCCATGTTTTCGCGCCTTTTTTGCCATTTCCAGGTCGAAAAACACAAAGGCCCCAAAATGAAAGAAACGGCTGCCGCGCCAAAACTATGACTTCAAACTTGATGAAAACAGTCTCTCCCACAATAACTCAAGGGCTGCTTGTGTTTTTTAGGCCTTCGCAAGATATCGGAAGTGTGTGCGCGGCAGGAGAGACAAATCAATGTTTTCGCGACTTTTTTGCGATTTCAAGGTCGAAAAACACATAGGCCCCAAAATGAAAGAAACGGCTGGCGCGCCAAAACTATGGCTTCAAACTTGATGAAAACAGTCTCTCCCACAATAACTCAAGGGCTGCTTGTGTTTTTTAGGCCTTCGCAAGATATCGGAAGTGTGTGCGCGGCAGGAGAGACAAATCAATGTTTTCGCGAATTTTTTGCGATTTGAAGGTCGAAAAACACATAGGCCCCAAAATGAAAGAAACGGCTGGCGCGCCAAAACTATGGCTTCAAACTTGATGAAAACAGTCTCTCCCATAATAACTCACGGGCTGCTTGTGTTTTTTAGGCCTTTGCACGCTATCGGAAGTGTGTGCGCGGCAGGAGAGACAAATCCATGTTTTCGCGCCTTTTTTGCCATTTCCAGGTCGAAAAACACAAAGGCCCCAAAAATAAAGAAACGGCTGTCCAGCCAAAACTGAGGCTTCAAACTTGATGAAAACAGTCTCTCAGACAATAACTCAAGGGCTGCTTGTGTTTTTTAGGCCTTCGCAAGATATCGGAAGTGTGTGCGCGGCAGGAGAGACAAATCAATGTTTTCGCGACTTTTTTGCGATTTCAAGGTCGAAAAACACATAGGCCCCAAAATGAAAGAAACGGCTGCCGCGCCAAAACTATGGCTTCAAACTTGATGAAAACAGTCTCTCCCATAATAACTCACGGGCTGCTTGTGTTTTTTAGGCCTTTGCACGCTATCGGAAGTGTGTGCGCGGCAGGAGAGACAAATCCATGTTTTCGCGCCTTTTTTGCGATTTCAAGGTCGAAAAACACATAGGCCCCAAAATGAAAGAAACGGCTGCCGCGCCAAAACTATGGCTTCAAACTTGATGAAAACAGTCTCTCCCATAATAACTCACAGGCTGCTTGTGTTTTTTAGGCCTTTGCACGCTATCGGAAGTGTGTGCGCGGCAGGAGAGACAAATCCATGTTTTCGCGCCTTTTTTGCCATTTCCAGGTCGAAGAAAACAAAGGCCCCAAAAATAAAGAAACGGCTGTCCAGCCAAAACTGAGGCTTCAAACTTGATGAAAACAGTCTCTCAGACAATAACTCAAGGGCCGCTTGTGTTTTTTAGGCCTTCGCAAGCTATCGGAAGTGTGTGCGCGGCAGGAGAGACAAATCAATGTTTTCGCGCCTTTTTTGCCATTTCCAGGTCGAAAAACACAAAGGCCCCAAAATGAAAGAAACGGCTGCCGCGCCAAAACTATGACTTCAAACTTGATGAAAACAGTCTCTCCCACAATAACTCAAGGGCTGCTTGTGTTTTTTAGGCCTTCGCAAGATATCGTAAGTGTGTGCGCGGCAGGAGAGACAAATCAATGTTTTCGCGACTTTTTTGCGATTTCAAGGTCGAAAAACACATAGGCCCCAAAATGAAAGAAACGGCTGGCGCGCCAAAACTATGGCTTCAAACTTGATGAAAACAGTCTCTCCCATAATAACTCACGGTCTGCTTGTGTTTTTTAGGCCTTTGCACGCTATCGGAAGTGTGTGCGCGGCAGGAGAGACAAATCCATGTTTTCGCGCCTTTTTTGCCATTTCCAGGTCGAAAAACACAAAGGCCCCAAAAATAAAGAAACGGCTGTCCAGCCAAAACTGAGGCTTCAAACTTGATGAAAACAGTCTCTCAGACAATAACTCAAGGGCTGCTTGTGTTTTTTAGGCCTTCGCAAGATATCGGAAGTGTGTGCGCGGCAGGAGAGACAAATCAATGTTTTCGCGACTTTTTTGCGATTTCAAGGTCGAAAAACACATAGGCCCCAAAATGAAAGAAACGGCTGGCGCGCCAAAACTATGGCTTCAAACTTGATGAAAACAGTCTCTCCCATAATAACTCACGGGCTGCTTGTGTTTTTTAGGCCTTTGCACGCTATCGGAAGTGTGTGCGCGGCAGGAGAGACAAATCCATGTTTTCGCGCCTTTTTTGCCATTTCCAGGTCGAAAAACACAAAGGCCCCAAAAATAAAGAAACGGCTGTCCAGCCAAAACTGAGGCTTCAAACTTGATGAAAACAGTCTCTCAGACAATAACTCAAGGGCTGCTTGTGTTTTTTAGGCCTTCGCAAGATATCGGAAGTGTGTGCTCGGCAGGAGAGACAAATCCATGTTTTCGCGCCTTTTTTGCGATTTCAAGGTCGAAAAACACATAGGCCCCAAAATGAAAGAAACGGCTGCCGCGCCAAAACTCTGGCTTCAAACTTGATGAAAACAGTCTCTCCCATAATAACTCACGGGCTGCTTGTGTTTTTTAGGCCTTTGCACGCTATCGGAAGTGTGTGCGCGGCAGGAGAGACAAATCCATGTTTTCGCGCCTTTTTTGCCATTTCCAGGTCGAAAAACACAAAGGCCCCAAAATGAAAGAAACGGCTGCCGCGCCAAAACTATGACTTCAAACTTGATGAAAACAGTCTCTCCCACAATAACTCAAGGGCTGCTTGTGTTTTTTAGGCCTTCGCAAGATATCGGAAGTGTGTGCGCGGCAGGAGAGACAAATCAATGTTTTCGCGACTTTTTTGCGATTTCAAGGTCGAAAAACACAAAGGCCCCAAAATGAAAGAAACGGCTGCCGCGCCAAAACTATGACTTCAAACTTGATGAAAACAGTCTCTCCCACAATAACTCAAGGGCTGCTTGTGTTTTTTAGGCCTTCGCAAGATATCGGAAGTGTGTGCGCGGCAGGAGAGACAAATCAATGTTTTCGCGACTTTTTTGCGATTTCAAGGTCGAAAAACACATAGGCCCCAAAATGAAAGAAACTGCTGGCGCGCCAAAACTATGGCTTCAAACTTGATGAAAACAGTCTCTCCCATAATAACTCACGGGCTGCTTGTGTTTTTTAGGCCTTTGCACGCTATCGGAAGTGTGTGCGCGGCAGGAGAGACAAATCCATGTTTTCGCGCCTTTTTTACCATTTCCAGGTCGAAAAACACAAAGGCCTCAAAAATAAAGAAACGGCTGTCCAGCCAAAACTGAGCCTTCAAACTTGATGAAAACAGTCTCTCCCATAATAACTCAAGGGCTGCTTGTGTTTTTTAGGCCGTCGCAAGATATCAGAAGTGTGTGCGCGGCAGGAGAGACAAATCAATGTTTTCGCGACTTTTTTGCGATTTCAAGGTCGAAAAACACATAGGCCCCAAAATGAAAGAAACGGCTGGCGCGCCAAAACTATGGCTTCAAACTTGATGAAAACAGTCTCTCCCACAATAACTCAAGGGCTGCTTGTGTTTTTTAGGCCTTCGCAAGATATCGGAAGTGTGTGCGCGGCAGGAGAGACAAATCAATGTTTTCGCGAATTTTTTGCGATTTCAAGGTCGAAAAACACATAGGCCCCAAAATGAAAGAAACGGCTGGCGCGCCAAAACTATGGCTTCAAACTTGATGAAAACAGTCTCTCCCATAATAACTCACGGGCTGCTTGTGTTTTTTAGGCCTTTGCACGCTATCGGAAGTGTGTGCGCGGCAGGAGAGACAAATCCATGTTTTCGCGCCTTTTTTGCCATTTCCAGGTCGAAAAACACAAAGGCCCCAAAAATAAAGAAACGCCTGTCCAGCCAAAACTGAGGCTTCAAACTTGATGAAAACAGTCTCTCAGACAATAACTCAAGGGCTGCTTGTGTTTTTTAGGCCTTCGCAAGATATCGGAAGTGTGTGCGCGGCAGGAGAGACAAATCAATGTTTTCGCGACTTTTTTGCGATTTCAAGGTCGAAAAACACATAGGCCCCAAAATGAAAGAAACGGCTGCCGCGCCAAAACTATGGCTTCAAACTTGATGAAAACAGTCTCTCCCATAATAACTCACGGGCTGCTTGTGTTTTTTAGGCCTTTGCACGCTATCGGAAGTGTGTGCGCGGCAGGAGAGACAAATCCATGTTTTCGCGCCTTTTTTGCGATTTCAAGGTCGAAAAACACATAGGCCCCAAAATGAAAGAAACGGCTGCCGCGCCAAAACTATGGCTTCAAACTTGATGAAAACAGTCTCTCCCATAATAACTCACAGGCTGCTTGTGTTTTTTAGGCCTTTGCACGCTATCGGAAGTGTGTGCGCGGCAGGAGAGACAAATCCATGTTTTCGCGCCTTTTTTGCCATTTCCAGGTCGAAGAAAACAAAGGCCCCAAAAATAAAGAAACGGCTGTCCAGCCAAAACTGAGGCTTCAAACTTGATGAAAACAGTCTCTCAGACAATAACTCAAGGGCCGCTTGTGTTTTTTAGGCCTTCGCAAGCTATCGGAAGTGTGTGCGCGGCAGGAGAGACAAATCCATGTTTTCGCGCCTTTTTTGCCATTTCCAGGTCGAAAAACACAAAGGCCCCAAAATGAAAGAAACGGCTGCCGCGCCAAAACTATGACTTCAAACTTGATGAAAACAGTCTCTCCCACAATAACTCAAGGGCTGCTTGTGTTTTTTAGGCCTTCGCAAGATATCGTAAGTGTGTGCGCGGCAGGAGAGACAAATCAATGTTTTCGCGACTTTTTTGCGATTTCAAGGTCGAAAAACACATAGGCCCCAAAATGAAAGAAACGGCTGGCGCGCCAAAACTATGGCTTCAAACTTGATGAAAACAGTCTCTCCCATAATAACTCACGGTCTGCTTGTGTTTTTTAGGCCTTTGCACGCTATCGGAAGTGTGTGCGCGGCAGGAGAGACAAATCCATGTTTTCGCGCCTTTTTTGCCATTTCCAGGTCGAAAAACACAAAGGCCCCAAAAATAAAGAAACGGCTGTCCAGCCAAAACTGAGGCTTCAAACTTGATGAAAACAGTCTCTCAGACAATAACTCAAGGGCTGCTTGTGTTTTTTAGGCCTTCGCAAGATATCGGAAGTGTGTGCGCGGCAGGAGAGACAAATCAATGTTTTCGCGACTTTTTTGCGATTTCAAGGTCGAAAAACACATAGGCCCCAAAATGAAAGAAACGGCTGGCGCGCCAAAACTATGGCTTCAAACTTGATGAAAACAGTCTCTCCCATAATAACTCACGGGCTGCTTGTGTTTTTTAGGCCTTTGCACGCTATCGGAAGTGTGTGCGCGGCAGGAGAGACAAATCCATGTTTTCGCGCCTTTTTTGCCATTTCCAGGTCGAAAAACACAAAGGCCCCAAAAATAAAGAAACGGCTGTCCAGCCAAAACTGAGGCTTCAAACTTGATGAAAACAGTCTCTCAGACAATAACTCAAGGGCTGCTTGTGTTTTTTAGGCCTTCGCAAGATATCGGAAGTGTGTGCTCGGCAGGAGAGACAAATCCATGTTTTCGCGCCTTTTTTGCGATTTCAAGGTCGAAAAACACATAGGCCCCAAAATGAAAGAAACGGCTGCCGCGCCAAAACTATGGCTTCAAACTTGATGAAAACAGTCTCTCCCATAATAACTCACGGGCTGCTTGTGTTTTTTAGGCCTTTGCACGCTATCGGAAGTGTGTGCGCGGCAGGAGAGACAAATCCATGTTTTCGCGCCTTTTTTGCCATTTCCAGGTCGAAAAACACAAAGGCCCCAAAATGAAAGAAACGGCTGCCGCGCCAAAACTATGACTTCAAACTTGATGAAAACAGTCTCTCCCACAATAACTCAAGGGCTGCTTGTGTTTTTTAGGCCTTCGCAAGATATCGGAAGTGTGTGCGCGGCAGGAGAGACAAATCAATGTTTTCGCGACTTTTTTGCGATTTCAAGGTCGAAAAACACAAAGGCCCCAAAATGAAAGAAACGGCTGCCGCGCCAAAACTATGACTTCAAACTTGATGAAAACAGTCTCTCCCACAATAACTCAAGGGCTGCTTGTGTTTTTTAGGCCTTCGCAAGATATCGGAAGTGTGTGCGCGGCAGGAGAGACAAATCAATGTTTTCGCGACTTTTTTGCGATTTCAAGGTCGAAAAACACATAGGCCCCAAAATGAAAGAAACGGCTGGCGCGCCAAAACTATGGCTTCAAACTTGATGAAAACAGTCTCTCCCATAATAACTCACGGGCTGCTTGTGTTTTTTAGACCTTTGCACGCTATCGGAAGTGTGTGCGCGGCAGGAGAGACAAATCCATGTTTTCGCGCCTTTTTTGCGATTTCAAGGTCGAAAAACACATAGGCCCCAAAATGAAAGAAACGGCTGCCGCGCCAAAACTATGGCTTCAAACTTGATGAAAACAGTGTCTCCCATAATGGAGTAGGGGCCGCTTGTGGTTATTAGGCATTTGCAAGCTCTCCGAAGTGTGTGCGCAGCAGGAGAGACAAATCCATGTTTTTATGCCTTCTTTGGCATTTTCAGGTGGAGAAAAACACAATCCCGAAAGAGAAAGAAAAGGCTGCCGCGCCAACACTGAGGCTTCAAACTTGATGAAAACAGTGTCTCCCATAATGGAGTAGGGGCTGCTTGTGGTTATTAGGCATTTGCAAGCTCTCCGAAGTGTGTGCGCAGCAGGAGAGACAAATCCATGTTTTTATGCCTTCTTTGGCATTTTCAGGTGGAGAAAAACACAATCCCGAAAGAGAAAGAAAAGGCTGCCGCGCCAACACTGAGGCTTCAAACTTGATGAAAACAGTGTCTCCCATAATGGAGTAGGGGCTGCTTGTGGTTATTAGGCATTTGCAAGCTCTCCGAAGTGTGTGCGCAGCAGGAGAGACAAATCCATGTTTTTATGCCTTCTTTGGCATTTTCAGGTGGAGAAAAACACAATCCCGAAAGAGAAAGAAAAGGCTGCCGCGCCAACACTGAGGCTTCAAACTTGATGAAAACAGTGTCTCCCATAATGGAGTAGGGGCTGCTTGTGGTTATTAGGCATTTGCAAGCTCTCCGAAGTGTGTGCGCAGCAGGAGAGACAAATCCATGTTTTTATGCCTTCTTTGGCATTTTCAGGTGGAGAAAAACACAATCCCGAAAGAGAAAGAAATGGCTGCCGTGCCAACACTGAGGCTTCAAACTTGATGAAAACAGTGTCTCCCATAATGGAGTAGGGGCTGCTTGTGGTTATTAGGCATTTGCAAGCTCTCCGAAGTGTGTGCGCAGCAGGAGAGACAAATCCATGTTTTTATGCCTTCTTTGGCATTTTCAGGTGGAGAAAAACACAATCCCGAAAGAGAAAGAAATGGCTGCCGCGCCAACACTGAGGCTTCAAACTTGATGAAAACAGTGTCTCCCATAATGGAGTAGGGGCTGCTTGTGGTTATTAGGCATTTGCAAGCTCTCCGAAGTGTGTGCGCAGCAGGAGAGACAAATCCATGTTTTTATGCCTTCTTTGGCATTTTCAGGTGGAGAAAAACACAATCCCGAAAGAGAAAGAAATGGCTGCCGCGCCAACACTGAGGCTTCAAACTTGATGAAAACAGTGTCTCCCATAATGGAGTAGGGACTGCTTGTGGTTATTAGGCATTTGCAAGCTCTCCGAAGTGTGTGCGCAGCAGGAGAGACAAATCCATGTTTTTATGCCTTCTTTGGCATTTTCAGGTGGAGAAAAACACAATCCCGAAAGAGAAAGAAATGGCTGCCGCGCCAACACTGAGGCTTCAAACTTGATGAAAACAGTGTCTCCCATAATGGAGTAGGGGCTGCTTGTGGTTATTAGGCATTTGCAAGCTCTCCGAAGTGTGTGCGCAGCAGGAGAGACAAATCCATGTTTTTATGCCTTCTTTGGCATTTTCAGGTGGAGAAAAACACAATCCCGAAAGAGAAAGAAAAGGCTGCCGCGCCAACACTGAGGCTTCAAACTTGATGAAAACAGTGTCTCCCATAATGGAGTAGGGGCTGCTTGTGGTTATTAGGCATTTGCAAGCTCTCCGAAGTGTGTGCGCAGCAGGAGAGACAAATCCATGTTTTTATGCCTTCTTTGGCATTTTCAGGTGGAGAAAAACACAATCCCGAAAGAGAAAGAAAAGGCTGCCGCGCCAACACTGAGGCTTCAAACTTGATGAAAACAGTGTCTCCCATAATGGAGTAGGGGCTGCTTGTGGTTATTATGCATTTGCAAGCTCTCCAAAGTGTGTGCGCAGCAGGAGAGACAAATCCATGTTTTTATGCCTTCTTTGGCATTTTCAGGTGGAGAAAAACACAATCCCGAAAGAGAAAGAAAAGGCTGCCGCGCCAACACTGAGGCTTCAAACTTGATGAAAACAGTGTCTCCCATAATGGAGTAGGGGCTGCTTGTGGTTATTATGCATTTGCAAGCTCTCCAAAGTGTGTGCGCAGCAGGAGAGACAAATCCATGTTTTTATGCCTTCTTTGGCATTTTCAGGTGGAGAAAAACACAATCCCGAAAGAGAAAGAAAAGGCTGCCGCGCCAACACTGAGGCTTCAAACTTGATGAAAACAGTGTCTCCCATAATGGAGTAGGGGCTGCTTGTGGTTATTAGGCATTTGCAAGCTCTCCGAAGTGTGTGCGCAGCAGGAGAGACAAATCCATGTTTTTATGCCTTCTTTGGCATTTTCAGGTGGAGAAAAACACAATCCCGAAAGAGAAAGAAAAGGCTGCCGCGCCAACACTGAGGCTTCAAACTTGATGAAAACAGTGTCTCCCATAATGGTGTAGGGGCTGCTTGTGGTTATTAGGCCTTTGCAAGCTCTCCTTAGTGTGTGCGCAGCAGGAGAGACAAATCCATGTTTTCGCGCCTTTTTTACCATTTCCAGGTCGAAAAACACAAAGGCCCCAAAAATAAAGAAACGGCTGTCCAGCTAAAACTGAGGCTTCAAACTTGATGAAAACAGTCTCTTAGACAATAACTCAAGGGCCGCTTGTGTTTTTTAGGCCTTCGCAAGCTATCGGAAGTGTGTGCGCGGCAGGAGAGAGAAATCCATGTTTTCGCGCCTTTTTTGCCATTTCCAGGTCGAAAAACACAAAGGCCCCAAAATGAAAGAAACGGCTGCCGCGCCAAAACTATGGCTTCAAACTTGATGAAAACTGTCTCTCCCACAATAACTCAAGGGCTGCTTGTGTTTTTTAGGCCTTCGCAAGATATCGGAAGTGTGTGCGCGGCAGGAGAGACAAATCCATGTTTTCGCGCCTTTTTTGCGATTTCAAGGTCGAAAAACACATAGGCCCCAAAATGAAAGAAACGGCTGCCGCGCCAAAACTATGGCTTCAAACTTGATGAAAACAGTCTCTCCCATAATAACTCACGGGCTGCTTGTGTTTTTTAGGCCTTTGCACGCTATCGGAAGTGTGTGCGCGGCAGGAGAGACAAATCCATGTTTTCGCGCCTTTTTTGCCATTTCCAGGTCGAAAAACACAAAGGCCCCAAAAATAAAGAAACGGCTGTCCAACCAAAACTGAGGCTTCAAACTTGATGAAAACAGTCTCTCAGACAATAACTCAAGGGCTGCTTGTGTTTTTTAGGCCTTCGCAAGATATCGGAAGTGTGTGCGCGGCAGGAGAGACAAATCAATGTTTTCGCGACTTTTTTGCGATTTCAAGGTCGAAAAACACATAGGCCCCAAAATGAAAGAAACGGCTGGCGCGCCAAAACTATGGCTTCAAACTTGATGAAAACAGTCTCTCCCATAATAACTCACGGGCTGCTTGTGTTTTTTAGGCCTTTGCACGCTATCGGAAGTGTGTGCGCGGCAGGAGAGACAAATCCATGTTTTCGCGCCTTTTTTGCCATTTCCAGGTCGAAAAACACAAAGGCCCCAAAAATAAAGAAACGGCTGTCCAGCTAAAACTGAGGCTTCAAACTTGATGAAAACAGTCTCTTAGACAATAACTCAAGGGCCGCTTGTGTTTTTTAGGCCTTCGCAAGCTATCGGAAGTGTGTGCGCGGCAGGAGAGACAAATCCATGTTTTCGCGCCTTTTTTGCCATTTCCAGGTCGAAAAACACAAAGGCCCCAAAATGAAAGAAACGGCTGCCGCGCCAAAACTATGACTTCAAACTTGATGAAAACAGTCTCTCCCACAATAACTCAAGGGCTGCTTGTGTTTTTTAGGCCTTCGCAAGATATCGGAAGTGTGTGCGCGGCAGGAGAGACAAATCAATGTTTTCGCGACTTTTTTGCGATTTCAAGGTCGAAAAACACATAGGCCCCAAAATGAAAGAAACGGCTGGCGCGCCAAAACTATGGCTTCAAACTTGATGAAAACAGTCTCTCCCATAATAACTCACGGGCTGCTTGTGTTTTTTAGGCCTTTGCACGCTATCGGAAGTGTGTGCGCGGCAGGAGAGACAAATCCATGTTTTCGCGCCTTTTTTGCGATTTCAAGGTCGAAAAACACACAGGCCCCATAATGAAAGCCCTCCTGCTGTGCCTCCTGAAAGCCCTCCTGCTGTGGCAAGCCCCTCTGAATTACATTACATACCCATAATGCCTGTTACAGCCACATGAAGAAAGAGGTGAGGAAAAATAAGGTAGGAGCACATAAACATACATAACGTAAACATAAACATACATAACGTAAACATAAACATATATAACGTAAACATAAACATACATAACGTAAACATAAACATA
Organism: Argentina silus; assembly: GCF_951799395.1. NCBI lineage: Eukaryota > Metazoa > Chordata > Actinopteri > Argentiniformes > Argentinidae > Argentina > Argentina silus. The sequence goes on from NW_028153183.1 coordinate 192,427, forward strand.
CATAACGTAAACATAAACATATATAACATAAACATACATAACGTAAACATAAACATACATAGCGTAAACATAAACATACATAACGTAAACATAAACATACATAACGTAAACATAAACATACATAACGTAAACATAAACATATATAACGTAAACATACATAACGTAAACATAAACATACATAACGTAAACATAAACATACATAACGTAAACATAAACATATATAACGTAAACATAAACATATATAACGTAAACATACATAACGTAAACATAAACATACATAACGTAAACATAAACATACATAACGTAAACATAAACATACATAACGTAAACATAAACATACATAACGTAAACATACATAATGTAAACATAAACATATATAACGTAAACATACATAACGTAAACATAAACATACATAACGTAAACATAAACATACGTAACATAAACATATATAACGTAAACATAAACATATATAACGTAAACATAAACATATATAACGTAAACATAAACATATATAACGTAAACATACATAACGTAAACATAAACATATATAACGTAAACATAAACATACGCAACGTAAACATAAACATATATAACGTAAACATAAACATATATAACGTAAACATAAACATATATAACGTAAACATAAACATATATAACGTAAACATACATAACGTAAACATAAACATACATAACGTAAACATAAACATATATAACGTAAACATAAACATATATAACGTAAACATACATAACGTAAACATAAACATACGTAACGTAAACATAAACATACATAACGTAAACATAAACATACATAACGTAAACATAAACATATATAACGTAAACATAAACATATATAACGTAAACATACATAACGTAAACATAAACATACATAACGTAAACATACGTAACGTAAACGTAAACATACGTAACGTAAACGTAAACATACGTAACGTAAACGTAAACATACATAACGTAAACGTAAACATACATAACGTAAACATAAACATACATAACGTAAACATAAACATACATAACGTAAACATAAACATATATAACGTAAACATACATAACGTAAACATAAACATACATAACGTAAACATACGTAACGTAAACGTAAACATACATAACGTAAACGTAAACATACATAACGTAAACATAAACATACATAACGTAAACATAAACATATATAACGTAAACATACATAACGTAAACATAAACATACATAACGTAAACATAAACATATATAACGTAAACATAAACATATATAACGTAAACATAAACATATATAACGTAAACATAAACATATATAACGTAAACATACATAACGTAAACATAAACATATATAACGTAAACATACATAAGGTAAACATAAACATACATAACGTAAACATAAACATATATAATGTAAACATAAACATACATAACGTAAACATACATAACGTAAACATAAACATACATAACGTAAACATACATAACGTAAACATAAACATACATAACGTAAACATAAACATATATAACGTAAACATAAACATATATAATGTAAACATAAACATACATAACGTAAACATAAACATACATAACGTAAACATACATAACGTAAACATAAACATACATAACGTAAACATAAACATACATAACGTAAACATAAACATACATAACGTAAACATAAACATACGTAACGTAAACATACGCAACGTAAACATAAACATACGCAACATAAACATACATAACGTAAACATAAACATACATAACGTAAACATACATAACGTAAACATAAACATACATAGCGTAAACATAAACATATATAACGTAAACATAAACATACAGAACGTAAACATAAACATACATAACGTAAACATAAACATATATAACGTAAACATACATAACGTAAACATAAACATACATAACGTAAACATAAACATACATAACGTAAACATAAACATATATAACGTAAACATAAACATATATAACGTAAACATACATAACGTAAACATAAACATACATAACGTAAACATAAACATACGTAACATAAACATATATAACGTAAACATAAACATATATAACGTAAACATAAACATATATAACGTAAACATAAACATATATAACGTAAACATAAACATATATAACGTAAACATACATAACGTAAACATAAACATACATAACGTAAACATAAACATATATAACGTAAACATAAACATACGCAACGTAAACATAAACATATATAACGTAAACATAAACATATATAACGTAAACATAAACATATATAACGTAAACATACATAACGTAAACATAAACATACATAACGTAAACATAAACATATATAACGTAAACATAAACATATATAACGTAAACATACATAACGCAAACATAAACATACGTAACGTAAACATAAACATACATAACGTAAACATAAACATACATAACGTAAACATAAACATATATAACGTAAACATAAACATATATAACGTAAACATACATAACGTAAACATAAACATACATAACGTAAACATACGTAACGTAAACGTAAACATACGTAACGTAAACGTAAACATATATAACGTAAACGTAAACATACATAACGTAAACGTAAACATACATAACGTAAACATAAACATACATAACGTAAACATAAACATACATAACGTAAACATAAACATACATAACGTAAACATAAACATATATAACGTAAACATACATAACGTAAACATAAACATACATAACGTAAACATACGTAACGTAAACGTAAACATACATAACGTAAACGTAAACATACATAACGTAAACATAAACATACATAACGTAAACATAAACATATATAACGTAAACATACATAACGTAAACATAAACATACATAACGTAAACATAAACATATATAACGTAAACATAAACATATATAACGTAAACATAAACATATATAACGTAAACATACATAACGTAAACATAAACATATATAACGTAAACATACATAAGGTAAACATAAACATACATAACGTAAACATAAACATATATAATGTAAACATAAACATACATAACGTAAACATACATAACGTAAACATAAACATACATAACGTAAACATACATAACGTAAACATAAACATACATAACGTAAACATAAACATATATAACGTAAACATAAACATATATAATGTAAACATAAACATACATAACGTAAACATAAACATACATAACGTAAACATACATAACGTAAACATAAACATACATAACGTAAACATAAACATACATAACGTAAACATAAACATACATAACGTAAACATAAACATACGTAACGTAAACATACGCAACGTAAACATAAACATACGCAACATAAACATACATAACGTAAACATAAACATACATAACGTAAACATACATAACGTAAACATAAACATATATAACGTAAACATACATAATGTAAACATAAACATATATAACGTAAACATACATAACGTAAACATAAACATACATAACGTAAACATAAACATACATAACGTAAACATAAACATACATAATGTAAACATAAACATATATAACGTAAACATAAACATACATAACAAACATATATAACGTAAACATAAACATATATAACATAAACATAAACATACATAACGTAAACATAAACATACGTAACGTAAACATACACATACATAACGTGAACATAAACATACATAACGTAACATAAACATACATAACATAAACATAAACATACATAACGTAAACATAAACATACATAACATAAACATACATACCATAAACATACATACCATAAACATAAACATACATACCATAAACATACATACCATAAACATAAACATACATAACATAAACATACATAACATAAACATACATACCATAAACATAAACATACATAACATAAACATACATAACATAAATATAAACATACATAACATAAACATACATAACATAAAAGGGCCGCTTGTGTTTTTTAGGCCTTCGCAAGCTATCGGAAGTGTGTGCGCGGCAGGAGAGACAAATCCATGTTTTCGCGCCTTTTTTGCCATTTCCAGGTCGAAAAACACAAAGGCCCCAAAATGAAAGAAACGGCTGCCGCGCCAAAACTATGGCTTCAAACTTGATGAAAACTGTCTCTCCCACAATAACTCAAGGGCTGCTTGTGTTTTTTAGGCCTTCGCAAGATATCGGAAGTGTGTGCACGGCAGGAGAGACAAATCCATGTTTTCGCGCCTTTTTTGCCATTTCCAGGTCGAAAAACACAAAGGCCCTAAAATGAAAGAAACGGCTGCCGCGCCAAAACTATGGCTTCAAACTTGATGAAAACTGTCTCTCCCACAATAACTCAAGGGCTGCTTGTGTTTTTTAGGCCTTCGCAAGATATCGGAAGTGTGTGCGCGGCAGGAGAGACAAATCCATGTTTTCGCGCCTTTTTTGCGATTTCAAGGTCGAAAAACACATAGGCCCCAAAATGAAAGAAACGGCTGCCGCGCCAAAACTATGGCTTCAAACTTGATGAAAACAGTCTCTCCCATAATAACTCACGGGCTGCTTGTGTTTTTTAGGCCTTTGCACGCTATCGGAAGTGTGTGCGCGGCAGGAGAGACAAATCCATGTTTTCGCGCCTTTTTTGCCATTTCCAGGTCGAAAAACACAAAGGCCCCAAAAATAAAGAAACGGCTGTCCAACCAAAACTGAGGCTTCAAACTTGATGAAAACAGTCTCTCAGACAATAACTCAAGGGCTGCTTGTGTTTTTTAGGCCTTCGCAAGATATCGGAAGTGTGTGCGCGGCAGGAGAGACAAATCAATGTTTTCGCGACTTTTTTGCGATTTCAAGGTCGAAAAACACATAGGCCCCAAAATGAAAGAAACGGCTGGCGCGCCAAAACTATGGCTTCAAACTTGATGAAAACAGTCTCTCCCATAATAACTCACGGGCTGCTTGTGTTTTTTAGGCCTTTGCACGCTATCGGAAGTGTGTGCGCGGCAGGAGAGACAAATCCATGTTTTCGCGCCTTTTTTGCCATTTCCAGGTCGAAAAACACAAAGGCCCCAAAAATAAAGAAACGGCTGTCCAGCTAAAACTGAGGCTTCAAACTTGATGAAAACAGTCTCTTAGACAATAACTCAAGGGCCGCTTGTGTTTTTTAGGCCTTCGCAAGCTATCGGAAGTGTGTGCGCGGCAGGAGAGACAAATCCATGTTTTCGCGCCTTTTTTGCCATTTCCAGGTCGAAAAACACAAAGGCCCCAAAATGAAAGAAACGGCTGGCGCGCCAAAACTATGGCTTCAAACTTGATGAAAACAGTCTCTCCCATAATAACTCACGGGCTGCTTTTGTTTTTTAGGCCTTTGCACGCTATCGGAAGTGTGTGCGCGGCAGGAGAGACAAATCCATGTTTTCGCGCCTTTTTTACCATTTCCAGGTCGAAAAACACAAAGGCCTCAAAAATAAAGAAACGGCTGTCCAGCCAAAACTGAGGCTTCAAACTTGATGAAAACAGTCTCTCCCACAATAACTCAAGGGCTGCTTGTGTTTTTTAGGCCTTCGCAAGATATCGGAAGTGTGTGCGCGGCAGGAGAGACAAATCAATGTTTTCGCGACTTTTTTGCGATTTCAAGGTCGAAAAACACATAGGCCCCAAAATGAAAGAAACGGCTGGCGCGCCAAAACTATGGCTTCAAACTTGATGAAAACAGTCTCTCCCATAATAACTCACAGGCTGCTTGTGTTTTTTAGGCCTTTGCACGCTATCGGAAGTGTGTGCGCGGCAGGAGAGACAAATCCATGTTTTCGCGCCTTTTTTGCCATTTCCAGGTCGAAAAACACAAAGGCCCCAAAATGAAAGAAACGGCTGGCGCGCCAAAACTATGGCTTCAAACTTGATGAAAACAGTCTCTCCCATAATAACTCACGGGCTGCTTGTGTTTTTTAGGCCTTTGCACGCTATCGGAAGTGTGTGCGCGGCAGGAGAGACAAATCCATGTTTTCGCGCCTTTTTTACCATTTCCAGGTCGAAAAACACAAAGGCCTCAAAAATAAAGAAAAGGCTGTCCAGCCAAAACTGAGGCTTCAAACTTGATGAAAACAGTCGCTCAGACAATAACTCAAGGGCCGCTTGTGTTTTTTAGGCCTTCGCAAGCTATCGGAAGTGTGTGCGCGGCAGGAGAGACAAATCCATGTTTTCGCGCCTTTTTTGCCATTTCCAGGTCGAAAAACACAAAGGCCCCAAAATGAAAGAAACGGCTGCCGCGCCAAAACTATGACTTCAAACTTGATGAAAACAGTCTCTCCCACAATAACTCAAGGGCTGCTTGTGTTTTTTAGGCCTTCGCAAGATATCGGAAGTGTGTGCGCGGCAGGAGAGACAAATCAATGTTTTCGCGACTTTTTTGCGATTTCAAGGTCGAAAAACACATAGGCCCCAAAATGAAAGAAACGGCTGGCGCGCCAAAACTATGGCTTCAAACTTGATGAAAACAGTCTCTCCCATAATAACTCACAGGCTGCTTGTGTTTTTTAGGCCTTTGCACGCTATCGGAAGTGTGTGCGCGGCAGGAGAGACAAATCCATGTTTTCGCGCCTTTTTTGCCATTTCCAGGTCGAAAAACACAAAGGCCCCAAAATGAAAGAAACGGCTGGCGCGCCAAAACTATGGCTTCAAACTTGATGAAAACAGTCTCTCCCATAATAACTCACGGGCTGCTTGTGTTTTTTAGGCCTTTGCACGCTATCGGAAGTGTGTGCGCGGCAGGAGAGACAAATCCATGTTTTCGCGCCTTTTTTGCCATTTCCAGGTCGAAAAACACAAAGGCCCCAAAATGAAAGAAACGGCTGCCGCGCCAAAACTATGACTTCAAACTTGATGAAAACAGTCTCTCCCACAATAACTCAAGGGCTGCTTGTGTTTTTTAGGCCTTCGCAAGATATCGGAAGTGTGTGCGCGGCAGGAGAGACAAATCAATGTTTTCGCGACTTTTTTGCGATTTCAAGGTCGAAAAACACATAGGCCCCAAAATGAAAGAAACGGCTGGCGCGCCAAAACTATGGCTTCAAACTTGATGAAAACAGTCTCTCCCATAATAACTCACAGGCTGCTTGTGTTTTTTAGGCCTTTGCACGCTATCGGAAGTGTGTGCGCGGCAGGAGAGACAAATCCATGTTTTCGCGCCTTTTTTGCCATTTCCAGGTCGAAAAACACAAAGGCCCCAAAATGAAAGAAACGGCTGGCGCGCCAAAACTATGGCTTCAAACTTGATTAAAACAGTCTCTCCCATAATAACTCACGGGCTGCTTGTGTTTTTTAGGCCTTTGCACGCTATCGGAAGTGTGTGCGCGGCAGGAGAGACAAATCCATGTTTTCGCGCCTTTTTTACCATTTCCAGGTCGAAAAACACAAAGGCCTCAAAAATAAAGAAACGGCTGTCCAGCCAAAACTGAGGCTTCAAACTTGATGAAAACAGTCTCTCAGACAATAACTCAAGGGCCGCTTGTGTTTTTTAGGCCTTCGCAAGCTATCGGAAGTGTGTGCGCGGCAGGAGAGACAAATCCATGTTTTCGCGCCTTTTTTGCCATTTCCAGGTCGAAAAACACAAAGGCCCCAAAATGAAAGAAACGGCTGCCGCGCCAAAACTATGACTTCAAACTTGATGAAAACAGTCTCTCCCACAATAACTCAAGGGCTGCTTGTGTTTTTTAGGCCTTCGCAAGATATCGGAAGTGTGAGCGCGGCAGGAGAGACAAATCAATGTTTTCGCGACTTTTTTGCGATTTCAAGGTCGAAAAACACATAGGCCCCAAAATGAAAGAAACGGCTGGCGCGCCAAAACTATGGCTTCAAACTTGATGAAAACAGTCTCTCCCATAATAACTCACAGGCTGCTTGTGTTTTTTAGGCCTTTGCACGCTATCGGAAGTGTGTGCGCGGCAGGAGAGACAAATCCATGTTTTCGCGCCTTTTTTGCCATTTCCAGGTCGAAAAACACAAAGGCCCCAAAATGAAAGAAACGGCTGCCGCGCCAAAACTATGACTTCAAACTTGATGAAAACAGTCTCTCCCACAATAACTCAAGGGCTGCTTGTGTTTTTTAGGCCTTCGCAAGATATCGGAAGTGTGTGCGCGGCAGGAGAGACAAATCAATGTTTTCGCGACTTTTTTGCGATTTCAAGGTCGAAAAACACATAGGCCCCAAAATGAAAGAAACGGCTGGCGCGCCAAAACTATGGCTTCAAACTTGATGAAAACAGTCTCTCCCACAATAACTCAAGGGCTGCTTGTGTTTTTTAGGCCTTCGCAAGATATCGGAAGTGTGTGCGCGGCAGGAGAGACAAATCAATGTTTTCGCGAATTTTTTGCGATTTCAAGGTCGAAAAACACATAGGCCCCAAAATGAAAGAAACGGCTGGCGCGCCAAAACTATGCCTTCAAACTTGATGAAAACAGTCTCTCCCATAATAACTCACGGGCTGCTTGTGTTTTTTAGGCCTTTGCACGCTATCGGAAGTGTGTGCGCGGCAGGAGAGACAAATCCATGTTTTCGCACCTTTTTTACCATTTCCAGGTCGAAAAACACAAAGGCCTCAAAAATAAAGAAACGGCTGTCCAGCCAAAACTGAGGCTTCAAACTTGATGAAAACAGTCTCTCAGACAATAACTCAAGGGCCGCTTGTGTTTTTTAGGCCTTCGCAAGCTATCGGAAGTGTGTGCGCGGCAGGAGAGACAAATCCATGTTTTCGCGCCTTTTTTGCCATTTCCAGGTCGAAAAACACAAAGGCCCCAAAATGAAAGAAACGGCTGCCGCGCCAAAACTATGACTTCAAACTTGATGAAAACAGTCTCTCCCACAATAACTCAAGGGCTGCTTGTGTTTTTTAGGCCTTCGCAAGATATCGGAAGTGTGTGCGCGGCAGGAGAGACAAATCAATGTTTTCGCGACTTTTTTGCGATTTCAAGGTCGAAAAACACATAGGCCCCAAAATGAAAGAAACGGCTGGCGCGCCAAAACTATGGCTTCAAACTTGATGAAAACAGTCTCTCCCATAATAACTCACAGGCTGCTTGTGTTTTTTAGGCCTTTGCACGCTATCGGAAGTGTGTGCGCGGCAGGAGAGACAAATCCATGTTTTCGCGCCTTTTTTGCCATTTCCAGGTCGAAAAACACAAAGGCCCCAAAATGAAAGAAACGGCTGGCGCGCCAAAACTATGGCTTCAAACTTGATGAAAACAGTCTCTCCCATAATAACTCACGGGCTGCTTGTGTTTTTTAGGCCTTTGCACGCTATCGGAAGTGTGTGCGCGGCAGGAGAGACAAATCCATGTTTTCGCGCCTTTTTTACCATTTCCAGGTCGAAAAACACAAAGGCCTCAAAAATAAAGAAAAGGCTGTCCAGCCAAAACTGAGGCTTCAAACTTGATGAAAACAGTCGCTCAGACAATAACTCAAGGGCCGCTTGTGTTTTTTAGGCCTTCGCAAGCTATCGGAAGTGTGTGCGCGGCAGGAGAGACAAATCCATGTTTTCGCGCCTTTTTTGCCATTTCCAGGTCGAAAAACACAAAGGCCCCAAAATGAAAGAAACGGCTGCCGCGCCAAAACTATGACTTCAAACTTGATGAAAACAGTCTCTCCCACAATAACTCAAGGGCTGCTTGTGTTTTTTAGGCCTTCGCAAGATATCGGAAGTGTGTGCGCGGCAGGAGAGACAAATCAATGTTTTCGCGACTTTTTTGCGATTTCAAGGTCGAAAAACACATAGGCCCCAAAATGAAAGAAACGGCTGGCGCGCCAAAACTATGGCTTCAAACTTGATGAAAACAGTCTCTCCCATAATAACTCACAGGCTGCTTGTGTTTTTTAGGCCTTTGCACGCTATCGGAAGTGTGTGCGCGGCAGGAGAGACAAATCCATGTTTTCGCGCCTTTTTTGCCATTTCCAGGTCGAAAAACACAAAGGCCTCAAAAATAAAGAAACGGCTGTCCAGCCAAAACTGAGGCTTCAAACTTGATGAAAACAGTCTCTCAGACAATAACTCAAGGGCCGCTTGTGTTTTTTAGGCCTTCGCAAGCTATCGGAAGTGTGTGCGCGGCAGGAGAGACAAATCCATGTTTTCGCGCCTTTTTTGCCATTTCCAGGTCGAAAAACACAAAGGCCCCAAAATGAAAGAAACGGCTGCCGCGCCAAAACTATGACTTCAAACTTGATGAAAACAGTCTCTCCCACAATAACTCAAGGGCTGCTTGTGTTTTTTAGGCCTTCGCAAGATATCGGAAGTGTGAGCGCGGCAGGAGAGACAAATCAATGTTTTCGCGACTTTTTTGCGATTTCAAGGTCGAAAAACACATAGGCCCCAAAATGAAAGAAACGGCTGGCGCGCCAAAACTATGGCTTCAAACTTGATGAAAACAGTCTCTCCCACAATAACTCAAGGGCTGCTTGTGTTTTTTAGGCCTTCGCAAGATATCGGAAGTGTGAGCGCGGCAGGAGAGACAAATCAATGTTTTCGCGACTTTTTTGCGATTTCAAGGTCGAAAAACACATAGGCCCCAAAATGAAAGAAACGGCTGGCGCGCCAAAACTATGGCTTCAAACTTGATGAAAACAGTCTCTCCCATAATAACTCACAGGCTGCTTGTGTTTTTTAGGCCTTTGCACGCTATCGGAAGTGTGTGCGCGGCAGGAGAGACAAATCCATGTTTTCGCGCCTTTTTTGCCATTTCCAGGTCGAAAAACACAAAGGCCCCAAAATGAAAGAAACGGCTGCCGCGCCAAAACTATGACTTCAAACTTGATGAAAACAGTCTCTCCCACAATAACTCAAGGGCTGCTTGTGTTTTTTAGGCCTTCGCAAGATATCGGAAGTGTGTGCGCGGCAGGAGAGACAAATCAATGTTTTCGCGAATTTTTTGCGATTTCAAGGTCGAAAAACACATAGGCCCCAAAATGAAAGAAACGGCTGGCGCGCCAAAACTATGGCTTCAAACTTGATGAAAACAGTCTCTCCCATAATAACTCACGGGCTGCTTGTGTTTTTTAGGCCTTTGCACGCTATCGGAAGTGTGTGCGCGGCAGGAGAGACAAATCCATGTTTTCGCGCCTTTTTTGCCATTTCCAGGTCGAAAAACACAAAGGCCCCAAAAATAAAGAAACGGCTGTCCAGCCAAAACTGAGGCTTCAAACTTGATGAAAACAGTCTCTCAGACAATAACTCAAGGGCTGCTTGTGTTTTTTAGGCCTTCGCAAGATATCGGAAGTGTGTGCGCGGCAGGAGAGACAAATCAATGTTTTCGCGACTTTTTTGCGATTTCAAGGTCGAAAAACACATAGGCCCCAAAATGAAAGAAACGGCTGGCGCGCCAAAACTATGGCTTCAAACTTGATGAAAACAGTCTCTCCCATAATAACTCACAGGCTGCTTGTGTTTTTTAGGCCTTTGCACGCTATCGGAAGTGTGTGCGCGGCAGGAGAGACAAATCCATGTTTTCGCGCCTTTTTTGCCATTTCCAGGTCGAAAAACACAAAGGCCCCAAAATGAAAGAAACGGCTGCCGCGCCAAAACTATGACTTCAAACTTGATGAAAACAGTCTCTCCCACAATAACTCAAGGGCTGCTTGTGTTTTTTAGGCCTTCGCAAGATATCGGAAGTGTGTGCGCGGCAGGAGAGACAAATCAATGTTTTCGCGACTTTTTTGCGATTTCAAGGTCGAAAAACACATAGGCCCCAAAATGAAAGAAACGGCTGGCGCGCCAAAACTATGGCTTCAAACTTGATGAAAACAGTCTCTCCCACAATAACTCAAGGGCTGCTTGTGTTTTTTAGGCCTTCGCAAGATATCGGAAGTGTGTGCGCGGCAGGAGAGACAAATCAATGTTTTCGCGAATTTTTTGCGATTTCAAGGTCGAAAAACACATAGGCCCCAAAATGAAAGAAACGGCTGGCGCGCCAAAACTATGGCTTCAAACTTGATGAAAACAGTCTCTCCCATAATAACTCACGGGCTGCTTGTGTTTTTTAGGCCTTTGCACGCTATCGGAAGTGTGTGCGCGGCAGGAGAGACAAATCCATGTTTTCGCGCCTTTTTTGCCATTTCCAGGTCGAAAAACACAAAGGCCCCAAAAATAAAGAAACGGCTGTCCAGCCAAAACTGAGGCTTCAAACTTGATGAAAACAGTCTCTCAGACAATAACTCAAGGGCTGCTTGTGTTTTTTAGGCCTTCGCAAGATATCGGAAGTGTGTGCGCGGCAGGAGAGACAAATCAATGTTTTCGCGACTTTTTTGCGATTTCAAGGTCGAAAAACACATAGGCCCCAAAATGAAAGAAACGGCTGCCGCGCCAAAACTATGGCTTCAAACTTGATGAAAACAGTCTCTCCCATAATAACTCAAGGGCTGCTTGTGTTTTTTAGGCCTTCGCAAGATATCGGAAGTGTGTGCGCGGCAGGAGAGACAAATCAATGTTTTCGCGACTTTTTTGCGATTTCAAGGTCGAAAAACACATAGGCCCCAAAATGAAAGAAACGGCTGCCGCGCCAAAACTATGGCTTCAAACTTGATGAAAACAGTCTCTCCCATAATAACTCACAGGCTGCTTGTGTTTTTTAGGCCTTTGCACGCTATCGGAAGTGTGTGCGCGGCAGGAGAGACAAATCCATGTTTTCGCGCCTTTTTTGCCATTTCCAGGTCGAAAAACACAAAGGCCTCAAAAATAAAGAAACGGCTGTCCAGCCAAAACTGAGGCTTCAAACTTGATGAAAACAGTCTCTCAGACAATAACTCAAGGGCCGCTTGTGTTTTTTAGGCCTTCGCAAGCTATCGGAAGTGTGTGCGCGGCAGGAGAGACAAATCCATGTTTTCGCGCCTTTTTTGCCATTTCCAGGTCGAAAAACACAAAGGCCCCAAAATGAAAGAAACGGCTGCCGCGCCAAAACTATGACTTCAAACTTGATGAAAACAGTCTCTCCCACAATAACTCAAGGGCTGCTTGTGTTTTTTAGGCCTTCGCAAGATATCGGAAGTGTGAGCGCGGCAGGAGAGACAAATCAATGTTTTCGCGACTTTTTTGCGATTTCAAGGTCGAAAAACACATAGGCCCCAAAATGAAAGAAACGGCTGGCGCGCCAAAACTATGGCTTCAAACTTGATGAAAACAGTCTCTCCCATAATAACTCACAGGCTGCTTGTGTTTTTTAGGCCTTTGCACGCTATCGGAAGTGTGTGCGCGGCAGGAGAGACAAATCCATGTTTTCGCGCCTTTTTTGCCATTTCCAGGTCGAAAAACACAAAGGCCCCAAAATGAAAGAAACGGCTGCCGCGCCAAAACTATGACTTCAAACTTGATGAAAACAGTCTCTCCCACAATAACTCAAGGGCTGCTTGTGTTTTTTAGGCCTTCGCAAGATATCGGAAGTGTGTGCGCGGCAGGAGAGACAAATCAATGTTTTCGCGACTTTTTTGCGATTTCAAGGTCGAAAAACACATAGGCCCCAAAATGAAAGAAACGGCTGGCGCGCCAAAACTATGGCTTCAAACTTGATGAAAACAGTCTCTCCCACAATAACTCAAGGGCTGCTTGTGTTTTTTAGGCCTTCGCAAGATATCGGAAGTGTGAGCGCGGCAGGAGAGACAAATCAATGTTTTCGCGACTTTTTTGCGATTTCAAGGTCGAAAAACACATAGGCCCCAAAATGAAAGAAACGGCTGGCGCGCCAAAACTATGGCTTCAAACTTGATGAAAACAGTCTCTCCCATAATAACTCACAGGCTGCTTGTGTTTTTTAGGCCTTTGCACGCTATCGGAAGTGTGTGCGCGGCAGGAGAGACAAATCCATGTTTTCGCGCCTTTTTTGCCATTTCCAGGTCGAAAAACACAAAGGCCCCAAAATGAAAGAAACGGCTGCCGCGCCAAAACTATGACTTCAAACTTGATGAAAACAGTCTCTCCCACAATAACTCAAGGGCTGCTTGTGTTTTTTAGGCCTTCGCAAGATATCGGAAGTGTGTGCGCGGCAGGAGAGACAAATCAATGTTTTCGCGAATTTTTTGCGATTTCAAGGTCGAAAAACACATAGGCCCCAAAATGAAAGAAACGGCTGGCGCGCCAAAACTATGGCTTCAAACTTGATGAAAACAGTCTCTCCCATAATAACTCACGGGCTGCTTGTGTTTTTTAGGCCTTTGCACGCTATCGGAAGTGTGTGCGCGGCAGGAGAGACAAATCCATGTTTTCGCGCCTTTTTTGCCATTTCCAGGTCGAAAAACACAAAGGCCCCAAAAATAAAGAAACGGCTGTCCAGCCAAAACTGAGGCTTCAAACTTGATGAAAACAGTCTCTCAGACAATAACTCAAGGGCTGCTTGTGTTTTTTAGGCCTTCGCAAGATATCGGAAGTGTGTGCGCGGCAGGAGAGACAAATCAATGTTTTCGCGACTTTTTTGCGATTTCAAGGTCGAAAAACACATAGGCCCCAAAATGAAAGAAACGGCTGGCGCGCCAAAACTATGGCTTCAAACTTGATGAAAACAGTCTCTCCCATAATAACTCACAGGCTGCTTGTGTTTTTTAGGCCTTTGCACGCTATCGGAAGTGTGTGCGCGGCAGGAGAGACAAATCCATGTTTTCGCGCCTTTTTTGCCATTTCCAGGTCGAAAAACACAAAGGCCCCAAAATGAAAGAAACGGCTGCCGCGCCAAAACTATGACTTCAAACTTGATGAAAACAGTCTCTCCCACAATAACTCAAGGGCTGCTTGTGTTTTTTAGGCCTTCGCAAGATATCGGAAGTGTGTGCGCGGCAGGAGAGACAAATCAATGTTTTCGCGAATTTTTTGCGATTTCAAGGTCGAAAAACACATAGGCCCCAAAATGAAAGAAACGGCTGGCGCGCCAAAACTATGGCTTCAAACTTGATGAAAACAGTCTCTCCCATAATAACTCACGGGCTGCTTGTGTTTTTTAGGCCTTTGCACGCTATCGGAAGTGTGTGCGCGGCAGGAGAGACAAATCCATGTTTTCGCGCCTTTTTTGCCATTTCCAGGTCGAAAAACACAAAGGCCCCAAAAATAAAGAAACGGCTGTCCAGCCAAAACTGAGGCTTCAAACTTGATGAAAACAGTCTCTCAGACAATAACTCAAGGGCTGCTTGTGTTTTTTAGGCCTTCGCAAGATATCGGAAGTGTGTGCGCGGCAGGAGAGACAAATCAATGTTTTCGCGACTTTTTTGCGATTTCAAGGTCGAAAAACACATAGGCCCCAAAATGAAAGAAACGGCTGCCGCGCCAAAACTATGGCTTCAAACTTGATGAAAACAGTCTCTCCCATAATAACTCAAGGGCTGCTTGTGTTTTTTAGGCCTTCGCAAGATATCGGAAGTGTGTGCGCGGCAGGAGAGACAAATCAATGTTTTCGCGACTTTTTTGCGATTTCAAGGTCGAAAAACACATAGGCCCCAAAATGAAAGAAACGGCTGCCGCGCCAAAACTATGGCTTCAAACTTGATGAAAACAGTCTCTCCCATAATAACTCACAGGCTGCTTGTGTTTTTTAGGCCTTTGCACGCTATCGGAAGTGTGTGCGCGGCAGGAGAGACAAATCCATGTTTTCGCGCCTTTTTTGCGATTTCAAGGTCGAAAAACACATAGGCCCCAAAATGAAAGAAACGGCTGGCGCGCCAAAACTATGGCTTCAAACTTGATGAAAACAGTCTCTCCCATAATAACTCACAGGCTGCTTGTGTTTTTTAGGCCTTTGCACGCTATCGGAAGTGTGTGCGCGGCAGGAGAGACAAATCCATGTTTTCGCGCCTTTTTTGCCATTTCCAGGTCGAAAAACACAAAGGCCCCAAAATGAAAGAAACGGCTGACGCGCCAAAACTATGGCTTCAAACTTGATGAAAACAGTCTCTCCCATAATAACTCACGGGCTGCTTGTGTTTTTTAGGCCTTTGCACGCTATCGGAAGTGTGTGCGAGGCAGGAGAGACAAATCCATGTTTTCGCGCCTTTTTTACCATTTCCAGGTCGAAAAACACAAAGGCCTCAAAAATAAAGAAACGGCTGTCCAGCCAAAACTGAGGCTTCAAACTTGATGAAAACAGTCTCTCAGACAATAACTCAAGGGCCGCTTGTGTTTTTTAGGCCTTCGCAAGCTATCGGAAGTGTGTGCGCGGCAGGAGAGACAAATCCATGTTTTCGCGCCTTTTTTGCCATTTCCAGGTCGAAAAACACAAAGGCCCCAAAATGAAAGAAACGGCTGCCACGCCAAAACTATGACTTCAAACTTGATGAAAACAGTCTCTCCCACAATAACTCAAGGGCTGCTTGTGTTTTTTAGGCCTTCGCAAGATATCGGAAGTGTGAGCGCGGCAGGAGAGACAAATCAATGTTTTCGCGACTTTTTTGCGATTTCAAGGTCGAAAAACACATAGGCCCCAAAATGAAAGAAACGGCTGGCGCGCCAAAACTATGGCTTCAAACTTGATGAAAACAGTCTCTCCCATAATAACTCACAGGCTGCTTGTGTTTTTTAGGCCTTTGCACGCTATCGGAAGTGTGTGCGCGGCAGGAGAGACAAATCCATGTTTTCGCGCCTTTTTTGCCATTTCCAGGTCGAAAAACACAAAGGCCCCAAAATGAAAGAAACGGCTGCCGCGCCAAAACTATGACTTCAAACTTGATGAAAACAGTCTCTCCCACAATAACTCAAGGGCTGCTTGTGTTTTTTAGGCCTTCGCAAGATATCGGAAGTGTGTGCGCGGCAGGAGAGACAAATCAATGTTTTCGCGACTTTTTTGCGATTTCAAGGTCGAAAAACACATAGGCCCCAAAATGAAAGAAACGGCTGGCGCGCCAAAACTATGGCTTCAAACTTGATGAAAACAGTCTCTCCCACAATAACTCAAGGGCTGCTTGTGTTTTTTAGGCCTTCGCAAGATATCGGAAGTGTGTGCGCGGCAGGAGAGACAAATCAATGTTTTCGCGAATTTTTTGCGATTTCAAGGTCGAAAAACACATAGGCCCCAAAATGAAAGAAACGGCTGGCGCGCCAAAACTATGGCTTCAAACTTGATGAAAACAGTCTCTCCCATAATAACTCACGGGCTGCTTGTGTTTTTTAGGCCTTTGCACGCTATCGGAAGTGTGTGCGCGGCAGGAGAGACAAATCCATGTTTTCGCGCCTTTTTTGCCATTTCCAGGTCGAAAAACACAAAGGCCCCAAAAATAAAGAAACGGCTGTCCAGCCAAAACTGAGGCTTCAAACTTGATGAAAACAGTCTCTCAGACAATAACTCAAGGGCTGCTTGTGTTTTTTAGGCCTTCGCAAGATATCGGAAGTGTGTGCGCGGCAGGAGAGACAAATCAATGTTTTCGCGACTTTTTTGCGATTTCAAGGTCGAAAAACACATAGGCCCCAAAATGAAAGAAACGGCTGCCGCGCCAAAACTATGGCTTCAAACTTGATGAAAACAGTCTCTCCCATAATAACTCACGGGCTGCTTGTGTTTTTTAGGCCTTTGCACGCTATCGGAAGTGTGTGCGCGGCAGGAGAGACAAATCCATGTTTTCGCGCCTTTTTTGCCATTTCCAGGTCGAAAAACACAAAGGCCCCAAAATGAAAGAAACGGCTGCCGCGCCAAAACTATGACTTCAAACTTGATGAAAACAGTCTCTCCCACAATAACTCAAGGGCTGCTTGTGTTTTTTAGGCCTTTGCAAGATATCGGAAGTGTGTGCGCGGCAGGAGAGACAAATCAATGTTTTCGCGACTTTTTTGCGATTTCAAGGTCGAAAAACACATAGGCCCCAAAATGAAAGAAACGGCTGGCGCGCCAAAACTATGGCTTCTAATTTGATGAAAACAGTCTCTCCCATAATAACTCACGGGCTGCTTGTGTTTTTTAGACCTTTGCACGCTATCGGAAGTGTGTGCGCGGCAGGAGAGACAAATCCATGTTTTCGCGCCTTTTTTGCCATTTCCAGGTCGAAGAAAACAAAGGCCCCAAAAATAAAGAAACGGCTGTCCAGCCAAAACTGAGGCTTCAAACTTGATGAAAACAGTCTCTCAGACAATAACTCAAGGGCTGCTTGTGTTTTTTAGGCCTTCGCAAGATATCGTAAGTGTGTGCGCGGCAGGAGAGACAAATCAATGTTTTCGCGACTTTTTTGCGATTTCAAGGTCGAAAAACACATAGGCCCCAAAATGAAAGAAACGGCTGGCGCGCCAAAACTATGGCTTCAAACTTGATGAAAACAGTCTCTCCCACAACAACTCAAGGGCTGCTTGTGTTTTTTAGGCCTTCGCAAGATATCGGAAGTGTGTGCGCGGCAGGAGAGACAAATCAATGTTTTCGCGCCTTTTTTGCCATTTCCAGGTCGAAAAACACAAAGGCCCCAAAAATAAAGAAACGGCTGTCCAGCCAAAACTGAGGCTTCAAACTTGATGAAAACAGTCTCTCAGACAATAACTCAAGGGCCGCTTGTGTTTTTTAGGCCTTCGCAAGATATCGGAAGTGTGTGCGCGGCAGGAGAGACAAATCCATGTTTTCGCGCCTTTTTTGCGATTTCAAGGTCGAAAAACACATAGGCCCCAAAATGAAAGAAACGGCTGCCGCGCCAAAACTATGGCTTCAAACTTGATGAAAACAGTCTCTCCCATAATAACTCACGGGCTGCTTGTGTTTTTTAGGCCTTTGCACGCTATCGGAAGTGTGTGCGCGGCAGGAGAGACAAATCCATGTTTTCGCGCCTTTTTTGCCATTTCCAGGTCGAAAAACACAAAGGCCCCAAAAATAAAGAAACGGCTGTCCAGCCAAAACTGAGGCTTCAAACTTGATGAAAACAGTCTCTCAGACAATAACTCAAGGGCTGCTTGTGTTTTTTAGGCCTTCGCAAGATATCGGAAGTGTGTGCGCGGCAGGAGAGACAAATCAATGTTTTCGCGACTTTTTTGCGATTTCAAGGTCGAAAAACACATAGGCCCCAAAATGAAAGAAACGGCTGGCGCGCCAAAACTATGGCTTCAAACTTGATGAAAACAGTCTCTCCCATAATAACTCACAGGCTGCTTGTGTTTTTTAGGCCTTTGCACGCTATCGGAAGTGTGTGCGCGGCAGGAGAGACAAATCCATGTTTTCGCGCCTTTTTTGCCATTTCCAGGTCGAAAAACACAAAGGCCCCAAAATGAAAGAAACGGCTGCCGCGCCAAAACTATGACTTCAAACTTGATGAAAACAGTCTCTCCCACAATAACTCAAGGGCTGCTTGTGTTTTTTAGGCCTTCGCAAGATATCGGAAGTGTGTGCGCGGCAGGAGAGACAAATCAATGTTTTCGCGAATTTTTTGCGATTTCAAGGTCGAAAAACACATAGGCCCCAAAATGAAAGAAACGGCTGGCGCGCCAAAACTATGGCTTCAAACTTGATGAAAACAGTCTCTCCCATAATAACTCACGGGCTGCTTGTGTTTTTTAGGCCTTTGCACGCTATCGGAAGTGTGTGCGCGGCAGGAGAGACAAATCCATGTTTTCGCGCCTTTTTTGCCATTTCCAGGTCGAAAAACACAAAGGCCCCAAAAATAAAGAAACGGCTGTCCAGCCAAAACTGAGGCTTCAAACTTGATGAAAACAGTCTCTCAGACAATAACTCAAGGGCTGCTTGTGTTTTTTAGGCCTTCGCAAGATATCGGAAGTGTGTGCGCGGCAGGAGAGACAAATCAATGTTTTCGCGACTTTTTTGCGATTTCAAGGTCGAAAAACACATAGGCCCCAAAATGAAAGAAACGGCTGCCGCGCCAAAACTATGGCTTCAAACTTGATGAAAACAGTCTCTCCCATAATAACTCAAGGGCTGCTTGTGTTTTTTAGGCCTTCGCAAGATATCGGAAGTGTGTGCGCGGCAGGAGAGACAAATCAATGTTTTCGCGACTTTTTTGCGATTTCAAGGTCGAAAAACACATAGGCCCCAAAATGAAAGAAACGGCTGCCGCGCCAAAACTATGGCTTCAAACTTGATGAAAACAGTCTCTCCCATAATAACTCACAGGCTGCTTGTGTTTTTTAGGCCTTTGCACGCTATCGGAAGTGTGTGCGCGGCAGGAGAGACAAATCCATGTTTTCGCGCCTTTTTTGCGATTTCAAGGTCGAAAAACACATAGGCCCCAAAATGAAAGAAACGGCTGGCGCGCCAAAACTATGGCTTCAAACTTGATGAAAACAGTCTCTCCCATAATAACTCACAGGCTGCTTGTGTTTTTTAGGCCTTTGCACGCTATCGGAAGTGTGTGCGCGGCAGGAGAGACAAATCCATGTTTTCGCGCCTTTTTTGCCATTTCCAGGTCGAAAAACACAAAGGCCCCAAAATGAAAGAAACGGCTGACGCGCCAAAACTATGGCTTCAAACTTGATGAAAACAGTCTCTCCCATAATAACTCACGGGCTGCTTGTGTTTTTTAGGCCTTTGCACGCTATCGGAAGTGTGTGCGAGGCAGGAGAGACAAATCCATGTTTTCGCGCCTTTTTTACCATTTCCAGGTCGAAAAACACAAAGGCCTCAAAAATAAAGAAACGGCTGTCCAGCCAAAACTGAGGCTTCAAACTTGATGAAAACAGTCTCTCAGACAATAACTCAAGGGCCGCTTGTGTTTTTTAGGCCTTCGCAAGCTATCGGAAGTGTGTGCGCGGCAGGAGAGACAAATCCATGTTTTCGCGCCTTTTTTGCCATTTCCAGGTCGAAAAACACAAAGGCCCCAAAATGAAAGAAACGGCTGCCACGCCAAAACTATGACTTCAAACTTGATGAAAACAGTCTCTCCCACAATAACTCAAGGGCTGCTTGTGTTTTTTAGGCCTTCGCAAGATATCGGAAGTGTGAGCGCGGCAGGAGAGACAAATCAATGTTTTCGCGACTTTTTTGCGATTTCAAGGTCGAAAAACACATAGGCCCCAAAATGAAAGAAACGGCTGGCGCGCCAAAACTATGGCTTCAAACTTGATGAAAACAGTCTCTCCCATAATAACTCACAGGCTGCTTGTGTTTTTTAGGCCTTTGCACGCTATCGGAAGTGTGTGCGCGGCAGGAGAGACAAATCCATGTTTTCGCGCCTTTTTTGCCATTTCCAGGTCGAAAAACACAAAGGCCCCAAAATGAAAGAAACGGCTGCCGCGCCAAAACTATGACTTCAAACTTGATGAAAACAGTCTCTCCCACAATAACTCAAGGGCTGCTTGTGTTTTTTAGGCCTTCGCAAGATATCGGAAGTGTGTGCGCGGCAGGAGAGACAAATCAATGTTTTCGCGACTTTTTTGCGATTTCAAGGTCGAAAAACACATAGGCCCCAAAATGAAAGAAACGGCTGGCGCGCCAAAACTATGGCTTCAAACTTGATGAAAACAGTCTCTCCCACAATAACTCAAGGGCTGCTTGTGTTTTTTAGGCCTTCGCAAGATATCGGAAGTGTGTGCGCGGCAGGAGAGACAAATCAATGTTTTCGCGAATTTTTTGCGATTTCAAGGTCGAAAAACACATAGGCCCCAAAATGAAAGAAACGGCTGGCGCGCCAAAACTATGGCTTCAAACTTGATGAAAACAGTCTCTCCCATAATAACTCACGGGCTGCTTGTGTTTTTTAGGCCTTTGCACGCTATCGGAAGTGTGTGCGCGGCAGGAGAGACAAATCCATGTTTTCGCGCCTTTTTTGCCATTTCCAGGTCGAAAAACACAAAGGCCCCAAAAATAAAGAAACGGCTGTCCAGCCAAAACTGAGGCTTCAAACTTGATGAAAACAGTCTCTCAGACAATAACTCAAGGGCTGCTTGTGTTTTTTAGGCCTTCGCAAGATATCGGAAGTGTGTGCGCGGCAGGAGAGACAAATCAATGTTTTCGCGACTTTTTTGCGATTTCAAGGTCGAAAAACACATAGGCCCCAAAATGAAAGAAACGGCTGCCGCGCCAAAACTATGGCTTCAAACTTGATGAAAACAGTCTCTCCCATAATAACTCACGGGCTGCTTGTGTTTTTTAGGCCTTTGCACGCTATCGGAAGTGTGTGCGCGGCAGGAGAGACAAATCCATGTTTTCGCGCCTTTTTTGCCATTTCCAGGTCGAAAAACACAAAGGCCCCAAAATGAAAGAAACGGCTGCCGCGCCAAAACTATGACTTCAAACTTGATGAAAACAGTCTCTCCCACAATAACTCAAGGGCTGCTTGTGTTTTTTAGGCCTTTGCAAGATATCGGAAGTGTGTGCGCGGCAGGAGAGACAAATCAATGTTTTCGCGACTTTTTTGCGATTTCAAGGTCGAAAAACACATAGGCCCCAAAATGAAAGAAACGGCTGGCGCGCCAAAACTATGGCTTCTAATTTGATGAAAACAGTCTCTCCCATAATAACTCACGGGCTGCTTGTGTTTTTTAGACCTTTGCACGCTATCGGAAGTGTGTGCGCGGCAGGAGAGACAAATCCATGTTTTCGCGCCTTTTTTGCCATTTCCAGGTCGAAGAAAACAAAGGCCCCAAAAATAAAGAAACGGCTGTCCAGCCAAAACTGAGGCTTCAAACTTGATGAAAACAGTCTCTCAGACAATAACTCAAGGGCTGCTTGTGTTTTTTAGGCCTTCGCAAGATATCGTAAGTGTGTGCGCGGCAGGAGAGACAAATCAATGTTTTCGCGACTTTTTTGCGATTTCAAGGTCGAAAAACACATAGGCCCCAAAATGAAAGAAACGGCTGGCGCGCCAAAACTATGGCTTCAAACTTGATGAAAACAGTCTCTCCCACAACAACTCAAGGGCTGCTTGTGTTTTTTAGGCCTTCGCAAGATATCGGAAGTGTGTGCGCGGCAGGAGAGACAAATCAATGTTTTCGCGCCTTTTTTGCCATTTCCAGGTCGAAAAACACAAAGGCCCCAAAAATAAAGAAACGGCTGTCCAGCCAAAACTGAGGCTTCAAACTTGATGAAAACAGTCTCTCAGACAATAACTCAAGGGCCGCTTGTGTTTTTTAGGCCTTCGCAAGATATCGGAAGTGTGTGCGCGGCAGGAGAGACAAATCCATGTTTTCGCGCCTTTTTTGCGATTTCAAGGTCGAAAAACACATAGGCCCCAAAATGAAAGAAACGGCTGCCGCGCCAAAACTATGGCTTCAAACTTGATGAAAACAGTCTCTCCCATAATAACTCACGGGCTGCTTGTGTTTTTTAGGCCTTTGCACGCTATCGGAAGTGTGTGCGCGGCAGGAGAGACAAATCCATGTTTTCGCGCCTTTTTTGCCATTTCCAGGTCGAAAAACACAAAGGCCCCAAAAATAAAGAAACGGCTGTCCAACCAAAACTGAGGCTTCAAACTTGATGAAAACAGTCTCTCAGACAATAACTCAAGGGCTGCTTGTGTTTTTTAGGCCTTCGCAAGATATCGGAAGTGTGTGCGCGGCAGGAGAGACAAATCAATGTTTTCGCGACTTTTTTGCGATTTCAAGGTCGAAAAATACATAGGCCCCAAAATGAAAGAAACGGCTGGCGCGCCAAAACTATGGCTTCAAACTTGATGAAAACAGTCTCTCCCATAATAACTCACGGGCTGCTTGTGTTTTTTAGGCCTTTGCACGCTATCGGAAGTGTGTGCGCGGCAGGAGAGACAAATCCATGTTTTCGCGCCTTTTTTGCCATTTCCAGGTCGAAAAACACAAAGGCCCCAAAAATAAAGAAACGGCTGTCCAGCTAAAACTGAGGCTTCAAACTTGATGAAAACAGTCTCTTAGACAATAACTCAAGGGCCGCTTGTGTTTTTTAGGCCTTCGCAAGCTATCGGAAGTGTGTGCGCGGCAGGAGAGACAAATCCATGTTTTCGCGCCTTTTTTGCCATTTCCAGGTCGAAAAACACAAAGGCCCCAAAATGAAAGAAACGGCTGGCGCGCCAAAACTATGGCTTCAAACTTGATGAAAACAGTCTCTCCCATAATAACTCACGGGCTGCTTGTGTTTTTTAGGCCTTTGCACGCTATCGGAAGTGTGTGCGCGGCAGGAGAGACAAATCCATGTTTTCGCGCCTTTTTTACCATTTCCAGGTCGAAAAACACAAAGGCCTCAAAAATAAAGAAACGGCTGTCCAGCCAAAACTGAGGCTTCAAACTTGATGAAAACAGTCTCTCAGACAATAACTCAAGGGCCGCTTGTGTTTTTTAGGCCTTCGCAAGCTATCGGAAGTGTGTGCGCGGCAGGAGAGACAAATCCATGTTTTCGCGCCTTTTTTACCATTTCCAGGTCGAAAAACACAAAGGCCTCAAAAATAAAGAAAAGGCTGTCCAGCCAAAACTGAGGCTTCAAACTTGATGAAAACAGTCGCTCAGACAATAACTCAAGGGCCGCTTGTGTTTTTTAGGCCTTCGCAAGCTATCGGAAGTGTGTGCGCGGCAGGAGAGACAAATCCATGTTTTCGCGCCTTTTTTGCCATTTCCAGGTCGAAAAACACAAAGGCCCCAAAATGAAAGAAACGGCTGCCGCGCCAAAACTATGACTTCAAACTTGATGAAAACAGTCTCTCCCACAATAACTCAAGGGCTGCTTGTGTTTTTTAGGTCTTCGCAAGATATCGGAAGTGTGTGCGCGGCAGGAGAGACAAATCAATGTTTTCGCGACTTTTTTGCGATTTCAAGGTCGAAAAACACATAGGCCCCAAAATGAAAGAAACGGCTGGCGCGCCAAAACTATGGCTTCAAACTTGATGAAAACAGTCTCTCCCATAATAACTCACAGGCTGCTTGTGTTTTTTAGGCCTTTGCACGCTATCGGAAGTGTGTGCGCGGCAGGAGAGACAAATCCATGTTTTCGCGCCTTTTTCGCCATTTCCAGGTCGAAAAACACAAAGGCCCCAAAATGAAAGAAACGGCTGGCGCGCCAAAACTATGGCTTCAAACTTGATGAAAACAGTCTCTCCCATAATAACTCACGGGCTGCTTGTGTTTTTTAGGCCTTTGCACGCTATCGGAAGTGTGTGCGCGGCAGGAGAGACAAATCCATGTTTTCGCGCCTTTTTTACCATTTCCAGGTCGAAAAACACAAAGGCCTCAAAAATAAAGAAACGGCTGTCCAGCCAAAACTGAGGCTTCAAACTTGATGAAAACAGTCTCTCAGACAATAACTCAAGGGCCGCTTGTGTTTTTTAGGCCTTCGCAAGCTATCGGAAGTGTGTGCGCGGCAGGAGAGACAAATCCATGTTTTCGCGCCTTTTTTGCCATTTCCAGGTCGAAAAACACAAAGGCCCCAAAATGAAAGAAACGGCTGCCGCGCCAAAACTATGACTTCAAACTTGATGAAAACAGTCTCTCCCACAATAACTCAAGGGCTGCTTGTGTTTTTTAGGCCTTCGCAAGATATCGGAAGTGTGAGCGCGGCAGGAGAGACAAATCAATGTTTTCGC
This sequence comes from Argentina silus, assembly GCF_951799395.1. NCBI lineage: Eukaryota > Metazoa > Chordata > Actinopteri > Argentiniformes > Argentinidae > Argentina > Argentina silus. The sequence continues at coordinate 217,793 of NW_028153183.1, forward strand.
GACTTTTTTGCGATTTCAAGGTCGAAAAACACATAGGCCCCAAAATGAAAGAAACGGCTGGCGCGCCAAAACTATGGCTTCAAACTTGATGAAAACAGTCTCTCCCATAATAACTCACAGGCTGCTTGTGTTTTTTAGGCCTTTGCACGCTATCGGAAGTGTGTGCGCGGCAGGAGAGACAAATCCATGTTTTCGCGCCTTTTTTGCCATTTCCAGGTCGAAAAACACAAAGGCCCCAAAATGAAAGAAACGGCTGCCGCGCCAAAACTATGACTTCAAACTTGATGAAAACAGTCTCTCCCACAATAACTCAAGGGCTGCTTGTGTTTTTTAGGCCTTCGCAAGATATCGGAAGTGTGTGCGCGGCAGGAGAGACAAATCAATGTTTTCGCGACTTTTTTGCGATTTCAAGGTCGAAAAACACATAGGCCCCAAAATGAAAGAAACGGCTGGCGCGCCAAAACTATGGCTTCAAACTTGATGAAAACAGTCTCTCCCACAATAACTCAAGGGCTGCTTGTGTTTTTTAGGCCTTCGCAAGATATCGGAAGTGTGTGCGCGGCAGGAGAGACAAATCAATGTTTTCGCGACTTTTTTGCGATTTCAAGGTCGAAAAACACATAGGCCCCAAAATGAAAGAAACGGCTGCCGCGCCAAAACTATGGCTTCAAACTTGATGAAAACAGTCTCTCCCATAATAACTCACGGGCTGCTTGTGTTTTTTAGGCCTTTGCACGCTATCGGAAGTGTGTGCGCGGCAGGAGAGACAAATCCATGTTTTCGCGCCTTTTTTGCCATTTCCAGGTCGAAAAACACAAAGGCCCCAAAATGAAAGAAACGGCTGCCGCGCCAAAACTATGACTTCAAACTTGATGAAAACAGTCTCTCCCACAATAACTCAAGGGCTGCTTGTGTTTTTTAGGCCTTTGCAAGATATCGGAAGTGTGTGCGCGGCAGGAGAGACAAATCCATGTTTTCGCGCCTTTTTTGCCATTTCCAGGTCGAAGAAAACAAAGGCCCCAAAAATAAAGAAACGGCTGTCCAGCCAAAACTGAGGCTTCAAACTTGATGAAAACAGTCTCTCCCACAATAACTCAAGGGCTGCTTGTGTTTTTTAGGCCTTTGCAAGATATCGGAAGTGTGTGCGCGGCAGGAGAGACAAATCCATGTTTTCGCGCCTTTTTTGCCATTTCCAGGTCGAAGAAAACAAAGGCCCCAAAATGAAAGAAACGGCTGCCGCGCCAAAACTATGACTTCAAACTTGATGAAAACAGTCTCTCCCACAATAACTCAAGGGCTGCTTGTGTTTTTTAGGTCTTCGCAAGATATCGGAAGTGTGTGCGCGGCAGGAGAGACAAATCAATGTTTTCGCGACTTTTTTGCGATTTCAAGGTCGAAAAACACATAGGCCCCAAAATGAAAGAAACGGCTGGCGCGCCAAAACTATGGCTTCAAACTTGATGAAAACAGTCTCTCCCATAATAACTCACAGGCTGCTTGTGTTTTTTAGGCCTTTGCACGCTATCGGAAGTGTGTGCGCGGCAGGAGAGACAAATCCATGTTTTCGCGCCTTTTTCGCCATTTCCAGGTCGAAAAACACAAAGGCCCCAAAATGAAAGAAACGGCTGGCGCGCCAAAACTATGGCTTCAAACTTGATGAAAACAGTCTCTCCCATAATAACTCACGGGCTGCTTGTGTTTTTTAGGCCTTTGCACGCTATCGGAAGTGTGTGCGCGGCAGGAGAGACAAATCCATGTTTTCGCGCCTTTTTTACCATTTCCAGGTCGAAAAACACAAAGGCCTCAAAAATAAAGAAACGGCTGTCCAGCCAAAACTGAGGCTTCAAACTTGATGAAAACAGTCTCTCAGACAATAACTCAAGGGCCGCTTGTGTTTTTTAGGCCTTCGCAAGCTATCGGAAGTGTGTGCGCGGCAGGAGAGACAAATCCATGTTTTCGCGCCTTTTTTGCCATTTCCAGGTCGAAAAACACAAAGGCCCCAAAATGAAAGAAACGGCTGCCGCGCCAAAACTATGACTTCAAACTTGATGAAAACAGTCTCTCCCACAATAACTCAAGGGCTGCTTGTGTTTTTTAGGCCTTCGCAAGATATCGGAAGTGTGAGCGCGGCAGGAGAGACAAATCAATGTTTTCGCGACTTTTTTGCGATTTCAAGGTCGAAAAACACATAGGCCCCAAAATGAAAGAAACGGCTGGCGCGCCAAAACTATGGCTTCAAACTTGATGAAAACAGTCTCTCCCATAATAACTCACAGGCTGCTTGTGTTTTTTAGGCCTTTGCACGCTATCGGAAGTGTGTGCGCGGCAGGAGAGACAAATCCATGTTTTCGCGCCTTTTTTGCCATTTCCAGGTCGAAAAACACAAAGGCCCCAAAATGAAAGAAACGGCTGCCGCGCCAAAACTATGACTTCAAACTTGATGAAAACAGTCTCTCCCACAATAACTCAAGGGCTGCTTGTGTTTTTTAGGCCTTCGCAAGATATCGGAAGTGTGTGCGCGGCAGGAGAGACAAATCAATGTTTTCGCGACTTTTTTGCGATTTCAAGGTCGAAAAACACATAGGCCCCAAAATGAAAGAAACGGCTGGCGCGCCAAAACTATGGCTTCAAACTTGATGAAAACAGTCTCTCCCACAATAACTCAAGGGCTGCTTGTGTTTTTTAGGCCTTCGCAAGATATCGGAAGTGTGTGCGCGGCAGGAGAGACAAATCAATGTTTTCGCGACTTTTTTGCGATTTCAAGGTCGAAAAACACATAGGCCCCAAAATGAAAGAAACGGCTGCCGCGCCAAAACTATGGCTTCAAACTTGATGAAAACAGTCTCTCCCATAATAACTCACGGGCTGCTTGTGTTTTTTAGGCCTTTGCACGCTATCGGAAGTGTGTGCGCGGCAGGAGAGACAAATCCATGTTTTCGCGCCTTTTTTGCCATTTCCAGGTCGAAAAACACAAAGGCCCCAAAATGAAAGAAACGGCTGCCGCGCCAAAACTATGACTTCAAACTTGATGAAAACAGTCTCTCCCACAATAACTCAAGGGCTGCTTGTGTTTTTTAGGCCTTTGCAAGATATCGGAAGTGTGTGCGCGGCAGGAGAGACAAATCCATGTTTTCGCGCCTTTTTTGCCATTTCCAGGTCGAAGAAAACAAAGGCCCCAAAAATAAAGAAACGGCTGTCCAGCCAAAACTGAGGCTTCAAACTTGATGAAAACAGTCTCTCAGACAATAACTCAAGGGCTGCTTGTGTTTTTTAGGCCTTCGCAAGATATCGTAAGTGTGTGCGCGGCAGGAGAGACAAATCAATGTTTTCGCGACTTTTTTGCGATTTCAAGGTCGAAAAACACATAGGCCCCAAAATGAAAGAAACGGCTGGCGCGCCAAAACTATGGCTTCAAACTTGATGAAAACAGTCTCTCCCACAACAACTCAAGGGCCGCTTGTGTTTTTTAGGCCTTCGCAAGCTATCGGAAGTGTGTGCGCGGCAGGAGAGAGAAATCCATGTTTTCGCGCCTTTTTTGCCATTTCCAGGTCGAAAAACACAAAGGCCCCAAAATGAAAGAAACGGCTGCCGCGCCAAAACTATGGCTTCAAACTTGATGAAAACTGTCTCTCCCACAATAACTCAAGGGCTGCTTGTGTTTTTTAGGCCTTCGCAAGATATCGGAAGTGTGTGCGCGGCAGGAGAGACAAATCCATGTTTTCGCGCCTTTTTTGCGATTTCAAGGTCGAAAAACACATAGGCCCCAAAATGAAAGAAATGGCTGCCGCGCCAAAACTATGGCTTCAAACTTGATGAAAACAGTCTCTCCCATAATAACTCACGGGCTGCTTGTGTTTTTTAGGCCTTTGCACGCTATCGGAAGTGTGTGCGCGGCAGGAGAGACAAATCCATGTTTTCGCGCCTTTTTTGCCATTTCCAGGTCGAAAAACACAAAGGCCCCAAAAATAAAGAAACGGCTGTCCAACCAAAACTGAGGCTTCAAACTTGATGAAAACAGTCTCTCAGACAATAACTCAAGGGCTGCTTGTGTTTTTTAGGCCTTCGCAAGATATCGGAAGTGTGTGCGCGGCAGGAGAGACAAATCAATGTTTTCGCGACTTTTTTGCGATTTCAAGGTCGAAAAACACATAGGCTCCAAAATGAAAGAAACGGCTGGCGCGCCAAAACTATGGCTTCAAACTTGATGAAAACAGTCTCTCCCATAATAACTCACGGGCTGCTTGTGTTTTTTAGGCCTTTGCACGCTATCGGAAGTGTGTGCGCGGCAGGAGAGACAAATCCATGTTTTCGCGCCTTTTTTGCCATTTCCAGGTCGAAAAACACAAAGGCCCCAAAAATAAAGAAACGGCTGTCCAGCTAAAACTGAGGCTTCAAACTTGATGAAAACAGTCTCTTAGACAATAACTCAAGGGCCGCTTGTGTTTTTTAGGCCTTCGCAAGCTATCGGAAGTGTGTGCGCGGCAGGAGAGACAAATCCATGTTTTCGCGCCTTTTTTGCCATTTCCAGTTCGAAAAACACAAAGGCCCCAAAATGAAAGAAACGGCTGCCGCGCCAAAACTATGACTTCAAACTTGATGAAAACAGTCTCTCCCACAATAACTCAAGGGCTGCTTGTGTTTTTTAGGCCTTCGCAAGATATCGGAAGTGTGTGCGCGGCAGGAGAGACAAATCAATGTTTTCGCGACTTTTTTGCGATTTCAAGGTCGAAAAACACATAGGCCCCAAAATGAAAGAAACGGCTGGCGCGCCAAAACTATGGCTTCAAACTTGATGAAAACAGTCTCTCCCATAATAACTCACGGGCTGCTTGTGTTTTTTAGGCCTTTGCACGCTATCGGAAGTGTGTGCGCGGCAGGAGAGACAAATCCATGTTTTCGCGCCTTTTTTGCGATTTCAAGGTCGAAAAACACACAGGCCCCATAATGAAAGCCCTCCTGCTGTGCCTCCTGAAAGCCCTCCTGCTGTGGCAAGCCCCTCTGAATTACATTACATACCCATAATGCCTGTTACAGCCACATGAAGAAAGAGGTGAGGAAAAATAAGGTAGGAGCACATAAACATACATAACGTAAACATAAACATACATAACGTAAACATAAACATATATAACGTAAACATAAACATACATAACGTAAACATAAACATACATAACGTAAACATAAACATATATAACATAAACATACATAACGTAAACATAAACATACATAACGTAAACATAAACATACATAACGTAAACATAAACATACATAACGTAAACATAAACATATATAACGTAAACATACATAACGTAAACATAAACATACATAACGTAAACATAAACATACATAACGTAAACATAAACATACATAACGTAAACATAAACATATATAACGTAAACATACATAACGTAAACATAAACATACATAACGTAAACATAAACATACATAACGTAAACATAAACATACATAACGTAAACATAAACATACATAACGTAAACATACATAATGTAAACATAAACATATATAACGTAAACATACATAACGTAAACATAAACATACATAACGTAAACATAAACATACGTAACATAAACATATATAACGTAAACATAAACATATATAACGTAAACATACATAACGTAAACATAAACATACGCAACGTAAACATAAACATACGCAACGTAAACATAATCATATATAACGTAAACATACATAACGTAAACATAAACATACATAACGTAAACATAAACATACATAACGTAAACATAAACATATATAACGTAAACATAAACATATATAACGTAAACATAAACATATATAACGTAAACATACATAACGTAAACATAAACATACATAACGTAAACATAAACATATATAACGTAAACATAAACATATATAACGTAAACATACATAACGTAAACATAAACATACGTAACGTAAACATAAACATACATAACGTAAACATAAACATACATAACGTAAACATAAACATATATAACGTAAACATAAACATATATAACGTAAACATACATAACGTAAACATAAACATACATAACGTAAACATACGTAACGTAAACGTAAACATACGTAACGTAAACGTAAACATATATAACGTAAACGTAAACATACATAACGTAAACGTAAACATACATAACGTAAACATAAACATACATAACGTAAACATAAACATACATAACGTAAACATAAACATACATAACGTAAACATAAACATATATAACGTAAACATACATAACGTAAACATAAACATACATAACGTAAACATACGTAACGTAAACGTAAACATACATAACGTAAACGTAAACATACATAACGTAAACATAAACATACATAACGTAAACATAAACATACATAGCGTAAACATAAACATACATAACGTAAACATAAACATACATAACGTAAACATAAACATACATAACGTAAACATAAACATATATAACGTAAACATACATAACGTAAACATAAACATACATAACGTAAACATAAACATACATAACGTAAACATAAACATATATAACGTAAACATAAACATATATAACGTAAACATACATAACGTAAACATAAACATACATAACGTAAACATAAACATACATAACGTAAACATAAACATACATAACGTAAACATAAACATACATAACGTAAACATACATAATGTAAACATAAACATATATAACGTAAACATACATAACGTAAACATAAACATACATAACGTAAACATAAACATACATAACGTAAACATAAACATACATAACGTAAACATAAACATACATAACGTAAACATACATAATGTAAACATAAACATATATAACGTAAACATACATAACGTAAACATAAACATACATAACGTAAACATAAACATACGTAACATAAACATATATAACGTAAACATAAACATATATAACGTAAACATAAACATATATAACGTAAACATACATAACGTAAACATAAACATACATAACGTAAACATACGTAACGTAAACGTAAACATACGTAACGTAAACGTAAACATATATAACGTAAACGTAAACATACATAACGTAAACGTAAACATACATAACGTAAACATAAACATACATAACGTAAACATAAACATACATAACGTAAACATAAACATACATAACGTAAACATAAACATATATAACGTAAACATACATAACGTAAACATAAACATACATAACGTAAACATACGTAACGTAAACGTAAACATACATAACGTAAACGTAAACATACATAACGTAAACATAAACATACATAACGTAAACATAAACATATATAACGTAAACATACATAACGTAAACATAAACATACATAACGTAAACATAAACATATATAACGTAAACATAAACATATATAACGTAAACATAAACATATATAACGTAAACATAAACATATATAACGTAAACATACATAACGTAAACATAAACATATATAACGTAAACATACATAAGGTAAACATAAACATACATAACGTAAACATAAACATATATAATGTAAACATAAACATACATAACGTAAACATACATAACGTAAACATAAACATACATAACGTAAACATACATAACGTAAACATAAACATACATAACGTAAACATAAACATATATAACGTAAACATAAACATATATAATGTAAACATAAACATACATAACGTAAACATAAACATACATAACGTAAACATACATAACGTAAACATAAACATACATAACGTAAACATAAACATACATAACGTAAACATAAACATACATAACGTAAACATAAACATACGTAACGTAAACATACGCAACGTAAACATAAACATACGCAACATAAACATACATAACGTAAACATAAACATACATAACGTAAACATACATAACGTAAACATAAACATACATAACGTAAACATAAACATATATAACATAAACATACATAACGTAAACATAAACATACATAGCGTAAACATAAACATATATAACGTAAACATAAACATACATAACGTAAACATAAACATACATAACGTAAACATAAACATATATAACGTAAACATACATAACGTAAACATAAACATACATAACGTAAACATAAACATACATAACGTAAACATAAACATATATAACGTAAACATAAACATATATAACGTAAACATACATAACGTAAACATAAACATACATAACGTAAACATAAACATACATAACGTAAACATAAACATACATAACGTAAACATAAACATACATAACGTAAACATACATAATGTAAACATAAACATATATAACGTAAACATACATAACGTAAACATAAACATACATAACGTAAACATAAACATACGTAACATAAACATATATAACGTAAACATAAACATATATAACGTAAACATAAACATATATAACGTAAACATAAACATATATAACGTAAACATAAACATATATAACGTAAACATAAACATATATAACGTAAACATACATAACGTAAACATAAACATACATAACGTAAACATAAACATATATAACGTAAACATAAACATACGCAACGTAAACATAAACATATATAACGTAAACATAAACATATATAACGTAAACATAAACATATATAACGTAAACATACATAACGTAAACATAAACATACATAACGTAAACATAAACATATATAACGTAAACATAAACATATATAACGTAAACATACATAACGTAAACATAAACATACGTAACGTAAACATAAACATACATAACGTAAACATAAACATACATAACGTAAACATAAACATATATAACGTAAACATAAACATATATAACGTAAACATACATAACGTAAACATAAACATACATAACGTAAACATACGTAACGTAAACGTAAACATACGTAACGTAAACGTAAACATATATAACGTAAACGTAAACATACATAACGTAAACGTAAACATACATAACGTAAACATAAACATACATAACGTAAACATAAACATACATAACGTAAACATAAACATACATAACGTAAACATAAACATATATAACGTAAACATACATAACGTAAACATAAACATACATAACGTAAACATACGTAACGTAAACGTAAACATACATAACGTAAACGTAAACATACATAACGTAAACATAAACATACATAACGTAAACATAAACATATATAACGTAAACATACATAACGTAAACATAAACATACATAACGTAAACATAAACATATATAACGTAAACATAAACATATATAACGTAAACATAAACATATATAACGTAAACATACATAACGTAAACATAAACATATATAACGTAAACATACATAAGGTAAACATAAACATACATAAGGTAAACATAAACATATATAATGTAAACATAAACATACATAACGTAAACATACATAACGTAAACATAAACATACATAACATAAACATACATAACGTAAACATAAACATACATAACGTAAACATACATAACGTAAACATAAACATACATAACGTAAACATAAACATACATAACGTAAACATAAACATACGTAACGTAAACATACGCAACGTAAACATAAACATACGCAACATAAACATACATAACGTAAACATAAACATACATAACGTAAACATACATAACGTAAACATAAACATATATAACGTAAACATACATAATGTAAACATAAACATATATAACGTAAACATACATAACGTAAACATAAACATACATAACGTAAACATAAACATACATAACGTAAACATAAACATACATAATGTAAACATAAACATATATAACGTAAACATAAACATACATAACAAACATATATAACGTAAACATAAACATATATAACATAAACATAAACATACATAACGTAAACATAAACATACGTAACGTAAACATACACATACATAACGTGAACATAAACATACATAACGTAACATAAACATACATAACATAAACATAAACATACATAACGTAAACATAAACATACATAACATAAACATACATACCATAAACATACATACCATAAACATAAACATACATACCATAAACATACATACCATAAACATAAACATACATAACATAAACATACATAACATAAACATACATACCATAAACATAAACATACATAACATAAACATACATAACATAAATATAAACATACATAACATAAACATACATAACATAAAAGGGCCGCTTGTGTTTTTTAGGCCTTCGCAAGCTATCGGAAGTGTGTGCGCGGCAGGAGAGACAAATCCATGTTTTCGCGCCTTTTTTGCCATTTCCAGGTCGAAAAACACAAAGGCCCCAAAATGAAAGAAACGGCTGCCGCGCCAAAACTATGGCTTCAAACTTGATGAAAACTGTCTCTCCCACAATAACTCAAGGGCTGCTTGTGTTTTTTAGGCCTTCGCAAGATATCGGAAGTGTGTGCACGGCAGGAGAGACAAATCCATGTTTTCGCGCCTTTTTTGCCATTTCCAGGTCGAAAAACACAAAGGCCCTAAAATGAAAGAAACGGCTGCCGCGCCAAAACTATGGCTTCAAACTTGATGAAAACTGTCTCTCCCACAATAACTCAAGGGCTGCTTGTGTTTTTTAGGCCTTCGCAAGATATCGGAAGTGTGTGCGCGGCAGGAGAGACAAATCCATGTTTTCGCGCCTTTTTTGCGATTTCAAGGTCGAAAAACACATAGGCCCCAAAATGAAAGAAACGGCTGCCGCGCCAAAACTATGGCTTCAAACTTGATGAAAACAGTCTCTCCCATAATAACTCACGGGCTGCTTGTGTTTTTTAGGCCTTTGCACGCTATCGGAAGTGTGTGCGCGGCAGGAGAGACAAATCCATGTTTTCGCGCCTTTTTTGCCATTTCCAGGTCGAAAAACACAAAGGCCCCAAAAATAAAGAAACTGCTGTCCAACCAAAACTGAGGCTTCAAACTTGATGAAAACAGTCTCTCAGACAATAACTCAAGGGCTGCTTGTGTTTTTTAGGCCTTCGCAAGATATCGGAAGTGTGTGCGCGGCAGGAGAGACAAATCAATGTTTTCGCGACTTTTTTGCGATTTCAAGGTCGAAAAACACATAGGCCCCAAAATGAAAGAAACGGCTGGCGCGCCAAAACTATGGCTTCAAACTTGATGAAAACAGTCTCTCCCACAATAACTCAAGGGCTGCTTGTGTTTTTTAGGCCTTCGCAAGATATCGGAAGTGTGAGCGCGGCAGGAGAGACAAATCAATGTTTTCGCGACTTTTTTGCGATTTCAAGGTCGAAAAACACATAGGCCCCAAAATGAAAGAAACGGCTGGCGCGCCAAAACTATGGCTTCAAACTTGATGAAAACAGTCTCTCCCATAATAACTCACAGGCTGCTTGTGTTTTTTAGGCCTTTGCACGCTATCGGAAGTGTGTGCGCGGCAGGAGAGACAAATCCATGTTTTCGCGCCTTTTTTGCCATTTCCAGGTCGAAAAACACAAAGGCCCCAAAATGAAAGAAACGGCTGCCGCGCCAAAACTATGACTTCAAACTTGATGAAAACAGTCTCTCCCACAATAACTCAAGGGCTGCTTGTGTTTTTTAGGCCTTCGCAAGATATCGGAAGTGTGTGCGCGGCAGGAGAGACAAATCAATGTTTTCGCGAATTTTTTGCGATTTCAAGGTCGAAAAACACATAGGCCCCAAAATGAAAGAAACGGCTGGCGCGCCAAAACTATGGCTTCAAACTTGATGAAAACAGTCTCTCCCATAATAACTCACGGGCTGCTTGTGTTTTTTAGGCCTTTGCACGCTATCGGAAGTGTGTGCGCGGCAGGAGAGACAAATCCATGTTTTCGCGCCTTTTTTGCCATTTCCAGGTCGAAAAACACAAAGGCCCCAAAAATAAAGAAACGGCTGTCCAGCCAAAACTGAGGCTTCAAACTTGATGAAAACAGTCTCTCAGACAATAACTCAAGGGCTGCTTGTGTTTTTTAGGCCTTCGCAAGATATCGGAAGTGTGTGCGCGGCAGGAGAGACAAATCAATGTTTTCGCGACTTTTTTGCGATTTCAAGGTCGAAAAACACATAGGCCCCAAAATGAAAGAAACGGCTGGCGCGCCAAAACTATGGCTTCAAACTTGATGAAAACAGTCTCTCCCATAATAACTCACAGGCTGCTTGTGTTTTTTAGGCCTTTGCACGCTATCGGAAGTGTGTGCGCGGCAGGAGAGACAAATCCATGTTTTCGCGCCTTTTTTGCCATTTCCAGGTCGAAAAACACAAAGGCCCCAAAATGAAAGAAACGGCTGCCGCGCCAAAACTATGACTTCAAACTTGATGAAAACAGTCTCTCCCACAATAACTCAAGGGCTGCTTGTGTTTTTTAGGCCTTCGCAAGATATCGGAAGTGTGTGCGCGGCAGGAGAGACAAATCAATGTTTTCGCGACTTTTTTGCGATTTCAAGGTCGAAAAACACATAGGCCCCAAAATGAAAGAAACGGCTGGCGCGCCAAAACTATGGCTTCAAACTTGATGAAAACAGTCTCTCCCACAATAACTCAAGGGCTGCTTGTGTTTTTTAGGCCTTCGCAAGATATCGGAAGTGTGTGCGCGGCAGGAGAGACAAATCAATGTTTTCGCGAATTTTTTGCGATTTCAAGGTCGAAAAACACATAGGCCCCAAAATGAAAGAAACGGCTGGCGCGCCAAAACTATGGCTTCAAACTTGATGAAAACAGTCTCTCCCATAATAACTCACGGGCTGCTTGTGTTTTTTAGGCCTTTGCACGCTATCGGAAGTGTGTGCGCGGCAGGAGAGACAAATCCATGTTTTCGCGCCTTTTTTGCCATTTCCAGGTCGAAAAACACAAAGGCCCCAAAAATAAAGAAACGGCTGTCCAGCCAAAACTGAGGCTTCAAACTTGATGAAAACAGTCTCTCAGACAATAACTCAAGGGCTGCTTGTGTTTTTTAGGCCTTCGCAAGATATCGGAAGTGTGTGCGCGGCAGGAGAGACAAATCAATGTTTTCGCGACTTTTTTGCGATTTCAAGGTCGAAAAACACATAGGCCCCAAAATGAAAGAAACGGCTGCCCCGCCAAAACTATGGCTTCAAACTTGATGAAAACAGTCTCTCCCATAATAACTCAAGGGCTGCTTGTGTTTTTTAGGCCTTCGCAAGATATCGGAAGTGTGTGCGCGGCAGGAGAGACAAATCAATGTTTTCGCGACTTTTTTGCGATTTCAAGGTCGAAAAACACATAGGCCCCAAAATGAAAGAAACGGCTGCCGCGCCAAAACTATGGCTTCAAACTTGATGAAAACAGTCTCTCCCATAATAACTCACAGGCTGCTTGTGTTTTTTAGGCCTTTGCACGCTATCGGAAGTGTGTGCGCGGCAGGAGAGACAAATCCATGTTTTCGCGCCTTTTTTGCGATTTCAAGGTCGAAAAACACATAGGCCCCAAAATGAAAGAAACGGCTGGCGCGCCAAAACTATGGCTTCAAACTTGATGAAAACAGTCTCTCCCATAATAACTCACAGGCTGCTTGTGTTTTTTAGGCCTTTGCACGCTATCGGAAGTGTGTGCGCGGCAGGAGAGACAAATCCATGTTTTCGCGCCTTTTTTGCCATTTCCAGGTCGAAAAACACAAAGGCCCCAAAATGAAAGAAACGGCTGACGCGCCAAAACTATGGCTTCAAACTTGATGAAAACAGTCTCTCCCATAATAACTCACGGGCTGCTTGTGTTTTTTAGGCCTTTGCACGCTATCGGAAGTGTGTGCGAGGCAGGAGAGACAAATCCATGTTTTCGCGCCTTTTTTACCATTTCCAGGTCGAAAAACACAAAGGCCTCAAAAATAAAGAAACGGCTGTCCAGCCAAAACTGAGGCTTCAAACTTGATGAAAACAGTCTCTCAGACAATAACTCAAGGGCCGCTTGTGTTTTTTAGGCCTTCGCAAGCTATCGGAAGTGTGTGCGCGGCAGGAGAGACAAATCCATGTTTTCGCGCCTTTTTTGCCATTTCCAGGTCGAAAAACACAAAGGCCCCAAAATGAAAGAAACGGCTGCCACGCCAAAACTATGACTTCAAACTTGATGAAAACAGTCTCTCCCACAATAACTCAAGGGCTGCTTGTGTTTTTTAGGCCTTCGCAAGATATCGGAAGTGTGAGCGCGGCAGGAGAGACAAATCAATGTTTTCGCGACTTTTTTGCGATTTCAAGGTCGAAAAACACATAGGCCCCAAAATGAAAGAAACGGCTGGCGCGCCAAAACTATGGCTTCAAACTTGATGAAAACAGTCTCTCCCATAATAACTCACAGGCTGCTTGTGTTTTTTAGGCCTTTGCACGCTATCGGAAGTGTGTGCGCGGCAGGAGAGACAAATCCATGTTTTCGCGCCTTTTTTGCCATTTCCAGGTCGAAAAACACAAAGGCCCCAAAATGAAAGAAACGGCTGCCGCGCCAAAACTATGACTTCAAACTTGATGAAAACAGTCTCTCCCACAATAACTCAAGGGCTGCTTGTGTTTTTTAGGCCTTCGCAAGATATCGGAAGTGTGTGCGCGGCAGGAGAGACAAATCAATGTTTTCGCGACTTTTTTGCGATTTCAAGGTCGAAAAACACATAGGCCCCAAAATGAAAGAAACGGCTGGCGCGCCAAAACTATGGCTTCAAACTTGATGAAAACAGTCTCTCCCACAATAACTCAAGGGCTGCTTGTGTTTTTTAGGCCTTCGCAAGATATCGGAAGTGTGTGCGCGGCAGGAGAGACAAATCAATGTTTTCGCGAATTTTTTGCGATTTCAAGGTCGAAAAACACATAGGCCCCAAAATGAAAGAAACGGCTGGCGCGCCAAAACTATGGCTTCAAACTTGATGAAAACAGTCTCTCCCATAATAACTCACGGGCTGCTTGTGTTTTTTAGGCCTTTGCACGCTATCGGAAGTGTGTGCGCGGCAGGAGAGACAAATCCATGTTTTCGCACCTTTTTTGCCATTTCCAGGTCGAAAAACACAAAGGCCCCAAAAATAAAGAAACGGCTGTCCAGCCAAAACTGAGGCTTCAAACTTGATGAAAACAGTCTCTCAGACAATAACTCAAGGGCTGCTTGTGTTTTTTAGGCCTTCGCAAGATATCGGAAGTGTGTGCGCGGCAGGAGAGACAAATCAATGTTTTCGCGACTTTTTTGCGATTTCAAGGTCGAAAAACACATAGGCCCCAAAATGAAAGAAACGGCTGCCGCGCCAAAACTATGGCTTCAAACTTTATGAAAACAGTCTCTCCCATAATAACTCACGGGCTGCTTGTGTTTTTTAGGCCTTTGCACGCTATCGGAAGTGTGTGCGCGGCAGGAGAGACAAATCCATGTTTTCGCGCCTTTTTTGCCATTTCCAGGTCGAAAAACACAAAGGCCCCAAAATGAAAGAAACGGCTGCCGCGCCAAAACTATGACTTCAAACTTGATGAAAACAGTCTCTCCCACAATAACTCAAGGGCTGCTTGTGTTTTTTAGGCCTTTGCAAGATATCGGAAGTGTGTGCGCGGCAGGAGAGACAAATCAATGTTTTCGCGACTTTTTTGCGATTTCAAGGTCGAAAAACACATAGGCCCCAAAATGAAAGAAACGGCTGGCGCGCCAAAACTATGGCTTCTAATTTGATGAAAACAGTCTCTCCCATAATAACTCACGGGCTGCTTGTGTTTTTTAGACCTTTGCACGCTATCGGAAGTGTGTGCGCGGCAGGAGAGACAAATCCATGTTTTCGCGCCTTTTTTGCCATTTCCAGGTCGAAGAAAACAAAGGCCCCAAAAATAAAGAAACGGCTGTCCAGCCAAAACTGAGGCTTCAAACTTGATGAAAACAGTCTCTCAGACAATAACTCAAGGGCTGCTTGTGTTTTTTAGGCCTTCGCAAGATATCGTAAGTGTGTGCGCGGCAGGAGAGACAAATCAATGTTTTCGCGACTTTTTTGCGATTTCAAGGTCGAAAAACACATAGGCCCCAAAATGAAAGAAACGGCTGGCGCGCCAAAACTATGGCTTCAAACTTGATGAAAACAGTCTCTCCCACAACAACTCAAGGGCTGCTTGTGTTTTTTAGGCCTTCGCAAGATATCGGAAGTGTGTGCGCGGCAGGAGAGACAAATCAATGTTTTCGCGCCTTTTTTGCCATTTCCAGGTCGAAAAACACAAAGGCCCCAAAAATAAAGAAACGGCTGTCCAGCCAAAACTGAGGCTTCAAACTTGATGAAAACAGTCTCTCAGACAATAACTCAAGGGCCGCTTGTGTTTTTTAGGCCTTCGCAAGATATCGGAAGTGTGTGCGCGGCAGGAGAGACAAATCCATGTTTTCGCGCCTTTTTTGCGATTTCAAGGTCGAAAAACACATAGGCCCCAAAATGAAAGAAACGGCTGCCGCGCCAAAACTATGGCTTCAAACTTGATGAAAACAGTCTCTCCCATAATAACTCACGGGCTGCTTGTGTTTTTTAGGCCTTTGCACGCTATCGGAAGTGTGTGCGCGGCAGGAGAGACAAATCCATGTTTTCGCGCCTTTTTTGCCATTTCCAGGTCGAAAAACACAAAGGCCCCAAAAATAAAGAAACGGCTGTCCAACCAAAACTGAGGCTTCAAACTTGATGAAAACAGTCTCTCAGACAATAACTCAAGGGCTGCTTGTGTTTTTTAGGCTTTCGCAAGATATCGGAAGTGTGTGCGCGGCAGGAGAGACAAATCAATGTTTTCGCGACTTTTTTGCGATTTCAAGGTCGAAAAATACATAGGCCCCAAAATGAAAGAAACGGCTGGCGCGCCAAAACTATGGCTTCAAACTTGATGAAAACAGTCTCTCCCATAATAACTCACGGGCTGCTTGTGTTTTTTAGGCCTTTGCACGCTATCGGAAGTGTGTGCGCGGCAGGAGAGACAAATCCATGTTTTCGCGCCTTTTTTGCCATTTCCAGGTCGAAAAACACAAAGGCCCCAAAAATAAAGAAACGGCTGTCCAGCTAAAACTGAGGCTTCAAACTTGATGAAAACAGTCTCTTAGACAATAACTCAAGGGCCGCTTGTGTTTTTTAGGCCTTCGCAAGCTATCGGAAGTGTGTGCGCGGCAGGAGAGACAAATCCATGTTTTCGCGCCTTTTTTGCCATTTCCAGGTCGAAAAACACAAAGGCCCCAAAATGAAAGAAACGGCTGGCGCGCCAAAACTATGGCTTCAAACTTGATGAAAACAGTCTCTCCCATAATAACTCACGGGCTGCTTGTGTTTTTTAGGCCTTTGCACGCTATCGGAAGTGTGTGCGCGGCAGGAGAGACAAATCCATGTTTTCGCGCCTTTTTTACCATTTCCAGGTCGAAAAACACAAAGGCCTCAAAAATAAAGAAACGGCTGTCCAGCCAAAACTGAGGCTTCAAACTTGATGAAAACAGTCTCTCAGACAATAACTCAAGGGCCGCTTGTGTTTTTTAGGCCTTCGCAAGCTATCGGAAGTGTGTGCGCGGCAGGAGAGACAAATCCATGTTTTCGCGCCTTTTTTGCCATTTCCAGGTCGAAAAACACAAAGGCCCCAAAATGAAAGAAACGGCTGCCGCGCCAAAACTATGACTTCAAACTTGATGAAAACAGTCTCTCCCACAATAACTCAAGGGCTGCTTGTGTTTTTTAGGCCTTCGCAAGATATCGGAAGTGTGTGCGCGGCAGGAGAGACAAATCAATGTTTTCGCGACTTTTTTGCGATTTCAAGGTCGAAAAACACATAGGCCCCAAAATGAAAGAAACGGCTGGCGCGCCAAAACTATGGCTTCAAACTTGATGAAAACAGTCTCTCCCATAATAACTCACAGGCTGCTTGTGTTTTTTAGGCCTTTGCACGCTATCGGAAGTGTGTGCGCGGCAGGAGAGACAAATCCATGTTTTCGCGCCTTTTTTGCCATTTCCAGGTCGAAAAACACAAAGGCCCCAAAATGAAAGAAACGGCTGGCGCGCCAAAACTATGGCTTCAAACTTGATGAAAACAGTCTCTCCCATAATAACTCACGGGCTGCTTGTGTTTTTTAGGCCTTTGCACGCTATCGGAAGTGTGTGCGCGGCAGGAGAGACAAATCCATGTTTTCGCGCCTTTTTTACCATTTCCAGGTCGAAAAACACAAAGGCCTCAAAAATAAAGAAAAGGCTGTCCAGCCAAAACTGAGGCTTCAAACTTGATGAAAACAGTCGCTCAGACAATAACTCAAGGGCCGCTTGTGTTTTTTAGGCCTTCGCAAGCTATCGGAAGTGTGTGCGCGGCAGGAGAGACAAATCCATGTTTTCGCGCCTTTTTTGCCATTTCCAGGTCGAAAAACACAAAGGCCCCAAAATGAAAGAAACGGCTGGCGCGCCAAAACTATGGCTTCAAACTTGATGAAAACAGTCTCTCCCATAATAACTCACAGGCTGCTTGTGTTTTTTAGGCCTTTGCACGCTATCGGAAGTGTGTGCGCGGCAGGAGAGACAAATCCATGTTTTCGCGCCTTTTTTGCCATTTCCAGGTCGAAAAACACAAAGGCCCCAAAATGAAAGAAACGGCTGGCGCGCTAAAACTATGGCTTCAAACTTGATGAAAACAGTCTCTCCCATAATAACTCACGGGCTGCTTGTGTTTTTTAGGCCTTTGCACGCTATCGGAAGTGTGTGCGCGGCAGGAGAGACAAATCCATGTTTTCGCGCCTTTTTTACCATTTCCAGGTCGAAAAACACAAAGGCCTCAAAAATAAAGAAAAGGCTGTCCAGCCAAAACTGAGGCTTCAAACTTGATGAAAACAGTCGCTCAGACAATAACTCAAGGGCCGCTTGTGTTTTTTAGGCCTTCGCAAGCTATCGGAAGTGTGTGCGCGGCAGGAGAGACAAATCCATGTTTTCGCGCCTTTTTTGCCATTTCCAGGTCGAAAAACACAAAGGCCCCAAAATGAAAGAAACGGCTGCCGCGCCAAAACTATGACTTCAAACTTGATGAAAACAGTCTCTCCCACAATAACTCAAGGGCTGCTTGTGTTTTTTAGGTCTTCGCAAGATATCGGAAGTGTGTGCGCGGCAGGAGAGACAAATCAATGTTTTCGCGACTTTTTTGCGATTTCAAGGTCGAAAAACACATAGGCCCCAAAATGAAAGAAACGGCTGGCGCGCCAAAACTATGGCTTCAAACTTGATGAAAACAGTCTCTCCCATAATAACTCACAGGCTGCTTGTGTTTTTTAGGCCTTTGCACGCTATCGGAAGTGTGTGCGCGGCAGGAGAGACAAATCCATGTTTTCGCGCCTTTTTCGCCATTTCCAGGTCGAAAAACACAAAGGCCCCAAAATGAAAGAAACGGCTGTCCAGCCAAAACTGAGGCTTCAAACTTGATGAAAACAGTCTCTCAGACAATAACTCAAGGGCCGCTTGTGTTTTTTAGGCCTTCGCAAGCTATCGGAAGTGTGTGCGCGGCAGGAGAGACAAATCCATGTTTTCGCGCCTTTTTTGCCATTTCCAGGTCGAAAAACACAAAGGCCCCAAAATGAAAGAAACGGCTGCCGCGCCAAAACTATGACTTCAAACTTGATGAAAACAGTCTCTCCCACAATAACTCAAGGGCTGCTTGTGTTTTTTAGGCCTTCGCAAGATATCGGAAGTGTGAGCGCGGCAGGAGAGACAAATCAATGTTTTCGCGACTTTTTTGCGATTTCAAGGTCGAAAAACACATAGGCCCCAAAATGAAAGAAACGGCTGGCGCGCCAAAACTATGGCTTCAAACTTGATGAAAACAGTCTCTCCCATAATAACTCACAGGCTGCTTGTGTTTTTTAGGCCTTTGCACGCTATCGGAAGTGTGTGCGCGGCAGGAGAGACAAATCCATGTTTTCGCGCCTTTTTTGCCATTTCCAGGTCGAAAAACACAAAGGCCCCAAAATGAAAGAAACGGCTGCCGCGCCAAAACTATGACTTCAAACTTGATGAAAACAGTCTCTCCCACAATAACTCAAGGGCTGCTTGTGTTTTTTAGGCCTTCGCAAGATATCGGAAGTGTGTGCGCGGCAGGAGAGACAAATCAATGTTTTCGCGACTTTTTTGCGATTTCAAGGTCGAAAAACACATAGGCCCCAAAATGAAAGAAACGGCTGGCGCGCCAAAACTATGGCTTCAAACTTGATGAAAACAGTCTCTCCCACAATAACTCAAGGGCTGCTTGTGTTTTTTAGGCCTTCGCAAGATATCGGAAGTGTGTGCGCGGCAGGAGAGACAAATCAATGTTTTCGCGACTTTTTTGCGATTTCAAGGTCGAAAAACACATAGGCCCCAAAATGAAAGAAACGGCTGGCGCGCCAAAACTATGGCTTCAAACTTGATGAAAACAGTCTCTCCCATAATAACTCACGGGCTGCTTGTGTTTTTTAGGCCTTTGCACGCTATCGGAAGTGTGTGCGCGGCAGGAGAGACAAATCCATGTTTTCGCGCCTTTTTTGCCATTTCCAGGTCGAAAAACACAAAGGCCCCAAAAATAAAGAAACGGCTGTCCAGCTAAAACTGAGGCTTCAAACTTGATGAAAACAGTCTCTTAGACAATAACTCAAGGGCCGCTTGTGTTTTTTAGGCCTTCGCAAGCTATCGGAAGTGTGTGCGCGGCAGGAGAGACAAATCCATGTTTTCGCGCCTTTTTTGCCATTTCCAGGTCGAAAAACACAAAGGCCCCAAAATGAAAGAAACGGCTGCCGCGCCAAAACTATGGCTTCAAACTTGATGAAAACTGTCTCTCCCACAATAACTCAAGGGCTGCTTGTGTTTTTTAGGCCTTCGCAAGATATCGGAAGTGTGTGCGCGGCAGGAGAGACAAATCAATGTTTTCGCGACTTTTTTGCGATTTCAAGGTCGAAAAACACATAGGCCCCAAAATGAAAGAAACGGCTGGCGCGCCAAAACTATGGCTTCAAACTTGATGAAAACATTCTCTCCCATAATAACTCACGGGCTGCTTGTGTTTTTTAGGCCTTTGCACGCTATCGGAAGTGTGTGCGCGGCAGGAGAGACAAATCCATGTTTTCGCGCCTTTTTTGCCATTTCCAGGTCGAAAAACACAAAGGCCCCAAAATGAAAGAAACGGCTGGCGCGCCAAAACTATGGCTTCAAACTTGATGAAAACTGTCTCTCCCACAATAACTCAAGGGCTGCTTGTGTTTTTTAGGCCTTCGCAAGATATCGGAAGTGTGTGCGCGGCAGGAGAGACAAATCCATGTTTTCGCGCCTTTTTTGCGATTTCAAGGTCGAAAAACACATAGGCCCCAAAATGAAAGAAACGGCTGGCGCGCCAAAACTATGGCTTCAAACTTGATGAAAACAGTCTCTCCCATAATAACTCACGGGCTGCTTGTGTTTTTTAGGCCTTTGCACGCTATCGGAAGTGTGTGCGCGGCAGGAGAGACAAATCCATGTTTTCGCGCCTTTTTTGCCATTTCCAGGTCGAAAAACACAAAGGCCCCAAAATGAAAGAAACGGCTGGCGCGCCAAAACTATGGCTTCAAACTTGATGAAAACTGTCTCTCCCACAATAACTCAAGGGCTGCTTGTGTTTTTTAGGCCTTCGCAAGATATCGGAAGTGTGTGCGCGGCAGGAGAGACAAATCAATGTTTTCGCGACTTTTTTGCGATTTCAAGGTCGAAAAACTCATAGGCCCCAAAATGAAAGAAACGGCTGGCGTGCCAAAACTATGGCTTCAAAATTGATGAAAACAGTCTCTCCCATAATAACTCACGGGCTGCTTGTGTTTTTTAGGCCTTTGCACGCTATCGGAAGTGTGTGCGCGGCAGGAGAGACAAATCCATGTTTTCGCGCCTTTTTTGCCATTTCCAGGTCGAAAAACACAAAGGCCCCAAAATGAAAGAAACGGCTGGCGCGCCAAAACTATGGCTTCAAACTTGATGAAAACTGTCTCTCCCACAATAACTCAAGGGCTGCTTGTGTTTTTTAGGCCTTCGCAAGATATCGGAAGTGTGTGCGCGGCAGGAGAGACAAATCCATGTTTTCGCGCCTTTTTTGCGATTTCAAGGTCGAAAAACACATAGGCCCCAAAATGAAAGAAACGGCTGCCGCGCCAAAACTATGGCTTCAAACTTGATGAAAACAGTCTCTCCCATAATAACTCACGGGCTGCTAGTGTTTTTTAGGCCTTTGCACGCTATCGGAAGTGTGTGCGCGGCAGGAGAGACAAATCCATGTTTTCGCGCCTTTTTTGCCATTTCCAGGTCGAAAAACACAAAGGCCCCAAAATGAAAGAAACGTCTGCCGCGCCAAAACTATGGCTTCAAACTTGATGAAAACAGTCTCTCCCACAACAACTCAAGGGCTGCTTGTGTTTTTTAGGCCTTCGCAAGATATCGGAAGTGTGTGCGCGGCAGGAGAGACAAATCAATGTTTTCGCGCCTTTTTTGCCATTTCCAGGTCGAAAAACACAAAGGCCCCAAAAATAAAGAAACGGCTGTCCAGCCAAAACTGAGGCTTCAAACTTGATGAAAACAGTCTCTCAGACAATAACTCAAGGGCCGCTTGTGTTTTTTAGGCCTTCGCAAGCTATCGGAAGTGTGTGCGCGGCAGGAGAGACAAATCAATGTTTTCGCGACTTTTTTGCGATTTCAAGGTCGAAAAACACATAGGCCCCAAAATGAAAGAAACGGCTGGCGCGCCAAAACTATGGCTTCAAACTTGATGAAAACAGTCTCTCCCATAATAACTCACGGGCTGCTTGTGTTTTTTAGGCCTTTGCACGCTATCGGAAGTGTGTGCGCGGCAGGAGAGACAAATCAATGTTTTCGCGCCTTTTTTGCCATTTCCAGGTCGAAAAACACACAGGCCCCAAAAATAAAGAAATGGCTGTCCAGCCAAAACTGAGGCTTCAAACTTGATGAAAACAGTGTCTCCCATAATGGAGTAGGGGCTGCTTGTGGTTATTAGGCATTTGCAAGCTCTCCGAAGTGTGTGCGCAGCAGGAGAGACAAATCCATGTTTTTATGCCTTCTTTGGCATTTTCAGGTGGAGAAAAACACAATCCCGAAAGAGAAAGAAAAGGCTGCCGCGCCAACACTGAGGCTTCAAACTTGATGAAAACAGTGTCTCCCATAATGGAGTAGGGGCTGCTTGTGGATATTAGGCCTTTGCAAGCTCTCCGAAGTGTGTGCGCAGCAGGAGAGACAAATCCATGTTTTTATGCCTTCTTTGGCATTTTCAGGTGGAGAAAAACACAATCCCGAAAGAGAAAGAAAAGGCTGCCGCGCCAACACTGAGGCTTCAAACTTGATGAAAACAGTGTCTCCCATAATGGAGTAGGGGCTGCTTGTGGTTATTAGGCCTTTGCAAGCTGTCCGAAGTGTGTGCGCAGCAGGAGAGACAAATCCATGTTTTTATGCCTTCTTTGGCATTTTCAGGTGGAGAAAAACACAATCCCGAAAGAGAAAGAAATGGCTGCCGCGCCAACACTGAGGCTTCAAACTTGATGAAAACAGTGTCTCCCATAATGGAGTAGGGGCTGCTTGTGGTTATTAGGCATTTGCAAGCTCTCCGAAGTGTGTGCGCAGCAGGAGAGACAAATCCATGTTTTTATGCCTTCTTTGGCATTTTCAGGTGGAGAAAAACACAATCCCGAAAGAGAAAGAAAAGGCTGCCGCGCCAACACTGAGGCTTCAAACTTGATGAAAACAGTGTCTCCCATAATGGTGTAGGGGCTGCTTGTGGTTATTAGGCATTTGCAAGCTCTCCGAAGTGTGTGCGCAGCAGGAGAGACAAATCCATGTTTTTATGCCTTCTTTGGCATTTTCAGGTGGAGAAAAACACAATCCCGAAAGAGAAAGAAAAGGCTGCCGCGCCAACACTGAGGCTTCAAACTTGATGAAAACAGTGTCTCCCATAGTGGAGTAGGGGCTGCTTGTGGTTATTAGGCCTTTGCAAGCTCTCCGAAGTGTGTGCGCAGCAGGAGAGACAAATCCATGTTTTTATGCCTTCTTTGGCATTTTCAGGTGGAGAAAAACACAATCCCGAAAGAGAAAGAAATGTCTGCCGCGCCAACACTGAGGCTTCAAACTTGATGAAAACAGTCTCTCAGACAATAACTCAAGGGCCGCTTGTGTTTTTTAGGCCTTCGCAAGCTATCGGAAGTGTGTGCGCGGCAGGAGAGACAAATCCATGTTTTCACGCCTTTTTTGCCATTTCCAGGTCGAAAAACACAAAGGCCCCAAAATGAAAGAAACGGCTGCCGCGCCAAAACTATGGCTTCAAACTTGATGAAAACTGTCTCTCCCACAATAACTCAAGGGCTGCTTGTGTTTTTTAGGCCTTCGCAAGATATCGGAAGTGTGTGCGCGGCAGGAGAGACAAATCCATGTTTTCGCGCCTTTTTTGCGATTTCAAGGTCGAAAAACACATAGGCCCCAAAATGAAAGAAACGGCTGCCGCGCCAAAACTATGGCTTCAAACTTGATAAAAACAGTCTCTCCCATAATAACTCACGGGCTGCTTGTGTTTTTTAGGCCTTTGCACGCTATCGGAAGTGTGTGCGCGGCAGGAGAGACAAATCCATGTTTTTATGCCTTCTTTGGCATTTTCAGGTGGAGAAAAACACAATCCCGAAAGAGAAAGAAAAGGCTGCCGCGCCAACACTGAGGCTTCAAACTTGATGAAAACAGTGTCTCCCATAATGGAGTAGGGGCTGCTTGTGGTTATTAGGCCTTTGCAAGCTCTCCGAAGTGTGTGCGCAGCAGGAGAGACAAATCCATGTTTTTATGCCTTCTTTGGCATTTTCAGGTGGAGAAAAACACAATCCCGAAAGAGAAAGAAAAGGCTGCCGCGCCAACACTGAGGCTTCAAACTTGATGAAAACAGTGTCTCCCATAATGGAGTAGGGGCTGCTTGTGGTTATTAGGCCTTTGCAAGCTCTCCGAAGTGTGTGCGCAGCAGGAGAGACAAATCCATGTTTTTATGCCTTCTTTGGCATTTTCAGGTGGAGAAAAACACAATCCCGAAAGAGAAAGAAATGGCTGCCGCGCCAACACTGAGGCTTCAAACTTGATGAAAACAGTGTCTCCCATAATGGAGTAGGGGCTGCTTGTGGTTATTAGGCATTTGCAAGCTCTCCGAAGTGTGTGCGCAGCAGGAGAGACAAATCCATGTTTTTATGCCTTCTTTGGCATTTTCAGGTGGAGAAAAACACAATCCCGAAAGAGAAAGAAAAGGCTGCCGCGCCAACACTGAGGCTTCAAACTTGATGAAAACAGTGTCTCCCATAATGGTGTAGGGGCTGCTTGTGGTTATTAGGCATTTGCAAGCTCTCCGAAGTGTGTGCGCAGCAGGAGAGACAAATCCATGTTTTTATGCCTTCTTTGGCATTTTCAGGTGGAGAAAAACACAATCCCGAAAGAGAAAGAAAAGGCTGCCGCGCCAACACTGAGGC
Organism: Argentina silus; assembly: GCF_951799395.1. Lineage (NCBI taxonomy): Eukaryota > Metazoa > Chordata > Actinopteri > Argentiniformes > Argentinidae > Argentina > Argentina silus. The sequence continues at coordinate 243,177 of NW_028153183.1, forward strand.
TTCAAACTTGATGAAAACAGTGTCTCCCATAGTGGAGTAGGGGCTGCTTGTGGTTATTAGGCATTTGCAAGCTCTCCGAAGTGTGTGCGCAGCAGGAGAGACAAATCCATGTTTTTATGCCTTCTTTGGCATTTTCAGGTGGAGAAAAACACAATCCCGAAAGAGAAAGAAATGTCTGCCGCGCCAACACTGAGGCTTCAAACTTGATGAAAACAGTGTCTCCCATAATGGAGTAGGGGCTGCTTGTGGTTATTAGGAATTTGCAAGCTCTCCGAAGTGTGTGCGCAGCAGGAGAGACAAATCCATGTTTTTATGCCTTCTTTGGCATTTTCAGGTGGAGAAAAACACAATCCCGAAAGAGAAAGAAATGGCTGCCGCGCCAACACTGAGGCTTCAAACTTGATGAAAACAGTGTCTCCCATAATGGAGTAGGGGCTGCTTGTGGTTATTAGGCATTTGCAAGCTCTCCGAAGTGTGTGCGCAGCAGGAGAGACAAATCCATGTTTTTATGCCTTCTTTGGCATTTTCAGGTGGAGAAAAACACAATCCCGAAAGAGAAAGAAAAGGCTGCCGCGCCAACACTGAGGCTTCAAACTTGATGAAAACAGTGTCTCCCATAGTGGAGTAGGGGCTGCTTGTGGTTATTAGGCCTTTGCAAGCTCTCCGAAGTGTGTGCGCAGCAGGAGAGACAAATCCATGTTTTTATGCCTTCTTTGGCATTTTCAGGTGGAGAAAAACACAATCCCGAAAGAGAAAGAAATGGCTGCCGCGCCAACACTGAGGCTTCAAACTTGATGAAAACAGTGTCTCCCATAATGGAGTAGGGGCTGCTTGTGGTTATTAGGCATTTGCAAGCTCTCCGAAGTGTGTGCGCAGCAGGAGAGACAAATCCATGTTTTTATGCCTTCTTTGGCATTTTCAGGTGGAGAAAAACACAATCCCGAAAGAGAAAGAAATGGCTGCCGCGCCAACACTGAGGCTTCAAACTTGATGAAAACAGTGTCTCCCATAATGGAGTAGGGGCTGCTTGTGGTTATTAGGCATTTGCAAGCTCTCCGAAGTGTGTGCGCAGCAGGAGAGACAAATCCATGTTTTTATGCCTTCTTTGGCATTTTCAGGTGGAGAAAAACACAATCCCGAAAGAGAAAGAAAAGGCTGCCGCGCCAACACTGAGGCTACAAACTTGATGAAAACAGTCTCTCAGACAATAACTCAAGGGCCGCTTGTGTTTTTTAGGCCTTCGCAAGCTATCGGAAGTGTGTGCGCGGCAGGAGAGACAAATCCATGTTTTCGCGCCTTTTTTGCCATTTCCAGGTCGAAAAACACAAAGGCCCCAAAAATAAAGAAACGGCTGTCCAGCCAAAACTGAGGCTTCAAACTTGATGAAAACAGTCTCTCAGACAATAACTCACGGGCTGCTTGTGTTTTTTAGGCCTTCGCAAGCTATCGGAAGTGTGTGCGTGGCAGGAGAGACAAATCCATGTTTTCGCGCCTTTTTTGCCATTTCCAGGTCGAAAAACACAAAGGCCCCAAAATGAAAGAAACGGCTGCCGCGCCAAAACTATGACTTCAAACTTGATGAAAACAGTCTCTCCCATAATAACTCACGGGCTGCTTGTGTTTTTTAGGCCTTTGCACGCTATCGGAAGTGTGTGCGCGGCAGGAGAGACAAATCCATGTTTTCGCGCCTTTTTTGCCATTTCCAGGTCGAAAAACACAAAGGCCCCAAAATGAAAGAAACGGCTGCCGCGCCAAAACTATGACTTCAAACTTGATGAAAACAGTCTCTCCCACAATAACTCAAGGGCTGCTTGTGTTTTTTAGGCCTTCGCAAGATATCGGAAGTGTGTGAGCGGCAGGAGAGACAAATCAATGTTTTCGCGACTTTTTTGCGATTTCAAGGTCGAAAAACACATAGGCCCCAAAATGAAAGAAACGGCTGGCGCGCCAAAACTATGGCTTCAAACTTGATAAAAACAGTCTCTCCCATAATAACTCACGGGCTGCTTGTGTTTTTTAGGCCTTTGCACGCTATCGGAAGTGTGTGCGCGGCAGGAGAGACAAATCCATGTTTTCGCGCCTTTTTTGCCATTTCCAGGTCGAAAAAGACATAGGCCCCAAAATGAAAGAAACGGCTGCCGCGCCAAAACTATGGCTTCAAACTTGATGAAAACAGTCTCTCCCACAACAACTCAAGGGCTGCTTGTGTTTTTTAGGCCTTCGCAAGATATCGGAAGTGTGTGCGCGGCAGGAGAGACAAATCAATGTTTTCGCGCCTTTTTTGCCATTTCCAGGTCGAAAAACACAAAGGCCCCAAAAATAAAGAAACGGCTGTCCAGCCAAAACTGAGGCTTCAAACTTGATGAAAACAGTCTCTCAGACAATAACTCAAGGGCCGCTTGTGTTTTTTAGGCCTTCGCAAGCTATCGGAAGTGTGTGCGCGGCAGGAGAGACAAATCCATGTTTTCGCGCCTTTTTTGCCATTTCCAGGTCGAAAAACACAAAGGCCCCAAAATGAAAGAAACGGCTGCCGCGCCAAAACTATGACTTCAAACTTGATGAAAACAGTCTCTCCCATAATAACTCACGGGCTGCTTGTGTTTTTTAGGCCTTTGCACGCTATCGGAAGTGTGTGCGCGGCAGGAGAGACAAATCCATGTTTTCGCGCCTTTTTTGCCATTTCCAGGTCGAAAAACACAAAGGCCCCAAAATGAAAGAAACGGCTGCCGCGCCAAAACTATGACTTCAAACTTGATGAAAACAGTCTCTCCCACAATAACTCAAGGGCTGCTTGTGTTTTTTAGGCCTTCGCAAGATATCGGAAGTGTGTGAGCGGCAGGAGAGACAAATCAATGTTTTCGCGACTTTTTTGCGATTTCAAGGTCGAAAAACACATAGGCCCCAAAATGAAAGAAACGGCTGGCGCGCCAAAACTATGGCTTCAAACTTGATAAAAACAGTCTCTCCCATAATAACTCACGGTCTGCTTGTGTTTTTTAGGCCTTTGCACGCTATCGGAAGTGTGTGCGCGGCAGGAGAGACAAATCCATGTTTTCGCGCCTTTTTTGCCATTTCCAGGTCGAAAAACACAAAGGCCCCAAAAATAAAGAAACGGCTGTCCAGCCAAAACTGAGGCTTCAAACTTGATGAAAACAGTCTCTCAGACAATAACTCAAGGGCTGCTTGTGTTTTTTAGGCCTTCGCAAGATATCGGAAGTGTGTGCTCGGCAGGAGAGACAAATCCATGTTTTCACGCCTTTTTTGCGATTTCAAGGTCGAAAAACACATAGGCCCCAAAATGAAAGAAACGGCTGCCGCGCCAAAACTATGGCTTCAAACTTGATGAAAACAGTCTCTCCCATAATAACTCACGGGCTGCTTGTGTTTTTTAGGCCTTTGCACGCTATCGGAAGTGTGTGCGCGGCAGGAGAGACAAATCCATGTTTTCGCGCCTTTTTTGCCATTTCCAGGTCGAAAAACACAAAGGCCCCAAAATGAAAGAAACGGCTGCCGCGCCAAAACTATGACTTCAAACTTGATGAAAACAGTCTCTCCCACAATAACTCAAGGGCTGCTTGTGTTTTTTAGGCCTTCGCAAGATATCGGAAGTGTGTGCGCGGCAGGAGAGACAAATCAATGTTTTCGCGACTTTTTTGCGATTTCAAGGTCGAAAAACACATAGGCCCCAAAATGAAAGAAACGGCTGGCGCGCCAAAACTATGGCTTCAAACTTGATAAAAACAGTCTCTCCCATAATAACTCACGGTCTGCTTGTGTTTTTTAGGCCTTTGCACGCTATCGGAAGTGTGTGCGCGGCAGGAGAGACAAATCCATGTTTTCGCGCCTTTTTTGCCATTTCCAGGTCGAAAAACACAAAGGCCCCAAAAATAAAGAAACGGCTGTCCAGCCAAAACTGAGGCTTCAAACTTTATGAAAACAGTCTCTCAGACAATAACTCAAGGGCTGCTTGTGTTTTTTAGGCCTTCGCAAGATATCGGAAGTGTGTGCTCGGCAGGAGAGACAAATCCATGTTTTCGCGCCTTTTTTGCCATTTCCAGGTCGAAAAACACAAAGGCCCCAAAATGAAAGAAACGGCTGCCGCGCCAAAACTATGACTTCAAACTTGGTGAAAACAGTCTCTCCCACAATAACTCAAGGGCTGCTTGTGTTTTTTAGGCCTTCGCAAGATATCGGAAGTGTGTGCGCGGCAGGAGAGACAAATCAATGTTTTCGCGACTTTTTTGCGATTTCAAGGTCGAAAGACACATAGGCCCCAAAATTAAAGAAACGGCTGTCCAGCCAAAACTGAGGCTTCAAACTTGATTAAAACAGTCTCTCAGACAATAACTCAAGGGCCGCTTGTGTTTTTTAGGCCTTCGCAAGCTATCGGAAGTGTGTGCGCGGCAGGAGAGACAAATCCATGTTTTCGCGCCTTTTTTACGATTTCAAGATCGAAAAACACATAGGCCCCAAAATGAAAGAAACGGCTGCCGCGCCAAAACTATGGCTTCAAACTTGATGAAAACATTCTCTCCCACAATAACTCAAGGGCTGCTTGTGTTTTTTAGGCCTTCGCAAGCTATCGGAAGTGTGTGCGCGGCAGGAGAGACAAATCAATGTTTTCGCGCCTTTTTTGCCATTTCCAGGTCGAAAAACACACAGGCCCCAAAAATAAAGAAATGGCTGTCCAGCCAAAACTGAGGCTTCAAACTTGATGAAAACAGTGTCTCCCATAATGGAGTAGGGGCTGCTTGTGGTTATTAGGCATTTGCAAGCTCTCCGAAGTGTGTGCGCAGCAGGAGAGACAAATCCATGTTTTTATGCCTTCTTTGGCATTTTCAGGTGGAGAAAAACACAATCCCGAAAGAGAAAGAAAAGGCTGCCGCGCCAACACTGAGGCTTCAAACTTGATGAAAACAGTGTCTCCCATAATGGAGTAGGGGCTGCTTGTGGTTATTAGGCATTTGCAAGCTCTCCGAAGTGTGTGCGCAGCAGGAGAGACAAATCCATGTTTTTATGCCTTCTTTGGCATTTTCAGGTGGAGAAAAACACAATCCCGAAAGAGAAAGAAATGGCTGCCGCGCCAACACTGAGGCTTCAAACTTGATGAAAACAGTGTCTCCCATAATGGAGTAGGGGCTGCTTGTGGTTATTAGGCATTTGCAAGCTCTCCGAAGTGTGTGCGCAGCAGGAGAGACAAATCCATGTTTTTATGCCTTCTTTGGCATTTTCAGGTGGAGAAAAACACAATCCCGAAAGAGAAAGAAAAGGCTGCCGCGCCAACACTGAGGCTTCAAACTTGATGAAAACAGTGTCTCCCATAGTGGAGTAGGGGCTGCTTGTGGTTATTAGGCCTTTGCAAGCTCTCCGAAGTGTGTGCGCAGCAGGAGAGACAAATCCATGTTTTTATGCCTTCTTTGGCATTTTCAGGTGGAGAAAAACACAATCCCGAAAGAGAAAGAAAAGGCTGCCGCGCCAACACTGAGGCTTCAAACTTGATGAAAACAGTGTCTCCCATAGTGGAGTAGGGGCTGCTTGTGGTTATTAGGCCTTTGCAAGCTCTCCGAAGTGTGTGCGCAGCAGGAGAGACAAATCCATGTTTTTATGCCTTCTTTTGCATTTTCAGGTGGAGAAAAACACAATCCCGAAAGAGAAAGAAATGGCTGCCGCGCCAACACTGAGGCTTCAAACTTGATGAAAACAGTGTCTCCCATAATGGAGTAGGGGCTGCTTGTGGTTATTAGGTATTTGCAAGCTCTCCGAAGTGTGTGCGCAGCAGGAGAGACAAATCCATGTTTTTATGCCTTCTTTGGCATTTTCAGGTGGAGAAAAACACAATCCCGAAAGAGAAAGAAATGGCTGCCGCGCCAACACTGAGGCTTCAAACTTGATGAAAACAGTGTCTCCCATAATGGAGTAGGGGCTGCTTGTGGTTATTAGGCATTTGCAAGCTCTCCGAAGTGTGTGCGCAGCAGGAGAGACAAATCCATGTTTTTATGCCTTCTTTGGCATTTTCAGGTGGAGAAAAACACAATCCCGAAAGAGAAAGAAAAGGCTGCCGCGCCAACACTGAGGCTTCAAACTTGATGAAAACAGTCTCTCAGACAATAACTCAAGGGCCGCTTGTGTTTTTTAGGCCTTCGCAAGCTATCGGAAGTGTGTGCGCGGCAGGAGAGACAAATCCATGTTTTCACGCCTTTTTTGCCATTTCCAGGTCGAAAAACACAAAGGCCCCAAAATGAAAGAAACGGCTGCCGCGCCAAAACTATGGCTTCAAACTTGATGAAAACTGTCTCTCCCACAATAACTCAAGGGCTGCTTGTGTTTTTTAGGCCTTCGCAAGATATCGGAAGTGTGTGCGCGGCAGGAGAGACAAATCCATGTTTTCGCGCCTTTTTTGCGATTTCAAGGTCGAAAAACACATAGGCCCCAAAATGAAAGAAACGGCTGCCGCGCCAAAACTATGGCTTCAAACTTGATGAAAACAGTCTCTCCCATAATAACTCACGGGCTGCTTGTGTTTTTTAGGCCTTTGCACGCTATCGGAAGTGTGTGCGCGGCAGGAGAGACAAATCCATGTTTTCGCGCCTTTTTTGCCATTTCCAGGTCGAAAAACACAAAGGCCCCAAAAATAAAGAAACGGCTGTCCAGCCAAAACTGAGGCTTCAAACTTGATGAAAACAGTCTCTCAGACAATAACTCAAGGGCTGCTTGTGTTTTTTAGGCCTTCGCAAGATATCGGAAGTGTGTGCGCGGCAGGAGAGACAAATCAATGTTTTCGCGACTTTTTTGCGATTTCAAGGTCGAAAAACACATAGGCCCCAAAATGAAAGAAACGGCTGGCGCGCCAAAACTATGGCTTCAAACTTGATGAAAACAGTCTCTCCCATAATAACTCACGGGCTGCTTGTGTTTTTTAGGCCTTTGCACGCTATCGGAAATGTGTGCGCGGCAGGAGAGACAAATCCATGTTTTCGCGCCTTTTTTGCCATTTCCAGGTCGAAAAACACATAGGCCCCAAAATGAAAGAAACGGCTGCCGCGCCAAAACTATGGCTTCAAACTTGATGAAAACAGTCTCTCCCACAACAACTCAAGGGCTGCTTGTGTTTTTTAGGCCTTCGCAAGATATCGGAAGTGTGTGCGCGGCAGGAGAGACAAATCAATGTTTTCGCGCCTTTTTTGCCATTTCCAGGTCGAAGAAAACAAAGGCCCCAAAAATAAAGAAACGGCTGTCCAGCCAAAACTGAGGCTTCAAACTTGATTAAAACAGTCTCTCAGACAATAACTCAAGGGCCGCTTGTGTTTTTTAGGCCTTCGCAAGCTATCGGAAGTGTGTGCGCGGCAGGAGAGACAAATCCATGTTTTCGCGCCTTTTTTACGATTTCAAGGTCGAAAAACACATAGGCCCCAAAATGAAAGAAACGGCTGCCGCGCCAAAACTATGGCTTCAAACTTGATGAAAACATTCTCTCCCACAATAACTCAAGGGCTGCTTGTGTTTTTTAGGCCTTCGCAAGCTATCGGAAGTGTGTGCGCGGCAGGAGAGACAAATCAATGTTTTCGCGCCTTTTTTGCCATTTCCAGGTCGAAAAACACACAGGCCCCAAAAATAAAGAAATGGCTGTCCAGCCAAAACTGAGGCTTCAAACTTGATGAAAACAGTGTCTCCCATAATGGAGTAGGGGCTGCTTGTGGTTATTAGGCATTTGCAAGCTCTCCGAAGTGTGTGCGCAGCAGGAGAGACAAATCCATGTTTTTATGCCTTCTTTGGCATTTTCAGGTGGAGAAAAACACAATCCCGAAAGAGAAAGAAAAGGCTGCCGCGCCAACACTGAGGCTTCAAACTTGATGAAAACAGTGTCTCCCATAATGGAGTAGGGGCTGCTTGTGGTTATTAGGCATTTGCAAGCTCTCCGAAGTGTGTGCGCAGCAGGAGAGACAAATCCATGTTTTTATGCCTTCTTTGGCATTTTCAGGTGGAGAAAAACACAATCCCGAAAGAGAAAGAAATGGCTGCCGCGCCAATACTGAGGCTTCAAACTTAATGAAAACAGTGTCTCCCATAATGGAGTAGGGGCTGCTTGTGGTTATTAGGCATTTGCAAGCTCTCCGAAGTGTGTGCGCAGCAGGAGAGACAAATCCATGTTTTTATGCCTTCTTTGGCATTTTCAGGTGGAGAAAAACACAATCCCGAAAGAGAAAGAAATGGCTGCCGCGCCAACACTGAGGCTTCAAACTTGATGAAAACAGTGTCTCCCATAATGGAGTAGGGGCTGCTTGTGGTTATTAGGCATTTGCAAGCTCTCCGAAGTGTGTGCGCAGCAGGAGAGACAAATCCATGTTTTTATGCCTTCTTTGGCATTTTCAGGTGGAGAAAAACACAATCCCGAAAGAGAAAGAAAAGGCTGCCGCGCCAACACTGAGGCTTCAAACTTGATGAAAACAGTGTCTCCCATAGTGGAGTAGGGGCTGCTTGTGGTTATTAGGCCTTTGCAAGCTCTCCGAAGTGTGTGCGCAGCAGGAGAGACAAATCCATGTTTTTATGCCTTCTTTGGCATTTTCAGGTGGAGAAAAACACAATCCCGAAAGAGAAAGAAAAGGCTGCCGCGCCAACACTGAGGCTTCAAACTTGATGAAAACAGTGTCTCCCATAGTGGAGTAGGGGCTGCTTGTGGTTATTAGGCCTTTGCAAGCTCTCCGAAGTGTGTGCGCAGCAGGAGAGACAAATCCATGTTTTTATGCCTTCTTTTGCATTTTCAGGTGGAGAAAAACACAATCCCGAAAGAGAAAGAAATGGCTGCCGCGCCAACACTGAGGCTTCAAACTTGATGAAAACAGTGTCTCCCATAATGGAGTAGGGGCTGCTTGTGGTTATTAGGTATTTGCAAGCTCTCCGAAGTGTGTGCGCAGCAGGAGAGACAAATCCATGTTTTTATGCCTTCTTTGGCATTTTCAGGTGGAGAAAAACACAATCCCGAAAGAGAAAGAAATGGCTGCCGCGCCAACACTGAGGCTTCAAACTTGATGAAAACAGTGTCTCCCATAATGGAGTAGGGGCTGCTTGTGGTTATTAGGCATTTGCAAGCTCTCCGAAGTGTGTGCGCAGCAGGAGAGACAAATCCATGTTTTTATGCCTTCTTTGGCATTTTCAGGTGGAGAAAAACACAATCCCGAAAGAGAAAGAAAAGGCTGCCGCGCCAACACTGAGGCTTCAAACTTGATGAAAACAGTCTCTCAGACAATAACTCAAGGGCCGCTTGTGTTTTTTAGGCCTTCGCAAGCTATCGGAAGTGTGTGCGCGGCAGGAGAGACAAATCCATGTTTTCACGCCTTTTTTGCCATTTCCAGGTCGAAAAACACAAAGGCCCCAAAATGAAAGAAACGGCTGCCGCGCCAAAACTATGGCTTAAAACTTGATGAAAACTGTCTCTCCCACAATAACTCAAGGGCTGCTTGTGTTTTTTAGGCCTTCGCAAGATATCGGAAGTGTGTGCGCGGCAGGAGAGACAAATCCATGTTTTCGCGCCTTTTTTGCGATTTCAAGGTCGAAAAACACATAGGCCCCAAAATGAAAGAAACGGCTGCCGCGCCAAAACTATGGCTTCAAACTTGATGAAAACAGTCTCTCCCATAATAACTCACGGGCTGCTTGTGTTTTTTAGGCCTTTGCACGCTATCGGAAGTGTGTGCGCGGCAGGAGAGACAAATCCATGTTTTCGCGCCTTTTTTGCCATTTCCAGGTCGAAAAACACAAAGGCCCCAAAAATAAAGAAACGGCTGTCCAGCCAAAACTGAGGCTTCAAACTTGATGAAAACAGTCTCTCAGACAATAACTCAAGGGCTGCTTGTGTTTTTTAGGCCTTCGCAAGATATCGGAAGTGTGTGCGCGGCAGGAGAGACAAATCAATGTTTTCGCGACTTTTTTGCGATTTCAAGGTCGAAAAACACATAGGCCCCAAAATGAAAGAAACGGCTGGCGCGCCAAAACTATGGCTTCAAACTTGATGAAAACAGTCTCTCCCATAATAACTCACGGGCTGCTTGTGTTTTTTAGGCCTTTGCACGCTATCGGAAATGTGTGCGCGGCAGGAGAGACAAATCCATGTTTTCGCGCCTTTTTTGCCATTTCCAGGTCGAAAAACACATAGGCCCCAAAATGAAAGAAACGGCTGCCGCGCCAAAACTATGGCTTCAAACTTGATGAAAACAGTCTCTCCCACAACAACTCAAGGGCTGCTTGTGTTTTTTAGGCCTTCGCAAGATATCGGAAGTGTGTGCGCGGCAGGAGAGACAAATCAATGTTTTCGCGCCTTTTTTGCCATTTCCAGGTCGAAAAACACAAAGGCCCCAAAAATAAAGAAACGGCTGTCCAGCCAAAACTGAGGCTTCAAACTTGATGAAAACAGTCTCTCAGACAATAACTCAAGGGCTGCTTGTGTTTTTTAGGCCTTCGCAAGATATCGGAAGTGTGTGCGCGGCAGGAGAGACAAATCCATGTTTTCGCGCCTTTTTTGCGATTTCAAGGTCGAAAAACACATAGGCCCCAAAATGAAAGAAACGGCTGCCGCGCCAAAACTATGGCTTCAAACTTGATGAAAACAGTCTCTCCCATAATAACTCACGGGCTGCTTGTGTTTTTTAGGCCTTTGCACGCTATCGGAAGTGTGTGCGCGGCAGGAGAGACAAATCCATGTTTTCGCGCCTTTTTTGCCATTTCCAGGTCGAAAAACACAAAGGCCCCAAAAATAAAGAAACGGCTGTCCAGCCAAAACTGAGGCTTCAAACTTGATGAAAACAGTCTCTCCCACAACAACTCAAGGGCTGCTTGTGTTTTTTAGGCCTTCGCAAGATATCGGAAGTGTGTGCGCGGCAGGAGAGACAAATCAATGTTTTCGCGCCTTTTTTGCCATTTCCAGGTCGAAAAACACAAAGGCCCCAAAAATAAAGAAACGGCTGTCCAGCCAAAACTGAGGCTTCAAACTTGATGAAAACAGTCTCTCAGACAATAACTCAAGGGCCGCTTGTGTTTTTTAGGCCTTCGCAAGCTATCGGAAGTGTGTGCGCGGCAGGAGAGACAAATCCATGTTTTCGCGCCTTTTTTGCCATTTCCAGGTCGAAAAACACAAAGGCCCCAAAATGAAAGAAACGGCTGGCGCGCCAAAACTATGGCTTCAAACTTGATGAAAACAGTCTCTCCCATAATAACTCACGGGCTGCTTGTGTTTTTTAGGCCTTTGCACGCTATCGGAAGTGTGTGCGCGGCATGAGAGACAAATCCATGTTTTCGCGCCTTTTTTGCCATTTCCAGGTCGAAAAACACAAAGGCCCCAAAATGAAAGAAACGGCTGGCGCGCCAAAACTATGGCTTCAAACTTGATGAAAACTGTCTCTCCCACAATAACTCAAGGGCTGCTTGTGTTTTTTAGGCCTTCGCAAGCTATCGGAAGTGTGTGCGCGGCAGGAGAGACAAATCAATGTTTTCGCGCCTTTTTTGCCATTTCCAGGTCGAAAAACACACAGGCCCCAAAAATAAAGAAATGGCTGTCCAGCCAAAACTGAGGCTTCAAACTTGATAAAAACAGTGTCTCCCATAATGGAGTAGGGGCTGCTTGTGGTTATTAGGCATTTGCAAGCTCTCCGAAGTGTGTGCGCAGCAGGAGAGACAAATCCATGTTTTTATGCCTTCTTTGGCATTTTCAGGTGGAGAAAAACACAATCCCGAAAGAGAAAGAAAAGGCTGCCGCGCCAACACTGAGGCTTCAAACTTGATGAAAACAGTGTCTCCCATAATGGAGTAGGGGCTGCTTGTGGTTATTAGGCATTTGCAAGCTCTCCGAAGTGTGTGCGCAGCAGGAGAGACAAATCCATGTTTTTATGCCTTCTTTGGCATTTTCAGGTGGAGAAAAACACAATCCCGAAAGAGAAAGAAATGGCTGCCGCGCCAATACTGAGGCTTCAAACTTGATGAAAACAGTGTCTCCCATAATGGAGTAGGGGCTGCTTGTGGTTATTAGGCATTTGCAAGCTCTCCGAAGTGTGTGCGCAGCAGGAGAGACAAATCCATGTTTTTATGCCTTCTTTGGCATTTTCAGGTGGAGAAAAACACAATCCCGAAAGAGAAAGAAATGGCTGCCGCGCCAACACTGAGGCTTCAAACTTGATGAAAACAGTGTCTCCCATAATGGAGTAGGGGCTGCTTGTGGTTATTAGGCATTTGCAAGCTCTCCGAAGTGTGTGCGCAGCAGGAGAGACAAATCCATGTTTTTATGCCTTCTTTGCCATTTCCAGGTCGAAAAACACAAAGGCCCCAAAATGAAAGAAACGGCTGGCGCGCCAAAACTATGGCTTCAAACTTGATGAAAACTGTCTCTCCCACAATAACTCAAGGGCTGCTTGTGTTTTTTAGGCCTTCGCAAGCTATCGGAAGTGTGTGCGCGGCAGGAGAGACAAATCAATGTTTTCGCGCCTTTTTTGCCATTTCCAGGTCGAAAAACACACAGGCCCCAAAAATAAAGAAATGGCTGTCCAGCCAAAACTGAGGCTTCAAACTTGATAAAAACAGTGTCTCCCATAATGGAGTAGGGGCTGCTTGTGGTTATTAGGCATTTGCAAGCTCTCCGAAGTGTGTGCGCAGCAGGAGAGACAAATCCATGTTTTTATGCCTTCTTTGGCATTTTCAGGTGGAGAAAAACACAATCCCGAAAGAGAAAGAAAAGGCTGCCGCGCCAACACTGAGGCTTCAAACTTGATGAAAACAGTGTCTCCCATAATGGAGTAGGGGCTGCTTGTGGTTATTAGGCATTTGCAAGCTCTCCGAAGTGTGTGCGCAGCAGGAGAGACAAATCCATGTTTTTATGCCTTCTTTGGCATTTTCAGGTGGAGAAAAACACAATCCCGAAAGAGAAAGAAATGGCTGCCGCGCCAATACTGAGGCTTCAAACTTGATGAAAACAGTGTCTCCCATAATGGAGTAGGGGCTGCTTGTGGTTATTAGGCATTTGCAAGCTCTCCGAAGTGTGTGCGCAGCAGGAGAGACAAATCCATGTTTTTATGCCTTCTTTGGCATTTTCAGGTGGAGAAAAACACAATCCCGAAAGAGAAAGAAATGGCTGCCGCGCCAACACTGAGGCTTCAAACTTGATGAAAACAGTGTCTCCCATAATGGAGTAGGGGCTGCTTGTGGTTATTAGGCATTTGCAAGCTCTCCGAAGTGTGTGCGCAGCAGGAGAGACAAATCCATGTTTTTATGCCTTCTTTGGCATTTTCAGGTGGAGAAAAACACAATCCCGAAAGAGAAAGAAAAGGCTGCCGCGCCAACACTGAGGCTTCAAACTTGATGAAAACAGTGTCTCCCATAGTGGAGTAGGGGCTGCTTGTGGTTATTAGGCCTTTGCAAGCTCTCCGAAGTGTGTGCGCAGCAGGAGAGACAAATCCATGTTTTTATGCCTTCTTTGGCATTTTCAGGTGGAGAAAAACACAATCCCGAAAGAGAAAGAAAAGGCTGCCGCGCCAACACTGAGGCTTCAAACTTGATGAAAACAGTGTCTCCCATAGTGGAGTAGGGGCTGCTTGTGGTTATTAGGCCTTTGCAAGCTCTCCGAAGTGTGTGCGCAGCAGGAGAGACAAATCCATGTTTTTATGCCTTCTTTTGCATTTTCAGGTGGAGAAAAACACAATCCCGAAAGAGAAAGAAATGGCTGCCGCGCCAACACTGAGGCTTCAAACTTGATGAAAACAGTGTCTCCCATAATGGAGTAGGGGCTGCTTGTGGTTATTAGGTATTTGCAAGCTCTCCGAAGTGTGTGCGCAGCAGGAGAGACAAATCCATGTTTTTATGCCTTCTTTGGCATTTTCAGGTGGAGAAAAACACAATCCCGAAAGAGAAAGAAATGGCTGCCGCGCCAACACTGAGGCTTCAAACTTGATGAAAACAGTGTCTCCCATAATGGAGTAGGGGCTGCTTGTGGTTATTAGGCATTTGCAAGCTCTCCGAAGTGTGTGCGCAGCAGGAGAGACAAATCCATGTTTTTATGCCTTCTTTGGCATTTTCAGGTGGAGAAAAACACAATCCCGAAAGAGAAAGAAAAGGCTGCCGCGCCAACACTGAGGCTTCAAACTTGATGAAAACAGTCTCTCAGACAATAACTCAAGGGCCGCTTGTGTTTTTTAGGCCTTCGCAAGCTATCGGAAGTGTGTGCGCGGCAGGAGAGACAAATCCATGTTTTCACGCCTTTTTTGCCATTTCCAGGTCGAAAAACACAAAGGCCCCAAAATGAAAGAAACGGCTGCCGCGCCAAAACTATGGCTTAAAACTTGATGAAAACTGTCTCTCCCACAATAACTCAAGGGCTGCTTGTGTTTTTTAGGCCTTCGCAAGATATCGGAAGTGTGTGCGCGGCAGGAGAGACAAATCCATGTTTTCGCGCCTTTTTTGCGATTTCAAGGTCGAAAAACACATAGGCCCCAAAATGAAAGAAACGGCTGCCGCGCCAAAACTATGGCTTCAAACTTGATGAAAACAGTCTCTCCCATAATAACTCACGGGCTGCTTGTGTTTTTTAGGCCTTTGCACGCTATCGGAAGTGTGTGCGCGGCAGGAGAGACAAATCCATGTTTTCGCGCCTTTTTTGCCATTTCCAGGTCGAAAAACACAAAGGCCCCAAAAATAAAGAAACGGCTGTCCAGCCAAAACTGAGGCTTCAAACTTGATGAAAACAGTCTCTCAGACAATAACTCAAGGGCTGCTTGTGTTTTTTAGGCCTTCGCAAGATATCGGAAGTGTGTGCGCGGCAGGAGAGACAAATCAATGTTTTCGCGACTTTTTTGCGATTTCAAGGTCGAAAAACACATAGGCCCCAAAATGAAAGAAACGGCTGGCGCGCCAAAACTATGGCTTCAAACTTGATGAAAACAGTCTCTCCCATAATAACTCACGGGCTGCTTGTGTTTTTTAGGCCTTTGCACGCTATCGGAAATGTGTGCGCGGCAGGAGAGACAAATCCATGTTTTCGCGCCTTTTTTGCCATTTCCAGGTCGAAAAACACATAGGCCCCAAAATGAAAGAAACGGCTGCCGCGCCAAAACTATGGCTTCAAACTTGATGAAAACAGTCTCTCCCACAACAACTCAAGGGCTGCTTGTGTTTTTTAGGCCTTCGCAAGATATCGGAAGTGTGTGCGCGGCAGGAGAGACAAATCAATGTTTTCGCGCCTTTTTTGCCATTTCCAGGTCGAAAAACACAAAGGCCCCAAAAATAAAGAAACGGCTGTCCAGCCAAAACTGAGGCTTCAAACTTGATGAAAACAGTCTCTCAGACAATAACTCAAGGGCCGCTTGTGTTTTTTAGGCCTTCGCAAGCTATCGGAAGTGTGTGCGCGGCAGGAGAGACAAATCCATGTTTTCGCGCCTTTTTTGCCATTTCCAGGTCGAAAAACACAAAGGCCCCAAAATGAAAGAAACGGCTGGCGCGCCAAAACTATGGCTTCAAACTTGATGAAAACAGTCTCTCCCATAATAACTCACGGGCTGCTTGTGTTTTTTAGGCCTTTGCACGCTATCGGAAGTGTGTGCGCGGCATGAGAGACAAATCCATGTTTTCGCGCCTTTTTTGCCATTTCCAGGTCGAAAAACACAAAGGCCCCAAAATGAAAGAAACGGCTGGCGCGCCAAAACTATGGCTTCAAACTTGATGAAAACTGTCTCTCCCACAATAACTCAAGGGCTGCTTGTGTTTTTTAGGCCTTCGCAAGATATCGGAAGTGTGTGCGCGGCAGGAGAGACAAATCCATGTTTTCGCGCCTTTTTTGCGATTTCAAAGTCGAAAAACACATAGGCCCCAAAATGAAAGAAACGGCTGCCGCGCCAAAACTATGGCTTCAAACTTGATGAAAACAGTCTCTCCCATAATAACTCACGGGCTGCTTGTGTTTTTTAGGCCTTTGCACGCTATCGGAAGTGTGTGCGCGGCAGGAGAGACAAATCCATGTTTTCGCGCCTTTTTTGCCATTTCCAGGTCGAAAAACACAAAGGCCCCAAAAATAAAGAAACGGCTGTCCAGCCAAAACTGAGGCTTCAAACTTGATGAAAACAGTCTCTCAGACAATAACTCAAGGGCTGCTTGTGTTTTTTAGGCCTTCGCAAGATATCGGAAGTGTGTGCGCGGCAGGAGAGACAAATCCATGTTTTCGCGCCTTTTTTGCCATTTCCAGGTCGAAAAACACATAGGCCCCAAAATGAAAGAAACGGCTGCCGCGCCAAAACTATGGCTTCAAACTTGATGAAAACAGTCTCTCCCACAACAACTCAAGGGCTGCTTGTGTTTTTTAGGCCTTCGCAAGATATCGGAAGTGTGTGCGCGGCAGGAGAGACAAATCAATGTTTTCGCGCCTTTTTTGCCATTTCCAGGTCGAAAAACACAAAGGCCCCAAAAATAAAGAAACGGCTGTCCAGCCAAAACTGAGTCTTCAAACTTGATGAAAACAGTCTCTCAGACAATAACTCAAGGGCCGCTTGTGTTTTTTAGGCCTTCGCAAGCTATCGGAAGTGTGTGCGCGGCAGGAGAGACAAATCCATGTTTTCGCGCCTTTTTTGCCATTTCCAGGTCGAAAAACACAAAGGCCCCAAAATGAAAGAAACGGCTGCCGCGCCAAAACTATGACTTCAAACGTGATGAAAACAGTGTCTCCCATAATGGTGTAGGGGCTGCTTGTGGTTATTAGGCATTTGCAAACTCTCCGAAGTGTGTGCGCAGCAGGAGAGACAAATCCATGTTTTTATGCCTTCTTTGGCATTTTCAGGTGGAGAAAAACACAATCCCGAAAGAGAAAGAAAAGGCTGCCGCGCCAACACTGAGGCTTCAAACTTGATGAAAACAGTGTCTCCCATAATGGAGTAGGGGCTGCTTGTGGTTATTAGGCATTTGCAAGCTCTCCGAAGTGTGTGCGCAGCAGGAGAGACAAATCCATGTTTTTATGCCTTCTTTGGCATTTTCAGGTGGAGAAAAACACAATCCCGAAAGAGAAAGAAATGGCTGCCGCGCCAACACTGAGGCTTCAAACTTGATGAAAACAGTGTCTCCCATAATGGAGTAGGGGCTGCTTGTGGTTATTAGGCATTTGCAAGCTCTCCGAAGTGTGTGCGCAGCAGGAGAGACAAATCCATGTTTTTATGCCTTCTTTGGCATTTTCAGGTGGAGAAAAACACAATCCCGAAAGAGAAAGAAATGGCTGCCGCGCCAACACTGAGGCTTCAAACTTGATGAAAACAGTGTCTCCCATAATGGAGTAGGGGCTGCTTGTGGTTATTAGGCATTTGCAAGCTCTCCGAAGTGTGTGCGCAGCAGGAGAGACAAATCCATGTTTTTATGCCTTCTTTGGCATTTTCAGGTGGAGAAAAACACAATCCCGAAAGAGAAAGAAAAGGCTGCCGCGCCAACACTGAGGCTTCAAACTTGATGAAAACAGTGTCTCCCATAATGGAGTAGGGGCTGCTTGTGGTTATTAGGCCTTTGCAAGCTCTCCGAAGTGTGTGCGCAGCAGGAGAGACAAATCCATGTTTTTATGCCTTCTTTGGCATTTTCAGGTGGAGAAAAACACAATCCCGAAAGAGAAAGAAATGGCTGCCGCGCCAACACTGAGGCTTCAAACTTGATGAAAACAGTGTCTCCCATAATGGAGTAGGGGCTGCTTGTGGTTATTAGGCATTTGCAAGCTCTCCGAAGTGTGTGCGCAGCAGGAGAGACAAATCCATGTTTTTATGCCTTCTTTGGCATTTTCAGGTGGAGAAAAACACAATCCCGAAAGAGAAAGAAAAGGCTGCCGCACCAACACTGAGGCTTCAAACTTGATGAAAACAGTGTCTCCCATAATGGAGTAGGGGCTGCTTGTGGTTATTAGGCATTTGCAAGCTCTCCGAAGTGTGTGCGCAGCAGGAGAGACAAATCCATGTTTTTATGCCTTCTTTGGCATTTTCAGGTGGAGAAAAACACAATCCCGAAAGAGAAAGAAATGGCTGCCGCGCCAACACTGAGGCTTCAAACTTGATGAAAACAGTGTCTCCCATAATGGAGTAGGGGCTGCTTGTGGTTATTAGGCATTTGCAAGCTCTCCGAAGTGTGTGCGCAGCAGGAGAGACAAATCCATGTTTTTATGCCTTCTTTGGCATTTTCAGGTGGAGAAAAACACAATCCCGAAAGAGAAAGAAATGGCTGCCGCGCCAACACTGAGGCTTCAAACTTGATGAAAACAGTGTCTCCCATAATGGAGTAGGGGCTGCTTGTGGTTATTAGGCATTTGCAAGCTCTCCGAAGTGTGTGCGCAGCAGGAGAGACAAATCCATGTTTTTATGCCTTCTTTGGCATTTTCAGGTGGAGAAAAACACAATCCCGAAAGAGAAAGAAATGGCTGCCGCGCCAACACTGAGGCTTCAAACTTGATGAAAACAGTGTCTCCCATAATGGAGTAGGGGCTGCTTGTGGTTATTAGGCATTTGCAAGCTCTCCGAAGTGTGTGCGCAGCAGGAGAGACAAATCCATGTTTTTATGCCTTCTTTGGCATTTTCAGGTGGAGAAAAACACATTCCCGAAAGAGAAAGAAAAGGCTGCCGCGCCAACACTGAGGCTTCAAACTTGATGAAAACAGTGTCTCCCATAATGGAGTAGGGGCTGCTTGTGGTTATTAGGCCTTTGCAAGCTCTCCGAAGTGTGTGCGCAGCAGGAGAGACAAATCCATGTTTTTATGCCTTCTTTGGCATTTTCAGGTGGAGAAAAACACAATCCCGAAAGAGAAAGAAAAGGCTGCCGCGCCAACACTGAGGCTTCAAACTTGATGAAAACAGTGTCTCCCATGATGGTGTAGGGGCTGCTTGTGGTTATTGGGCCTTTGCAAGCTCTCCTTAGTGTGTGCGCAGCAGGAGAGACAAATCCATGTTTTTATGCCTTCTTTGGCATTTTCAGGTGGAGAAAAACACAATCCCGAAAGAGAAAGAAAAGGCTGCCGCGCCAACACTGAGGCTTCAAACTTGATGAAAACAGTGTCTCCCATAATGGTGTAGGGTCTGCTTGTGGTTATTAGGCCTTTGCAAGCTCTCCGAAGTGTGTGCGCAGCAGGAGAGACAAATCCATGTTTTTATGCCTTCTTTGGCATTTTCAGGTGGAGAAAAACACAATCCCGAAAGAGAAAGAAAAGGCTGCCGCGCCAACACTGAGGCTTCAAACTTGATGAAAACAGTCTCTCCCATAATAACTCACGGGCTGCTTGTGTTTTTTAGGCCTTTGCACGCTATCGGAAGTGTGTGTGCGGCAGGAGAGACAAATCCATGTTTTCGCGCCTTTTTTGCCATTTCCAGGTCGAAAAACACAAAGGCCCCAAAAATAAAGAAACGGCTGTCCAGCTAAAACTGAGGCTTCAAACTTGATGAAAACAGTCTCTTAGACAATAACTCAAGGGCCGCTTGTGTTTTTTAGGCCTTCGCAAGATATCGGAAGTGTGTGCGCGGCAGGAGAGACAAATCCATGTTTTCGCGCCTTTTTTGCGATTTCAAGGTCGAAAAACACATAGGCCCCAAAATGAAAGAAACGGCTGCCGCGCCAAAACTATGGCTTCAAACTTGATGAAAACAGTCTCTCCCATAATAACTCACGGGCTGCTTGTGTTTTTTAGGCCTTTGCACGCTATCGGAAGTGTGTGCGCGGCAGGAGAGACAAATCCATGTTTTCGCGCCTTTTTTGCCATTTCCAGGTCGAAAAACACAAAGGCCACAAAAATAAAGAAACGGCTGTCCAGCCAAAACTGAGGCTTCAAACTTGATGAAAACAGTCTCTCAGACAATAACTCAAGGGCTGCTTGTGTTTTTTAGGCCTTCGCAAGATATCGGAAGTGTGTGCGCGGCAGGAGAGACAAATCAATGTTTTCGCGACTTTTTTGCGATTTCAAGGTCGAAAAACACATAGGCCCCAAAATGAAAGAAACGGCTGGCGCGCCAAAACTATGGCTTCAAACTTGATGAAAACAGTCTCTCCCATAATAACTCACGGGCTGCTTGTGTTTTTTAGGCCTTTGCACGCTATCGGAAGTGTGTGCGCGGCAGGAGAGACAAATCCATGTTTTCGCGCCTTTTTTGCCATTTCCAGGTCGAAAAACACATAGGCCCCAAAATGAAAGAAACGGCTGCCGCGCCAAAACTATGGCTTCAAACTTGATGAAAACAGTCTCTCCCACAACAACTCAAGAACTGCTTGTGTTTTTTAGGCCTTCGCAAGATATCGGAAGTGTGTGCGCGGCAGGAGAGACAAATCAATGTTTTCGCGCCTTTTTTGCCATTTCCAGGTCGAAAAACACAAAGGCCCCAAAAATAAAGAAACGGCTGTCCAGCCAAAACTATGGCTTCAAACTTGATGAAAACATTCTCTCCCACAATAACTCAAGGGCTGCTTGTGTTTTTTAGGCCTTCGCAAGCTATCGGAAGTGTGTGCGCGGCAGGAGAGACAAATCCATGTTTTCGCGCCTTTTTTGCCATTTCCAGGTCGAAAAACACAAAGGCCCCAAAAATAAAGAAACGGCTGTCCAGCCAAAACTGAGGCTTCAAACTTGATTAAAACAGTCTCTCAGACAATAACTCAAGGGCCGCTTGTGTTTTTTAGGCCTTCGCAAGCTATCGGAAGTGTGTGCGCGGCAGGAGAGACAAATCCATGTTTTCGCGCCTTTTTTACGATTTCAAGGTCGAAAAACACATAGGCCCCAAAATGAAAGAAACGGCTGCCGCGCCAAAACTATGGCTTCAAACTTGATGAAAACATTCTCTCCCACAATAACTCAAGGGCTGCTTGTGTTTTTTAGGCCTTCGCAAGCTATCGGAAGTGTGTGCGCGGCAGGAGAGACAAATCCATGTTTTCGCGCCTTTTTTGCCATTTCCAGGTCGAAAAACACAAAGGCCCCAAAAATAAAGAAACGGCTGTCCAGCCAAAACTGAGGCTTCAAACTTGATGAAAACAGTCTCTCCCACAATAACTCACGGCCCGCTTGTGTTTTTTAGGCCTTCGCAAGCTATCGGAAGTGTGTGCGCGGCAGGAGAGACAAATCAATGTTTTCGCGCCTTTTTTGCCATTTCCAGATCGAAAAACACACAGGCCCCAAAAATAAAGAAATGGCTGTCCAGCCAAAACTGAGGCTTCAAACTTGATGAAAACAGTGTCTCCCATAATGGAGTAGGGGCTGCTTGTGGTTATTAGGCCTTTGCAAGCTCTCCGAAGTGTGTGCGCAGCAGGAGAGACAAATCCATGTTTTTATGCCTTCTTTGGCATTTTCAGGTGGAGAAAAACACAATCCCGAAAGAGAAAGAAAAGGCTGCCGCGCCAACACTGAGGCTTCAAACTTGATGAAAACAGTGTCTCCCATAATGGTGTAGGGTCTGCTTGTGGTTATTAGGCCTTTGCAAGCTCTCCGAAGTGTGTGCGCAGCAGGAGAGACAAATCCATGTTTTTATGCCTTCTTTGACATTTTCAGGTGGAGAAAAACACAATCCCGAAAGAGAAAGAAAAGGCTGCCGCGCCAACACTGAGGCTTCAAACTTGATGAAAACAGTCTCTCCCATAATAACTCACGGGCTGCTTGTGTTTTTTAGGCCTTTGCACGCTATCGGAAGTGTGTGTGCGGCAGGAGAGACAAATCCATGTTTTCGCGCCTTTTTTGCCATTTCCAGGTCGAAAAACACAAAGGCCCCAAAAATAAAGAAACGGCTGTCCAGCTAAAACTGAGGCTTCAAACTTGATGAAAACAGTCTCTTAGACAATAACTCAAGGGCCGCTTGTGTTTTTTAGGCCTTCGCAAGATATCGGAAGTGTGTGCGCGGCAGGAGAGACAAATCCATGTTTTCGCGCCTTTTTTGCGATTTCAAGGTCGAAAAACACATAGGCCCCAAAATGAAAGAAACGGCTGCCGCGCCAAAACTATGGCTTCAAACTTGATGAAAACAGTCTCTCCCATAATAACTCACGGGCTGCTTGTGTTTTTTAGGCCTTTGCACGCTATCGGAAGTGTGTGCGCGGCAGGAGAGACAAATCCATGTTTTCGCGCCTTTTTTGCCATTTCCAGGTCGAAAAACACAAAGGCCCCAAAAATAAAGAAACGGCTGTCCAGCCAAAACTGAGGCTTCAAACTTGATGAAAACAGTCTCTCAGACAATAACTCAAGGGCTGCTTGTGTTTTTTAGGCCTTCGCAAGATATCGGAAGTGTGTGCGCGGCAGGAGAGACAAATCCATGTTTTCGCGCCTTTTTTGCCATTTCCAGGTCGAAAACACATAGGCCCCAAAATGAAAGAAACGGCTGCCGCGCCAAAACTATGGCTTCAAACTTGATGAAAACATTCTCTCCCACAATAACTCAAGGGCTGCTTGTGTTTTTTAGGCCTTCGCAAGCTATCGGAAGTGTGTGCGCGGCAGGAGAGACAAATCCATGTTTTCGCGCCTTTTTTGCCATTTCCAGGTCGAAAAACACAAAGGCCCCAAAAATAAAGAAACGGCTGTCCAGCCAAAACTGAGGCTTCAAACTTGATGAAAACAGTCTCTCCCACAATAACTCACGGCCCGCTTGTGTTTTTTAGGCCTTCGCAAGCTATCGGAAGTGTGTGCGCGGCAGGAGAGACAAATCAATGTTTTCGCGCCTTTTTTGCCATTTCCAGGTCGAAAAACACACAGGCCCCAAAAATAAAGAAATGGCTGTCCAGCCAAAACTGAGGCTTCAAACTTGATGAAAACAGTGTCTCCCATAATGGAGTAGGGGCTGCTTGTGGTTATTAGGCCTTTGCACGCTATCGGAAGTGTGTGCGCGGCAGGAGAGACAAATCCATGTTTTCGCGCCTTTTTTGCCATTTCCAGGTCGAAAAACACACAGACCCCAAAAATAAACAAACGGCTGTCCAGCCAAAACTGAGGCTTCAAACTTGATGAAAACAGTCTCTCCCACAATAACTCAAGGGCCGCTTGTGTTTTTTAGGCCTTTGCAAGCTATCGGAAGTGTGTGCGCGGCAGGAGAGACAAATCCATGTTTTCGCGCCTTTTTTGCGATTTCAAGGTCGAAAAACACATAGGCCCCAAAATGAAAGAAACGGCTGCCGCGCCAAAACTATGGCTTCAAACTTGATGAAAACAGTCTCTCCCATATTAACTCACGGGCTGATTGTGTTTTTTAGGCCTTCGCAAGCTATCGGAAGTGTGTGCGCAGCAGGAGAGACAAATCTATGTTTTCGCGCCTGTTTTGCCATTTCCAGGTCGAAAAACACACAGACCCCAAAAATAAAGAAACGGCTGGCGCGCCAAAACTATGGCTTCAGACTTGATGAAAACAGTCTCTCCCATATTAACTCACGGGCTGATTGTGTTTTTTAGGCCTTCGCAAGCTATCGGAAGTGTGTGCGCAGCAGGAGAGACAAATCTATGTTTTCGCGCCTGTTTTGCCATTTCCAGGTCGAAAAACACACAGACCCCAAAAATAAAGAAACGGCTGTCCAGCCAAAACTGAGGCTTCAAACTTAATGAAAACAGTCTCTCCCACAATAACTCAATGGCCGCTTGTGTTTTTTAGGCCTTCGCAAGCTATCGGAAGTGTGTGCGCGGCAGGAGAGACAAATCCATGTTTTCGCGCATTTTTTGCGATTTCAAGGTCGAAAAACACATAGGCCCCAAAATGAAAGAAACGGCTGCCGCGCCAAAACTATGGCTTCAAACTTGATGAAAACAGTCTCTCCCATATTAACTCACGGGCTGATTGTGGTTTTTAGGCCTTCGCAAGCTATCGGAAGTGTGTGCGCAGCAGGAGAGACAAATCTATGTTTTCGCGCTTTTTTTGCGATTTCAAGGTCGAAAAACACATAGGCCCCAAAATGAAAGAAACGGCTGCCGCGCCAAAACTATGGCTTCAAACTTGATGAAAACAGTCTCTCCCATAATAACTCACAGGCTGCTTGTGTTTTTTAGGCCTTTGCAAGCTATCGGAAGTGTGTGCGCGGCAGGAGAGACAAATCCATGTTTTCGCGCCTTTTTTGCGATTTCCAGGTCGAAAAACACACAGACCCCAAAAATAAAGAAACGGCTGTCCAGCCAAAACTGAGGCTTCAAACTTGATGAAAACAGTCTCTCCCACAATAACTCACGGCCCGCTTGTGTTTTTTAGGCCTTCGCAAGCTATCGGAAGTGTGTGCGCGGCAGGAGAGACAAATCAATGTTTTCGCGCCTTTTTTGCCATTTCCAGATCGAAAAACACACAGGCCCCAAAAATAAAGAAATGGCTGTCCAGCCAAAACTGAGGCTTCAAACTTGATGAAAACAGTGTCTCCCATAATGGAGTAGGGGCTGCTTGTGGTTATTAGGCCTTTGCAAGCTCTCCGAAGTGTGTGCGCAGCAGGAGAGACAAATCCATGTTTTTATGCCTTCTTTGGCATTTTCAGGTGGAGAAAAACACAATCCCGAAAGAGAAAGAAAAGGCTGCCGCGCCAACACTGAGGCTTCAAACTTGATGAAAACAGTGTCTCCCATAATGGTGTAGGGTCTGCTTGTGGTTATTAGGCCTTTGCAAGCTCTCCGAAGTGTGTGCGCAGCAGGAGAGACAAATCCATGTTTTTATGCCTTCTTTGGCATTTTCAGGTGGAGAAAAACACAATCCCGAAAGAGAAAGAAAAGGCTGCCGCGCCAACACTGAGGCTTCAAACTTGATGAAAACAGTCTCTCCCATAATAACTCACGGGCTGCTTGTGTTTTTTAGGCCTTTGCACGCTATCGGAAGTGTGTGTGCGGCAGGAGAGACAAATCCATGTTTTCGCGCCTTTTTTGCCATTTCCAGGTCGAAAAACACAAAGGCCCCAAAAATAAAGAAACGGCTGTCCAGCTAAAACTGAGGCTTCAAACTTGATGAAAACAGTCTCTTAGACAATAACTCAAGGGCCGCTTGTGTTTTTTAGGCCTTCGCAAGATATCGGAAGTGTGTGCGCGGCAGGAGAGACAAATCCATGTTTTCGCGCCTTTTTTGCGATTTCAAGGTCGAAAAACACATAGGCCCCAAAATGAAAGAAACGGCTGCCGCGCCAAAACTATGGCTTCAAACTTGATGAAAACAGTCTCTCCCATAATAACTCACGGGCTGCTTGTGTTTTTTAGGCCTTTGCACGCTATCGGAAGTGTGTGCGCGGCAGGAGAGACAAATCCATGTTTTCGCGCCTTTTTTGCCATTTCCAGGTCGAAAAACACAAAGGCCCCAAAAATAAAGAAACGGCTGTCCAGCCAAAACTGAGGCTTCAAACTTGATGAAAACAGTCTCTCAGACAATAACTCAAGGGCTGCTTGTGTTTTTTAGGCCTTCGCAAGATATCGGAAGTGTGTGCGCGGCAGGAGAGACAAATCCATGTTTTCGCGCCTTTTTTGCCATTTCCAGGTCGAAAACACATAGGCCCCAAAATGAAAGAAACGGCTGCCGCGCCAAAACTATGGCTTCAAACTTGATGAAAACATTCTCTCCCACAATAACTCAAGGGCTGCTTGTGTTTTTTAGGCCTTCGCAAGCTATCGGAAGTGTGTGCGCGGCAGGAGAGACAAATCCATGTTTTCGCGCCTTTTTTGCCATTTCCAGGTCGAAAAACACAAAGGCCCCAAAAATAAAGAAACGGCTGTCCAGCCAAAACTGAGGCTTCAAACTTGATGAAAACAGTCTCTCCCACAATAACTCACGGCCCGCTTGTGTTTTTTAGGCCTTCGCAAGCTATCGGAAGTGTGTGCGCGGCAGGAGAGACAAATCAATGTTTTCGCGCCTTTTTTGCCATTTCCAGGTCGAAAAACACACAGGCCCCAAAAATAAAGAAATGGCTGTCCAGCCAAAACTGAGGCTTCAAACTTGATGAAAACAGTGTCTCCCATAATGGAGTAGGGGCTGCTTGTGGTTATTAGGCCTTTGCACGCTATCGGAAGTGTGTGCGCGGCAGGAGAGACAAATCCATGTTTTCGCGCCTTTTTTGCCATTTCCAGGTCGAAAAACACACAGACCCCAAAAATAAACAAACGGCTGTCCAGCCAAAACTGAGGCTTCAAACTTGATGAAAACAGTCTCTCCCACAATAACTCAAGGGCCGCTTGTGTTTTTTAGGCCTTTGCAAGCTATCGGAAGTGTGTGCGCGGCAGGAGAGACAAATCCATGTTTTCGCGCCTTTTTTGCGATTTCAAGGTCGAAAAACACATAGGCCCCAAAATGAAAGAAACGGCTGCCGCGCCAAAACTATGGCTTCAAACTTGATGAAAACAGTCTCTCCCATATTAACTCACGGGCTGATTGTGTTTTTTAGGCCTTCGCAAGCTATCGGAAGTGTGTGCGCAGCAGGAGAGACAAATCTATGTTTTCGCGCCTGTTTTGCCATTTCCAGGTCGAAAAACACACAGACCCCAAAAATAAAGAAACGGCTGGCGCGCCAAAACTATGGCTTCAGACTTGATGAAAACAGTCTCTCCCATATTAACTCACGGGCTGATTGTGTTTTTTAGGCCTTCGCAAGCTATCGGAAGTGTGTGCGCAGCAGGAGAGACAAATCTATGTTTTCGCGCCTGTTTTGCCATTTCCAGGTCGAAAAACACACAGACCCCAAAAATAAAGAAACGGCTGTCCAGCCAAAACTGAGGCTTCAAACTTAATGAAAACAGTCTCTCCCACAATAACTCAATGGCCGCTTGTGTTTTTTAGGCCTTCGCAAGCTATCGGAAGTGTGTGCGCGGCAGGAGAGACAAATCCATGTTTTCGCGCATTTTTTGCGATTTCAAGGTCGAAAAACACATAGGCCCCAAAATGAAAGAAACGGCTGCCGCGCCAAAACTATGGCTTCAAACTTGATGAAAACAGTCTCTCCCATATTAACTCACGGGCTGATTGTGGTTTTTAGGCCTTCGCAAGCTATCGGAAGTGTGTGCGCAGCAGGAGAGACAAATCTATGTTTTCGCGCTTTTTTTGCCATTTCCAGGTCGAAAAACACACAGACCCCAAAAATAAACAAACGGCTGTCCAGCCAAAACTGAGGCTTCAAACTTGATGAAAACAGTCTCTCCCACAATAACTCAAGGGCCGCTTGTGTTTTTTAGGCCTTTGCAAGCTATCGGAAGTGTGTGCGCGGCAGGAGAGACAAATCCATGTTTTCGCGCCTTTTTTGCGATTTCAAGGTCGAAAAACACATAGGCCCCAAAATGAAAGAAACGGCTGGCGCGCCAAAACTATGGCTTCAAACTTGATGAAAACAGTCTCTCCCATAATAACTCACGGGCAGCTTGTGTTTTTTAGGCCTTCGCAAGCTATCGGAAGTGTGTGCGCGGCAGGAGAGACAAATCCATGTTTTCGCGCATTTTTTGCGATTTCAAGGTCGAAAAAACACATAGGCCCCAAAATGAAAGAAACGGCTGCCGCGCCAAAACTATGGCTTCAAACTTGATGAAAACAGTCTCTCCCATAATAACTCACGGGCTGCTTGTGTTTTTTAGGCCTTTGCAAGCTATCGGAAGTGTGTGCGCGGCAGGAGAGACAAATCCATGTTTTCGCGCCTTTTTTGCGATTTCCAGGTCGAAAAACACACAGACCCCAAAAATAAAGAAACGGCTGTCCAGCCAAAACTGAGGCTTCAAACTTGATGAAAACAGTCTCTCCCACAATAACTCAAGGGCCGCTTGTGTTTTTTAGGCCTTCGCAAGCTATCGGAAGTGTGTGCGCGGCAGGAGAGACAAATCCATGTTTTCGCGCATTTTTTGCGATTTCAAGGTCGAAAAACACATAGGCCCCAAAATGAAAGAAACGGCTGCCGCGCCAAAACTATGGCTTCAAACTTGATGAAAACAGTCTCTCCCATAATAACTCACAGGCTGCTTGTGTTTTTTAGGCCTTTGCAAGCTATCGGAAGTGTGTGCGCGGCAGGAGAGACAAATCCATGTTTTCGCGCCTTTTTTGCGATTTCCAGGTCGAAAAACACACAGACCCCAAAAATAAAGAAACGGCTGTCCAGCCAAAACTGAGGCTTCAAACTTGATGAAAACAGTCTCTCCCACAATAACTCACGGCCCGCTTGTGTTTTTTAGGCCTTCGCAAGCTATCGGAAGTGTGTGCGCGGCAGGAGAGACAAATCAATGTTTTCGCGCCTTTTTTGCCATTTCCAGGTCGAAAAACATCACAGGCCCCAAAAATAAAGAAATGGCTGTCCAGCCAAAACTGAGGCTTCAAACTTGATGAAAACAGTGTCTCCCATAATGGAGTAGGGGCTGCTTGTGGTTATTAGGCCTTTGCAAGCTCTCCGAAGTGTGTGCGCAGCAGGAGAGACAAATCCATGTTTTTATGCCTTCTTTGGCATTTTCAGGTGGAGAAAAACACAATCCCGAAAGAGAAAGAAATGGCTGCCGCGCCAACACTGAGGCTTCAAACTTGATGAAAACAGTGTCTCCCATAATGGAGTAGGGGCTGCTTGTGGTTATTAGGCATTTGCAAGCTCTCCGAAGTGTGTGCGCAGCAGGAGAGACAAATCCATGTTTTTATGCCTTCTTTGGCATTTTCAGGTGGAGAAAAACACAATCCCGAAAGAGAAAGTAAAGGCTGCCGCACCAACACTGAGGCTTCAAACTTGATGAAAACAGTGTCTCCCATAATGGAGTAGGGGCTGCTTGTGGTTATTAGGCATTTGCAAGCTCTCCGAAGTGTGTGCGCAGCAGGAGAGACAAATCCATGTTTTTATGCCTTCTTTGGCATTTTCAGGTGGAGAAAAACACAATCCCGAAAGAGAAAGAAATGGCTGCCGCGCCAACACTGAGGCTTCAAACTTGATGAAAACAGTGTCTCCCATAATGGAGTAGGGGCTGCTTGTGGTTATTAGGCATTTGCAAGCTCTCCGAAGTGTGTGCGCAGCAGGAGAGACAAATCCATGTTTTTATGCCTTCTTTGGCATTTTCAGGTGGAGAAAAACACAATCCCGAAAGAGAAAGAAAAGGCAGCCGCGCCAACACTGAGGCTTCAAACTTGATGAAAACAGTGTCTCCCATAATGGAGTAGGGGCTGCTTGTGGTTATTAGGCATTTGCAAGCTCTCCGAAGTGTGTGCGCAGCAGGAGAGACAAATCCATGTTTTTATGCCTTCTTTGGCATTTTCAGGTGGAGAAAAACACAATCCCGAAAGAGAAAGAAATGGCTGCCGCGCCAACACTGAGGCTTCAAACTTGATGAAAACAGTGTCTCCCATAATGGAGTAGGGGCTGCTTGTGGTTATTAGGCATTTGCAAGCTCTCCGAAGTGTGTGCGCAGCAGGAGAGACAAATCCATGTTTTTATGCCTTCTTTGGCATTTTCAGGTGGAGAAAAACACAATCCCGAAAGAGAAAGAAAAGGCTGCCGCACCAACACTGAGGCTTCAAACTTGATGAAAACAGTGTCTCCCATAATGGAGTAGGGGCTGCTTGTGGTTATTAGGCATTTGCAAGCTCTCCGAAGTGTGTGCGCAGCAGGAGAGACAAATCCATGTTTTTATGCCTTCTTTGGCATTTTCAGGTGGAGAAAAACACAATCCCGAAAGAGAAAGAAATGGCTGCCGCGCCAACACTGAGGCTTCAAACTTGATGAAAACAGTGTCTCCCATAATGGAGTAGGGGCTGCTTGTGGTTATTAGGCATTTGCAAGCTCTCCGAAGTGTGTGCGCAGCAGGAGAGACAAATCCATGTTTTTATGCCTTCTTTGGCATTTTCAGGTGGAGAAATACACAATCCCGAAATAGAAAGAAAAGGCTGCCGCGCCAACACTGAGGCTTCAAACTTGATGAAAACAGTGTCTCCCATAATGGAGTAGGGGCTGCTTGTGGTTATTAGGCATTTGCAAGCTCTCCGAAGTGTGTGCGCAGCAGGAGAGACAAATCCATGTTTTTATGCCTTCTTTGGCATTTTCAGGTGGAGAAAAACACAATCCCGAAAGAGAAAGAAATGGCTGCCGCGCCAACACTGAGGCTTCAAACTTGATGAAAACAGTGTCTCCCATAATGGAGTAGGGGCTGCTTGTGGTTATTAGGCATTTGCAAGCTCTCCGAAGTGTGTGCGCAGCAGGAGAGACAAATCCATGTTTTTATGCCTTCTTTGGCATTTTCAGGTGGAGAAAAACACAATCCCGAAAGAGAAAGAAAAGGCTGCCGCGCCAACACTGAGGCTTCAAACTTGATGAAAACAGTGTCTCCCATAATGGAGTAGGGGCTGCTTGTGGTTATTAGGCCTTTGCAAGCTCTCCGAAGTGTGTGCGCAGCAGGAGAGACAAATCCATGTTTTTATGCCTTCTTTGGCATTTTCAGGTGGAGAAAAACACAATCCCGAAAGAGAAAGAAATGGCTGCCGCGCCAACACTGAGGCTTCAAACTTGATGAAAACAGTGTCTCCCATAATGGAGTAGGGGCTGCTTGTGGTTATTAGGCCTTTGCAAGCTCTCCGAAGTGTGTGCGCAGCAGGAGAGACAAATCCATGTTTTTATGCCTTCTTTGGCATTTTCAGATGGAGAAAAACACAATCCCGAAAGAGAAAGAAAAGGCTGCCGCGCCAACACTGAGGCTTCAAACTTGATGAAAACAGTGTCTCCCATAATGGTGTAGGGGCTGCTTGTGGTTATTAGGCCTTTGCAAGCTCTCCTTAGTGTGTGCGCAGCAGGAGAGACAAATCCATGTTTTTATGCCTTCTTTGGCATTTTCAGGTGGAGAAAAACACAATCCCGAAAGAGAAAGAAAAGGCTGCCGCGCCAACACTGAGGCTTCAAACTTGATGAAAACAGTGTCTCCCATAATGGTGTAGGGTCTGCTTGTGGTTATTAGGCCTTTGCAAGCTCTCCGAAGTGTGTGCACAGCAGGAGAGACAAATCCATGTTTTTATGCCTTCTTTGGCATTTTCAGGTGGAGAAAAACACAATCCCGAAAGAGAAAGAAAAGGCTGCCGCGCCAACACTGAGGCTTCAAACTTGATGAAAACAGTGTCTCCCATAATGGTGTAGGGTCTGCTTGTGGTTATTAGGCCTTTGCAAGCTCTCCGAAGTGTGTGCACAGCAGGAGAGACAAATCCATGTTTTTATGCCTTCTTTGGCATTTTCAGGTGGAGAAAAACACAATCCCGAAAGAGAAAGAAAAGGCTGCCGCGCCAACACTGAGGCTTCAAACTTGATGAAAACAGTCTCTCCCATAATAACTCACGGGCTGCTTGTGTTTTTTAGGCCTTTGCACGCTATCGGAAGTGTGTGTGCGGCAGGAGAGACAAATCCATGTTTTCGCGCCTTTTTTGCCATTTCCAGGTCGAAAAACACAAAGGCCCCAAAAATAAAGAAACGGCTGTCCAGCTAAAACTGAGGCTTCAAACTTGATGAAAACAGTCTCTTAGACAATAACTCAAGGGCCGCTTGTGTTTTTTAGGCCTTCGCAAGATATCGGAAGTGTGTGCGCGGCAGGAGAGACAAATCCATGTTTTCGCGCCTTTTTTGCGATTTCAAGGTCGAAAAACACATAGGCCCCAAAATGAAAGAAACGGCTGCCGCGCCAAAACTATGGCTTCAAACTTGATGAAAACAGTCTCTCCCATAATAACTCACGGGCTGCTTGTGTTTTTTAGGCCTTTGCACGCTATCGGAAGTGTGTGCGCGGCAGGAGAGACAAATCCATGTTTTCGCGCCTTTTTTGCCATTTCCAGGTCGAAAAACACAAAGGCCCCAAAAATAAAGAAACGGCTGTCCAGCCAAAACTGAGGCTTCAAACTTGATGAAAACAGTCTCTCAGACAATAACTCAAGGGCTGCTTGTGTTTTTTAGGCCTTCGCAAGATATCGGAAGTGTGTGCGCGGCAGGAGAGACAAATCAATGTTTTCGCGACTTTTTTGCGATTTCAAGGTCGAAAAACACATAGGCCCCAAAATGAAAGAAACGGCTGGCGCGCCAAAACTATGGCTTCAAACTTGATGAAAACAGTCTCTCCCATAATAACTCACGGGCTGCTTGTGTTTTTTAGGCCTTTGCACGCTATCGGAAGTGTGTGCGCGGCAGGAGAGACAAATCAATGTTTTCGCGCCTTTTTTGCCATTTCCAGGTCGAAAAACACAAAGGCCCCAAAAATAAAGAAACGGCTGTCCAGCCAAAACTGAGGCTTCAAACTTGATGAAAACAGTCTCTCAGACAATAACTCAAGGGCCGCTTGTGTTTTTTAGGCCTTCGCAAGCTATCGGAAGTGTGTGCGCGGCAGGAGAGACAAATCCATGTTTTCGCGCCTTTTTTGCCATTTCCAGGTCGAAAAACACAAAGGCCCCAAAATGAAAGAAACGGCTGCCGCGCCAAAACTATGACTTCAAACTTGATGAAAACAGTCTCTCCCACAATAACTCAAGGGCTGCTTGTGTTTTTTAGGCCTTCGCAAGATATCGGAAGTGTGTGCGCGGCCGGAGAGACAAATCAATGTTTTCGCGACTTTTTTGCGATTTCAAGGTCGAAAAACACATAGGCCCCAAAATGAAAGAAACGGCTGGCGCGCCAAAACTATGGCTTCAAACTTGATGAAAACAGTCTCTCCCATAATAACTCACGGGCTGCTTGTGTTTTTTAGGCCTTTGCACGCTATCGGAAGTGTGTGCGCGGCATGAGAGACAAATCCATGTTTTCGCGCCTTTTTTGCCATTTCCAGGTCGAAAAACACAAAGGCCCCAAAATGAAAGAAACGGCTGCCGCGCCAAAACTATGACTTCAAACTTGATGAAAACAGTCTCTCCCACAATAACTCAAGGACTGCTTGTGTTTTTTAGGCCTTCGCAAGATATCGGAAGTGTGTGCGCGGCAGGAGAGACAAATCAATGTTTTCGCGACTTTTTTGCGATTTCAAGGTCGAAAAACACATAGGCCCCAAAATGAAAGAAACGGCTGGCGCGCCAAAACTATGGCTTCAAACTTGATAAAAACAGTCTCTCCCATAATAACTCACGGTCTGCTTGTGTTTTTTAGGCCTTTGAACGCTATCGGAAGTGTGTGCGCGGCAGGAGAGACAAATCCATGTTTTCGCGCCTTTTTTGCCATTTCCAGGTCGAAAAACACAAAGGCCCCAAAAATAAAGAAACGGCTGTCCAGCCAAAACTGAGGCTTCAAACTTGATGAAAACAGTCTCTCAGACAATAACTCAAGGGCTGCTTGTGTTTTTTAGGCCTTCGCAAGATATCGGAAGTGTGTGCTCGGCAGGAGAGACAAATCCATGTTTTCACGCCTTTTTTGCGATTTCAAGGTCGAAAAACACATAGGCCCCAAAATGAAAGAAACGGCTGCCGCGCCAAAACTATGGCTTCAAACTTGATGAAAACAGTCTCTCCCATAATAACTCACGGGCTGCTTGTGTTTTTTAGGCCTTTGCACGCTATCGAAAGTGTGTGCGCGGCAGGAGAGACAAATCCATGTTTCCGCGCCTTTTTTGCCATTTCCAGGTCGAAAAACACAAAGGCCCCAAAATGAAAGAAACGGCTGCCGCGCCAAAACTATGACTTCAAACTTGATGAAAACAGTCTCTCCCACAATAACTCAAGGGCTGCTTGTGTTTTTTAGGCCTTCGCAAGATATCGGAAGTGTGTGCGCGGCAGGAGAGACAAATCCATGTTTTCGCGCCTTTTTTACGATTTCAAGGTCGAAAAACACATAGGCCCCAAAATGAAAGAAACGGCTGCCGCGCCAAAACTATGGCTTCAAACTTGATGAAAACATTCTCTCCCACAATAACTCAAGGGCTGCTTGTGTTTTTTAGGCCTTCGCAAGCTATCGGAAGTGTGTGCGCGGCAGGAGAGACAAATCAATGTTTTCGCGCCTTTTTTGCCATTTCCAGGTCGAAAAACACACAGGCCCCAAAAATAAAGAAATGGCTGTCCAGCCAAAACTGAGGCTTCAAACTTGATGAAAACAGTGTCTCCCATAATGGTGTAGGGGCTGCTTGTGGTTATTAGGCATTTGCAAGCTCTCCGAAGTGTGTGCGCAGCAGGAGAGTCAAATCCATGTTTTTATGCCTTCTTTGGCATTTTCAGGTGGAGAAAAACACAATCCCGAAAGAGAAAGAAAAGGCTGCCGCGCCAACACTGAGGCTTCAAACTTGATGAAAACAGTGTCTCCCATAATGGAGTAGGGGCTGCTTGTGGTTATTAGGCATTTGCAAGCTCTCCGAAGTGTGTGCGCAGCAGGAGAGACAAATCCATGTTTTTATGCCTTCTTTGGCATTTTCAGGTGGAGAAAAACACAATCCCGAAAGAGAAAGAAAAGGCTGCCGCGCCAACACTGAGGCTTCAAACTTGATGAAAACAGTGTCTCCCATAATGGAGTAGGGGCTGCTTGTGGTTATTAGGCATTTGCAAGCTCTCCGAAGTGTGTGCGCAGCAGGAGAGACAAATCCATGTTTTTATGCCTTCTTTGTCATTTTCAGGTGGAGAAAAACACAATCCCGAAAGAGAAAGAAAAGGCTGCCGCGCCAACACTGAGGCTTCAAACTTGATGAAAACAGTGTCTCCCATAATGGAGTAGGGGCTGCTTGTGGTTATTAGGCCTTTGCAAGCTCTCCGAAGTGTGTGCGCAGCAGGAGAGACAAATCCATGTTTTTATGCCTTCTTTGGCATTTTCAGGTGGAGAAAAACACAATCCCGAAAGAGAAAGAAAAGGCTGCCGCGCCAACACTGAGGCTTCAAACTTGATGAAAACAGTGTCTCCCATAATGGAGTAGGGGCTGCTTGTGGTTATTAGGCCTTTGCAAGCTGTCCGAAGTGTGTGCGCAGCAGGAGAGACAAATCCATGTTTTTATGCCTTCTTTGGCATTTTCAGGTGGAGAAAAACACAATCCCGAAAGAGAAAGAAATGGCTGCCGCGCCAACACTGAGGCTTCAAACTTGATGAAAACAGTGTCTCCCATAATGGAGTAGGGGCTGCTTGTGGTTATTAGGCATTTGCAAGCTCTCCGAAGTGTGTGCGCAGCAGGAGAGACAAATCCATGTTTTTATGCCTTCTTTGGCATTTTCAGGTGGAGAAAAACACAATCCCGAAAGAGAAAGAAATGGCTGCCGCGCCAACACTGAGGCTTCAAACTTGATGAAAACAGTGTCTCCCATAATGGAGTAGGGGCTGCTTGTGGTTATTAGGCATTTGCAAGCTCTCCGAAGTGTGTGCGCAGCAGGAGAGACAAATCCATGTTTTTATGCCTTCTTTGGCATTTTCAGGTGGAGAAAAACACAATCCCGAAAGAGAAAGAAAAGGCTGCCGCGCCAACACTGAGGCTTCAAACTTGATGAAAACAGTGTCTCCCATAGTGGAGTAGGGGCTGCTTGTGGTTATTAGGCCTTTGCAAGCTCTCTGAAGTGTGTGCGCAGCAGGAGAGACAAATCCATGTTTTTATGCCTTCTTTGGCATTTTCAGGTGGAGAAAAACACAATCCCGAAAGAGAAAGAAATGGCTGCCGCGCCAACACTGAGGCTTCAAACTTGATGAAAACAGTGTCTCCCATAATGGAGTAGGGGCTGCTTGTGGTTATTAGGCATTTGCAAGCTCTCCGAAGTGTGTGCGCAGCAGGAGAGACAAATCCATGTTTTTATGCCTTCTTTGGCATTTTCAGGTGGAGAAAAACACAATCCCGAAAGAGAAAGAAATGGCTGCCGCGCCAACACTGAGGCTTCAAACTTGATGAAAACAGTGTCTCCCATAATGGAGTAGGGGCTGCTTGTGGTTATTAGGCATTTGCAAGCTCTCCGAAGTGTGTGCGCAGCAGGAGAGACAAATCCATGTTTTTATGCCTTCTTTGGCATTTTCAGGTGGAGAAAAACACAATCCCGAAAGAGAAAGAAAAGGCTGCCGCGCCAACACTGAGGCTTCAAACTTGATGAAAACAGTCTCTCCCATAATAACTCACGGGCTGCTTGTGTTTTTTAGGCCTTCGCAAGATATCGGAAGTGTGTGCGCGGCAGGAGAGACAAATCAATGTTTTCGCGACTTTTTTGCGATTTCAAGGTCGAAAAACACATAGGCCCCAAAATGAAAGAAACGGCTGGCGCGCCAAAACTATGGCTTCAAACTTGATGAAAACAGTCTCTCCCATAATAACTCACGGGCTGCTTGTGTTTTTTAGGCCTTTGCACGCTATCGGAAGTGTGTGCGCGGCAGGAGAGACAAATCCATGTTTTCGCGCCTTTTTTGCCATTTCCAGGTCGAAAAACACAAAGGCCCCAAAATGAAAGAAACGGCTGCCGCGCCAAAACTATGACTTCAAACTTGATGAAAACAGTCTCTCCCACAATAACTCAAGGGCTGCTTGTGTTTTTTAGGCCTTCGCAAGATATCGGAAGTGTGTGCGCGGCAGGAGAGACAAATCAATGTTTTCGCGACTTTTTTGCGATTTCAAGGTCGAAAAACACATAGGCCCCAAAATGAAAGAAACGGCTGGCGCGCCAAAACTATGGCTTCAAACTTGATAAAAACAGTCTCTCCCATAATAACTCACGGTCTGCTTGTGTTTTTTAGGCCTTTGCACGCTATCGGAAGTGTGTGCGCGGCAGGAGAGACAAATCCATGTTTTCGCGCCTTTTTTGCCATTTCCAGGTCGAAAAACACAAAGGCCCCAAAAATAAAGAAACGGCTGTCCAGCCAAAACTGAGGCTTCAAACTTGATGAAAACAGTCTCTCAGACAATAACTCAAGGGCTGCTTGTGTTTTTTAGGCCTTCGCAAGATATCGGAAGTGTGTGCTCGGCAGGAGAGACAAATCCATGTTTTCGCGCCTTTTTTGCCATTTCAAGGTCGAAAAACACATAGGCCCCAAAATGAAAGAAACGGCTGCCGCGCCAAAACTATGGCTTCAAACTTGATGAAAACAGTCTCTCCCATAATAACTCACGGGCTGCTTGTGTTTTTTAGGCCTTTGCACGCTATCGGAAGTGTGTGCGCGGCAGGAGAGACAAATCCATGTTTTCGCGCCTTTTTTGCCATTTCCAGGTCGAAAAACACAAAGGCCCCAAAATGAAAGAAACGGCTGCCGCGCCAAAACTATGACTTCAAACTTGATGAAAACAGTCTCTCCCACAATAACTCAAGGGCTGCTTGTGTTTTTTAGGCCTTCGCAAGATATCGGAAGTGTGTGCGCGGCAGGAGAGACAAATCAATGTTTTCGCGACTTTTTTGCGATTTCAAGGTCGAAAAACACATAGGCCCCAAAATAAAAGAAACGGCTGGCGCGCCAAAACTATGGCTTCAAACTTGATGAAAACAGTCTCTCCCATAATAACTCACGGGCTGCTTGTGTTTTTTAGACCTTTGCACGCTATCGGAAGTGTGTGCGCGGCAGGAGAGACAAATCCATGTTTTCGCGCCTTTTTTGCGATTTCAAGGTCGAAAAACACATAGGCCCCAAAATGAAAGAAACGGCTGAGGCGCCAAAACTATGGCTTCAAACTTGATGAAAACAGTCTCTCCCATAATAACTCACGGGCTGCTTGTGTTTTTTAGGCCTTTGCACGCTATCGGAAGTGTGTGCGCGGCAGGAGAGACAAATCCATGTTTTCGCGCCTTTTTTGCGATTTCAAGGTCGAAAAACACATAGGCCCCAAAATGAAAGAAACGGCTGCCGCGCCAAAACTATGGCTTCAAACTTGATGAAAACAGTCTCTCCCATAATAACTCACGGGCTGCTTGTGTTTTTTAGGCCTTTGCACGCTATCGGAAGTGTGTGCGCGGCAGGAGAGACAAATCCATGTTTTCGCGCCTTTTTTGCCATTTCCAGGTCGAAGAAAACAAAGGCCCCAAAAATAAAGAAACGGCTGTCGAGCCAAAACTGAGGCTTCAAACTTGATTAAAACAGTCTCTCAGACAATAACTCAAGGGCCGCTTGTGTTTTTTAGGCCTTCGCAAGCTATCGGAAGTGTGTGCGCGGCAGGAGAGACAAATCCATGTTTTCGCGCCTTTTTTACGATTTCAAGGTCGAAAAACACATAGGCCCCAAAATGAAAGAAACGGCTGCCGCGCCAAAACTATGGCTTCAAACTTGATGAAAACATTCTCTCCCACAATAACTCAAGGGCTGCTTGTGTTTTTTAGGCCTTCGCAAGCTATCGGAAGTGTGTGCGCGGCAGGAGAGACAAATCCATGTTTTCGCGCCTTTTTTGCCATTTCCAGGTCGAAAAACACAAAGGCCCCAAAAATAAAGAAACGGCTGTCCAGCCAAAACTGAGGCTTCAAACTTGATGAAAACAGTCTCTCCCACAATAACTCACGGCCCGCTTGTGTTTTTTAGGCCTTCGCAAGCTATCGGAAGTGTGTGCGCGGCAGGAGAGACAAATCAATGTTTTCGCGCCTTTTTTGCCATTTCCAGGTCGAAAAACACACAGGCCCCAAAAATAAAGAAATGGCTGTCCAGCCAAAACTGAGGCTTCAAACTTGATGAAAACAGTGTCTCCCATATTGGAGTAGGGGCTGCTTGTGGTTATTAGGCATTTGCAAGCTCTCCGAAGTGTGTGCGCAGCAGGAGAGACAAATCCATGTTTTTATGCCTTCTTTGGCATTTTCAGGTGGAGAAAAACACAATCCCGAAAGAGAAAGAAAAGGCTGCCGCGCCAACACTGAGGCTTCAAACTTGATGAAAACAGTGTCTCCCATAGTGGAGTAGGGGCTGCTTGTGGTTATTAGGCCTTTGCAAGCTCTCCGAAGTGTGTGCGCGGCAGGAGAGACAAATCAATGTTTTCGCGCCTTTTTTGCCATTTCCAGGTCGAAAAACACACAGGCCCCAAAAATAAAGAAATGGCTGTCCAGCCAAAACTGAGGCTTCAAACTTGATGAAAACAGTGTCTCCCATATTGGAGTAGGGGCTGCTTGTGGTTATTAGGCATTTGCAAGCTCTCCGAAGTGTGTGCGCAGCAGGAGAGACAAATCCATGTTTTTATGCCTTCTTTGGCATTTTCAGGTGGAGAAAAACACAATCCCGAAAGAGAAAGAAAAGGCTGCCGCGCCAACACTGAGGCTTCAAACTTGATGAAAACAGTGTCTCCCATAGTGGAGTAGGGGCTGCTTGTGGTTATTAGGCCTTTGCAAGCTCTCCGAAGTGTGTGCGCAGCAGGAGAGACAAATCCATGTTTTTATGCCTTCTTTGGCATTTTCAGGTGGAGAAAAACACAATCCCGAAAGAGAAAGAAATGGCTGCCGCGCCAACACTGAGGCTTCAAACTTGATGAAAACAGTGTCTCCCATATTGGAGTAGGGGCTGCTTGTGGTTATTAGGCATTTGCAAGCTCTCCGAAGTGTGTGCGCAGCAGGAGAGACAAATCCATGTTTTTATGCCTTCTTTGGCATTTTCAGGTGGAGAAAAACACAATCCCGAAAGAGAAAGAAAAGGCTGCCGCGCCAACACTGAGGCTTCAAACTTGATGAAAACAGTGTCTCCCATAGTGGAGTAGGGGCTGCTTGTGGTTATTAGGCCTTTGCAAGCTCTCCGAAGTGTGTGCGCGGCAGGAGAGACAAATCAATGTTTTCGCGCCTTTTTTGCCATTTCCAGGTCGAAAAACACACAGGCCCCAAAAATAAAGAAATGGCTGTCCAGCCAAAACTGAGGCTTCAAACTTGATGAAAACAGTGTCTCCCATATTGGAGTAGGGGCTGCTTGTGGTTATTAGGCATTTGCAAGCTCTCCGAAGTGTGTGCGCAGCAGGAGAGACAAATCCATGTTTTTATGCCTTCTTTGGCATTTTCAGGTGGAGAAAAACACAATCCCGAAAGAGAAAGAAAAGGCTGCCGCGCCAACACTGAGGCTTCAAACTTGATGAAAACAGTGTCTCCCATAGTGGAGTAGGGGCTGCTTGTGGTTATTAGGCCTTTGCAAGCTCTCCGAAGTGTGTGCGCAGCAGGAGAGACAAATCCATGTTTTTATGCCTTCTTTGGCATTTT
The DNA here is from genome assembly GCF_951799395.1 of Argentina silus. Classification (NCBI taxonomy): domain Eukaryota; kingdom Metazoa; phylum Chordata; class Actinopteri; order Argentiniformes; family Argentinidae; genus Argentina; species Argentina silus. The sequence goes on from NW_028153183.1 coordinate 283,100, forward strand.
CAGGTGGAGAAAAACACAATCCCGAAAGAGAAAGAAATGGCTGCCGCGCCAACACTGAGGCTTCAAACTTGATGAAAACAGTGTCTCCCATAATGGAGTAGGGGCTGCTTGTGGTTATTAGGCATTTGCAAGCTCTCCGAAGTGTGTGCGCAGCAGGAGAGACAAATCCATGTTTTTATGCCTTCTTTGGCATTTTCAGGTGGAGAAAAACACAATCCCGAAAGAGAAAGAAAAGGCTGCCGCGCCAACACTGAGGCTTCAAACTTGATGAAAACAGTGTCTCCCATAGTGGAGTAGGGGCTGTTTGTGGTTATTAGGCATTTGCAAGCTCTCCGAAGTGTGTGCGCAGCAGGAGAGACAAATCCATGTTTTTATGCCTTCTTTGGCATTTTCAGGTGGAGAAAAACACAATCCCGAAAGAGAAAGAAAAGGCTGCCGCGCCAACACTGAGGCTTCAAACTTGATGAAAACAGTGTCTCCCATAGTGGAGTAGGGGCTGCTTGTGGTTATTAGGCCTTTGCAAGCTCTCCGAAGTGTGTGCGCGGCAGGAGAGACAAATCAATGTTTTCGCGCCTTTTTTGCCATTTCCAGGTCGAAAAACACACAGGCCCCAAAAATAAAGAAATGGCTGTCCAGCCAAAACTGAGGCTTCAAACTTGATGAAAACAGTGTCTCCCATATTGGAGTAGGGGCTGCTTGTGGTTATTAGGCATTTGCAAGCTCTCCGAAGTGTGTGCGCAGCAGGAGAGACAAATCCATGTTTTTATGCCTTCTTTGGCATTTTCAGGTGGAGAAAAACACAATCCCGAAAGAGAAAGAAAAGGCTGCCGCGCCAACACTGAGGCTTCAAACTTGATGAAAACAGTGTCTCCCATAGTGGAGTAGGGGCTGCTTGTGGTTATTAGGCCTTTGCAAGCTCTCCGAAGTGTGTGCGCAGCAGGAGAGACAAATCCATGTTTTTATGCCTTCTTTGGCATTTTCAGGTGGAGAAAAACACAATCCCGAAAGAGAAAGAAATGGCTGCCGCGCCAACACTGAGGCTTCAAACTTGATGAAAACAGTGTCTCCCATATTGGAGTAGGGGCTGCTTGTGGTTATTAGGCATTTGCAAGCTCTCCGAAGTGTGTGCGCAGCAGGAGAGACAAATCCATGTTTTTATGCCTTCTTTGGCATTTTCAGGTGGAGAAAAACACAATCCCGAAAGAGAAAGAAAAGGCTGCCGCGCCAACACTGAGGCTTCAAACTTGATGAAAACAGTGTCTCCCATAGTGGAGTAGGGGCTGCTTGTGGTTATTAGGCCTTTGCAAGCTCTCCGAAGTGTGTGCGCGGCAGGAGAGACAAATCAATGTTTTCGCGCCTTTTTTGCCATTTCCAGGTCGAAAAACACACAGGCCCCAAAAATAAAGAAATGGCTGTCCAGCCAAAACTGAGGCTTCAAACTTGATGAAAACAGTGTCTCCCATATTGGAGTAGGGGCTGCTTGTGGTTATTAGGCATTTGCAAGCTCTCCGAAGTGTGTGCGCAGCAGGAGAGACAAATCCATGTTTTTATGCCTTCTTTGGCATTTTCAGGTGGAGAAAAACACAATCCCGAAAGAGAAAGAAAAGGCTGCCGCGCCAACACTGAGGCTTCAAACTTGATGAAAACAGTGTCTCCCATAGTGGAGTAGGGGCTGCTTGTGGTTATTAGGCCTTTGCAAGCTCTCCGAAGTGTGTGCGCAGCAGGAGAGACAAATCCATGTTTTTATGCCTTCTTTGGCATTTTCAGGTGGAGAAAAACACAATCCCGAAAGAGAAAGAAATGGCTGCCGCGCCAACACTGAGGCTTCAAACTTGATGAAAACAGTGTCTCCCATAATGGAGTAGGGGCTGCTTGTGGTTATTAGGCATTTGCAAGCTCTCCGAAGTGTGTGCGCAGCAGGAGAGACAAATCCATGTTTTTATGCCTTCTTTGGCATTTTCAGGTGGAGAAAAACACAATCCCGAAAGAGAAAGAAAAGGCTGCCGCGCCAACACTGAGGCTTCAAACTTGATGAAAACAGTGTCTCCCATAGTGGAGTAGGGGCTGTTTGTGGTTATTAGGCATTTGCAAGCTCTCCGAAGTGTGTGCGCAGCAGGAGAGACAAATCCATGTTTTTATGCCTTCTTTGGCATTTTCAGGTGGAGAAAAACACAATCCCGAAAGAGAAAGAAAAGGCTGCCGCGCCAACACTGAGGCTTCAAACTTGATGAAAACAGTGTCTCCCATAGTGGAGTAGGGGCTGCTTGTGGTTATTAGGCCTTTGCAAGCTCTCCGAAGTGTGTGCGCAGCAGGAGAGACAAATCCATGTTTTTATGCCTTCTTTGGCATTTTCAGGTGGAGAAAAACACAATCCCGAAAGAGAAAGAAATGGCTGCCGCGCCAACACTGAGGCTTCAAACTTGATGAAAACAGTGTCTCCCATAATGGAGTAGGGGCTGCTTGTGGTTATTAGGCATTTGCAAGCTCTCCGAAGTGTGTGCGCAGCAGGAGAGACAAATCCATGTTTTTATGCCTTCTTTGGCATTTTCAGGTGGAGAAAAACACAATCCCGAAAGAGAAAGAAATGGCTGCCGCGCCAACACTGAGGCTTCAAACTTGATGAAAACAGTGTCTCCCATAATGGAGTAGGGGCTGCTTGTGGTTATTAGGCATTTGCAAGCTCTCCGAAGTGTGTGCGCAGCAGGAGAGACAAATCCATGTTTTTATGCCTTCTTTGGCATTTTCAGGTGGAGAAAAACACAATCCCGAAAGAGAAAGAAAAGGCTGCCGCGCCAACACTGAGGCTTCAAACTTGATGAAAACAGTCTCTCCCATAATAACTCACGGGCTGCTTGTGTTTTTTAGGCCTTCGCAAGATATCGGAAGTGTGTGCGCGGCAGGAGAGACAAATCAATGTTTTCGCGACTTTTTTGCGATTTCAAGGTCGAAAAACACATAGGCCCCAAAATGAAAGAAACGGCTGGCGCGCCAAAACTATGGCTTCAAACTTGATGAAAACAGTCTCTCCCATAATAACTCACGGGCTGCTTGTGTTTTTTAGGCCTTTGCACGCTATCGGAAGTGTGTGCGCGGCAGGAGAGACAAATCCATGTTTTCGCGCCTTTTTTGCCATTTCCAGGTCGAAAAACACAAAGGCCCCAAAATGAAAGAAACGGCTGCCGCGCCAAAACTATGACTTCAAACTTGATGAAAACAGTCTCTCCCACAATAACTCAAGGGCTGCTTGTGTTTTTTAGGCCTTCGCAAGATATCGGAAGTGTGTGCGCGGCAGGAGAGACAAATCAATGTTTTCGCGACTTTTTTGCGATTTCAAGGTCGAAAAACACATAGGCCCCAAAATGAAAGAAACGGCTGGCGCGCCAAAACTATGGCTTCAAACTTGATAAAAACAGTCTCTCCCATAATAACTCACGGTCTGCTTGTGTTTTTTAGGCCTTTGCACGCTATCGGAATTGTGTGCGCGGCAGGAGAGACAAATCCATGTTTTCGCGCCTTTTTTGCCATTTCCAGGTCGAAAAACACAAAGGCCCCAAAAATAAAGAAACGGCTGTCCAGCCAAAACTGAGGCTTCAAACTTGATGAAAACAGTCTCTCAGACAATAACTCAAGGGCTGCTTGTGTTTTTTAGGCCTTCGCAAGATATCGGAAGTGTGTGCTCGGCAGGAGAGACAAATCCATGTTTTCGCGCCTTTTTTGCCATTTCAAGGTCGAAAAACACATAGGCCCCAAAATGAAAGAAACGGCTGCCGCGCCAAAACTATGGCTTCAAACTTGATGAAAACAGTCTCTCCCATAATAACTCACGGGCTGCTTGTGTTTTTTAGGCCTTTGCACGCTATCGGAAGTGTGTGCGCGGCAGGAGAGACAAATCCATGTTTTCGCGCCTTTTTTGCCATTTCCAGGTCGAAAAACACAAAGGCCCCAAAATGAAAGAAACGGCTGCCGCGCCAAAACTATGACTTCAAACTTGATGAAAACAGTCTCTCCCACAATAACTCAAGGGCTGCTTGTGTTTTTTAGGCCTTCGCAAGATATCGGAAGTGTGTGCGCGGCAGGAGAGACAAATCAATGTTTTCGCGACTTTTTTGCGATTTCAAGGTCGAAAAACACATAGGCCCCAAAATTAAAGAAACGGCTGGCGCGCCAAAACTATGGCTTCAAACTTGATGAAAACAGTCTCTCCCATAATAACTCACGGGCTGCTTGTGTTTTTTAGACCTTTGCACGCTATCGGAAGTGTGTGCGCGGCAGGAGAGACAAATCCATGTTTTCGCGCCTTTTTTGCGATTTCAAGGTCGAAAAACACATAGGCCCCAAAATGAAAGAAACGGCTGAGGCGCCAAAACTATGGCTTCAAACTTGATGAAAACAGTCTCTCCCATAATAACTCACGGGCTGCTTGTGTTTTTTAGGCCTTTGCACGCTATCGGAAGTGTGTGCGCGGCAGGAGAGACAAATCCATGTTTTCGCGCCTTTTTTGCGATTTCAAGGTCGAAAAACACATAGGCCCCAAAATGAAAGAAACGGCTGCCGCGCCAAAACTATGGCTTCAAACTTGATGAAAACAGTCTCTCCCATAATAACTCACGGGCTGCTTGTGTTTTTTAGGCCTTTGCACGCTATCGGAAGTGTGTGCGCGGCAGGAGAGACAAATCCATGTTTTCGCGCCTTTTTTGCCATTTCCAGGTCGAAGAAAACAAAGGCCCCAAAAATAAAGAAACGGCTGTCGAGCCAAAACTGAGGCTTCAAACTTGATTAAAACAGTCTCTCAGACAATAACTCAAGGGCCGCTTGTGTTTTTTAGGCCTTCGCAAGCTATCGGAAGTGTGTGCGCGGCAGGAGAGACAAATCCATGTTTTCGCGCCTTTTTTACGATTTCAAGGTCGAAAAACACATAGGCCCCAAAATGAAAGAAACGGCTGCCGCGCCAAAACTATGGCTTCAAACTTGATGAAAACATTCTCTCCCACAATAACTCAAGGGCTGCTTGTGTTTTTTAGGCCTTCGCAAGCTATCGGAAGTGTGTGCGCGGCAGGAGAGACAAATCCATGTTTTCGCGCCTTTTTTGCCATTTCCAGGTCGAAAAACACAAAGGCCCCAAAAATAAAGAAACGGCTGTCCAGCCAAAACTGAGGCTTCAAACTTGATGAAAACAGTCTCTCCCACAATAACTCACGGCCCGCTTGTGTTTTTTAGGCCTTCGCAAGCTATCGGAAGTGTGTGCGCGGCAGGAGAGACAAATCAATGTTTTCGCGCCTTTTTTGCCATTTCCAGGTCGAAAAACACACAGGCCCCAAAAATAAAGAAATGGCTGTCCAGCCAAAACTGAGGCTTCAAACTTGATGAAAACAGTGTCTCCCATATTGGAGTAGGGGCTGCTTGTGGTTATTAGGCATTTGCAAGCTCTCCGAAGTGTGTGCGCAGCAGGAGAGACAAATCCATGTTTTTATGCCTTCTTTGGCATTTTCAGGTGGAGAAAAACACAATCCCGAAAGAGAAAGAAAAGGCTGCCGCGCCAACACTGAGGCTTCAAACTTGATGAAAACAGTGTCTCCCATAGTGGAGTAGGGGCTGCTTGTGGTTATTAGGCCTTTGCAAGCTCTCCGAAGTGTGTGCGCGGCAGGAGAGACAAATCAATGTTTTCGCGCCTTTTTTGCCATTTCCAGGTCGAAAAACACACAGGCCCCAAAAATAAAGAAATGGCTGTCCAGCCAAAACTGAGGCTTCAAACTTGATGAAAACAGTGTCTCCCATATTGGAGTAGGGGCTGCTTGTGGTTATTAGGCATTTGCAAGCTCTCCGAAGTGTGTGCGCAGCAGGAGAGACAAATCCATGTTTTTATGCCTTCTTTGGCATTTTCAGGTGGAGAAAAACACAATCCCGAAAGAGAAAGAAAAGGCTGCCGCGCCAACACTGAGGCTTCAAACTTGATGAAAACAGTGTCTCCCATAGTGGAGTAGGGGCTGCTTGTGGTTATTAGGCCTTTGCAAGCTCTCCGAAGTGTGTGCGCAGCAGGAGAGACAAATCCATGTTTTTATGCCTTCTTTGGCATTTTCAGGTGGAGAAAAACACAATCCCGAAAGAGAAAGAAAAGGCTGCCGCGCCAACACTGAGGCTTCAAACTTGATGAAAACAGTGTCTCCCATAGTGGAGTAGGGGCTGCTTGTGGTTATTAGGCCTTTGCAAGCTCTCCGAAGTGTGTGCGCAGCAGGAGAGACAAATCCATGTTTTTATGCCTTCTTTGGCATTTTCAGGTGGAGAAAAACACAATCCCGAAAGAGAAAGAAATGGCTGCCGCGCCAACACTGAGGCTTCAAACTTGATGAAAACAGTGTCTCCCATAATGGAGTAGGGGCTGCTTGTGGTTATTAGGCATTTGCAAGCTCTCCGAAGTGTGTGCGCAGCAGGAGAGACAAATCCATGTTTTTATGCCTTCTTTGGCATTTTCAGGTGGAGAAAAACACAATCCCGAAAGAGAAAGAAATGGCTGCCGCGCCAACACTGAGGCTTCAAACTTGATGAAAACAGTGTCTCCCATAATGGAGTAGGGGCTGCTTGTGGTTATTAGGCATTTGCAAGCTCTCCGAAGTGTGTGCGCAGCAGGAGAGACAAATCCATGTTTTTATGCCTTCTTTGGCATTTTCAGGTGGAGAAAAACACAATCCCGAAAGAGAAAGAAAAGGCTGCCGCGCCAACACTGAGGCTTCAAACTTGATGAAAACAGTGTCTCCCATAGTGGAGTAGGGGCTGCTTGTGGTTATTAGGCCTTTGCAAGCTCTCCGAAGTGTGTGCGCAGCAGGAGAGACAAATCCATGTTTTTATGCCTTCTTTGGCATTTTCAGGTGGAGAAAAACACAATCCCGAAAGAGAAAGAAAAGGCTGCCGCGCCAACACTGAGGCTTCAAACTTGATGAAAACAGTCTCTCCCATAATAACTCACGGGCTGCTTGTGTTTTTTAGGCCTTTGCACGCTATCGGAAGTGTGTGCGCGGCAGGAGAGACAAATCCATGTTTTCGCGCCTTTTTTGCGATTTCAAGGTCGAAAAACACACAGGCCCCAAAATGAAAGAAACGGCTGCCGCGCCAAAACTATGGCTTCAAACTTGATGAAAACAGTCTCTCCCATAATAACTCACGGGCTGCTTGTGTTTTTTAGGCCTTTGCACGCTATCGGAAGTGTGTGCGCGGCAGGAGAGACAAATCCATGTTTTCACGCCTTTTTTGCCATTTCCAGGTCAAAAAACACAAAGGCCCCAAAAATAAAGAAACGGCTGTCCAGCTAAAACTGAGGCTTCAAACTTGATGAAAACAGTCTCTCAGACAATAACTCAAGGGCCGCTTGTGTTTTTTAGGCCTTCGCAAGCTATCGGAAGTGTGTGCGCGGCAGGAGAGACAAATCCATGTTTTCGCACCTTTTTTGCCATTTCCAGGTCGAAAAACACAAAGGCCCCAAAATGAAAGAAACGGCTGCCGCGCCAAAACTATGGCTTCAAACTTGATGAAAACTGTCTCTCCCACAATAACTCAAGGGCTGCTTGTGTTTTTTAGGCCTTCGCAAGATATCGGAAGTGTGTGCGCGGCAGGAGAGACAAATCAATGTTTTCGCGACTTTTTTGCGATTTCAAGGTCGAAAAACACATAGGCCCCAAAATGAACGAAACGGCTGGCGCGCCAAAACTATGGCTTCAAACTTGATGAAAACAGTCTCTCCCACAACAACTCAAGGTCTGCTTGTGTTTTTTAGGCCTTCGCAAGATATCGGAAGTGTGTGCGCGGCAGGAGAGACAAATCAATGTTTTCGCGCCTTTTTTGCCATTTCCAGGTCGAAAAACACAAAGGCCCCAAAAATAAAGAAACGGCTGTCCAGCCAAAACTGAGGCTTCAAACTTGATGAAAACAGTCTCTCAGACAATAACTCAAGGGCCGCTTGTGTTTTTTAGGCCTTCGCAAGCTATCGGAAGTGTGTGCGCGGCAGGAGAGACAAATCCATGTTTTCGCGCCTTTTTTGCCATTTCCAGGTCGAAAAACACAAAGGCCCCAAAATGAAAGAAACGGCTGCCGCGCCAAAACTATGACTTCAAACTTGATGAAAACAGTCTCTCCCACAATAACTCAAGGGCTGCTTGTGTTTTTTAGGCCTTCGCAAGATATCGGAAGTGTGTGCGCGGCCGGAGAGACAAATCAATGTTTTCGCGACTTTTTTGCGATTTCAAGGTCGAAAAACACATAGGCCCCAAAATGAAAGAAACGGCTGGCGCGCCAAAACTATGGCTTCAAACTTGATGAAAACAGTCTCTCCCATAATAACTCACGGGCTGCTTGTGTTTTTTAGGCCTTTGCACGCTATCGGAAGTGTGTGCGCGGCAGGAGAGACAAATCCATGTTTTCGCGCCTTTTTTGCCATTTCCAGGTCGAAAAACACAAAGGCCCCAAAATGAAAGAAACGGCTGCCGCGCCAAAACTATGACTTCAAACTTGATGAAAACAGTCTCTCCCACAATAACTCAAGGACTGCTTGTGTTTTTTAGGCCTTCGCAAGATATCGGAAGTGTGTGCGCGGCAGGAGAGACAAATCAATGTTTTCGCGACTTTTTTGCGATTTCAAGGTCGAAAAACACATAGGCCCCAAAATGAAAGAAACGGCTGGCGCGCCAAAACTATGGCTTCAAACTTGATAAAAACAGTCTCTCCCATAATAACTCACGGTCTGCTTGTGTTTTTTAGGCCTTTGAACGCTATCGGAAGTGTGTGCGCGGCAGGAGAGACAAATCCATGTTTTCGCGCCTTTTTTGCCATTTCCAGGTCGAAAAACACAAAGGCCCCAAAAATAAAGAAACGGCTGTCCAGCCAAAACTGAGGCTTCAAACTTGATGAAAACAGTCTCTCAGACAATAACTCAAGGGCTGCTTGTGTTTTTTAGGCCTTCGCAAGATATCGGAAGTGTGTGCTCGGCAGGAGAGACAAATCCATGTTTTCACGCCTTTTTTGCGATTTCAAGGTCGAAAAACACATAGGCCCCAAAATGAAAGAAACGGCTGCCGCGCCAAAACTATGGCTTCAAACTTGATGAAAACAGTCTCTCCCATAATAACTCACGGGCTGCTTGTGTTTTTTAGGCCTTTGCACGCTATCGAAAGTGTGTGCGCGGCAGGAGAGACAAATCCATGTTTCCGCGCCTTTTTTGCCATTTCCAGGTCGAAAAACACAAAGGCCCCAAAATGAAAGAAACGGCTGCCGCGCCAAAACTATGACTTCAAACTTGATGAAAACAGTCTCTCCCACAATAACTCAAGGGCTGCTTGTGTTTTTTAGGCCTTCGCAAGATATCGGAAGTGTGTGCGCGGCAGGAGAGACAAATCCATGTTTTCGCGCCTTTTTTAAGATTTCAAGGTCGAAAAACACATAGGCCCCAAAATGAAAGAAACGGCTGCCGCGCCAAAACTATGGCTTCAAACTTGATGAAAACATTCTCTCCCACAATAACTCAAGGGCTGCTTGTGTTTTTTAGGCCTTCGCAAGCTATCGGAAGTGTGTGCGCGGCAGGAGAGACAAATCAATGTTTTCGCGCCTTTTTTGCCATTTCCAGGTCGAAAAACACACAGGCCCCAAAAATAAAGAAATGGCTGTCCAGCCAAAACTGAGGCTTCAAACTTGATGAAAACAGTGTCTCCCATAATGGTGTAGGGGCTGCTTGTGGTTATTAGGCATTTGCAAGCTCTCCGAAGTGTGTGCGCAGCAGGAGAGTCAAATCCATGTTTTTATGCCTTCTTTGGCATTTTCAGGTGGAGAAAAACACAATCCCGAAAGAGAAAGAAAAGGCTGCCGCGCCAACACTGAGGCTTCAAACTGGATGAAAACAGTGTCTCCCATAATGGAGTAGGGGCTGCTTGTGGTTATTAGGCATTTGCAAGCTCTCCGAAGTGTGTGCGCAGCAGGAGAGACAAATCCATGTTTTTATGCCTTCTTTGGCATTTTCAGGTGGAGAAAAACACAATCCCGAAAGAGAAAGAAAAGGCTGCCGCGCCAACACTGAGGCTTCAAACTTGATGAAAACAGTGTCTCCCATAATGGAGTAGGGGCTGCTTGTGGTTATTAGGCATTTGCAAGCTCTCCGAAGTGTGTGCGCAGCAGGAGAGACAAATCCATGTTTTTATGCCTTCTTTGTCATTTTCAGGTGGAGAAAAACACAATCCCGAAAGAGAAAGAAAAGGCTGCCGCGCCAACACTGAGGCTTCAAACTTGATGAAAACAGTGTCTCCCATAATGGAGTAGGGGCTGCTTGTGGTTATTAGGCCTTTGCAAGCTCTCCGAAGTGTGTGCGCAGCAGGAGAGACAAATCCATGTTTTTATGCCTTCTTTGGCATTTTCAGGTGGAGAAAAACACAATCCCGAAAGAGAAAGAAAAGGCTGCCGCGCCAACACTGAGGCTTCAAACTTGATGAAAACAGTGTCTCCCATAATGGAGTAGGGGCTGCTTGTGGTTATTAGGCCTTTGCAAGCTGTCCGAAGTGTGTGCGCAGCAGGAGAGACAAATCCATGTTTTTATGCCTTCTTTGGCATTTTCAGGTGGAGAAAAACACAATCCCGAAAGAGAAAGAAATGGCTGCCGCGCCAACACTGAGGCTTCAAACTTGATGAAAACAGTGTCTCCCATAATGGAGTAGGGGCTGCTTGTGGTTATTAGGCATTTGCAAGCTCTCCGAAGTGTGTGCGCAGCAGGAGAGACAAATCCATGTTTTTATGCCTTCTTTGGCATTTTCAGGTGGAGAAAAACACAATCCCGAAAGAGAAAGAAATGGCTGCCGCGCCAACACTGAGGCTTCAAACTTGATGAAAACAGTGTCTCCCATAATGGAGTAGGGGCTGCTTGTGGTTATTAGGCATTTGCAAGCTCTCCGAAGTGTGTGCGCAGCAGGAGAGACAAATCCATGTTTTTATGCCTTCTTTGGCATTTTCAGGTGGAGAAAAACACAATCCCGAAAGAGAAAGAAAAGGCTGCCGCGCCAACACTGAGGCTTCAAACTTGATGAAAACAGTCTCTCCCATAATAACTCACGGGCTGCTTGTGTTTTTTAGGCCTTCGCAAGATATCGGAAGTGTGTGCGCGGCAGGAGAGACAAATCAATGTTTTCGCGACTTTTTTGCGATTTCAAGGTCGAAAAACACATAGGCCCCAAAATGAAAGAAACGGCTGGCGCGCCAAAACTATGGCTTCAAACTTGATGAAAACAGTCTCTCCCATAATAACTCACGGGCTGCTTGTGTTTTTTAGGCCTTTGCACGCTATCGGAAGTGTGTGCGCGGCAGGAGAGACAAATCCATGTTTTCGCGCCTTTTTTGCCATTTCCAGGTCGAAAAACACAAAGGCCCCAAAATGAAAGAAACGGCTGCCGCGCCAAAACTATGACTTCAAACTTGATGAAAACAGTCTCTCCCACAATAACTCAAGGGCTGCTTGTGTTTTTTAGGCCTTCGCAAGATATCGGAAGTGTGTGCGCGGCAGGAGAGACAAATCAATGTTTTCGCGACTTTTTTGCGATTTCAAGGTCGAAAAACACATAGGCCCCAAAATGAAAGAAACGGCTGGCGCGCCAAAACTATGGCTTCAAACTTGATAAAAACAGTCTCTCCCATAATAACTCACGGTCTGCTTGTGTTTTTTAGGCCTTTGCACGCTATCGGAAGTGTGTGCGCGGCAGGAGAGACAAATCCATGTTTTCGCGCCTTTTTTGCCATTTCCAGGTCGAAAAACACAAAGGCCCCAAAAATAAAGAAACGGCTGTCCAGCCAAAACTGAGGCTTCAAACTTGATGAAAACAGTCTCTCAGACAATAACTCAAGGGCTGCTTGTGTTTTTTAGGCCTTCGCAAGATATCGGAAGTGTGTGCGCGGCAGGAGAGACAAATCAATGTTTTCGCGACTTTTTTGCGATTTCAAGGTCGAAAAACACATAGGCCCCAAAATTAAAGAAACGGCTGGCGCGCCAAAACTATGGCTTCAAACTTGATGAAAACAGTCTCTCACATAATAACTCACGGGCTGCTTGTGTTTTTTAGACCTTTGCACGCTATCGGAAGTGTGTGCGCGGCAGGAGAGACAAATCCATGTTTTCGCGCCTTTTTTGCGATTTCAAGGTCGAAAAACACATAGGCCCCAAAATGAAAGAAACGGCTGAGGCGCCAAAACTATGGCTTCAAACTTGATGAAAACAGTCTCTCCCATAATAACTCACGGGCTGCTTGTGTTTTTTAGGCCTTTGCACGCTATCGGAAGTGTGTGCGCGGCAGGAGAGACAAATCCATGTTTTCGCGCCTTTTTTGCGATTTCAAGGTCGAAAAACACATAGGCCCCAAAATGAAAGAAACGGCTGCCGCGCCAAAACTATGGCTTCAAACTTGATGAAAACAGTCTCTCCCATAATAACTCACGGGCTGCTTGTGTTTTTTAGGCCTTTGCACGCTATCGGAAGTGTGTGCGCGGCAGGAGAGACAAATCCATGTTTTCGCGCCTTTTTTGCCATTTCCAGGTCGAAGAAAACAAAGGCCCCAAAAATAAAGAAACGGCTGTCGAGCCAAAACTGAGGCTTCAAACTTGATTAAAACAGTCTCTCAGACAATAACTCAAGGGCCGCTTGTGTTTTTTAGGCCTTCGCAAGCTATCGGAAGTGTGTGCGCGGCAGGAGAGACAAATCCATGTTTTCGCGCCTTTTTTACGATTTCAAGGTCGAAAAACACATAGGCCCCAAAATGAAAGAAACGGCTGCCGCGCCAAAACTATGGCTTCAAACTTGATGAAAACATTCTCTCCCACAATAACTCAAGGGCTGCTTGTGTTTTTTAGGCCTTCGCAAGCTATCGGAAGTGTGTGCGCGGCAGGAGAGACAAATCCATGTTTTCGCGCCTTTTTTGCCATTTCCAGGTCGAAAAACACAAAGGCCCCAAAAATAAAGAAACGGCTGTCCAGCCAAAACTGAGGCTTCAAACTTGATGAAAACAGTCTCTCCCACAATAACTCACGGCCCGCTTGTGTTTTTTAGGCCTTCGCAAGCTATCGGAAGTGTGTGCGCGGCAGGAGAGACAAATCAATGTTTTCGCGCCTTTTTTGCCATTTCCAGGTCGAAAAACACACAGGCCCCAAAAATAAAGAAATGGCTGTCCAGCCAAAACTGAGGCTTCAAACTTGATGAAAACAGTGTCTCCCATATTGGAGTAGGGGCTGCTTGTGGTTATTAGGCATTTGCAAGCTCTCCGAAGTGTGTGCGCAGCAGGAGAGACAAATCCATGTTTTTATGCCTTTTTTGGCATTTTCAGGTGGAGAAAAACACAATCCCGAAAGAGAAAGAAAAGGCTGCCGCGCCAACACTGAGGCTTCAAACTTGATGAAAACAGTGTCTCCCATAGTGGAGTAGGGGCTGCTTGTGGTTATTAGGCCTTTGCAAGCTCTCCGAAGTGTGTGCGCGGCAGGAGAGACAAATCAATGTTTTCGCGCCTTTTTTGCCATTTCCAGGTCGAAAAACACACAGGCCCCAAAAATAAAGAAATGGCTGTCCAGCCAAAACTGAGGCTTCAAACTTGATGAAAACAGTGTCTCCCATATTGGAGTAGGGGCTGCTTGTGGTTATTAGGCATTTGCAAGCTCTCCGAAGTGTGTGCGCAGCAGGAGAGACAAATCCATGTTTTTATGCCTTCTTTGGCATTTTCAGGTGGAGAAAAACACAATCCCGAAAGAGAAAGAAAAGGCTGCCGCGCCAACACTGAGGCTTCAAACTTGATGAAAACAGTGTCTCCCATAGTGGAGTAGGGGCTGCTTGTGGTTATTAGGCCTTTGCAAGCTCTCCGAAGTGTGTGCGCAGCAGGAGAGACAAATCCATGTTTTTATGCCTTCTTTGGCATTTTCAGGTGGAGAAAAACACAATCCCGAAAGAGAAAGAAATGGCTGCCGCGCCAACACTGAGGCTTCAAACTTGATGAAAACAGTGTCTCCCATAATGGAGTAGGGGCTGCTTGTGGTTATTAGGCATTTGCAAGCTCTCCGAAGTGTGTGCGCAGCAGGAGAGACAAATCCATGTTTTTATGCCTTCTTTGGCATTTTCAGGTGGAGAAAAACACAATCCCGAAAGAGAAAGAAAAGGCTGCCGCGCCAACACTGAGGCTTCAAACTTGATGAAAACAGTGTCTCCCATAGTGGAGTAGGGGCTGCTTGTGGTTATTAGGCATTTGCAAGCTCTCCGAAGTGTGTGCGCAGCAGGAGAGACAAATCCATGTTTTTATGCCTTCTTTGGCATTTTCAGGTGGAGAAAAACACAATCCCGAAAGAGAAAGAAAAGGCTGCCGCGCCAACACTGAGGCTTCAAACTTGATGAAAACAGTGTCTCCCATAGTGGAGTAGGGGCTGCTTGTGGTTATTAGGCCTTTGCAAGCTCTCCGAAGTGTGTGCGCAGCAGGAGAGACAAATCCATGTTTTTATGCCTTCTTTGGCATTTTCAGGTGGAGAAAAACACAATCCCGAAAGAGAAAGAAATGGCTGCCGCGCCAACACTGAGGCTTCAAACTTGATGAAAACAGTGTCTCCCATAATGGAGTAGGGGCTGCTTGTGGTTATTAGGCATTTGCAAGCTCTCCGAAGTGTGTGCGCAGCAGGAGAGACAAATCCATGTTTTTATGCCTTCTTTGGCATTTTCAGGTGGAGAAAAACACAATCCCGAAAGAGAAAGAAATGGCTGCCGCGCCAACACTGAGGCTTCAAACTTGATGAAAACAGTGTCTCCCATAATGGAGTAGGGGCTGCTTGTGGTTATTAGGCATTTGCAAGCTCTCCGAAGTGTGTGCGCAGCAGGAGAGACAAATCCATGTTTTTATGCCTTCTTTGGCATTTTCAGGTGGAGAAAAACACAATCCCGAAAGAGAAAGAAAAGGCTGCCGCGCCAACACTGAGGCTTCAAACTTGATGAAAACAGTCTCTCCCATAATAACTCACGGGCTGCTTGTGTTTTTTAGGCCTTCGCAAGATATCGGAAGTGTGTGCGCGGCAGGAGAGACAAATCAATGTTTTCGCGACTTTTTTGCGATTTCAAGGTCGAAAAACACATAGGCCCCAAAATTAAAGAAACGGCTGGCGCGCCAAAACTATGGCTTCAAACTTGATGAAAACAGTCTCTCCCATAATAACTCACGGGCTGCTTGTGTTTTTTAGGCCTTTGCACGCTATCGGAAGTGTGTGCGCGGCAGGAGAGACAAATCCATGTTTTCGCGCCTTTTTTGCCATTTCCAGGTCGAAAAACACAAAGGCCCCAAAATGAAAGAAACGGCTGCCGCGCCAAAACTATGACTTCAAACTTGATGAAAACAGTCTCTCCCACAATAACTCAAGGGCTGCTTGTGTTTTTTAGGCCTTCGCAAGATATCGGAAGTGTGTGCGCGGCAGGAGAGACAAATCAATGTTTTCGCGACTTTTTTGCGATTTCAAGGTCGAAAAACACATAGGCCCCAAAATGAAAGAAACGGCTGGCGCGCCAAAACTATGGCTTCAAACTTGATAAAAACAGTCTCTCCCATAATAACTCACGGTCTGCTTGTGTTTTTTAGGCCTTTGCACGCTATCGGAAGTGTGTGCGCGGCAGGAGAGACAAATCCATGTTTTCGCGCCTTTTTTGCCATTTCCAGGTCGAAAAACACAAAGGCCCCAAAAATAAAGAAACGGCTGTCCAGCCAAAACTGAGGCTTCAAACTTGATGAAAACAGTCTCTCAGACAATAACTCAAGGGCTGCTTGTGTTTTTTAGGCCTTCGCAAGATATCGGAAGTGTGTGCTCGGCAGGAGAGACAAATCCATGTTTTCGCGCCTTTTTTGCCATTTCAAGGTCGAAAAACACATAGGCCCCAAAATGAAAGAAACGGCTGCCGCGCCAAAACTATGGCTTCAAACTTGATGAAAACAGTCTCTCCCATAATAACTCACGGGCTGCTTGTGTTTTTTAGGCCTTTGCACGCTATCGGAAGTGTGTGCGCGGCAGGAGAGACAAATCCATGTTTTCGCGCCTTTTTTGCCATTTCCAGGTCGAAAAACACAAAGGCCCCAAAATGAAAGAAACGGCTGCCGCGCCAAAACTATGACTTCAAACTTGATGAAAACAGTCTCTCCCACAATAACTCAAGGGCTGCTTGTGTTTTTTAGGCCTTCGCAAGATATCGGAAGTGTGTGCGCGGCAGGAGAGACAAATCAATGTTTTCGCGACTTTTTTGCGATTTCAAGGTCGAAAAACACATAGGCCCCAAAATTAAAGAAACGGCTGGCGCGCCAAAACTATGGCTTCAAACTTGATGAAAACAGTCTCTCCCATAATAACTCACGGGCTGCTTGTGTTTTTTAGACCTTTGCACGCTATCGGAAGTGTGTGCGCGGCAGGAGAGACAAATCCATGTTTTCGCGCCTTTTTTGCGATTTCAAGGTCGAAAAACACATAGGCCCCAAAATGAAAGAAACGGCTGAGGCGCCAAAACTATGGCTTCAAACTTGATGAAAACAGTCTCTCCCATAATAACTCACGGGCTGCTTGTGTTTTTTAGGCCTTTGCACGCTATCGGAAGTGTGTGCGCGGCAGGAGAGACAAATCCATGTTTTCGCGCCTTTTTTGCGATTTCAAGGTCGAAAAACACATAGGCCCCAAAATGAAAGAAACGGCTGCCGCGCCAAAACTATGGCTTCAAACTTGATGAAAACAGTCTCTCCCATAATAACTCACGGGCTGCTTGTGTTTTTTAGGCCTTTGCACGCTATCGGAAGTGTGTGCGCGGCAGGAGAGACAAATCCATGTTTTCGCGCCTTTTTTGCCATTTCCAGGTCGAAGAAAACAAAGGCCCCAAAAATAAAGAAACGGCTGTCGAGCCAAAACTGAGGCTTCAAACTTGATTAAAACAGTCTCTCAGACAATAACTCAAGGGCCGCTTGTGTTTTTTAGGCCTTCGCAAGCTATCGGAAGTGTGTGCGCGGCAGGAGAGACAAATCCATGTTTTCGCGCCTTTTTTACGATTTCAAGGTCGAAAAACACATAGGCCCCAAAATGAAAGAAACGGCTGCCGCGCCAAAACTATGGCTTCAAACTTGATGAAAACATTCTCTCCCACAATAACTCAAGGGCTGCTTGTGTTTTTTAGGCCTTCGCAAGCTATCGGAAGTGTGTGCGCGGCAGGAGAGACAAATCCATGTTTTCGCGCCTTTTTTGCCATTTCCAGGTCGAAAAACACAAAGGCCCCAAAAATAAAGAAACGGCTGTCCAGCCAAAACTGAGGCTTCAAACTTGATGAAAACAGTCTCTCCCACAATAACTCACGGCCCGCTTGTGTTTTTTAGGCCTTCGCAAGCTATCGGAAGTGTGTGCGCGGCAGGAGAGACAAATCAATGTTTTCGCGCCTTTTTTGCCATTTCCAGGTCGAAAAACACACAGGCCCCAAAAATAAAGAAATGGCTGTCCAGCCAAAACTGAGGCTTCAAACTTGATGAAAACAGTGTCTCCCATATTGGAGTAGGGGCTGCTTGTGGTTATTAGGCATTTGCAAGCTCTCCGAAGTGTGTGCGCAGCAGGAGAGACAAATCCATGTTTTTATGCCTTCTTTGGCATTTTCAGGTGGAGAAAAACACAATCCCGAAAGAGAAAGAAAAGGCTGCCGCGCCAACACTGAGGCTTCAAACTTGATGAAAACAGTGTCTCCCATAGTGGAGTAGGGGCTGCTTGTGGTTATTAGGCCTTTGCAAGCTCTCCGAAGTGTGTGCGCGGCAGGAGAGACAAATCAATGTTTTCGCGCCTTTTTTGCCATTTCCAGGTCGAAAAACACACAGGCCCCAAAAATAAAGAAATGGCTGTCCAGCCAAAACTGAGGCTTCAAACTTGATGAAAACAGTGTCTCCCATATTGGAGTAGGGGCTGCTTGTGGTTATTAGGCATTTGCAAGCTCTCCGAAGTGTGTGCGCAGCAGGAGAGACAAATCCATGTTTTTATGCCTTCTTTGGCATTTTCAGGTGGAGAAAAACACAATCCCGAAAGAGAAAGAAAAGGCTGCCGCGCCAACACTGAGGCTTCAAACTTGATGAAAACAGTGTCTCCCATAGTGGAGTAGGGGCTGCTTGTGGTTATTAGGCCTTTGCAAGCTCTCCGAAGTGTGTGCGCAGCAGGAGAGACAAATCCATGTTTTTATGCCTTCTTTGGCATTTTCAGGTGGAGAAAAACACAATCCCGAAAGAGAAAGAAATGGCTGCCGCGCCAACACTGAGGCTTCAAACTTGATGAAAACAGTGTCTCCCATAATGGAGTAGGGGCTGCTTGTGGTTATTAGGCATTTGCAAGCTCTCCGAAGTGTGTGCGCAGCAGGAGAGACAAATCCATGTTTTTATGCCTTCTTTGGCATTTTCAGGTGGAGAAAAACACAATCCCGAAAGAGAAAGAAAAGGCTGCCGCGCCAACACTGAGGCTTCAAACTTGATGAAAACAGTGTCTCCCATAGTGGAGTAGGGGCTGCTTGTGGTTATTAGGCCTTTGCAAGCTCTCCGAAGTGTGTGCGCAGCAGGAGAGACAAATCCATGTTTTTATGCCTTCTTTGGCATTTTCAGGTGGAGAAAAACACAATCCCGAAAGAGAAAGAAAAGGCTGCCGCGCCAACACTGAGGCTTCAAACTTGATGAAAACAGTGTCTCCCATATTGGAGTAGGGGCTGCTTGTGGTTATTAGGCATTTGCAAGCTCTCCGAAGTGTGTGCGCAGCAGGAGAGACAAATCCATGTTTTTATGCCTTCTTTGGCATTTTCAGGTGGAGAAAAACACAATCCCGAAAGAGAAAGAAAAGGCTGCCGCGCCAACACTGAGGCTTCAAACTTGATGAAAACAGTGTCTCCCATAGTGGAGTAGGGGCTGCTTGTGGTTATTAGGCCTTTGCAAGCTCTCCGAAGTGTGTGCGCAGCAGGAGAGACAAATCCATGTTTTTATGCCTTCTTTGGCATTTTCAGGTGGAGAAAAACACAATCCCGAAAGAGAAAGAAATGGCTGCCGCGCCAACACTGAGGCTTCAAACTTGATGAAAACAGTGTCTCCCATAATGGAGTAGGGGCTGCTTGTGGTTATTAGGCATTTGCAAGCTCTCCGAAGTGTGTGCGCAGCAGGAGAGACAAATCCATGTTTTTATGCCTTCTTTGGCATTTTCAGGTGGAGAAAAACACAATCCCGAAAGAGAAAGAAAAGGCTGCCGCGCCAACACTGAGGCTTCAAACTTGATGAAAACAGTGTCTCCCATAGTGGAGTAGGGGCTGCTTGTGGTTATTAGGCCTTTGCAAGCTCTCCGAAGTGTGTGCGCAGCAGGAGAGACAAATCCATGTTTTTATGCCTTCTTTGGCATTTTCAGGTGGAGAAAAACACAATCCCGAAAGAGAAAGAAATGGCTGCCGCGCCAACACTGAGGCTTCAAACTTGATGAAAACAGTGTCTCCCATAATGGAGTAGGGGCTGCTTGTGGTTATTAGGCATTTGCAAGCTCTCCGAAGTGTGTGCGCAGCAGGAGAGACAAATCCATGTTTTTATGCCTTCTTTGGCATTTTCAGGTGGAGAAAAACACAATCCCGAAAGAGAAAGAAATGGCTGCCGCGCCAACACTGAGGCTTCAAACTTGATGAAAACAGTGTCTCCCATAATGGAGTAGGGGCTGCTTGTGGTTATTAGGCCTAATAACCACAAGCAGCCCCTACTCCATTATGGGAGACACTGTTTTCAAGCTCTCCGAAGTGTGTGCGCAGCAGGAGAGACAAATCCATGTTTTTATGCCTTCTTTGGCATTTTCAGGTGGAGAAAAACACAATCCCGAAAGAGAAAGAAAAGGCTGCCGCGCCAACACTGAGGCTTCAAACTTGATGAAAACAGTCTCTCCCATAATAACTCACGGGCTGCTTGTGTTTTTTAGGCCTTTGCACGCTATCGGAAGTGTGTGCGCGGCAGGAGAGACAAATCCATGTTTTCGCGCCTTTTTTGCGATTTCAAGGTCGAAAAACACACAGGCCCCAAAATGAAAGAAACGGCTGCCGCGCCAAAACTATGGCTTCAAACTTGATGAAAACAGTCTCTCCCATAATAACTCACGGGCTGCTTGTGTTTTTTAGGCCTTTGCACGCTATCGGAAGTGTGTGCGCGGCAGGAGAGACAAATCCATGTTTTCACGCCTTTTTTGCCATTTCCAGGTCAAAAAACACAAAGGCCCCAAAAATAAAGAAACGGCTGTCCAGCTAAAACTGAGGCTTCAAACTTGATGAAAACAGTCTCTCAGACAATAACTCAAGGGCCGCTTGTGTTTTTTAGGCCTTCGCAAGCTATCGGAAGTGTGTGCGCGGCAGTAGAGACAAATCCATGTTTTCGCACCTTTTTTGCCATTTCCAGGTCGAAAAACACAAAGGCCCCAAAATGAAAGAAACGGCTGCCGCGCCAAAACTATGGCTTCAAACTTGATGAAAACTGTCTCTCCCACAATAACTCAAGGGCTGCTTGTGTTTTTTAGGCCTTCGCAAGATATCGGAAGTGTGTGCGCGGCAGGAGAGACAAATCAATGTTTTCGCGACTTTTTTGCGATTTCAAGGTCGAAAAACACATAGGCCCCAAAATGAAAGAAACGGCTGGCGCGCCAAAACTATGGCTTCAAACTTGATGAAAACAGTCTCTCCCATAATAACTCACGGGCTGCTTGTGTTTTTTAGGCCTTCGCAAGATATCGGAAGTGTGTGCGCGGCAGGAGAGACAAATCCATGTTTTCGCGCCTTTTTTGCGATTTCAAGGTCGAAAAACACATAGGCCCCAAAATGAAAGAAACGGCTGCCGCGCCAAAACTATGGCTTCAAACTTGATGAAAACAGTCTCTCCCATAATAACTCACGGGCTGCTTGTGTTTTTTAGGCCTTTGCACGCTATCGGAAGTGTGTGCGCGGCAGGAGAGACAAATCCATGTTTTCGCGCCTTTTTTGCCATTTCCAGGTCGAAGAAAACAAAGGCCCCAAAAATAAAGAAACGGCTGTCCAGCCAAAACTGAGGCTTCAAACTTGATTAAAACAGTCTCTCAGACAATAACTCAAGGGCCGCTTGTGTTTTTTAGGCCTTCGCAAGCTATCGGAAGTGTGTGCGCGGCAGGAGAGACAAATCCATGTTTTCGCGCCTTTTTTACGATTTCAAGGTCGAAAAACACATAGGCCCCAAAATGAAAGAAACGGCTGCCGCGCCAAAACTATGGCTTCAAACTTGATGAAAACATTCTCTCCCACAATAACTCAAGGGCTGCTTGTGTTTTTTAGGCCTTCGCAAGCTATCGGAAGTGTGTGCGCGGCAGGAGAGACAAATCCATGTTTTCGCGCCTTTTTTGCCATTTCCAGGTCGAAAAACACAAAGGCCCCAAAAATAAAGAAACGGCTGTCCAGCCAAAACTGAGGCTTCAAACTTGATGAAAACAGTCTCTCCCACAATAACTCACGGCCCGCTTGTGTTTTTTAGGCCTTCGCAAGCTATCGGAAGTGTGTGCGCGGCAGGAGAGACAAATCAATGTTTTCGCGCCTTTTTTGCCATTTCCAGGTCGAAAAACACACAGGCCCCAAAAATAAAGAAATGGCTGTCCAGCCAAAACTGAGGCTTCAAACTTGATGAAAACAGTGTCTCCTATATTGGAGTAGGGGCTGCTTGTGGTTATTAGGCATTTGCAAGCTCTCCGAAGTGTGTGCGCAGCAGGAGAGACAAATCCATGTTTTTATGCCTTCTTTGGCATTTTCAGGTGGAGAAAAACACAATCCCGAAAGAGAAAGAAAAGGCTGCCGCGCCAACACTGAGGCTTCAAACTTGATGAAAACAGTGTCTCCCATAGTGGAGTAGGGGCTGCTTGTGGTTATTAGGCCTTTGCAAGCTCTCCGAAGTGTGTGCGCGGCAGGAGAGACAAATCAATGTTTTCGCGCCTTTTTTGCCATTTCCAGGTCGAAAAACACACAGGCCCCAAAAATAAAGAAATGGCTGTCCAGCCAAAACTGAGGCTTCAAACTTGATGAAAACAGTGTCTCCCATATTGGAGTAGGGGCTGCTTGTGGTTATTAGGCATTTGCAAGCTCTCCGAAGTGTGTGCGCGGCAGGAGAGACAAATCCATGTTTTCGCGCCTTTTTTGCGATTTCAAGGTCGAAAAACACATAGGCCCCAAAATGAAAGAAACGGCTGCCGCGCCAAAACTATGGCTTCAAACTTGATGAAAACAGTCTCTCCCATAATAACTCACGGGCTGCTTGTGTTTTTTAGGCCTTTGCAAGCTCTCCGAAGTGTGTGCGCGGCAGGAGAGACAAATCAATGTTTTCGCGCCTTTTTTGCCATTTCCAGGTCGAAAAACACACAGGCCCCAAAAATAAAGAAATGGCTGTCCAGCCAAAACTGAGGCTTCAAACTTGATGAAAACAGTGTCTCCCATATTGGAGTAGGGGCTGCTTGTGGTTATTAGGCATTTGCAAGCTCTCCGAAGTGTGTGCGCGGCAGGAGAGACAAATCCATGTTTTCGCGCCTTTTTTGCGATTTCAAGGTCGAAAAACACATAGGCCCCAAAATGAAAGAAACGGCTGCCGCGCCAAAACTATGGCTTCAAACTTGATGAAAACAGTCTCTCCCACAATAACTCAAGGGCAGCTTGTGTTTTTTAGGCCTTCGCAAGCTATCGGAAGTGTGTGCGCGGCAGGAGAGACAAATCCATGTTTTCGCGCCTTTTTTACGATTTCAAGGTCGAAAAACACATAGGCCCCAAAATGAAAGAAACGGCTGCCGCGCCAAAACTATGGCTTCAAACTTGATGAAAACATTCTCTCCCACAATAACTCAAGGGCAGCTTGTGTTTTTTAGGCCTTCGCAAGCTATCGGAAGTGTGTGCGCGGCAGGAGAGACAAATCAATGTTTTCGCGCCTTTTTTGCCATTTCCAGGTCGAAAAACACACAGGCCCCAAAAATAAAGAAATGGCTGTCCAGCCAAAACTGAGGCTTCAAACTTGATGAAAACAGTGTCTCCTATATTGGAGTAGGGGCTGCTTGTGGTTATTAGGCATTTGCAAGCTCTCCGAAGTGTGTGCGCAGCAGGAGAGACAAATCCATGTTTTTATGCCTTCTTTGGCATTTTCAGGTGGAGAAAAACACAATCCCGAAAGAAAAAGAAAAGGCTGCCGCGCCAACACTGAGGCTTCAAACTTGATGAAAACAGTGTCTCCCATAGTGGAGTAGGGGCTGCTTGTGGTTATTAGGCCTTTGCAAGCTCTCCGAAGTGTGTGCGCGGCAGGAGAGACAAATCAATGTTTTCGCGCCTTTTTTGCCATTTCCAGGTCGAAAAACACACAGGCCCCAAAAATAAAGAAATGGCTGTCCAGCCAAAACTGAGGCTTCAAACTTGATGAAAACAGTGTCTCCCATATTGGAGTAGGGGCTGCTTGTGGTTATTAGGCATTTGCAAGCTCTCCGAAGTGTGTGCGCAGCAGGAGAGACAAATCCATGTTTTTATGCCTTCTTTGGCATTTTCAGGTGGAGAAAAACACAATCCCGAAAGAGAAAGAAAAGGCTGCCGCGCCAACACTGAGGCTTCAAACTTGATGAAAACAGTGTCTCCCATAATGGAGTAGGGGCTGCTTGTGGTTATTAGGCATTTGCAAGCTCTCCGAAGTGTGTGCGCAGCAGGAGAGACAAATCCATGTTTTTATGCCTTCTTTGGCATTTTCATGTGGAGAAAAACACAATCCCGAAAGAGAAAGAAAAGGCTGCCGCGCCAACACTGAGGCTTCAAACTTGATGAAAACAGTGTCTCCCATAGTGGAGTAGGGGCTGCTTGTGGTTATTAGGCCTTTGCAAGCTCTCCGAAGTGTGTGCGCAGCAGGAGAGACAAATCCATGTTTTTATGCCTTCTTTGGCATTTTCAGGTGGAGAAAAACACAATCCCGAAAGAGAAAGAAAAGGCTGCCGCGCCAACACTGAGGCTTCAAACTTGATGAAAACAGTGTCTCCCATATTGGAGTAGGGGCTGCTTGTGGTTATTAGGCATTTGCAAGCTCTCCGAAGTGTGTGCGCAGCAGGAGAGACAAATCCATGTTTTTATGCCTTCTTTGGCATTTTCAGGTGGAGAAAAACACAATCCCGAAAGAGAAAGAAAAGGCTGCCGCGCCAACACTGAGGCTTCAAACTTGATGAAAACAGTGTCTCCCATAGTGGAGTAGGGGCTGCTTGTGGTTATTAGGCCTTTGCAAGCTCTCCGAAGTGTGTGCGCAGCAGGAGAGACAAATCCATGTTTTTATGCCTTCTTTGGCATTTTCAGGTGGAGAAAAACACAATCCCGAAAGAGAAAGAAAAGGCTGCCGCGCCAACACTGAGGCTTCAAACTTGATGAAAACAGTGTCTCCCATATTGGAGTAGGGGCTGCTTGTGGTTATTAGGCATTTGCAAGCTCTCCGAAGTGTGTGCGCAGCAGGAGAGACAAATCCATGTTTTTATGCCTTCTTTGGCATTTTCAGGTGGAGAAAAACACAATCCCGAAAGAGAAAGAAAAGGCTGCCGCGCCAACACTGAGGCTTCAAACTTGATGAAAACAGTGTCTCCCATAGTGGAGTAGGGGCTGCTTGTGGTTATTAGGCCTTTGCAAGCTCTCCGAAGTGTGTGCGCGGCAGGAGAGACAAATCAATGTTTTCGCGCCTTTTTTGCCATTTCCAGGTCGAAAAACACACAGGCCCCAAAAATAAA
This sequence comes from Argentina silus, assembly GCF_951799395.1. Classification (NCBI taxonomy): domain Eukaryota; kingdom Metazoa; phylum Chordata; class Actinopteri; order Argentiniformes; family Argentinidae; genus Argentina; species Argentina silus. The sequence goes on from NW_028153183.1 coordinate 307,871, forward strand.
GAAATGGCTGTCCAGCCAAAACTGAGGCTTCAAACTTGATGAAAACAGTGTCTCCCATATTGGAGTAGGGGCTGCTTGTGGTTATTAGGCATTTGCAAGCTCTCCGAAGTGTGTGCGCGGCAGGAGAGACAAATCCATGTTTTCGCGCCTTTTTTGCGATTTCAAGGTCGAAAAACACATAGGCCCCAAAATGAAAGAAACGGCTGCCGCGCCAAAACTATGGCTTCAAACTTGATGAAAACAGTCTCTCCCATAATAACTCACGGGCTGCTTGTGTTTTTTAGGCCTTTGCAAGCTCTCCGAAGTGTGTGCGCGGCAGGAGAGACAAATCAATGTTTTCGCGCCTTTTTTGCCATTTCCAGGTCGAAAAACACACAGGCCCCAAAAATAAAGAAATGGCTGTCCAGCCAAAACTGAGGCTTCAAACTTGATGAAAACAGTGTCTCCCATATTGGAGTAGGGGCTGCTTGTGGTTATTAGGCATTTGCAAGCTCTCCGAAGTGTGTGCGCGGCAGGAGAGACAAATCCATGTTTTCGCGCCTTTTTTGCGATTTCAAGGTCGAAAAACACATAGGCCCCAAAATGAAAGAAACGGCTGCCGCGCCAAAACTATGGCTTCAAACTTGATGAAAACAGTCTCTCCCATAATAACTCACGGGCTGCTTGTGTTTTTTAGGCCTTTGCACGCTATCAGAAGTGTGTGCGCGGCAGGAGAGACAAATCCATGTTTTCGCGCCTTTTTTGCCATTTCCAGGTCGAAGAAAACAAAGGCCCCAAAAATAAAGAAACGGCTGTCCAGCCAAAACTGAGGCTTCAAACTTGATGAAAACAGTGTCTCCCATATTGGAGTAGGGGCTGCTTGTGGTTATTAGGCATTTGCAAGCTCTCCGAAGTGTGTGCGCGGCAGGAGAGACAAATCCATGTTTTCGCGCCTTTTTTGCGATTTCAAGGTCGAAAAACACATAGGCCCCAAAATGAAAGAAACGGCTGCCGCGCCAAAACTATGGCTTCAAACTTGATGAAAACAGTCTCTCCCATAATAACTCACGGGCTGCTTGTGTTTTTTAGGCCTTTGCACGCTATCAGAAGTGTGTGCGCGGCAGGAGAGACAAATCCATGTTTTCGCGCCTTTTTTGCCATTTCCAGGTCGAAGAAAACAAAGGCCCCAAAAATAAAGAAACGGCTGTCCAGCCAAAACTGAGGCTTCAAACTTGATTAAAACAGTCTCTCAGACAATAACTCAAGGGCCGCTTGTGTTTTTTAGGCCTTCGCAAGCTATCGGAAGTGTGTGCGCGGCAGGAGAGACAAATCCATGTTTTCGCGCCTTTTTTACGATTTCAAGGTCGAAAAACACATAGGCCCCAAAATGAAAGAAACGGCTGCCGCGCCAAAACTATGGCTTCAAACTTGATGAAAACATTCTCTCCCACAATAACTCAAGGGCAGCTTGTGTTTTTTAGGCCTTCGCAAGCTATCGGAAGTGTGTGCGCGGCAGGAGAGACAAATCAATGTTTTCGCGCCTTTTTTGCCATTTCCAGGTCGAAAAACACACAGGCCCCAAAAATAAAGAAATGGCTGTCCAGCCAAAACTGAGGCTTCAAACTTGATGAAAACAGTGTCTCCTATATTGGAGTAGGGGCTGCTTGTGGTTATTAGGCATTTGCAAGCTCTCCGAAGTGTGTGCGCAGCAGGAGAGACAAATCCATGTTTTTATGCCTTCTTTGGCATTTTCAGGTGGAGAAAAACACAATCCCGAAAGAAAAAGAAAAGGCTGCCGCGCCAACACTGAGGCTTCAAACTTGATGAAAACAGTGTCTCCCATAGTGGAGTAGGGGCTGCTTGTGGTTATTAGGCCTTTGCAAGCTCTCCGAAGTGTGTGCGCGGCAGGAGAGACAAATCAATGTTTTCGCGCCTTTTTTGCCATTTCCAGGTCGAAAAACACACAGGCCCCAAAAATAAAGAAATGGCTGTCCAGCCAAAACTGAGGCTTCAAACTTGATGAAAACAGTGTCTCCCATATTGGAGTAGGGGCTGCTTGTGGTTATTAGGCATTTGCAAGCTCTCCGAAGTGTGTGCGCAGCAGGAGAGACAAATCCATGTTTTTATGCCTTCTTTGGCATTTTCAGGTGGAGAAAAACACAATCCCGAAAGAGAAAGAAAAGGCTGCCGCGCCAACACTGAGGCTTCAAACTTGATGAAAACAGTGTCTCCCATAATGGAGTAGGGGCTGCTTGTGGTTATTAGGCATTTGCAAGCTCTCCGAAGTGTGTGCGCAGCAGGAGAGACAAATCCATGTTTTTATGCCTTCTTTGGCATTTTCAGGTGGAGAAAAACACAATCCCGAAAGAGAAAGAAAAGGCTGCCGCGCCAACACTGAGGCTTCAAACTTGATGAAAACAGTGTCTCCCATAGTGGAGTAGGGGCTGCTTGTGGTTATTAGGCCTTTGCAAGCTCTCCGAAGTGTGTGCGCAGCAGGAGAGACAAATCCATGTTTTTATGCCTTCTTTGGCATTTTCAGGTGGAGAAAAACACAATCCCGAAAGAGAAAGAAAAGGCTGCCGCGCCAACACTGAGGCTTCAAACTTGATGAAAACAGTGTCTCCCATATTGGAGTAGGGGCTGCTTGTGGTTATTAGGCATTTGCAAGCTCTCCGAAGTGTGTGCGCAGCAGGAGAGACAAATCCATGTTTTTATGCCTTCTTTGGCATTTTCAGGTGGAGAAAAACACAATCCCGAAAGAGAAAGAAAAGGCTGCCGCGCCAACACTGAGGCTTCAAACTTGATGAAAACAGTGTCTCCCATAGTGGAGTAGGGGCTGCTTGTGGTTATTAGGCCTTTGCAAGCTCTCCGAAGTGTGTGCGCAGCAGGAGAGACAAATCCATGTTTTTATGCCTTCTTTGGCATTTTCAGGTGGAGAAAAACACAATCCCGAAAGAGAAAGAAAAGGCTGCCGCGCCAACACTGAGGCTTCAAACTTGATGAAAACAGTGTCTCCCATAGTGGAGTAGGGGCTGCTTGTGGTTATTAGGCCTTTGCAAGCTCTCCGAAGTGTGTGCGCGGCAGGAGAGACAAATCAATGTTTTCGCGCCTTTTTTGCCATTTCCAGGTCGAAAAACACACAGGCCCCAAAAATAAAGAAATGGCTGTCCAGCCAAAACTGAGGCTTCAAACTTGATGAAAACAGTGTCTCCCATATTGGAGTAGGGGCTGCTTGTGGTTATTAGGCATTTGCAAGCTCTCCGAAGTGTGTGCGCGGCAGGAGAGACAAATCCATGTTTTCGCGCCTTTTTTGCGATTTCAAGGTCGAAAAACACATAGGCCCCAAAATGAAAGAAACGGCTGCCGCGCCAAAACTATGGCTTCAAACTTGATGAAAACAGTCTCTCCCATAATAACTCACGGGCTGCTTGTGTTTTTTAGGCCTTTGCAAGCTCTCCGAAGTGTGTGCGCGGCAGGAGAGACAAATCAATGTTTTCGCGCCTTTTTTGCCATTTCCAGGTCGAAAAACACACAGGCCCCAAAAATAAAGAAATGGCTGTCCAGCCAAAACTGAGGCTTCAAACTTGATGAAAACAGTGTCTCCCATATTGGAGTAGGGGCTGCTTGTGGTTATTAGGCATTTGCAAGCTCTCCGAAGTGTGTGCGCGGCAGGAGAGACAAATCCATGTTTTCGCGCCTTTTTTGCGATTTCAAGGTCGAAAAACACATAGGCCCCAAAATGAAAGAAACGGCTGCCGCGCCAAAACTATGGCTTCAAACTTGATGAAAACAGTCTCTCCCATAATAACTCACGGGCTGCTTGTGTTTTTTAGGCCTTTGCACGCTATCAGAAGTGTGTGCGCGGCAGGAGAGACAAATCCATGTTTTCGCGCCTTTTTTGCCATTTCCAGGTCGAAGAAAACAAAGGCCCCAAAAATAAAGAAACGGCTGTCCAGCCAAAACTGAGGCTTCAAACTTGATTAAAACAGTCTCTCAGACAATAACTCAAGGGCCGCTTGTGTTTTTTAGGCCTTCGCAAGCTATCGGAAGTGTGTGCGCGGCAGGAGAGACAAATCCATGTTTTCGCGCCTTTTTTACGATTTCAAGGTCGAAAAACACATAGGCCCCAAAATGAAAGAAACGGCTGCCGCGCCAAAACTATGGCTTCAAACTTGATGAAAACATTCTCTCCCACAATAACTCAAGGGCAGCTTGTGTTTTTTAGGCCTTCGCAAGCTATCGGAAGTGTGTGCGCGGCAGGAGAGACAAATCAATGTTTTCGCGCCTTTTTTGCCATTTCCAGGTCGAAAAACACACAGGCCCCAAAAATAAAGAAATGGCTGTCCAGCCAAAACTGAGGCTTCAAACTTGATCAAAACAGTGTCTCCTATATTGGAGTAGGGGCTGCTTGTGGTTATTAGGCATTTGCAAGCTCTCCGAAGTGTGTGCGCAGCAGGAGAGACAAATCCATGTTTTTATGCCTTCTTTGGCATTTTCAGGTGGAGAAAAACACAATCCCGAAAGAAAAAGAAAAGGCTGCCGCGCCAACACTGAGGCTTCAAACTTGATGAAAACAGTGTCTCCCATAGTGGAGTAGGGGCTGCTTGTGGTTATTAGGCCTTTGCAAGCTCTCCGAAGTGTGTGCGCGGCAGGAGAGACAAATCAATGTTTTCGCGCCTTTTTTGCCATTTCCAGGTCGAAAAACACACAGGCCCCAAAAATAAAGAAATGGCTGTCCAGCCAAAACTGAGGCTTCAAACTTGATGAAAACAGTGTCTCCCATATTGGAGTAGGGGCTGCTTGTGGTTATTAGGCATTTGCAAGCTCTCCGAAGTGTGTGCGCAGCAGGAGAGACAAATCCATGTTTTTATGCCTTCTTTGGCATTTTCAGGTGGAGAAAAACACAATCCCGAAAGAGAAAGAAAAGGCTGCCGCGCCAACACTGAGGCTTCAAACTTGATGAAAACAGTGTCTCCCATAATGGAGTAGGGGCTGCTTGTGGTTATTAGGCATTTGCAAGCTCTCCGAAGTGTGTGCGCAGCAGGAGAGACAAATCCATGTTTTTATGCCTTCTTTGGCATTTTCAGGTGGAGAAAAACACAATCCCGAAAGAGAAAGAAAAGGCTGCCGCGCCAACACTGAGGCTTCAAACTTGATGAAAACAGTGTCTCCCATAGTGGAGTAGGGGCTGCTTGTGGTTATTAGGCCTTTGCAAGCTCTCCGAAGTGTGTGCGCAGCAGGAGAGACAAATCCATGTTTTTATGCCTTCTTTGGCATTTTCAGGTGGAGAAAAACACAATCCCGAAAGAGAAAGAAAAGGCTGCCGCGCCAACACTGAGGCTTCAAACTTGATGAAAACAGTGTCTCCCATATTGGAGTAGGGGCTGCTTGTGGTTATTAGGCATTTGCAAGCTCTCCGAAGTGTGTGCGCAGCAGGAGAGACAAATCCATGTTTTTATGCCTTCTTTGGCATTTTCAGGTGGAGAAAAACACAATCCCGAAAGAGAAAGAAAAGGCTGCCGCGCCAACACTGAGGCTTCAAACTTGATGAAAACAGTGTCTCCCATAGTGGAGTAGGGGCTGCTTGTGGTTATTAGGCCTTTGCAAGCTCTCCGAAGTGTGTGCGCAGCAGGAGAGACAAATCCATGTTTTTATGCCTTCTTTGGCATTTTCAGGTGGAGAAAAACACAATCCCGAAAGAGAAAGAAATGGCTGCCGCGCCAACACTGAGGCTTCAAACTTGATGAAAACAGTGTCTCCCATAATGGAGTAGGGGCTGCTTGTGGTTATTAGGCATTTGCAAGCTCTCCGAAGTGTGTGCGCAGCAGGAGAGACAAATCCATGTTTTTATGCCTTCTTTGGCATTTTCAGGTGGAGAAAAACACAATCCCGAAAGAGAAAGAAATGGCTGCCGCGCCAACACTGAGGCTTCAAACTTGATGAAAACAGTGTCTCCCATAATGGAGTAGGGGCTGCTTGTGGTTATTAGGCATTTGCAAGCTCTCCGAAGTGTGTGCGCAGCAGGAGAGACAAATCCATGTTTTTATGCCTTCTTTGGCATTTTCAGGTGGAGAAAAACACAATCCCGAAAGAGAAAGAAAAGGCTGCCGCGCCAACACTGAGGCTTCAAACTTGATGAAAACAGTGTCTCCCATAGTGGAGTAGGGGCTGCTTGTGGTTATTAGGCCTTTGCAAGCTCTCCGAAGTGTGTGCGCAGCAGGAGAGACAAATCCATGTTTTTATGCCTTCTTTGGCATTTTCAGGTGGAGAAAAACACAATCCCGAAAGAGAAAGAAATGGCTGCCGCGCCAACACTGAGGCTTCAAACTTGATGAAAACAGTGTCTCCCATAATGGAGTAGGGGCTGCTTGTGGTTATTAGGCATTTGCAAGCTCTCCGAAGTGTGTGCGCAGCAGGAGAGACAAATCCATGTTTTTATGCCTTCTTTGGCATTTTCAGGTGGAGAAAAACACAATCCCGAAAGAGAAAGAAATGGCTGCCGCGCCAACACTGAGGCTTCAAACTTGATGAAAACAGTGTCTCCCATAATGGAGTAGGGGCTGCTTGTGGTTATTAGGCCTAATAACCACAAGCAGCCCCTACTCCATTATGGGAGACACTGTTTTCAAGCTCTCCGAAGTGTGTGCGCAGCAGGAGAGACAAATCCATGTTTTTATGCCTTCTTTGGCATTTTCAGGTGGAGAAAAACACAATCCCGAAAGAGAAAGAAAAGGCTGCCGCGCCAACACTGAGGCTTCAAACTTGATGAAAACAGTCTCTCCCATAATAACTCACGGGCTGCTTGTGTTTTTTAGGCCTTTGCACGCTATCGGAAGTGTGTGCGCGGCAGGAGAGACAAATCCATGTTTTCGCGCCTTTTTTGCGATTTCAAGGTCGAAAAACACACAGGCCCCAAAATGAAAGAAACGGCTGCCGCGCCAAAACTATGGCTTCAAACTTGATGAAAACAGTCTCTCCCATAATAACTCACGGGCTGCTTGTGTTTTTTAGGCCTTTGCACGCTATCGGAAGTGTGTGCGCGGCAGGAGAGACAAATCCATGTTTTCACGCCTTTTTTGCCATTTCCAGGTCAAAAAACACAAAGGCCCCAAAAATAAAGAAACGGCTGTCCAGCTAAAACTGAGGCTTCAAACTTGATGAAAACAGTCTCTCAGACAATAACTCAAGGGCCGCTTGTGTTTTTTAGGCCTTCGCAAGCTATCGGAAGTGTGTGCGCGGCAGGAGAGACAAATCCATGTTTTCGCACCTTTTTTGCCATTTCCAGGTCGAAAAACACAAAGGCCCCAAAATGAAAGAAACGGCTGCCGCGCCAAAACTATGGCTTCAAACTTGATGAAAACTGTCTCTCCCACAATAACTCAAGGGCTGCTTGTGTTTTTTAGGCCTTCGCAAGATATCGGAAGTGTGTGCGCGGCCGGAGAGACAAATCAATGTTTTCGCGACTTTTTTGCGATTTCAAGGTCGAAAAACACATAGGCCCCAAAATGAAAGAAACGGCTGGCGCGCCAAAACTATGGCTTCAAACTTGATGAAAACAGTCTCTCCCATAATAACTCACGGGCTGCTTGTGTTTTTTAGGCCTTTGCACGCTATCGGAAGTGTGTGCGCGGCAGGAGAGACAAATCCATGTTTTCGCGCCTTTTTTGCCATTTCCAGGTCGAAAAACACAAAGGCCCCAAAATGAAAGAAACGGCTGCCGCGCCAAAACTATGACTTCAAACTTGATGAAAACAGTCTCTCCCACAATAACTCAAGGACTGCTTGTGTTTTTTAGGCCTTCGCAAGATATCGGAAGTGTGTGCGCGGCAGGAGAGACAAATCAATGTTTTCGCGACTTTTTTGCGATTTCAAGGTCGAAAAACACATAGGCCCCAAAATGAAAGAAACGGCTGGCGCGCCAAAACTATGGCTTCAAACTTGATAAAAACAGTCTCTCCCATAATAACTCACGGTCTGCTTGTGTTTTTTAGGCCTTTGAACGCTATCGGAAGTGTGTGCGCGGCAGGAGAGACAAATCCATGTTTTCGCGCCTTTTTTGCCATTTCCAGGTCGAAAAACACAAAGGCCCCAAAAATAAAGAAACGGCTGTCCAGCCAAAACTGAGGCTTCAAACTTGATGAAAACAGTCTCTCAGACAATAACTCAAGGGCTGCTTGTGTTTTTTAGGCCTTCGCAAGATATCGGAAGTGTGTGCTCGGCAGGAGAGACAAATCCATGTTTTCACGCCTTTTTTGCGATTTCAAGGTCGAAAAACACATAGGCCCCAAAATGAAAGAAACGGCTGCCGCGCCAAAACTATGGCTTCAAACTTGATGAAAACAGTCTCTCCCATAATAACTCACGGGCTGCTTGTGTTTTTTAGGCCTTTGCACGCTATCGAAAGTGTGTGCGCGGCAGGAGAGACAAATCCATGTTTCCGCGCTTTTTTTGCCATTTCCAGGTCGAAAAACACAAAGGCCCCAAAATGAAAGAAACGGCTGCCGCGCCAAAACTATGACTTCAAACTTGATGAAAACAGTCTCTCCCACAATAACTCAAGGGCTGCTTGTGTTTTTTAGGCCTTCGCAAGCTATCGGAAGTGTGTGCGCGGCAGGAGAGACAAATCCATGTTTTCGCGCCTTTTTTGCCATTTCCAGGTCGAAAAACACAAAGGCCCCAAAAATAAAGAAACGGCTGTCCAGCCAAAACTGAGGCTTCAAACTTGATGAAAACAGTCTCTCCCACAATAACTCACGGCCCGCTTGTGTTTTTTAGGCCTTCGCAAGCTATCGGAAGTGTGTGCGCGGCAGGAGAGACAAATCAATGTTTTCGCGCCTTTTTTGCCATTTCCAGGTCGAAAAACACACAGGCCCCAAAAATAAAGAAATGGCTGTCCAGCCAAAACTGAGGCTTCAAACTTGATGAAAACAGTGTCTCCCATATTGGAGTAGGGGCTGCTTGTGGTTATTAGGCATTTGCAAGCTCTCCGAAGTGTGTGCGCAGCAGGAGAGACAAATCCATGTTTTTATGCCTTCTTTGGCATTTTCAGGTGGAGAAAAACACAATCCCGAAAGAGAAAGAAAAGGCTGCCGCGCCAACACTGAGGCTTCAAACTTGATGAAAACAGTGTCTCCCATAGTGGAGTAGGGGCTGCTTGTGGTTATTAGGCCTTTGCAAGCTCTCCGAAGTGTGTGCGCGGCAGGAGAGACAAATCAATGTTTTCGCGCCTTTTTTGCCATTTCCAGGTCGAAAAACACACAGGCCCCAAAAATAAAGAAATGGCTGTCCAGCCAAAACTGAGGCTTCAAACTTGATGAAAACAGTGTCTCCCATATTGGAGTAGGGGCTGCTTGTGGTTATTAGGCATTTGCAAGCTCTCCGAAGTGTGTGCGCAGCAGGAGAGACAAATCCATGTTTTTATGCCTTCTTTGGCATTTTCAGGTGGAGAAAAACACAATCCCGAAAGAGAAAGAAAAGGCTGCCGCGCCAACACTGAGGCTTCAAACTTGATGAAAACAGTGTCTCCCATAGTGGAGTAGGGGCTGCTTGTGGTTATTAGGCCTTTGCAAGCTCTCCGAAGTGTGTGCGCAGCAGGAGAGACAAATCCATGTTTTTATGCCTTCTTTGGCATTTTCAGGTGGAGAAAAACACAATCCCGAAAGAGAAAGAAATGGCTGCCGCGCCAACACTGAGGCTTCAAACTTGATGAAAACAGTGTCTCCCATAATGGAGTAGGGGCTGCTTGTGGTTATTAGGCATTTGCAAGCTCTCCGAAGTGTGTGCGCAGCAGGAGAGACAAATCCATGTTTTTATGCCTTCTTTGGCATTTTCAGGTGGAGAAAAACACAATCCCGAAAGAGAAAGAAAAGGCTGCCGCGCCAACACTGAGGCTTCAAACTTGATGAAAACAGTGTCTCCCATAGTGGAGTAGGGGCTGCTTGTGGTTATTAGGCAGTGGCAAGCTCTCCGAAGTGTGTGCGCAGCAGGAGAGACAAATCCATGTTTTTATGCCTTCTTTGGCATTTTCAGGTGGAGAAAAACACAATCCCGAAAGAGAAAGAAAAGGCTGCCGCGCCAACACTGAGGCTTCAAACTTGATGAAAACAGTGTCTCCCATAGTGGAGTAGGGGCTGCTTGTGGTTATTAGGCCTTTGCAAGCTCTCCGAAGTGTGTGCGCAGCAGGAGAGACAAATCCATGTTTTTATGCCTTCTTTGGCATTTTCAGGTGGAGAAAAACACAATCCCGAAAGAGAAAGAAATGGCTGCCGCGCCAACACTGAGGCTTCAAACTTGATGAAAACAGTGTCTCCCATAATGGAGTAGGGGCTGCTTGTGGTTATTAGGCATTTGCAAGCTCTCCGAAGTGTGTGCGCAGCAGGAGAGACAAATCCATGTTTTTATGCCTTCTTTGGCATTTTCAGGTGGAGAAAAACACAATCCCGAAAGAGAAAGAAATGGCTGCCGCGCCAACACTGAGGCTTCAAACTTGATGAAAACAGTGTCTCCCATAATGGAGTAGGGGCTGCTTGTGGTTATTAGGCATTTGCAAGCTCTCCGAAGTGTGTGCGCAGCAGGAGAGACAAATCCATGTTTTTATGCCTTCTTTGGCATTTTCAGGTGGAGAAAAACACAATCCCGAAAGAGAAAGAAAAGGCTGCCGCGCCAACACTGAGGCTTCAAACTTGATGAAAACAGTCTCTCCCATAATAACTCACGGGCTGCTTGTGTTTTTTAGGCCTTCGCAAGATATCCGAAGTGTGTGCGCGGCAGGAGAGACAAATCAATGTTTTCGCGACTTTTTTGCGATTTCAAGGTCGAAAAACACATAGGCCCCAAAATGAAAGAAACGGCTGGCGCGCCAAAACTATGGCTTCAAACTTGATGAAAACAGTCTCTCCCATAATAACTCACGGGCTGCTTGTGTTTTTTAGGCCTTTGCACGCTATCGGAAGTGTGTGCGCGGCAGGAGAGACAAATCCATGTTTTCGCGCCTTTTTTGCCATTTCCAGGTCGAAAAACACAAAGGCCCCAAAATGAAAGAAACGGCTGCCGCGCCAAAACTATGACTTCAAACTTGATGAAAACAGTCTCTCCCACAATAACTCAAGGGCTGCTTGTGTTTTTTAGGCCTTCGCAAGATATCGGAAGTGTGTGCGTGGCAGGAGAGACAAATCAATGTTTTCGCGACTTTTTTGCGATTTCAAGGTCGAAAAACACATAGGCCCCAAAAATAAAGAAACGGCTGTCCAGCCAAAACTGAGGCTTCAAACTTGATGAAAACAGTCTCTCAGACAATAACTCAAGGGCTGCTTGTGTTTTTTAGGCCTTCGCAAGATATCGGAAGTGTGTGCTCGGCAGGAGAGACAAATCCATGTTTTCGCGCCTTTTTTGCCATTTCAAGGTCGAAAAACACATAGGCCCCAAAATGAAAGAAACGGCTGCCGCGCCAAAACTATGGCTTCAAACTTGATGAAAACAGTCTCTCCCATAATAACTCACGGGCTGCTTGTGTTTTTTAGGCCTTTGCACGCTATCGGAAGTGTGTGCGCGGCAGGAGAGACAAATCCATGTTTTCGCGCCTTTTTTGCCATTTCCAGGTCGAAAAACACAAAGGCCCCAAAATGAAAGAAACGGCTGCCGCGCCAAAACTATGACTTCAAACTTGATGAAAACAGTCTCTCCCACAATAACTCAAGGGCTGCTTGTGTTTTTTAGGCCTTCGCAAGATATCGGAAGTGTGTGCGCGGCAGGAGAGACAAATCAATGTTTTCGCGACTTTTTTGCGATTTCAAGGTCGAAAAACACATAGGCCCCAAAATTAAAGAAACGGCTGGCGCGCCAAAACTATGGCTTCAAACTTGATGAAAACAGTCTCTCCCATAATAACTCACGGGCTGCTTGTGTTTTTTAGACCTTTGCACGCTATCGGAAGTGTGTGCGCGGCAGGAGAGACAAATCCATGTTTTCGCGCCTTTTTTGCGATTTCAAGGTCGAAAAACACATAGGCCCCAAAATGAAAGAAACGGCTGAGGCGCCAAAACTATGGCTTCAAACTTGATGAAAACAGTCTCTCCCATAATAACTCACGGGCTGCTTGTGTTTTTTAGGCCTTTGCACGCTATCGGAAGTGTGTGCGCGGCAGGAGAGACAAATCCATGTTTTCGCGCCTTTTTTGCGATTTCAAGGTCGAAAAACACATAGGCCCCAAAATGAAAGAAACGGCTGCCGCGCCAAAACTATGGCTTCAAACTTGATGAAAACAGTCTCTCCCATAATAACTCACGGGCTGCTTGTGTTTTTTAGGCCTTTGCACGCTATCGGAAGTGTGTGCGCGGCAGGAGAGACAAATCCATGTTTTCGCGCCTTTTTTGCCATTTCCAGGTCGAAGAAAACAAAGGCCCCAAAAATAAAGAAACGGCTGTCGAGCCAAAACTGAGGCTTCAAACTTGATTAAAACAGTCTCTCAGACAATAACTCAAGGGCCGCTTGTGTTTTTTAGGCCTTCGCAAGCTATCGGAAGTGTGTGCGCGGCAGGAGAGACAAATCCATGTTTTCGCGCCTTTTTTACGATTTCAAGGTCGAAAAACACATAGGCCCCAAAATGAAAGAAACGGCTGCCGCGCCAAAACTATGGCTTCAAACTTGATGAAAACATTCTCTCCCACAATAACTCAAGGGCTGCTTGTGTTTTTTAGGCCTTCGCAAGCTATCGGAAGTGTGTGCGCGGCAGGAGAGACAAATCCATGTTTTCGCGCCTTTTTTGCCATTTCCAGGTCGAAAAACACAAAGGCCCCAAAAATAAAGAAACGGCTGTCCAGCCAAAACTGAGGCTTCAAACTTGATGAAAACAGTCTCTCCCACAATAACTCACGGCCCGCTTGTGTTTTTTAGGCCTTCGCAAGCTATCGGAAGTGTGTGCGCGGCAGGAGAGACAAATCAATGTTTTCGCGCCTTTTTTGCCATTTCCAGGTCGAAAAACACACAGGCCCCAAAAATAAAGAAATGGCTGTCCAGCCAAAACTGAGGCTTCAAACTTGATGAAAACAGTGTCTCCCATATTGGAGTAGGGGCTGCTTGTGGTTATTAGGCATTTGCAAGCTCTCCGAAGTGTGTGCGCAGCAGGAGAGACAAATCCATGTTTTTATGCCTTCTTTGGCATTTTCAGGTGGAGAAAAACACAATCCCGAAAGAGAAAGAAAAGGCTGCCGCGCCAACACTGAGGCTTCAAACTTGATGAAAACAGTGTCTCCCATAGTGGAGTAGGGGCTGCTTGTGGTTATTAGGCCTTTGCAAGCTCTCCGAAGTGTGTGCGCAGCAGGAGAGACAAATCCATGTTTTTATGCCTTCTTTGGCATTTTCAGGTGGAGAAAAACACAATCCCGAAAGAGAAAGAAATGGCTGCCGCGCCAACACTGAGGCTTCAAACTTGATGAAAACAGTGTCTCCCATAATGGAGTAGGGGCTGCTTGTGGTTATTAGGCATTTGCAAGCTCTCCGAAGTGTGTGCGCAGCAGGAGAGACAAATCCATGTTTTTATGCCTTCTTTGGCATTTTCAGGTGGAGAAAAACACAATCCCGAAAGAGAAAGAAAAGGCTGCCGCGCCAACACTGAGGCTTCAAACTTGATGAAAACAGTGTCTCCCATAGTGGAGTAGGGGCTGCTTGTGGTTATTAGGCCTTTGCAAGCTCTCCGAAGTGTGTGCGCAGCAGGAGAGACAAATCCATGTTTTTATGCCTTCTTTGGCATTTTCAGGTGGAGAAAAACACAATCCCGAAAGAGAAAGAAAAGGCTGCCGCGCCAACACTGAGGCTTCAAACTTGATGAAAACAGTGTCTCCCATATTGGAGTAGGGGCTGCTTGTGGTTATTAGGCATTTGCAAGCTCTCCGAAGTGTGTGCGCAGCAGGAGAGACAAATCCATGTTTTTATGCCTTCTTTGGCATTTTCAGATGGAGAAAAACACAATCCCGAAAGAGAAAGAAAAGGCTGCCGCGCCAACACTGAGGCTTCAAACTTGATGAAAACAGTGTCTCCCATAATGGAGTAGGGGCTGCTTGTGGTTATTAGGCATTTGCAAGCTCTCCGAAGTGTGTGCGCAGCAGGAGAGACAAATCCATGTTTTTATGCCTTCTTTGGCATTTTCAGGTGGAGAAAAACACAATCCCGAAAGAGAAAGAAAAGGCTGCCGCGCCAACACTGAGGCTTCAAACTTGATGAAAACAGTGTCTCCCATAGTGGAGTAGGGGCTGCTTGTGGTTATTAGGCCTTTGCAAGCTCTCCGAAGTGTGTGCGCAGCAGGAGAGACAAATCCATGTTTTTATGCCTTCTTTGGCATTTTCAGGTGGAGAAAAACACAATCCCGAAAGAGAAAGAAATGGCTGCCGCGCCAACACTGAGGCTTCAAACTTGATGAAAACAGTGTCTCCCATAATGGAGTAGGGGCTGCTTGTGGTTATTAGGCATTTGCAAGCTCTCCGAAGTGTGTGCGCAGCAGGAGAGACAAATCCATGTTTTTATGCCTTCTTTGGCATTTTCAGGTGGAGAAAAACACAATCCCGAAAGAGAAAGAAATGGCTGCCGCGCCAACACTGAGGCTTCAAACTTGATGAAAACAGTGTCTCCCATAATGGAGTAGGGGCTGCTTGTGGTTATTAGGCCTAATAACCACAAGCAGCCCCTACTCCATTATGGGAGACACTGTTTTCAAGCTCTCCGAAGTGTGTGCGCAGCAGGAGAGACAAATCCATGTTTTTATGCCTTCTTTGGCATTTTCAGGTGGAGAAAAACACAATCCCGAAAGAGAAAGAAAAGGCTGCCGCGCCAACACTGAGGCTTCAAACTTGATGAAAACAGTCTCTCCCATAATAACTCACGGGCTGCTTGTGTTTTTTAGGCCTTTGCACGCTATCGGAAGTGTGTGCGCGGCAGGAGAGACAAATCCATGTTTTCACGCCTTTTTTGCCATTTCCAGGTCAAAAAACACAAAGGCCCCAAAAATAAAGAAACGGCTGTCCAGCTAAAACTGAGGCTTCAAACTTGATGAAAACAGTCTCTCAGACAATAACTCAAGGGCCGCTTGTGTTTTTTAGGCCTTCGCAAGCTATCGGAAGTGTGTGCGCGGCAGTAGAGACAAATCCATGTTTTCGCACCTTTTTTGCCATTTCCAGGTCGAAAAACACAAAGGCCCCAAAATGAAAGAAACGGCTGCCGCGCCAAAACTATGGCTTCAAACTTGATGAAAACTGTCTCTCCCACAATAACTCAAGGGCTGCTTGTGTTTTTTAGGCCTTCGCAAGATATCGGAAGTGTGTGCGCGGCAGGAGAGACAAATCAATGTTTTCGCGACTTTTTTGCGATTTCAAGGTCGAAAAACACATAGGCCCCAAAATGAAAGAAACGGCTGGCGCGCCAAAACTATGGCTTCAAACTTGATGAAAACAGTCTCTCCCATAATAACTCACGGGCTGCTTGTGTTTTTTAGGCCTTCGCAAGATATCGGAAGTGTGTGCGCGGCAGGAGAGACAAATCCATGTTTTCGCGCCTTTTTTGCGATTTCAAGGTCGAAAAACACATAGGCCCCAAAATGAAAGAAACGGCTGCCGCGCCAAAACTATGGCTTCAAACTTGATGAAAACTGTCTCTCCCATAATAACTCACGGGCTGCTTGTGTTTTTTAGGCCTTTGCACGCTATCGGAAGTGTGTGCGCGGCAGGAGAGACAAATCCATGTTTTCGCGCCTTTTTTGCGATTTCAAGGTCGAAAAACACATAGGCCCCAAAATGAAAGAAACGGCTGCCGCGCCAAAACTATGGCTTCAAACTTGATGAAAACAGTCTCTCCCATAATAACTCACGGGCTGCTTGTGTTTTTTAGGCCTTTGCACGCTATCGGAAGTGTGTGCGCGGCAGGAGAGACAAATCCATGTTTTCGCGCCTTTTTTGCCATTTCCAGGTCGAAGAAAACAAAGGCCCCAAAAATAAAGAAACGGCTGTCCAGCCAAAACTGAGGCTTCAAACTTGATTAAAACAGTCTCTCAGACAATAACTCAAGGGCCGCTTGTGTTTTTTAGGCCTTCGCAAGCTATCGGAAGTGTGTGCGCGGCAGGAGAGACAAATCCATGTTTTCGCGCCTTTTTTACGATTTCAAGGTCGAAAAACACATAGGCCCCAAAATGAAAGAAACGGCTGCCGCGCCAAAACTATGGCTTCAAACTTGATGAAAACATTCTCTCCCACAATAACTCAAGGGCTGCTTGTGTTTTTTAGGCCTTCGCAAGCTATCGGAAGTGTGTGCGCGGCAGGAGAGACAAATCCATGTTTTCGCGCCTTTTTTGCCATTTCCAGGTCGAAAAACACAAAGGCCCCAAAAATAAAGAAACGGCTGTCCAGCCAAAACTGAGGCTTCAAACTTGATGAAAACAGTCTCTCCCACAATAACTCACGGCCCGCTTGTGTTTTTTAGGCCTTCGCAAGCTATCGGAAGTGTGTGCGCGGCAGGAGAGACAAATCAATGTTTTCGCGCCTTTTTTGCCATTTCCAGGTCGAAAAACACACAGGCCCCAAAAATAAAGAAATGGCTGTCCAGCCAAAACTGAGGCTTCAAACTTGATGAAAACAGTGTCTCCTATATTGGAGTAGGGGCTGCTTGTGGTTATTAGGCATTTGCAAGCTCTCCGAAGTGTGTGCGCAGCAGGAGAGACAAATCCATGTTTTTATGCCTTCTTTGGCATTTTCAGGTGGAGAAAAACACAATCCCGAAAGAGAAAGAAAAGGCTGCCGCGCCAACACTGAGGCTTCAAACTTGATGAAAACAGTGTCTCCCATAGTGGAGTAGGGGCTGCTTGTGGTTATTAGGCCTTTGCAAGCTCTCCGAAGTGTGTGCGCGGCAGGAGAGACAAATCAATGTTTTCGCGCCTTTTTTGCCATTTCCAGGTCGAAAAACACACAGGCCCCAAAAATAAAGAAATGGCTGTCCAGCCAAAACTGAGGCTTCAAACTTGATGAAAACAGTGTCTCCCATATTGGAGTAGGGGCTGCTTGTGGTTATTAGGCATTTGCAAGCTCTCCGAAGTGTGTGCGCGGCAGGAGAGACAAATCCATGTTTTCGCGCCTTTTTTGCGATTTCAAGGTCGAAAAACACATAGGCCCCAAAATGAAAGAAACGGCTGCCGCGCCAAAACTATGGCTTCAAACTTGATGAAAACAGTCTCTCCCATAATAACTCACGGGCTGCTTGTGTTTTTTAGGCCTTTGCAAGCTCTCCGAAGTGTGTGCGCGGCAGGAGAGACAAATCAATGTTTTCGCGCCTTTTTTGCCATTTCCAGGTCGAAAAACACACAGGCCCCAAAAATAAAGAAATGGCTGTCCAGCCAAAACTGAGGCTTCAAACTTGATGAAAACAGTGTCTCCCATATTGGAGTAGGGGCTGCTTGTGGTTATTAGGCATTTGCAAGCTCTCCGAAGTGTGTGCGCGGCAGGAGAGACAAATCCATGTTTTCGCGCCTTTTTTGCGATTTCAAGGTCGAAAAACACATAGGCCCCAAAATGAAAGAAACGGCTGCCGCGCCAAAACTATGGCTTCAAACTTGATGAAAACAGTCTCTCCCATAATAACTCACGGGCTGCTTGTGTTTTTTAGGCCTTTGCACGCTATCAGAAGTGTGTGCGCGGCAGGAGAGACAAATCCATGTTTTCGCGCCTTTTTTGCCATTTCCAGGTCGAAGAAAACAAAGGCCCCAAAAATAAAGAAACGGCTGTCCAGCCAAAACTGAGGCTTCAAACTTGATTAAAACAGTCTCTCAGACAATAACTCAAGGGCCGCTTGTGTTTTTTAGGCCTTCGCAAGCTATCGGAAGTGTGTGCGCGGCAGGAGAGACAAATCCATGTTTTCGCGCCTTTTTTACGATTTCAAGGTCGAAAAACACATAGGCCCCAAAATGAAAGAAACGGCTGCCGCGCCAAAACTATGGCTTCAAACTTGATGAAAACATTCTCTCCCACAATAACTCAAGGGCAGCTTGTGTTTTTTAGGCCTTCGCAAGCTATCGGAAGTGTGTGCGCGGCAGGAGAGACAAATCAATGTTTTCGCGCCTTTTTTGCCATTTCCAGGTCGAAAAACACACAGGCCCCAAAAATAAAGAAATGGCTGTCCAGCCAAAACTGAGGCTTCAAACTTGATGAAAACAGTGTCTCCTATATTGGAGTAGGGGCTGCTTGTGGTTATTAGGCATTTGCAAGCTCTCCGAAGTGTGTGCGCAGCAGGAGAGACAAATCCATGTTTTTATGCCTTCTTTGGCATTTTCAGGTGGAGAAAAACACAATCCCGAAAGAAAAAGAAAAGGCTGCCGCGCCAACACTGAGGCTTCAAACTTGATGAAAACAGTGTCTCCCATAGTGGAGTAGGGGCTGCTTGTGGTTATTAGGCCTTTGCAAGCTCTCCGAAGTGTGTGCGCGGCAGGAGAGACAAATCAATGTTTTCGCGCCTTTTTTGCCATTTCCAGGTCGAAAAACACACAGGCCCCAAAAATAAAGAAATGGCTGTCCAGCCAAAACTGAGGCTTCAAACTTGATGAAAACAGTGTCTCCCATATTGGAGTAGGGGCTGCTTGTGGTTATTAGGCATTTGCAAGCTCTCCGAAGTGTGTGCGCAGCAGGAGAGACAAATCCATGTTTTTATGCCTTCTTTGGCATTTTCAGGTGGAGAAAAACACAATCCCGAAAGAGAAAGAAAAGGCTGCCGCGCCAACACTGAGGCTTCAAACTTGATGAAAACAGTGTCTCCCATAATGGAGTAGGGGCTGCTTGTGGTTATTAGGCATTTGCAAGCTCTCCGAAGTGTGTGCGCAGCAGGAGAGACAAATCCATGTTTTTATGCCTTCTTTGGCATTTTCAGGTGGAGAAAAACACAATCCCGAAAGAGAAAGAAAAGGCTGCCGCGCCAACACTGAGGCTTCAAACTTGATGAAAACAGTGTCTCCCATAGTGGAGTAGGGGCTGCTTGTGGTTATTAGGCCTTTGCAAGCTCTCCGAAGTGTGTGCGCAGCAGGAGAGACAAATCCATGTTTTTATGCCTTCTTTGGCATTTTCAGGTGGAGAAAAACACAATCCCGAAAGAGAAAGAAAAGGCTGCCGCGCCAACACTGAGGCTTCAAACTTGATGAAAACAGTGTCTCCCATATTGGAGTAGGGGCTGCTTGTGGTTATTAGGCATTTGCAAGCTCTCCGAAGTGTGTGCGCAGCAGGAGAGACAAATCCATGTTTTTATGCCTTCTTTGGCATTTTCAGGTGGAGAAAAACACAATCCCGAAAGAGAAAGAAAAGGCTGCCGCGCCAACACTGAGGCTTCAAACTTGATGAAAACAGTGTCTCCCATAGTGGAGTAGGGGCTGCTTGTGGTTATTAGGCCTTTGCAAGCTCTCCGAAGTGTGTGCGCAGCAGGAGAGACAAATCCATGTTTTTATGCCTTCTTTGGCATTTTCAGGTGGAGAAAAACACAATCCCGAAAGAGAAAGAAAAGGCTGCCGCGCCAACACTGAGGCTTCAAACTTGATGAAAACAGTGTCTCCCATAGTGGAGTAGGGGCTGCTTGTGGTTATTAGGCCTTTGCAAGCTCTCCGAAGTGTGTGCGCGGCAGGAGAGACAAATCAATGTTTTCGCGCCTTTTTTGCCATTTCCAGGTCGAAAAACACACAGGCCCCAAAAATAAAGAAATGGCTGTCCAGCCAAAACTGAGGCTTCAAACTTGATGAAAACAGTGTCTCCCATATTGGAGTAGGGGCTGCTTGTGGTTATTAGGCATTTGCAAGCTCTCCGAAGTGTGTGCGCGGCAGGAGAGACAAATCCATGTTTTCGCGCCTTTTTTGCGATTTCAAGGTCGAAAAACACATAGGCCCCAAAATGAAAGAAACGGCTGCCGCGCCAAAACTATGGCTTCAAACTTGATGAAAACAGTCTCTCCCATAATAACTCACGGGCTGCTTGTGTTTTTTAGGCCTTTGCAAGCTCTCCGAAGTGTGTGCGCGGCAGGAGAGACAAATCAATGTTTTCGCGCCTTTTTTGCCATTTCCAGGTCGAAAAACACACAGGCCCCAAAAATAAAGAAATGGCTGTCCAGCCAAAACTGAGGCTTCAAACTTGATGAAAACAGTGTCTCCCATATTGGAGTAGGGGCTGCTTGTGGTTATTAGGCATTTGCAAGCTCTCCGAAGTGTGTGCGCGGCAGGAGAGACAAATCCATGTTTTCGCGCCTTTTTTGCGATTTCAAGGTCGAAAAACACATAGGCCCCAAAATGAAAGAAACGGCTGCCGCGCCAAAACTATGGCTTCAAACTTGATGAAAACAGTCTCTCCCATAATAACTCACGGGCTGCTTGTGTTTTTTAGGCCTTTGCACGCTATCAGAAGTGTGTGCGCGGCAGGAGAGACAAATCCATGTTTTCGCGCCTTTTTTGCCATTTCCAGGTCGAAGAAAACAAAGGCCCCAAAAATAAAGAAACGGCTGTCCAGCCAAAACTGAGGCTTCAAACTTGATTAAAACAGTCTCTCAGACAATAACTCAAGGGCCGCTTGTGTTTTTTAGGCCTTCGCAAGCTATCGGAAGTGTGTGCGCGGCAGGAGAGACAAATCCATGTTTTCGCGCCTTTTTTACGATTTCAAGGTCGAAAAACACATAGGCCCCAAAATGAAAGAAACGGCTGCCGCGCCAAAACTATGGCTTCAAACTTGATGAAAACATTCTCTCCCACAATAACTCAAGGGCAGCTTGTGTTTTTTAGGCCTTCGCAAGCTATCGGAAGTGTGTGCGCGGCAGGAGAGACAAATCAATGTTTTCGCGCCTTTTTTGCCATTTCCAGGTCGAAAAACACACAGGCCCCAAAAATAAAGAAATGGCTGTCCAGCCAAAACTGAGGCTTCAAACTTGATGAAAACAGTGTCTCCTATATTGGAGTAGGGGCTGCTTGTGGTTATTAGGCATTTGCAAGCTCTCCGAAGTGTGTGCGCAGCAGGAGAGACAAATCCATGTTTTTATGCCTTCTTTGGCATTTTCAGGTGGAGAAAAACACAATCCCGAAAGAAAAAGAAAAGGCTGCCGCGCCAACACTGAGGCTTCAAACTTGATGAAAACAGTGTCTCCCATAGTGGAGTAGGGGCTGCTTGTGGTTATTAGGCCTTTGCAAGCTCTCCGAAGTGTGTGCGCGGCAGGAGAGACAAATCAATGTTTTCGCGCCTTTTTTGCCATTTCCAGGTCGAAAAACACACAGGCCCCAAAAATAAAGAAATGGCTGTCCAGCCAAAACTGAGGCTTCAAACTTGATGAAAACAGTGTCTCCCATATTGGAGTAGGGGCTGCTTGTGGTTATTAGGCATTTGCAAGCTCTCCGAAGTGTGTGCGCAGCAGGAGAGACAAATCCATGTTTTTATGCCTTCTTTGGCATTTTCAGGTGGAGAAAAACACAATCCCGAAAGAGAAAGAAAAGGCTGCCGCGCCAACACTGAGGCTTCAAACTTGATGAAAACAGTGTCTCCCATAATGGAGTAGGGGCTGCTTGTGGTTATTAGGCATTTGCAAGCTCTCCGAAGTGTGTGCGCAGCAGGAGAGACAAATCCATGTTTTTATGCCTTCTTTGGCATTTTCAGGTGGAGAAAAACACAATCCCGAAAGAGAAAGAAAAGGCTGCCGCGCCAACACTGAGGCTTCAAACTTGATGAAAACAGTGTCTCCCATAGTGGAGTAGGGGCTGCTTGTGGTTATTAGGCCTTTGCAAGCTCTCCGAAGTGTGTGCGCAGCAGGAGAGACAAATCCATGTTTTTATGCCTTCTTTGGCATTTTCAGGTGGAGAAAAACACAATCCCGAAAGAGAAAGAAAAGGCTGCCGCGCCAACACTGAGGCTTCAAACTTGATGAAAACAGTGTCTCCCATATTGGAGTAGGGGCTGCTTGTGGTTATTAGGCATTTGCAAGCTCTCCGAAGTGTGTGCGCAGCAGGAGAGACAAATCCATGTTTTTATGCCTTCTTTGGCATTTTCAGGTGGAGAAAAACACAATCCCGAAAGAGAAAGAAAAGGCTGCCGCGCCAACACTGAGGCTTCAAACTTGATGAAAACAGTGTCTCCCATAGTGGAGTAGGGGCTGCTTGTGGTTATTAGGCCTTTGCAAGCTCTCCGAAGTGTGTGCGCAGCAGGAGAGACAAATCCATGTTTTTATGCCTTCTTTGGCATTTTCAGGTGGAGAAAAACACAATCCCGAAAGAGAAAGAAAAGGCTGCCGCGCCAACACTGAGGCTTCAAACTTGATGAAAACAGTGTCTCCCATAGTGGAGTAGGGGCTGCTTGTGGTTATTAGGCCTTTGCAAGCTCTCCGAAGTGTGTGCGCGGCAGGAGAGACAAATCAATGTTTTCGCGCCTTTTTTGCCATTTCCAGGTCGAAAAACACACAGGCCCCAAAAATAAAGAAATGGCTGTCCAGCCAAAACTGAGGCTTCAAACTTGATGAAAACAGTGTCTCCCATATTGGAGTAGGGGCTGCTTGTGGTTATTAGGCATTTGCAAGCTCTCCGAAGTGTGTGCGCGGCAGGAGAGACAAATCCATGTTTTCGCGCCTTTTTTGCGATTTCAAGGTCGAAAAACACATAGGCCCCAAAATGAAAGAAACGGCTGCCGCGCCAAAACTATGGCTTCAAACTTGATGAAAACAGTCTCTCCCATAATAACTCACGGGCTGCTTGTGTTTTTTAGGCCTTTGCAAGCTCTCCGAAGTGTGTGCGCGGCAGGAGAGACAAATCAATGTTTTCGCGCCTTTTTTGCCATTTCCAGGTCGAAAAACACACAGGCCCCAAAAATAAAGAAATGGCTGTCCAGCCAAAACTGAGGCTTCAAACTTGATGAAAACAGTGTCTCCCATATTGGAGTAGGGGCTGCTTGTGGTTATTAGGCATTTGCAAGCTCTCCGAAGTGTGTGCGCGGCAGGAGAGACAAATCCATGTTTTCGCGCCTTTTTTGCGATTTCAAGGTCGAAAAACACATAGGCCCCAAAATGAAAGAAACGGCTGCCGCGCCAAAACTATGGCTTCAAACTTGATGAAAACAGTCTCTCCCATAATAACTCACGGGCTGCTTGTGTTTTTTAGGCCTTTGCACGCTATCAGAAGTGTGTGCGCGGCAGGAGAGACAAATCCATGTTTTCGTGCCTTTTTTGCCATTTCCAGGTCGAAGAAAACAAAGGCCCCAAAAATAAAGAAACGGCTGTCCAGCCAAAACTGAGGCTTCAAACTTGATTAAAACAGTCTCTCAGACAATAACTCAAGGGCCGCTTGTGTTTTTTAGGCCTTCGCAAGCTATCGGAAGTGTGTGCGCGGCAGGAGAGACAAATCCATGTTTTCGCGCCTTTTTTACGATTTCAAGGTCGAAAAACACATAGGCCCCAAAATGAAAGAAACGGCTGCCGCGCCAAAACTATGGCTTCAAACTTGATGAAAACATTCTCTCCCACAATAACTCAAGGGCAGCTTGTGTTTTTTAGGCCTTCGCAAGCTATCGGAAGTGTGTGCGCGGCAGGAGAGACAAATCAATGTTTTCGCGCCTTTTTTGCCATTTCCAGGTCGAAAAACACACAGGCCCCAAAAATAAAGAAATGGCTGTCCAGCCAAAACTGAGGCTTCAAACTTGATGAAAACAGTGTCTCCTATATTGGAGTAGGGGCTGCTTGTGGTTATTAGGCATTTGCAAGCTCTCCGAAGTGTGTGCGCAGCAGGAGAGACAAATCCATGTTTTTATGCCTTCTTTGGCATTTTCAGGTGGAGAAAAACACAATCCCGAAAGAAAAAGAAAAGGCTGCCGCGCCAACACTGAGGCTTCAAACTTGATGAAAACAGTGTCTCCCATAGTGGAGTAGGGGCTGCTTGTGGTTATTAGGCCTTTGCAAGCTCTCCGAAGTGTGTGCGCGGCAGGAGAGACAAATCAATGTTTTCGCGCCTTTTTTGCCATTTCCAGGTCGAAAAACACACAGGCCCCAAAAATAAAGAAATGGCTGTCCAGCCAAAACTGAGGCTTCAAACTTGATGAAAACAGTGTCTCCCATATTGGAGTAGGGGCTGCTTGTGGTTATTAGGCATTTGCAAGCTCTCCGAAGTGTGTGCGCAGCAGGAGAGACAAATCCATGTTTTTATGCCTTCTTTGGCATTTTCAGGTGGAGAAAAACACAATCCCGAAAGAGAAAGAAAAGGCTGCCGCGCCAACACTGAGGCTTCAAACTTGATGAAAACAGTGTCTCCCATAATGGAGTAGGGGCTGCTTGTGGTTATTAGGCATTTGCAAGCTCTCCGAAGTGTGTGCGCAGCAGGAGAGACAAATCCATGTTTTTATGCCTTCTTTGGCATTTTCAGGTGGAGAAAAACACAATCCCGAAAGAGAAAGAAAAGGCTGCCGCGCCAACACTGAGGCTTCAAACTTGATGAAAACAGTGTCTCCCATAGTGGAGTAGGGGCTGCTTGTGGTTATTAGGCCTTTGCAAGCTCTCCGAAGTGTGTGCGCAGCAGGAGAGACAAATCCATGTTTTTATGCCTTCTTTGGCATTTTCAGGTGGAGAAAAACACAATCCCGAAAGAGAAAGAAAAGGCTGCCGCGCCAACACTGAGGCTTCAAACTTGATGAAAACAGTGTCTCCCATATTGGAGTAGGGGCTGCTTGTGGTTATTAGGCATTTGCAAGCTCTCCGAAGTGTGTGCGCAGCAGGAGAGACAAATCCATGTTTTTATGCCTTCTTTGGCATTTTCAGGTGGAGAAAAACACAATCCCGAAAGAGAAAGAAAAGGCTGCCGCGCCAACACTGAGGCTTCAAACTTGATGAAAACAGTGTCTCCCATATTGGAGTAGGGGCTGCTTGTGGTTATTAGGCATTTGCAAGCTCTCCGAAGTGTGTGCGCAGCAGGAGAGACAAATCCATGTTTTTATGCCTTCTTTGGCATTTTCAGGTGGAGAAAAACACAATCCCGAAAGAGAAAGAAAAGGCTGCCGCGCCAACACTGAGGCTTCAAACTTGATGAAAACAGTGTCTCCCATAGTGGAGTAGGGGCTGCTTGTGGTTATTAGGCCTTTGCAAGCTCTCCGAAGTGTGTGCGCGGCAGGAGAGACAAATCAATGTTTTCGCGCCTTTTTTGCCATTTCCAGGTCGAAAAACACACAGGCCCCAAAAATAAAGAAATGGCTGTCCAGCCAAAACTGAGGCTTCAAACTTGATGAAAACAGTGTCTCCCATATTGGAGTAGGGGCTGCTTGTGGTTATTAGGCATTTGCAAGCTCTCCGAAGTGTGTGCGCGGCAGGAGAGACAAATCCATGTTTTCGCGCCTTTTTTGCGATTTCAAGGTCGAAAAACACATAGGCCCCAAAATGAAAGAAACGGCTGCCGCGCCAAAACTATGGCTTCAAACTTGATGAAAACAGTCTCTCCCATAATAACTCACGGGCTGCTTGTGTTTTTTAGGCCTTTGCAAGCTCTCCGAAGTGTGTGCGCGGCAGGAGAGACAAATCAATGTTTTCGCGCCTTTTTTGCCATTTCCAGGTCGAAAAACACACAGGCCCCAAAAATAAAGAAATGGCTGTCCAGCCAAAACTGAGGCTTCAAACTTGATGAAAACAGTGTCTCCCATATTGGAGTAGGGGCTGCTTGTGGTTATTAGGCATTTGCAAGCTCTCCGAAGTGTGTGCGCGGCAGGAGAGACAAATCCATGTTTTCGCGCCTTTTTTGCGATTTCAAGGTCGAAAAACACATAGGCCCCAAAATGAAAGAAACGGCTGCCGCGCCAAAACTATGGCTTCAAACTTGATGAAAACAGTCTCTCCCATAATAACTCACGGGCTGCTTGTGTTTTTTAGGCCTTTGCACGCTATCAGAAGTGTGTGCGCGGCAGGAGAGACAAATCCATGTTTTCGCGCCTTTTTTGCCATTTCCAGGTCGAAGAAAACAAAGGCCCCAAAAATAAAGAAACGGCTGTCCAGCCAAAACTGAGGCTTCAAACTTGATTAAAACAGTCTCTCAGACAATAACTCAAGGGCCGCTTGTGTTTTTTAGGCCTTCGCAAGCTATCGGAAGTGTGTGCGCGGCAGGAGAGACAAATCCATGTTTTCGCGCCTTTTTTACGATTTCAAGGTCGAAAAACACAAAGGCCCCAAAATGAAAGAAACGGCTGCCGCGCCAAAACTATGGCTTCAAACTTGATGAAAACATTCTCTCCCACAATAACTCAAGGGCAGCTTGTGTTTTTTAGGCCTTCGCAAGCTATCGGAAGTGTGTGCGCGGCAGGAGAGACAAATCAATGTTTTCGCGCCTTTTTTGCCATTTCCAGGTCGAAAAACACACAGGCCCCAAAAATAAAGAAATGGCTGTCCAGCCAAAACTGAGGCTTCAAACTTGATGAAAACAGTGTCTCCTATATTGGAGTAGGGGCTGCTTGTGGTTATTAGGCATTTGCAAGCTCTCCGAAGTGTGTGCGCAGCAGGAGAGACAAATCCATGTTTTTATGCCTTCTTTGGCATTTTCAGGTGGAGAAAAACACAATCCCGAAAGAAAAAGAAAAGGCTGCCGCGCCAACACTGAGGCTTCAAACTTGATGAAAACAGTGTCTCCCATAGTGGAGTAGGGGCTGCTTGTGGTTATTAGGCCTTTGCAAGCTCTCCGAAGTGTGTGCGCGGCAGGAGAGACAAATCAATGTTTTCGCGCCTTTTTTGCCATTTCCAGGTCGAAAAACACACAGGCCCCAAAAATAAAGAAATGGCTGTCCAGCCAAAACTGAGGCTTCAAACTTGATGAAAACAGTGTCTCCCATATTGGAGTAGGGGCTGCTTGTGGTTATTAGGCATTTGCAAGCTCTCCGAAGTGTGTGCGCAGCAGGAGAGACAAATCCATGTTTTTATGCCTTCTTTGGCATTTTCAGGTGGAGAAAAACACAATCCCGAAAGAGAAAGAAAAGGCTGCCGCGCCAACACTGAGGCTTCAAACTTGATGAAAACAGTGTCTCCCATATTGGAGTAGGGGCTGCTTGTGGTTATTAGGCATTTGCAAGCTCTCCGAAGTGTGTGCGCAGCAGGAGAGACAAATCCATGTTTTTATGCCTTCTTTGGCATTTTCAGGTGGAGAAAAACACAATCCCGAAAGAGAAAGAAAAGGCTGCCGCGCCAACACTGAGGCTTCAAACTTGATGAAAACAGTGTCTCCCATAGTGGAGTAGGGGCTGCTTGTGGTTATTAGGCCTTTGCAAGCTCTCCGAAGTGTGTGCGCAGCAGGAGAGACAAATCCATGTTTTTATGCCTTCTTTGGCATTTTCAGGTGGAGAAAAACACAATCCCGAAAGAGAAAGAAAAGGCTGCCGCGCCAACACTGAGGCTTCAAACTTGATGAAAACAGTGTCTCCCATAGTGGAGTAGGGGCTGCTTGTGGTTATTAGGCCTTTGCAAGCTCTCCGAAGTGTGTGCGCGGCAGGAGAGACAAATCAATGTTTTCGCGCCTTTTTTGCCATTTCCAGGTCGAAAAACACACAGGCCCCAAAAATAAAGAAATGGCTGTCCAGCCAAAACTGAGGCTTCAAACTTGATGAAAACAGTGTCTCCCATATTGGAGTAGGGGCTGCTTGTGGTTATTAGGCATTTGCAAGCTCTCCGAAGTGTGTGCGCGGCAGGAGAGACAAATCCATGTTTTCGCGCCTTTTTTGCGATTTCAAGGTCGAAAAACACATAGGCCCCAAAATGAAAGAAACGGCTGCCGCGCCAAAACTATGGCTTCAAACTTGATGAAAACAGTCTCTCCCATAATAACTCACGGGCTGCTTGTGTTTTTTAGGCCTTTGCAAGCTCTCCGAAGTGTGTGCGCGGCAGGAGAGACAAATCAATGTTTTCGCGCCTTTTTTGCCATTTCCAGGTCGAAAAACACACAGGCCCCAAAAATAAAGAAATGGCTGTCCAGCCAAAACTGAGGCTTCAAACTTGATGAAAACAGTGTCTCCCATATTGGAGTAGGGGCTGCTTGTGGTTATTAGGCATTTGCAAGCTCTCCGAAGTGTGTGCGCGGCAGGAGAGACAAATCCATGTTTTCGCGCCTTTTTTGCGATTTCAAGGTCGAAAAACACATAGGCCCCAAAATGAAAGAAACGGCTGCCGCGCCAAAACTATGGCTTCAAACTTGATGAAAACAGTCTCTCCCATAATAACTCACGGGCTGCTTGTGTTTTTTAGGCCTTTGCACGCTATCAGAAGTGTGTGCGCGGCAGGAGAGACAAATCCATGTTTTCGTGCCTTTTTTGCCATTTCCAGGTCGAAGAAAACAAAGGCCCCAAAAATAAAGAAACGGCTGTCCAGCCAAAACTGAGGCTTCAAACTTGATTAAAACAGTCTCTCAGACAATAACTCAAGGGCCGCTTGTGTTTTTTAGGCCTTCGCAAGCTATCGGAAGTGTGTGCGCGGCAGGAGAGACAAATCCATGTTTTCGCGCCTTTTTTACGATTTCAAGGTCGAAAAACACATAGGCCCCAAAATGAAAGAAACGGCTGCCGCGCCAAAACTATGGCTTCAAACTTGATGAAAACATTCTCTCCCACAATAACTCAAGGGCAGCTTGTGTTTTTTAGGCCTTCGCAAGCTATCGGAAGTGTGTGCGCGGCAGGAGAGACAAATCAATGTTTTCGCGCCTTTTTTGCCATTTCCAGGTCGAAAAACACACAGGCCCCAAAAATAAAGAAATGGCTGTCCAGCCAAAACTGAGGCTTCAAACTTGATGAAAACAGTGTCTCCTATATTGGAGTAGGGGCTGCTTGTGGTTATTAGGCATTTGCAAGCTCTCCGAAGTGTGTGCGCAGCAGGAGAGACAAATCCATGTTTTTATGCCTTCTTTGGCATTTTCAGGTGGAGAAAAACACAATCCCGAAAGAAAAAGAAAAGGCTGCCGCGCCAACACTGAGGCTTCAAACTTGATGAAAACAGTGTCTCCCATAGTGGAGTAGGGGCTGCTTGTGGTTATTAGGCCTTTGCAAGCTCTCCGAAGTGTGTGCGCGGCAGGAGAGACAAATCAATGTTTTCGCGCCTTTTTTGCCATTTCCAGGTCGAAAAACACACAGGCCCCAAAAATAAAGAAATGGCTGTCCAGCCAAAACTGAGGCTTCAAACTTGATGAAAACAGTGTCTCCCATATTGGAGTAGGGGCTGCTTGTGGTTATTAGGCATTTGCAAGCTCTCCGAAGTGTGTGCGCAGCAGGAGAGACAAATCCATGTTTTTATGCCTTCTTTGGCATTTTCAGGTGGAGAAAAACACAATCCCGAAAGAGAAAGAAAAGGCTGCCGCGCCAACACTGAGGCTTCAAACTTGATGAAAACAGTGTCTCCCATAATGGAGTAGGGGCTGCTTGTGGTTATTAGGCATTTGCAAGCTCTCCGAAGTGTGTGCGCAGCAGGAGAGACAAATCCATGTTTTTATGCCTTCTTTGGCATTTTCAGGTGGAGAAAAACACAATCCCGAAAGAGAAAGAAAAGGCTGCCGCGCCAACACTGAGGCTTCAAACTTGATGAAAACAGTGTCTCCCATAGTGGAGTAGGGGCTGCTTGTGGTTATTAGGCCTTTGCAAGCTCTCCGAAGTGTGTGCGCAGCAGGAGAGACAAATCCATGTTTTTATGCCTTCTTTGGCATTTTCAGGTGGAGAAAAACACAATCCCGAAAGAGAAAGAAAAGGCTGCCGCGCCAACACTGAGGCTTCAAACTTGATGAAAACAGTGTCTCCCATATTGGAGTAGGGGCTGCTTGTGGTTATTAGGCATTTGCAAGCTCTCCGAAGTGTGTGCGCAGCAGGAGAGACAAATCCATGTTTTTATGCCTTCTTTGGCATTTTCAGGTGGAGAAAAACACAATCCCGAAAGAGAAAGAAAAGGCTGCCGCGCCAACACTGAGGCTTCAAACTTGATGAAAACAGTGTCTCCCATAGTGGAGTAGGGGCTGCTTGTGGTTATTAGGCCTTTGCAAGCTCTCCGAAGTGTGTGCGCAGCAGGAGAGACAAATCCATGTTTTTATGCCTTCTTTGGCATTTTCAGGTGGAGAAAAACACAATCCCGAAAGAGAAAGAAAAGGCTGCCGCGCCAACACTGAGGCTTCAAACTTGATGAAAACAGTGTCTCCCATAGTGGAGTAGGGGCTGCTTGTGGTTATTAGGCCTTTGCAAGCTCTCCGAAGTGTGTGCGCGGCAGGAGAGACAAATCAATGTTTTCGCGCCTTTTTTGCCATTTCCAGGTCGAAAAACACACAGGCCCCAAAAATAAAGAAATGGCTGTCCAGCCAAAACTGAGGCTTCAAACTTGATGAAAACAGTGTCTCCCATATTGGAGTAGGGGCTGCTTGTGGTTATTAGGCATTTGCAAGCTCTCCGAAGTGTGTGCGCGGCAGGAGAGACAAATCCATGTTTTCGCGCCTTTTTTGCGATTTCAAGGTCGAAAAACACATAGGCCCCAAAATGAAAGAAACGGCTGCCGCGCCAAAACTATGGCTTCAAACTTGATGAAAACAGTCTCTCCCATAATAACTCACGGGCTGCTTGTGTTTTTTAGGCCTTTGCAAGCTCTCCGAAGTGTGTGCGCGGCAGGAGAGACAAATCAATGTTTTCGCGCCTTTTTTGCCATTTCCAGGTCGAAAAACACACAGGCCCCAAAAATAAAGAAATGGCTGTCCAGCCAAAACTGAGGCTTCAAACTTGATGAAAACAGTGTCTCCCATATTGGAGTAGGGGCTGCTTGTGGTTATTAGGCATTTGCAAGCTCTCCGAAGTGTGTGCGCGGCAGGAGAGACAAATCCATGTTTTCGCGCCTTTTTTGCGATTTCAAGGTCGAAAAACACATAGGCCCCAAAATGAAAGAAACGGCTGCCGCGCCAAAACTATGGCTTCAAACTTGATGAAAACAGTCTCTCCCATAATAACTCACGGGCTGCTTGTGTTTTTTAGGCCTTTGCACGCTATCAGAAGTGTGTGCGCGGCAGGAGAGACAAATCCATGTTTTCGTGCCTTTTTTGCCATTTCCAGGTCGAAGAAAACAAAGGCCCCAAAAATAAAGAAACGGCTGTCCAGCCAAAACTGAGGCTTCAAACTTGATTAAAACAGTCTCTCAGACAATAACTCAAGGGCCGCTTGTGTTTTTTAGGCCTTCGCAAGCTATCGGAAGTGTGTGCGCGGCAGGAGAGACAAATCCATGTTTTCGCGCCTTTTTTACGATTTCAAGGTCGAAAAACACATAGGCCCCAAAATGAAAGAAACGGCTGCCGCGCCAAAACTATGGCTTCAAACTTGATGAAAACATTCTCTCCCACAATAACTCAAGGGCAGCTTGTGTTTTTTAGGCCTTCGCAAGCTATCGGAAGTGTGTGCGCGGCAGGAGAGACAAATCAATGTTTTCGCGCCTTTTTTGCCATTTCCAGGTCGAAAAACACACAGGCCCCAAAAATAAAGAAATGGCTGTCCAGCCAAAACTGAGGCTTCAAACTTGATGAAAACAGTGTCTCCTATATTGGAGTAGGGGCTGCTTGTGGTTATTAGGCATTTGCAAGCTCTCCGAAGTGTGTGCGCAGCAGGAGAGACAAATCCATGTTTTTATGCCTTCTTTGGCATTTTCAGGTGGAGAAAAACACAATCCCGAAAGAAAAAGAAAAGGCTGCCGCGCCAACACTGAGGCTTCAAACTTGATGAAAACAGTGTCTCCCATAGTGGAGTAGGGGCTGCTTGTGGTTATTAGGCCTTTGCAAGCTCTCCGAAGTGTGTGCGCGGCAGGAGAGACAAATCAATGTTTTCGCGCCTTTTTTGCCATTTCCAGGTCGAAAAACACACAGGCCCCAAAAATAAAGAAATGGCTGTCCAGCCAAAACTGAGGCTTCAAACTTGATGAAAACAGTGTCTCCCATATTGGAGTAGGGGCTGCTTGTGGTTATTAGGCATTTGCAAGCTCTCCGAAGTGTGTGCGCAGCAGGAGAGACAAATCCATGTTTTTATGCCTTCTTTGGCATTTTCAGGTGGAGAAAAACACAATCCCGAAAGAGAAAGAAAAGGCTGCCGCGCCAACACTGAGGCTTCAAACTTGATGAAAACAGTGTCTCCCATAATGGAGTAGGGGCTGCTTGTGGTTATTAGGCATTTGCAAGCTCTCCGAAGTGTGTGCGCAGCAGGAGAGACAAATCCATGTTTTTATGCCTTCTTTGGCATTTTCAGGTGGAGAAAAACACAATCCCGAAAGAGAAAGAAAAGGCTGCCGCGCCAACACTGAGGCTTCAAACTTGATGAAAACAGTGTCTCCCATAGTGGAGTAGGGGCTGCTTGTGGTTATTAGGCCTTTGCAAGCTCTCCGAAGTGTGTGCGCAGCAGGAGAGACAAATCCATGTTTTTATGCCTTCTTTGGCATTTTCAGGTGGAGAAAAACACAATCCCGAAAGAGAAAGAAAAGGCTGCCGCGCCAACACTGAGGCTTCAAACTTGATGAAAACAGTGTCTCCCATATTGGAGTAGGGGCTGCTTGTGGTTATTAGGCATTTGCAAGCTCTCCGAAGTGTGTGCGCAGCAGGAGAGACAAATCCATGTTTTTATGCCTTCTTTGGCATTTTCAGGTGGAGAAAAACACAATCCCGAAAGAGAAAGAAAAGGCTGCCGCGCCAACACTGAGGCTTCAAACTTGATGAAAACAGTGTCTCCCATATTGGAGTAGGGGCTGCTTGTGGTTATTAGGCATTTGCAAGCTCTCCGAAGTGTGTGCGCAGCAGGAGAGACAAATCCATGTTTTTATGCCTTCTTTGGCATTTTCAGGTGGAGAAAAACACAATCCCGAAAGAGAAAGAAAAGGCTGCCGCGCCAACACTGAGGCTTCAAACTTGATGAAAACAGTGTCTCCCATAGTGGAGTAGGGGCTGCTTGTGGTTATTAGGCCTTTGCAAGCTCTCCGAAGTGTGTGCGCGGCAGGAGAGACAAATCAATGTTTTCGCGCCTTTTTTGCCATTTCCAGGTCGAAAAACACACAGGCCCCAAAAATAAAGAAATGGCTGTCCAGCCAAAACTGAGGCTTCAAACTTGATGAAAACAGTGTCTCCCATATTGGAGTAGGGGCTGCTTGTGGTTATTAGGCATTTGCAAGCTCTCCGAAGTGTGTGCGCGGCAGGAGAGACAAATCCATGTTTTCGCGCCTTTTTTGCGATTTCAAGGTCGAAAAACACATAGGCCCCAAAATGAAAGAAACGGCTGCCGCGCCAAAACTATGGCTTCAAACTTGATGAAAACAGTCTCTCCCATAATAACTCACGGGCTGCTTGTGTTTTTTAGGCCTTTGCAAGCTCTCCGAAGTGTGTGCGCGGCAGGAGAGACAAATCAATGTTTTCGCGCCTTTTTTGCCATTTCCAGGTCGAAAAACACACAGGCCCCAAAAATAAAGAAATGGCTGTCCAGCCAAAACTGAGGCTTCAAACTTGATGAAAACAGTGTCTCCCATATTGGAGTAGGGGCTGCTTGTGGTTATTAGGCATTTGCAAGCTCTCCGAAGTGTGTGCGCGGCAGGAGAGACAAATCCATGTTTTCGCGCCTTTTTTGCGATTTCAAGGTCGAAAAACACATAGGCCCCAAAATGAAAGAAACGGCTGCCGCGCCAAAACTATGGCTTCAAACTTGATGAAAACAGTCTCTCCCATAATAACTCACGGGCTGCTTGTGTTTTTTAGGCCTTTGCACGCTATCAGAAGTGTGTGCGCGGCAGGAGAGACAAATCCATGTTTTCGCGCCTTTTTTGCCATTTCCAGGTCGAAGAAAACAAAGGCCCCAAAAATAAAGAAACGGCTGTCCAGCCAAAACTGAGGCTTCAAACTTGATTAAAACAGTCTCTCAGACAATAACTCAAGGGCCGCTTGTGTTTTTTAGGCCTTCGCAAGCTATCGGAAGTGTGTGCGCGGCAGGAGAGACAAATCCATGTTTTCGCGCCTTTTTTACGATTTCAAGGTCGAAAAACACAAAGGCCCCAAAATGAAAGAAACGGCTGCCGCGCCAAAACTATGGCTTCAAACTTGATGAAAACATTCTCTCCCACAATAACTCAAGGGCAGCTTGTGTTTTTTAGGCCTTCGCAAGCTATCGGAAGTGTGTGCGCGGCAGGAGAGACAAATCAATGTTTTCGCGCCTTTTTTGCCATTTCCAGGTCGAAAAACACACAGGCCCCAAAAATAAAGAAATGGCTGTCCAGCCAAAACTGAGGCTTCAAACTTGATGAAAACAGTGTCTCCTATATTGGAGTAGGGGCTGCTTGTGGTTATTAGGCATTTGCAAGCTCTCCGAAGTGTGTGCGCAGCAGGAGAGACAAATCCATGTTTTTATGCCTTCTTTGGCATTTTCAGGTGGAGAAAAACACAATCCCGAAAGAAAAAGAAAAGGCTGCCGCGCCAACACTGAGGCTTCAAACTTGATGAAAACAGTGTCTCCCATAGTGGAGTAGGGGCTGCTTGTGGTTATTAGGCCTTTGCAAGCTCTCCGAAGTGTGTGCGCGGCAGGAGAGACAAATCAATGTTTTCGCGCCTTTTTTGCCATTTCCAGGTCGAAAAACACACAGGCCCCAAAAATAAAGAAATGGCTGTCCAGCCAAAACTGAGGCTTCAAACTTGATGAAAACAGTGTCTCCCATATTGGAGTAGGGGCTGCTTGTGGTTATTAGGCATTTGCAAGCTCTCCGAAGTGTGTGCGCAGCAGGAGAGACAAATCCATGTTTTTATGCCTTCTTTGGCATTTTCAGGTGGAGAAAAACACAATCCCGAAAGAGAAAGAAAAGGCTGCCGCGCCAACACTGAGGCTTCAAACTTGATGAAAACAGTGTCTCCCATATTGGAGTAGGGGCTGCTTGTGGTTATTAGGCATTTGCAAGCTCTCCGAAGTGTGTGCGCAGCAGGAGAGACAAATCCATGTTTTTATGCCTTCTTTGGCATTTTCAGGTGGAGAAAAACACAATCCCGAAAGAGAAAGAAAAGGCTGCCGCGCCAACACTGAGGCTTCAAACTTGATGAAAACAGTGTCTCCCATAGTGGAGTAGGGGCTGCTTGTGGTTATTAGGCCTTTGCAAGCTCTCCGAAGTGTGTGCGCGGCAGGAGAGACAAATCAATGTTTTCGCGCCTTTTTTGCCATTTCCAGGTCGAAAAACACACAGGCCCCAAAAATAAAGAAATGGCTGTCCAGCCAAAACTGAGGCTTCAAACTTGATGAAAACAGTGTCTCCCATATTGGAGTAGGGGCTGCTTGTGGTTATTAGGCATTTGCAAGCTCTCCGAAGTGTGTGCGCGGCAGGAGAGACAAATCCATGTTTTCGCGCCTTTTTTGCGATTTCAAGGTCGAAAAACACATAGGCCCCAAAATGAAAGAAACGGCTGCCGCGCCAAAACTATGGCTTCAAACTTGATGAAAACAGTCTCTCCCATAATAACTCACGGGCTGCTTGTGTTTTTTAGGCCTTTGCAAGCTCTCCGAAGTGTGTGCGCGGCAGGAGAGACAAATCAATGTTTTCGCGCCTTTTTTGCCATTTCCAGGTCGAAAAACACACAGGCCCCAAAAATAAAGAAATGGCTGTCCAGCCAAAACTGAGGCTTCAAACTTGATGAAAACAGTGTCTCCCATATTGGAGTAGGGGCTGCTTGTGGTTATTAGGCATTTGCAAGCTCTCCGAAGTGTGTGCGCGGCAGGAGAGACAAATCCATGTTTTCGCGCCTTTTTTGCGATTTCAAGGTCGAAAAACACATAGGCCCCAAAATGAAAGAAACGGCTGCCGCGCCAAAACTATGGCTTCAAACTTGATGAAAACAGTCTCTCCCATAATAACTCACGGGCTGCTTGTGTTTTTTAGGCCTTTGCACGCTATCAGAAGTGTGTGCGCGGCAGGAGAGACAAATCCATGTTTTCGCGCCTTTTTTGCCATTTCCAGGTCGAAGAAAACAAAGGCCCCAAAAATAAAGAAACGGCTGTCCAGCCAAAACTGAGGCTTCAAACTTGATTAAAACAGTCTCTCAGACAATAACTCAAGGGCCGCTTGTGTTTTTTAGGCCTTCGCAAGCTATCGGAAGTGTGTGCGCGGCAGGAGAGACAAATCCATGTTTTCGCGCCTTTTTTACGATTTCAAGGTCGAAAAACACATAGGCCCCAAAATGAAAGAAACGGCTGCCGCGCCAAAACTATGGCTTCAAACTTGATGAAAACATTCTCTCCCACAATAACTCAAGGGCAGCTTGTGTTTTTTAGGCCTTCGCAAGCTATCGGAAGTGTGTGCGCGGCAGGAGAGACAAATCAATGTTTTCGCGCCTTTTTTGCCATTTCCAGGTCGAAAAACACACAGGCCCCAAAAATAAAGAAATGGCTGTCCAGCCAAAACTGAGGCTTCAAACTTGATGAAAACAGTGTCTCCTATATTGGAGTAGGGGCTGCTTGTGGTTATTAGGCATTTGCAAGCTCTCCGAAGTGTGTGCGCAGCAGGAGAGACAAATCCATGTTTTTATGCCTTCTTTGGCATTTTCAGGTGGAGAAAAACACAATCCCGAAAGAAAAAGAAAAGGCTGCCGCGCCAACACTGAGGCTTCAAACTTGATGAAAACAGTGTCTCCCATAGTGGAGTAGGGGCTGCTTGTGGTTATTAGGCCTTTGCAAGCTCTCCGAAGTGTGTGCGCGGCAGGAGAGACAAATCAATGTTTTCGCGCCTTTTTTGCCATTTCCAGGTCGAAAAACACACAGGCCCCAAAAATAAAGAAATGGCTGTCCAGCCAAAACTGAGGCTTCAAACTTGATGAAAACAGTGTCTCCCATATTGGAGTAGGGGCTGCTTGTGGTTATTAGGCATTTGCAAGCTCTCCGAAGTGTGTGCGCAGCAGGAGAGACAAATCCATGTTTTTATGCCTTCTTTGGCATTTTCAGGTGGAGAAAAACACAATCCCGAAAGAGAAAGAAAAGGCTGCCG
The DNA here is from genome assembly GCF_951799395.1 of Argentina silus. Taxonomy (NCBI): domain Eukaryota; kingdom Metazoa; phylum Chordata; class Actinopteri; order Argentiniformes; family Argentinidae; genus Argentina; species Argentina silus. The sequence goes on from NW_028153183.1 coordinate 344,816, forward strand.
CGCCAACACTGAGGCTTCAAACTTGATGAAAACAGTGTCTCCCATAATGGAGTAGGGGCTGCTTGTGGTTATTAGGCATTTGCAAGCTCTCCGAAGTGTGTGCGCAGCAGGAGAGACAAATCCATGTTTTTATGCCTTCTTTGGCATTTTCAGGTGGAGAAAAACACAATCCCGAAAGAGAAAGAAAAGGCTGCCGCGCCAACACTGAGGCTTCAAACTTGATGAAAACAGTGTCTCCCATAGTGGAGTAGGGGCTGCTTGTGGTTATTAGGCCTTTGCAAGCTCTCCGAAGTGTGTGCGCAGCAGGAGAGACAAATCCATGTTTTTATGCCTTCTTTGGCATTTTCAGGTGGAGAAAAACACAATCCCGAAAGAGAAAGAAAAGGCTGCCGCGCCAACACTGAGGCTTCAAACTTGATGAAAACAGTGTCTCCCATATTGGAGTAGGGGCTGCTTGTGGTTATTAGGCATTTGCAAGCTCTCCGAAGTGTGTGCGCAGCAGGAGAGACAAATCCATGTTTTTATGCCTTCTTTGGCATTTTCAGGTGGAGAAAAACACAATCCCGAAAGAGAAAGAAAAGGCTGCCGCGCCAACACTGAGGCTTCAAACTTGATGAAAACAGTGTCTCCCATAGTGGAGTAGGGGCTGCTTGTGGTTATTAGGCCTTTGCAAGCTCTCCGAAGTGTGTGCGCAGCAGGAGAGACAAATCCATGTTTTTATGCCTTCTTTGGCATTTTCAGGTGGAGAAAAACACAATCCCGAAAGAGAAAGAAAAGGCTGCCGCGCCAACACTGAGGCTTCAAACTTGATGAAAACAGTGTCTCCCATATTGGAGTAGGGGCTGCTTGTGGTTATTAGGCATTTGCAAGCTCTCCGAAGTGTGTGCGCAGCAGGAGAGACAAATCCATGTTTTTATGCCTTCTTTGGCATTTTCAGGTGGAGAAAAACACAATCCCGAAAGAGAAAGAAAAGGCTGCCGCGCCAACACTGAGGCTTCAAACTTGATGAAAACAGTGTCTCCCATAGTGGAGTAGGGGCTGCTTGTGGTTATTAGGCCTTTGCAAGCTCTCCGAAGTGTGTGCGCAGCAGGAGAGACAAATCCATGTTTTTATGCCTTCTTTGGCATTTTCAGGTGGAGAAAAACACAATCCCGAAAGAGAAAGAAAAGGCTGCCGCGCCAACACTGAGGCTTCAAACTTGATGAAAACAGTGTCTCCCATAGTGGAGTAGGGGCTGCTTGTGGTTATTAGGCCTTTGCAAGCTCTCCGAAGTGTGTGCGCGGCAGGAGAGACAAATCAATGTTTTCGCGCCTTTTTTGCCATTTCCAGGTCGAAAAACACACAGGCCCCAAAAATAAAGAAATGGCTGTCCAGCCAAAACTGAGGCTTCAAACTTGATGAAAACAGTGTCTCCCATATTGGAGTAGGGGCTGCTTGTGGTTATTAGGCATTTGCAAGCTCTCCGAAGTGTGTGCGCGGCAGGAGAGACAAATCCATGTTTTCGCGCCTTTTTTGCGATTTCAAGGTCGAAAAACACATAGGCCCCAAAATGAAAGAAACGGCTGCCGCGCCAAAACTATGGCTTCAAACTTGATGAAAACAGTCTCTCCCATAATAACTCACGGGCTGCTTGTGTTTTTTAGGCCTTTGCAAGCTCTCCGAAGTGTGTGCGCGGCAGGAGAGACAAATCAATGTTTTCGCGCCTTTTTTGCCATTTCCAGGTCGAAAAACACACAGGCCCCAAAAATAAAGAAATGGCTGTCCAGCCAAAACTGAGGCTTCAAACTTGATGAAAACAGTGTCTCCCATATTGGAGTAGGGGCTGCTTGTGGTTATTAGGCATTTGCAAGCTCTCCGAAGTGTGTGCGCGGCAGGAGAGACAAATCCATGTTTTCGCGCCTTTTTTGCGATTTCAAGGTCGAAAAACACATAGGCCCCAAAATGAAAGAAACGGCTGCCGCGCCAAAACTATGGCTTCAAACTTGATGAAAACAGTCTCTCCCATAATAACTCACGGGCTGCTTGTGTTTTTTAGGCCTTTGCACGCTATCAGAAGTGTGTGCGCGGCAGGAGAGACAAATCCATGTTTTCGCGCCTTTTTTGCCATTTCCAGGTCGAAGAAAACAAAGGCCCCAAAAATAAAGAAACGGCTGTCCAGCCAAAACTGAGGCTTCAAACTTGATTAAAACAGTCTCTCAGACAATAACTCAAGGGCCGCTTGTGTTTTTTAGGCCTTCGCAAGCTATCGGAAGTGTGTGCGCGGCAGGAGAGACAAATCCATGTTTTCGCGCCTTTTTTACGATTTCAAGGTCGAAAAACACATAGGCCCCAAAATGAAAGAAACGGCTGCCGCGCCAAAACTATGGCTTCAAACTTGATGAAAACATTCTCTCCCACAATAACTCAAGGGCAGCTTGTGTTTTTTAGGCCTTCGCAAGCTATCGGAAGTGTGTGCGCGGCAGGAGAGACAAATCAATGTTTTCGCGCCTTTTTTGCCATTTCCAGGTCGAAAAACACACAGGCCCCAAAAATAAAGAAATGGCTGTCCAGCCAAAACTGAGGCTTCAAACTTGATGAAAACAGTGTCTCCTATATTGGAGTAGGGGCTGCTTGTGGTTATTAGGCATTTGCAAGCTCTCCGAAGTGTGTGCGCAGCAGGAGAGACAAATCCATGTTTTTATGCCTTCTTTGGCATTTTCAGGTGGAGAAAAACACAATCCCGAAAGAAAAAGAAAAGGCTGCCGCGCCAACACTGAGGCTTCAAACTTGATGAAAACAGTGTCTCCCATAGTGGAGTAGGGGCTGCTTGTGGTTATTAGGCCTTTGCAAGCTCTCCGAAGTGTGTGCGCGGCAGGAGAGACAAATCAATGTTTTCGCGCCTTTTTTGCCATTTCCAGGTCGAAAAACACACAGGCCCCAAAAATAAAGAAATGGCTGTCCAGCCAAAACTGAGGCTTCAAACTTGATGAAAACAGTGTCTCCCATATTGGAGTAGGGGCTGCTTGTGGTTATTAGGCATTTGCAAGCTCTCCGAAGTGTGTGCGCAGCAGGAGAGACAAATCCATGTTTTTATGCCTTCTTTGGCATTTTCAGGTGGAGAAAAACACAATCCCGAAAGAGAAAGAAAAGGCTGCCGCGCCAACACTGAGGCTTCAAACTTGATGAAAACAGTGTCTCCCATAATGGAGTAGGGGCTGCTTGTGGTTATTAGGCATTTGCAAGCTCTCCGAAGTGTGTGCGCAGCAGGAGAGACAAATCCATGTTTTTATGCCTTCTTTGGCATTTTCAGGTGGAGAAAAACACAATCCCGAAAGAGAAAGAAAAGGCTGCCGCGCCAACACTGAGGCTTCAAACTTGATGAAAACAGTGTCTCCCATAGTGGAGTAGGGGCTGCTTGTGGTTATTAGGCCTTTGCAAGCTCTCCGAAGTGTGTGCGCAGCAGGAGAGACAAATCCATGTTTTTATGCCTTCTTTGGCATTTTCAGGTGGAGAAAAACACAATCCCGAAAGAGAAAGAAAAGGCTGCCGCGCCAACACTGAGGCTTCAAACTTGATGAAAACAGTGTCTCCCATATTGGAGTAGGGGCTGCTTGTGGTTATTAGGCATTTGCAAGCTCTCCGAAGTGTGTGCGCAGCAGGAGAGACAAATCCATGTTTTTATGCCTTCTTTGGCATTTTCAGGTGGAGAAAAACACAATCCCGAAAGAGAAAGAAAAGGCTGCCGCGCCAACACTGAGGCTTCAAACTTGATGAAAACAGTGTCTCCCATAGTGGAGTAGGGGCTGCTTGTGGTTATTAGGCCTTTGCAAGCTCTCCGAAGTGTGTGCGCAGCAGGAGAGACAAATCCATGTTTTTATGCCTTCTTTGGCATTTTCAGGTGGAGAAAAACACAATCCCGAAAGAGAAAGAAAAGGCTGCCGCGCCAACACTGAGGCTTCAAACTTGATGAAAACAGTGTCTCCCATATTGGAGTAGGGGCTGCTTGTGGTTATTAGGCATTTGCAAGCTCTCCGAAGTGTGTGCGCAGCAGGAGAGACAAATCCATGTTTTTATGCCTTCTTTGGCATTTTCAGGTGGAGAAAAACACAATCCCGAAAGAGAAAGAAAAGGCTGCCGCGCCAACACTGAGGCTTCAAACTTGATGAAAACAGTGTCTCCCATAGTGGAGTAGGGGCTGCTTGTGGTTATTAGGCCTTTGCAAGCTCTCCGAAGTGTGTGCGCAGCAGGAGAGACAAATCCATGTTTTTATGCCTTCTTTGGCATTTTCAGGTGGAGAAAAACACAATCCCGAAAGAGAAAGAAAAGGCTGCCGCGCCAACACTGAGGCTTCAAACTTGATGAAAACAGTGTCTCCCATAGTGGAGTAGGGGCTGCTTGTGGTTATTAGGCCTTTGCAAGCTCTCCGAAGTGTGTGCGCGGCAGGAGAGACAAATCAATGTTTTCGCGCCTTTTTTGCCATTTCCAGGTCGAAAAACACACAGGCCCCAAAAATAAAGAAATGGCTGTCCAGCCAAAACTGAGGCTTCAAACTTGATGAAAACAGTGTCTCCCATATTGGAGTAGGGGCTGCTTGTGGTTATTAGGCATTTGCAAGCTCTCCGAAGTGTGTGCGCGGCAGGAGAGACAAATCCATGTTTTCGCGCCTTTTTTGCGATTTCAAGGTCGAAAAACACATAGGCCCCAAAATGAAAGAAACGGCTGCCGCGCCAAAACTATGGCTTCAAACTTGATGAAAACAGTCTCTCCCATAATAACTCACGGGCTGCTTGTGTTTTTTAGGCCTTTGCAAGCTCTCCGAAGTGTGTGCGCGGCAGGAGAGACAAATCAATGTTTTCGCGCCTTTTTTGCCATTTCCAGGTCGAAAAACACACAGGCCCCAAAAATAAAGAAATGGCTGTCCAGCCAAAACTGAGGCTTCAAACTTGATGAAAACAGTGTCTCCCATATTGGAGTAGGGGCTGCTTGTGGTTATTAGGCATTTGCAAGCTCTCCGAAGTGTGTGCGCGGCAGGAGAGACAAATCCATGTTTTCGCGCCTTTTTTGCGATTTCAAGGTCGAAAAACACATAGGCCCCAAAATGAAAGAAACGGCTGCCGCGCCAAAACTATGGCTTCAAACTTGATGAAAACAGTCTCTCCCATAATAACTCACGGGCTGCTTGTGTTTTTTAGGCCTTTGCACGCTATCAGAAGTGTGTGCGCGGCAGGAGAGACAAATCCATGTTTTCGCGCCTTTTTTGCCATTTCCAGGTCGAAGAAAACAAAGGCCCCAAAAATAAAGAAACGGCTGTCCAGCCAAAACTGAGGCTTCAAACTTGATTAAAACAGTCTCTCAGACAATAACTCAAGGGCCGCTTGTGTTTTTTAGGCCTTCGCAAGCTATCGGAAGTGTGTGCGCGGCAGGAGAGACAAATCCATGTTTTCGCGCCTTTTTTACGATTTCAAGGTCGAAAAACACATAGGCCCCAAAATGAAAGAAACGGCTGCCGCGCCAAAACTATGGCTTCAAACTTGATGAAAACATTCTCTCCCACAATAACTCAAGGGCAGCTTGTGTTTTTTAGGCCTTCGCAAGCTATCGGAAGTGTGTGCGCGGCAGGAGAGACAAATCAATGTTTTCGCGCCTTTTTTGCCATTTCCAGGTCGAAAAACACACAGGCCCCAAAAATAAAGAAATGGCTGTCCAGCCAAAACTGAGGCTTCAAACTTGATGAAAACAGTGTCTCCTATATTGGAGTAGGGGCTGCTTGTGGTTATTAGGCATTTGCAAGCTCTCCGAAGTGTGTGCGCAGCAGGAGAGACAAATCCATGTTTTTATGCCTTCTTTGGCATTTTCAGGTGGAGAAAAACACAATCCCGAAAGAAAAAGAAAAGGCTGCCGCGCCAACACTGAGACTTCAAACTTGATGAAAACAGTGTCTCCCATAGTGGAGTAGGGGCTGCTTGTGGTTATTAGGCCTTTGCAAGCTCTCCGAAGTGTGTGCGCGGCAGGAGAGACAAATCAATGTTTTCGCGCCTTTTTTGCCATTTCCAGGTCGAAAAACACACAGGCCCCAAAAATAAAGAAATGGCTGTCCAGCCAAAACTGAGGCTTCAAACTTGATGAAAACAGTGTCTCCCATATTGGAGTAGGGGCTGCTTGTGGTTATTAGGCATTTGCAAGCTCTCCGAAGTGTGTGCGCAGCAGGAGAGACAAATCCATGTTTTTATGCCTTCTTTGGCATTTTCAGGTGGAGAAAAACACAATCCCGAAAGAGAAAGAAAAGGCTGCCGCGCCAACACTGAGGCTTCAAACTTGATGAAAACAGTGTCTCCCATAATGGAGTAGGGGCTGCTTGTGGTTATTAGGCATTTGCAAGCTCTCCGAAGTGTGTGCGCAGCAGGAGAGACAAATCCATGTTTTTATGCCTTCTTTGGCATTTTCAGGTGGAGAAAAACACAATCCCGAAAGAGAAAGAAAAGGCTGCCGCGCCAACACTGAGGCTTCAAACTTGATGAAAACAGTGTCTCCCATAGTGGAGTAGGGGCTGCTTGTGGTTATTAGGCCTTTGCAAGCTCTCCGAAGTGTGTGCGCAGCAGGAGAGACAAATCCATGTTTTTATGCCTTCTTTGGCATTTTCAGGTGGAGAAAAACACAATCCCGAAAGAGAAAGAAAAGGCTGCCGCGCCAACACTGAGGCTTCAAACTTGATGAAAACAGTGTCTCCCATATTGGAGTAGGGGCTGCTTGTGGTTATTAGGCATTTGCAAGCTCTCCGAAGTGTGTGCGCAGCAGGAGAGACAAATCCATGTTTTTATGCCTTCTTTGGCATTTTCAGGTGGAGAAAAACACAATCCCGAAAGAGAAAGAAAAGGCTGCCGCGCCAACACTGAGGCTTCAAACTTGATGAAAACAGTGTCTCCCATAGTGGAGTAGGGGCTGCTTGTGGTTATTAGGCCTTTGCAAGCTCTCCGAAGTGTGTGCGCAGCAGGAGAGACAAATCCATGTTTTTATGCCTTCTTTGGCATTTTCAGGTGGAGAAAAACACAATCCCGAAAGAGAAAGAAAAGGCTGCCGCGCCAACACTGAGGCTTCAAACTTGATGAAAACAGTGTCTCCCATATTGGAGTAGGGGCTGCTTGTGGTTATTAGGCATTTGCAAGCTCTCCGAAGTGTGTGCGCAGCAGGAGAGACAAATCCATGTTTTTATGCCTTCTTTGGCATTTTCAGGTGGAGAAAAACACAATCCCGAAAGAGAAAGAAAAGGCTGCCGCGCCAACACTGAGGCTTCAAACTTGATGAAAACAGTGTCTCCCATAGTGGAGTAGGGGCTGCTTGTGGTTATTAGGCCTTTGCAAGCTCTCCGAAGTGTGTGCGCGGCAGGAGAGACAAATCAATGTTTTCGCGCCTTTTTTGCCATTTCCAGGTCGAAAAACACACAGGCCCCAAAAATAAAGAAATGGCTGTCCAGCCAAAACTGAGGCTTCAAACTTGATGAAAACAGTGTCTCCCATATTGGAGTAGGGGCTGCTTGTGGTTATTAGGCATTTGCAAGCTCTCCGAAGTGTGTGCGCGGCAGGAGAGACAAATCCATGTTTTCGCGCCTTTTTTGCGATTTCAAGGTCGAAAAACACATAGGCCCCAAAATGAAAGAAACGGCTGCCGCGCCAAAACTATGGCTTCAAACTTGATGAAAACAGTCTCTCCCATAATAACTCACGGGCTGCTTGTGTTTTTTAGGCCTTTGCAAGCTCTCCGAAGTGTGTGCGCGGCAGGAGAGACAAATCAATGTTTTCGCGCCTTTTTTGACATTTCCAGGTCGAAAAACACACAGGCCCCAAAAATAAAGAAATGGCTGTCCAGCCAAAACTGAGGCTTCAAACTTGATGAAAACAGTGTCTCCCATATTGGAGTAGGGGCTGCTTGTGGTTATTAGGCATTTGCAAGCTCTCCGAAGTGTGTGCGCGGCAGGAGAGACAAATCCATGTTTTCGCGCCTTTTTTGCGATTTCAAGGTCGAAAAACACATAGGCCCCAAAATGAAAGAAACGGCTGCCGCGCCAAAACTATGGCTTCAAACTTGATGAAAACAGTCTCTCCCATAATAACTCACGGGCTGCTTGTGTTTTTTAGGCCTTTGCACGCTATCAGAAGTGTGTGCGCGGCAGGAGAGACAAATCCATGTTTTCGCGCCTTTTTTGCCATTTCCAGGTCGAAGAAAACAAAGGCCCCAAAAATAAAGAAACGGCTGTCCAGCGAAAACTGAGGCTTCAAACTTGATTAAAACAGTCTCTCAGACAATAACTCAAGGGCCGCTTGTGTTTTTTAGGCCTTCGCAAGCTATCGGAAGTGTGTGCGCGGCAGGAGAGACAAATCCATGTTTTCGCGCCTTTTTTACGATTTCAAGGTCGAAAAACACATAGGCCCCAAAATGAAAGAAACGGCTGCCGCGCCAAAACTATGGCTTCAAACTTGATGAAAACATTCTCTCCCACAATAACTCAAGGGCAGCTTGTGTTTTTTAGGCCTTCGCAAGCTATCGGAAGTGTGTGCGCGGCAGGAGAGACAAATCAATGTTTTCGCGCCTTTTTTGCCATTTCCAGGTCGAAAAACACACAGGCCCCAAAAATAAAGAAATGGCTGTCCAGCCAAAACTGAGGCTTCAAACTTGATGAAAACAGTGTCTCCTATATTGGAGTAGGGGCTGCTTGTGGTTATTAGGCATTTGCAAGCTCTCCGAAGTGTGTGCGCAGCAGGAGAGACAAATCCATGTTTTTATGCCTTCTTTGGCATTTTCAGGTGGAGAAAAACACAATCCCGAAAGAAAAAGAAAAGGCTGCCGCGCCAACACTGAGGCTTCAAACTTGATGAAAACAGTGTCTCCCATAGTGGAGTAGGGGCTGCTTGTGGTTATTAGGCCTTTGCAAGCTCTCCGAAGTGTGTGCGCGGCAGGAGAGACAAATCAATGTTTTCGCGCCTTTTTTGCCATTTCCAGGTCGAAAAACACACAGGCCCCAAAAATAAAGAAATGGCTGTCCAGCCAAAACTGAGGCTTCAAACTTGATGAAAACAGTGTCTCCCATATTGGAGTAGGGGCTGCTTGTGGTTATTAGGCATTTGCAAGCTCTCCGAAGTGTGTGCGCAGCAGGAGAGACAAATCCATGTTTTTATGCCTTCTTTGGCATTTTCAGGTGGAGAAAAACACAATCCCGAAAGAGAAAGAAAAGGCTGCCGCGCCAACACTGAGGCTTCAAACTTGATGAAAACAGTGTCTCCCATAGTGGAGTAGGGGCTGCTTGTGGTTATTAGGCCTTTGCAAGCTCTCCGAAGTGTGTGCGCAGCAGGAGAGACAAATCCATGTTTTTATGCCTTCTTTGGCATTTTCAGGTGGAGAAAAACACAATCCCGAAAGAGAAAGAAAAGGCTGCCGCGCCAACACTGAGGCTTCAAACTTGATGAAAACAGTGTCTCCCATATTGGAGTAGGGGCTGCTTGTGGTTATTAGGCATTTGCAAGCTCTCCGAAGTGTGTGCGCAGCAGGAGAGACAAATCCATGTTTTTATGCCTTCTTTGGCATTTTCAGGTGGAGAAAAACACAATCCCGAAAGAGAAAGAAAAGGCTGCCGCGCCAACACTGAGGCTTCAAACTTGATGAAAACAGTGTCTCCCATAGTGGAGTAGGGGCTGCTTGTGGTTATTAGGCCTTTGCAAGCTCTCCGAAGTGTGTGCGCGGCAGGAGAGACAAATCAATGTTTTCGCGCCTTTTTTGCCATTTCCAGGTCGAAAAACACACAGGCCCCAAAAATAAAGAAATGGCTGTCCAGCCAAAACTGAGGCTTCAAACTTGATGAAAACAGTGTCTCCCATATTGGAGTAGGGGCTGCTTGTGGTTATTAGGCATTTGCAAGCTCTCCGAAGTGTGTGCGCGGCAGGAGAGACAAATCCATGTTTTCGCGCCTTTTTTGCGATTTCAAGGTCGAAAAACACATAGGCCCCAAAATGAAAGAAACGGCTGCCGCGCCAAAACTATGGCTTCAAACTTGATGAAAACAGTCTCTCCCATAATAACTCACGGGCTGCTTGTGTTTTTTAGGCCTTTGCAAGCTCTCCGAAGTGTGTGCGCGGCAGGAGAGACAAATCAATGTTTTCGCGCCTTTTTTGCCATTTCCAGGTCGAAAAACACACAGGCCCCAAAAATAAAGAAATGGCTGTCCAGCCAAAACTGAGGCTTCAAACTTGATGAAAACAGTGTCTCCCATATTGGAGTAGGGGCTGCTTGTGGTTATTAGGCATTTGCAAGCTCTCCGAAGTGTGTGCGCGGCAGGAGAGACAAATCCATGTTTTCGCGCCTTTTTTGCGATTTCAAGGTCGAAAAACACATAGGCCCCAAAATGAAAGAAACGGCTGCCGCGCCAAAACTATGGCTTCAAACTTGATGAAAACAGTCTCTCCCATAATAACTCACGGGCTGCTTGTGTTTTTTAGGCCTTTGCACGCTATCAGAAGTGTGTGCGCGGCAGGAGAGACAAATCCATGTTTTCGCGCCTTTTTTGCCATTTCCAGGTCGAAGAAAACAAAGGCCCCAAAAATAAAGAAACGGCTGTCCAGCCAAAACTGAGGCTTCAAACTTGATTAAAACAGTCTCTCAGACAATAACTCAAGGGCCGCTTGTGTTTTTTAGGCCTTCGCAAGCTATCGGAAGTGTGTGCGCGGCAGGAGAGACAAATCCATGTTTTCGCGCCTTTTTTACGATTTCAAGGTCGAAAAACACATAGGCCCCAAAATGAAAGAAACGGCTGCCGCGCCAAAACTATGGCTTCAAACTTGATGAAAACATTCTCTCCCACAATAACTCAAGGGCAGCTTGTGTTTTTTAGGCCTTCGCAAGCTATCGGAAGTGTGTGCGCGGCAGGAGAGACAAATCAATGTTTTCGCGCCTTTTTTGCCATTTCCAGGTCGAAAAACACACAGGCCCCAAAAATAAAGAAATGGCTGTCCAGCCAAAACTGAGGCTTCAAACTTGATGAAAACAGTGTCTCCTATATTGGAGTAGGGGCTGCTTGTGGTTATTAGGCATTTGCAAGCTCTCCGAAGTGTGTGCGCAGCAGGAGAGACAAATCCATGTTTTTATGCCTTCTTTGGCATTTTCAGGTGGAGAAAAACACAATCCCGAAAGAGAAAGAAAAGGCTGCCGCGCCAACACTGAGGCTTCAAACTTGATGAAAACAGTGTCTCCCATAATGGAGTAGGGGCTGCTTGTGGTTATTAGGCATTTGCAAGCTCTCCGAAGTGTGTGCGCAGCAGGAGAGACAAATCCATGTTTTTATGCCTTCTTTGGCATTTTCAGGTGGAGAAAAACACAATCCCGAAAGAGAAAGAAAAGGCTGCCGCGCCAACACTGAGGCTTCAAACTTGATGAAAACAGTGTCTCCCATAGTGGAGTAGGGGCTGCTTGTGGTTATTAGGCCTTTGCAAGCTCTCCGAAGTGTGTGCGCAGCAGGAGAGACAAATCCATGTTTTTATGCCTTCTTTGGCATTTTCAGGTGGAGAAAAACACAATCCCGAAAGAGAAAGAAAAGGCTGCCGCGCCAACACTGAGGCTTCAAACTTGATGAAAACAGTGTCTCCCATATTGGAGTAGGGGCTGCTTGTGGTTATTAGGCATTTGCAAGCTCTCCGAAGTGTGTGCGCAGCAGGAGAGACAAATCCATGTTTTTATGCCTTCTTTGGCATTTTCAGGTGGAGAAAAACACAATCCCGAAAGAGAAAGAAAAGGCTGCCGCGCCAACACTGAGGCTTCAAACTTGATGAAAACAGTGTCTCCCATAGTGGAGTAGGGGCTGCTTGTGGTTATTAGGCCTTTGCAAGCTCTCCGAAGTGTGTGCGCAGCAGGAAAGACAAATCCATGTTTTTATGCCTTCTTTGGCATTTTCAGGTGGAGAAAAACACAATCCCGAAAGAGAAAGAAAAGGCTGCCGCGCCAACACTGAGGCTTCAAACTTGATGAAAACAGTGTCTCCCATATTGGAGTAGGGGCTGCTTGTGGTTATTAGGCATTTGCAAGCTCTCCGAAGTGTGTGCGCAGAAGGAGAGACAAATCCATGTTTTTATGCCTTCTTTGGCATTTTCAGGTGGAGAAAAACACAATCCCGAAAGAGAAAGAAAAGGCTGCCGCGCCAACACTGAGGCTTCAAACTTGATGAAAACAGTGTCTCCCATAGTGGAGTAGGGGCTGCTTGTGGTTATTAGGCCTTTGCAAGCTCTCCGAAGTGTGTGCGCAGCAGGAGAGACAAATCCATGTTTTTATGCCTTCTTTGGCATTTTCAGGTGGAGAAAAACACAATCCCGAAAGAGAAAGAAAAGGCTGCCGCGCCAACACTGAGGCTTCAAACTTGATGAAAACAGTGTCTCCCATATTGGAGTAGGGGCTGCTTGTGGTTATTAGGCATTTGCAAGCTCTCCGAAGTGTGTGCGCAGCAGGAGAGACAAATCCATGTTTTTATGCCTTCTTTGGCATTTTCAGGTGGAGAAAAACACAATCCCGAAAGAGAAAGAAAAGGCTGCCGCGCCAACACTGAGGCTTCAAACTTGATGAAAACAGTGTCTCCCATAGTGGAGTAGGGGCTGCTTGTGGTTATTAGGCCTTTGCAAGCTCTCCGAAGTGTGTGCGCGGCAGGAGAGACAAATCAATGTTTTCGCGCCTTTTTTGCCATTTCCAGGTCGAAAAACACACAGGCCCCAAAAATAAAGAAATGGCTGTCCAGCCAAAACTGAGGCTTCAAACTTGATGAAAACAGTGTCTCCCATATTGGAGTAGGGGCTGCTTGTGGTTATTAGGCATTTGCAAGCTCTCCGAAGTGTGTGCGCGGCAGGAGAGACAAATCCATGTTTTCGCGCCTTTTTTGCGATTTCAAGGTCGAAAAACACATAGGCCCCAAAATGAAAGAAACGGCTGCCGCGCCAAAACTATGGCTTCAAACTTGATGAAAACAGTCTCTCCCATAATAACTCACGGGCTGCTTGTGTTTTTTAGGCCTTTGCAAGCTCTCCGAAGTGTGTGCGCGGCAGGAGAGACAAATCAATGTTTTCGCGCCTTTTTTGCCATTTCCAGGTCGAAAAACACACAGGCCCCAAAAATAAAGAAATGGCTGTCCAGCCAAAACTGAGGCTTCAAACTTGATGAAAACAGTGTCTCCCATATTGGAGTAGGGGCTGCTTGTGGTTATTAGGCATTTGCAAGCTCTCCGAAGTGTGTGCGCGGCAGGAGAGACAAATCCATGTTTTCGCGCCTTTTTTGCGATTTCAAGGTCGAAAAACACATAGGCCCCAAAATGAAAGAAACGGCTGCCGCGCCAAAACTATGGCTTCAAACTTGATGAAAACAGTCTCTCCCATAATAACTCACGGGCTGCTTGTGTTTTTTAGGCCTTTGCACGCTATCAGAAGTGTGTGCGCGGCAGGAGAGACAAATCCATGTTTTCGCGGCTTTTTTGCCATTTCCAGGTCGAAGAAAACAAAGGCCCCAAAAATAAAGAAACGGCTGTCCAGCCAAAACTGAGGCTTCAAACTTGATTAAAACAGTCTCTCAGACAATAACTCAAGGGCCGCTTGTGTTTTTTAGGCCTTCGCAAGCTATCGGAAGTGTGTGCGCGGCAGGAGAGACAAATCCATGTTTTCGCGCCTTTTTTACGATTTCAAGGTCGAAAAACACATAGGCCCCAAAATGAAAGAAACGGCTGCCGCGCCAAAACTATGGCTTCAAACTTGATGAAAACATTCTCTCCCACAATAACTCAAGGGCAGCTTGTGTTTTTTAGGCCTTCGCAAGCTATCGGAAGTGTGTGCGCGGCAGGAGAGACAAATCAATGTTTTCGCGCCTTTTTTGCCATTTCCAGGTCGAAAAACACACAGGCCCCAAAAATAAAGAAATGGCTGTCCAGCCAAAACTGAGGCTTCAAACTTGATGAAAACAGTGTCTCCTATATTGGAGTAGGGGCTGCTTGTGGTTATTAGGCATTTGCAAGCTCTCCGAAGTGTGTGCGCAGCAGGAGAGACAAATCCATGTTTTTATGCCTTCTTTGGCATTTTCAGGTGGAGAAAAACACAATCCCGAAAGAAAAAGAAAAGGCTGCCGCGCCAACACTGAGGCTTCAAACTTGATGAAAACAGTGTCTCCCATAGTGGAGTAGGGGCTGCTTGTGGTTATTAGGCCTTTGCAAGCTCTCCGAAGTGTGTGCGCGGCAGGAGAGACAAATCAATGTTTTCGCGCCTTTTTTGCCATTTCCAGGTCGAAAAACACACAGGCCCCAAAAATAAAGAAATGGCTGTCCAGCCAAAACTGAGGCTTCAAACTTGATGAAAACAGTGTCTCCCATATTGGAGTAGGGGCTGCTTGTGGTTATTAGGCATTTGCAAGCTCTCCGAAGTGTGTGCGCAGCAGGAGAGACAAATCCATGTTTTTATGCCTTCTTTGGCATTTTCAGGTGGAGAAAAACACAATCCCGAAAGAGAAAGAAAAGGCTGCCGCGCCAACACTGAGGCTTCAAACTTGATGAAAACAGTGTCTCCCATAATGGAGTAGGGGCTGCTTGTGGTTATTAGGCATTTGCAAGCTCTCCGAAGTGTGTGCGCAGCAGGAGAGACAAATCCATGTTTTTATGCCTTCTTTGGCATTTTCAGGTGGAGAAAAACACAATCCCGAAAGAGAAAGAAAAGGCTGCCGCGCCAACACTGAGGCTTCAAACTTGATGAAAACAGTGTCTCCCATAGTGGAGTAGGGGCTGCTTGTGGTTATTAGGCATTTGCAAGCTCTCCGAAGTGTGTGCGCAGCAGGAGAGACAAATCCATGTTTTTATGCCTTCTTTGGCATTTTCAGGTGGAGAAAAACACAATCCCGAAAGAGAAAGAAAAGGCTGCCGCGCCAACACTGAGGCTTCAAACTTGATGAAAACAGTGTCTCCCATAGTGGAGTAGGGGCTGCTTGTGGTTATTAGGCCTTTGCAAGCTCTCCGAAGTGTGTGCGCAGCAGGAGAGACAAATCCATGTTTTTATGCCTTCTTTGGCATTTTCAGGTGGAGAAAAACACAATCCCGAAAGAGAAAGAAAAGGCTGCCGCGCCAACACTGAGGCTTCAAACTTGATGAAAACAGTGTCTCCCATATTGGAGTAGGGGCTGCTTGTGGTTATTAGGCATTTGCAAGCTCTCCGAAGTGTGTGCGCAGCAGGAGAGACAAATCCATGTTTTTATGCCTTCTTTGGCATTTTCAGGTGGAGAAAAACACAATCCCGAAAGAGAAAGAAAAGGCTGCCGCGCCAACACTGAGGCTTCAAACTTGATGAAAACAGTGTCTCCCATAGTGGAGTAGGGGCTGCTTGTGGTTATTAGGCCTTTGCAAGCTCTCCGAAGTGTGTGCGCGGCAGGAGAGACAAATCAATGTTTTCGCGCCTTTTTTGCCATTTCCAGGTCGAAAAACACACAGGCCCCAAAAATAAAGAAATGGCTGTCCAGCCAAAACTGAGGCTTCAAACTTGATGAAAACAGTGTCTCCCATATTGGAGTAGGGGCTGCTTGTGGTTATTAGGCATTTGCAAGCTCTCCGAAGTGTGTGCGCGGCAGGAGAGACAAATCCATGTTTTCGCGCCTTTTTTGCGATTTCAAGGTCGAAAAACACATAGGCCCCAAAATGAAAGAAACGGCTGCCGCGCCAAAACTATGGCTTCAAACTTGATGAAAACAGTCTCTCCCATAATAACTCACGGGCTGCTTGTGTTTTTTAGGCCTTTGCAAGCTCTCCGAAGTGTGTGCGCGGCAGGAGAGACAAATCAATGTTTTCGCGCCTTTTTTGCCATTTCCAGGTCGAAAAACACACAGGCCCCAAAAATAAAGAAATGGCTGTCCAGCCAAAACTGAGGCTTCAAACTTGATGAAAACAGTGTCTCCCATATTGGAGTAGGGGCTGCTTGTGGTTATTAGGCATTTGCAAGCTCTCCGAAGTGTGTGCGCGGCAGGAGAGACAAATCCATGTTTTCGCGCCTTTTTTGCGATTTCAAGGTCGAAAAACACATAGGCCCCAAAATGAAAGAAACGGCTGCCGCGCCAAAACTATGGCTTCAAACTTGATGAAAACAGTCTCTCCCATAATAACTCACGGGCTGCTTGTGTTTTTTAGGCCTTTGCACGCTATCAGAAGTGTGTGCGCGGCAGGAGAGACAAATCCATGTTTTCGCGCCTTTTTTGCCATTTCCAGGTCGAAGAAAACAAAGGCCCCAAAAATAAAGAAACGGCTGTCCAGCCAAAACTGAGGCTTCAAACTTGATTAAAACAGTCTCTCAGACAATAACTCAAGGGCCGCTTGTGTTTTTTAGGCCTTCGCAAGCTATCGGAAGTGTGTGCGCGGCAGGAGAGACAAATCCATGTTTTCGCGCCTTTTTTACGATTTCAAGGTCGAAAAACACATAGGCCCCAAAATGAAAGAAACGGCTGCCGCGCCAAAACTATGGCTTCAAACTTGATGAAAACATTCTCTCCCACAATAACTCAAGGGCAGCTTGTGTTTTTTAGGCCTTCGCAAGCTATCGGAAGTGTGTGCGCGGCAGGAGAGACAAATCAATGTTTTCGCGCCTTTTTTGCCATTTCCAGGTCGAAAAACACATAGGCCCCAAAAATAAAGAAATGGCTGTCCAGCCAAAACTGAGGCTTCAAACTTGATGAAAACAGTGTCTCCTATATTGGAGTAGGGGCTGCTTGTGGTTATTAGGCATTTGCAAGCTCTCCGAAGTGTGTGCGCAGCAGGAGAGACAAATCCATGTTTTTATGCCTTCTTTGGCATTTTCAGGTGGAGAAAAACACAATCCCGAAAGAAAAAGAAAAGGCTGCCGCGCCAACACTGAGGCTTCAAACTTGATGAAAACAGTGTCTCCCATAGTGGAGTAGGGGCTGCTTGTGGTTATTAGGCCTTTGCAAGCTCTCCGAAGTGTGTGCGCGGCAGGAGAGACAAATCAATGTTTTCGCGCCTTTTTTGCCATTTCCAGGTCGAAAAACACACAGGCCCCAAAAATAAAGAAATGGCTGTCCAGCCAAAACTGAGGCTTCAAACTTGATGAAAACAGTGTCTCCCATATTGGAGTAGGGGCTGCTTGTGGTTATTAGGCATTTGCAAGCTCTCCGAAGTGTGTGCGCAGCAGGAGAGACAAATCCATGTTTTTATGCCTTCTTTGGCATTTTCAGGTGGAGAAAAACACAATCCCGAAAGAGAAAGAAAAGGCTGCCGCGCCAACACTGAGGCTTCAAACTTGATGAAAACAGTGTCTCCCATAATGGAGTAGGGGCTGCTTGTGGTTATTAGGCATTTGCAAGCTCTCCGAAGTGTGTGCGCAGCAGGAGAGACAAATCCATGTTTTTATGCCTTCTTTGGCATTTTCAGGTGGAGAAAAACACAATCCCGAAAGAGAAAGAAAAGGCTGCCGCGCCAACACTGAGGCTTCAAACTTGATGAAAACAGTGTCTCCCATAGTGGAGTAGGGGCTGCTTGTGGTTATTAGGCCTTTGCAAGCTCTCCGAAGTGTGTGCGCAGCAGGAGAGACAAATCCATGTTTTTATGCCTTCTTTGGCATTTTCAGGTGGAGAAAAACACAATCCCGAAAGAGAAAGAAAAGGCTGCCGCGCCAACACTGAGGCTTCAAACTTGATGAAAACAGTGTCTCCCATAGTGGAGTAGGGGCTGCTTGTGGTTATTAGGCCTTTGCAAGCTCTCCGAAGTGTGTGCGCAGCAGGAGAGACAAATCCATGTTTTTATGCCTTCTTTGGCATTTTCAGGTGGAGAAAAACACAATCCCGAAAGAGAAAGAAAAGGCTGCCGCGCCAACACTGAGGCTTCAAACTTGATGAAAACAGTGTCTCCCATATTGGAGTAGGGGCTGCTTGTGGTTATTAGGCATTTGCAAGCTCTCCGAAGTGTGTGCGCAGCAGGAGAGACAAATCCATGTTTTTATGCCTTCTTTGGCATTTTCAGGTGGAGAAAAACACAATCCCGAAAGAGAAAGAAAAGGCTGCCGCGCCAACACTGAGGCTTCAAACTTGATGAAAACAGTGTCTCCCATAGTGGAGTAGGGGCTGCTTGTGGTTATTAGGCCTTTGCAAGCTCTCCGAAGTGTGTGCGCAGCAGGAAAGACAAATCCATGTTTTTATGCCTTCTTTGGCATTTTCAGGTGGAGAAAAACACAATCCCGAAAGAGAAAGAAAAGGCTGCCGCGCCAACACTGAGGCTTCAAACTTGATGAAAACAGTGTCTCCCATATTGGAGTAGGGGCTGCTTGTGGTTATTAGGCATTTGCAAGCTCTCCGAAGTGTGTGCGCAGCAGGAGAGACAAATCCATGTTTTTATGCCTTCTTTGGCATTTTCAGGTGGAGAAAAACACAATCCCGAAAGAGAAAGAAAAGGCTGCCGCGCCAACACTGAGGCTTCAAACTTGATGAAAACAGTGTCTCCCATAGTGGAGTAGGGGCTGCTTGTGGTTATTAGGCCTTTGCAAGCTCTCCGAAGTGTGTGCGCAGCAGGAGAGACAAATCCATGTTTTTATGCCTTCTTTGGCATTTTCAGGTGGAGAAAAACACAATCCCGAAAGAGAAAGAAAAGGCTGCCGCGCCAACACTGAGGCTTCAAACTTGATGAAAACAGTGTCTCCCATATTGGAGTAGGGGCTGCTTGTGGTTATTAGGCATTTGCAAGCTCTCCGAAGTGTGTGCGCAGCAGGAGAGACAAATCCATGTTTTTATGCCTTCTTTGGCATTTTCAGGTGGAGAAAAACACAATCCCGAAAGAGAAAGAAAAGGCTGCCGCGCCAACACTGAGGCTTCAAACTTGATGAAAACAGTGTCTCCCATAGTGGAGTAGGGGCTGCTTGTGGTTATTAGGCCTTTGCAAGCTCTCCGAAGTGTGTGCGCGGCAGGAGAGACAAATCAATGTTTTCGCGCCTTTTTTGCCATTTCCAGGTCGAAAAACACACAGGCCCCAAAAATAAAGAAATGGCTGTCCAGCCAAAACTGAGGCTTCAAACTTGATGAAAACAGTGTCTCCCATATTGGAGTAGGGGCTGCTTGTGGTTATTAGGCATTTGCAAGCTCTCCGAAGTGTGTGCGCGGCAGGAGAGACAAATCCATGTTTTCGCGCCTTTTTTGCGATTTCAAGGTCGAAAAACACATAGGCCCCAAAATGAAAGAAACGGCTGCCGCGCCAAAACTATGGCTTCAAACTTGATGAAAACAGTCTCTCCCATAATAACTCACGGGCTGCTTGTGTTTTTTAGGCCTTTGCAAGCTCTCCGAAGTGTGTGCGCGGCAGGAGAGACAAATCAATGTTTTCGCGCCTTTTTTGCCATTTCCAGGTCGAAAAACACACAGGCCCCAAAAATAAAGAAATGGCTGTCCAGCCAAAACTGAGGCTTCAAACTTGATGAAAACAGTGTCTCCCATATTGGAGTAGGGGCTGCTTGTGGTTATTAGGCATTTGCAAGCTCTCCGAAGTGTGTGCGCGGCAGGAGAGACAAATCCATGTTTTCGCGCCTTTTTTGCGATTTCAAGGTCGAAAAACACATAGGCCCCAAAATGAAAGAAACGGCTGCCGCGCCAAAACTATGGCTTCAAACTTGATGAAAACAGTCTCTCCCATAATAACTCACGGGCTGCTTGTGTTTTTTAGGCCTTTGCACGCTATCAGAAGTGTGTGCGCGGCAGGAGAGACAAATCCATGTTTTCGCGCCTTTTTTGCCATTTCCAGGTCGAAGAAAACAAAGGCCCCAAAAATAAAGAAACGGCTGTCCAGCCAAAACTGAGGCTTCAAACTTGATTAAAACAGTCTCTCAGACAATAACTCAAGGGCCGCTTGTGTTTTTTAGGCCTTCGCAAGCTATCGGAAGTGTGTGCGCGGCAGGAGAGACAAATCCATGTTTTCGCGCCTTTTTTACGATTTCAAGGTCGAAAAACACATAGGCCCCAAAATGAAAGAAACGGCTGCCGCGCCAAAACTATGGCTTCAAACTTGATGAAAACATTCTCTCCCACAATAACTCAAGGGCAGCTTGTGTTTTTTAGGCCTTCGCAAGCTATCGGAAGTGTGTGCGCGGCAGGAGAGACAAATCAATGTTTTCGCGCCTTTTTTGCCATTTCCAGGTCGAAAAACACACAGGCCCCAAAAATAAAGAAATGGCTGTCCAGCCAAAACTGAGGCTTCAAACTTGATGAAAACAGTGTCTCCTATATTGGAGTAGGGGCTGCTTGTGGTTATTAGGCATTTGCAAGCTCTCCGAAGTGTGTGCGCAGCAGGAGAGACAAATCCATGTTTTTATGCCTTCTTTGGCATTTTCAGGTGGAGAAAAACACAATCCCGAAAGAAAAAGAAAAGGCTGCCGCGCCAACACTGAGGCTTCAAACTTGATGAAAACAGTGTCTCCCATAGTGGAGTAGGGGCTGCTTGTGGTTATTAGGCCTTTGCAAGCTCTCCGAAGTGTGTGCGCGGCAGGAGAGACAAATCAATGTTTTCGCGCCTTTTTTGCCATTTCCAGGTCGAAAAACACACAGGCCCCAAAAATAAAGAAATGGCTGTCCAGCCAAAACTGAGGCTTCAAACTTGATGAAAACAGTGTCTCCCATATTGGAGTAGGGGCTGCTTGTGGTTATTAGGCATTTGCAAGCTCTCCGAAGTGTGTGCGCAGCAGGAGAGACAAATCCATGTTTTTATGCCTTCTTTGGCATTTTCAGGTGGAGAAAAACACAATCCCGAAAGAGAAAGAAAAGGCTGCCGCGCCAACACTGAGGCTTCAAACTTGATGAAAACAGTGTCTCCCATAATGGAGTAGGGGCTGCTTGTGGTTATTAGGCATTTGCAAGCTCTCCGAAGTGTGTGCGCAGCAGGAGAGACAAATCCATGTTTTTATGCCTTCTTTGGCATTTTCAGGTGGAGAAAAACACAATCCCGAAAGAGAAAGAAAAGGCTGCCGCGCCAACACTGAGGCTTCAAACTTGATGAAAACAGTGTCTCCCATAGTGGAGTAGGGGCTGCTTGTGGTTATTAGGCCTTTGCAAGCTCTCCGAAGTGTGTGCGCAGCAGGAGAGACAAATCCATGTTTTTATGCCTTCTTTGGCATTTTCAGGTGGAGAAAAACACAATCCCGAAAGAGAAAGAAAAGGCTGCCGCGCCAACACTGAGGCTTCAAACTTGATGAAAACAGTGTCTCCCATATTGGAGTAGGGGCTGCTTGTGGTTATTAGGCATTTGCAAGCTCTCCGAAGTGTGTGCGCAGCAGGAGAGACAAATCCATGTTTTTATGCCTTCTTTGGCATTTTCAGGTGGAGAAAAACACAATCCCGAAAGAGAAAGAAAAGGCTGCCGCGCCAACACTGAGGCTTCAAACTTGATGAAAACAGTGTCTCCCATAGTGGAGTAGGGGCTGCTTGTGGTTATTAGGCCTTTGCAAGCTCTCCGAAGTGTGTGCGCAGCAGGAGAGACAAATCCATGTTTTTATGCCTTCTTTGGCATTTTCAGGTGGAGAAAAACACAATCCCGAAAGAGAAAGAAAAGGCTGCCGCGCCAACACTGAGGCTTCAAACTTGATGAAAACAGTGTCTCCCATATTGGAGTAGGGGCTGCTTGTGGTTATTAGGCATTTGCAAGCTCTCCGAAGTGTGTGCGCAGCAGGAGAGACAAATCCATGTTTTTATGCCTTCTTTGGCATTTTCAGGTGGAGAAAAACACAATCCCGAAAGAGAAAGAAAAGGCTGCCGCGCCAACACTGAGGCTTCAAACTTGATGAAAACAGTGTCTCCCATAGTGGAGTAGGGGCTGCTTGTGGTTATTAGGCCTTTGCAAGCTCTCCGAAGTGTGTGCGCAGCAGGAGAGACAAATCCATGTTTTTATGCCTTCTTTGGCATTTTCAGGTGGAGAAAAACACAATCCCGAAAGAGAAAGAAAAGGCTGCCGCGCCAACACTGAGGCTTCAAACTTGATGAAAACAGTGTCTCCCATATTGGAGTAGGGGCTGCTTGTGGTTATTAGGCATTTGCAAGCTCTCCGAAGTGTGTGCGCAGCAGGAGAGACAAATCCATGTTTTTATGCCTTCTTTGGCATTTTCAGGTGGAGAAAAACACAATCCCGAAAGAGAAAGAAAAGGCTGCCGCGCCAACACTGAGGCTTCAAACTTGATGAAAACAGTCTCTCCCATAATAACTCACGGGCTGCTTGTGTTTTTTAGGCCTTTGCACGCTATCGGAAGTGTGTGCGCGGCAGGAGAGACAAATCCATGTTTTCGCGCCTTTTTTGCGATTTCGGGATTGTGTTTTTCTCCACCTGAAAATGCCAAAGAAGGCATAAAAACATGGATTTGTCTCTCCTGCTGCGCACACACTTCGGAGAGCTTGCAAAGGCCTAATAACCACAAGCAGCCCCTACTCCACTATGGGAGACACTGTTTTCATCAAGTTTGAAGCCTCAGTGTTGGCGCGGCAGCCTTTTCTTTCTCTTTCGGGATTGTGTTTTTCTCCACCTGAAAATGCCAAAGAAGGCATAAAAACATGGATTTGTCTCTCCTGCTGCGCACACACTTCGGAGAGCTTGCAAATGCCTAATAACCACAAGCAGCCCCTACTCCATTATGGGAGACACTGTTTTCATCAAGTTTGAAGCCTCAGTGTTGGCGCGGCAGCCTTTTCTTTCTCTTTCGGGATTGTGTTTTTCTCCACCTGAAAATGCCAAAGAAGGCATAAAAACATGGATTTGTCTCTCCTGCTGCGCACACACTTCGGAGAGCTTGCAAATGCCTAATAACCACAAGCAGCCCCTACTCCAATATGGGAGACACTGTTTTCATCAAGTTTGAAGCCTCAGTTTTGGCTGGACAGCCATTTCTTTATTTTTGGGGCCTGTGTGTTTTTCGACCTGGAAATGGCAAAAAAGGCGCGAAAACATTGATTTGTCTCTCCTGCCGCGCACACACTTCGGAGAGCTTGCAAAGGCCTAATAACCACAAGCAGCCCCTACTCCACTATGGGAGACACTGTTTTCATCAAGTTTGAAGCCTCAGTGTTGGCGCGGCAGCCTTTTCTTTTTCTTTCGGGATTGTGTTTTTCTCCACCTGAAAATGCCAAAGAAGGCATAAAAACATGGATTTGTCTCTCCTGCTGCGCACACACTTCGGAGAGCTTGCAAATGCCTAATAACCACAAGCAGCCCCTACTCCAATATAGGAGACACTGTTTTCATCAAGTTTGAAGCCTCAGTTTTGGCTGGACAGCCATTTCTTTATTTTTGGGGCCTGTGTGTTTTTCGACCTGGAAATGGCAAAAAAGGCGCGAAAACATTGATTTGTCTCTCCTGCCGCGCACACACTTCCGATAGCTTGCGAAGGCCTAAAAAACACAAGCTGCCCTTGAGTTATTGTGGGAGAGAATGTTTTCATCAAGTTTGAAGCCATAGTTTTGGCGCGGCAGCCGTTTCTTTCATTTTGGGGCCTATGTGTTTTTCGACCTTGAAATCGTAAAAAAGGCGCGAAAACATGGATTTGTCTCTCCTGCCGCGCACACACTTCCGATAGCTTGCGAAGGCCTAAAAAACACAAGCGGCCCTTGAGTTATTGTCTGAGAGACTGTTTTAATCAAGTTTGAAGCCTCAGTTTTGGCTGGACAGCCGTTTCTTTATTTTTGGGGCCTTTGTTTTCTTCGACCTGGAAATGGCAAAAAAGGCGCGAAAACATGGATTTGTCTCTCCTGCCGCGCACACACTTCTGATAGCGTGCAAAGGCCTAAAAAACACAAGCAGCCCGTGAGTTATTATGGGAGAGACTGTTTTCATCAAGTTTGAAGCCATAGTTTTGGCGCGGCAGCCGTTTCTTTCATTTTGGGGCCTATGTGTTTTTCGACCTTGAAATCGCAAAAAAGGCGCGAAAACATGGATTTGTCTCTCCTGCCGCGCACACACTTCGGAGAGCTTGCAAATGCCTAATAACCACAAGCAGCCCCTACTCCAATATGGGAGACACTGTTTTCATCAAGTTTGAAGCCTCAGTTTTGGCTGGACAGCCATTTCTTTATTTTTGGGGCCTGTGTGTTTTTCGACCTGGAAATGGCAAAAAAGGCGCGAAAACATTGATTTGTCTCTCCTGCCGCGCACACACTTCGGAGAGCTTGCAAAGGCCTAAAAAACACAAGCAGCCCGTGAGTTATTATGGGAGAGACTGTTTTCATCAAGTTTGAAGCCATAGTTTTGGCGCGGCAGCCGTTTCTTTCATTTTGGGGCCTATGTGTTTTTCGACCTTGAAATCGCAAAAAAGGCGCGAAAACATGGATTTGTCTCTCCTGCCGCGCACACACTTCGGAGAGCTTGCAAATGCCTAATAACCACAAGCAGCCCCTACTCCAATATGGGAGACACTGTTTTCATCAAGTTTGAAGCCTCAGTTTTGGCTGGACAGCCATTTCTTTATTTTTGGGGCCTGTGTGTTTTTCGACCTGGAAATGGCAAAAAAGGCGCGAAAACATTGATTTGTCTCTCCTGCCGCGCACACACTTCGGAGAGCTTGCAAAGGCCTAATAACCACAAGCAGCCCCTACTCCACTATGGGAGACACTGTTTTCATCAAGTTTGAAGCCTCAGTGTTGGCGCGGCAGCCTTTTCTTTCTCTTTCGGGATTGTGTTTTTCTCCACCTGAAAATGCCAAAGAAGGCATAAAAACATGGATTTGTCTCTCCTGCTGCGCACACACTTCGGAGAGCTTGCAAATGCCTAATAACCACAAGCAAGCCCCTACTCCATTATGGGAGACACTGTTTTCATCAAGTTTGAAGCCTCAGTGTTGGCGCGGCAGCCTTTTCTTTCTCTTTCGGGATTGTGTTTTTCTCCACCTGAAAATGCCAAAGAAGCATAAAAACATGGATTTGTCTCTCCTGCTGCGCACACACTTCGGAGAGCTTGCAAATGCCTAATAACCACAAGCAGCCCCTACTCCAATATGGGAGACACTGTTTTCATCAAGTTTGAAGCCTCAGTTTTGGCTGGACAGCCATTTCTTTATTTTTGGGGCCTGTGTGTTTTTCGACCTGGAAATGGCAAAAAAGGCGCGAAAACATTGATTTGTCTCTCCTGCCGCGCACACACTTCGGAGAGCTTGCAAAGGCCTAATAACCACAAGCAGCCCCTACTCCACTATGGGAGACACTGTTTTCATCAAGTTTGAAGCCTCAGTGTTGGCGCGGCAGCCTTTTCTTTTTCTTTCGGGATTGTGTTTTTCTCCACCTGAAAATGCCAAAGAAGGCATAAAAACATGGATTTGTCTCTCCTGCTGCGCACACACTTCGGAGAGCTTGCAAATGCCTAATAACCACAAGCAGCCCCTACTCCAATATAGGAGACACTGTTTTCATCAAGTTTGAAGCCTCAGTTTTGGCTGGACAGCCATTTCTTTATTTTTGGGGCCTGTGTGTTTTTCGACCTGGAAATGGCAAAAAAGGCGCGAAAACATTGATTTGTCTCTCCTGCCGCGCACACACTTCCGATAGCTTGCGAAGGCCTAAAAAACACAAGCTGCCCTTGAGTTATTGTGGGAGAGAATGTTTTCATCAAGTTTGAAGCCATAGTTTTGGCGCGGCAGCCGTTTCTTTCATTTTGGGGCCTATGTGTTTTTCGACCTTGAAATCGTAAAAAAGGCGCGAAAACATGGATTTGTCTCTCCTGCCGCGCACACACTTCCGATAGCTTGCGAAGGCCTAAAAAACACAAGCGGCCCTTGAGTTATTGTCTGAGAGACTGTTTTAATCAAGTTTGAAGCCTCAGTTTTGGCTGGACAGCCGTTTCTTTATTTTTGGGGCCTTTGTTTTCTTCGACCTGGAAATGGCAAAAAAGGCGCGAAAACATGGATTTGTCTCTCCTGCCGCGCACACACTTCTGATAGCGTGCAAAGGCCTAAAAAACACAAGCAGCCCGTGAGTTATTATGGGAGAGACTGTTTTCATCAAGTTTGAAGCCATAGTTTTGGCGCGGCAGCCGTTTCTTTCATTTTGGGGCCTATGTGTTTTTCGACCTTGAAATCGCAAAAAAGGCGCGAAAACATGGATTTGTCTCTCCTGCCGCGCACACACTTCGGAGAGCTTGCAAATGCCTAATAACCACAAGCAGCCCCTACTCCAATATGGGAGACACTGTTTTCATCAAGTTTGAAGCCTCAGTTTTGGCTGGACAGCCATTTCTTTATTTTTGGGGCCTGTGTGTTTTTCGACCTGGAAATGGCAAAAAAGGCGCGAAAACATGGATTTGTCTCTCCTGCCGCGCACACACTTCCGATAGCTTGCGAAGGCCTAAAAAACACAAGCGGCCCTTGAGTTATTGTCTGAGAGACTGTTTTAATCAAGTTTGAAGCCTCAGTTTTGGCTGGACAGCCGTTTCTTTATTTTTGGGGCCTTTGTTTTCTTCGACCTGGAAATGGCAAAAAAGGCGCGAAAACATGGATTTGTCTCTCCTGCCGCGCACACACTTCTGATAGCGTGCAAAGGCCTAAAAAACACAAGCAGCCCGTGAGTTATTATGGGAGAGACTGTTTTCATCAAGTTTGAAGCCATAGTTTTGGCGCGGCAGCCGTTTCTTTCATTTTGGGGCCTATGTGTTTTTCGACCTTGAAATCGCAAAAAAGGCGCGAAAACATGGATTTGTCTCTCCTGCCGCGCACACACTTCGGAGAGCTTGCAAATGCCTAATAACCACAAGCAGCCCCTACTCCAATATGGGAGACACTGTTTTCATCAAGTTTGAAGCCTCAGTTTTGGCTGGACAGCCATTTCTTTATTTTTGGGGCCTGTGTGTTTTTCGACCTGGAAATGGCAAAAAAGGCGCGAAAACATTGATTTGTCTCTCCTGCCGCGCACACACTTCGGAGAGCTTGCAAAGGCCTAAAAAACACAAGCAGCCCGTGAGTTATTATGGGAGAGACTGTTTTCATCAAGTTTGAAGCCATAGTTTTGGCGCGGCAGCCGTTTCTTTCATTTTGGGGCCTATGTGTTTTTCGACCTTGAAATCGCAAAAAAGGCGCGAAAACATGGATTTGTCTCTCCTGCCGCGCACACACTTCGGAGAGCTTGCAAATGCCTAATAACCACAAGCAGCCCCTACTCCAATATGGGAGACACTGTTTTCATCAAGTTTGAAGCCTCAGTTTTGGCTGGACAGCCATTTCTTTATTTTTGGGGCCTGTGTGTTTTTCGACCTGGAAATGGCAAAAAAGGCGCGAAAACATTGATTTGTCTCTCCTGCCGCGCACACACTTCGGAGAGCTTGCAAAGGCCTAATAACCACAAGCAGCCCCTACTCCACTATGGGAGACACTGTTTTCATCAAGTTTGAAGCCTCAGTGTTGGCGCGGCAGCCTTTTCTTTCTCTTTCGGGATTGTGTTTTTCTCCACCTGAAAATGCCAAAGAAGGCATAAAAACATGGATTTGTCTCTCCTGCTGCGCACACACTTCGGAGAGCTTGCAAATGCCTAATAACCACAAGCAGCCCCTACTCCAATATGGGAGACACTGTTTTCATCAAGTTTGAAGCCTCAGTGTTGGCGCGGCAGCCTTTTCTTTCTCTTTCGGGATTGTGTTTTTCTCCACCTGAAAATGCCAAAGAAGGCATAAAAACATGGATTTGTCTCTCCTGCTGCGCACACACTTCGGAGAGCTTGCAAAGGCCTAATAACCACAAGCAGCCCCTACTCCACTATGGGAGACACTGTTTTCATCAAGTTTGAAGCCTCAGTGTTGGCGCGGCAGCCTTTTCTTTCTCTTTCGGGATTGTGTTTTTCTCCACCTGAAAATGCCAAAGAAGGCATAAAAACATGGATTTGTCTCTCCTGCTGCGCACACACTTCGGAGAGCTTGCAAATGCCTAATAACCACAAGCAGCCCCTACTCCAATATGGGAGACACTGTTTTCATCAAGTTTGAAGCCTCAGTGTTGGCGCGGCAGCCTTTTCTTTCTCTTTCGGGATTGTGTTTTTCTCCACCTGAAAATGCCAAAGAAGGCATAAAAACATGGATTTGTCTTTCCTGCTGCGCACACACTTCGGAGAGCTTGCAAAGGCCTAATAACCACAAGCAGCCCCTACTCCACTATGGGAGACACTGTTTTCATCAAGTTTGAAGCCTCAGTGTTGGCGCGGCAGCCTTTTCTTTCTCTTTCGGGATTGTGTTTTTCTCCACCTGAAAATGCCAAAGAAGGCATAAAAACATGGATTTGTCTCTCCTGCTGCGCACACACTTCGGAGAGCTTGCAAATGCCTAATAACCACAAGCAGCCCCTACTCCAATATGGGAGACACTGTTTTCATCAAGTTTGAAGCCTCAGTGTTGGCGCGGCAGCCTTTTCTTTCTCTTTCGGGATTGTGTTTTTCTCCACCTGAAAATGCCAAAGAAGGCATAAAAACATGGATTTGTCTCTCCTGCTGCGCACACACTTCGGAGAGCTTGCAAAGGCCTAATAACCACAAGCAGCCCCTACTCCACTATGGGAGACACTGTTTTCATCAAGTTTGAAGCCTCAGTGTTGGCGCGGCAGCCTTTTCTTTCTCTTTCGGGATTGTGTTTTTCTCCACCTGAAAATGCCAAAGAAGGCATAAAAACATGGATTTGTCTCTCCTGCTGCGCACACACTTCGGAGAGCTTGCAAATGCCTAATAACCACAAGCAGCCCCTACTCCAATATGGGAGACACTGTTTTCATCAAGTTTGAAGCCTCAGTGTTGGCGCGGCAGCCTTTTCTTTCTCTTTCGGGATTGTGTTTTTCTCCACCTGAAAATGCCAAAGAAGGCATAAAAACATGGATTTGTCTCTCCTGCTGCGCACACACTTCGGAGAGCTTGCAAAGGCCTAATAACCACAAGCAGCCCCTACTCCACTATGGGAGACACTGTTTTCATCAAGTTTGAAGCCTCAGTGTTGGCGCGGCAGCCTTTTCTTTCTCTTTCGGGATTGTGTTTTTCTCCACCTGAAAATGCCAAAGAAGGCATAAAAACATGGATTTGTCTCTCCTGCTGCGCACACACTTCGGAGAGCTTGCAAAGGCCTAATAACCACAAGCAGCCCCTACTCCACTATGGGAGACACTGTTTTCATCAAGTTTGAAGCCTCAGTGTTGGCGCGGCAGCCTTTTCTTTTTCTTTCGGGATTGTGTTTTTCTCCACCTGAAAATGCCAAAGAAGGCATAAAAACATGGATTTGTCTCTCCTGCTGCGCACACACTTCGGAGAGCTTGCAAATGCCTAATAACCACAAGCAGCCCCTACTCCAATATAGGAGACACTGTTTTCATCAAGTTTGAAGCCTCAGTTTTGGCTGGACAGCCATTTCTTTATTTTTGGGGCCTGTGTGTTTTTCGACCTGGAAATGGCAAAAAAGGCGCGAAAACATTGATTTGTCTCTCCTGCCGCGCACACACTTCCGATAGCTTGCGAAGGCCTAAAAAACACAAGCTGCCCTTGAGTTATTGTGGGAGAGAATGTTTTCATCAAGTTTGAAGCCATAGTTTTGGCGCGGCAGCCGTTTCTTTCATTTTGGGGCCTATGTGTTTTTCGACCTTGAAATCGTAAAAAAGGCGCGAAAACATGGATTTGTCTCTCCTGCCGCGCACACACTTCCGATAGCTTGCGAAGGCCTAAAAAACACAAGCGGCCCTTGAGTTATTGTCTGAGAGACTGTTTTAATCAAGTTTGAAGCCTCAGTTTTGGCTGGACAGCCGTTTCTTTATTTTTGGGGCCTTTGTTTTCTTCGACCTGGAAATGGCAAAAAAGGCGCGAAAACATGGATTTGTCTCTCCTGCCGCGCACACACTTCTGATAGCGTGCAAAGGCCTAAAAAACACAAGCAGCCCGTGAGTTATTATGGGAGAGACTGTTTTCATCAAGTTTGAAGCCATAGTTTTGGCGCGGCAGCCGTTTCTTTCATTTTGGGGCCTATGTGTTTTTCGACCTTGAAATCGCAAAAAAGGCGCGAAAACATGGATTTGTCTCTCCTGCCGCGCACACACTTCGGAGAGCTTGCAAATGCCTAATAACCACAAGCAGCCCCTACTCCAATATGGGAGACACTGTTTTCATCAAGTTTGAAGCCTCAGTTTTGGCTGGACAGCCATTTCTTTATTTTTGGGGCCTGTGTGTTTTTCGACCTGGAAATGGCAAAAAAGGCGCGAAAACATTGATTTGTCTCTCCTGCCGCGCACACACTTCGGAGAGCTTGCAAAGGCCTAAAAAACACAAGCAGCCCGTGAGTTATTATGGGAGAGACTGTTTTCATCAAGTTTGAAGCCATAGTTTTGGCGCGGCAGCCGTTTCTTTCATTTTGGGGCCTATGTGTTTTTCGACCTTGAAATCGCAAAAAAGGCGCGAAAACATGGATTTGTCTCTCCTGCCGCGCACACACTTCGGAGAGCTTGCAAATGCCTAATAACCACAAGCAGCCCCTACTCCAATATGGGAGACACTGTTTTCATCAAGTTTGAAGCCTCAGTTTTGGCTGGACAGCCATTTCTTTATTTTTGGGGCCTGTGTGTTTTTCGACCTGGAAATGGCAAAAAAGGCGCGAAAACATTGATTTGTCTCTCCTGCCGCGCACACACTTCGGAGAGCTTGCAAAGGCCTAATAACCACAAGCAGCCCCTACTCCACTATGGGAGACACTGTTTTCATCAAGTTTGAAGCCTCAGTGTTGGCGCGGCAGCCTTTTCTTTCTCTTTCGGGATTGTGTTTTTCTCCACCTGAAAATGCCAAAGAAGGCATAAAAACATGGATTTGTCTCTCCTGCTGCGCACACACTTCGGAGAGCTTGCAAATGCCTAATAACCACAAGCAGCCCCTACTCCAATATGGGAGACACTGTTTTCATCAAGTTTGAAGCCTCAGTGTTGGCGCGGCAGCCTTTTCTTTCTCTTTCGGGATTGTGTTTTTCTCCACCTGAAAATGCCAAAGAAGGCATAAAAACATGGATTTGTCTCTCCTGCTGCGCACACACTTCGGAGAGCTTGCAAAGGCCTAATAACCACAAGCAGCCCCTACTCCACTATGGGAGACACTGTTTTCATCAAGTTTGAAGCCTCAGTGTTGGCGCGGCAGCCTTTTCTTTCTCTTTCGGGATTGTGTTTTTCTCCACCTGAAAATGCCAAAGAAGGCATAAAAACATGGATTTGTCTCTCCTGCTGCGCACACACTTCGGAGAGCTTGCAAATGCCTAATAACCACAAGCAGCCCCTACTCCAATATGGGAGACACTGTTTTCATCAAGTTTGAAGCCTCAGTGTTGGCGCGGCAGCCTTTTCTTTCTCTTTCGGGATTGTGTTTTTCTCCACCTGAAAATGCCAAAGAAGGCATAAAAACATGGATTTGTCTTTCCTGCTGCGCACACACTTCGGAGAGCTTGCAAAGGCCTAATAACCACAAGCAGCCCCTACTCCACTATGGGAGACACTGTTTTCATCAAGTTTGAAGCCTCAGTGTTGGCGCGGCAGCCTTTTCTTTCTCTTTCGGGATTGTGTTTTTCTCCACCTGAAAATGCCAAAGAAGGCATAAAAACATGGATTTGTCTCTCCTGCTGCGCACACACTTCGGAGAGCTTGCAAATGCCTAATAACCACAAGCAGCCCCTACTCCAATATGGGAGACACTGTTTTCATCAAGTTTGAAGCCTCAGTGTTGGCGCGGCAGCCTTTTCTTTCTCTTTCGGGATTGTGTTTTTCTCCACCTGAAAATGCCAAAGAAGGCATAAAAACATGGATTTGTCTCTCCTGCTGCGCACACACTTCGGAGAGCTTGCAAAGGCCTAATAACCACAAGCAGCCCCTACTCCACTATGGGAGACACTGTTTTCATCAAGTTTGAAGCCTCAGTGTTGGCGCGGCAGCCTTTTCTTTCTCTTTCGGGATTGTGTTTTTCTCCACCTGAAAATGCCAAAGAAGGCATAAAAACATGGATTTGTCTCTCCTGCTGCGCACACACTTCGGAGAGCTTGCAAATGCCTAATAACCACAAGCAGCCCCTACTCCAATATGGGAGACACTGTTTTCATCAAGTTTGAAGCCTCAGTGTTGGCGCGGCAGCCTTTTCTTTCTCTTTCGGGATTGTGTTTTTCTCCACCTGAAAATGCCAAAGAAGGCATAAAAACATGGATTTGTCTCTCCTGCTGCGCACACACTTCGGAGAGCTTGCAAAGGCCTAATAACCACAAGCAGCCCCTACTCCACTATGGGAGACACTGTTTTCATCAAGTTTGAAGCCTCAGTGTTGGCGCGGCAGCCTTTTCTTTCTCTTTCGGGATTGTGTTTTTCTCCACCTGAAAATGCCAAAGAAGGCATAAAAACATGGATTTGTCTCTCCTGCTGCGCACACACTTCGGAGAGCTTGCAAATGCCTAATAACCACAAGCAGCCCCTACTCCATTATGGGAGACACTGTTTTCATCAAGTTTGAAGCCTCAGTGTTGGCGCGGCAGCCTTTTCTTTCTCTTTCGGGATTGTGTTTTTCTCCACCTGAAAATGCCAAAGAAGGCATAAAAACATGGATTTGTCTCTCCTGCTGCGCACACACTTCGGAGAGCTTGCAAATGCCTAATAACCACAAGCAGCCCCTACTCCAATATGGGAGACACTGTTTTCATCAAGTTTGAAGCCTCAGTTTTGGCTGGACAGCCATTTCTTTATTTTTGGGGCCTGTGTGTTTTTCGACCTGGAAATGGCAAAAAAGGCGCGAAAACATTGATTTGTCTCTCCTGCCGCGCACACACTTCGGAGAGCTTGCAAAGGCCTAATAACCACAAGCAGCCCCTACTCCACTATGGGAGACACTGTTTTCATCAAGTTTGAAGCCTCAGTGTTGGCGCGGCAGCCTTTTCTTTTTCTTTCGGGATTGTGTTTTTCTCCACCTGAAAATGCCAAAGAAGGCATAAAAACATGGATTTGTCTCTCCTGCTGCGCACACACTTCGGAGAGCTTGCAAATGCCTAATAACCACAAGCAGCCCCTACTCCAATATAGGAGACACTGTTTTCATCAAGTTTGAAGCCTCAGTTTTGGCTGGACAGCCATTTCTTTATTTTTGGGGCCTGTGTGTTTTTCGACCTGGAAATGGCAAAAAAGGCGCGAAAACATTGATTTGTCTCTCCTGCCGCGCACACACTTCCGATAGCTTGCGAAGGCCTAAAAAACACAAGCTGCCCTTGAGTTATTGTGGGAGAGAATGTTTTCATCAAGTTTGAAGCCATAGTTTTGGCGCGGCAGCCGTTTCTTTCATTTTGGGGCCTATGTGTTTTTCGACCTTGAAATCGTAAAAAAGGCGCGAAAACATGGATTTGTCTCTCCTGCCGCGCACACACTTCCGATAGCTTGCGAAGGCCTAAAAAACACAAGCGGCCCTTGAGTTATTGTCTGAGAGACTGTTTTAATCAAGTTTGAAGCCTCAGTTTTGGCTGGACAGCCGTTTCTTTATTTTTGGGGCCTTTGTTTTCTTCGACCTGGAAATGGCAAAAAAGGCGCGAAAACATGGATTTGTCTCTCCTGCCGCGCACACACTTCTGATAGCGTGCAAAGGCCTAAAAAACACAAGCAGCCCGTGAGTTATTATGGGAGAGACTGTTTTCATCAAGTTTGAAGCCATAGTTTTGGCGCGGCAGCCGTTTCTTTCATTTTGGGGCCTATGTGTTTTTCGACCTTGAAATCGCAAAAAAGGCGCGAAAACATGGATTTGTCTCTCCTGCCGCGCACACACTTCGGAGAGCTTGCAAATGCCTAATAACCACAAGCAGCCCCTACTCCAATATGGGAGACACTGTTTTCATCAAGTTTGAAGCCTCAGTTTTGGCTGGACAGCCATTTCTTTATTTTTGGGGCCTGTGTGTTTTTCGACCTGGAAATGGCAAAAAAGGCGCGAAAACATTGATTTGTCTCTCCTGCCGCGCACACACTTCGGAGAGCTTGCAAAGGCCTAAAAAACACAAGCAGCCCGTGAGTTATTATGGGAGAGACTGTTTTCATCAAGTTTGAAGCCATAGTTTTGGCGCGGCAGCCGTTTCTTTCATTTTGGGGCCTATGTGTTTTTCGACCTTGAAATCGCAAAAAAGGCGCGAAAACATGGATTTGTCTCTCCTGCCGCGCACACACTTCGGAGAGCTTGCAAATGCCTAATAACCACAAGCAGCCCCTACTCCAATATGGGAGACACTGTTTTCATCAAGTTTGAAGCCTCAGTTTTGGCTGGACAGCCATTTCTTTATTTTTGGGGCCTGTGTGTTTTTCGACCTGGAAATGGCAAAAAAGGCGCGAAAACATTGATTTGTCTCTCCTGCCGCGCACACACTTCGGAGAGCTTGCAAAGGCCTAATAACCACAAGCAGCCCCTACTCCACTATGGGAGACACTGTTTTCATCAAGTTTGAAGCCTCAGTGTTGGCGCGGCAGCCTTTTCTTTCTCTTTCGGGATTGTGTTTTTCTCCACCTGAAAATGCCAAAGAAGGCATAAAAACATGGATTTGTCTCTCCTGCTGCGCACACACTTCGGAGAGCTTGCAAATGCCTAATAACCACAAGCAGCCCCTACTCCAATATGGGAGACACTGTTTTCATCAAGTTTGAAGCCTCAGTGTTGGCGCGGCAGCCTTTTCTTTCTCTTTCGGGATTGTGTTTTTCTCCACCTGAAAATGCCAAAGAAGGCATAAAAACATGGATTTGTCTCTCCTGCTGCGCACACACTTCGGAGAGCTTGCAAAGGCCTAATAACCACAAGCAGCCCCTACTCCACTATGGGAGACACTGTTTTCATCAAGTTTGAAGCCTCAGTGTTGGCGCGGCAGCCTTTTCTTTCTCTTTCGGGATTGTGTTTTTCTCCACCTGAAAATGCCAAAGAAGGCATAAAAACATGGATTTGTCTCTCCTGCTGCGCACACACTTCGGAGAGCTTGCAAATGCCTAATAACTACAAGCAGCCCCTACTCCACTATGGGAGACACTGTTTTCATCAAGTTTGAAGCCTCAGTGTTGGCGCGGCAGCCTTTTCTTTCTCTTTCGGGATTGTGTTTTTCTCCACCTGAAAATGCCAAAGAAGGCATAAAAACATGGATTTGTCTCTCCTGCTGCGCACACACTTCGGAGAGCTTGCAAATGCCTAATAACCACAAGCAGCCCCTACTCCATTATGGGAGACACTGTTTTCATCAAGTTTGAAGCCTCAGTGTTGGCGCGGCAGCCTTTTCTTTCTCTTTCGGGATTGTGTTTTTCTCCACCTGAAAATGCCAAAGAAGGCATAAAAACATGGATTTGTCTCTCCTGCTGCGCACACACTTCGGAGAGCTTGCAAATGCCTAATAACCACAAGCAGCCCCTACTCCAATATGGGAGACACTGTTTTCATCAAGTTTGAAGCCTCAGTTTTGGCTGGACAGCCATTTCTTTATTTTTGGGGCCTGTGTGTTTTTCGACCTGGAAATGGCAAAAAAGGCGCGAAAACATTGATTTGTCTCTCCTGCCGCGCACACACTTCGGAGAGCTTGCAAAGGCCTAATAACCACAAGCAGCCCCTACTCCACTATGGGAGACACTGTTTTCATCAAGTTTGAAGCCTCAGTGTTGGCGCGGCAGCCTTTTCTTTTTCTTTCGGGATTGTGTTTTTCTCCACCTGAAAATGCCAAAGAAGGCATAAAAACATGGATTTGTCTCTCCTGCTGCGCACACACTTCGGAGAGCTTGCAAATGCCTAATAACCACAAGCAGCCCCTACTCCAATATAGGAGACACTGTTTTCATCAAGTTTGAAGCCTCAGTTTTGGCTGGACAGCCATTTCTTTATTTTTGGGGCCTGTGTGTTTTTCGACCTGGAAATGGCAAAAAAGGCGCGAAAACATTGATTTGTCTCTCCTGCCGCGCACACACTTCGGAGAGCTTGCAAAGGCCTAATAACCACAAGCAGCCCCTACTCCACTATGGGAGACACTGTTTTCATCAAGTTTGAAGCCTCAGTGTTGGCGCGGCAGCCTTTTCTTTTTCTTTCGGGATTGTGTTTTTCTCCACCTGAAAATGCCAAAGAAGGCATAAAAACATGGATTTGTCTCTCCTGCTGCGCACACACTTCGGAGAGCTTGCAAATGCCTAATAACCACAAGCAGCCCCTACTCCAATATAGGAGACACTGTTTTCATCAAGTTTGAAGCCTCAGTTTTGGCTGGACAGCCATTTCTTTATTTTTGGGGCCTGTGTGTTTTTCGACCTGGAAATGGCAAAAAAGGCGCGAAAACATTGATTTGTCTCTCCTGCCGCGCACACACTTCCGATAGCTTGCGAAGGCCTAAAAAACACAAGCTGCCCTTGAGTTATTGTGGGAGAGAATGTTTTCATCAAGTTTGAAGCCATAGTTTTGGCGCGGCAGCCGTTTCTTTCATTTTGGGGCCTATGTGTTTTTCGACCTTGAAATCGTAAAAAAGGCGCGAAAACATGGATTTGTCTCTCCTGCCGCGCACACACTTCCGATAGCTTGCGAAGGCCTAAAAAACACAAGCGGCCCTTGAGTTATTGTCTGAGAGACTGTTTTAATCAAGTTTGAAGCCTCAGTTTTGGCTGGACAGCCGTTTCTTTATTTTTGGGGCCTTTGTTTTCTTCGACCTGGAAATGGCAAAAAAGGCGCGAAAACATGGATTTGTCTCTCCTGCCGCGCACACACTTCTGATAGCGTGCAAAGGCCTAAAAAACACAAGCAGCCCGTGAGTTATTATGGGAGAGACTGTTTTCATCAAGTTTGAAGCCATAGTTTTGGCGCGGCAGCCGTTTCTTTCATTTTGGGGCCTATGTGTTTTTCGACCTTGAAATCGCAAAAAAGGCGCGAAAACATGGATTTGTCTCTCCTGCCGCGCACACACTTCGGAGAGCTTGCAAATGCCTAATAACCACAAGCAGCCCCTACTCCAATATGGGAGACACTGTTTTCATCAAGTTTGAAGCCTCAGTTTTGGCTGGACAGCCATTTCTTTATTTTTGGGGCCTGTGTGTTTTTCGACCTGGAAATGGCAAAAAAGGCGCGAAAACATTGATTTGTCTCTCCTGCCGCGCACACACTTCGGAGAGCTTGCAAAGGCCTAAAAAACACAAGCAGCCCGTGAGTTATTATGGGAGAGACTGTTTTCATCAAGTTTGAAGCCATAGTTTTGGCGCGGCAGCCGTTTCTTTCATTTTGGGGCCTATGTGTTTTTCGACCTTGAAATCGCAAAAAAGGCGCGAAAACATGGATTTGTCTCTCCTGCCGCGCACACACTTCGGAGAGCTTGCAAATGCCTAATAACCACAAGCAGCCCCTACTCCAATATGGGAGACACTGTTTTCATCAAGTTTGAAGCCTCAGTTTTGGCTGGACAGCCATTTCTTTATTTTTGGGGCCTGTGTGTTTTTCGACCTGGAAATGGCAAAAAAGGCGCGAAAACATTGATTTGTCTCTCCTGCCGCGCACACACTTCGGAGAGCTTGCAAAGGCCTAATAACCACAAGCAGCCCCTACTCCACTATGGGAGACACTGTTTTCATCAAGTTTGAAGCCTCAGTGTTGGCGCGGCAGCCTTTTCTTTCTCTTTCGGGATTGTGTTTTTCTCCACCTGAAAATGCCAAAGAAGGCATAAAAACATGGATTTGTCTCTCCTGCTGCGCACACACTTCGGAGAGCTTGCAAATGCCTAATAACCACAAGCAGCCCCTACTCCAATATGGGAGACACTGTTTTCATCAAGTTTGAAGCCTCAGTGTTGGCGCGGCAGCCTTTTCTTTCTCTTTCGGGATTGTGTTTTTCTCCACCTGAAAATGCCAAAGAAGGCATAAAAACATGGATTTGTCTCTCCTGCTGCGCACACACTTCGGAGAGCTTGCAAAGGCCTAATAACCACAAGCAGCCCCTACTCCACTATGGGAGACACTGTTTTCATCAAGTTTGAAGCCTCAGTGTTGGCGCGGCAGCCTTTTCTTTCTCTTTCGGGATTGTGTTTTTCTCCACCTGAAAATGCCAAAGAAGGCATAAAAACATGGATTTGTCTCTCCTGCTGCGCACACACTTCGGAGAGCTTGCAAATGCCTAATAACCACAAGCAGCCCCTACTCCAATATGGGAGACACTGTTTTCATCAAGTTTGAAGCCTCAGTGTTGGCGCGGCAGCCTTTTCTTTCTCTTTCGGGATTGTGTTTTTCTCCACCTGAAAATGCCAAAGAAGGCATAAAAACATGGATTTGTCTTTCCTGCTGCGCACACACTTCGGAGAGCTTGCAAAGGCCTAATAACCACAAGCAGCCCCTACTCCACTATGGGAGACACTGTTTTCATCAAGTTTGAAGCCTCAGTGTTGGCGCGGCAGCCTTTTCTTTCTCTTTCGGGATTGTGTTTTTCTCCACCTGAAAATGCCAAAGAAGGCATAAAAACATGGATTTGTCTCTCCTGCTGCGCACACACTTCGGAGAGCTTGCAAATGCCTAATAACCACAAGCAGCCCCTACTCCAATATGGGAGACACTGTTTTCATCAAGTTTGAAGCCTCAGTGTTGGCGCGGCAGCCTTTTCTTTCTCTTTCGGGATTGTGTTTTTCTCCACCTGAAAATGCCAAAGAAGGCATAAAAACATGGATTTGTCTCTCCTGCTGCGCACACACTTCGGAGAGCTTGCAAAGGCCTAATAACCACAAGCAGCCCCTACTCCACTATGGGAGACACTGTTTTCATCAAGTTTGAAGCCTCAGTGTTGGCGCGGCAGCCTTTTCTTTCTCTTTCGGGATTGTGTTTTTCTCCACCTGAAAATGCCAAAGAAGGCATAAAAACATGGATTTGTCTCTCCTGCTGCGCACACACTTCGGAGAGCTTGCAAATGCCTAATAACCACAAGCAGCCCCTACTCCATTATGGGAGACACTGTTTTCATCAAGTTTGAAGCCTCAGTGTTGGCGCGGCAGCCTTTTCTTTCTCTTTCGGGATTGTGTTTTTCTCCACCTGAAAATGCCAAAGAAGGCATAAAAACATGGATTTGTCTCTCCTGCTGCGCACACACTTCGGAGAGCTTGCAAATGCCTAATAACCACAAGCAGCCCCTACTCCAATATGGGAGACACTGTTTTCATCAAGTTTGAAGCCTCAGTTTTGGCTGGACAGCCATTTCTTTATTTTTGGGGCCTGTGTGTTTTTCGACCTGGAAATGGCAA
The DNA here is from genome assembly GCF_951799395.1 of Argentina silus. Lineage (NCBI taxonomy): Eukaryota > Metazoa > Chordata > Actinopteri > Argentiniformes > Argentinidae > Argentina > Argentina silus. The sequence goes on from NW_028153183.1 coordinate 384,003, forward strand.
AAAAGGCGCGAAAACATTGATTTGTCTCTCCTGCCGCGCACACACTTCGGAGAGCTTGCAAAGGCCTAATAACCACAAGCAGCCCCTACTCCACTATGGGAGACACTGTTTTCATCAAGTTTGAAGCCTCAGTGTTGGCGCGGCAGCCTTTTCTTTTTCTTTCGGGATTGTGTTTTTCTCCACCTGAAAATGCCAAAGAAGGCATAAAAACATGGATTTGTCTCTCCTGCTGCGCACACACTTCGGAGAGCTTGCAAATGCCTAATAACCACAAGCAGCCCCTACTCCAATATAGGAGACACTGTTTTCATCAAGTTTGAAGCCTCAGTTTTGGCTGGACAGCCATTTCTTTATTTTTGGGGCCTGTGTGTTTTTCGACCTGGAAATGGCAAAAAAGGCGCGAAAACATTGATTTGTCTCTCCTGCCGCGCACACACTTCCGATAGCTTGCGAAGGCCTAAAAAACACAAGCTGCCCTTGAGTTATTGTGGGAGAGAATGTTTTCATCAAGTTTGAAGCCATAGTTTTGGCGCGGCAGCCGTTTCTTTCATTTTGGGGCCTATGTGTTTTTCGACCTTGAAATCGTAAAAAAGGCGCGAAAACATGGATTTGTCTCTCCTGCCGCGCACACACTTCCGATAGCTTGCGAAGGCCTAAAAAACACAAGCGGCCCTTGAGTTATTGTCTGAGAGACTGTTTTAATCAAGTTTGAAGCCTCAGTTTTGGCTGGACAGCCGTTTCTTTATTTTTGGGGCCTTTGTTTTCTTCGACCTGGAAATGGCAAAAAAGGCGCGAAAACATGGATTTGTCTCTCCTGCCGCGCACACACTTCTGATAGCGTGCAAAGGCCTAAAAAACACAAGCAGCCCGTGAGTTATTATGGGAGAGACTGTTTTCATCAAGTTTGAAGCCATAGTTTTGGCGCGGCAGCCGTTTCTTTCATTTTGGGGCCTATGTGTTTTTCGACCTTGAAATCGCAAAAAAGGCGCGAAAACATGGATTTGTCTCTCCTGCCGCGCACACACTTCGGAGAGCTTGCAAATGCCTAATAACCACAAGCAGCCCCTACTCCAATATGGGAGACACTGTTTTCATCAAGTTTGAAGCCTCAGTTTTGGCTGGACAGCCATTTCTTTATTTTTGGGGCCTGTGTGTTTTTCGACCTGGAAATGGCAAAAAAGGCGCGAAAACATTGATTTGTCTCTCCTGCCGCGCACACACTTCGGAGAGCTTGCAAAGGCCTAAAAAACACAAGCAGCCCGTGAGTTATTATGGGAGAGACTGTTTTCATCAAGTTTGAAGCCATAGTTTTGGCGCGGCAGCCGTTTCTTTCATTTTGGGGCCTATGTGTTTTTCGACCTTGAAATCGCAAAAAAGGCGCGAAAACATGGATTTGTCTCTCCTGCCGCGCACACACTTCGGAGAGCTTGCAAATGCCTAATAACCACAAGCAGCCCCTACTCCAATATGGGAGACACTGTTTTCATCAAGTTTGAAGCCTCAGTTTTGGCTGGACAGCCATTTCTTTATTTTTGGGGCCTGTGTGTTTTTCGACCTGGAAATGGCAAAAAAGGCGCGAAAACATTGATTTGTCTCTCCTGCCGCGCACACACTTCGGAGAGCTTGCAAAGGCCTAATAACCACAAGCAGCCCCTACTCCACTATGGGAGACACTGTTTTCATCAAGTTTGAAGCCTCAGTGTTGGCGCGGCAGCCTTTTCTTTCTCTTTCGGGATTGTGTTTTTCTCCACCTGAAAATGCCAAAGAAGGCATAAAAACATGGATTTGTCTCTCCTGCTGCGCACACACTTCGGAGAGCTTGCAAATGCCTAATAACCACAAGCAGCCCCTACTCCAATATGGGAGACACTGTTTTCATCAAGTTTGAAGCCTCAGTGTTGGCGCGGCAGCCTTTTCTTTCTCTTTCGGGATTGTGTTTTTCTCCACCTGAAAATGCCAAAGAAGGCATAAAAACATGGATTTGTCTCTCCTGCTGCGCACACACTTCGGAGAGCTTGCAAATGCCTAATAACCACAAGCAGCCCCTACTCCAATATGGGAGACACTGTTTTCATCAAGTTTGAAGCCTCAGTTTTGGCTGGACAGCCATTTCTTTATTTTTGGGGCCTGTGTGTTTTTCGACCTGGAAATGGCAAAAAAGGCGCGAAAACATTGATTTGTCTCTCCTGCCGCGCACACACTTCGGAGAGCTTGCAAAGGCCTAATAACCACAAGCAGCCCCTACTCCACTATGGGAGACACTGTTTTCATCAAGTTTGAAGCCTCAGTGTTGGCGCGGCAGCCTTTTCTTTTTCTTTCGGGATTGTGTTTTTCTCCACCTGAAAATGCCAAAGAAGGCATAAAAACATGGATTTGTCTCTCCTGCTGCGCACACACTTCGGAGAGCTTGCAAATGCCTAATAACCACAAGCAGCCCCTACTCCAATATAGGAGACACTGTTTTCATCAAGTTTGAAGCCTCAGTTTTGGCTGGACAGCCATTTCTTTATTTTTGGGGCCTGTGTGTTTTTCGACCTGGAAATGGCAAAAAAGGCGCGAAAACATTGATTTGTCTCTCCTGCCGCGCACACACTTCCGATAGCTTGCGAAGGCCTAAAAAACACAAGCTGCCCTTGAGTTATTGTGGGAGAGAATGTTTTCATCAAGTTTGAAGCCATAGTTTTGGCGCGGCAGCCGTTTCTTTCATTTTGGGGCCTTTGTGTTTTTCGACCTTGAAATCGTAAAAAAGGCGCGAAAACATGGATTTGTCTCTCCTGCCGCGCACACACTTCCGATAGCTTGCGAAGGCCTAAAAAACACAAGCGGCCCTTGAGTTATTGTCTGAGAGACTGTTTTAATCAAGTTTGAAGCCTCAGTTTTGGCTGGACAGCCGTTTCTTTATTTTTGGGGCCTTTGTTTTCTTCGACCTGGAAATGGCAAAAAAGGCGCGAAAACATGGATTTGTCTCTCCTGCCGCGCACACACTTCTGATAGCGTGCAAAGGCCTAAAAAACACAAGCAGCCCGTGAGTTATTATGGGAGAGACTGTTTTCATCAAGTTTGAAGCCATAGTTTTGGCGCGGCAGCCGTTTCTTTCATTTTGGGGCCTATGTGTTTTTCGACCTTGAAATCGCAAAAAAGGCGCGAAAACATGGATTTGTCTCTCCTGCCGCGCACACACTTCGGAGAGCTTGCAAATGCCTAATAACCACAAGCAGCCCCTACTCCAATATGGGAGACACTGTTTTCATCAAGTTTGAAGCCTCAGTTTTGGCTGGACAGCCATTTCTTTATTTTTGGGGCCTGTGTGTTTTTCGACCTGGAAATGGCAAAAAAGGCGCGAAAACATTGATTTGTCTCTCCTGCCGCGCACACACTTCGGAGAGCTTGCAAAGGCCTAAAAAACACAAGCAGCCCGTGAGTTATTATGGGAGAGACTGTTTTCATCAAGTTTGAAGCCATAGTTTTGGCGCGGCAGCCGTTTCTTTCATTTTGGGGCCTATGTGTTTTTCGACCTTGAAATCGCAAAAAAGGCGCGAAAACATGGATTTGTCTCTCCTGCCGCGCACACACTTCGGAGAGCTTGCAAATGCCTAATAACCACAAGCAGCCCCTACTCCAATATGGGAGACACTGTTTTCATCAAGTTTGAAGCCTCAGTTTTGGCTGGACAGCCATTTCTTTATTTTTGGGGCCTGTGTGTTTTTCGACCTGGAAATGGCAAAAAAGGCGCGAAAACATTGATTTGTCTCTCCTGCCGCGCACACACTTCGGAGAGCTTGCAAAGGCCTAATAACCACAAGCAGCCCCTACTCCACTATGGGAGACACTGTTTTCATCAAGTTTGAAGCCTCAGTGTTGGCGCGGCAGCCTTTTCTTTCTCTTTCGGGATTGTGTTTTTCTCCACCTGAAAATGCCAAAGAAGGCATAAAAACATGGATTTGTCTCTCCTGCTGCGCACACACTTCGGAGAGCTTGCAAATGCCTAATAACCACAAGCAGCCCCTACTCCAATATGGGAGACACTGTTTTCATCAAGTTTGAAGCCTCAGTGTTGGCGCGGCAGCCTTTTCTTTCTCTTTCGGGATTGTGTTTTTCTCCACCTGAAAATGCCAAAGAAGGCATAAAAACATGGATTTGTCTCTCCTGCTGCGCACACACTTCGGAGAGCTTGCAAAGGCCTAATAACCACAAGCAGCCCCTACTCCACTATGGGAGACACTGTTTTCATCAAGTTTGAAGCCTCAGTGTTGGCGCGGCAGCCTTTTCTTTCTCTTTCGGGATTGTGTTTTTCTCCACCTGAAAATGCCAAAGAAGGCATAAAAACATGGATTTGTCTCTCCTGCTGCGCACACACTTCGGAGAGCTTGCAAATGCCTAATAACCACAAGCAGCCCCTACTCCATTATGGGAGACACTGTTTTCATCAAGTTTGAAGCCTCAGTGTTGGCGCGGCAGCCTTTTCTTTCTCTTTCGGGATTGTGTTTTTCTCCACCTGAAAATGCCAAAGAAGGCATAAAAACATGGATTTGTCTCTCCTGCTGCGCACACACTTCGGAGAGCTTGCAAATGCCTAATAACCACAAGCAGCCCCTACTCCAATATGGGAGACACTGTTTTCATCAAGTTTGAAGCCTCAGTTTTGGCTGGACAGCCATTTCTTTATTTTTGGGGCCTGTGTGTTTTTCGACCTGGAAATGGCAAAAAAGGCGCGAAAACATTGATTTGTCTCTCCTGCCGCGCACACACTTCGGAGAGCTTGCAAAGGCCTAATAACCACAAGCAGCCCCTACTCCACTATGGGAGACACTGTTTTCATCAAGTTTGAAGCCTCAGTGTTGGCGCGGCAGCCTTTTCTTTTTCTTTCGGGATTGTGTTTTTCTCCACCTGAAAATGCCAAAGAAGGCATAAAAACATGGATTTGTCTCTCCTGCTGCGCACACACTTCGGAGAGCTTGCAAATGCCTAATAACCACAAGCAGCCCCTACTCCAATATAGGAGACACTGTTTTCATCAAGTTTGAAGCCTCAGTTTTGGCTGGACAGCCATTTCTTTATTTTTGGGGCCTGTGTGTTTTTCGACCTGGAAATGGCAAAAAAGGCGCGAAAACATTGATTTGTCTCTCCTGCCGCGCACACACTTCCGATAGCTTGCGAAGGCCTAAAAAACACAAGCTGCCCTTGAGTTATTGTGGGAGAGAATGTTTTCATCAAGTTTGAAGCCATAGTTTTGGCGCGGCAGCCGTTTCTTTCATTTTGGGGCCTATGTGTTTTTCGACCTTGAAATCGTAAAAAAGGCGCGAAAACATGGATTTGTCTCTCCTGCCGCGCACACACTTCCGATAGCTTGCGAAGGCCTAAAAAACACAAGCGGCCCTTGAGTTATTGTCTGAGAGACTGTTTTAATCAAGTTTGAAGCCTCAGTTTTGGCTGGACAGCCGTTTCTTTATTTTTGGGGCCTTTGTTTTCTTCGACCTGGAAATGGCAAAAAAGGCGCGAAAACATGGATTTGTCTCTCCTGCCGCGCACACACTTCTGATAGCGTGCAAAGGCCTAAAAAACACAAGCAGCCCGTGAGTTATTATGGGAGAGACTGTTTTCATCAAGTTTGAAGCCATAGTTTTGGCGCGGCAGCCGTTTCTTTCATTTTGGGGCCTATGTGTTTTTCGACCTTGAAATCGCAAAAAAGGCGCGAAAACATGGATTTGTCTCTCCTGCCGCGCACACACTTCGGAGAGCTTGCAAATGCCTAATAACCACAAGCAGCCCCTACTCCAATATGGGAGACACTGTTTTCATCAAGTTTGAAGCCTCAGTTTTGGCTGGACAGCCATTTCTTTATTTTTGGGGCCTGTGTGTTTTTCGACCTGGAAATGGCAAAAAAGGCGCGAAAACATTGATTTGTCTCTCCTGCCGCGCACACACTTCGGAGAGCTTGCAAAGGCCTAAAAAACACAAGCAGCCCGTGAGTTATTATGGGAGAGACTGTTTTCATCAAGTTTGAAGCCATAGTTTTGGCGCGGCAGCCGTTTCTTTCATTTTGGGGCCTATGTGTTTTTCGACCTTGAAATCGCAAAAAAGGCGCGAAAACATGGATTTGTCTCTCCTGCCGCGCACACACTTCGGAGAGCTTGCAAATGCCTAATAACCACAAGCAGCCCCTACTCCAATATGGGAGACACTGTTTTCATCAAGTTTGAAGCCTCAGTTTTGGCTGGACAGCCATTTCTTTATTTTTGGGGCCTGTGTGTTTTTCGACCTGGAAATGGCAAAAAAGGCGCGAAAACATTGATTTGTCTCTCCTGCCGCGCACACACTTCGGAGAGCTTGCAAAGGCCTAATAACCACAAGCAGCCCCTACTCCACTATGGGAGACACTGTTTTCATCAAGTTTGAAGCCTCAGTGTTGGCGCGGCAGCCTTTTCTTTCTCTTTCGGGATTGTGTTTTTCTCCACCTGAAAATGCCAAAGAAGGCATAAAAACATGGATTTGTCTCTCCTGCTGCGCACACACTTCGGAGAGCTTGCAAAGGCCTAATAACCACAAGCAGCCCCTACTCCACTATGGGAGACACTGTTTTCATCAAGTTTGAAGCCTCAGTGTTGGCGCGGCAGCCTTTTCTTTCTCTTTCGGGATTGTGTTTTTCTCCACCTGAAAATGCCAAAGAAGGCATAAAAACATGGATTTGTCTCTCCTGCTGCGCACACACTTCGGAGAGCTTGCAAATGCCTAATAACCACAAGCAGCCCCTACTCCAATATGGGAGACACTGTTTTCATCAAGTTTGAAGCCTCAGTGTTGGCGCGGCAGCCTTTTCTTTCTCTTTCGGGATTGTGTTTTTCTCCACCTGAAAATGCCAAAGAAGGCATAAAAACATGGATTTGTCTCTCCTGCTGCGCACACACTTCGGAGAGCTTGCAAAGGCCTAATAACCACAAGCAGCCCCTACTCCACTATGGGAGACACTGTTTTCATCAAGTTTGAAGCCTCAGTGTTGGCGCGGCAGCCTTTTCTTTCTCTTTCGGGATTGTGTTTTTCTCCACCTGAAAATGCCAAAGAAGGCATAAAAACATGGATTTGTCTCTCCTGCTGCGCACACACTTCGGAGAGCTTGCAAATGCCTAATAACCACAAGCAGCCCCTACTCCATTATGGGAGACACTGTTTTCATCAAGTTTGAAGCCTCAGTGTTGGCGCGGCAGCCTTTTCTTTCTCTTTCGGGATTGTGTTTTTCTCCACCTGAAAATGCCAAAGAAGGCATAAAAACATGGATTTGTCTCTCCTGCTGCGCACACACTTCGGAGAGCTTGCAAATGCCTAATAACCACAAGCAGCCCCTACTCCAATATGGGAGACACTGTTTTCATCAAGTTTGAAGCCTCAGTTTTGGCTGGACAGCCATTTCTTTATTTTTGGGGCCTGTGTGTTTTTCGACCTGGAAATGGCAAAAAAGGCGCGAAAACATTGATTTGTCTCTCCTGCCGCGCACACACTTCGGAGAGCTTGCAAAGGCCTAATAACCACAAGCAGCCCCTACTCCACTATGGGAGACACTGTTTTCATCAAGTTTGAAGCCTCAGTGTTGGCGCGGCAGCCTTTTCTTTTTCTTTCGGGATTGTGTTTTTCTCCACCTGAAAATGCCAAAGAAGGCATAAAAACATGGATTTGTCTCTCCTGCTGCGCACACACTTCGGAGAGCTTGCAAATGCCTAATAACCACAAGCAGCCCCTACTCCAATATAGGAGACACTGTTTTCATCAAGTTTGAAGCCTCAGTTTTGGCTGGACAGCCATTTCTTTATTTTTGGGGCCTGTGTGTTTTTCGACCTGGAAATGGCAAAAAAGGCGCGAAAACATTGATTTGTCTCTCCTGCCGCGCACACACTTCCGATAGCTTGCGAAGGCCTAAAAAACACAAGCTGCCCTTGAGTTATTGTGGGAGAGAATGTTTTCATCAAGTTTGAAGCCATAGTTTTGGCGCGGCAGCCGTTTCTTTCATTTTGGGGCCTATGTGTTTTTCGACCTTGAAATCGTAAAAAAGGCGCGAAAACATGGATTTGTCTCTCCTGCCGCGCACACACTTCCGATAGCTTGCGAAGGCCTAAAAAACACAAGCGGCCCTTGAGTTATTGTCTGAGAGACTGTTTTAATCAAGTTTGAAGCCTCAGTTTTGGCTGGACAGCCGTTTCTTTATTTTTGGGGCCTTTGTTTTCTTCGACCTGGAAATGGCAAAAAAGGCGCGAAAACATGGATTTGTCTCTCCTGCCGCGCACACACTTCTGATAGCGTGCAAAGGCCTAAAAAACACAAGCAGCCCGTGAGTTATTATGGGAGAGACTGTTTTCATCAAGTTTGAAGCCATAGTTTTGGCGCGGCAGCCGTTTCTTTCATTTTGGGGCCTATGTGTTTTTCGACCTTGAAATCGCAAAAAAGGCGCGAAAACATGGATTTGTCTCTCCTGCCGCGCACACACTTCGGAGAGCTTGCAAATGCCTAATAACCACAAGCAGCCCCTACTCCAATATGGGAGACACTGTTTTCATCAAGTTTGAAGCCTCAGTTTTGGCTGGACAGCCATTTCTTTATTTTTGGGGCCTGTGTGTTTTTCGACCTGGAAATGGCAAAAAAGGCGCGAAAACATTGATTTGTCTCTCCTGCCGCGCACACACTTCGGAGAGCTTGCAAAGGCCTAAAAAACACAAGCAGCCCGTGAGTTATTATGGGAGAGACTGTTTTCATCAAGTTTGAAGCCATAGTTTTGGCGCGGCAGCCGTTTCTTTCATTTTGGGGCCTATGTGTTTTTCGACCTTGAAATCGCAAAAAAGGCGCGAAAACATGGATTTGTCTCTCCTGCCGCGCACACACTTCGGAGAGCTTGCAAATGCCTAATAACCACAAGCAGCCCCTACTCCAATATGGGAGACACTGTTTTCATCAAGTTTGAAGCCTCAGTTTTGGCTGGACAGCCATTTCTTTATTTTTGGGGCCTGTGTGTTTTTTGACCTGGAAATGGCAAAAAAGGCGCGAAAACATTGATTTGTCTCTCCTGCCGCGCACACACTTCGGAGAGCTTGCAAAGGCCTAATAACCACAAGCAGCCCCTACTCCACTATGGGAGACACTGTTTTCATCAAGTTTGAAGCCTCAGTGTTGGCGCGGCAGCCTTTTCTTTCTCTTTCGGGATTGTGTTTTTCTCCACCTGAAAATGCCAAAGAAGGCATAAAAACATGGATTTGTCTCTCCTGCTGCGCACACACTTCGGAGAGCTTGCAAAGGCCTAATAACCACAAGCAGCCCCTACTCCACTATGGGAGACACTGTTTTCATCAAGTTTGAAGCCTCAGTGTTGGCGCGGCAGCCTTTTCTTTCTCTTTCGGGATTGTGTTTTTCTCCACCTGAAAATGCCAAAGAAGGCATAAAAACATGGATTTGTCTCTCCTGCTGCGCACACACTTCGGAGAGCTTGCAAATGCCTAATAACCACAAGCAGCCCCTACTCCAATATGGGAGACACTGTTTTCATCAAGTTTGAAGCCTCAGTGTTGGCGCGGCAGCCTTTTCTTTCTCTTTCGGGATTGTGTTTTTCTCCACCTGAAAATGCCAAAGAAGGCATAAAAACATGGATTTGTCTCTCCTGCTGCGCACACACTTCGGAGAGCTTGCAAAGGCCTAATAACCACAAGCAGCCCCTACTCCACTATGGGAGACACTGTTTTCATCAAGTTTGAAGCCTCAGTGTTGGCGCGGCAGCCTTTTCTTTCTCTTTCGGGATTGTGTTTTTCTCCACCTGAAAATGCCAAAGAAGGCATAAAAACATGGATTTGTCTCTCCTGCTGCGCACACACTTCGGAGAGCTTGCAAATGCCTAATAACCACAAGCAGCCCCTACTCCATTATGGGAGACACTGTTTTCATCAAGTTTGAAGCCTCAGTGTTGGCGCGGCAGCCTTTTCTTTCTCTTTCGGGATTGTGTTTTTCTCCACCTGAAAATGCCAAAGAAGGCATAAAAACATGGATTTGTCTCTCCTGCTGCGCACACACTTCGGAGAGCTTGCAAATGCCTAATAACCACAAGCAGCCCCTACTCCAATATGGGAGACACTGTTTTCATCAAGTTTGAAGCCTCAGTTTTGGCTGGACAGCCATTTCTTTATTTTTGGGGCCTGTGTGTTTTTCGACCTGGAAATGGCAAAAAAGGCGCGAAAACATTGATTTGTCTCTCCTGCCGCGCACACACTTCGGAGAGCTTGCAAAGGCCTAATAACCACAAGCAGCCCCTACTCCACTATGGGAGACACTGTTTTCATCAAGTTTGAAGCCTTCTTTGGCATTTTCAGGTGGAGAAAAACACAATCCCGAAAGAGAAAGAAAAGGCTGCCGCGCCAACACTGAGGCTTCAAACTTGATGAAAACAGTGTCTCCCATATTGGAGTAGGGGCTGCTTGTGGTTATTAGGCATTTGCAAGCTCTCCGAAGTGTGTGCGCAGCAGGAGAGACAAATCCATGTTTTTATGCCTTCTTTGGCATTTTCAGGTGGAGAAAAACACAATCCCGAAAGAGAAAGAAAAGGCTGCCGCGCCAACACTGAGGCTTCAAACTTGATGAAAACAGTGTCTCCCATAGTGGAGTAGGGGCTGCTTGTGGTTATTAGGCCTTTGCAAGCTCTCCGAAGTGTGTGCGCGGCAGGAGAGACAAATCAATGTTTTCGCGCCTTTTTTGCCATTTCCAGGTCGAAAAACACACAGGCCCCAAAAATAAAGAAATGGCTGTCCAGCCAAAACTGAGGCTTCAAACTTGATGAAAACAGTGTCTCCCATATTGGAGTAGGGGCTGCTTGTGGTTATTAGGCATTTGCAAGCTCTCCGAAGTGTGTGCGCGGCAGGAGAGACAAATCCATGTTTTCGCGCCTTTTTTGCGATTTCAAGGTCGAAAAACACATAGGCCCCAAAATGAAAGAAACGGCTGCCGCGCCAAAACTATGGCTTCAAACTTGATGAAAACAGTCTCTCCCATAATAACTCACGGGCTGCTTGTGTTTTTTAGGCCTTTGCAAGCTCTCCGAAGTGTGTGCGCGGCAGGAGAGACAAATCAATGTTTTCGCGCCTTTTTTGCCATTTCCAGGTCGAAAAACACACAGGCCCCAAAAATAAAGAAATGGCTGTCCAGCCAAAACTGAGGCTTCAAACTTGATGAAAACAGTGTCTCCCATATTGGAGTAGGGGCTGCTTGTGGTTATTAGGCATTTGCAAGCTCTCCGAAGTGTGTGCGCGGCAGGAGAGACAAATCCATGTTTTCGCGCCTTTTTTGCGATTTCAAGGTCGAAAAACACATAGGCCCCAAAATGAAAGAAACGGCTGCCGCGCCAAAACTATGGCTTCAAACTTGATGAAAACAGTCTCTCCCATAATAACTCACGGGCTGCTTGTGTTTTTTAGGCCTTTGCACGCTATCAGAAGTGTGTGCGCGGCAGGAGAGACAAATCCATGTTTTCGCGCCTTTTTTGCCATTTCCAGGTCGAAGAAAACAAAGGCCCCAAAAATAAAGAAACGGCTGTCCAGCCAAAACTGAGGCTTCAAACTTGATTAAAACAGTCTCTCAGACAATAACTCAAGGGCCGCTTGTGTTTTTTAGGCCTTCGCAAGCTATCGGAAGTGTGTGCGCGGCAGGAGAGACAAATCCATGTTTTCGCGCCTTTTTTACGATTTCAAGGTCGAAAAACACATAGGCCCCAAAATGAAAGAAACGGCTGCCGCGCCAAAACTATGGCTTCAAACTTGATGAAAACATTCTCTCCCACAATAACTCAAGGGCAGCTTGTGTTTTTTAGGCCTTCGCAAGCTATCGGAAGTGTGTGCGCGGCAGGAGAGACAAATCAATGTTTTCGCGCCTTTTTTGCCATTTCCAGGTCGAAAAACACACAGGCCCCAAAAATAAAGAAATGGCTGTCCAGCCAAAACTGAGGCTTCAAACTTGATGAAAACAGTGTCTCCTATATTGGAGTAGGGGCTGCTTGTGGTTATTAGGCATTTGCAAGCTCTCCGAAGTGTGTGCGCAGCAGGAGAGACAAATCCATGTTTTTATGCCTTCTTTGGCATTTTCAGGTGGAGAAAAACACAATCCCGAAAGAAAAAGAAAAGGCTGCCGCGCCAACACTGAGGCTTCAAACTTGATGAAAACAGTGTCTCCCATAGTGGAGTAGGGGCTGCTTGTGGTTATTAGGCCTTTGCAAGCTCTCCGAAGTGTGTGCGCGGCAGGAGAGACAAATCAATGTTTTCGCGCCTTTTTTGCCATTTCCAGGTCGAAAAACACACAGGCCCCAAAAATAAAGAAATGGCTGTCCAGCCAAAACTGAGGCTTCAAACTTGATGAAAACAGTGTCTCCCATATTGGAGTAGGGGCTGCTTGTGGTTATTAGGCATTTGCAAGCTCTCCGAAGTGTGTGCGCAGCAGGAGAGACAAATCCATGTTTTTATGCCTTCTTTGGCATTTTCAGGTGGAGAAAAACACAATCCCGAAAGAGAAAGAAAAGGCTGCCGCGCCAACACTGAGGCTTCAAACTTGATGAAAACAGTGTCTCCCATAATGGAGTAGGGGCTGCTTGTGGTTATTAGGCATTTGCAAGCTCTCCGAAGTGTGTGCGCAGCAGGAGAGACAAATCCATGTTTTTATGCCTTCTTTGGCATTTTCAGGTGGAGAAAAACACAATCCCGAAAGAGAAAGAAAAGGCTGCCGCGCCAACACTGAGGCTTCAAACTTGATGAAAACAGTGTCTCCCATAGTGGAGTAGGGGCTGCTTGTGGTTATTAGGCCTTTGCAAGCTCTCCGAAGTGTGTGCGCAGCAGGAGAGACAAATCCATGTTTTTATGCCTTCTTTGGCATTTTCAGGTGGAGAAAAACACAATCCCGAAAGAGAAAGAAAAGGCTGCCGCGCCAACACTGAGGCTTCAAACTTGATGAAAACAGTGTCTCCCATATTGGAGTAGGGGCTGCTTGTGGTTATTAGGCATTTGCAAGCTCTCCGAAGTGTGTGCGCAGCAGGAGAGACAAATCCATGTTTTTATGCCTTCTTTGGCATTTTCAGGTGGAGAAAAACACAATCCCGAAAGAGAAAGAAAAGGCTGCCGCGCCAACACTGAGGCTTCAAACTTGATGAAAACAGTGTCTCCCATAGTGGAGTAGGGGCTGCTTGTGGTTATTAGGCCTTTGCAAGCTCTCCGAAGTGTGTGCGCAGCAGGAGAGACAAATCCATGTTTTTATGCCTTCTTTGGCATTTTCAGGTGGAGAAAAACACAATCCCGAAAGAGAAAGAAAAGGCTGCCGCGCCAACACTGAGGCTTCAAACTTGATGAAAACAGTGTCTCCCATAGTGGAGTAGGGGCTGCTTGTGGTTATTAGGCCTTTGCAAGCTCTCCGAAGTGTGTGCGCGGCAGGAGAGACAAATCAATGTTTTCGCGCCTTTTTTGCCATTTCCAGGTCGAAAAACACACAGGCCCCAAAAATAAAGAAATGGCTGTCCAGCCAAAACTGAGGCTTCAAACTTGATGAAAACAGTGTCTCCCATATTGGAGTAGGGGCTGCTTGTGGTTATTAGGCATTTGCAAGCTCTCCGAAGTGTGTGCGCGGCAGGAGAGACAAATCCATGTTTTCGCGCCTTTTTTGCGATTTCAAGGTCGAAAAACACATAGGCCCCAAAATGAAAGAAACGGCTGCCGCGCCAAAACTATGGCTTCAAACTTGATGAAAACAGTCTCTCCCATAATAACTCACGGGCTGCTTGTGTTTTTTAGGCCTTTGCAAGCTCTCCGAAGTGTGTGCGCGGCAGGAGAGACAAATCAATGTTTTCGCGCCTTTTTTGCCATTTCCAGGTCGAAAAACACACAGGCCCCAAAAATAAAGAAATGGCTGTCCAGCCAAAACTGAGGCTTCAAACTTGATGAAAACAGTGTCTCCCATATTGGAGTAGGGGCTGCTTGTGGTTATTAGGCATTTGCAAGCTCTCCGAAGTGTGTGCGCGGCAGGAGAGACAAATCCATGTTTTCGCGCCTTTTTTGCGATTTCAAGGTCGAAAAACACATAGGCCCCAAAATGAAAGAAACGGCTGCCGCGCCAAAACTATGGCTTCAAACTTGATGAAAACAGTCTCTCCCATAATAACTCACGGGCTGCTTGTGTTTTTTAGGCCTTTGCACGCTATCAGAAGTGTGTGCGCGGCAGGAGAGACAAATCCATGTTTTCGCGCCTTTTTTGCCATTTCCAGGTCGAAGAAAACAAAGGCCCCAAAAATAAAGAAACGGCTGTCCAGCCAAAACTGAGGCTTCAAACTTGATTAAAACAGTCTCTCAGACAATAACTCAAGGGCCGCTTGTGTTTTTTAGGCCTTCGCAAGCTATCGGAAGTGTGTGCGCGGCAGGAGAGACAAATCCATGTTTTCGCGCCTTTTTTACGATTTCAAGGTCGAAAAACACATAGGCCCCAAAATGAAAGAAACGGCTGCCGCGCCAAAACTATGGCTTCAAACTTGATGAAAACATTCTCTCCCACAATAACTCAAGGGCAGCTTGTGTTTTTTAGGCCTTCGCAAGCTATCGGAAGTGTGTGCGCGGCAGGAGAGACAAATCAATGTTTTCGCGCCTTTTTTGCCATTTCCAGGTCGAAAAACACACAGGCCCCAAAAATAAAGAAATGGCTGTCCAGCCAAAACTGAGGCTTCAAACTTGATGAAAACAGTGTCTCCTATATTGGAGTAGGGGCTGCTTGTGGTTATTAGGCATTTGCAAGCTCTCCGAAGTGTGTGCGCAGCAGGAGAGACAAATCCATGTTTTTATGCCTTCTTTGGCATTTTCAGGTGGAGAAAAACACAATCCCGAAAGAAAAAGAAAAGGCTGCCGCGCCAACACTGAGGCTTCAAACTTGATGAAAACAGTGTCTCCCATAGTGGAGTAGGGGCTGCTTGTGGTTATTAGGCCTTTGCAAGCTCTCCGAAGTGTGTGCGCGGCAGGAGAGACAAATCAATGTTTTCGCGCCTTTTTTGCCATTTCCAGGTCGAAAAACACACAGGCCCCAAAAATAAAGAAATGGCTGTCCAGCCAAAACTGAGGCTTCAAACTTGATGAAAACAGTGTCTCCCATATTGGAGTAGGGGCTGCTTGTGGTTATTAGGCATTTGCAAGCTCTCCGAAGTGTGTGCGCAGCAGGAGAGACAAATCCATGTTTTTATGCCTTCTTTGGCATTTTCAGGTGGAGAAAAACACAATCCCGAAAGAGAAAGAAAAGGCTGCCGCGCCAACACTGAGGCTTCAAACTTGATGAAAACAGTGTCTCCCATAATGGAGTAGGGGCTGCTTGTGGTTATTAGGCATTTGCAAGCTCTCCGAAGTGTGTGCGCAGCAGGAGAGACAAATCCATGTTTTTATGCCTTCTTTGGCATTTTCAGGTGGAGAAAAACACAATCCCGAAAGAGAAAGAAAAGGCTGCCGCGCCAACACTGAGGCTTCAAACTTGATGAAAACAGTGTCTCCCATAGTGGAGTAGGGGCTGCTTGTGGTTATTAGGCCTTTGCAAGCTCTCCGAAGTGTGTGCGCAGCAGGAGAGACAAATCCATGTTTTTATGCCTTCTTTGGCATTTTCAGGTGGAGAAAAACACAATCCCGAAAGAGAAAGAAAAGGCTGCCGCGCCAACACTGAGGCTTCAAACTTGATGAAAACAGTGTCTCCCATATTGGAGTAGGGGCTGCTTGTGGTTATTAGGCATTTGCAAGCTCTCCGAAGTGTGTGCGCAGCAGGAGAGACAAATCCATGTTTTTATGCCTTCTTTGGCATTTTCAGGTGGAGAAAAACACAATCCCGAAAGAGAAAGAAAAGGCTGCCGCGCCAACACTGAGGCTTCAAACTTGATGAAAACAGTGTCTCCCATATTGGAGTAGGGGCTGCTTGTGGTTATTAGGCATTTGCAAGCTCTCCGAAGTGTGTGCGCAGCAGGAGAGACAAATCCATGTTTTTATGCCTTCTTTGGCATTTTCAGGTGGAGAAAAACACAATCCCGAAAGAGAAAGAAAAGGCTGCCGCGCCAACACTGAGGCTTCAAACTTGATGAAAACAGTGTCTCCCATAGTGGAGTAGGGGCTGCTTGTGGTTATTAGGCCTTTGCAAGCTCTCCGAAGTGTGTGCGCGGCAGGAGAGACAAATCAATGTTTTCGCGCCTTTTTTGCCATTTCCAGGTCGAAAAACACACAGGCCCCAAAAATAAAGAAATGGCTGTCCAGCCAAAACTGAGGCTTCAAACTTGATGAAAACAGTGTCTCCTATATTGGAGTAGGGGCTGCTTGTGGTTATTAGGCATTTGCAAGCTCTCCGAAGTGTGTGCGCAGCAGGAGAGACAAATCCATGTTTTTATGCCTTCTTTGGCATTTTCAGGTGGAGAAAAACACAATCCCGAAAGAAAAAGAAAAGGCTGCCGCGCCAACACTGAGGCTTCAAACTTGATGAAAACAGTGTCTCCCATAGTGGAGTAGGGGCTGCTTGTGGTTATTAGGCCTTTGCAAGCTCTCCGAAGTGTGTGCGCGGCAGGAGAGACAAATCAATGTTTTCGCGCCTTTTTTGCCATTTCCAGGTCGAAAAACACACAGGCCCCAAAAATAAAGAAATGGCTGTCCAGCCAAAACTGAGGCTTCAAACTTGATGAAAACAGTGTCTCCCATATTGGAGTAGGGGCTGCTTGTGGTTATTAGGCATTTGCAAGCTCTCCGAAGTGTGTGCGCAGCAGGAGAGACAAATCCATGTTTTTATGCCTTCTTTGGCATTTTCAGGTGGAGAAAAACACAATCCCGAAAGAGAAAGAAAAGGCTGCCGCGCCAACACTGAGGCTTCAAACTTGATGAAAACAGTGTCTCCCATAATGGAGTAGGGGCTGCTTGTGGTTATTAGGCATTTGCAAGCTCTCCGAAGTGTGTGCGCAGCAGGAGAGACAAATCCATGTTTTTATGCCTTCTTTGGCATTTTCAGGTGGAGAAAAACACAATCCCGAAAGAGAAAGAAAAGGCTGCCGCGCCAACACTGAGGCTTCAAACTTGATGAAAACAGTGTCTCCCATAGTGGAGTAGGGGCTGCTTGTGGTTATTAGGCCTTTGCAAGCTCTCCGAAGTGTGTGCGCAGCAGGAGAGACAAATCCATGTTTTTATGCCTTCTTTGGCATTTTCAGGTGGAGAAAAACACAATCCCGAAAGAGAAAGAAAAGGCTGCCGCGCCAACACTGAGGCTTCAAACTTGATGAAAACAGTGTCTCCCATATTGGAGTAGGGGCTGCTTGTGGTTATTAGGCATTTGCAAGCTCTCCGAAGTGTGTGCGCAGCAGGAGAGACAAATCCATGTTTTTATGCCTTCTTTGGCATTTTCAGGTGGAGAAAAACACAATCCCGAAAGAGAAAGAAAAGGCTGCCGCGCCAACACTGAGGCTTCAAACTTGATGAAAACAGTGTCTCCCATATTGGAGTAGGGGCTGCTTGTGGTTATTAGGCATTTGCAAGCTCTCCGAAGTGTGTGCGCAGCAGGAGAGACAAATCCATGTTTTTATGCCTTCTTTGGCATTTTCAGGTGGAGAAAAACACAATCCCGAAAGAGAAAGAAAAGGCTGCCGCGCCAACACTGAGGCTTCAAACTTGATGAAAACAGTGTCTCCCATAGTGGAGTAGGGGCTGCTTGTGGTTATTAGGCCTTTGCAAGCTCTCCGAAGTGTGTGCGCGGCAGGAGAGACAAATCAATGTTTTCGCGCCTTTTTTGCCATTTCCAGGTCGAAAAACACACAGGCCCCAAAAATAAAGAAATGGCTGTCCAGCCAAAACTGAGGCTTCAAACTTGATGAAAACAGTGTCTCCCATATTGGAGTAGGGGCTGCTTGTGGTTATTAGGCATTTGCAAGCTCTCCGAAGTGTGTGCGCGGCAGGAGAGACAAATCCATGTTTTCGCGCCTTTTTTGCGATTTCAAGGTCGAAAAACACATAGGCCCCAAAATGAAAGAAACGGCTGCCGCGCCAAAACTATGGCTTCAAACTTGATGAAAACAGTCTCTCCCATAATAACTCACGGGCTGCTTGTGTTTTTTAGGCCTTTGCAAGCTCTCCGAAGTGTGTGCGCGGCAGGAGAGACAAATCAATGTTTTCGCGCCTTTTTTGCCATTTCCAGGTCGAAAAACACACAGGCCCCAAAAATAAAGAAATGGCTGTCCAGCCAAAACTGAGGCTTCAAACTTGATGAAAACAGTGTCTCCCATATTGGAGTAGGGGCTGCTTGTGGTTATTAGGCATTTGCAAGCTCTCCGAAGTGTGTGCGCGGCAGGAGAGACAAATCCATGTTTTCGCGCCTTTTTTGCGATTTCAAGGTCGAAAAACACATAGGCCCCAAAATGAAAGAAACGGCTGCCGCGCCAAAACTATGGCTTCAAACTTGATGAAAACAGTCTCTCAGACAATAACTCAAGGGCCGCTTGTGTTTTTTAGGCCTTTGCACGCTATCAGAAGTGTGTGCGCGGCAGGAGAGACAAATCCATGTTTTCGCGCCTTTTTTGCCATTTCCAGGTCGAAGAAAACAAAGGCCCCAAAAATAAAGAAACGGCTGTCCAGCCAAAACTGAGGCTTCAAACTTGATTAAAACAGTCTCTCAGACAATAACTCAAGGGCCGCTTGTGTTTTTTAGGCCTTCGCAAGCTATCGGAAGTGTGTGCGCGGCAGGAGAGACAAATCCATGTTTTCGCGCCTTTTTTACGATTTCAAGGTCGAAAAACACAAAGGCCCCAAAATGAAAGAAACGGCTGCCGCGCCAAAACTATGGCTTCAAACTTGATGAAAACATTCTCTCCCACAATAACTCAAGGGCAGCTTGTGTTTTTTAGGCCTTCGCAAGCTATCGGAAGTGTGTGCGCGGCAGGAGAGACAAATCAATGTTTTCGCGCCTTTTTTGCCATTTCCAGGTCGAAAAACACACAGGCCCCAAAAATAAAGAAATGGCTGTCCAGCCAAAACTGAGGCTTCAAACTTGATGAAAACAGTGTCTCCTATATTGGAGTAGGGGCTGCTTGTGGTTATTAGGCATTTGCAAGCTCTCCGAAGTGTGTGCGCAGCAGGAGAGACAAATCCATGTTTTTATGCCTTCTTTGGCATTTTCAGGTGGAGAAAAACACAATCCCGAAAGAAAAAGAAAAGGCTGCCGCGCCAACACTGAGGCTTCAAACTTGATGAAAACAGTGTCTCCCATAGTGGAGTAGGGGCTGCTTGTGGTTATTAGGCCTTTGCAAGCTCTCCGAAGTGTGTGCGCGGCAGGAGAGACAAATCAATGTTTTCGCGCCTTTTTTGCCATTTCCAGGTCGAAAAACACACAGGCCCCAAAAATAAAGAAATGGCTGTCCAGCCAAAACTGAGGCTTCAAACTTGATGAAAACAGTGTCTCCCATATTGGAGTAGGGGCTGCTTGTGGTTATTAGGCATTTGCAAGCTCTCCGAAGTGTGTGCGCAGCAGGAGAGACAAATCCATGTTTTTATGCCTTCTTTGGCATTTTCAGGTGGAGAAAAACACAATCCCGAAAGAGAAAGAAAAGGCTGCCGCGCCAACACTGAGGCTTCAAACTTGATGAAAACAGTGTCTCCCATATTGGAGTAGGGGCTGCTTGTGGTTATTAGGCATTTGCAAGCTCTCCGAAGTGTGTGCGCAGCAGGAGAGACAAATCCATGTTTTTATGCCTTCTTTGGCATTTTCAGGTGGAGAAAAACACAATCCCGAAAGAGAAAGAAAAGGCTGCCGCGCCAACACTGAGGCTTCAAACTTGATGAAAACAGTGTCTCCCATAGTGGAGTAGGGGCTGCTTGTGGTTATTAGGCCTTTGCAAGCTCTCCGAAGTGTGTGCGCGGCAGGAGAGACAAATCAATGTTTTCGCGCCTTTTTTGCCATTTCCAGGTCGAAAAACACACAGGCCCCAAAAATAAAGAAATGGCTGTCCAGCCAAAACTGAGGCTTCAAACTTGATGAAAACAGTGTCTCCCATATTGGAGTAGGGGCTGCTTGTGGTTATTAGGCATTTGCAAGCTCTCCGAAGTGTGTGCGCGGCAGGAGAGACAAATCCATGTTTTCGCGCCTTTTTTGCGATTTCAAGGTCGAAAAACACATAGGCCCCAAAATGAAAGAAACGGCTGCCGCGCCAAAACTATGGCTTCAAACTTGATGAAAACAGTCTCTCCCATAATAACTCACGGGCTGCTTGTGTTTTTTAGGCCTTTGCAAGCTCTCCGAAGTGTGTGCGCGGCAGGAGAGACAAATCAATGTTTTCGCGCCTTTTTTGCCATTTCCAGGTCGAAAAACACACAGGCCCCAAAAATAAAGAAATGGCTGTCCAGCCAAAACTGAGGCTTCAAACTTGATGAAAACAGTGTCTCCCATATTGGAGTAGGGGCTGCTTGTGGTTATTAGGCATTTGCAAGCTCTCCGAAGTGTGTGCGCGGCAGGAGAGACAAATCCATGTTTTCGCGCCTTTTTTGCGATTTCAAGGTCGAAAAACACATAGGCCCCAAAATGAAAGAAACGGCTGCCGCGCCAAAACTATGGCTTCAAACTTGATGAAAACAGTCTCTCCCATAATAACTCACGGGCTGCTTGTGTTTTTTAGGCCTTTGCACGCTATCAGAAGTGTGTGCGCGGCAGGAGAGACAAATCCATGTTTTCGCGCCTTTTTTGCCATTTCCAGGTCGAAGAAAACAAAGGCCCCAAAAATAAAGAAACGGCTGTCCAGCCAAAACTGAGGCTTCAAACTTGATTAAAACAGTCTCTCAGACAATAACTCAAGGGCCGCTTGTGTTTTTTAGGCCTTCGCAAGCTATCGGAAGTGTGTGCGCGGCAGGAGAGACAAATCCATGTTTTCGCGCCTTTTTTACGATTTCAAGGTCGAAAAACACATAGGCCCCAAAATGAAAGAAACGGCTGCCGCGCCAAAACTATGGCTTCAAACTTGATGAAAACATTCTCTCCCACAATAACTCAAGGGCAGCTTGTGTTTTTTAGGCCTTCGCAAGCTATCGGAAGTGTGTGCGCGGCAGGAGAGACAAATCAATGTTTTCGCGCCTTTTTTGCCATTTCCAGGTCGAAAAACACACAGGCCCCAAAAATAAAGAAATGGCTGTCCAGCCAAAACTGAGGCTTCAAACTTGATGAAAACAGTGTCTCCTATATTGGAGTAGGGGCTGCTTGTGGTTATTAGGCATTTGCAAGCTCTCCGAAGTGTGTGCGCAGCAGGAGAGACAAATCCATGTTTTTATGCCTTCTTTGGCATTTTCAGGTGGAGAAAAACACAATCCCGAAAGAAAAAGAAAAGGCTGCCGCGCCAACACTGAGGCTTCAAACTTGATGAAAACAGTGTCTCCCATAGTGGAGTAGGGGCTGCTTGTGGTTATTAGGCCTTTGCAAGCTCTCCGAAGTGTGTGCGCGGCAGGAGAGACAAATCAATGTTTTCGCGCCTTTTTTGCCATTTCCAGGTCGAAAAACACACAGGCCCCAAAAATAAAGAAATGGCTGTCCAGCCAAAACTGAGGCTTCAAACTTGATGAAAACAGTGTCTCCCATATTGGAGTAGGGGCTGCTTGTGGTTATTAGGCATTTGCAAGCTCTCCGAAGTGTGTGCGCAGCAGGAGAGACAAATCCATGTTTTTATGCCTTCTTTGGCATTTTCAGGTGGAGAAAAACACAATCCCGAAAGAGAAAGAAAAGGCTGCCGCGCCAACACTGAGGCTTCAAACTTGATGAAAACAGTGTCTCCCATAATGGAGTAGGGGCTGCTTGTGGTTATTAGGCATTTGCAAGCTCTCCGAAGTGTGTGCGCAGCAGGAGAGACAAATCCATGTTTTTATGCCTTCTTTGGCATTTTCAGGTGGAGAAAAACACAATCCCGAAAGAGAAAGAAAAGGCTGCCGCGCCAACACTGAGGCTTCAAACTTGATGAAAACAGTGTCTCCCATAGTGGAGTAGGGGCTGCTTGTGGTTATTAGGCCTTTGCAAGCTCTCCGAAGTGTGTGCGCAGCAGGAGAGACAAATCCATGTTTTTATGCCTTCTTTGGCATTTTCAGGTGGAGAAAAACACAATCCCGAAAGAGAAAGAAAAGGCTGCCGCGCCAACACTGAGGCTTCAAACTTGATGAAAACAGTGTCTCCCATATTGGAGTAGGGGCTGCTTGTGGTTATTAGGCATTTGCAAGCTCTCCGAAGTGTGTGCGCAGCAGGAGAGACAAATCCATGTTTTTATGCCTTCTTTGGCATTTTCAGGTGGAGAAAAACACAATCCCGAAAGAGAAAGAAAAGGCTGCCGCGCCAACACTGAGGCTTCAAACTTGATGAAAACAGTGTCTCCCATAGTGGAGTAGGGGCTGCTTGTGGTTATTAGGCCTTTGCAAGCTCTCCGAAGTGTGTGCGCAGCAGGAGAGACAAATCCATGTTTTTATGCCTTCTTTGGCATTTTCAGGTGGAGAAAAACACAATCCCGAAAGAGAAAGAAAAGGCTGCCGCGCCAACACTGAGGCTTCAAACTTGATGAAAACAGTGTCTCCCATATTGGAGTAGGGGCTGCTTGTGGTTATTAGGCATTTGCAAGCTCTCCGAAGTGTGTGCGCAGCAGGAGAGACAAATCCATGTTTTTATGCCTTCTTTGGCATTTTCAGGTGGAGAAAAACACAATCCCGAAAGAGAAAGAAAAGGCTGCCGCGCCAACACTGAGGCTTCAAACTTGATGAAAACAGTGTCTCCCATAGTGGAGTAGGGGCTGCTTGTGGTTATTAGGCCTTTGCAAGCTCTCCGAAGTGTGTGCGCAGCAGGAGAGACAAATCCATGTTTTTATGCCTTCTTTGGCATTTTCAGGTGGAGAAAAACACAATCCCGAAAGAGAAAGAAAAGGCTGCCGCGCCAACACTGAGGCTTCAAACTTGATGAAAACAGTGTCTCCCATAGTGGAGTAGGGGCTGCTTGTGGTTATTAGGCCTTTGCAAGCTCTCCGAAGTGTGTGCGCGGCAGGAGAGACAAATCAATGTTTTCGCGCCTTTTTTGCCATTTCCAGGTCGAAAAACACACAGGCCCCAAAAATAAAGAAATGGCTGTCCAGCCAAAACTGAGGCTTCAAACTTGATGAAAACAGTGTCTCCCATATTGGAGTAGGGGCTGCTTGTGGTTATTAGGCATTTGCAAGCTCTCCGAAGTGTGTGCGCGGCAGGAGAGACAAATCCATGTTTTCGCGCCTTTTTTGCGATTTCAAGGTCGAAAAACACATAGGCCCCAAAATGAAAGAAACGGCTGCCGCGCCAAAACTATGGCTTCAAACTTGATGAAAACAGTCTCTCCCATAATAACTCACGGGCTGCTTGTGTTTTTTAGGCCTTTGCAAGCTCTCCGAAGTGTGTGCGCGGCAGGAGAGACAAATCAATGTTTTCGCGCCTTTTTTGCCATTTCCAGGTCGAAAAACACACAGGCCCCAAAAATAAAGAAATGGCTGTCCAGCCAAAACTGAGGCTTCAAACTTGATGAAAACAGTGTCTCCCATATTGGAGTAGGGGCTGCTTGTGGTTATTAGGCATTTGCAAGCTCTCCGAAGTGTGTGCGCGGCAGGAGAGACAAATCCATGTTTTCGCGCCTTTTTTGCGATTTCAAGGTCGAAAAACACATAGGCCCCAAAATGAAAGAAACGGCTGCCGCGCCAAAACTATGGCTTCAAACTTGATGAAAACAGTCTCTCCCATAATAACTCACGGGCTGCTTGTGTTTTTTAGGCCTTTGCACGCTATCAGAAGTGTGTGCGCGGCAGGAGAGACAAATCCATGTTTTCGCGCCTTTTTTGCCATTTCCAGGTCGAAGAAAACAAAGGCCCCAAAAATAAAGAAACGGCTGTCCAGCCAAAACTGAGGCTTCAAACTTGATTAAAACAGTCTCTCAGACAATAACTCAAGGGCCGCTTGTGTTTTTTAGGCCTTCGCAAGCTATCGGAAGTGTGTGCGCGGCAGGAGAGACAAATCCATGTTTTCGCGCCTTTTTTACGATTTCAAGGTCGAAAAACACATAGGCCCCAAAATGAAAGAAACGGCTGCCGCGCCAAAACTATGGCTTCAAACTTGATGAAAACATTCTCTCCCACAATAACTCAAGGGCAGCTTGTGTTTTTTAGGCCTTCGCAAGCTATCGGAAGTGTGTGCGCGGCAGGAGAGACAAATCAATGTTTTCGCGCCTTTTTTGCCATTTCCAGGTCGAAAAACACACAGGCCCCAAAAATAAAGAAATGGCTGTCCAGCCAAAACTGAGGCTTCAAACTTGATGAAAACAGTGTCTCCTATATTGGAGTAGGGGCTGCTTGTGGTTATTAGGCATTTGCAAGCTCTCCGAAGTGTGTGCGCAGCAGGAGAGACAAATCCATGTTTTTATGCCTTCTTTGGCATTTTCAGGTGGAGAAAAACACAATCCCGAAAGAAAAAGAAAAGGCTGCCGCGCCAACACTGAGGCTTCAAACTTGATGAAAACAGTGTCTCCCATAGTGGAGTAGGGGCTGCTTGTGGTTATTAGGCCTTTGCAAGCTCTCCGAAGTGTGTGCGCGGCAGGAGAGACAAATCAATGTTTTCGCGCCTTTTTTGCCATTTCCAGGTCGAAAAACACACAGGCCCCAAAAATAAAGAAATGGCTGTCCAGCCAAAACTGAGGCTTCAAACTTGATGAAAACAGTGTCTCCCATATTGGAGTAGGGGCTGCTTGTGGTTATTAGGCATTTGCAAGCTCTCCGAAGTGTGTGCGCAGCAGGAGAGACAAATCCATGTTTTTATGCCTTCTTTGGCATTTTCAGGTGGAGAAAAACACAATCCCGAAAGAGAAAGAAAAGGCTGCCGCGCCAACACTGAGGCTTCAAACTTGATGAAAACAGTGTCTCCCATAATGGAGTAGGGGCTGCTTGTGGTTATTAGGCATTTGCAAGCTCTCCGAAGTGTGTGCGCAGCAGGAGAGACAAATCCATGTTTTTATGCCTTCTTTGGCATTTTCAGGTGGAGAAAAACACAATCCCGAAAGAGAAAGAAAAGGCTGCCGCGCCAACACTGAGGCTTCAAACTTGATGAAAACAGTGTCTCCCATAGTGGAGTAGGGGCTGCTTGTGGTTATTAGGCCTTTGCAAGCTCTCCGAAGTGTGTGCGCAGCAGGAGAGACAAATCCATGTTTTTATGCCTTCTTTGGCATTTTCAGGTGGAGAAAAACACAATCCCGAAAGAGAAAGAAAAGGCTGCCGCGCCAACACTGAGGCTTCAAACTTGATGAAAACAGTGTCTCCCATAGTGGAGTAGGGGCTGCTTGTGGTTATTAGGCCTTTGCAAGCTCTCCGAAGTGTGTGCGCGGCAGGAGAGACAAATCAATGTTTTCGCGCCTTTTTTGCCATTTCCAGGTCGAAAAACACACAGGCCCCAAAAATAAAGAAATGGCTGTCCAGCCAAAACTGAGGCTTCAAACTTGATGAAAACAGTGTCTCCCATATTGGAGTAGGGGCTGCTTGTGGTTATTAGGCATTTGCAAGCTCTCCGAAGTGTGTGCGCAGCAGGAGAGACAAATCCATGTTTTTATGCCTTCTTTGGCATTTTCAGGTGGAGAAAAACACAATCCCGAAAGAGAAAGAAAAGGCTGCCGCGCCAACACTGAGGCTTCAAACTTGATGAAAACAGTGTCTCCCATAATGGAGTAGGGGCTGCTTGTGGTTATTAGGCATTTGCAAGCTCTCCGAAGTGTGTGCGCAGCAGGAGAGACAAATCCATGTTTTTATGCCTTCTTTGGCATTTTCAGGTGGAGAAAAACACAATCCCGAAAGAGAAAGAAAAGGCTGCCGCGCCAACACTGAGGCTTCAAACTTGATGAAAACAGTGTCTCCCATAGTGGAGTAGGGGCTGCTTGTGGTTATTAGGCCTTTGCAAGCTCTCCGAAGTGTGTGCGCAGCAGGAGAGACAAATCCATGTTTTTATGCCTTCTTTGGCATTTTCAGGTGGAGAAAAACACAATCCCGAAAGAGAAAGAAAAGGCTGCCGCGCCAACACTGAGGCTTCAAACTTGATGAAAACAGTGTCTCCCATATTGGAGTAGGGGCTGCTTGTGGTTATTAGGCATTTGCAAGCTCTCCGAAGTGTGTGCGCAGCAGGAGAGACAAATCCATGTTTTTATGCCTTCTTTGGCATTTTCAGGTGGAGAAAAACACAATCCCGAAAGAGAAAGAAAAGGCTGCCGCGCCAACACTGAGGCTTCAAACTTGATGAAAACAGTGTCTCCCATAGTGGAGTAGGGGCTGCTTGTGGTTATTAGGCCTTTGCAAGCTCTCCGAAGTGTGTGCGCAGCAGGAGAGACAAATCCATGTTTTTATGCCTTCTTTGGCATTTTCAGGTGGAGAAAAACACAATCCCGAAAGAGAAAGAAAAGGCTGCCGCGCCAACACTGAGGCTTCAAACTTGATGAAAACAGTGTCTCCCATATTGGAGTAGGGGCTGCTTGTGGTTATTAGGCATTTGCAAGCTCTCCGAAGTGTGTGCGCAGCAGGAGAGACAAATCCATGTTTTTATGCCTTCTTTGGCATTTTCAGGTGGAGAAAAACACAATCCCGAAAGAGAAAGAAAAGGCTGCCGCGCCAACACTGAGGCTTCAAACTTGATGAAAACAGTGTCTCCCATAGTGGAGTAGGGGCTGCTTGTGGTTATTAGGCCTTTGCAAGCTCTCCGAAGTGTGTGCGCGGCAGGAGAGACAAATCAATGTTTTCGCGCCTTTTTTGCCATTTCCAGGTCGAAAAACACACAGGCCCCAAAAATAAAGAAATGGCTGTCCAGCCAAAACTGAGGCTTCAAACTTGATGAAAACAGTGTCTCCCATATTGGAGTAGGGGCTGCTTGTGGTTATTAGGCATTTGCAAGCTCTCCGAAGTGTGTGCGCGGCAGGAGAGACAAATCCATGTTTTCGCGCCTTTTTTGCGATTTCAAGGTCGAAAAACACATAGGCCCCAAAATGAAAGAAACGGCTGCCGCGCCAAAACTATGGCTTCAAACTTGATGAAAACAGTCTCTCCCATAATAACTCACGGGCTGCTTGTGTTTTTTAGGCCTTTGCAAGCTCTCCGAAGTGTGTGCGCGGCAGGAGAGACAAATCAATGTTTTCGCGCCTTTTTTGCCATTTCCAGGTCGAAAAACACACAGGCCCCAAAAATAAAGAAATGGCTGTCCAGCCAAAACTGAGGCTTCAAACTTGATGAAAACAGTGTCTCCCATATTGGAGTAGGGGCTGCTTGTGGTTATTAGGCATTTGCAAGCTCTCCGAAGTGTGTGCGCGGCAGGAGAGACAAATCCATGTTTTCGCGCCTTTTTTGCGATTTCAAGGTCGAAAAACACATAGGCCCCAAAATGAAAGAAACGGCTGCCGCGCCAAAACTATGGCTTCAAACTTGATGAAAACAGTCTCTCCCATAATAACTCACGGGCTGCTTGTGTTTTTTAGGCCTTTGCACGCTATCAGAAGTGTGTGCGCGGCAGGAGAGACAAATCCATGTTTTCGCGCCTTTTTTGCCATTTCCAGGTCGAAGAAAACAAAGGCCCCAAAAATAAAGAAACGGCTGTCCAGCCAAAACTGAGGCTTCAAACTTGATTAAAACAGTCTCTCAGACAATAACTCAAGGGCCGCTTGTGTTTTTTAGGCCTTCGCAAGCTATCGGAAGTGTGTGCGCGGCAGGAGAGACAAATCCATGTTTTCGCGCCTTTTTTACGATTTCAAGGTCGAAAAACACATAGGCCCCAAAATGAAAGAAACGGCTGCCGCGCCAAAACTATGGCTTCAAACTTGATGAAAACATTCTCTCCCACAATAACTCAAGGGCAGCTTGTGTTTTTTAGGCCTTCGCAAGCTATCGGAAGTGTGTGCACGGCAGGAGAGACAAATCAATGTTTTCGCGCCTTTTTTGCCATTTCCAGGTCGAAAAACACACAGGCCCCAAAAATAAAGAAATGGCTGTCCAGCCAAAACTGAGGCTTCAAACTTGATGAAAACAGTGTCTCCTATATTGGAGTAGGGGCTGCTTGTGGTTATTAGGCATTTGCAAGCTCTCCGAAGTGTGTGCGCAGCAGGAGAGACAAATCCATGTTTTTATGCCTTCTTTGGCATTTTCAGGTGGAGAAAAACACAATCCCGAAAGAAAAAGAAAAGGCTGCCGCGCCAACACTGAGACTTCAAACTTGATGAAAACAGTGTCTCCCATAGTGGAGTAGGGGCTGCTTGTGGTTATTAGGCCTTTGCAAGCTCTCCGAAGTGTGTGCGCGGCAGGAGAGACAAATCAATGTTTTCGCGCCTTTTTTGCCATTTCCAGGTCGAAAAACACACAGGCCCCAAAAATAAAGAAATGGCTGTCCAGCCAAAACTGAGGCTTCAAACTTGATGAAAACAGTGTCTCCCATATTGGAGTAGGGGCTGCTTGTGGTTATTAGGCATTTGCAAGCTCTCCGAAGTGTGTGCGCAGCAGGAGAGACAAATCCATGTTTTTATGCCTTCTTTGGCATTTTCAGGTGGAGAAAAACACAATCCCGAAAGAGAAAGAAAAGGCTGCCGCGCCAACACTGAGGCTTCAAACTTGATGAAAACAGTGTCTCCCATAATGGAGTAGGGGCTGCTTGTGGTTATTAGGCATTTGCAAGCTCTCCGAAGTGTGTGCGCAGCAGGAGAGACAAATCCATGTTTTTATGCCTTCTTTGGCATTTTCAGGTGGAGAAAAACACAATCCCGAAAGAGAAAGAAAAGGCTGCCGCGCCAACACTGAGGCTTCAAACTTGATGAAAACAGTGTCTCCCATAGTGGAGTAGGGGCTGCTTGTGGTTATTAGGCCTTTGCAAGCTCTCCGAAGTGTGTGCGCAGCAGGAGAGACAAATCCATGTTTTTATGCCTTCTTTGGCATTTTCAGGTGGAGAAAAACACAATCCCGAAAGAGAAAGAAAAGGCTGCCGCGCCAACACTGAGGCTTCAAACTTGATGAAAACAGTGTCTCCCATATTGGAGTAGGGGCTGCTTGTGGTTATTAGGCATTTGCAAGCTCTCCGAAGTGTGTGCGCAGCAGGAGAGACAAATCCATGTTTTTATGCCTTCTTTGGCATTTTCAGGTGGAGAAAAACACAATCCCGAAAGAGAAAGAAAAGGCTGCCGCGCCAACACTGAGGCTTCAAACTTGATGAAAACAGTGTCTCCCATAGTGGAGTAGGGGCTGCTTGTGGTTATTAGGCCTTTGCAAGCTCTCCGAAGTGTGTGCGCAGCAGGAGAGACAAATCCATGTTTTTATGCCTTCTTTGGCATTTTCAGGTGGAGAAAAACACAATCCCGAAAGAGAAAGAAAAGGCTGCCGCGCCAACACTGAGGCTTCAAACTTGATGAAAACAGTGTCTCCCATATTGGAGTAGGGGCTGCTTGTGGTTATTAGGCATTTGCAAGCTCTCCGAAGTGTGTGCGCAGCAGGAGAGACAAATCCATGTTTTTATGCCTTCTTTGGCATTTTCAGGTGGAGAAAAACACAATCCCGAAAGAGAAAGAAAAGGCTGCCGCGCCAACACTGAGGCTTCAAACTTGATGAAAACAGTGTCTCCCATAGTGGAGTAGGGGCTGCTTGTGGTTATTAGGCCTTTGCAAGCTCTCCGAAGTGTGTGCGCGGCAGGAGAGACAAATCAATGTTTTCGCGCCTTTTTTGCCATTTCCAGGTCGAAAAACACACAGGCCCCAAAAATAAAGAAATGGCTGTCCAGCCAAAACTGAGGCTTCAAACTTGATGAAAACAGTGTCTCCCATATTGGAGTAGGGGCTGCTTGTGGTTATTAGGCATTTGCAAGCTCTCCGAAGTGTGTGCGCGGCAGGAGAGACAAATCCATGTTTTCGCGCCTTTTTTGCGATTTCAAGGTCGAAAAACACATAGGCCCCAAAATGAAAGAAACGGCTGCCGCGCCAAAACTATGGCTTCAAACTTGATGAAAACAGTCTCTCCCATAATAACTCACGGGCTGCTTGTGTTTTTTAGGCCTTTGCAAGCTCTCCGAAGTGTGTGCGCGGCAGGAGAGACAAATCAATGTTTTCGCGCCTTTTTTGACATTTCCAGGTCGAAAAACACACAGGCCCCAAAAATAAAGAAATGGCTGTCCAGCCAAAACTGAGGCTTCAAACTTGATGAAAACAGTGTCTCCCATATTGGAGTAGGGGCTGCTTGTGGTTATTAGGCATTTGCAAGCTCTCCGAAGTGTGTGCGCGGCAGGAGAGACAAATCCATGTTTTCGCGCCTTTTTTGCGATTTCAAGGTCGAAAAACACATAGGCCCCAAAATGAAAGAAACGGCTGCCGCGCCAAAACTATGGCTTCAAACTTGATGAAAACAGTCTCTCCCATAATAACTCACGGGCTGCTTGTGTTTTTTAGGCCTTTGCACGCTATCAGAAGTGTGTGCGCGGCAGGAGAGACAAATCCATGTTTTCGCGCCTTTTTTGCCATTTCCAGGTCGAAGAAAACAAAGGCCCCAAAAATAAAGAAACGGCTGTCCAGCGAAAACTGAGGCTTCAAACTTGATTAAAACAGTCTCTCAGACAATAACTCAAGGGCCGCTTGTGTTTTTTAGGCCTTCGCAAGCTATCGGAAGTGTGTGCGCGGCAGGAGAGACAAATCCATGTTTTCGCGCCTTTTTTACGATTTCAAGGTCGAAAAACACATAGGCCCCAAAATGAAAGAAACGGCTGCCGCGCCAAAACTATGGCTTCAAACTTGATGAAAACATTCTCTCCCACAATAACTCAAGGGCAGCTTGTGTTTTTTAGGCCTTCGCAAGCTATCGGAAGTGTGTGCGCGGCAGGAGAGACAAATCAATGTTTTCGCGCCTTTTTTGCCATTTCCAGGTCGAAAAACACACAGGCCCCAAAAATAAAGAAATGGCTGTCCAGCCAAAACTGAGGCTTCAAACTTGATGAAAACAGTGTCTCCTATATTGGAGTAGGGGCTGCTTGTGGTTATTAGGCATTTGCAAGCTCTCCGAAGTGTGTGCGCAGCAGGAGAGACAAATCCATGTTTTTATGCCTTCTTTGGCATTTTCAGGTGGAGAAAAACACAATCCCGAAAGAAAAAGAAAAGGCTGCCGCGCCAACACTGAGGCTTCAAACTTGATGAAAACAGTGTCTCCCATAGTGGAGTAGGGGCTGCTTGTGGTTATTAGGCCTTTGCAAGCTCTCCGAAGTGTGTGCGCGGCAGGAGAGACAAATCAATGTTTTCGCGCCTTTTTTGCCATTTCCAGGTCGAAAAACACACAGGCCCCAAAAATAAAGAAATGGCTGTCCAGCCAAAACTGAGGCTTCAAACTTGATGAAAACAGTGTCTCCCATATTGGAGTAGGGGCTGCTTGTGGTTATTAGGCATTTGCAAGCTCTCCGAAGTGTGTGCGCGGCAGGAGAGACAAATCCATGTTTTCGCGCCTTTTTTGCGATTTCAAGGTCGAAAAACACATAGGCCCCAAAATGAAAGAAACGGCTGCCGCGCCAAAACTATGGCTTCAAACTTGATGAAAACAGTCTCTCCCATAATAACTCACGGGCTGCTTGTGTTTTTTAGGCCTTTGCACGCTATCAGAAGTGTGTGCGCGGCAGGAGAGACAAATCCATGTTTTCGCGCCTTTTTTGCCATTTCCAGGTCGAAGAAAACAAAGGCCCCAAAAATAAAGAAACGGCTGTCCAGCGAAAACTGAGGCTTCAAACTTGATTAAAACAGTCTCTCAGACAATAACTCAAGGGCCGCTTGTGTTTTTTAGGCCTTCGCAAGCTATCGGAAGTGTGTGCGCGGCAGGAGAGACAAATCCATGTTTTCGCGCCTTTTTTACGATTTCAAGGTCGAAAAACACATAGGCCCCAAAATGAAAGAAACGGCTGCCGCGCCAAAACTATGGCTTCAAACTTGATGAAAACATTCTCTCCCACAATAACTCAAGGGCAGCTTGTGTTTTTTAGGCCTTCGCAAGCTATCGGAAGTGTGTGCGCGGCAGGAGAGACAAATCAATGTTTTCGCGCCTTTTTTGCCATTTCCAGGTCGAAAAACACACAGGCCCCAAAAATAAAGAAATGGCTGTCCAGCCAAAACTGAGGCTTCAAACTTGATGAAAACAGTGTCTCCTATATTGGAGTAGGGGCTGCTTGTGGTTATTAGGCATTTGCAAGCTCTCCGAAGTGTGTGCGCAGCAGGAGAGACAAATCCATGTTTTTATGCCTTCTTTGGCATTTTCAGGTGGAGAAAAACACAATCCCGAAAGAAAAAGAAAAGGCTGCCGCGCCAACACTGAGGCTTCAAACTTGATGAAAACAGTGTCTCCCATAGTGGAGTAGGGGCTGCTTGTGGTTATTAGGCCTTTGCAAGCTCTCCGAAGTGTGTGCGCGGCAGGAGAGACAAATCAATGTTTTCGCGCCTTTTTTGCCATTTCCAGGTCGAAAAACACACAGGCCCCAAAAATAAAGAAATGGCTGTCCAGCCAAAACTGAGGCTTCAAACTTGATGAAAACAGTGTCTCCCATATTGGAGTAGGGGCTGCTTGTGGTTATTAGGCATTTGCAAGCTCTCCGAAGTGTGTGCGCAGCAGGAGAGACAAATCCATGTTTTTATGCCTTCTTTGGCATTTTCAGGTGGAGAAAAACACAATCCCGAAAGAGAAAGAAAAGGCTGCCGCGCCAACACTGAGGCTTCAAACTTGATGAAAACAGTGTCTCCCATAATGGAGTAGGGGCTGCTTGTGGTTATTAGGCATTTGCAAGCTCTCCGAAGTGTGTGCGCAGCAGGAGAGACAAATCCATGTTTTTATGCCTTCTTTGGCATTTTCAGGTGGAGAAAAACACAATCCCGAAAGAGAAAGAAAAGGCTGCCGCGCCAACACTGAGGCTTCAAACTTGATGAAAACAGTGTCTCCCATAGTGGAGTAGGGGCTGCTTGTGGTTATTAGGCCTTTGCAAGCTCTCCGAAGTGTGTGCGCAGCAGGAGAGACAAATCCATGTTTTTATGCCTTCTTTGGCATTTTCAGGTGGAGAAAAACACAATCCCGAAAGAGAAAGAAAAGGCTGCCGCGCCAACACTGAGGCTTCAAACTTGATGAAAACAGTGTCTCCCATAATGGAGTAGGGGCTGCTTGTGGTTATTAGGCATTTGCAAGCTCTCCGAAGTGTGTGCGCAGCAGGAGAGACAAATCCATGTTTTTATGCCTTCTTTGGCATTTTCAGGTGGAGAAAAACACAATCCCGAAAGAGAAAGAAAAGGCTGCCGCGCCAACACTGAGGCTTCAAACTTGATGAAAACAGTGTCTCCCATAGTGGAGTAGGGGCTGCTTGTGGTTATTAGGCCTTTGCAAGCTCTCCGAAGTGTGTGCGCAGCAGGAGAGACAAATCCATGTTTTTATGCCTTCTTTGGCATTTTCAGGTGGAGAAAAACACAATCCCGAAAGAGAAAGAAAAGGCTGCCGCGCCAACACTGAGGCTTCAAACTTGATGAAAACAGTGTCTCCCATATTGGAGTAGGGGCTGCTTGTGGTTATTAGGCATTTGCAAGCTCTCCGAAGTGTGTGCGCAGCAGGAGAGACAAATCCATGTTTTTATGCCTTCTTTGGCATTTTCAGGTGGAGAAAAACACAATCCCGAAAGAGAAAGAAAAGGCTGCCGCGCCAACACTGAGGCTTCAAACTTGATGAAAACAGTGTCTCCCATAGTGGAGTAGGGGCTGCTTGTGGTTATTAGGCCTTTGCAAGCTCTCCGAAGTGTGTGCGCGGCAGGAGAGACAAATCAATGTTTTCGCGCCTTTTTTGCCATTTCCAGGTCGAAAAACACACAGGCCCCAAAAATAAAGAAATGGCTGTCCAGCCAAAACTGAGGCTTCAAACTTGATGAAAACAGTGTCTCCCATATTGGAGTAGGGGCTGCTTGTGGTTATTAGGCATTTGCAAGCTCTCCGAAGTGTGTGCGCGGCAGGAGAGACAAATCCATGTTTTCGCGCCTTTTTTGCGATTTCAAGGTCGAAAAACACATAGGCCCCAAAATGAAAGAAACGGCTGCCGCGCCAAAACTATGGCTTCAAACTTGATGAAAACAGTCTCTCCCATAATAACTCACGGGCTGCTTGTGTTTTTTAGGCCTTTGCAAGCTCTCCGAAGTGTGTGCGCGGCAGGAGAGACAAATCAATGTTTTCGCGCCTTTTTTGCCATTTCCAGGTCGAAAAACACACAGGCCCCAAAAATAAAGAAATGGCTGTCCAGCCAAAACTGAGGCTTCAAACTTGATGAAAACAGTGTCTCCCATATTGGAGTAGGGGCTGCTTGTGGTTATTAGGCATTTGCAAGCTCTCCGAAGTGTGTGCGCGGCAGGAGAGACAAATCCATGTTTTCGCGCCTTTTTTGCGATTTCAAGGTCGAAAAACACATAGGCCCCAAAATGAAAGAAACGGCTGCCGCGCCAAAACTATGGCTTCAAACTTGATGAAAACAGTCTCTCCCATAATAACTCACGGGCTGCTTGTGTTTTTTAGGCCTTTGCACGCTATCAGAAGTGTGTGCGCGGCAGGAGAGACAAATCCATGTTTTCGCGCCTTTTTTGCCATTTCCAGGTCGAAGAAAACAAAGGCCCCAAAAATAAAGAAACGGCTGTCCAGCCAAATCTGAGGCTTCAAACTTGATTAAAACAGTCTCTCAGACAATAACTCAAGGGCCGCTTGTGTTTTTTAGGCCTTCGCAAGCTATCGGAAGTGTGTGCGCGGCAGGAGAGACAAATCCATGTTTTCGCGCCTTTTTTACGATTTCAAGGTCGAAAAACACATAGGCCCCAAAATGAAAGAAACGGCTGCCGCGCCAAAACTATGGCTTCAAACTTGATGAAAACATTCTCTCCCACAATAACTCAAGGGCAGCTTGTGTTTTTTAGGCCTTCGCAAGCTATCGGAAGTGTGTGCGCGGCAGGAGAGACAAATCAATGTTTTCGCGCCTTTTTTGCCATTTCCAGGTCGAAAAACACACAGGCCCCAAAAATAAAGAAATGGCTGTCCAGCCAAAACTGAGGCTTCAAACTTGATGAAAACAGTGTCTCCTATATTGGAGTAGGGGCTGCTTGTGGTTATTAGGCATTTGCAAGCTCTCCGAAGTGTGTGCGCAGCAGGAGAGACAAATCCATGTTTTTATGCCTTCTTTGGCATTTTCAGGTGGAGAAAAACACAATCCCGAAAGAAAAAGAAAAGGCTGCCGCGCCAACACTGAGGCTTCAAACTTGATGAAAACAGTGTCTCCCATAGTGGAGTAGGGGCTGCTTGTGGTTATTAGGCCTTTGCAAGCTCTCCGAAGTGTGTGCGCGGCAGGAGAGACAAATCAATGTTTTCGCGCCTTTTTTGCCATTTCCAGGTCGAAAAACACACAGGCCCCAAAAATAAAGAAATGGCTGTCCAGCCAAAACTGAGGCTTCAAACTTGATGAAAACAGTGTCTCCCATATTGGAGTAGGGGCTGCTTGTGGTTATTAGGCATTTGCAAGCTCTCCGAAGTGTGTGCGCAGCAGGAGAGACAAATCCATGTTTTTATGCCTTCTTTGGCATTTTCAGGTGGAGAAAAACACAATCCCGAAAGAGAAAGAAAAGGCTGCCGCGCCAACACTGAGGCTTCAAACTTGATGAAAACAGTGTCTCCCATAGTGGAGTAGGGGCTGCTTGTGGTTATTAGGCCTTTGCAAGCTCTCCGAAGTGTGTGCGCAGCAGGAGAGACAAATCCATGTTTTTATGCCTTCTTTGGCATTTTCAGGTGGAGAAAAACACAATCCCGAAAGAGAAAGAAAAGGCTGCCGCGCCAACACTGAGGCTTCAAACTTGATGAAAACAGTGTCTCCCATAGTGGAGTAGGGGCTGCTTGTGGTTATTAGGCCTTTGCAAGCTCTCCGAAGTGTGTGCGCGGCAGGAGAGACAAATCAATGTTTTCGCGCCTTTTTTGCCATTTCCAGGTCGAAAAACACACAGGCCCCAAAAATAAAGAAATGGCTGTCCAGCCAAAACTGAGGCTTCAAACTTGATGAAAACAGTGTCTCCCATATTGGAGTAGGGGCTGCTTGTGGTTATTAGGCATTTGCAAGCTCTCCGAAGTGTGTGCGCGGCAGGAGAGACAAATCCATGTTTTCGCGCCTTTTTTGCGATTTCAAGGTCGAAAAACACATAGGCCCCAAAATGAAAGAAACGGCTGCCGCGCCAAAACTATGGCTTCAAACTTGATGAAAACAGTCTCTCCCATAATAACTCACGGGCTGCTTGTGTTTTTTAGGCCTTTGCAAGCTCTCCGAAGTGTGTGCGCGGCAGGAGAGACAAATCAATGTTTTCGCGCCTTTTTTGCCATTTCCAG
The DNA here is from genome assembly GCF_951799395.1 of Argentina silus. NCBI lineage: Eukaryota > Metazoa > Chordata > Actinopteri > Argentiniformes > Argentinidae > Argentina > Argentina silus. The sequence goes on from NW_028153183.1 coordinate 420,408, forward strand.
GTCGAAAAACACACAGGCCCCAAAAATAAAGAAATGGCTGTCCAGCCAAAACTGAGGCTTCAAACTTGATGAAAACAGTGTCTCCCATATTGGAGTAGGGGCTGCTTGTGGTTATTAGGCATTTGCAAGCTCTCCGAAGTGTGTGCGCGGCAGGAGAGACAAATCCATGTTTTCGCGCCTTTTTTGCGATTTCAAGGTCGAAAAACACATAGGCCCCAAAATGAAAGAAACGGCTGCCGCGCCAAAACTATGGCTTCAAACTTGATGAAAACAGTCTCTCCCATAATAACTCACGGGCTGCTTGTGTTTTTTAGGCCTTTGCAAGCTCTCCGAAGTGTGTGCGCGGCAGGAGAGACAAATCAATGTTTTCGCGCCTTTTTTGCCATTTCCAGGTCGAAAAACACACAGGCCCCAAAAATAAAGAAATGGCTGTCCAGCCAAAACTGAGGCTTCAAACTTGATGAAAACAGTGTCTCCCATATTGGAGTAGGGGCTGCTTGTGGTTATTAGGCATTTGCAAGCTCTCCGAAGTGTGTGCGCGGCAGGAGAGACAAATCCATGTTTTCGCGCCTTTTTTGCGATTTCAAGGTCGAAAAACACATAGGCCCCAAAATGAAAGAAACGGCTGCCGCGCCAAAACTATGGCTTCAAACTTGATGAAAACAGTCTCTCCCATAATAACTCACGGGCTGCTTGTGTTTTTTAGGCCTTTGCACGCTATCAGAAGTGTGTGCGCGGCAGGAGAGACAAATCCATGTTTTCGCGCCTTTTTTGCCATTTCCAGGTCGAAGAAAACAAAGGCCCCAAAAATAAAGAAACGGCTGTCCAGCCAAAACTGAGGCTTCAAACTTGATTAAAACAGTCTCTCAGACAATAACTCAAGGGCCGCTTGTGTTTTTTAGGCCTTCGCAAGCTATCGGAAGTGTGTGCGCGGCAGGAGAGACAAATCCATGTTTTCGCGCCTTTTTTACGATTTCAAGGTCGAAAAACACATAGGCCCCAAAATGAAAGAAACGGCTGCCGCGCCAAAACTATGGCTTCAAACTTGATGAAAACATTCTCTCCCACAATAACTCAAGGGCAGCTTGTGTTTTTTAGGCCTTCGCAAGCTATCGGAAGTGTGTGCGCGGCAGGAGAGACAAATCAATGTTTTCGCGCCTTTTTTGCCATTTCCAGGTCGAAAAACACACAGGCCCCAAAAATAAAGAAATGGCTGTCCAGCCAAAACTGAGGCTTCAAACTTGATGAAAACAGTGTCTCCCATATTGGAGTAGGGGCTGCTTGTGGTTATTAGGCATTTGCAAGCTCTCCGAAGTGTGTGCGCGGCAGGAGAGACAAATCCATGTTTTCGCGCCTTTTTTGCGATTTCAAGGTCGAAAAACACATAGGCCCCAAAATGAAAGAAACGGCTGCCGCGCCAAAACTATGGCTTCAAACTTGATGAAAACAGTCTCTCCCATAATAACTCACGGGCTGCTTGTGTTTTTTAGGCCTTTGCAAGCTCTCCGAAGTGTGTGCGCGGCAGGAGAGACAAATCAATGTTTTCGCGCCTTTTTTGCCATTTCCAGGTCGAAAAACACACAGGCCCCAAAAATAAAGAAATGGCTGTCCAGCCAAAACTGAGGCTTCAAACTTGATGAAAACAGTGTCTCCCATATTGGAGTAGGGGCTGCTTGTGGTTATTAGGCATTTGCAAGCTCTCCGAAGTGTGTGCGCGGCAGGAGAGACAAATCCATGTTTTCGCGCCTTTTTTGCGATTTCAAGGTCGAAAAACACATAGGCCCCAAAATGAAAGAAACGGCTGCCGCGCCAAAACTATGGCTTCAAACTTGATGAAAACAGTCTCTCCCATAATAACTCACGGGCTGCTTGTGTTTTTTAGGCCTTTGCACGCTATCAGAAGTGTGTGCGCGGCAGGAGAGACAAATCCATGTTTTCGCGCCTTTTTTGCCATTTCCAGGTCGAAGAAAACAAAGGCCCCAAAAATAAAGAAACGGCTGTCCAGCCAAAACTGAGGCTTCAAACTTGATTAAAACAGTCTCTCAGACAATAACTCAAGGGCCGCTTGTGTTTTTTAGGCCTTCGCAAGCTATCGGAAGTGTGTGCGCGGCAGGAGAGACAAATCCATGTTTTCGCGCCTTTTTTACGATTTCAAGGTCGAAAAACACATAGGCCCCAAAATGAAAGAAACGGCTGCCGCGCCAAAACTATGGCTTCAAACTTGATGAAAACATTCTCTCCCACAATAACTCAAGGGCAGCTTGTGTTTTTTAGGCCTTCGCAAGCTATCGGAAGTGTGTGCGCGGCAGGAGAGACAAATCAATGTTTTCGCGCCTTTTTTGCCATTTCCAGGTCGAAAAACACACAGGCCCCAAAAATAAAGAAATGGCTGTCCAGCCAAAACTGAGGCTTCAAACTTGATGAAAACAGTGTCTCCCATATTGGAGTAGGGGCTGCTTGTGGTTATTAGGCATTTGCAAGCTCTCCGAAGTGTGTGCGCGGCAGGAGAGACAAATCCATGTTTTCGCGCCTTTTTTGCGATTTCAAGGTCGAAAAACACATAGGCCCCAAAATGAAAGAAACGGCTGCCGCGCCAAAACTATGGCTTCAAACTTGATGAAAACAGTCTCTCCCATAATAACTCACGGGCTGCTTGTGTTTTTTAGGCCTTTGCAAGCTCTCCGAAGTGTGTGCGCGGCAGGAGAGACAAATCAATGTTTTCGCGCCTTTTTTGCCATTTCCAGGTCGAAAAACACACAGGCCCCAAAAATAAAGAAATGGCTGTCCAGCCAAAACTGAGGCTTCAAACTTGATGAAAACAGTGTCTCCCATATTGGAGTAGGGGCTGCTTGTGGTTATTAGGCATTTGCAAGCTCTCCGAAGTGTGTGCGCGGCAGGAGAGACAAATCCATGTTTTCGCGCCTTTTTTGCGATTTCAAGGTCGAAAAACACATAGGCCCCAAAATGAAAGAAACGGCTGCCGCGCCAAAACTATGGCTTCAAACTTGATGAAAACAGTCTCTCCCATAATAACTCACGGGCTGCTTGTGTTTTTTAGGCCTTTGCACGCTATCAGAAGTGTGTGCGCGGCAGGAGAGACAAATCCATGTTTTCGCGCCTTTTTTGCCATTTCCAGGTCGAAGAAAACAAAGGCCCCAAAAATAAAGAAACGGCTGTCCAGCCAAAACTGAGGCTTCAAACTTGATTAAAACAGTCTCTCAGACAATAACTCAAGGGCCGCTTGTGTTTTTTAGGCCTTCGCAAGCTATCGGAAGTGTGTGCGCGGCAGGAGAGACAAATCCATGTTTTCGCGCCTTTTTTACGATTTCAAGGTCGAAAAACACATAGGCCCCAAAATGAAAGAAACGGCTGCCGCGCCAAAACTATGGCTTCAAACTTGATGAAAACATTCTCTCCCACAATAACTCAAGGGCAGCTTGTGTTTTTTAGGCCTTCGCAAGCTATCGGAAGTGTGTGCGCGGCAGGAGAGACAAATCAATGTTTTCGCGCCTTTTTTGCCATTTCCAGGTCGAAAAACACACAGGCCCCAAAAATAAAGAAATGGCTGTCCAGCCAAAACTGAGGCTTCAAACTTGATGAAAACAGTGTCTCCCATATTGGAGTAGGGGCTGCTTGTGGTTATTAGGCATTTGCAAGCTCTCCGAAGTGTGTGCGCGGCAGGAGAGACAAATCCATGTTTTCGCGCCTTTTTTGCGATTTCAAGGTCGAAAAACACATAGGCCCCAAAATGAAAGAAACGGCTGCCGCGCCAAAACTATGGCTTCAAACTTGATGAAAACAGTCTCTCCCATAATAACTCACGGGCTGCTTGTGTTTTTTAGGCCTTTGCAAGCTCTCCGAAGTGTGTGCGCGGCAGGAGAGACAAATCAATGTTTTCGCGCCTTTTTTGCCATTTCCAGGTCGAAAAACACACAGGCCCCAAAAATAAAGAAATGGCTGTCCAGCCAAAACTGAGGCTTCAAACTTGATGAAAACAGTGTCTCCCATATTGGAGTAGGGGCTGCTTGTGGTTATTAGGCATTTGCAAGCTCTCCGAAGTGTGTGCGCGGCAGGAGAGACAAATCCATGTTTTCGCGCCTTTTTTGCGATTTCAAGGTCGAAAAACACATAGGCCCCAAAATGAAAGAAACGGCTGCCGCGCCAAAACTATGGCTTCAAACTTGATGAAAACAGTCTCTCCCATAATAACTCACGGGCTGCTTGTGTTTTTTAGGCCTTTGCAAGCTCTCCGAAGTGTGTGCGCGGCAGGAGAGACAAATCAATGTTTTCGCGCCTTTTTTGCCATTTCCAGGTCGAAAAACACACAGGCCCCAAAAATAAAGAAATGGCTGTCCAGCCAAAACTGAGGCTTCAAACTTGATGAAAACAGTGTCTCCCATATTGGAGTAGGGGCTGCTTGTGGTTATTAGGCATTTGCAAGCTCTCCGAAGTGTGTGCGCGGCAGGAGAGACAAATCCATGTTTTCGCGCCTTTTTTGCGATTTCAAGGTCGAAAAACACATAGGCCCCAAAATGAAAGAAACGGCTGCCGCGCCAAAACTATGGCTTCAAACTTGATGAAAACAGTCTCTCCCATAATAACTCACGGGCTGCTTGTGTTTTTTAGGCCTTTGCACGCTATCAGAAGTGTGTGCGCGGCAGGAGAGACAAATCCATGTTTTCGCGCCTTTTTTGCCATTTCCAGGTCGAAGAAAACAAAGGCCCCAAAAATAAAGAAACGGCTGTCCAGCCAAAACTGAGGCTTCAAACTTGATTAAAACAGTCTCTCAGACAATAACTCAAGGGCCGCTTGTGTTTTTTAGGCCTTCGCAAGCTATCGGAAGTGTGTGCGCGGCAGGAGAGACAAATCCATGTTTTCGCGCCTTTTTTACGATTTCAAGGTCGAAAAACACATAGGCCCCAAAATGAAAGAAACGGCTGCCGCGCCAAAACTATGGCTTCAAACTTGATGAAAACATTCTCTCCCACAATAACTCAAGGGCAGCTTGTGTTTTTTAGGCCTTCGCAAGCTATCGGAAGTGTGTGCGCGGCAGGAGAGACAAATCAATGTTTTCGCGCCTTTTTTGCCATTTCCAGGTCGAAAAACACACAGGCCCCAAAAATAAAGAAATGGCTGTCCAGCCAAAACTGAGGCTTCAAACTTGATGAAAACAGTGTCTCCTATATTGGAGTAGGGGCTGCTTGTGGTTATTAGGCATTTGCAAGCTCTCCGAAGTGTGTGCGCAGCAGGAGAGACAAATCCATGTTTTTATGCCTTCTTTGGCATTTTCAGGTGGAGAAAAACACAATCCCGAAAGAAAAAGAAAAGGCTGCCGCGCCAACACTGAGGCTTCAAACTTGATGAAAACAGTGTCTCCCATAGTGGAGTAGGGGCTGCTTGTGGTTATTAGGCCTTTGCAAGCTCTCCGAAGTGTGTGCGCGGCAGGAGAGACAAATCAATGTTTTCGCGCCTTTTTTGCCATTTCCAGGTCGAAAAACACACAGGCCCCAAAAATAAAGAAATGGCTGTCCAGCCAAAACTGAGGCTTCAAACTTGATGAAAACAGTGTCTCCCATATTGGAGTAGGGGCTGCTTGTGGTTATTAGGCATTTGCAAGCTCTCCGAAGTGTGTGCGCAGCAGGAGAGACAAATCCATGTTTTTATGCCTTCTTTGGCATTTTCAGGTGGAGAAAAACACAATCCCGAAAGAGAAAGAAAAGGCTGCCGCGCCAACACTGAGGCTTCAAACTTGATGAAAACAGTGTCTCCCATAGTGGAGTAGGGGCTGCTTGTGGTTATTAGGCCTTTGCAAGCTCTCCGAAGTGTGTGCGCAGCAGGAGAGACAAATCCATGTTTTTATGCCTTCTTTGGCATTTTCAGGTGGAGAAAAACACAATCCCGAAAGAGAAAGAAAAGGCTGCCGCGCCAACACTGAGGCTTCAAACTTGATGAAAACAGTGTCTCCCATATTGGAGTAGGGGCTGCTTGTGGTTATTAGGCATTTGCAAGCTCTCCGAAGTGTGTGCGCAGCAGGAGAGACAAATCCATGTTTTTATGCCTTCTTTGGCATTTTCAGGTGGAGAAAAACACAATCCCGAAAGAGAAAGAAAAGGCTGCCGCGCCAACACTGAGGCTTCAAACTTGATGAAAACAGTGTCTCCCATAGTGGAGTAGGGGCTGCTTGTGGTTATTAGGCCTTTGCAAGCTCTCCGAAGTGTGTGCGCAGCAGGAAAGACAAATCCATGTTTTTATGCCTTCTTTGGCATTTTCAGGTGGAGAAAAACACAATCCCGAAAGAGAAAGAAAAGGCTGCCGCGCCAACACTGAGGCTTCAAACTTGATGAAAACAGTGTCTCCCATATTGGAGTAGGGGCTGCTTGTGGTTATTAGGCATTTGCAAGCTCTCCGAAGTGTGTGCGCAGCAGGAGAGACAAATCCATGTTTTTATGCCTTCTTTGGCATTTTCAGGTGGAGAAAAACACAATCCCGAAAGAGAAAGAAAAGGCTGCCGCGCCAACACTGAGGCTTCAAACTTGATGAAAACAGTGTCTCCCATAGTGGAGTAGGGGCTGCTTGTGGTTATTAGGCCTTTGCAAGCTCTCCGAAGTGTGTGCGCAGCAGGAGAGACAAATCCATGTTTTTATGCCTTCTTTGGCATTTTCAGGTGGAGAAAAACACAATCCCGAAAGAGAAAGAAAAGGCTGCCGCGCCAACACTGAGGCTTCAAACTTGATGAAAACAGTGTCTCCCATATTGGAGTAGGGGCTGCTTGTGGTTATTAGGCATTTGCAAGCTCTCCGAAGTGTGTGCGCAGCAGGAGAGACAAATCCATGTTTTTATGCCTTCTTTGGCATTTTCAGGTGGAGAAAAACACAATCCCGAAAGAGAAAGAAAAGGCTGCCGCGCCAACACTGAGGCTTCAAACTTGATGAAAACAGTGTCTCCCATAGTGGAGTAGGGGCTGCTTGTGGTTATTAGGCCTTTGCAAGCTCTCCGAAGTGTGTGCGCGGCAGGAGAGACAAATCAATGTTTTCGCGCCTTTTTTGCCATTTCCAGGTCGAAAAACACACAGGCCCCAAAAATAAAGAAATGGCTGTCCAGCCAAAACTGAGGCTTCAAACTTGATGAAAACAGTGTCTCCCATATTGGAGTAGGGGCTGCTTGTGGTTATTAGGCATTTGCAAGCTCTCCGAAGTGTGTGCGCGGCAGGAGAGACAAATCCATGTTTTCGCGCCTTTTTTGCGATTTCAAGGTCGAAAAACACATAGGCCCCAAAATGAAAGAAACGGCTGCCGCGCCAAAACTATGGCTTCAAACTTGATGAAAACAGTCTCTCCCATAATAACTCACGGGCTGCTTGTGTTTTTTAGGCCTTTGCAAGCTCTCCGAAGTGTGTGCGCGGCAGGAGAGACAAATCAATGTTTTCGCGCCTTTTTTGCCATTTCCAGGTCGAAAAACACACAGGCCCCAAAAATAAAGAAATGGCTGTCCAGCCAAAACTGAGGCTTCAAACTTGATGAAAACAGTGTCTCCCATATTGGAGTAGGGGCTGCTTGTGGTTATTAGGCATTTGCAAGCTCTCCGAAGTGTGTGCGCGGCAGGAGAGACAAATCCATGTTTTCGCGCCTTTTTTGCGATTTCAAGGTCGAAAAACACATAGGCCCCAAAATGAAAGAAACGGCTGCCGCGCCAAAACTATGGCTTCAAACTTGATGAAAACAGTCTCTCCCATAATAACTCACGGGCTGCTTGTGTTTTTTAGGCCTTTGCACGCTATCAGAAGTGTGTGCGCGGCAGGAGAGACAAATCCATGTTTTCGCGCCTTTTTTGCCATTTCCAGGTCGAAGAAAACAAAGGCCCCAAAAATAAAGAAACGGCTGTCCAGCCAAAACTGAGGCTTCAAACTTGATTAAAACAGTCTCTCAGACAATAACTCAAGGGCCGCTTGTGTTTTTTAGGCCTTCGCAAGCTATCGGAAGTGTGTGCGCGGCAGGAGAGACAAATCCATGTTTTCGCGCCTTTTTTACGATTTCAAGGTCGAAAAACACATAGGCCCCAAAATGAAAGAAACGGCTGCCGCGCCAAAACTATGGCTTCAAACTTGATGAAAACATTCTCTCCCACAATAACTCAAGGGCAGCTTGTGTTTTTTAGGCCTTCGCAAGCTATCGGAAGTGTGTGCGCGGCAGGAGAGACAAATCAATGTTTTCGCGCCTTTTTTGCCATTTCCAGGTCGAAAAACACACAGGCCCCAAAAATAAAGAAATGGCTGTCCAGCCAAAACTGAGGCTTCAAACTTGATGAAAACAGTGTCTCCTATATTGGAGTAGGGGCTGCTTGTGGTTATTAGGCATTTGCAAGCTCTCCGAAGTGTGTGCGCAGCAGGAGAGACAAATCCATGTTTTTATGCCTTCTTTGGCATTTTCAGGTGGAGAAAAACACAATCCCGAAAGAAAAAGAAAAGGCTGCCGCGCCAACACTGAGGCTTCAAACTTGATGAAAACAGTGTCTCCCATAGTGGAGTAGGGGCTGCTTGTGGTTATTAGGCCTTTGCAAGCTCTCCGAAGTGTGTGCGCGGCAGGAGAGACAAATCAATGTTTTCGCGCCTTTTTTGCCATTTCCAGGTCGAAAAACACACAGGCCCCAAAAATAAAGAAATGGCTGTCCAGCCAAAACTGAGGCTTCAAACTTGATGAAAACAGTGTCTCCCATATTGGAGTAGGGGCTGCTTGTGGTTATTAGGCATTTGCAAGCTCTCCGAAGTGTGTGCGCAGCAGGAGAGACAAATCCATGTTTTTATGCCTTCTTTGGCATTTTCAGGTGGAGAAAAACACAATCCCGAAAGAGAAAGAAAAGGCTGCCGCGCCAACACTGAGGCTTCAAACTTGATGAAAACAGTGTCTCCCATAATGGAGTAGGGGCTGCTTGTGGTTATTAGGCATTTGCAAGCTCTCCGAAGTGTGTGCGCAGCAGGAGAGACAAATCCATGTTTTTATGCCTTCTTTGGCATTTTCAGGTGGAGAAAAACACAATCCCGAAAGAGAAAGAAAAGGCTGCCGCGCCAACACTGAGGCTTCAAACTTGATGAAAACAGTGTCTCCCATAGTGGAGTAGGGGCTGCTTGTGGTTATTAGGCCTTTGCAAGCTCTCCGAAGTGTGTGCGCAGCAGGAGAGACAAATCCATGTTTTTATGCCTTCTTTGGCATTTTCAGGTGGAGAAAAACACAATCCCGAAAGAGAAAGAAAAGGCTGCCGCGCCAACACTGAGGCTTCAAACTTGATGAAAACAGTGTCTCCCATATTGGAGTAGGGGCTGCTTGTGGTTATTAGGCATTTGCAAGCTCTCCGAAGTGTGTGCGCAGCAGGAGAGACAAATCCATGTTTTTATGCCTTCTTTGGCATTTTCAGGTGGAGAAAAACACAATCCCGAAAGAGAAAGAAAAGGCTGCCGCGCCAACACTGAGGCTTCAAACTTGATGAAAACAGTGTCTCCCATAGTGGAGTAGGGGCTGCTTGTGGTTATTAGGCCTTTGCAAGCTCTCCGAAGTGTGTGCGCAGCAGGAGAGACAAATCCATGTTTTTATGCCTTCTTTGGCATTTTCAGGTGGAGAAAAACACAATCCCGAAAGAGAAAGAAAAGGCTGCCGCGCCAACACTGAGGCTTCAAACTTGATGAAAACAGTGTCTCCCATATTGGAGTAGGGGCTGCTTGTGGTTATTAGGCATTTGCAAGCTCTCCGAAGTGTGTGCGCAGCAGGAGAGACAAATCCATGTTTTTATGCCTTCTTTGGCATTTTCAGGTGGAGAAAAACACAATCCCGAAAGAGAAAGAAAAGGCTGCCGCGCCAACACTGAGGCTTCAAACTTGATGAAAACAGTGTCTCCCATAGTGGAGTAGGGGCTGCTTGTGGTTATTAGGCCTTTGCAAGCTCTCCGAAGTGTGTGCGCAGCAGGAGAGACAAATCCATGTTTTTATGCCTTCTTTGGCATTTTCAGGTGGAGAAAAACACAATCCCGAAAGAGAAAGAAAAGGCTGCCGCGCCAACACTGAGGCTTCAAACTTGATGAAAACAGTGTCTCCCATATTGGAGTAGGGGCTGCTTGTGGTTATTAGGCATTTGCAAGCTCTCCGAAGTGTGTGCGCAGCAGGAGAGACAAATCCATGTTTTTATGCCTTCTTTGGCATTTTCAGGTGGAGAAAAACACAATCCCGAAAGAGAAAGAAAAGGCTGCCGCGCCAACACTGAGGCTTCAAACTTGATGAAAACAGTCTCTCCCATAATAACTCACGGGCTGCTTGTGTTTTTTAGGCCTTTGCACGCTATCGGAAGTGTGTGCGCGGCAGGAGAGACAAATCCATGTTTTCGCGCCTTTTTTGCGATTTCGGGATTGTGTTTTTCTCCACCTGAAAATGCCAAAGAAGGCATAAAAACATGGATTTGTCTCTCCTGCTGCGCACACACTTCGGAGAGCTTGCAAAGGCCTAATAACCACAAGCAGCCCCTACTCCACTATGGGAGACACTGTTTTCATCAAGTTTGAAGCCTCAGTGTTGGCGCGGCAGCCTTTTCTTTCTCTTTCGGGATTGTGTTTTTCTCCACCTGAAAATGCCAAAGAAGGCATAAAAACATGGATTTGTCTCTCCTGCTGCGCACACACTTCGGAGAGCTTGCAAATGCCTAATAACCACAAGCAGCCCCTACTCCAATATGGGAGACACTGTTTTCATCAAGTTTGAAGCCTCAGTGTTGGCGCGGCAGCCTTTTCTTTCTCTTTCGGGATTGTGTTTTTCTCCACCTGAAAATGCCAAAGAAGGCATAAAAACATGGATTTGTCTCTCCTGCTGCGCACACACTTCGGAGAGCTTGCAAAGGCCTAATAACCACAAGCAGCCCCTACTCCACTATGGGAGACACTGTTTTCATCAAGTTTGAAGCCTCAGTGTTGGCGCGGCAGCCTTTTCTTTCTCTTTCGGGATTGTGTTTTTCTCCACCTGAAAATGCCAAAGAAGGCATAAAAACATGGATTTGTCTCTCCTGCTGCGCACACACTTCGGAGAGCTTGCAAATGCCTAATAACCACAAGCAGCCCCTACTCCATTATGGGAGACACTGTTTTCATCAAGTTTGAAGCCTCAGTGTTGGCGCGGCAGCCTTTTCTTTCTCTTTCGGGATTGTGTTTTTCTCCACCTGAAAATGCCAAAGAAGGCATAAAAACATGGATTTGTCTCTCCTGCTGCGCACACACTTCGGAGAGCTTGCAAATGCCTAATAACCACAAGCAGCCCCTACTCCAATATGGGAGACACTGTTTTCATCAAGTTTGAAGCCTCAGTTTTGGCTGGACAGCCATTTCTTTATTTTTGGGGCCTGTGTGTTTTTCGACCTGGAAATGGCAAAAAAGGCGCGAAAACATTGATTTGTCTCTCCTGCCGCGCACACACTTCGGAGAGCTTGCAAAGGCCTAATAACCACAAGCAGCCCCTACTCCACTATGGGAGACACTGTTTTCATCAAGTTTGAAGCCTCAGTGTTGGCGCGGCAGCCTTTTCTTTTTCTTTCGGGATTGTGTTTTTCTCCACCTGAAAATGCCAAAGAAGGCATAAAAACATGGATTTGTCTCTCCTGCTGCGCACACACTTCGGAGAGCTTGCAAATGCCTAATAACCACAAGCAGCCCCTACTCCAATATAGGAGACACTGTTTTCATCAAGTTTGAAGCCTCAGTTTTGGCTGGACAGCCATTTCTTTATTTTTGGGGCCTGTGTGTTTTTCGACCTGGAAATGGCAAAAAAGGCGCGAAAACATTGATTTGTCTCTCCTGCCGCGCACACACTTCCGATAGCTTGCGAAGGCCTAAAAAACACAAGCTGCCCTTGAGTTATTGTGGGAGAGAATGTTTTCATCAAGTTTGAAGCCATAGTTTTGGCGCGGCAGCCGTTTCTTTCATTTTGGGGCCTATGTGTTTTTCGACCTTGAAATCGTAAAAAAGGCGCGAAAACATGGATTTGTCTCTCCTGCCGCGCACACACTTCCGATAGCTTGCGAAGGCCTAAAAAACACAAGCGGCCCTTGAGTTATTGTCTGAGAGACTGTTTTAATCAAGTTTGAAGCCTCAGTTTTGGCTGGACAGCCGTTTCTTTATTTTTGGGGCCTTTGTTTTCTTCGACCTGGAAATGGCAAAAAAGGCGCGAAAACATGGATTTGTCTCTCCTGCCGCGCACACACTTCTGATAGCGTGCAAAGGCCTAAAAAACACAAGCAGCCCGTGAGTTATTATGGGAGAGACTGTTTTCATCAAGTTTGAAGCCATAGTTTTGGCGCGGCAGCCGTTTCTTTCATTTTGGGGCCTATGTGTTTTTCGACCTTGAAATCGCAAAAAAGGCGCGAAAACATGGATTTGTCTCTCCTGCCGCGCACACACTTCGGAGAGCTTGCAAATGCCTAATAACCACAAGCAGCCCCTACTCCAATATGGGAGACACTGTTTTCATCAAGTTTGAAGCCTCAGTTTTGGCTGGACAGCCATTTCTTTATTTTTGGGGCCTGTGTGTTTTTCGACCTGGAAATGGCAAAAAAGGCGCGAAAACATTGATTTGTCTCTCCTGCCGCGCACACACTTCGGAGAGCTTGCAAAGGCCTAAAAAACACAAGCAGCCCGTGAGTTATTATGGGAGAGACTGTTTTCATCAAGTTTGAAGCCATAGTTTTGGCGCGGCAGCCGTTTCTTTCATTTTGGGGCCTATGTGTTTTTCGACCTTGAAATCGCAAAAAAGGCGCGAAAACATGGATTTGTCTCTCCTGCCGCGCACACACTTCGGAGAGCTTGCAAATGCCTAATAACCACAAGCAGCCCCTACTCCAATATGGGAGACACTGTTTTCATCAAGTTTGAAGCCTCAGTTTTGGCTGGACAGCCATTTCTTTATTTTTGGGGCCTGTGTGTTTTTCGACCTGGAAATGGCAAAAAAGGCGCGAAAACATTGATTTGTCTCTCCTGCCGCGCACACACTTCGGAGAGCTTGCAAAGGCCTAATAACCACAAGCAGCCCCTACTCCACTATGGGAGACACTGTTTTCATCAAGTTTGAAGCCTCAGTGTTGGCGCGGCAGCCTTTTCTTTCTCTTTCGGGATTGTGTTTTTCTCCACCTGAAAATGCCAAAGAAGGCATAAAAACATGGATTTGTCTCTCCTGCTGCGCACACACTTCGGAGAGCTTGCAAATGCCTAATAACCACAAGCAGCCCCTACTCCAATATGGGAGACACTGTTTTCATCAAGTTTGAAGCCTCAGTGTTGGCGCGGCAGCCTTTTCTTTCTCTTTCGGGATTGTGTTTTTCTCCACCTGAAAATGCCAAAGAAGGCATAAAAACATGGATTTGTCTCTCCTGCTGCGCACACACTTCGGAGAGCTTGCAAAGGCCTAATAACCACAAGCAGCCCCTACTCCACTATGGGAGACACTGTTTTCATCAAGTTTGAAGCCTCAGTGTTGGCGCGGCAGCCTTTTCTTTCTCTTTCGGGATTGTGTTTTTCTCCACCTGAAAATGCCAAAGAAGGCATAAAAACATGGATTTGTCTCTCCTGCTGCGCACACACTTCGGATAGCTTGCAAATGCCTAATAACCACAAGCAGCCCCTACTCCAATATGGGAGACACTGTTTTCATCAAGTTTGAAGCCTCAGTGTTGGCGCGGCAGCCTTTTCTTTCTCTTTCGGGATTGTGTTTTTCTCCACCTGAAAATGCCAAAGAAGGCATAAAAACATGGATTTGTCTTTCCTGCTGCGCACACACTTCGGAGAGCTTGCAAAGGCCTAATAACCACAAGCAGCCCCTACTCCACTATGGGAGACACTGTTTTCATCAAGTTTGAAGCCTCAGTGTTGGCGCGGCAGCCTTTTCTTTCTCTTTCGGGATTGTGTTTTTCTCCACCTGAAAATGCCAAAGAAGGCATAAAAACATGGATTTGTCTCTCCTGCTGCGCACACACTTCGGAGAGCTTGCAAATGCCTAATAACCACAAGCAGCCCCTACTCCAATATGGGAGACACTGTTTTCATCAAGTTTGAAGCCTCAGTGTTGGCGCGGCAGCCTTTTCTTTCTCTTTCGGGATTGTGTTTTTCTCCACCTGAAAATGCCAAAGAAGGCATAAAAACATGGATTTGTCTCTCCTGCTGCGCACACACTTCGGAGAGCTTGCAAAGGCCTAATAACCACAAGCAGCCCCTACTCCACTATGGGAGACACTGTTTTCATCAAGTTTGAAGCCTCAGTGTTGGCGCGGCAGCCTTTTCTTTCTCTTTCGGGATTGTGTTTTTCTCCACCTGAAAATGCCAAAGAAGGCATAAAAACATGGATTTGTCTCTCCTGCTGCGCACACACTTCGGAGAGCTTGCAAATGCCTAATAACCACAAGCAGCCCCTACTCCAATATGGGAGACACTGTTTTCATCAAGTTTGAAGCCTCAGTGTTGGCGCGGCAGCCTTTTCTTTCTCTTTCGGGATTGTGTTTTTCTCCACCTGAAAATGCCAAAGAAGGCATAAAAACATGGATTTGTCTCTCCTGCTGCGCACACACTTCGGAGAGCTTGCAAAGGCCTAATAACCACAAGCAGCCCCTACTCCACTATGGGAGACACTGTTTTCATCAAGTTTGAAGCCTCAGTGTTGGCGCGGCAGCCTTTTCTTTCTCTTTCGGGATTGTGTTTTTCTCCACCTGAAAATGCCAAAGAAGGCATAAAAACATGGATTTGTCTCTCCTGCTGCGCACACACTTCGGAGAGCTTGCAAATGCCTAATAACCACAAGCAGCCCCTACTCCATTATGGGAGACACTGTTTTCATCAAGTTTGAAGCCTCAGTGTTGGCGCGGCAGCCTTTTCTTTCTCTTTCGGGATTGTGTTTTTCTCCACCTGAAAATGCCAAAGAAGGCATAAAAACATGGATTTGTCTCTCCTGCTGCGCACACACTTCGGAGAGCTTGCAAATGCCTAATAACCACAAGCAGCCCCTACTCCAATATGGGAGACACTGTTTTCATCAAGTTTGAAGCCTCAGTTTTGGCTGGACAGCCATTTCTTTATTTTTGGGGCCTGTGTGTTTTTCGACCTGGAAATGGCAAAAAAGGCGCGAAAACATTGATTTGTCTCTCCTGCCGCGCACACACTTCGGAGAGCTTGCAAAGGCCTAATAACCACAAGCAGCCCCTACTCCACTATGGGAGACACTGTTTTCATCAAGTTTGAAGCCTCAGTGTTGGCGCGGCAGCCTTTTCTTTTTCTTTCGGGATTGTGTTTTTCTCCACCTGAAAATGCCAAAGAAGGCATAAAAACATGGATTTGTCTCTCCTGCTGCGCACACACTTCGGAGAGCTTGCAAATGCCTAATAACCACAAGCAGCCCCTACTCCAATATAGGAGACACTGTTTTCATCAAGTTTGAAGCCTCAGTTTTGGCTGGACAGCCATTTCTTTATTTTTGGGGCCTGTGTGTTTTTCGACCTGGAAATGGCAAAAAAGGCGCGAAAACATTGATTTGTCTCTCCTGCCGCGCACACACTTCCGATAGCTTGCGAAGGCCTAAAAAACACAAGCTGCCCTTGAGTTATTGTGGGAGAGAATGTTTTCATCAAGTTTGAAGCCATAGTTTTGGCGCGGCAGCCGTTTCTTTCATTTTGGGGCCTATGTGTTTTTCGACCTTGAAATCGTAAAAAAGGCGCGAAAACATGGATTTGTCTCTCCTGCCGCGCACACACTTCCGATAGCTTGCGAAGGCCTAAAAAACACAAGCGGCCCTTGAGTTATTGTCTGAGAGACTGTTTTAATCAAGTTTGAAGCCTCAGTTTTGGCTGGACAGCCGTTTCTTTATTTTTGGGGCCTTTGTTTTCTTCGACCTGGAAATGGCAAAAAAGGCGCGAAAACATGGATTTGTCTCTCCTGCCGCGCACACACTTCTGATAGCGTGCAAAGGCCTAAAAAACACAAGCAGCCCGTGAGTTATTATGGGAGAGACTGTTTTCATCAAGTTTGAAGCCATAGTTTTGGCGCGGCAGCCGTTTCTTTCATTTTGGGGCCTATGTGTTTTTCGACCTTGAAATCGCAAAAAAGGCGCGAAAACATGGATTTGTCTCTCCTGCCGCGCACACACTTCGGAGAGCTTGCAAATGCCTAATAACCACAAGCAGCCCCTACTCCAATATGGGAGACACTGTTTTCATCAAGTTTGAAGCCTCAGTTTTGGCTGGACAGCCATTTCTTTATTTTTGGGGCCTGTGTGTTTTTCGACCTGGAAATGGCAAAAAAGGCGCGAAAACATTGATTTGTCTCTCCTGCCGCGCACACACTTCGGAGAGCTTGCAAAGGCCTAAAAAACACAAGCAGCCCGTGAGTTATTATGGGAGAGACTGTTTTCATCAAGTTTGAAGCCATAGTTTTGGCGCGGCAGCCGTTTCTTTCATTTTGGGGCCTATGTGTTTTTCGACCTTGAAATCGCAAAAAAGGCGCGAAAACATGGATTTGTCTCTCCTGCCGCGCACACACTTCGGAGAGCTTGCAAATGCCTAATAACCACAAGCAGCCCCTACTCCAATATGGGAGACACTGTTTTCATCAAGTTTGAAGCCTCAGTTTTGGCTGGACAGCCATTTCTTTATTTTTGGGGCCTGTGTGTTTTTCGACCTGGAAATGGCAAAAAAGGCGCGAAAACATTGATTTGTCTCTCCTGCCGCGCACACACTTCGGAGAGCTTGCAAAGGCCTAATAACCACAAGCAGCCCCTACTCCACTATGGGAGACACTGTTTTCATCAAGTTTGAAGCCTCAGTGTTGGCGCGGCAGCCTTTTCTTTCTCTTTCGGGATTGTGTTTTTCTCCACCTGAAAATGCCAAAGAAGGCATAAAAACATGGATTTGTCTCTCCTGCTGCGCACACACTTCGGAGAGCTTGCAAATGCCTAATAACCACAAGCAGCCCCTACTCCAATATGGGAGACACTGTTTTCATCAAGTTTGAAGCCTCAGTGTTGGCGCGGCAGCCTTTTCTTTCTCTTTCGGGATTGTGTTTTTCTCCACCTGAAAATGCCAAAGAAGGCATAAAAACATGGATTTGTCTCTCCTGCTGCGCACACACTTCGGAGAGCTTGCAAAGGCCTAATAACCACAAGCAGCCCCTACTCCACTATGGGAGACACTGTTTTCATCAAGTTTGAAGCCTCAGTGTTGGCGCGGCAGCCTTTTCTTTCTCTTTCGGGATTGTGTTTTTCTCCACCTGAAAATGCCAAAGAAGGCATAAAAACATGGATTTGTCTCTCCTGCTGCGCACACACTTCGGAGAGCTTGCAAATGCCTAATAACCACAAGCAGCCCCTACTCCACTATGGGAGACACTGTTTTCATCAAGTTTGAAGCCTCAGTGTTGGCGCGGCAGCCTTTTCTTTCTCTTTCGGGATTGTGTTTTTCTCCACCTGAAAATGCCAAAGAAGGCATAAAAACATGGATTTGTCTCTCCTGCTGCGCACACACTTCGGAGAGCTTGCAAATGCCTAATAACCACAAGCAGCCCCTACTCCATTATGGGAGACACTGTTTTCATCAAGTTTGAAGCCTCAGTGTTGGCGCGGCAGCCTTTTCTTTCTCTTTCGGGATTGTGTTTTTCTCCACCTGAAAATGCCAAAGAAGGCATAAAAACATGGATTTGTCTCTCCTGCTGCGCACACACTTCGGAGAGCTTGCAAATGCCTAATAACCACAAGCAGCCCCTACTCCAATATGGGAGACACTGTTTTCATCAAGTTTGAAGCCTCAGTTTTGGCTGGACAGCCATTTCTTTATTTTTGGGGCCTGTGTGTTTTTCGACCTGGAAATGGCAAAAAAGGCGCGAAAACATTGATTTGTCTCTCCTGCCGCGCACACACTTCGGAGAGCTTGCAAAGGCCTAATAACCACAAGCAGCCCCTACTCCACTATGGGAGACACTGTTTTCATCAAGTTTGAAGCCTCAGTGTTGGCGCGGCAGCCTTTTCTTTCTCTTTCGGGATTGTGTTTTTCTCCACCTGAAAATGCCAAAGAAGGCATAAAAACATGGATTTGTCTCTCCTGCTGCGCACACACTTCGGAGAGCTTGCAAATGCCTAATAACCACAAGCAGCCCCTACTCCAATATGGGAGACACTGTTTTCATCAAGTTTGAAGCCTCAGTGTTGGCGCGGCAGCCTTTTCTTTCTCTTTCGGGATTGTGTTTTTCTCCACCTGAAAATGCCAAAGAAGGCATAAAAACATGGATTTGTCTCTCCTGCTGCGCACACACTTCGGAGAGCTTGCAAAGGCCTAATAACCACAAGCAGCCCCTACTCCACTATGGGAGACACTGTTTTCATCAAGTTTGAAGCCTCAGTGTTGGCGCGGCAGCCTTTTCTTTCTCTTTCGGGATTGTGTTTTTCTCCACCTGAAAATGCCAAAGAAGGCATAAAAACATGGATTTGTCTCTCCTGCTGCGCACACACTTCGGAGAGCTTGCAAATGCCTAATAACCACAAGCAGCCCCTACTCCAATATGGGAGACACTGTTTTCATCAAGTTTGAAGCCTCAGTGTTGGCGCGGCAGCCTTTTCTTTCTCTTTCGGGATTGTGTTTTTCTCCACCTGAAAATGCCAAAGAAGGCATAAAAACATGGATTTGTCTTTCCTGCTGCGCACACACTTCGGAGAGCTTGCAAAGGCCTAATAACCACAAGCAGCCCCTACTCCACTATGGGAGACACTGTTTTCATCAAGTTTGAAGCCTCAGTGTTGGCGCGGCAGCCTTTTCTTTCTCTTTCGGGATTGTGTTTTTCTCCACCTGAAAATGCCAAAGAAGGCATAAAAACATGGATTTGTCTCTCCTGCTGCGCACACACTTCGGAGAGCTTGCAAATGCCTAATAACCACAAGCAGCCCCTACTCCAATATGGGAGACACTGTTTTCATCAAGTTTGAAGCCTCAGTGTTGGCGCGGCAGCCTTTTCTTTCTCTTTCGGGATTGTGTTTTTCTCCACCTGAAAATGCCAAAGAAGGCATAAAAACATGGATTTGTCTCTCCTGCTGCGCACACACTTCGGAGAGCTTGCAAAGGCCTAATAACCACAAGCAGCCCCTACTCCACTATGGGAGACACTGTTTTCATCAAGTTTGAAGCCTCAGTGTTGGCGCGGCAGCCTTTTCTTTCTCTTTCGGGATTGTGTTTTTCTCCACCTGAAAATGCCAAAGAAGGCATAAAAACATGGATTTGTCTCTCCTGCTGCGCACACACTTCGGAGAGCTTGCAAATGCCTAATAACCACAAGCAGCCCCTACTCCAATATGGGAGACACTGTTTTCATCAAGTTTGAAGCCTCAGTGTTGGCGCGGCAGCCTTTTCTTTCTCTTTCGGGATTGTGTTTTTCTCCACCTGAAAATGCCAAAGAAGGCATAAAAACATGGATTTGTCTCTCCTGCTGCGCACACACTTCGGAGAGCTTGCAAAGGCCTAATAACCACAAGCAGCCCCTACTCCACTATGGGAGACACTGTTTTCATCAAGTTTGAAGCCTCAGTGTTGGCGCGGCAGCCTTTTCTTTCTCTTTCGGGATTGTGTTTTTCTCCACCTGAAAATGCCAAAGAAGGCATAAAAACATGGATTTGTCTCTCCTGCTGCGCACACACTTCGGAGAGCTTGCAAATGCCTAATAACCACAAGCAGCCCCTACTCCATTATGGGAGACACTGTTTTCATCAAGTTTGAAGCCTCAGTGTTGGCGCGGCAGCCTTTTCTTTCTCTTTCGGGATTGTGTTTTTCTCCACCTGAAAATGCCAAAGAAGGCATAAAAACATGGATTTGTCTCTCCTGCTGCGCACACACTTCGGAGAGCTTGCAAATGCCTAATAACCACAAGCAGCCCCTACTCCAATATGGGAGACACTGTTTTCATCAAGTTTGAAGCCTCAGTTTTGGCTGGACAGCCATTTCTTTATTTTTGGGGCCTGTGTGTTTTTCGACCTGGAAATGGCAAAAAAGGCGCGAAAACATTGATTTGTCTCTCCTGCCGCGCACACACTTCGGAGAGCTTGCAAAGGCCTAATAACCACAAGCAGCCCCTACTCCACTATGGGAGACACTGTTTTCATCAAGTTTGAAGCCTCAGTGTTGGCGCGGCAGCCTTTTCTTTTTCTTTCGGGATTGTGTTTTTCTCCACCTGAAAATGCCAAAGAAGGCATAAAAACATGGATTTGTCTCTCCTGCTGCGCACACACTTCGGAGAGCTTGCAAATGCCTAATAACCACAAGCAGCCCCTACTCCAATATAGGAGACACTGTTTTCATCAAGTTTGAAGCCTCAGTTTTGGCTGGACAGCCATTTCTTTATTTTTGGGGCCTGTGTGTTTTTCGACCTGGAAATGGCAAAAAAGGCGCGAAAACATTGATTTGTCTCTCCTGCCGCGCACACACTTCCGATAGCTTGCGAAGGCCTAAAAAACACAAGCTGCCCTTGAGTTATTGTGGGAGAGAATGTTTTCATCAAGTTTGAAGCCATAGTTTTGGCGCGGCAGCCGTTTCTTTCATTTTGGGGCCTATGTGTTTTTCGACCTTGAAATCGTAAAAAAGGCGCGAAAACATGGATTTGTCTCTCCTGCCGCGCACACACTTCCGATAGCTTGCGAAGGCCTAAAAAACACAAGCGGCCCTTGAGTTATTGTCTGAGAGACTGTTTTAATCAAGTTTGAAGCCTCAGTTTTGGCTGGACAGCCGTTTCTTTATTTTTGGGGCCTTTGTTTTCTTCGACCTGGAAATGGCAAAAAAGGCGCGAAAACATGGATTTGTCTCTCCTGCCGCGCACACACTTCTGATAGCGTGCAAAGGCCTAAAAAACACAAGCAGCCCGTGAGTTATTATGGGAGAGACTGTTTTCATCAAGTTTGAAGCCATAGTTTTGGCGCGGCAGCCGTTTCTTTCATTTTGGGGCCTATGTGTTTTTCGACCTTGAAATCGCAAAAAAGGCGCGAAAACATGGATTTGTCTCTCCTGCCGCGCACACACTTCGGAGAGCTTGCAAATGCCTAATAACCACAAGCAGCCCCTACTCCAATATGGGAGACACTGTTTTCATCAAGTTTGAAGCCTCAGTTTTGGCTGGACAGCCATTTCTTTATTTTTGGGGCCTGTGTGTTTTTCGACCTGGAAATGGCAAAAAAGGCGCGAAAACATTGATTTGTCTCTCCTGCCGCGCACACACTTCGGAGAGCTTGCAAAGGCCTAAAAAACACAAGCAGCCCGTGAGTTATTATGGGAGAGACTGTTTTCATCAAGTTTGAAGCCATAGTTTTGGCGCGGCAGCCGTTTCTTTCATTTTGGGGCCTATGTGTTTTTCGACCTTGAAATCGCAAAAAAGGCGCGAAAACATGGATTTGTCTCTCCTGCCGCGCACACACTTCGGAGAGCTTGCAAATGCCTAATAACCACAAGCAGCCCCTACTCCAATATGGGAGACACTGTTTTCATCAAGTTTGAAGCCTCAGTTTTGGCTGGACAGCCATTTCTTTATTTTTGGGGCCTGTGTGTTTTTCGACCTGGAAATGGCAAAAAAGGCGCGAAAACATTGATTTGTCTCTCCTGCCGCGCACACACTTCGGAGAGCTTGCAAAGGCCTAATAACCACAAGCAGCCCCTACTCCACTATGGGAGACACTGTTTTCATCAAGTTTGAAGCCTCAGTGTTGGCGCGGCAGCCTTTTCTTTCTCTTTCGGGATTGTGTTTTTCTCCACCTGAAAATGCCAAAGAAGGCATAAAAACATGGATTTGTCTCTCCTGCTGCGCACACACTTCGGAGAGCTTGCAAATGCCTAATAACCACAAGCAGCCCCTACTCCAATATGGGAGACACTGTTTTCATCAAGTTTGAAGCCTCAGTGTTGGCGCGGCAGCCTTTTCTTTCTCTTTCGGGATTGTGTTTTTCTCCACCTGAAAATGCCAAAGAAGGCATAAAAACATGGATTTGTCTCTCCTGCTGCGCACACACTTCGGAGAGCTTGCAAAGGCCTAATAACCACAAGCAGCCCCTACTCCACTATGGGAGACACTGTTTTCATCAAGTTTGAAGCCTCAGTGTTGGCGCGGCAGCCTTTTCTTTCTCTTTCGGGATTGTGTTTTTCTCCACCTGAAAATGCCAAAGAAGGCATAAAAACATGGATTTGTCTCTCCTGCTGCGCACACACTTCGGAGAGCTTGCAAAGGCCTAATAACCACAAGCAGCCCCTACTCCACTATGGGAGACACTGTTTTCATCAAGTTTGAAGCCTCAGTGTTGGCGCGGCAGCCTTTTCTTTCTCTTTCGGGATTGTGTTTTTCTCCACCTGAAAATGCCAAAGAAGGCATAAAAACATGGATTTGTCTCTCCTGCTGCGCACACACTTCGGAGAGCTTGCAAATGCCTAATAACCACAAGCAGCCCCTACTCCATTATGGGAGACACTGTTTTCATCAAGTTTGAAGCCTCAGTGTTGGCGCGGCAGCCTTTTCTTTCTCTTTCGGGATTGTGTTTTTCTCCACCTGAAAATGCCAAAGAAGGCATAAAAACATGGATTTGTCTCTCCTGCTGCGCACACACTTCGGAGAGCTTGCAAATGCCTAATAACCACAAGCAGCCCCTACTCCAATATGGGAGACACTGTTTTCATCAAGTTTGAAGCCTCAGTTTTGGCTGGACAGCCATTTCTTTATTTTTGGGGCCTGTGTGTTTTTCGACCTGGAAATGGCAAAAAAGGCGCGAAAACATTGATTTGTCTCTCCTGCCGCGCACACACTTCGGAGAGCTTGCAAAGGCCTAATAACCACAAGCAGCCCCTACTCCACTATGGGAGACACTGTTTTCATCAAGTTTGAAGCCTCAGTGTTGGCGCGGCAGCCTTTTCTTTCTCTTTCGGGATTGTGTTTTTCTCCACCTGAAAATGCCAAAGAAGGCATAAAAACATGGATTTGTCTCTCCTGCTGCGCACACACTTCGGAGAGCTTGCAAAGGCCTAATAACCACAAGCAGCCCCTACTCCACTATGGGAGACACTGTTTTCATCAAGTTTGAAGCCTCAGTGTTGGCGCGGCAGCCTTTTCTTTCTCTTTCGGGATTGTGTTTTTCTCCACCTGAAAATGCCAAAGAAGGCATAAAAACATGGATTTGTCTCTCCTGCTGCGCACACACTTCGGAGAGCTTGCAAATGCCTAATAACCACAAGCAGCCCCTACTCCAATATGGGAGACACTGTTTTCATCAAGTTTGAAGCCTCAGTGTTGGCGCGGCAGCCTTTTCTTTCTCTTTCGGGATTGTGTTTTTCTCCACCTGAAAATGCCAAAGAAGGCATAAAAACATGGATTTGTCTTTCCTGCTGCGCACACACTTCGGAGAGCTTGCAAAGGCCTAATAACCACAAGCAGCCCCTACTCCACTATGGGAGACACTGTTTTCATCAAGTTTGAAGCCTCAGTGTTGGCGCGGCAGCCTTTTCTTTCTCTTTCGGGATTGTGTTTTTCTCCACCTGAAAATGCCAAAGAAGGCATAAAAACATGGATTTGTCTCTCCTGCTGCGCACACACTTCGGAGAGCTTGCAAATGCCTAATAACCACAAGCAGCCCCTACTCCAATATGGGAGACACTGTTTTCATCAAGTTTGAAGCCTCAGTGTTGGCGCGGCAGCCTTTTCTTTCTCTTTCGGGATTGTGTTTTTCTCCACCTGAAAATGCCAAAGAAGGCATAAAAACATGGATTTGTCTCTCCTGCTGCGCACACACTTCGGAGAGCTTGCAAAGGCCTAATAACCACAAGCAGCCCCTACTCCACTATGGGAGACACTGTTTTCATCAAGTTTGAAGCCTCAGTGTTGGCGCGGCAGCCTTTTCTTTCTCTTTCGGGATTGTGTTTTTCTCCACCTGAAAATGCCAAAGAAGGCATAAAAACATGGATTTGTCTCTCCTGCTGCGCACACACTTCGGAGAGCTTGCAAATGCCTAATAACCACAAGCAGCCCCTACTCCAATATGGGAGACACTGTTTTCATCAAGTTTGAAGCCTCAGTGTTGGCGCGGCAGCCTTTTCTTTCTCTTTCGGGATTGTGTTTTTCTCCACCTGAAAATGCCAAAGAAGGCATAAAAACATGGATTTGTCTCTCCTGCTGCGCACACACTTCGGAGAGCTTGCAAAGGCCTAATAACCACAAGCAGCCCCTACTCCACTATGGGAGACACTGTTTTCATCAAGTTTGAAGCCTCAGTGTTGGCGCGGCAGCCTTTTCTTTCTCTTTCGGGATTGTGTTTTTCTCCACCTGAAAATGCCAAAGAAGGCATAAAAACATGGATTTGTCTCTCCTGCTGCGCACACACTTCGGAGAGCTTGCAAATGCCTAATAACCACAAGCAGCCCCTACTCCATTATGGGAGACACTGTTTTCATCAAGTTTGAAGCCTCAGTGTTGGCGCGGCAGCCTTTTCTTTCTCTTTCGGGATTGTGTTTTTCTCCACCTGAAAATGCCAAAGAAGGCATAAAAACATGGATTTGTCTCTCCTGCTGCGCACACACTTCGGAGAGCTTGCAAATGCCTAATAACCACAAGCAGCCCCTACTCCAATATGGGAGACACTGTTTTCATCAAGTTTGAAGCCTCAGTTTTGGCTGGACAGCCATTTCTTTATTTTTGGGGCCTGTGTGTTTTTCGACCTGGAAATGGCAAAAAAGGCGCGAAAACATTGATTTGTCTCTCCTGCCGCGCACACACTTCGGAGAGCTTGCAAAGGCCTAATAACCACAAGCAGCCCCTACTCCACTATGGGAGACACTGTTTTCATCAAGTTTGAAGCCTCAGTGTTGGCGCGGCAGCCTTTTCTTTTTCTTTCGGGATTGTGTTTTTCTCCACCTGAAAATGCCAAAGAAGGCATAAAAACATGGATTTGTCTCTCCTGCTGCGCACACACTTCGGAGAGCTTGCAAATGCCTAATAACCACAAGCAGCCCCTACTCCAATATAGGAGACACTGTTTTCATCAAGTTTGAAGCCTCAGTTTTGGCTGGACAGCCATTTCTTTATTTTTGGGGCCTGTGTGTTTTTCGACCTGGAAATGGCAAAAAAGGCGCGAAAACATTGATTTGTCTCTCCTGCCGCGCACACACTTCCGATAGCTTGCGAAGGCCTAAAAAACACAAGCTGCCCTTGAGTTATTGTGGGAGAGAATGTTTTCATCAAGTTTGAAGCCATAGTTTTGGCGCGGCAGCCGTTTCTTTCATTTTGGGGCCTATGTGTTTTTCGACCTTGAAATCGTAAAAAAGGCGCGAAAACATGGATTTGTCTCTCCTGCCGCGCACACACTTCCGATAGCTTGCGAAGGCCTAAAAAACACAAGCGGCCCTTGAGTTATTGTCTGAGAGACTGTTTTAATCAAGTTTGAAGCCTCAGTTTTGGCTGGACAGCCGTTTCTTTATTTTTGGGGCCTTTGTTTTCTTTGACCTGGAAATGGCAAAAAAGGCGCGAAAACATGGATTTGTCTCTCCTGCCGCGCACACACTTCTGATAGCGTGCAAAGGCCTAAAAAACACAAGCAGCCCGTGAGTTATTATGGGAGAGACTGTTTTCATCAAGTTTGAAGCCATAGTTTTGGCGCGGCAGCCGTTTCTTTCATTTTGGGGCCTATGTGTTTTTCGACCTTGAAATCGCAAAAAAGGCGCGAAAACATGGATTTGTCTCTCCTGCCGCGCACACACTTCGGAGAGCTTGCAAATGCCTAATAACCACAAGCAGCCCCTACTCCAATATGGGAGACACTGTTTTCATCAAGTTTGAAGCCTCAGTTTTGGCTGGACAGCCATTTCTTTATTTTTGGGGCCTGTGTGTTTTTCGACCTGGAAATGGCAAAAAAGGCGCGAAAACATTGATTTGTCTCTCCTGCCGCGCACACACTTCGGAGAGCTTGCAAAGGCCTAAAAAACACAAGCAGCCCGTGAGTTATTATGGGAGAGACTGTTTTCATCAAGTTTGAAGCCATAGTTTTGGCGCGGCAGCCGTTTCTTTCATTTTGGGGCCTATGTGTTTTTCGACCTTGAAATCGCAAAAAAGGCGCGAAAACATGGATTTGTCTCTCCTGCCGCGCACACACTTCGGAGAGCTTGCAAATGCCTAATAACCACAAGCAGCCCCTACTCCAATATGGGAGACACTGTTTTCATCAAGTTTGAAGCCTCAGTGTTGGCGCGGCAGCCTTTTCTTTCTCTTTCGGGATTGTGTTTTTCTCCACCTGAAAATGCCAAAGAAGGCATAAAAACATGGATTTGTCTCTCCTGCTGCGCACACACTTCGGAGAGCTTGCAAATGCCTAATAACCACAAGCAGCCCCTACTCCAATATGGGAGACACTGTTTTCATCAAGTTTGAAGCCTCAGTGTTGGCGCGGCAGCCTTTTCTTTCTCTTTCGGGATTGTGTTTTTCTCCACCTGAAAATGCCAAAGAAGGCATAAAAACATGGATTTGTCTCTCCTGCTGCGCACACACTTCGGAGAGCTTGCAAAGGCCTAATAACCACAAGCAGCCCCTACTCCACTATGGGAGACACTGTTTTCATCAAGTTTGAAGCCTCAGTGTTGGCGCGGCAGCCTTTTCTTTCTCTTTCGGGATTGTGTTTTTCTCCACCTGAAAATGCCAAAGAAGGCATAAAAACATGGATTTGTCTCTCCTGCTGCGCACACACTTCGGAGAGCTTGCAAATGCCTAATAACCACAAGCAGCCCCTACTCCATTATGGGAGACACTGTTTTCATCAAGTTTGAAGCCTCAGTGTTGGCGCGGCAGCCTTTTCTTTCTCTTTCGGGATTGTGTTTTTCTCCACCTGAAAATGCCAAAGAAGGCATAAAAACATGGATTTGTCTCTCCTGCTGCGCACACACTTCGGAGAGCTTGCAAATGCCTAATAACCACAAGCAGCCCCTACTCCAATATGGGAGACACTGTTTTCATCAAGTTTGAAGCCTCAGTTTTGGCTGGACAGCCATTTCTTTATTTTTGGGGCCTGTGTGTTTTTCGACCTGGAAATGGCAAAAAAGGCGCGAAAACATTGATTTGTCTCTCCTGCCGCGCACACACTTCGGAGAGCTTGCAAAGGCCTAATAACCACAAGCAGCCCCTACTCCACTATGGGAGACACTGTTTTCATCAAGTTTGAAGCCTCAGTGTTGGCGCGGCAGCCTTTTCTTTTTCTTTCGGGATTGTGTTTTTCTCCACCTGAAAATGCCAAAGAAGGCATAAAAACATGGATTTGTCTCTCCTGCTGCGCACACACTTCGGAGAGCTTGCAAATGCCTAATAACCACAAGCAGCCCCTACTCCAATATAGGAGACACTGTTTTCATCAAGTTTGAAGCCTCAGTTTTGGCTGGACAGCCATTTCTTTATTTTTGGGGCCTGTGTGTTTTTCGACCTGGAAATGGCAAAAAAGGCGCGAAAACATTGATTTGTCTCTCCTGCCGCGCACACACTTCCGATAGCTTGCGAAGGCCTAAAAAACACAAGCTGCCCTTGAGTTATTGTGGGAGAGAATGTTTTCATCAAGTTTGAAGCCATAGTTTTGGCGCGGCAGCCGTTTCTTTCATTTTGGGGCCTATGTGTTTTTCGACCTTGAAATCGTAAAAAAGGCGCGAAAACATGGATTTGTCTCTCCTGCCGCGCACACACTTCCGATAGCTTGCGAAGGCCTAAAAAACACAAGCGGCCCTTGAGTTATTGTCTGAGAGACTGTTTTAATCAAGTTTGAAGCCTCAGTTTTGGCTGGACAGCCGTTTCTTTATTTTTGGGGCCTTTGTTTTCTTTGACCTGGAAATGGCAAAAAAGGCGCGAAAACATGGATTTGTCTCTCCTGCCGCGCACACACTTCTGATAGCGTGCAAAGGCCTAAAAAACACAAGCAGCCCGTGAGTTATTATGGGAGAGACTGTTTTCATCAAGTTTGAAGCCATAGTTTTGGCGCGGCAGCCGTTTCTTTCATTTTGGGGCCTATGTGTTTTTCGACCTTGAAATCGCAAAAAAGGCGCGAAAACATGGATTTGTCTCTCCTGCCGCGCACACACTTCGGAGAGCTTGCAAATGCCTAATAACCACAAGCAGCCCCTACTCCAATATGGGAGACACTGTTTTCATCAAGTTTGAAGCCTCAGTTTTGGCTGGACAGCCATTTCTTTATTTTTGGGGCCTGTGTGTTTTTCGACCTGGAAATGGCAAAAAAGGCGCGAAAACATTGATTTGTCTCTCCTGCCGCGCACACACTTCGGAGAGCTTGCAAAGGCCTAAAAAACACAAGCAGCCCGTGAGTTATTATGGGAGAGACTGTTTTCATCAAGTTTGAAGCCATAGTTTTGGCGCGGCAGCCATTTCTTTCATTTTGGGGCCTATGTGTTTTTCGACCTTGAAATCGCAAAAAAGGCGCGAAAACATGGATTTGTCTCTCCTGCCGCGCACACACTTCGGAGAGCTTGCAAATGCCTAATAACCACAAGCAGCCCCTACTCCAATATGGGAGACACTGTTTTCATCAAGTTTGAAGCCTCAGTTTTGGCTGGACAGCCATTTCTTTATTTTTGGGGCCTGTGTGTTTTTCGACCTGGAAATGGCAAAAAAGGCGCGAAAACATTGATTTGTCTCTCCTGCCGCGCACACACTTCGGAGAGCTTGCAAAGGCCTAATAACCACAAGCAGCCCCTACTCCACTATGGGAGACACTGTTTTCATCAAGTTTGAAGCCTCAGTGTTGGCGCGGCAGCCTTTTCTTTCTCTTTCGGGATTGTGTTTTTCTCCACCTGAAAATGCCAAAGAAGGCATAAAAACATGGATTTGTCTCTCCTGCTGCGCACACACTTCGGAGAGCTTGCAAATGCCTAATAACCACAAGCAGCCCCTACTCCAATATGGGAGACACTGTTTTCATCAAGTTTGAAGCCTCAGTGTTGGCGCGGCAGCCTTTTCTTTTTCTTTCGGGATTGTGTTTTTCTCCACCTGAAAATGCCAAAGAAGGCATAAAAACATGGATTTGTCTCTCCTGCTGCGCACACACTTCGGAGAGCTTGCAAATGCCTAATAACCACAAGCAGCCCCTACTCCAATATAGGAGACACTGTTTTCATCAAGTTTGAAGCCTCAGTTTTGGCTGGACAGCCATTTCTTTATTTTTGGGGCCTGTGTGTTTTTCGACCTGGAAATGGCAAAAAAGGCGCGAAAACATTGATTTGTCTCTCCTGCCGCGCACACACTTCCGATAGCTTGCGAAGGCCTAAAAAACACAAGCTGCCCTTGAGTTATTGTGGGAGAGAATGTTTTCATCAAGTTTGAAGCCATAGTTTTGGCGCGGCAGCCGTTTCTTTCATTTTGGGGCCTATGTGTTTTTCGACCTTGAAATCGTAAAAAAGGCGCGAAAACATGGATTTGTCTCTCCTGCCGCGCACACACTTCCGATAGCTTGCGAAGGCCTAAAAAACACAAGCGGCCCTTGAGTTATTGTCTGAGAGACTGTTTTAATCAAGTTTGAAGCCTCAGTTTTGGCTGGACAGCCGTTTCTTTATTTTTGGGGCCTTTGTTTTCTTCGACCTGGAAATGGCAAAAAAGGCGCGAAAACATGGATTTGTCTCTCCTGCCGCGCACACACTTCTGATAGCGTGCAAAGGCCTAAAAAACACAAGCAGCCCGTGAGTTATTATGGGAGAGACTGTTTTCATCAAGTTTGAAGCCATAGTTTTGGCGCGGCAGCCGTTTCTTTCATTTTGGGGCCTATGTGTTTTTCGACCTTGAAATCGCAAAAAAGGCGCGAAAACATGGATTTGTCTCTCCTGCCGCGCACACACTTCGGAGAGCTTGCAAATGCCTAATAACCACAAGCAGCCCCTACTCCAATATGGGAGACACTGTTTTCATCAAGTTTGAAGCCTCAGTTTTGGCTGGACAGCCATTTCTTTATTTTTGGGGCCTGTGTGTTTTTCGACCTGGAAATGGCAAAAAAGGCGCGAAAACATTGATTTGTCTCTCCTGCCGCGCACACACTTCGGAGAGCTTGCAAAGGCCTAAAAAACACAAGCAGCCCGTGAGTTATTATGGGAGAGACTGTTTTCATCAAGTTTGAAGCCATAGTTTTGGCGCGGCAGCCGTTTCTTTCATTTTGGGGCCTATGTGTTTTTCGACCTTGAAATCGCAAAAAAGGCGCGAAAACATGGATTTGTCTCTCCTGCCGCGCACACACTTCGGAGAGCTTGCAAATGCCTAATAACCACAAGCAGCCCCTACTCCAATATGGGAGACACTGTTTTCATCAAGTTTGAAGCCTCAGTTTTGGCTGGACAGCCATTTCTTTATTTTTGGGGCCTGTGTGTTTTTCGACCTGGAAATGGCAAAAAAGGCGCGAAAACATTGATTTGTCTCTCCTGCCGCGCACACACTTCGGAGAGCTTGCAAAGGCCTAATAACCACAAGCAGCCCCTACTCCACTATGGGAGACACTGTTTTCATCAAGTTTGAAGCCTCAGTGTTGGCGCGGCAGCCTTTTCTTTCTCTTTCGGGATTGTGTTTTTCTCCACCTGAAAATGCCAAAGAAGGCATAAAAACATGGATTTGTCTCTCCTGCTGCGCACACACTTCGGAGAGCTTGCAAATGCCTAATAACCACAAGCAGCCCCTACTCCAATATGGGAGACACTGTTTTCATCAAGTTTGAAGCCTCAGTGTTGGCGCGGCAGCCTTTTCTTTCTCTTTCGGGATTGTGTTTTTCTCCACCTGAAAATGCCAAAGAAGGCATAAAAACATGGATTTGTCTCTCCTGCTGCGCACACACTTCGGAGAGCTTGCAAAGGCCTAATAACCACAAGCAGCCCCTACTCCACTATGGGAGACACTGTTTTCATCAAGTTTGAAGCCTCAGTGTTGGCGCGGCAGCCTTTTCTTTCTCTTTCGGGATTGTGTTTTTCTCCACCTGAAAATGCCAAAGAAGGCATAAAAACATGGATTTGTCTCTCCTGCTGCGCACACACTTCGGAGAGCTTGCAAATGCCTAATAACCACAAGCAGCCCCTACTCCAATATGGGAGACACTGTTTTCATCAAGTTTGAAGCCTCAGTGTTGGCGCGGCAGCCTTTTCTTTCTCTTTCGGGATTGTGTTTTTCTCCACCTGAAAATGCCAAAGAAGGCATAAAAACATGGATTTGTCTCTCCTGCTGCGCACACACTTCGGAGAGCTTGCAAAGGCCTAATAACCACAAGCAGCCCCTACTCCACTATGGGAGACACTGTTTTCATCAAGTTTGAAGCCTCAGTGTTGGCGCGGCAGCCTTTTCTTTCTCTTTCGGGATTGTGTTTTTCTCCACCTGAAAATGCCAAAGAAGGCATAAAAACATGGATTTGTCTCTCCTGCTGCGCACACACTTCGGAGAGCTTGCAAATGCCTAATAACCACAAGCAGCCCCTACTCCATTATGGGAGACACTGTTTTCATCAAGTTTGAAGCCTCAGTGTTGGCGCGGCAGCCTTTTCTTTCTCTTTCGGGATTGTGTTTTTCTCCACCTGAAAATGCCAAAGAAGGCATAAAAACATGGATTTGTCTCTCCTGCTGCGCACACACTTCGGAGAGCTTGCAAATGCCTAATAACCACAAGCAGCCCCTACTCCAATATGGGAGACACTGTTTTCATCAAGTTTGAAGCCTCAGTTTTGGCTGGACAGCCATTTCTTTATTTTTGGGGCCTGTGTGTTTTTCGACCTGGAAATGTCAAAAAAGGCGCGAAAACATTGATTTGTCTCTCCTGCCGCGCACACACTTCGGAGAGCTTGCAAAGGCCTAATAACCACAAGCAGCCCCTACTCCACTATGGGAGACACTGTTTTCATCAAGTTTGAAGCCTCAGTGTTGGCGCGGCAGCCTTTTCTTTTTCTTTCGGGATTGTGTTTTTCTCCACCTGAAAATGCCAAAGAAGGCATAAAAACATGGATTTGTCTCTCCTGCTGCGCACACACTTCGGAGAGCTTGCAAATGCCTAATAACCACAAGCAGCCCCTACTCCAATATAGGAGACACTGTTTTCATCAAGTTTGAAGCCTCAGTTTTGGCTGGACAGCCATTTCTTTATTTTTGGGGCCTGTGTGTTTTTCGACCTGGAAATGGCAAAAAAGGCGCGAAAACATTGATTTGTCTCTCCTGCCGCGCACACACTTCCGATAGCTTGCGAAGGCCTAAAAAACACAAGCTGCCCTTGAGTTATTGTGGGAGAGAATGTTTTCATCAAGTTTGAAGCCATAGTTTTGGCGCGGCAGCCGTTTCTTTCATTTTGGGGCCTATGTGTTTTTCGACCTTGAAATCGTAAAAAAGGCGCGAAAACATGGATTTGTCTCTCCTGCCGCGCACACACTTCCGATAGCTTGCGAAGGCCTAAAAAACACAAGCGGCCCTTGAGTTATTGTCTGAGAGACTGTTTTAATCAAGTTTGAAGCCTCAGTTTTGGCTGGACAGCCGTTTCTTTATTTTTGGGGCCTTTGTTTTCTTCGACCTGGAAATGGCAAAAAAGCCGCGAAAACATGGATTTGTCTCTCCTGCCGCGCACACACTTCTGATAGCGTGCAAAGGCCTAAAAAACACAAGCAGCCCGTGAGTTATTATGGGAGAGACTGTTTTCATCAAGTTTGAAGCCATAGTTTTGGCGCGGCAGCCGTTTCTTTCATTTTGGGGCCTATGTGTTTTTCGACCTTGAAATCGCAAAAAAGGCGCGAAAACATGGATTTGTCTCTCCTGCCGCGCACACACTTCGGAGAGCTTGCAAATGCCTAATAACCACAAGCAGCCCCTACTCCAATATGGGAGACACTGTTTTCATCAAGTTTGAAGCCTCAGTTTTGGCTGGACAGCCATTTCTTTATTTTTGGGGCCTGTGTGTTTTTCGACCTGGAAATGGCAAAAAAGGCGCGAAAACATTGATTTGTCTCTCCTGCCGCGCACACACTTCGGAGAGCTTGCAAAGGCCTAAAAAACACAAGCAGCCCGTGAGTTATTATGGGAGAGACTGTTTTCATCAAGTTTGAAGCCATAGTTTTGGCGCGGCAGCCGTTTCTTTCATTTTGGGGCCTATGTGTTTTTCGACCTTGAAATCGCAAAAAAGGCGCGAAAACATGGATTTGTCTCTCCTGCCGCGCACACACTTCGGAGAGCTTGCAAATGCCTAATAACCACAAGCAGCCCCTACTCCAATATGGGAGACACTGTTTTCATCAAGTTTGAAGCCTCAGTTTTGGCTGGACAGCCATTTCTTTATTTTTGGGGCCTGTGTGTTTTTCGACCTGGAAATGGCAAAAAAGGCGCGAAAACATTGATTTGTCTCTCCTGCCGCGCACACACTTCGGAGAGCTTGCAAATGCCTAATAACCACAAGCAGCCCCTACTCCACTATGGGAGACACTGTTTTCATCAAGTTTGAAGCCTCAGTGTTGGCGCGGCAGCCTTTTCTTTCTCTTTCGGGATTGTGTTTTTCTCCACCTGAAAATGCCAAAGAAGGCATAAAAACATGGATTTGTCTCTCCTGCTGCGCACACACTTCGGAGAGCTTGCAAATGCCTAATAACCACAAGCAGCCCCTACTCCAATATGGGAGACACTGTTTTCATCAAGTTTGAAGCCTCAGTGTTGGCGCGGCAGCCTTTTCTTTCTCTTTCGGGATTGTGTTTTTCTCCACCTGAAAATGCCAAAGAAGGCATAAAAACATGGATTTGTCTTTCCTGCTGCGCACACACTTCGGAGAGCTTGCAAAGGCCTAATAACCACAAGCAGCCCCTACTCCACTATGGGAGACACTGTTTTCATCAAGTTTGAAGCCTCAGTGTTGGCGCGGCAGCCTTTTCTTTCTCTTTCGGGATTGTGTTTTTCTCCACCTGAAAATGCCAAAGAAGGCATAAAAACATGGATTTGTCTCTCCTGCTGCGCACACACTTCGGAGAGCTTGCAAATGCCTAATAACCACAAGCAGCCCCTACTCCAATATGGGAGACACTGTTTTCATCAAGTTTGAAGCCTCAGTGTTGGCGCGGCAGCCTTTTCTTTCTCTTTCGGGATTGTGTTTTTCTCCACCTGAAAATGCCAAAGAAGGCATAAAAACATGGATTTGTCTCTCCTGCTGCGCACACACTTCGGAGAGCTTGCAAAGGCCTAATAACCACAAGCAGCCCCTACTCCACTATGGGAGACACTGTTTTCATCAAGTTTGAAGCCTCAGTGTTGGCGCGGCAGCCTTTTCTTTCTCTTTCGGGATTGTGTTTTTCTCCACCTGAAAATGCCAAAGAAGGCATAAAAACATGGATTTGTCTCTCCTGCTGCGCACACACTTCGGAGAGCTTGCAAATGCCTAATAACCACAAGCAGCCCCTACTCCATTATGGGAGACACTGTTTTCATCAAGTTTGAAGCCTCAGTGTTGGCGCGGCAGCCTTTTCTTTCTCTTTCGGGATTGTGTTTTTCTCCACCTGAAAATGCCAAAGAAGGCATAAAAACATGGATTTGTCTCTCCTGCTGCGCACACACTTCGGAGAGCTTGCAAATGCCTAATAACCACAAGCAGCCCCTACTCCAATATGGGAGACACTGTTTTCATCAAGTTTGAAGCCTCAGTTTTGGCTGGACAGCCATTTCTTTATTTTTGGGGCCTGTGTGTTTTTCGACCTGGAAATGGCAAAAAAGGCGCGAAAACATTGATTTGTCTCTCCTGCCGCGCACACACTTCGGAGAGCTTGCAAAGGCCTAATAACCACAAGCAGCCCCTACTCCACTATGGGAGACACTGTTTTCATCAAGTTTGAAGCCTCAGTGTTGGCGCGGCAGCCTTTTCTTTTTCTTTCGGGATTGTGTTTTTCTCCACCTGAAAATGCCAAAGAAGGCATAAAAACATGGATTTGTCTCTCCTGCTGCGCACACACTTCGGAGAGCTTGCAAATGCCTAATAACCACAAGCAGCCCCTACTCCAATATAGGAGACACTGTTTTCATCAAGTTTGAAGCCTCAGTTTTGGCTGGACAGCCATTTCTTTATTTTTGGGGCCTGTGTGTTTTTCGACCTGGAAATGGCAAAAAAGGCGCGAAAACATTGATTTGTCTCTCCTGCCGCGCACACACTTCCGATAGCTTGCGAAGGCCTAAAAAACACAAGCTGCCCTTGAGTTATTGTGGGAGAGAATGTTTTCATCAAGTTTGAAGCCATAGTTTTGGCGCGGCAGCCGTTTCTTTCATTTTGGGGCCTATGTGTTTTTCGACCTTGAAATCGTAAAAAAGGCGCGAAAACATGGATTTGTCTCTCCTGCCGCGCACACACTTCCGATAGCTTGCGAAGGCCTAAAAAACACAAGCGGCCCTTGAGTTATTGTCTGAGAGACTGTTTTAATCAAGTTTGAAGCCTCAGTTTTGGCTGGACAGCCGTTTCTTTATTTTTGGGGCCTTTGTTTTCTTCGACCTGGAAATGGCAAAAAAGGCGCGAAAACATGGATTTGTCTCTCCTGCCGCGCACACACTTCTGATAGCGTGCAAAGGCCTAAAAAACACAAGCAGCCCGTGAGTTATTATGGGAGAGACTGTTTTCATCAAGTTTGAAGCCATAGTTTTGGCGCGGCAGCCGTTTCTTTCATTTTGGGGCCTATGTGTTTTTCGACCTTGAAATCGCAAAAAAGGCGCGAAAACATGGATTTGTCTCTCCTGCCGCGCACACACTTCGGAGAGCTTGCAAATGCCTAATAACCACAAGCAGCCCCTACTCCAATATGGGAGACACTGTTTTCATCAAGTTTGAAGCCTCAGTGTTGGCGCGGCAGCCTTTTCTTTCTCTTTCGGGATTGTGTTTTTCTCCACCTGAAAATGCCAAAGAAGGCATAAAAACATGGATTTGTCTCTCCTGCTGCGCACACACTTCGGAGAGCTTGCAAAGGCCTAATAACCACAAGCAGCCCCTACTCCACTATGGGAGACACTGTTTTCATCAAGTTTGAAGCCTCAGTGTTGGCGCGGCAGCCTTTTCTTTCTCTTTCGGGATTGTGTTTTTCTCCACCTGAAAATGCCAAAGAAGGCATAAAAACATGGATTTGTCTCTCCTGCTGCGCACACACTTCGGAGAGCTTGCAAATGCCTAATAACCACAAGCAGCCCCTACTCCATTATGGGAGACACTGTTTTCATCAAGTTTGAAGCCTCAGTGTTGGCGCGGCAGCCTTTTCTTTCTCTTTCGGGATTGTGTTTTTCTCCACCTGAAAATGCCAAAGAAGGCATAAAAACATGGATTTGTCTCTCCTGCTGCGCACACACTTCGGAGAGCTTGCAAATGCCTAATAACCACAAGCAGCCCCTACTCCAATATGGGAGACACTGTTTTCATCAAGTTTGAAGCCTCAGTTTTGGCTGGACAGCCATTTCTTTATTTTTGGGGCCTGTGTGTTTTTCGACCTGGAAATGGCAAAAAAGGCGCGAAAACATTGATTTGTCTCTCCTGCCGCGCACACACTTCGGAGAGCTTGCAAAGGCCTAATAACCACAAGCAGCCCCTACTCCACTATGGGAGACACTGTTTTCATCAAGTTTGAAGCCTCAGTGTTGGCGCGGCAGCCTTTTCTTTTTCTTTCGGGATTGTGTTTTTCTCCACCTGAAAATGCCAAAGAAGGCATAAAAACATGGATTTGTCTCTCCTGCTGCGCACACACTTCGGAGAGCTTGCAAATGCCTAATAACCACAAGCAGCCCCTACTCCAATATAGGAGACACTGTTTTCATCAAGTTTGAAGCCTCAGTTTTGGCTGGACAGCCATTTCTTTATTTTTGGGGCCTGTGTGTTTTTCGACCTGGAAATGGCAAAAAAGGCGCGAAAACATTGATTTGTCTCTCCTGCCGCGCACACACTTCCGATAGCTTGCGAAGGCCTAAAAAACACAAGCTGCCCTTGAGTTATTGTGGGAGAGAATGTTTTCATCAAGTTTGAAGCCATAGTTTTGGCGCGGCAGCCGTTTCTTTCATTTTGGGGCCTATGTGTTTTTCGACCTTGAAATCGTAAAAAAGGCGCGAAAACATGGATTTGTCTCTCCTGCCGCGCACACACTTCCGATAGCTTGCGAAGGCCTAAAAAACACAAGCGGCCCTTGAGTTATTGTCTGAGAGACTGTTTTAATCAAGTTTGAAGCCTCAGTTTTGGCTGGACAGCCGTTTCTTTATTTTTGGGGCCTTTGTTTTCTTCGACCTGGAAATGGCAAAAAAGGCGCGAAAACATGGATTTGTCTCTCCTGCCGCGCACACACTTCTGATAGCGTGCAAAGGCCTAAAAAACACAAGCAGCCCGTGAGTTATTATGGGAGAGACTGTTTTCATCAAGTTTGAAGCCATAGTTTTGGCGCGGCAGCCGTTTCTTTCATTTTGGGGCCTATGTGTTTTTCGACCTTGAAATCGCAAAAAAGGCGCGAAAACATGGATTTGTCTCTCCTGCCGCGCACACACTTCGGAGAGCTTGCAAATGCCTAATAACCACAAGCAGCCCCTACTCCAATATGGGAGACACTGTTTTCATCAAGTTTGAAGCCTCAGTTTTGGCTGGACAGCCATTTCTTTATTTTTGGGGCCTGTGTGTTTTTCGACCTGGAAATGGCAAAAAAGGCGCGAAAACATTGATTTGTCTCTCCTGCCGCGCACACACTTCGGAGAGCTTGCAAAGGCCTAAAAAACACAAGCAGCCCGTGAGTTATTATGGGAGAGACTGTTTTCATCAAGTTTGAAGCCATAGTTTTGGCGCGGCAGCCGTTTCTTTCATTTTGGGGCCTATGTGTTTTTCGACCTTGAAATCGCAAAAAAGGCGCGAAAACATGGATTTGTCTCTCCTGCCGCGCACACACTTCGGAGAGCTTGCAAATGCCTAATAACCACAAGCAGCCCCTACTCCAATATGGGAGACACTGTTTTCATCAAGTTTGAAGCCTCAGTTTTGGCTGGACAGCCATTTCTTTATTTTTGGGGCCTGTGTGTTTTTCGACCTGGAAATGGCAAAAAAGGCGCGAAAACATTGATTTGTCTCTCCTGCCGCGCACACACTTCGGAGAGCTTGCAAAGGCCTAATAACCACAAGCAGCCCCTACTCCACTATGGGAGACACTGTTTTCATCAAGTTTGAAGCCTCAGTGTTGGCGCGGCAGCCTTTTCTTTCTCTTTCGGGATTGTGTTTTTCTCCACCTGAAAATGCCAAAGAAGGCATAAAAACATGGATTTGTCTCTCCTGCTGCGCACACACTTCGGAGAGCTTGCAAATGCCTAATAACCACAAGCAGCCCCTACTCCAATATGGGAGACACTGTTTTCATCAAGTTTGAAGCCTCAGTTTTGGCTGGACAGCGGCCTTTGCAAGCTCTCCGAAGTGTGTGCGCGGCAGGAGAGACAAATCAATGTTTTCGCGCCTTTTTTGCCATTTCCAGGTCGAAAAACACACAGGCCCCAAAAATAAAGAAATGGCTGTCCAGCCAAAACTGAGGCTTCAAACTTGATGAAAACAGTGTCTCCCATAATGGAGTAGGGGCTGCTTGTGGTTATTAGGCATTTGCAAGCTCTCCGAAGTGTGTGCGCAGCAGGAGAGACAAATCCATGTTTTTATGCCTTCTTTGGCATTTTCAGGTGGAGAAAAACACAATCCCGAAAGAGAAAGAAAAGGCTGCCGCGCCAACACTGAGGCTTCAAACTTGATGAAAACAGTGTCTCCCATAGTGGAGTAGGGGCTGCTTGTGGTTATTAGGCATTTGCAAGCTCTCCGAAGTGTGTGCGCAGCAGGAGAGACAAATCCATGTTTTTATGCCTTCTTTGGCATTTTCAGGTGGAGAAAAACACAATCCCGAAAGAGAAAGAAAAGGCTGCCGCGCCAACACTGAGGCTTCAAACTTGATGAAAACAGTGTCTCCCATATTGGAGTAGGGGCTGCTTGTGGTTATTAGGCATTTGCAAGCTCTCCGAAGTGTGTGCGCAGCAGGAGAGACAAATCCATGTTTTTATGCCTTCTTTGGCATTTTCAGGTGGAGAAAAACACAATCCCGAAAGAGAAAGAAAAGGCTGCCGCGCCAACACTGAGGCTTCAAACTTGATGAAAACAGTGTCTCCCATAGTGGAGTAGGGGCTGCTTGTGGTTATTAGGCCTTTGCAAGCTCTCCGAAGTGTGTGCGCAGCAGGAGAGACAAATCCATGTTTTTATGCCTTCTTTGGCATTTTCAGGTGGAGAAAAACACAATCCCGAAAGAGAAAGAAAAGGCTGCCGCGCCAACACTGAGGCTTCAAACTTGATGAAAACAGTGTCTCCCATATTGGAGTAGGGGCTGCTTGTGGTTATTAGGCATTTGCAAGCTCTCCGAAGTGTGTGCGCAGCAGGAGAGACAAATCCATGTTTTTATGCCTTCTTTGGCATTTTCAGGTGGAGAAAAACACAATCCCGAAAGAGAAAGAAAAGGCTGCCGCGCCAACACTGAGGCTTCAAACTTGATGAAAACAGTGTCTCCCATAGTGGAGTAGGGGCTGCTTGTGGTTATTAGGCCTTTGCAAGCTCTCCGAAGTGTGTGCGCGGCAGGAGAGACAAATCAATGTTTTCGCGCCTTTTTTGCCATTTCCAGGTCGAAAAACACACAGGCCCCAAAAATAAAGAAATGGCTGTCCAGCCAAAACTGAGGCTTCAAACTTGATGAAAACAGTGTCTCCCATATTGGAGTAGGGGCTGCTTGTGGTTATTAGGCATTTGCAAGCTCTCCGAAGTGTGTGCGCGGCAGGAGAGACAAATCCATGTTTTCGCGCCTTTTTTGCGATTTCAAGGTCGAAAAACACATAGGCCCCAAAATGAAAGAAACGGCTGCCGCGCCAAAACTATGGCTTCAAACTTGATGAAAACAGTCTCTCCCATAATAACTCACGGGCTGCTTGTGTTTTTTAGGCCTTTGCAAGCTCTCCGAAGTGTGTGCGCGGCAGGAGAGACAAATCAATGTTTTCGCGCCTTTTTTGCCATTTCCAGGTCGAAAAACACACAGGCCCCAAAAATAAAGAAATGGCTGTCCAGCCAAAACTGAGGCTTCAAACTTGATGAAAACAGTGTCTCCCATATTGGAGTAGGGGCTGCTTGTGGTTATTAGGCATTTGCAAGCTCTCCGAAGTGTGTGCGCGGCAGGAGAGACAAATCCATGTTTTCGCGCCTTTTTTGCGATTTCAAGGTCGAAAAACACATAGGCCCCAAAATGAAAGAAACGGCTGCCGCGCCAAAACTATGGCTTCAAACTTGATGAAAACAGTCTCTCCCATAATAACTCACGGGCTGCTTGTGTTTTTTAGGCCTTTGCACGCTATCAGAAGTGTGTGCGCGGCAGGAGAGACAAATCCATGTTTTCGCGCCTTTTTTGCCATTTCCAGGTCGAAGAAAACAAAGGCCCCAAAAATAAAGAAACGGCTGTCCAGCCAAAACTGAGGCTTCAAACTTGATTAAAACAGTCTCTCAGACAATAACTCAAGGGCCGCTTGTGTTTTTTAGGCCTTCGCAAGCTATCGGAAGTGTGTGCGCGGCAGGAGAGACAAATCCATGTTTTCGCGCCTTTTTTACGATTTCAAGGTCGAAAAACACATAGGCCCCAAAATGAAAGAAACGGCTGCCGCGCCAAAACTATGGCTTCAAACTTGATGAAAACATTCTCTCCCACAATAACTCAAGGGCAGCTTGTGTTTTTTAGGCCTTCGCAAGCTATCGGAAGTGTGTGCGCGGCAGGAGAGACAAATCAATGTTTTCGCGCCTTTTTTGCCATTTCCAGGTCGAAAAACACACAGGCCCCAAAAATAAAGAAATGGCTGTCCAGCCAAAACTGAGGCTTCAAACTTGATGAAAACAGTGTCTCCTATATTGGAGTAGGGGCTGCTTGTGGTTATTAGGCATTTGCAAGCTCTCCGAAGTGTGTGCGCAGCAGGAGAGACAAATCCATGTTTTTATGCCTTCTTTGGCATTTTCAGGTGGAGAAAAACACAATCCCGAAAGAAAAAGAAAAGGCTGCCGCGCCAACACTGAGGCTTCAAACTTGATGAAAACAGTGTCTCCCATAGTGGAGTAGGGGCTGCTTGTGGTTATTAGGCCTTTGCAAGCTCTCCGAAGTGTGTGCGCGGCAGGAGAGACAAATCAATGTTTTCGCGCCTTTTTTGCCATTTCCAGGTCGAAAAACACACAGGCCCCAAAAATAAAGAAATGGCTGTCCAGCCAAAACTGAGGCTTCAAACTTGATGAAAACAGTGTCTCCCATATTGGAGTAGGGGCTGCTTGTGGTTATTAGGCATTTGCAAGCTCTCCGAAGTGTGTGCGCAGCAGGAGAGACAAATCCATGTTTTTATGCCTTCTTTGGCATTTTCAGGTGGAGAAAAACACAATCCCGAAAGAGAAAGAAAAGGCTGCCGCGCCAACACTGAGGCTTCAAACTTGATGAAAACAGTGTCTCCCATAATGGAGTAGGGGCTGCTTGTGGTTATTAGGCATTTGCAAGCTCTCCGAAGTGTGTGCGCAGCAGGAGAGACAAATCCATGTTTTTATGCCTTCTTTGGCATTTTCAGGTGGAGAAAAACACAATCCCGAAAGAGAAAGAAAAGGCTGCCGCGCCAACACTGAGGCTTCAAACTTGATGAAAACAGTGTCTCCCATAGTGGAGTAGGGGCTGCTTGTGGTTATTAGGCCTTTGCAAGCTCTCCGAAGTGTGTGCGCAGCAGGAGAGACAAATCCATGTTTTTATGCCTTCTTTGGCATTTTCAGGTGGAGAAAAACACAATCCCGAAAGAGAAAGAAAAGGCTGCCGCGCCAACACTGAGGCTTCAAACTTGATGAAAACAGTGTCTCCCATATTGGAGTAGGGGCTGCTTGTGGTTATTAGGCATTTGCAAGCTCTCCGAAGTGTGTGCGCAGCAGGAGAGACAAATCCATGTTTTTATGCCTTCTTTGGCATTTTCAGGTGGAGAAAAACACAATCCCGAAAGAGAAAGAAAAGGCTGCCGCGCCAACACTGAGGCTTCAAACTTGATGAAAACAGTGTCTCCCATAGTGGAGTAGGGGCTGCTTGTGGTTATTAGGCCTTTGCAAGCTCTCCGAAGTGTGTGCGCAGCAGGAAAGACAAATCCATGTTTTTATGCCTTCTTTGGCATTTTCAGGTGGAGAAAAACACAATCCCGAAAGAGAAAGAAAAGGCTGCCGCGCCAACACTGAGGCTTCAAACTTGATGAAAACAGTGTCTCCCATATTGGAGTAGGGGCTGCTTGTGGTTATTAGGCATTTGCAAGCTCTCCGAAGTGTGTGCGCAGCAGGAGAGACAAATCCATGTTTTTATGCCTTCTTTGGCATTTTCAGGTGGAGAAAAACACAATCCCGAAAGAGAAAGAAAAGGCTGCCGCGCCAACACTGAGGCTTCAAACTTGATGAAAACAGTGTCTCCCATAGTGGAGTAGGGGCTGCTTGTGGTTATTAGGCATTTGCAAGCTCTCCGAAGTGTGTGCGCAGCAGGAGAGACAAATCCATGTTTTTATGCCTTCTTTGGCATT
This sequence comes from Argentina silus, assembly GCF_951799395.1. Lineage (NCBI taxonomy): Eukaryota > Metazoa > Chordata > Actinopteri > Argentiniformes > Argentinidae > Argentina > Argentina silus. The sequence continues at coordinate 462,995 of NW_028153183.1, forward strand.
TTCAGGTGGAGAAAAACACAATCCCGAAAGAGAAAGAAAAGGCTGCCGCGCCAACACTGAGGCTTCAAACTTGATGAAAACAGTGTCTCCCATAGTGGAGTAGGGGCTGCTTGTGGTTATTAGGCCTTTGCAAGCTCTCCGAAGTGTGTGCGCGGCAGGAGAGACAAATCAATGTTTTCGCGCCTTTTTTGCCATTTCCAGGTCGAAAAACACACAGGCCCCAAAAATAAAGAAATGGCTGTCCAGCCAAAACTGAGGCTTCAAACTTGATGAAAACAGTGTCTCCCATATTGGAGTAGGGGCTGCTTGTGGTTATTAGGCATTTGCAAGCTCTCCGAAGTGTGTGCGCGGCAGGAGAGACAAATCCATGTTTTCGCGCCTTTTTTGCGATTTCAAGGTCGAAAAACACATAGGCCCCAAAATGAAAGAAACGGCTGCCGCGCCAAAACTATGGCTTCAAACTTGATGAAAACAGTCTCTCCCATAATAACTCACGGGCTGCTTGTGTTTTTTAGGCCTTTGCAAGCTCTCCGAAGTGTGTGCGCGGCAGGAGAGACAAATCAATGTTTTCGCGCCTTTTTTGCCATTTCCAGGTCGAAAAACACACAGGCCCCAAAAATAAAGAAATGGCTGTCCAGCCAAAACTGAGGCTTCAAACTTGATGAAAACAGTGTCTCCCATATTGGAGTAGGGGCTGCTTGTGGTTATTAGGCATTTGCAAGCTCTCCGAAGTGTGTGCGCGGCAGGAGAGACAAATCCATGTTTTCGCGCCTTTTTTGCGATTTCAAGGTCGAAAAACACATAGGCCCCAAAATGAAAGAAACGGCTGCCGCGCCAAAACTATGGCTTCAAACTTGATGAAAACAGTCTCTCCCATAATAACTCACGGGCTGCTTGTGTTTTTTAGGCCTTTGCACGCTATCAGAAGTGTGTGCGCGGCAGGAGAGACAAATCCATGTTTTCGCGGCTTTTTTGCCATTTCCAGGTCGAAGAAAACAAAGGCCCCAAAAATAAAGAAACGGCTGTCCAGCCAAAACTGAGGCTTCAAACTTGATTAAAACAGTCTCTCAGACAATAACTCAAGGGCCGCTTGTGTTTTTTAGGCCTTCGCAAGCTATCGGAAGTGTGTGCGCGGCAGGAGAGACAAATCCATGTTTTCGCGCCTTTTTTACGATTTCAAGGTCGAAAAACACATAGGCCCCAAAATGAAAGAAACGGCTGCCGCGCCAAAACTATGGCTTCAAACTTGATGAAAACATTCTCTCCCACAATAACTCAAGGGCAGCTTGTGTTTTTTAGGCCTTCGCAAGCTATCGGAAGTGTGTGCGCGGCAGGAGAGACAAATCAATGTTTTCGCGCCTTTTTTGCCATTTCCAGGTCGAAAAACACACAGGCCCCAAAAATAAAGAAATGGCTGTCCAGCCAAAACTGAGGCTTCAAACTTGATGAAAACAGTGTCTCCTATATTGGAGTAGGGGCTGCGCACACACTTCGGAGAGCTTGCAAATGCCTAATAACCACAAGCAGCCCCTACTCCATTATGGGAGACACTGTTTTCATCAAGTTTGAAGCCTCAGTGTTGGCGCGGCAGCCTTTTCTTTCTCTTTCGGGATTGTGTTTTTCTCCACCTGAAAATGCCAAAGAAGGCATAAAAACATGGATTTGTCTCTCCTGCTGCGCACACACTTCGGAGAGCTTGCAAATGCCTAATAACCACAAGCAGCCCCTACTCCAATATGGGAGACACTGTTTTCATCAAGTTTGAAGCCTCAGTTTTGGCTGGACAGCCATTTCTTTATTTTTGGGGCCTGTGTGTTTTTCGACCTGGAAATGGCAAAAAAGGCGCGAAAACATTGATTTGTCTCTCCTGCCGCGCACACACTTCGGAGAGCTTGCAAAGGCCTAATAACCACAAGCAGCCCCTACTCCACTATGGGAGACACTGTTTTCATCAAGTTTGAAGCCTCAGTGTTGGCGCGGCAGCCTTTTCTTTTTCTTTCGGGATTGTGTTTTTCTCCACCTGAAAATGCCAAAGAAGGCATAAAAACATGGATTTGTCTCTCCTGCTGCGCACACACTTCGGAGAGCTTGCAAATGCCTAATAACCACAAGCAGCCCCTACTCCAATATAGGAGACACTGTTTTCATCAAGTTTGAAGCCTCAGTTTTGGCTGGACAGCCATTTCTTTATTTTTGGGGCCTGTGTGTTTTTCGACCTGGAAATGGCAAAAAAGGCGCGAAAACATTGATTTGTCTCTCCTGCCGCGCACACACTTCCGATAGCTTGCGAAGGCCTAAAAAACACAAGCTGCCCTTGAGTTATTGTGGGAGAGAATGTTTTCATCAAGTTTGAAGCCATAGTTTTGGCGCGGCAGCCGTTTCTTTCATTTTGGGGCCTATGTGTTTTTCGACCTTGAAATCGTAAAAAAGGCGCGAAAACATGGATTTGTCTCTCCTGCCGCGCACACACTTCCGATAGCTTGCGAAGGCCTAAAAAACACAAGCGGCCCTTGAGTTATTGTCTGAGAGACTGTTTTAATCAAGTTTGAAGCCTCAGTTTTGGCTGGACAGCCGTTTCTTTATTTTTGGGGCCTTTGTTTTCTTCGACCTGGAAATGGCAAAAAAGCCGCGAAAACATGGATTTGTCTCTCCTGCCGCGCACACACTTCTGATAGCGTGCAAAGGCCTAAAAAACACAAGCAGCCCGTGAGTTATTATGGGAGAGACTGTTTTCATCAAGTTTGAAGCCATAGTTTTGGCGCGGCAGCCGTTTCTTTCATTTTGGGGCCTATGTGTTTTTCGACCTTGAAATCGCAAAAAAGGCGCGAAAACATGGATTTGTCTCTCCTGCCGCGCACACACTTCGGAGAGCTTGCAAATGCCTAATAACCACAAGCAGCCCCTACTCCAATATGGGAGACACTGTTTTCATCAAGTTTGAAGCCTCAGTTTTGGCTGGACAGCCATTTCTTTATTTTTGGGGCCTGTGTGTTTTTCGACCTGGAAATGGCAAAAAAGGCGCGAAAACATTGATTTGTCTCTCCTGCCGCGCACACACTTCGGAGAGCTTGCAAAGGCCTAAAAAACACAAGCAGCCCGTGAGTTATTATGGGAGAGACTGTTTTCATCAAGTTTGAAGCCATAGTTTTGGCGCGGCAGCCGTTTCTTTCATTTTGGGGCCTATGTGTTTTTCGACCTTGAAATCGCAAAAAAGGCGCGAAAACATGGATTTGTCTCTCCTGCCGCGCACACACTTCGGAGAGCTTGCAAATGCCTAATAACCACAAGCAGCCCCTACTCCAATATGGGAGACACTGTTTTCATCAAGTTTGAAGCCTCAGTTTTGGCTGGACAGCCATTTCTTTATTTTTGGGGCCTGTGTGTTTTTCGACCTGGAAATGGCAAAAAAGGCGCGAAAACATTGATTTGTCTCTCCTGCCGCGCACACACTTCGGAGAGCTTGCAAATGCCTAATAACCACAAGCAGCCCCTACTCCACTATGGGAGACACTGTTTTCATCAAGTTTGAAGCCTCAGTGTTGGCGCGGCAGCCTTTTCTTTCTCTTTCGGGATTGTGTTTTTCTCCACCTGAAAATGCCAAAGAAGGCATAAAAACATGGATTTGTCTCTCCTGCTGCGCACACACTTCGGAGAGCTTGCAAATGCCTAATAACCACAAGCAGCCCCTACTCCAATATGGGAGACACTGTTTTCATCAAGTTTGAAGCCTCAGTGTTGGCGCGGCAGCCTTTTCTTTCTCTTTCGGGATTGTGTTTTTCTCCACCTGAAAATGCCAAAGAAGGCATAAAAACATGGATTTGTCTTTCCTGCTGCGCACACACTTCGGAGAGCTTGCAAAGGCCTAATAACCACAAGCAGCCCCTACTCCACTATGGGAGACACTGTTTTCATCAAGTTTGAAGCCTCAGTGTTGGCGCGGCAGCCTTTTCTTTCTCTTTCGGGATTGTGTTTTTCTCCACCTGAAAATGCCAAAGAAGGCATAAAAACATGGATTTGTCTCTCCTGCTGCGCACACACTTCGGAGAGCTTGCAAATGCCTAATAACCACAAGCAGCCCCTACTCCAATATGGGAGACACTGTTTTCATCAAGTTTGAAGCCTCAGTGTTGGCGCGGCAGCCTTTTCTTTCTCTTTCGGGATTGTGTTTTTCTCCACCTGAAAATGCCAAAGAAGGCATAAAAACATGGATTTGTCTCTCCTGCTGCGCACACACTTCGGAGAGCTTGCAAAGGCCTAATAACCACAAGCAGCCCCTACTCCACTATGGGAGACACTGTTTTCATCAAGTTTGAAGCCTCAGTGTTGGCGCGGCAGCCTTTTCTTTCTCTTTCGGGATTGTGTTTTTCTCCACCTGAAAATGCCAAAGAAGGCATAAAAACATGGATTTGTCTCTCCTGCTGCGCACACACTTCGGAGAGCTTGCAAATGCCTAATAACCACAAGCAGCCCCTACTCCATTATGGGAGACACTGTTTTCATCAAGTTTGAAGCCTCAGTGTTGGCGCGGCAGCCTTTTCTTTCTCTTTCGGGATTGTGTTTTTCTCCACCTGAAAATGCCAAAGAAGGCATAAAAACATGGATTTGTCTCTCCTGCTGCGCACACACTTCGGAGAGCTTGCAAATGCCTAATAACCACAAGCAGCCCCTACTCCAATATGGGAGACACTGTTTTCATCAAGTTTGAAGCCTCAGTTTTGGCTGGACAGCCATTTCTTTATTTTTGGGGCCTGTGTGTTTTTCGACCTGGAAATGGCAAAAAAGGCGCGAAAACATTGATTTGTCTCTCCTGCCGCGCACACACTTCGGAGAGCTTGCAAAGGCCTAATAACCACAAGCAGCCCCTACTCCACTATGGGAGACACTGTTTTCATCAAGTTTGAAGCCTCAGTGTTGGCGCGGCAGCCTTTTCTTTTTCTTTCGGGATTGTGTTTTTCTCCACCTGAAAATGCCAAAGAAGGCATAAAAACATGGATTTGTCTCTCCTGCTGCGCACACACTTCGGAGAGCTTGCAAATGCCTAATAACCACAAGCAGCCCCTACTCCAATATAGGAGACACTGTTTTCATCAAGTTTGAAGCCTCAGTTTTGGCTGGACAGCCATTTCTTTATTTTTGGGGCCTGTGTGTTTTTCGACCTGGAAATGGCAAAAAAGGCGCGAAAACATTGATTTGTCTCTCCTGCCGCGCACACACTTCCGATAGCTTGCGAAGGCCTAAAAAACACAAGCTGCCCTTGAGTTATTGTGGGAGAGAATGTTTTCATCAAGTTTGAAGCCATAGTTTTGGCGCGGCAGCCGTTTCTTTCATTTTGGGGCCTATGTGTTTTTCGACCTTGAAATCGTAAAAAAGGCGCGAAAACATGGATTTGTCTCTCCTGCCGCGCACACACTTCCGATAGCTTGCGAAGGCCTAAAAAACACAAGCGGCCCTTGAGTTATTGTCTGAGAGACTGTTTTAATCAAGTTTGAAGCCTCAGTTTTGGCTGGACAGCCGTTTCTTTATTTTTGGGGCCTTTGTTTTCTTCGACCTGGAAATGGCAAAAAAGGCGCGAAAACATGGATTTGTCTCTCCTGCCGCGCACACACTTCTGATAGCGTGCAAAGGCCTAAAAAACACAAGCAGCCCGTGAGTTATTATGGGAGAGACTGTTTTCATCAAGTTTGAAGCCATAGTTTTGGCGCGGCAGCCGTTTCTTTCATTTTGGGGCCTATGTGTTTTTCGACCTTGAAATCGCAAAAAAGGCGCGAAAACATGGATTTGTCTCTCCTGCCGCGCACACACTTCGGAGAGCTTGCAAATGCCTAATAACCACAAGCAGCCCCTACTCCAATATGGGAGACACTGTTTTCATCAAGTTTGAAGCCTCAGTTTTGGCTGGACAGCCATTTCTTTATTTTTGGGGCCTGTGTGTTTTTCGACCTGGAAATGGCAAAAAAGGCGCGAAAACATTGATTTGTCTCTCCTGCCGCGCACACACTTCGGAGAGCTTGCAAAGGCCTAAAAAACACAAGCAGCCCGTGAGTTATTATGGGAGAGACTGTTTTCATCAAGTTTGAAGCCATAGTTTTGGCGCGGCAGCCGTTTCTTTCATTTTGGGGCCTATGTGTTTTTCGACCTTGAAATCGCAAAAAAGGCGCGAAAACATGGATTTGTCTCTCCTGCCGCGCACACACTTCGGAGAGCTTGCAAATGCCTAATAACCACAAGCAGCCCCTACTCCAATATGGGAGACACTGTTTTCATCAAGTTTGAAGCCTCAGTTTTGGCTGGACAGCCATTTCTTTATTTTTGGGGCCTGTGTGTTTTTCGACCTGGAAATGGCAAAAAAGGCGCGAAAACATTGATTTGTCTCTCCTGCCGCGCACACACTTCGGAGAGCTTGCAAAGGCCTAATAACCACAAGCAGCCCCTACTCCACTATGGGAGACACTGTTTTCATCAAGTTTGAAGCCTCAGTGTTGGCGCGGCAGCCTTTTCTTTCTCTTTCGGGATTGTGTTTTTCTCCACCTGAAAATGCCAAAGAAGGCATAAAAACATGGATTTGTCTCTCCTGCTGCGCACACACTTCGGAGAGCTTGCAAATGCCTAATAACCACAAGCAGCCCCTACTCCAATATGGGAGACACTGTTTTCATCAAGTTTGAAGCCTCAGTGTTGGCGCGGCAGCCTTTTCTTTCTCTTTCGGGATTGTGTTTTTCTCCACCTGAAAATGCCAAAGAAGGCATAAAAACATGGATTTGTCTCTCCTGCTGCGCACACACTTCGGAGAGCTTGCAAAGGCCTAATAACCACAAGCAGCCCCTACTCCACTATGGGAGACACTGTTTTCATCAAGTTTGAAGCCTCAGTGTTGGCGCGGCAGCCTTTTCTTTCTCTTTCGGGATTGTGTTTTTCTCCACCTGAAAATGCCAAAGAAGGCATAAAAACATGGATTTGTCTCTCCTGCTGCGCACACACTTCGGAGAGCTTGCAAATGCCTAATAACCACAAGCAGCCCCTACTCCAATATGGGAGACACTGTTTTCATCAAGTTTGAAGCCTCAGTGTTGGCGCGGCAGCCTTTTCTTTCTCTTTCGGGATTGTGTTTTTCTCCACCTGAAAATGCCAAAGAAGGCATAAAAACATGGATTTGTCTCTCCTGCTGCGCACACACTTCGGAGAGCTTGCAAAGGCCTAATAACCACAAGCAGCCCCTACTCCACTATGGGAGACACTGTTTTCATCAAGTTTGAAGCCTCAGTGTTGGCGCGGCAGCCTTTTCTTTCTCTTTCGGGATTGTGTTTTTCTCCACCTGAAAATGCCAAAGAAGGCATAAAAACATGGATTTGTCTCTCCTGCTGCGCACACACTTCGGAGAGCTTGCAAATGCCTAATAACCACAAGCAGCCCCTACTCCATTATGGGAGACACTGTTTTCATCAAGTTTGAAGCCTCAGTGTTGGCGCGGCAGCCTTTTCTTTCTCTTTCGGGATTGTGTTTTTCTCCACCTGAAAATGCCAAAGAAGGCATAAAAACATGGATTTGTCTCTCCTGCTGCGCACACACTTCGGAGAGCTTGCAAATGCCTAATAACCACAAGCAGCCCCTACTCCAATATGGGAGACACTGTTTTCATCAAGTTTGAAGCCTCAGTTTTGGCTGGACAGCCATTTCTTTATTTTTGGGGCCTGTGTGTTTTTCGACCTGGAAATGGCAAAAAAGGCGCGAAAACATTGATTTGTCTCTCCTGCCGCGCACACACTTCGGAGAGCTTGCAAAGGCCTAATAACCACAAGCAGCCCCTACTCCACTATGGGAGACACTGTTTTCATCAAGTTTGAAGCCTCAGTGTTGGCGCGGCAGCCTTTTCTTTTTCTTTCGGGATTGTGTTTTTCTCCACCTGAAAATGCCAAAGAAGGCATAAAAACATGGATTTGTCTCTCCTGCTGCGCACACACTTCGGAGAGCTTGCAAATGCCTAATAACCACAAGCAGCCCCTACTCCAATATAGGAGACACTGTTTTCATCAAGTTTGAAGCCTCAGTTTTGGCTGGACAGCCATTTCTTTATTTTTGGGGCCTGTGTGTTTTTCGACCTGGAAATGGCAAAAAAGGCGCGAAAACATTGATTTGTCTCTCCTGCCGCGCACACACTTCCGATAGCTTGCGAAGGCCTAAAAAACACAAGCTGCCCTTGAGTTATTGTGGGAGAGAATGTTTTCATCAAGTTTGAAGCCATAGTTTTGGCGCGGCAGCCGTTTCTTTCATTTTGGGGCCTATGTGTTTTTCGACCTTGAAATCGTAAAAAAGGCGCGAAAACATGGATTTGTCTCTCCTGCCGCGCACACACTTCCGATAGCTTGCGAAGGCCTAAAAAACACAAGCGGCCCTTGAGTTATTGTCTGAGAGACTGTTTTAATCAAGTTTGAAGCCTCAGTTTTCGCTGGACAGCCGTTTCTTTATTTTTGGGGCCTTTGTTTTCTTCGACCTGGAAATGGCAAAAAAGGCGCGAAAACATGGATTTGTCTCTCCTGCCGCGCACACACTTCTGATAGCGTGCAAAGGCCTAAAAAACACAAGCAGCCCGTGAGTTATTATGGGAGAGACTGTTTTCATCAAGTTTGAAGCCATAGTTTTGGCGCGGCAGCCGTTTCTTTCATTTTGGGGCCTATGTGTTTTTCGACCTTGAAATCGCAAAAAAGGCGCGAAAACATGGATTTGTCTCTCCTGCCGCGCACACACTTCGGAGAGCTTGCAAATGCCTAATAACCACAAGCAGCCCCTACTCCAATATGGGAGACACTGTTTTCATCAAGTTTGAAGCCTCAGTTTTGGCTGGACAGCCATTTCTTTATTTTTGGGGCCTGTGTGTTTTTCGACCTGGAAATGGCAAAAAAGGCGCGAAAACATTGATTTGTCTCTCCTGCCGCGCACACACTTCGGAGAGCTTGCAAAGGCCTAATAACCACAAGCAGCCCCTACTCCACTATGGGAGACACTGTTTTCATCAAGTTTGAAGCCTCAGTGTTGGCGCGGCAGCCTTTTCTTTTTCTTTCGGGATTGTGTTTTTCTCCACCTGAAAATGCCAAAGAAGGCATAAAAACATGGATTTGTCTCTCCTGCTGCGCACACACTTCGGAGAGCTTGCAAATGCCTAATAACCACAAGCAGCCCCTACTCCAATATAGGAGACACTGTTTTCATCAAGTTTGAAGCCTCAGTTTTGGCTGGACAGCCATTTCTTTATTTTTGGGGCCTGTGTGTTTTTCGACCTGGAAATGGCAAAAAAGGCGCGAAAACATTGATTTGTCTCTCCTGCCGCGCACACACTTCCGATAGCTTGCGAAGGCCTAAAAAACACAAGCTGCCCTTGAGTTATTGTGGGAGAGAATGTTTTCATCAAGTTTGAAGCCATAGTTTTGGCGCGGCAGCCGTTTCTTTCATTTTGGGGCCTATGTGTTTTTCGACCTTGAAATCGTAAAAAAGGCGCGAAAACATGGATTTGTCTCTCCTGCCGCGCACACACTTCCGATAGCTTGCGAAGGCCTAAAAAACACAAGCGGCCCTTGAGTTATTGTCTGAGAGACTGTTTTAATCAAGTTTGAAGCCTCAGTTTTCGCTGGACAGCCGTTTCTTTATTTTTGGGGCCTTTGTTTTCTTCGACCTGGAAATGGCAAAAAAGGCGCGAAAACATGGATTTGTCTCTCCTGCCGCGCACACACTTCTGATAGCGTGCAAAGGCCTAAAAAACACAAGCAGCCCGTGAGTTATTATGGGAGAGACTGTTTTCATCAAGTTTGAAGCCATAGTTTTGGCGCGGCAGCCGTTTCTTTCATTTTGGGGCCTATGTGTTTTTCGACCTTGAAATCGCAAAAAAGGCGCGAAAACATGGATTTGTCTCTCCTGCCGCGCACACACTTCGGAGAGCTTGCAAATGCCTAATAACCACAAGCAGCCCCTACTCCAATATGGGAGACACTGTTTTCATCAAGTTTGAAGCCTCAGTTTTGGCTGGACAGCCATTTCTTTATTTTTGGGGCCTGTGTGTTTTTCGACCTGGAAATGTCAAAAAAGGCGCGAAAACATTGATTTGTCTCTCCTGCCGCGCACACACTTCGGAGAGCTTGCAAAGGCCTAAAAAACACAAGCAGCCCGTGAGTTATTATGGGAGAGACTGTTTTCATCAAGTTTGAAGCCATAGTTTTGGCGCGGCAGCCGTTTCTTTCATTTTGGGGCCTATGTGTTTTTCGACCTTGAAATCGCAAAAAAGGCGCGAAAACATGGATTTGTCTCTCCTGCCGCGCACACACTTCGGAGAGCTTGCAAATGCCTAATAACCACAAGCAGCCCCTACTCCAATATGGGAGACACTGTTTTCATCAAGTTTGAAGCCTCAGTTTTGGCTGGACAGCCATTTCTTTATTTTTGGGGCCTGTGTGTTTTTCGACCTGGAAATGGCAAAAAAGGCGCGAAAACATTGATTTGTCTCTCCTGCCGCGCACACACTTCGGAGAGCTTGCAAAGGCCTAATAACCACAAGCAGCCCCTACTCCACTATGGGAGACACTGTTTTCATCAAGTTTGAAGCCTCAGTGTTGGCGCGGCAGCCTTTTCTTTCTCTTTCGGGATTGTGTTTTTCTCCACCTGAAAATGCCAAAGAAGGCATAAAAACATGGATTTGTCTCTCCTGCTGCGCACACACTTCGGAGAGCTTGCAAATGCCTAATAACCACAAGCAGCCCCTACTCCAATATGGGAGACACTGTTTTCATCAAGTTTGAAGCCTCAGTGTTGGCGCGGCAGCCTTTTCTTTCTCTTTCGGGATTGTGTTTTTCTCCACCTGAAAATGCCAAAGAAGGCATAAAAACATGGATTTGTCTCTCCTGCTGCGCACACACTTCGGAGAGCTTGCAAAGGCCTAATAACCACAAGCAGCCCCTACTCCACTATGGGAGACACTGTTTTCATCAAGTTTGAAGCCTCAGTGTTGGCGCGGCAGCCTTTTCTTTCTCTTTCGGGATTGTGTTTTTCTCCACCTGAAAATGCCAAAGAAGGCATAAAAACATGGATTTGTCTCTCCTGCTGCGCACACACTTCGGAGAGCTTGCAAATGCCTAATAACCACAAGCAGCCCCTACTCCAATATGGGAGACACTGTTTTCATCAAGTTTGAAGCCTCAGTGTTGGCGCGGCAGCCTTTTCTTTCTCTTTCGGGATTGTGTTTTTCTCCACCTGAAAATGCCAAAGAAGGCATAAAAACATGGATTTGTCTCTCCTGCTGCGCACACACTTCGGAGAGCTTGCAAAGGCCTAATAACCACAAGCAGCCCCTACTCCACTATGGGAGACACTGTTTTCATCAAGTTTGAAGCCTCAGTGTTGGCGCGGCAGCCTTTTCTTTCTCTTTCGGGATTGTGTTTTTCTCCACCTGAAAATGCCAAAGAAGGCATAAAAACATGGATTTGTCTCTCCTGCTGCGCACACACTTCGGAGAGCTTGCAAATGCCTAATAACCACAAGCAGCCCCTACTCCATTATGGGAGACACTGTTTTCATCAAGTTTGAAGCCTCAGTGTTGGCGCGGCAGCCTTTTCTTTCTCTTTCGGGATTGTGTTTTTCTCCACCTGAAAATGCCAAAGAAGGCATAAAAACATGGATTTGTCTCTCCTGCTGCGCACACACTTCGGAGAGCTTGCAAATGCCTAATAACCACAAGCAGCCCCTACTCCAATATGGGAGACACTGTTTTCATCAAGTTTGAAGCCTCAGTTTTGGCTGGACAGCCATTTCTTTATTTTTGGGGCCTGTGTGTTTTTCGACCTGGAAATGGCAAAAAAGGCGCGAAAACATTGATTTGTCTCTCCTGCCGCGCACACACTTCGGAGAGCTTGCAAAGGCCTAATAACCACAAGCAGCCCCTACTCCACTATGGGAGACACTGTTTTCATCAAGTTTGAAGTCTCAGTGTTGGCGCGGCAGCCTTTTCTTTTTCTTTCGGGATTGTGTTTTTCTCCACCTGAAAATGCCAAAGAAGGCATAAAAACATGGATTTGTCTCTCCTGCTGCGCACACACTTCGGAGAGCTTGCAAATGCCTAATAACCACAAGCAGCCCCTACTCCAATATAGGAGACACTGTTTTCATCAAGTTTGAAGCCTCAGTTTTGGCTGGACAGCCATTTCTTTATTTTTGGGGCCTGTGTGTTTTTCGACCTGGAAATGGCAAAAAAGGCGCGAAAACATTGATTTGTCTCTCCTGCCGCGCACACACTTCCGATAGCTTGCGAAGGCCTAAAAAACACAAGCTGCCCTTGAGTTATTGTGGGAGAGAATGTTTTCATCAAGTTTGAAGCCATAGTTTTGGCGCGGCAGCCGTTTCTTTCATTTTGGGGCCTATGTGTTTTTCGACCTTGAAATCGTAAAAAAGGCGCGAAAACATGGATTTGTCTCTCCTGCCGCGCACACACTTCCGATAGCTTGCGAAAGCCTAAAAAACACAAGCGGCCCTTGAGTTATTGTCTGAGAGACTGTTTTAATCAAGTTTGAAGCCTCAGTTTTGGCTGGACAGCCGTTTCTTTATTTTTGGGGCCTTTGTTTTCTTCGACCTGGAAATGGCAAAAAAGGCGCGAAAACATGGATTTGTCTCTCCTGCCGCGCACACACTTCTGATAGCGTGCAAAGGCCTAAAAAACACAAGCAGCCCGTGAGTTATTATGGGAGAGACTGTTTTCATCAAGTTTGAAGCCATAGTTTTGGCGCGGCAGCCGTTTCTTTCATTTTGGGGCCTATGTGTTTTTCGACCTTGAAATCGCAAAAAAGGCGCGAAAACATGGATTTGTCTCTCCTGCCGCGCACACACTTCGGAGAGCTTGCAAATGCCTAATAACCACAAGCAGCCCCTACTCCAATATGGGAGACACTGTTTTCATCAAGTTTGAAGCCTCAGTTTTGGCTGGACAGCCATTTCTTTATTTTTGGGGCCTGTGTGTTTTTCGACCTGGAAATGGCAAAAAAGGCGCGAAAACATTGATTTGTCTCTCCTGCCGCGCACACACTTCGGAGAGCTTGCAAAGGCCTAATAACCACAAGCAGCCCCTACTCCACTATGGGAGACACTGTTTTCATCAAGTTTGAAGCCTCAGTGTTGGCGCGGCAGCCTTTTCTTTCTTTTTCGGGATTGTGTTTTTCTCCACCTGAAAATGCCAAAGAAGGCATAAAAACATGGATTTGTCTCTCCTGCTGCGCACACACTTCGGAGAGCTTGCAAAGGCCTAATAACCACAAGCAGCCCCTACTCCACTATGGGAGACACTGTTTTCATCAAGTTTGAAGCCTCAGTGTTGGCGCGGCAGCCTTTTCTTTCTCTTTCGGGATTGTGTTTTTCTCCACCTGAAAATGCCAAAGAAGGCATAAAAACATGGATTTGTCTCTCCTGCTGCGCACACACTTCGGAGAGCTTGCAAATGCCTAATAACCACAAGCAGCCCCTACTCCAATATGGGAGACACTGTTTTCATCAAGTTTGAAGCCTCAGTGTTGGCGCGGCAGCCTTTTCTTTCTCTTTCGGGATTGTGTTTTTCTCCACCTGAAAATGCCAAAGAAGGCATAAAAACATGGATTTGTCTCTCCTGCTGCGCACACACTTCGGAGAGCTTGCAAAGGCCTAATAACCACAAGCAGCCCCTACTCCACTATGGGAGACACTGTTTTCATCAAGTTTGAAGCCTCAGTGTTGGCGCGGCAGCCTTTTCTTTCTCTTTCGGGATTGTGTTTTTCTCCACCTGAAAATGCCAAAGAAGGCATAAAAACATGGATTTGTCTCTCCTGCTGCGCACACACTTCGGAGAGCTTGCAAATGCCTAATAACCACAAGCAGCCCCTACTCCAATATGGGAGACACTGTTTTCATCAAGTTTGAAGCCTCAGTGTTGGCGCGGCAGCCTTTTCTTTCTCTTTCGGGATTGTGTTTTTCTCCACCTGAAAATGCCAAAGAAGGCATAAAAACATGGATTTGTCTCTCCTGCTGCGCACACACTTCGGAGAGCTTGCAAAGGCCTAATAACCACAAGCAGCCCCTACTCCACTATGGGAGACACTGTTTTCATCAAGTTTGAAGCCTCAGTGTTGGCGCGGCAGCCTTTTCTTTCTCTTTCGGGATTGTGTTTTTCTCCACCTGAAAATGCCAAAGAAGGCATAAAAACATGGATTTGTCTCTCCTGCTGCGCACACACTTCGGAGAGCTTGCAAATGCCTAATAACCACAAGCAGCCCCTACTCCATTATGGGAGACACTGTTTTCATCAAGTTTGAAGCCTCAGTGTTGGCGCGGCAGCCTTTTCTTTCTCTTTCGGGATTGTGTTTTTCTCCACCTGAAAATGCCAAAGAAGGCATAAAAACATGGATTTGTCTCTCCTGCTGCGCACACACTTCGGAGAGCTTGCAAATGCCTAATAACCACAAGCAGCCCCTACTCCAATATGGGAGACACTGTTTTCATCAAGTTTGAAGCCTCAGTTTTGGCTGGACAGCCATTTCTTTATTTTTGGGGCCTGTGTGTTTTTCGACCTGGAAATGGCAAAAAAGGCGCGAAAACATTGATTTGTCTCTCCTGCCGCGCACACACTTCGGAGAGCTTGCAAAGGCCTAATAACCACAAGCAGCCCCTACTCCACTATGGGAGACACTGTTTTCATCAAGTTTGAAGCCTCAGTGTTGGCGCGGCAGCCTTTTCTTTTTCTTTCGGGATTGTGTTTTTCTCCACCTGAAAATGCCAAAGAAGGCATAAAAACATGGATTTGTCTCTCCTGCTGCGCACACACTTCGGAGAGCTTGCAAATGCCTAATAACCACAAGCAGCCCCTACTCCAATATAGGAGACACTGTTTTCATCAAGTTTGAAGCCTCAGTTTTGGCTGGACAGCCATTTCTTTATTTTTGGGGCCTGTGTGTTTTTCGACCTGGAAATGGCAAAAAAGGCGCGAAAACATTGATTTGTCTCTCCTGCCGCGCACACACTTCCGATAGCTTGCGAAGGCCTAAAAAACACAAGCTGCCCTTGAGTTATTGTGGGAGAGAATGTTTTCATCAAGTTTGAAGCCATAGTTTTGGCGCGGCAGCCGTTTCTTTCATTTTGGGGCCTATGTGTTTTTCGACCTTGAAATCGTAAAAAAGGCGCGAAAACATGGATTTGTCTCTCCTGCCGCGCACACACTTCCGATAGCTTGCGAAGGCCTAAAAAACACAAGCGGCCCTTGAGTTATTGTCTGAGAGACTGTTTTAATCAAGTTTGAAGCCTCAGTTTTGGCTGGACAGCCGTTTCTTTATTTTTGGGGCCTTTGTTTTCTTCGACCTGGAAATGGCAAAAAAGGCGCGAAAACATGGATTTGTCTCTCCTGCCGCGCACACACTTCTGATAGCGTGCAAAGGCCTAAAAAACACAAGCAGCCCGTGAGTTATTATGGGAGAGACTGTTTTCATCAAGTTTGAAGCCATAGTTTTGGCGCGGCAGCCGTTTCTTTCATTTTGGGGCCTATGTGTTTTTCGACCTTGAAATCGCAAAAAAGGCGCGAAAACATGGATTTGTCTCTCCTGCCGCGCACACACTTCGGAGAGCTTGCAAATGCCTAATAACCACAAGCAGCCCCTACTCCAATATGGGAGACACTGTTTTCATCAAGTTTGAAGCCTCAGTTTTGGCTGGACAGCCATTTCTTTATTTTTGGGGCCTGTGTGTTTTTCGACCTGGAAATGGCAAAAAAGGCGCGAAAACATTGATTTGTCTCTCCTGCCGCGCACACACTTCGGAGAGCTTGCAAAGGCCTAAAAAACACAAGCAGCCCGTGAGTTATTATGGGAGAGACTGTTTTCATCAAGTTTGAAGCCATAGTTTTGGCGCGGCAGCCGTTTCTTTCATTTTGGGGCCTATGTGTTTTTCGACCTTGAAATCGCAAAAAAGGCGCGAAAACATGGATTTGTCTCTCCTGCCGCGCACACACTTCGGAGAGCTTGCAAATGCCTAATAACCACAAGCAGCCCCTACTCCAATATGGGAGACACTGTTTTCATCAAGTTTGAAGCCTCAGTTTTGGCTGGACAGCCATTTCTTTATTTTTGGGGCCTGTGTGTTTTTCGACCTGGAAATGGCAAAAAAGGCGCGAAAACATTGATTTGTCTCTCCTGCCGCGCACACACTTCGGAGAGCTTGCAAAGGCCTAATAACCACAAGCAGCCCCTACTCCACTATGGGAGACACTGTTTTCATCAAGTTTGAAGCCTCAGTGTTGGCGCGGCAGCCTTTTCTTTCTCTTTCGGGATTGTGTTTTTCTCCACCTGAAAATGCCAAAGAAGGCATAAAAACATGGATTTGTCTCTCCTGCTGCGCACACACTTCGGAGAGCTTGCAAATGCCTAATAACCACAAGCAGCCCCTACTCCAATATGGGAGACACTGTTTTCATCAAGTTTGAAGCCTCAGTGTTGGCGCGGCAGCCTTTTCTTTCTCTTTCGGGATTGTGTTTTTCTCCACCTGAAAATGCCAAAGAAGGCATAAAAACATGGATTTGTCTCTCCTGCTGCGCACACACTTCGGAGAGCTTGCAAAGGCCTAATAACCACAAGCAGCCCCTACTCCACTATGGGAGACACTGTTTTCATCAAGTTTGAAGCCTCAGTGTTGGCGCGGCAGCCTTTTCTTTCTCTTTCGGGATTGTGTTTTTCTCCACCTGAAAATGCCAAAGAAGGCATAAAAACATGGATTTGTCTCTCCTGCTGCGCACACACTTCGGAGAGCTTGCAAATGCCTAATAACCACAAGCAGCCCCTACTCCAATATGGGAGACACTGTTTTCATCAAGTTTGAAGCCTCAGTGTTGGCGCGGCAGCCTTTTCTTTCTCTTTCGGGATTGTGTTTTTCTCCACCTGAAAATGCCAAAGAAGGCATAAAAACATGGATTTGTCTTTCCTGCTGCGCACACACTTCGGAGAGCTTGCAAAGGCCTAATAACCACAAGCAGCCCCTACTCCACTATGGGAGACACTGTTTTCATCAAGTTTGAAGCCTCAGTGTTGGCGCGGCAGCCTTTTCTTTCTCTTTCGGGATTGTGTTTTTCTCCACCTGAAAATGCCAAAGAAGGCATAAAAACATGGATTTGTCTCTCCTGCTGCGCACACACTTCGGAGAGCTTGCAAATGCCTAATAACCACAAGCAGCCCCTACTCCAATATGGGAGACACTGTTTTCATCAAGTTTGAAGCCTCAGTGTTGGCGCGGCAGCCTTTTCTTTCTCTTTCGGGATTGTGTTTTTCTCCACCTGAAAATGCCAAAGAAGGCATAAAAACATGGATTTGTCTCTCCTGCTGCGCACACACTTCGGAGAGCTTGCAAAGGCCTAATAACCACAAGCAGCCCCTACTCCACTATGGGAGACACTGTTTTCATCAAGTTTGAAGCCTCAGTGTTGGCGCGGCAGCCTTTTCTTTCTCTTTCGGGATTGTGTTTTTCTCCACCTGAAAATGCCAAAGAAGGCATAAAAACATGGATTTGTCTCTCCTGCTGCGCACACACTTCGGAGAGCTTGCAAATGCCTAATAACCACAAGCAGCCCCTACTCCATTATGGGAGACACTGTTTTCATCAAGTTTGAAGCCTCAGTGTTGGCGCGGCAGCCTTTTCTTTCTCTTTCGGGATTGTGTTTTTCTCCACCTGAAAATGCCAAAGAAGGCATAAAAACATGGATTTGTCTCTCCTGCTGCGCACACACTTCGGAGAGCTTGCAAATGCCTAATAACCACAAGCAGCCCCTACTCCAATATGGGAGACACTGTTTTCATCAAGTTTGAAGCCTCAGTTTTGGCTGGACAGCCATTTCTTTATTTTTGGGGCCTGTGTGTTTTTCGACCTGGAAATGGCAAAAAAGGCGCGAAAACATTGATTTGTCTCTCCTGCCGCGCACACACTTCGGAGAGCTTGCAAAGGCCTAATAACCACAAGCAGCCCCTACTCCACTATGGGAGACACTGTTTTCATCAAGTTTGAAGCCTCAGTGTTGGCGCGGCAGCCTTTTCTTTTTCTTTCGGGATTGTGTTTTTCTCCACCTGAAAATGCCAAAGAAGGCATAAAAACATGGATTTGTCTCTCCTGCTGCGCACACACTTCGGAGAGCTTGCAAATGCCTAATAACCACAAGCAGCCCCTACTCCAATATAGGAGACACTGTTTTCATCAAGTTTGAAGCCTCAGTTTTGGCTGGACAGCCATTTCTTTATTTTTGGGGCCTGTGTGTTTTTCGACCTGGAAATGGCAAAAAAGGCGCGAAAACATTGATTTGTCTCTCCTGCCGCGCACACACTTCCGATAGCTTGCGAAGGCCTAAAAAACACAAGCTGCCCTTGAGTTATTGTGGGAGAGAATGTTTTCATCAAGTTTGAAGCCATAGTTTTGGCGCGGCAGCCGTTTCTTTCATTTTGGGGCCTATGTGTTTTTCGACCTTGAAATCGTAAAAAAGGCGCGAAAACATGGATTTGTCTCTCCTGCCGCGCACACACTTCCGATAGCTTGCGAAGGCCTAAAAAACACAAGCGGCCCTTGAGTTATTGTCTGAGAGACTGTTTTAATCAAGTTTGAAGCCTCAGTTTTGGCTGGACAGCCGTTTCTTTATTTTTGGGGCCTTTGTTTTCTTCGACCTGGAAATGGCAAAAAAGGCGCGAAAACATGGATTTGTCTCTCCTGCCGCGCACACACTTCTGATAGCGTGCAAAGGCCTAAAAAACACAAGCAGCCCGTGAGTTATTATGGGAGAGACTGTTTTCATCAAGTTTGAAGCCATAGTTTTGGCGCGGCAGCCGTTTCTTTCATTTTGGGGCCTATGTGTTTTTCGACCTTGAAATCGCAAAAAAGGCGCGAAAACATGGATTTGTCTCTCCTGCCGCGCACACACTTCGGAGAGCTTGCAAATGCCTAATAACCACAAGCAGCCCCTACTCCAATATGGGAGACACTGTTTTCATCAAGTTTGAAGCCTCAGTTTTGGCTGGACAGCCATTTCTTTATTTTTGGGGCCTGTGTGTTTTTCGACCTGGAAATGGCAAAAAAGGCGCGAAAACATTGATTTGTCTCTCCTGCCGCGCACACACTTCGGAGAGCTTGCAAAGGCCTAAAAAACACAAGCAGCCCGTGAGTTATTATGGGAGAGACTGTTTTCATCAAGTTTGAAGCCATAGTTTTGGCGCGGCAGCCGTTTCTTTCATTTTGGGGCCTATGTGTTTTTCGACCTTGAAATCGCAAAAAAGGCGCGAAAACATGGATTTGTCTCTCCTGCCGCGCACACACTTCGGAGAGCTTGCAAATGCCTAATAACCACAAGCAGCCCCTACTCCAATATGGGAGACACTGTTTTCATCAAGTTTGAAGCCTCAGTTTTGGCTGGACAGCCATTTCTTTATTTTTGGGGCCTGTGTGTTTTTCGACCTGGAAATGGCAAAAAAGGCGCGAAAACATTGATTTGTCTCTCCTGCCGCGCACACACTTCGGAGAGCTTGCAAAGGCCTAATAACCACAAGCAGCCCCTACTCCACTATGGGAGACACTGTTTTCATCAAGTTTGAAGCCTCAGTGTTGGCGCGGCAGCCTTTTCTTTCTCTTTCGGGATTGTGTTTTTCTCCACCTGAAAATGCCAAAGAAGGCATAAAAACATGGATTTGTCTCTCCTGCTGCGCACACACTTCGGAGAGCTTGCAAATGCCTAATAACCACAAGCAGCCCCTACTCCAATATGGGAGACACTGTTTTCATCAAGTTTGAAGCCTCAGTGTTGGCGCGGCAGCCTTTTCTTTCTCTTTCGGGATTGTGTTTTTCTCCACCTGAAAATGCCAAAGAAGGCATAAAAACATGGATTTGTCTCTCCTGCTGCGCACACACTTCGGAGAGCTTGCAAAGGCCTAATAACCACAAGCAGCCCCTACTCCACTATGGGAGACACTGTTTTCATCAAGTTTGAAGCCTCAGTGTTGGCGCGGCAGCCTTTTCTTTCTCTTTCGGGATTGTGTTTTTCTCCACCTGAAAATGCCAAAGAAGGCATAAAAACATGGATTTGTCTCTCCTGCTGCGCACACACTTCGGAGAGCTTGCAAATGCCTAATAACCACAAGCAGCCCCTACTCCAATATGGGAGACACTGTTTTCATCAAGTTTGAAGCCTCAGTGTTGGCGCGGCAGCCTTTTCTTTCTCTTTCGGGATTGTGTTTTTCTCCACCTGAAAATGCCAAAGAAGGCATAAAAACATGGATTTGTCTCTCCTGCTGCGCACACACTTCGGAGAGCTTGCAAATGCCTAATAACCACAAGCAGCCCCTACTCCACTATGGGAGACACTGTTTTCATCAAGTTTGAAGCCTCAGTGTTGGCGCGGCAGCCTTTTCTTTCTCTTTCGGGATTGTGTTTTTCTCCACCTGAAAATGCCAAAGAAGGCATAAAAACATGGATTTGTCTCTCCTGCTGCGCACACACTTCGGAGAGCTTGCAAATGCCTAATAACCACAAGCAGCCCCTACTCCATTATGGGAGACACTGTTTTCATCAAGTTTGAAGCCTCAGTTTTGGCTGGACAGCCATTTCTTTATTTTTGGGGCCTGTGTGTTTTTCGACCTGGAAATGGCAAAAAAGGCGCGAAAACATTGATTTGTCTCTCCTGCCGCGCACACACTTCGGAGAGCTTGCAAAGGCCGCTGTCCAGCCAAAACTGAGGCTTCAAACTTGATGAAAACAGTGTCTCCCATATTGGAGTAGGGGCTGCTTGTGGTTATTAGGCATTTGCAAGCTCTCCGAAGTGTGTGCGCAGCAGGAGAGACAAATCCATGTTTTTATGCCTTCTTTGGCATTTTCAGGTGGAGAAAAACACAATCCCGAAAGAGAAAGAAAAGGCTGCCGCGCCAACACTGAGGCTTCAAACTTGATGAAAACAGTGTCTCCCATAGTGGAGTAGGGGCTGCTTGTGGTTATTAGGCCTTTGCAAGCTCTCCGAAGTGTGTGCGCGGCAGGAGAGACAAATCAATGTTTTCGCGCCTTTTTTGCCATTTCCAGGTCGAAAAACACACAGGCCCCAAAAATAAAGAAATGGCTGTCCAGCCAAAACTGAGGCTTCAAACTTGATGAAAACAGTGTCTCCCATATTGGAGTAGGGGCTGCTTGTGGTTATTAGGCATTTGCAAGCTCTCCGAAGTGTGTGCGCGGCAGGAGAGACAAATCCATGTTTTCGCGCCTTTTTTGCGATTTCAAGGTCGAAAAACACATAGGCCCCAAAATGAAAGAAACGGCTGCCGCGCCAAAACTATGGCTTCAAACTTGATGAAAACAGTCTCTCCCATAATAACTCACGGGCTGCTTGTGTTTTTTAGGCCTTTGCAAGCTCTCCGAAGTGTGTGCGCGGCAGGAGAGACAAATCAATGTTTTCGCGCCTTTTTTGCCATTTCCAGGTCGAAAAACACACAGGCCCCAAAAATAAAGAAATGGCTGTCCAGCCAAAACTGAGGCTTCAAACTTGATGAAAACAGTGTCTCCCATATTGGAGTAGGGGCTGCTTGTGGTTATTAGGCATTTGCAAGCTCTCCGAAGTGTGTGCGCGGCAGGAGAGACAAATCCATGTTTTCGCGCCTTTTTTGCGATTTCAAGGTCGAAAAACACATAGGCCCCAAAATGAAAGAAACGGCTGCCGCGCCAAAACTATGGCTTCAAACTTGATGAAAACAGTCTCTCCCATAATAACTCACGGGCTGCTTGTGTTTTTTAGGCCTTTGCACGCTATCAGAAGTGTGTGCGCGGCAGGAGAGACAAATCCATGTTTTCGCGCCTTTTTTGCCATTTCCAGGTCGAAGAAAACAAAGGCCCCAAAAATAAAGAAACGGCTGTCCAGCCAAAACTGAGGCTTCAAACTTGATTAAAACAGTCTCTCAGACAATAACTCAAGGGCCGCTTGTGTTTTTTAGGCCTTCGCAAGCTATCGGAAGTGTGTGCGCGGCAGGAGAGACAAATCCATGTTTTCGCGCCTTTTTTACGATTTCAAGGTCGAAAAACACATAGGCCCCAAAATGAAAGAAACGGCTGCCGCGCCAAAACTATGGCTTCAAACTTGATGAAAACATTCTCTCCCACAATAACTCAAGGGCAGCTTGTGTTTTTTAGGCCTTCGCAAGCTATCGGAAGTGTGTGCGCGGCAGGAGAGACAAATCAATGTTTTCGCGCCTTTTTTGCCATTTCCAGGTCGAAAAACACACAGGCCCCAAAAATAAAGAAATGGCTGTCCAGCCAAAACTGAGGCTTCAAACTTGATGAAAACAGTGTCTCCTATATTGGAGTAGGGGCTGCTTGTGGTTATTAGGCATTTGCAAGCTCTCCGAAGTGTGTGCGCAGCAGGAGAGACAAATCCATGTTTTTATGCCTTCTTTGGCATTTTCAGGTGGAGAAAAACACAATCCCGAAAGAAAAAGAAAAGGCTGCCGCGCCAACACTGAGGCTTCAAACTTGATGAAAACAGTGTCTCCCATAGTGGAGTAGGGGCTGCTTGTGGTTATTAGGCCTTTGCAAGCTCTCCGAAGTGTGTGCGCAGCAGGAGAGACAAATCCATGTTTTTATGCCTTCTTTGGCATTTTCAGGTGGAGAAAAACACAATCCCGAAAGAGAAAGAAAAGGCTGCCGCGCCAACACTGAGGCTTCAAACTTGATGAAAACAGTGTCTCCCATATTGGAGTAGGGGCTGCTTGTGGTTATTAGGCATTTGCAAGCTCTCCGAAGTGTGTGCGCAGCAGGAGAGACAAATCCATGTTTTTATGCCTTCTTTGGCATTTTCAGGTGGAGAAAAACACAATCCCGAAAGAGAAAGAAAAGGCTGCCGCGCCAACACTGAGGCTTCAAACTTGATGAAAACAGTGTCTCCCATAGTGGAGTAGGGGCTGCTTGTGGTTATTAGGCCTTTGCAAGCTCTCCGAAGTGTGTGCGCGGCAGGAGAGACAAATCAATGTTTTCGCGCCTTTTTTGCCATTTCCAGGTCGAAAAACACACAGGCCCCAAAAATAAAGAAATGGCTGTCCAGCCAAAACTGAGGCTTCAAACTTGATGAAAACAGTGTCTCCCATATTGGAGTAGGGGCTGCTTGTGGTTATTAGGCATTTGCAAGCTCTCCGAAGTGTGTGCGCGGCAGGAGAGACAAATCCATGTTTTCGCGCCTTTTTTGCGATTTCAAGGTCGAAAAACACATAGGCCCCAAAATGAAAGAAACGGCTGCCGCGCCAAAACTATGGCTTCAAACTTGATGAAAACAGTCTCTCCCATAATAACTCACGGGCTGCTTGTGTTTTTTAGGCCTTTGCAAGCTCTCCGAAGTGTGTGCGCGGCAGGAGAGACAAATCAATGTTTTCGCGCCTTTTTTGCCATTTCCAGGTCGAAAAACACACAGGCCCCAAAAATAAAGAAATGGCTGTCCAGCCAAAACTGAGGCTTCAAACTTGATGAAAACAGTGTCTCCCATATTGGAGTAGGGGCTGCTTGTGGTTATTAGGCATTTGCAAGCTCTCCGAAGTGTGTGCGCGGCAGGAGAGACAAATCCATGTTTTCGCGCCTTTTTTGCGATTTCAAGGTCGAAAAACACATAGGCCCCAAAATGAAAGAAACGGCTGCCGCGCCAAAACTATGGCTTCAAACTTGATGAAAACAGTCTCTCCCATAATAACTCACGGGCTGCTTGTGTTTTTTAGGCCTTTGCACGCTATCAGAAGTGTGTGCGCGGCAGGAGAGACAAATCCATGTTTTCGCGCCTTTTTTGCCATTTCCAGGTCGAAGAAAACAAAGGCCCCAAAAATAAAGAAACGGCTGTCCAGCCAAAACTGAGGCTTCAAACTTGATTAAAACAGTCTCTCAGACAATAACTCAAGGGCCGCTTGTGTTTTTTAGGCCTTCGCAAGCTATCGGAAGTGTGTGCGCGGCAGGAGAGACAAATCCATGTTTTCGCGCCTTTTTTACGATTTCAAGGTCGAAAAACACATAGGCCCCAAAATGAAAGAAACGGCTGCCGCGCCAAAACTATGGCTTCAAACTTGATGAAAACATTCTCTCCCACAATAACTCAAGGGCAGCTTGTGTTTTTTAGGCCTTCGCAAGCTATCGGAAGTGTGTGCGCGGCAGGAGAGACAAATCAATGTTTTCGCGCCTTTTTTGCCATTTCCAGGTCGAAAAACACACAGGCCCCAAAAATAAAGAAATGGCTGTCCAGCCAAAACTGAGGCTTCAAACTTGATGAAAACAGTGTCTCCTATATTGGAGTAGGGGCTGCTTGTGGTTATTAGGCATTTGCAAGCTCTCCGAAGTGTGTGCGCAGCAGGAGAGACAAATCCATGTTTTTATGCCTTCTTTGGCATTTTCAGGTGGAGAAAAACACAATCCCGAAAGAAAAAGAAAAGGCTGCCGCGCCAACACTGAGGCTTCAAACTTGATGAAAACAGTGTCTCCCATAGTGGAGTAGGGGCTGCTTGTGGTTATTAGGCCTTTGCAAGCTCTCCGAAGTGTGTGCGCGGCAGGAGAGACAAATCAATGTTTTCGCGCCTTTTTTGCCATTTCCAGGTCGAAAAACACACAGGCCCCAAAAATAAAGAAATGGCTGTCCAGCCAAAACTGAGGCTTCAAACTTGATGAAAACAGTGTCTCCCATATTGGAGTAGGGGCTGCTTGTGGTTATTAGGCATTTGCAAGCTCTCCGAAGTGTGTGCGCAGCAGGAGAGACAAATCCATGTTTTTATGCCTTCTTTGGCATTTTCAGGTGGAGAAAAACACAATCCCGAAAGAGAAAGAAAAGGCTGCCGCGCCAACACTGAGGCTTCAAACTTGATGAAAACAGTGTCTCCCATAATGGAGTAGGGGCTGCTTGTGGTTATTAGGCATTTGCAAGCTCTCCGAAGTGTGTGCGCAGCAGGAGAGACAAATCCATGTTTTTATGCCTTCTTTGGCATTTTCAGGTGGAGAAAAACACAATCCCGAAAGAGAAAGAAAAGGCTGCCGCGCCAACACTGAGGCTTCAAACTTGATGAAAACAGTGTCTCCCATAGTGGAGTAGGGGCTGCTTGTGGTTATTAGGCCTTTGCAAGCTCTCCGAAGTGTGTGCGCAGCAGGAGAGACAAATCCATGTTTTTATGCCTTCTTTGGCATTTTCAGGTGGAGAAAAACACAATCCCGAAAGAGAAAGAAAAGGCTGCCGCGCCAACACTGAGGCTTCAAACTTGATGAAAACAGTGTCTCCCATATTGGAGTAGGGGCTGCTTGTGGTTATTAGGCATTTGCAAGCTCTCCGAAGTGTGTGCGCAGCAGGAGAGACAAATCCATGTTTTTATGCCTTCTTTGGCATTTTCAGGTGGAGAAAAACACAATCCCGAAAGAGAAAGAAAAGGCTGCCGCGCCAACACTGAGGCTTCAAACTTGATGAAAACAGTGTCTCCCATAGTGGAGTAGGGGCTGCTTGTGGTTATTAGGCCTTTGCAAGCTCTCCGAAGTGTGTGCGCAGCAGGAAAGACAAATCCATGTTTTTATGCCTTCTTTGGCATTTTCAGGTGGAGAAAAACACAATCCCGAAAGAGAAAGAAAAGGCTGCCGCGCCAACACTGAGGCTTCAAACTTGATGAAAACAGTGTCTCCCATATTGGAGTAGGGGCTGCTTGTGGTTATTAGGCATTTGCAAGCTCTCCGAAGTGTGTGCGCAGCAGGAGAGACAAATCCATGTTTTTATGCCTTCTTTGGCATTTTCAGGTGGAGAAAAACACAATCCCGAAAGAGAAAGAAAAGGCTGCCGCGCCAACACTGAGGCTTCAAACTTGATGAAAACAGTGTCTCCCATAGTGGAGTAGGGGCTGCTTGTGGTTATTAGGCCTTTGCAAGCTCTCCGAAGTGTGTGCGCAGCAGGAGAGACAAATCCATGTTTTTATGCCTTCTTTGGCATTTTCAGGTGGAGAAAAACACAATCCCGAAAGAGAAAGAAAAGGCTGCCGCGCCAACACTGAGGCTTCAAACTTGATGAAAACAGTGTCTCCCATATTGGAGTAGGGGCTGCTTGTGGTTATTAGGCATTTGCAAGCTCTCCGAAGTGTGTGCGCAGCAGGAGAGACAAATCCATGTTTTTATGCCTTCTTTGGCATTTTCAGGTGGAGAAAAACACAATCCCGAAAGAGAAAGAAAAGGCTGCCGCGCCAACACTGAGGCTTCAAACTTGATGAAAACAGTGTCTCCCATAGTGGAGTAGGGGCTGCTTGTGGTTATTAGGCCTTTGCAAGCTCTCCGAAGTGTGTGCGCGGCAGGAGAGACAAATCAATGTTTTCGCGCCTTTTTTGCCATTTCCAGGTCGAAAAACACACAGGCCCCAAAAATAAAGAAATGGCTGTCCAGCCAAAACTGAGGCTTCAAACTTGATGAAAACAGTGTCTCCCATATTGGAGTAGGGGCTGCTTGTGGTTATTAGGCATTTGCAAGCTCTCCGAAGTGTGTGCGCGGCAGGAGAGACAAATCCATGTTTTCGCGCCTTTTTTGCGATTTCAAGGTCGAAAAACACATAGGCCCCAAAATGAAAGAAACGGCTGCCGCGCCAAAACTATGGCTTCAAACTTGATGAAAACAGTCTCTCCCATAATAACTCACGGGCTGCTTGTGTTTTTTAGGCCTTTGCAAGCTCTCCGAAGTGTGTGCGCGGCAGGAGAGACAAATCAATGTTTTCGCGCCTTTTTTGCCATTTCCAGGTCGAAAAACACACAGGCCCCAAAAATAAAGAAATGGCTGTCCAGCCAAAACTGAGGCTTCAAACTTGATGAAAACAGTGTCTCCCATATTGGAGTAGGGGCTGCTTGTGGTTATTAGGCATTTGCAAGCTCTCCGAAGTGTGTGCGCGGCAGGAGAGACAAATCCATGTTTTCGCGCCTTTTTTGCGATTTCAAGGTCGAAAAACACATAGGCCCCAAAATGAAAGAAACGGCTGCCGCGCCAAAACTATGGCTTCAAACTTGATGAAAACAGTCTCTCCCATAATAACTCACGGGCTGCTTGTGTTTTTTAGGCCTTTGCACGCTATCAGAAGTGTGTGCGCGGCAGGAGAGACAAATCCATGTTTTCGCGGCTTTTTTGCCATTTCCAGGTCGAAGAAAACAAAGGCCCCAAAAATAAAGAAACGGCTGTCCAGCCAAAACTGAGGCTTCAAACTTGATTAAAACAGTCTCTCAGACAATAACTCAAGGGCCGCTTGTGTTTTTTAGGCCTTCGCAAGCTATCGGAAGTGTGTGCGCGGCAGGAGAGACAAATCCATGTTTTCGCGCCTTTTTTACGATTTCAAGGTCGAAAAACACATAGGCCCCAAAATGAAAGAAACGGCTGCCGCGCCAAAACTATGGCTTCAAACTTGATGAAAACATTCTCTCCCACAATAACTCAAGGGCAGCTTGTGTTTTTTAGGCCTTCGCAAGCTATCGGAAGTGTGTGCGCGGCAGGAGAGACAAATCAATGTTTTCGCGCCTTTTTTGCCATTTCCAGGTCGAAAAACACACAGGCCCCAAAAATAAAGAAATGGCTGTCCAGCCAAAACTGAGGCTTCAAACTTGATGAAAACAGTGTCTCCTATATTGGAGTAGGGGCTGCTTGTGGTTATTAGGCATTTGCAAGCTCTCCGAAGTGTGTGCGCAGCAGGAGAGACAAATCCATGTTTTTATGCCTTCTTTGGCATTTTCAGGTGGAGAAAAACACAATCCCGAAAGAAAAAGAAAAGGCTGCCGCGCCAACACTGAGGCTTCAAACTTGATGAAAACAGTGTCTCCCATAGTGGAGTAGGGGCTGCTTGTGGTTATTAGGCCTTTGCAAGCTCTCCGAAGTGTGTGCGCGGCAGGAGAGACAAATCAATGTTTTCGCGCCTTTTTTGCCATTTCCAGGTCGAAAAACACACAGGCCCCAAAAATAAAGAAATGGCTGTCCAGCCAAAACTGAGGCTTCAAACTTGATGAAAACAGTGTCTCCCATATTGGAGTAGGGGCTGCTTGTGGTTATTAGGCATTTGCAAGCTCTCCGAAGTGTGTGCGCAGCAGGAGAGACAAATCCATGTTTTTATGCCTTCTTTGGCATTTTCAGGTGGAGAAAAACACAATCCCGAAAGAGAAAGAAAAGGCTGCCGCGCCAACACTGAGGCTTCAAACTTGATGAAAACAGTGTCTCCCATAATGGAGTAGGGGCTGCTTGTGGTTATTAGGCATTTGCAAGCTCTCCGAAGTGTGTGCGCAGCAGGAGAGACAAATCCATGTTTTTATGCCTTCTTTGGCATTTTCAGGTGGAGAAAAACACAATCCCGAAAGAGAAAGAAAAGGCTGCCGCGCCAACACTGAGGCTTCAAACTTGATGAAAACAGTGTCTCCCATAGTGGAGTAGGGGCTGCTTGTGGTTATTAGGCATTTGCAAGCTCTCCGAAGTGTGTGCGCAGCAGGAGAGACAAATCCATGTTTTTATGCCTTCTTTGGCATTTTCAGGTGGAGAAAAACACAATCCCGAAAGAGAAAGAAAAGGCTGCCGCGCCAACACTGAGGCTTCAAACTTGATGAAAACAGTGTCTCCCATAGTGGAGTAGGGGCTGCTTGTGGTTATTAGGCCTTTGCAAGCTCTCCGAAGTGTGTGCGCAGCAGGAGAGACAAATCCATGTTTTTATGCCTTCTTTGGCATTTTCAGGTGGAGAAAAACACAATCCCGAAAGAGAAAGAAAAGGCTGCCGCGCCAACACTGAGGCTTCAAACTTGATGAAAACAGTGTCTCCCATATTGGAGTAGGGGCTGCTTGTGGTTATTAGGCATTTGCAAGCTCTCCGAAGTGTGTGCGCAGCAGGAGAGACAAATCCATGTTTTTATGCCTTCTTTGGCATTTTCAGGTGGAGAAAAACACAATCCCGAAAGAGAAAGAAAAGGCTGCCGCGCCAACACTGAGGCTTCAAACTTGATGAAAACAGTGTCTCCCATAGTGGAGTAGGGGCTGCTTGTGGTTATTAGGCCTTTGCAAGCTCTCCGAAGTGTGTGCGCGGCAGGAGAGACAAATCAATGTTTTCGCGCCTTTTTTGCCATTTCCAGGTCGAAAAACACACAGGCCCCAAAAATAAAGAAATGGCTGTCCAGCCAAAACTGAGGCTTCAAACTTGATGAAAACAGTGTCTCCCATATTGGAGTAGGGGCTGCTTGTGGTTATTAGGCATTTGCAAGCTCTCCGAAGTGTGTGCGCGGCAGGAGAGACAAATCCATGTTTTCGCGCCTTTTTTGCGATTTCAAGGTCGAAAAACACATAGGCCCCAAAATGAAAGAAACGGCTGCCGCGCCAAAACTATGGCTTCAAACTTGATGAAAACAGTCTCTCCCATAATAACTCACGGGCTGCTTGTGTTTTTTAGGCCTTTGCAAGCTCTCCGAAGTGTGTGCGCGGCAGGAGAGACAAATCAATGTTTTCGCGCCTTTTTTGCCATTTCCAGGTCGAAAAACACACAGGCCCCAAAAATAAAGAAATGGCTGTCCAGCCAAAACTGAGGCTTCAAACTTGATGAAAACAGTGTCTCCCATATTGGAGTAGGGGCTGCTTGTGGTTATTAGGCATTTGCAAGCTCTCCGAAGTGTGTGCGCGGCAGGAGAGACAAATCCATGTTTTCGCGCCTTTTTTGCGATTTCAAGGTCGAAAAACACATAGGCCCCAAAATGAAAGAAACGGCTGCCGCGCCAAAACTATGGCTTCAAACTTGATGAAAACAGTCTCTCCCATAATAACTCACGGGCTGCTTGTGTTTTTTAGGCCTTTGCACGCTATCAGAAGTGTGTGCGCGGCAGGAGAGACAAATCCATGTTTTCGCGCCTTTTTTGCCATTTCCAGGTCGAAGAAAACAAAGGCCCCAAAAATAAAGAAACGGCTGTCCAGCCAAAACTGAGGCTTCAAACTTGATTAAAACAGTCTCTCAGACAATAACTCAAGGGCCGCTTGTGTTTTTTAGGCCTTCGCAAGCTATCGGAAGTGTGTGCGCGGCAGGAGAGACAAATCCATGTTTTCGCGCCTTTTTTACGATTTCAAGGTCGAAAAACACATAGGCCCCAAAATGAAAGAAACGGCTGCCGCGCCAAAACTATGGCTTCAAACTTGATGAAAACATTCTCTCCCACAATAACTCAAGGGCAGCTTGTGTTTTTTAGGCCTTCGCAAGCTATCGGAAGTGTGTGCGCGGCAGGAGAGACAAATCAATGTTTTCGCGCCTTTTTTGCCATTTCCAGGTCGAAAAACACACAGGCCCCAAAAATAAAGAAATGGCTGTCCAGCCAAAACTGAGGCTTCAAACTTGATGAAAACAGTGTCTCCTATATTGGAGTAGGGGCTGCTTGTGGTTATTAGGCATTTGCAAGCTCTCCGAAGTGTGTGCGCAGCAGGAGAGACAAATCCATGTTTTTATGCCTTCTTTGGCATTTTCAGGTGGAGAAAAACACAATCCCGAAAGAAAAAGAAAAGGCTGCCGCGCCAACACTGAGGCTTCAAACTTGATGAAAACAGTGTCTCCCATAGTGGAGTAGGGGCTGCTTGTGGTTATTAGGCCTTTGCAAGCTCTCCGAAGTGTGTGCGCGGCAGGAGAGACAAATCAATGTTTTCGCGCCTTTTTTGCCATTTCCAGGTCGAAAAACACACAGGCCCCAAAAATAAAGAAATGGCTGTCCAGCCAAAACTGAGGCTTCAAACTTGATGAAAACAGTGTCTCCCATATTGGAGTAGGGGCTGCTTGTGGTTATTAGGCATTTGCAAGCTCTCCGAAGTGTGTGCGCAGCAGGAGAGACAAATCCATGTTTTTATGCCTTCTTTGGCATTTTCAGGTGGAGAAAAACACAATCCCGAAAGAGAAAGAAAAGGCTGCCGCGCCAACACTGAGGCTTCAAACTTGATGAAAACAGTGTCTCCCATAATGGAGTAGGGGCTGCTTGTGGTTATTAGGCATTTGCAAGCTCTCCGAAGTGTGTGCGCAGCAGGAGAGACAAATCCATGTTTTTATGCCTTCTTTGGCATTTTCAGGTGGAGAAAAACACAATCCCGAAAGAGAAAGAAAAGGCTGCCGCGCCAACACTGAGGCTTCAAACTTGATGAAAACAGTGTCTCCCATAGTGGAGTAGGGGCTGCTTGTGGTTATTAGGCCTTTGCAAGCTCTCCGAAGTGTGTGCGCAGCAGGAGAGACAAATCCATGTTTTTATGCCTTCTTTGGCATTTTCAGGTGGAGAAAAACACAATCCCGAAAGAGAAAGAAAAGGCTGCCGCGCCAACACTGAGGCTTCAAACTTGATGAAAACAGTGTCTCCCATATTGGAGTAGGGGCTGCTTGTGGTTATTAGGCATTTGCAAGCTCTCCGAAGTGTGTGCGCAGCAGGAGAGACAAATCCATGTTTTTATGCCTTCTTTGGCATTTTCAGGTGGAGAAAAACACAATCCCGAAAGAGAAAGAAAAGGCTGCCGCGCCAACACTGAGGCTTCAAACTTGATGAAAACAGTGTCTCCCATAGTGGAGTAGGGGCTGCTTGTGGTTATTAGGCCTTTGCAAGCTCTCCGAAGTGTGTGCGCAGCAGGAGAGACAAACCCATGTTTTTATGCCTTCTTTGGCATTTTCAGGTGGAGAAAAACACAATCCCGAAAGAGAAAGAAAAGGCTGCCGCGCCAACACTGAGGCTTCAAACTTGATGAAAACAGTGTCTCCCATATTGGAGTAGGGGCTGCTTGTGGTTATTAGGCATTTGCAAGCTCTCCGAAGTGTGTGCGCAGCAGGAGAGACAAATCCATGTTTTTATGCCTTCTTTGGCATTTTCAGGTGGAGAAAAACACAATCCCGAAAGAGAAAGAAAAGGCTGCCGCGCCAACACTGAGGCTTCAAACTTGATGAAAACAGTGTCTCCCATAGTGGAGTAGGGGCTGCTTGTGGTTATTAGGCCTTTGCAAGCTCTCCGAAGTGTGTGCGCAGCAGGAAAGACAAATCCATGTTTTTATGCCTTCTTTGGCATTTTCAGGTGGAGAAAAACACAATCCCGAAAGAGAAAGAAAAGGCTGCCGCGCCAACACTGAGGCTTCAAACTTGATGAAAACAGTGTCTCCCATATTGGAGTAGGGGCTGCTTGTGGTTATTAGGCATTTGCAAGCTCTCCGAAGTGTGTGCGCAGCAGGAGAGACAAATCCATGTTTTTATGCCTTCTTTGGCATTTTCAGGTGGAGAAAAACACAATCCCGAAAGAGAAAGAAAAGGCTGCCGCGCCAACACTGAGGCTTCAAACTTGATGAAAACAGTGTCTCCCATAGTGGAGTAGGGGCTGCTTGTGGTTATTAGGCCTTTGCAAGCTCTCCGAAGTGTGTGCGCAGCAGGAGAGACAAATCCATGTTTTTATGCCTTCTTTGGCATTTTCAGGTGGAGAAAAACACAATCCCGAAAGAGAAAGAAAAGGCTGCCGCGCCAACACTGAGGCTTCAAACTTGATGAAAACAGTGTCTCCCATATTGGAGTAGGGGCTGCTTGTGGTTATTAGGCATTTGCAAGCTCTCCGAAGTGTGTGCGCAGCAGGAGAGACAAATCCATGTTTTTATGCCTTCTTTGGCATTTTCAGGTGGAGAAAAACACAATCCCGAAAGAGAAAGAAAAGGCTGCCGCGCCAACACTGAGGCTTCAAACTTGATGAAAACAGTGTCTCCCATAGTGGAGTAGGGGCTGCTTGTGGTTATTAGGCCTTTGCAAGCTCTCCGAAGTGTGTGCGCGGCAGGAGAGACAAATCAATGTTTTCGCGCCTTTTTTGCCATTTCCAGGTCGAAAAACACACAGGCCCCAAAAATAAAGAAATGGCTGTCCAGCCAAAACTGAGGCTTCAAACTTGATGAAAACAGTGTCTCCCATATTGGAGTAGGGGCTGCTTGTTGTTATTAGGCATTTGCAAGCTCTCCGAAGTGTGTGCGCGGCAGGAGAGACAAATCCATGTTTTCGCGCCTTTTTTGCGATTTCAAGGTCGAAAAACACATAGGCCCCAAAATGAAAGAAACGGCTGCCGCGCCAAAACTATGGCTTCAAACTTGATGAAAACAGTCTCTCCCATAATAACTCACGGGCTGCTTGTGTTTTTTAGGCCTTTGCAAGCTCTCCGAAGTGTGTGCGCGGCAGGAGAGACAAATCAATGTTTTCGCGCCTTTTTTGCCATTTCCAGGTCGAAAAACACACAGGCCCCAAAAATAAAGAAATGGCTGTCCAGCCAAAACTGAGGCTTCAAACTTGATGAAAACAGTGTCTCCCATATTGGAGTAGGGGCTGCTTGTGGTTATTAGGCATTTGCAAGCTCTCCGAAGTGTGTGCGCGGCAGGAGAGACAAATCCATGTTTTCGCGCCTTTTTTGCGATTTCAAGGTCGAAAAACACATAGGCCCCAAAATGAAAGAAACGGCTGCCGCGCCAAAACTATGGCTTCAAACTTGATGAAAACAGTCTCTCCCATAATAACTCACGGGCTGCTTGTGTTTTTTAGGCCTTTGCACGCTATCAGAAGTGTGTGCGCGGCAGGAGAGACAAATCCATGTTTTCGCGCCTTTTTTGCCATTTCCAGGTCGAAGAAAACAAAGGCCCCAAAAATAAAGAAACGGCTGTCCAGCCAAAACTGAGGCTTCAAACTTGATTAAAACAGTCTCTCAGACAATAACTCAAGGGCCGCTTGTGTTTTTTAGGCCTTCGCAAGCTATCGGAAGTGTGTGCGCGGCAGGAGAGACAAATCCATGTTTTCGCGCCTTTTTTACGATTTCAAGGTCGAAAAACACATAGGCCCCAAAATGAAAGAAACGGCTGCCGCGCCAAAACTATGGCTTCAAACTTGATGAAAACATTCTCTCCCACAATAACTCAAGGGCAGCTTGTGTTTTTTAGGCCTTCGCAAGCTATCGGAAGTGTGTGCGCGGCAGGAGAGACAAATCAATGTTTTCGCGCCTTTTTTGCCATTTCCAGGTCGAAAAACACACAGGCCCCAAAAATAAAGAAATGGCTGTCCAGCCAAAACTGAGGCTTCAAACTTGATGAAAACAGTGTCTCCTATATTGGAGTAGGGGCTGCTTGTGGTTATTAGGCATTTGCAAGCTCTCCGAAGTGTGTGCGCAGCAGGAGAGACAAATCCATGTTTTTATGCCTTCTTTGGCATTTTCAGGTGGAGAAAAACACAATCCCGAAAGAAAAAGAAAAGGCTGCCGCGCCAACACTGAGGCTTCAAACTTGATGAAAACAGTGTCTCCCATAGTGGAGTAGGGGCTGCTTGTGGTTATTAGGCCTTTGCAAGCTCTCCGAAGTGTGTGCGCGGCAGGAGAGACAAATCAATGTTTTCGCGCCTTTTTTGCCATTTCCAGGTCGAAAAACACACAGGCCCCAAAAATAAAGAAATGGCTGTCCAGCCAAAACTGAGGCTTCAAACTTGATGAAAACAGTGTCTCCCATATTGGAGTAGGGGCTGCTTGTGGTTATTAGGCATTTGCAAGCTCTCCGAAGTGTGTGCGCAGCAGGAGAGACAAATCCATGTTTTTATGCCTTCTTTGGCATTTTCAGGTGGAGAAAAACACAATCCCGAAAGAGAAAGAAAAGGCTGCCGCGCCAACACTGAGGCTTCAAACTTGATGAAAACAGTGTCTCCCATAATGGAGTAGGGGCTGCTTGTGGTTATTAGGCATTTGCAAGCTCTCCGAAGTGTGTGCGCAGCAGGAGAGACAAATCCATGTTTTTATGCCTTCTTTGGCATTTTCAGGTGGAGAAAAACACAATCCCGAAAGAAAAAGAAAAGGCTGCCGCGCCAACACTGAGGCTTCAAACTTGATGAAAACAGTGTCTCCCATAGTGGAGTAGGGGCTGCTTGTGGTTATTAGGCCTTTGCAAGCTCTCCGAAGTGTGTGCGCGGCAGGAGAGACAAATCAATGTTTTCGCGCCTTTTTTGCCATTTCCAGGTCGAAAAACACACAGGCCCCAAAAATAAAGAAATGGCTGTCCAGCCAAAACTGAGGCTTCAAACTTGATGAAAACAGTGTCTCCCATATTGGAGTAGGGGCTGCTTGTGGTTATTAGGCATTTGCAAGCTCTCCGAAGTGTGTGCGCAGCAGGAGAGACAAATCCATGTTTTTATGCCTTCTTTGGCATTTTCAGGTGGAGAAAAACACAATCCCGAAAGAGAAAGAAAAGGCTGCCGCGCCAACACTGAGGCTTCAAACTTGATGAAAACAGTGTCTCCCATAATGGAGTAGGGGCTGCTTGTGGTTATTAGGCATTTGCAAGCTCTCCGAAGTGTGTGCGCAGCAGGAGAGACAAATCCATGTTTTTATGCCTTCTTTGGCATTTTCAGGTGGAGAAAAACACAATCCCGAAAGAGAAAGAAAAGGCTGCCGCGCCAACACTGAGGCTTCAAACTTGATGAAAACAGTGTCTCCCATAGTGGAGTAGGGGCTGCTTGTGGTTATTAGGCCTTTGCAAGCTCTCCGAAGTGTGTGCGCGGCAGGAGAGACAAATCAATGTTTTCGCGCCTTTTTTGCCATTTCCAGGTCGAAAAACACACAGGCCCCAAAAATAAAGAAATGGCTGTCCAGCCAAAACTGAGGCTTCAAACTTGATGAAAACAGTGTCTCCCATATTGGAGTAGGGGCTGCTTGTGGTTATTAGGCATTTGCAAGCTCTCCGAAGTGTGTGCGCGGCAGGAGAGACAAATCCATGTTTTCGCGCCTTTTTTGCGATTTCAAGGTCGAAAAACACATAGGCCCCAAAATGAAAGAAACGGCTGCCGCGCCAAAACTATGGCTTCAAACTTGATGAAAACAGTCTCTCCCATAATAACTCACGGGCTGCTTGTGTTTTTTAGGCCTTTGCAAGCTCTCCGAAGTGTGTGCGCGGCAGGAGAGACAAATCAATGTTTTCGCGCCTTTTTTGCCATTTCCAGGTCGAAAAACACACAGGCCCCAAAAATAAAGAAATGGCTGTCCAGCCAAAACTGAGGCTTCAAACTTGATGAAAACAGTGTCTCCCATATTGGAGTAGGGGCTGCTTGTGGTTATTAGGCATTTGCAAGCTCTCCGAAGTGTGTGCGCGGCAGGAGAGACAAATCCATGTTTTCGCGCCTTTTTTGCGATTTCAAGGTCGAAAAACACATAGGCCCCAAAATGAAAGAAACGGCTGCCGCGCCAAAACTATGGCTTCAAACTTGATGAAAACAGTCTCTCCCATAATAACTCACGGGCTGCTTGTGTTTTTTAGGCCTTTGCACGCTATCAGAAGTGTGTGCGCGGCAGGAGAGACAAATCCATGTTTTCGCGCCTTTTTTGCCATTTCCAGGTCGAAGAAAACAAAGGCCCCAAAAATAAAGAAACGGCTGTCCAGCCAAAACTGAGGCTTCAAACTTGATTAAAACAGTCTCTCAGACAATAACTCAAGGGCCGCTTGTGTTTTTTAGGCCTTCGCAAGCTATCGGAAGTGTGTGCGCGGCAGGAGAGACAAATCCATGTTTTCGCGCCTTTTTTACGATTTCAAGGTCGAAAAACACATAGGCCCCAAAATGAAAGAAACGGCTGCGGCGCCAAAACTATGGCTTCAAACTTGATGAAAACATTCTCTCCCACAATAACTCAAGGGCAGCTTGTGTTTTTTAGGCCTTCGCAAGCTATCGGAAGTGTGTGCGCGGCAGGAGAGACAAATCAATGTTTTCGCGCCTTTTTTGCCATTTCCAGGTCGAAAAACACACAGGCCCCAAAAATAAAGAAATGGCTGTCCAGCCAAAACTGAGGCTTCAAACTTGATGAAAACAGTGTCTCCTATATTGGAGTAGGGGCTGCTTGTGGTTATTAGGCATTTGCAAGCTCTCCGAAGTGTGTGCGCAGCAGGAGAGACAAATCCATGTTTTTATGCCTTCTTTGGCATTTTCAGGTGGAGAAAAACACAATCCCGAAAGAAAAAGAAAAGGCTGCCGCGCCAACACTGAGGCTTCAAACTTGATGAAAACAGTGTCTCCCATAGTGGAGTAGGGGCTGCTTGTGGTTATTAGGCCTTTGCAAGCTCTCCGAAGTGTGTGCGCGGCAGGAGAGACAAATCAATGTTTTCGCGCCTTTTTTGCCATTTCCAGGTCGAAAAACACACAGGCCCCAAAAATAAAGAAATGGCTGTCCAGCCAAAACTGAGGCTTCAAACTTGATGAAAACAGTGTCTCCCATATTGGAGTAGGGGCTGCTTGTGGTTATTAGGCATTTGCAAGCTCTCCGAAGTGTGTGCGCAGCAGGAGAGACAAATCCATGTTTTTATGCCTTCTTTGGCATTTTCAGGTGGAGAAAAACACAATCCCGAAAGAGAAAGAAAAGGCTGCCGCGCCAACACTGAGGCTTCAAACTTGATGAAAACAGTGTCTCCCATAATGGAGTAGGGGCTGCTTGTGGTTATTAGGCATTTGCAAGCTCTCCGAAGTGTGTGCGCAGCAGGAGAGACAAATCCATGTTTTTATGCCTTCTTTGGCATTTTCAGGTGGAGAAAAACACAATCCCGAAAGAGAAAGAAAAGGCTGCCGCGCCAACACTGAGGCTTCAAACTTGATGAAAACAGTGTCTCCCATAGTGGAGTAGGGGCTGCTTGTGGTTATTAGGCCTTTGCAAGCTCTCCGAAGTGTGTGCGCAGCAGGAGAGACAAATCCATGTTTTTATGCCTTCTTTGGCATTTTCAGGTGGAGAAAAACACAATCCCGAAAGAGAAAGAAAAGGCTGCCGCGCCAACACTGAGGCTTCAAACTTGATGAAAACAGTGTCTCCCATATTGGAGTAGGGGCTGCTTGTGGTTATTAGGCATTTGCAAGCTCTCCGAAGTGTGTGCGCAGCAGGAGAGACAAATCCATGTTTTTATGCCTTCTTTGGCATTTTCAGGTGGAGAAAAACACAATCCCGAAAGAGAAAGAAAAGGCTGCCGCGCCAACACTGAGGCTTCAAACTTGATGAAAACAGTGTCTCCCATAGTGGAGTAGGGGCTGCTTGTGGTTATTAGGCCTTTGCAAGCTCTCCGAAGTGTGTGCGCAGCAGGAGAGACAAATCCATGTTTTTATGCCTTCTTTGGCATTTTCAGGTGGAGAAAAACACAATCCCGAAATCGCAAAAAAGGCGCGAAAACATGGATTTGTCTCTCCTGCCGCGCACACACTTCCGATAGCGTGCAAAGGCCTAAAAAACACAAGCAGCCCGTGAGTTATTATGGGAGAGACTGTTTTCATCAAGTTTGAAGCCTCAGTGTTGGCGCGGCAGCCTTTTCTTTCTCTTTCGGGATTGTGTTTTTCTCCACCTGAAAATGCCAAAGAAGGCATAAAAACATGGATTTGTCTCTCCTGCTGCGCACACACTTCGGAGAGCTTGCAAATGCCTAATAACCACAAGCAGCCCCTACTCCATTATGGGAGACACTGTTTTCATCAAGTTTGAAGCCTCAGTGTTGGCGCGGCAGCCTTTTCTTTCTCTTTCGGGATTGTGTTTTTCTCCACCTGAAAATGCCAAAGAAGGCATAAAAACATGGATTTGTCTCTCCTGCTGCGCACACACTTCGGAGAGCTTGCAAATGCCTAATAACCACAAGCAGCCCCTACTCCAATATGGGAGACACTGTTTTCATCAAGTTTGAAGCCTCAGTTTTGGCTGGACAGCCATTTCTTTATTTTTGGGGCCTGTGTGTTTTTCGACCTGGAAATGGCAAAAAAGGCGCGAAAACATTGATTTGTCTCTCCTGCCGCGCACACACTTCGGAGAGCTTGCAAAGGCCTAATAACCACAAGCAGCCCCTACTCCACTATGGGAGACACTGTTTTCATCAAGTTTGAAGCCTCAGTGTTGGCGCGGCAGCCTTTTCTTTTTCTTTCGGGATTGTGTTTTTCTCCACCTGAAAATGCCAAAGAAGGCATAAAAACATGGATTTGTCTCTCCTGCTGCGCACACACTTCGGAGAGCTTGCAAATGCCTAATAACCACAAGCAGCCCCTACTCCAATATAGGACACACTGTTTTCATCAAGTTTGAAGCCTCAGTTTTGGCTGGACAGCCATTTCTTTATTTTTGGGGCCTGTGTGTTTTTCGACCTGGAAATGGCAAAAAAGGCGCGAAAACATTGATTTGTCTCTCCTGCCGCGCACACACTTCCGATAGCTTGCGAAGGCCTAAAAAACACAAGCTGCCCTTGAGTTATTGTGGGAGAGAATGTTTTCATCAAGTTTGAAGCCATAGTTTTGGCGCGGCAGCCGTTTCTTTCATTTTGGGGCCTATGTGTTTTTCGACCTTGAAATCGTAAAAAAGGCGCGAAAACATGGATTTGTCTCTCCTGCCGCGCACACACTTCCGATAGCTTGCGAAGGCCTAAAAAACACAAGCGGCCCTTGAGTTATTGTCTGAGAGACTGTTTTAATCAAGTTTGAAGCCTCAGTTTTGGCTGGACAGCCGTTTCTTTATTTTTGGGGCCTTTGTTTTCTTCGACCTGGAAATGGCAAAAAAGGCGCGAAAACATGGATTTGTCTCTCCTGCCGCGCACACACTTCTGATAGCGTGCAAAGGCCTAAAAAACACAAGCAGCCCGTGAGTTATTATGGGAGAGACTGTTTTCATCAAGTTTGAAGCCATAGTTTTGGCGCGGCAGCCGTTTCTTTCATTTTGGGGCCTATGTGTTTTTCGACCTTGAAATCGCAAAAAAGGCGCGAAAACATGGATTTGTCTCTCCTGCCGCGCACACACTTCGGAGAGCTTGCAAATGCCTAATAACCACAAGCAGCCCCTACTCCAATATGGGAGACACTGTTTTCATCAAGTTTGAAGCCTCAGTTTTGGCTGGACAGCCATTTCTTTATTTTTGGGGCCTGTGTGTTTTTCGACCTGGAAATGGCAAAAAAGGCGCGAAAACATTGATTTGTCTCTCCTGCCGCGCACACACTTCGGAGAGCTTGCAAAGGCCTAAAAAACACAAGCAGCCCGTGAGTTATTATGGGAGAGACTGTTTTCATCAAGTTTGAAGCCATAGTTTTGGCGCGGCAGCCGTTTCTTTCATTTTGGGGCCTATGTGTTTTTCGACCTTGAAATCGCAAAAAAGGCGCGAAAACATGGATTTGTCTCTCCTGCCGCGCACACACTTCGGAGAGCTTGCAAATGCCTAATAACCACAAGCAGCCCCTACTCCAATATGGGAGACACTGTTTTCATCAAGTTTGAAGCCTCAGTTTTGGCTGGACAGCCATTTCTTTATTTTTGGGGCCTGTGTGTTTTTCGACCTGGAAATGGCAAAAAAGGCGCGAAAACATTGATTTGTCTCTCCTGCCGCGCACACACTTCGGAGAGCTTGCAAAGGGCTAATAACCACAAGCAGCCCCTACTCCACTATGGGAGACACTGTTTTCATCAAGTTTGAAGCCTCAGTGTTGGCGCGGCAGCCTTTTCTTTCTCTTTCGGGATTGTGTTTTTCTCCACCTGAAAATGCCAAAGAAGGCATAAAAACATGGATTTGTCTCTCCTGCTGCGCACACACTTCGGAGAGCTTGCAAATGCCTAATAACCACAAGCAGCCCCTACTCCAATATGGGAGACACTGTTTTCATCAAGTTTGAAGCCTCAGTGTTGGCGCGGCAGCCTTTTCTTTCTCTTTCGGGATTGTGTTTTTCTCCACCTGAAAATGCCAAAGAAGGCATAAAAACATGGATTTGTCTCTCCTGCTGCGCACACACTTCGGAGAGCTTGCAAAGGCCTAATAACCACAAGCAGCCCCTACTCCACTATGGGAGACACTGTTTTCATCAAGTTTGAAGCCTCAGTGTTGGCGCGGCAGCCTTTTCTTTCTCTTTCGGGATTGTGTTTTTCTCCACCTGAAAATGCCAAAGAAGGCATAAAAACATGGATTTGTCTCTCCTGCTGCGCACACACTTCGGAGAGCTTGCAAATGCCTAATAACCACAAGCAGCCCCTACTCCAATATGGGAGACACTGTTTTCATCAAGTTTGAAGCCTCAGTGTTGGCGCGGCAGCCTTTTCTTTCTCTTTCGGGATTGTGTTTTTCTCCACCTGAAAATGCCAAAGAAGGCATAAAAACATGGATTTGTCTCTCCTGCTGCGCACACACTTCGGAGAGCTTGCAAAGGCCTAATAACCACAAGCAGCCCCTACTCCACTATGGGAGACACTGTTTTCATCAAGTTTGAAGCCTCAGTGTTGGCGCGGCAGCCTTTTCTTTCTCTTTCGGGATTGTGTTTTTCTCCACCTGAAAATGCCAAAGAAGGCATAAAAACATGGATTTGTCTCTCCTGCTGCGCACACACTTCGGAGAGCTTGCAAATGCCTAATAACCACAAGCAGCCCCTACTCCATTATGGGAGACACTGTTTTCATCAAGTTTGAAGCCTCAGTGTTGGCGCGGCAGCCTTTTCTTTCTCTTTCGGGATTGTGTTTTTCTCCACCTGAAAATGCCAAAGAAGGCATAAAAACATGGATTTGTCTCTCCTGCTGCGCACACACTTCGGAGAGCTTGCAAATGCCTAATAACCACAAGCAGCCCCTACTCCAATATGGGAGACACTGTTTTCATCAAGTTTGAAGCCTCAGTTTTGGCTGGACAGCCATTTCTTTATTTTTGGGGCCTGTGTGTTTTTCGACCTGGAAATGGCAAAAAAGGCGCGAAAACATTGATTTGTCTCTCCTGCCGCGCACACACTTCGGAGAGCTTGCAAAGGCCTAATAACCACAAGCAGCCCCTACTCCACTATGGGAGACACTGTTTTCATCAAGTTTGAAGCCTCAGTGTTGGCGCGGCAGCCTTTTCTTTTTCTTTCGGGATTGTGTTTTTCTCCACCTGAAAATGCCAAAGAAGGCATAAAAACATGGATTTGTCTCTCCTGCTGCGCACACACTTCGGAGAGCTTGCAAATGCCTAATAACCACAAGCAGCCCCTACTCCAATATAGGAGACACTGTTTTCATCAAGTTTGAAGCCTCAGTTTTGGCTGGACAGCCATTTCTTTATTTTTGGGGCCTGTGTGTTTTTCGACCTGGAAATGGCAAAAAAGGCGCGAAAACATTGATTTGTCTCTCCTGCCGCGCACACACTTCCGATAGCTTGCGAAGGCCTAAAAAACACAAGCTGCCCTTGAGTTATTGTGGGAGAGAATGTTTTCATCAAGTTTGAAGCCATAGTTTTGGCGCGGCAGCCGTTTCTTTCATTTTGGGGCCTATGTGTTTTTCGACCTTGAAATCGTAAAAAAGGCGCGAAAACATGGATTTGTCTCTCCTGCCGCGCACACACTTCCGATAGCTTGCGAAGGCCTAAAAAACACAAGCGGCCCTTGAGTTATTGTCTGAGAGACTGTTTTAATCAAGTTTGAAGCCTCAGTTTTGGCTGGACAGCCGTTTCTTTATTTTTGGGGCCTTTGTTTTCTTCGACCTGGAA
Organism: Argentina silus; assembly: GCF_951799395.1. NCBI lineage: Eukaryota > Metazoa > Chordata > Actinopteri > Argentiniformes > Argentinidae > Argentina > Argentina silus. Next base: position 505,457 of record NW_028153183.1, read on the forward strand.
ATGGCAAAAAAGGCGCGAAAACATGGATTTGTCTCTCCTGCCGCGCACACACTTCTGATAGCGTGCAAAGGCCTAAAAAACACAAGCAGCCCGTGAGTTATTATGGGAGAGACTGTTTTCATCAAGTTTGAAGCCATAGTTTTGGCGCGGCAGCCGTTTCTTTCATTTTGGGGCCTATGTGTTTTTCGACCTTGAAATCGCAAAAAAGGCGCGAAAACATGGATTTGTCTCTCCTGCCGCGCACACACTTCGGAGAGCTTGCAAATGCCTAATAACCACAAGCAGCCCCTACTCCAATATGGGAGACACTGTTTTCATCAAGTTTGAAGCCTCAGTTTTGGCTGGACAGCCATTTCTTTATTTTTGGGGCCTGTGTGTTTTTCGACCTGGAAATGGCAAAAAAGGCGCGAAAACATTGATTTGTCTCTCCTGCCGCGCACACACTTCGGAGAGCTTGCAAAGGCCTAAAAAACACAAGCAGCCCGTGAGTTATTATGGGAGAGACTGTTTTCATCAAGTTTGAAGCCATAGTTTTGGCGCGGCAGCCGTTTCTTTCATTTTGGGGCCTATGTGTTTTTCGACCTTGAAATCGCAAAAAAGGCGCGAAAACATGGATTTGTCTCTCCTGCCGCGCACACACTTCGGAGAGCTTGCAAATGCCTAATAACCACAAGCAGCCCCTACTCCAATATGGGAGACACTGTTTTCATCAAGTTTGAAGCCTCAGTTTTGGCTGGACAGCCATTTCTTTATTTTTGGGGCCTGTGTGTTTTTCGACCTGGAAATGGCAAAAAAGGCGCGAAAACATTGATTTGTCTCTCCTGCCGCGCACACACTTCGGAGAGCTTGCAAAGGCCTAAAAAACACAAGCAGCCCGTGAGTTATTATGGGAGAGACTGTTTTCATCAAGTTTGAAGCCATAGTTTTGGCGCGGCAGCCGTTTCTTTCATTTTGGGGCCTATGTGTTTTTCGACCTTGAAATCGCAAAAAAGGCGCGAAAACATGGATTTGTCTCTCCTGCCGCGCACACACTTCGGAGAGCTTGCAAATGCCTAATAACCACAAGCAGCCCCTACTCCAATATGGGAGACACTGTTTTCATCAAGTTTGAAGCCTCAGTTTTGGCTGGACAGCCATTTCTTTATTTTTGGGGCCTGTGTGTTTTTCGACCTGGAAATGGCAAAAAAGGCGCGAAAACATTGATTTGTCTCTCCTGCCGCGCACACACTTCGGAGAGCTTGCAAAGGCCTAATAACCACAAGCAGCCCCTACTCCACTATGGGAGACACTGTTTTCATCAAGTTTGAAGCCTCAGTGTTGGCGCGGCAGCCTTTTCTTTCTCTTTCGGGATTGTGTTTTTCTCCACCTGAAAATGCCAAAGAAGGCATAAAAACATGGATTTGTCTCTCCTGCTGCGCACACACTTCGGAGAGCTTGCAAATGCCTAATAACCACAAGCAGCCCCTACTCCAATATGGGAGACACTGTTTTCATCAAGTTTGAAGCCTCAGTGTTGGCGCGGCAGCCTTTTCTTTCTCTTTCGGGATTGTGTTTTTCTCCACCTGAAAATGCCAAAGAAGGCATAAAAACATGGATTTGTCTCTCCTGCTGCGCACACACTTCGGAGAGCTTGCAAAGGCCTAATAACCACAAGCAGCCCCTACTCCACTATGGGAGACACTGTTTTCATCAAGTTTGAAGCCTCAGTGTTGGCGCGGCAGCCTTTTCTTTCTCTTTCGGGATTGTGTTTTTCTCCACCTGAAAATGCCAAAGAAGGCATAAAAACATGGATTTGTCTCTCCTGCTGCGCACACACTTCGGAGAGCTTGCAAATGCCTAATAACCACAAGCAGCCCCTACTCCAATATGGGAGACACTGTTTTCATCAAGTTTGAAGCCTCAGTGTTGGCGCGGCAGCCTTTTCTTTCTCTTTCGGGATTGTGTTTTTCTCCACCTGAAAATGCCAAAGAAGGCATAAAAACATGGATTTGTCTTTCCTGCTGCGCACACACTTCGGAGAGCTTGCAAAGGCCTAATAACCACAAGCAGCCCCTACTCCACTATGGGAGACACTGTTTTCATCAAGTTTGAAGCCTCAGTGTTGGCGCGGCAGCCTTTTCTTTCTCTTTCGGGATTGTGTTTTTCTCCACCTGAAAATGCCAAAGAAGGCATAAAAACATGGATTTGTCTCTCCTGCTGCGCACACACTTCGGAGAGCTTGCAAATGCCTAATAACCACAAGCAGCCCCTACTCCAATATGGGAGACACTGTTTTCATCAAGTTTGAAGCCTCAGTGTTGGCGCGGCAGCCTTTTCTTTCTCTTTCGGGATTGTGTTTTTCTCCACCTGAAAATGCCAAAGAAGGCATAAAAACATGGATTTGTCTCTCCTGCTGCGCACACACTTCGGAGAGCTTGCAAAGGCCTAATAACCACAAGCAGCCCCTACTCCACTATGGGAGACACTGTTTTCATCAAGTTTGAAGCCTCAGTGTTGGCGCGGCAGCCTTTTCTTTCTCTTTCGGGATTGTGTTTTTCTCCACCTGAAAATGCCAAAGAAGGCATAAAAACATGGATTTGTCTCTCCTGCTGCGCACACACTTCGGAGAGCTTGCAAATGCCTAATAACCACAAGCAGCCCCTACTCCATTATGGGAGACACTGTTTTCATCAAGTTTGAAGCCTCAGTGTTGGCGCGGCAGCCTTTTCTTTCTCTTTCGGGATTGTGTTTTTCTCCACCTGAAAATGCCAAAGAAGGCATAAAAACATGGATTTGTCTCTCCTGCTGCGCACACACTTCGGAGAGCTTGCAAATGCCTAATAACCACAAGCAGCCCCTACTCCAATATGGGAGACACTGTTTTCATCAAGTTTGAAGCCTCAGTTTTGGCTGGACAGCCATTTCTTTATTTTTGGGGCCTGTGTGTTTTTCGACCTGGAAATGGCAAAAAAGGCGCGAAAACATTGATTTGTCTCTCCTGCCGCGCACACACTTCGGAGAGCTTGCAAAGGCCTAATAACCACAAGCAGCCCCTACTCCACTATGGGAGACACTGTTTTCATCAAGTTTGAAGCCTCAGTGTTGGCGCGGCAGCCTTTTCTTTTTCTTTCGGGATTGTGTTTTTCTCCACCTGAAAATGCCAAAGAAGGCATAAAAACATGGATTTGTCTCTCCTGCTGCGCACACACTTCGGAGAGCTTTCAAATGCCTAATAACCACAAGCAGCCCCTACTCCAATATAGGAGACACTGTTTTCATCAAGTTTGAAGCCTCAGTTTTGGCTGGACAGCCATTTCTTTATTTTTGGGGCCTGTGTGTTTTTCGACCTGGAAATGGCAAAAAAGGCGCGAAAACATTGATTTGTCTCTCCTGCCGCGCACACACTTCCGATAGCTTGCGAAGGCCTAAAAAACACAAGCTGCCCTTGAGTTATTGTGGGAGAGAATGTTTTCATCAAGTTTGAAGCCATAGTTTTGGCGCGGCAGCCGTTTCTTTCATTTTGGGGCCTATGTGTTTTTCGACCTTGAAATCGTAAAAAAGGCGCGAAAACATGGATTTGTCTCTCCTGCCGCGCACACACTTCCGATAGCTTGCGAAGGCCTAAAAAACACAAGCGGCCCTTGAGTTATTGTCTGAGAGACTGTTTTAATCAAGTTTGAAGCCTCAGTTTTGGCTGGACAGCCGTTTCTTTATTTTTGGGGCCTTTGTTTTCTTCGACCTGGAAATGGCAAAAAAGGCGCGAAAACATGGATTTGTCTCTCCTGCCGCGCACACACTTCTGATAGCGTGCAAAGGCCTAAAAAACACAAGCAGCCCGTGAGTTATTATGGGAGAGACTGTTTTCATCAAGTTTGAAGCCATAGTTTTGGCGCGGCAGCCGTTTCTTTCATTTTGGGGCCTATGTGTTTTTCGACCTTGAAATCGCAAAAAAGGCGCGAAAACATGGATTTGTCTCTCCTGCCGCGCACACACTTCGGAGAGCTTGCAAATGCCTAATAACCACAAGCAGCCCCTACTCCAATATGGGAGACACTGTTTTCATCAAGTTTGAAGCCTCAGTTTTGGCTGGACAGCCATTTCTTTATTTTTGGGGCCTGTGTGTTTTTCGACCTGGAAATGGCAAAAAAGGCGCGAAAACATTGATTTGTCTCTCCTGCCGCGCACACACTTCGGAGAGCTTGCAAAGGCCTAAAAAACACAAGCAGCCCGTGAGTTATTATGGGAGAGACTGTTTTCATCAAGTTTGAAGCCATAGTTTTGGCGCGGCAGCCGTTTCTTTCATTTTGGGGCCTATGTGTTTTTCGACCTTGAAATCGCAAAAAAGGCGCGAAAACATGGATTTGTCTCTCCTGCCGCGCACACACTTCGGAGAGCTTGCAAATGCCTAATAACCACAAGCAGCCCCTACTCCAATATGGGAGACACTGTTTTCATCAAGTTTGAAGCCTCAGTTTTGGCTGGACAGCCATTTCTTTATTTTTGGGGCCTGTGTGTTTTTCGACCTGGAAATGGCAAAAAAGGCGCGAAAACATTGATTTGTCTCTCCTGCCGCGCACACACTTCGGAGAGCTTGCAAAGGCCTAATAACCACAAGCAGCCCCTACTCCACTATGGGAGACACTGTTTTCATCAAGTTTGAAGCCTCAGTGTTGGCGCGGCAGCCTTTTCTTTCTCTTTCGGGATTGTGTTTTTCTCCACCTGAAAATGCCAAAGAAGGCATAAAAACATGGATTTGTCTCTCCTGCTGCGCACACACTTCGGAGAGCTTGCAAATGCCTAATAACCACAAGCAGCCCCTACTCCAATATGGGAGACACTGTTTTCATCAAGTTTGAAGCCTCAGTGTTGGCGCGGCAGCCTTTTCTTTCTCTTTCGGGATTGTGTTTTTCTCCACCTGAAAATGCCAAAGAAGGCATAAAAACATGGATTTGTCTCTCCTGCTGCGCACACACTTCGGAGAGCTTGCAAAGGCCTAATAACCACAAGCAGCCCCTACTCCACTATGGGAGACACTGTTTTCATCAAGTTTGAAGCCTCAGTGTTGGCGCGGCAGCCTTTTCTTTCTCTTTCGGGATTGTGTTTTTCTCCACCTGAAAATGCCAAAGAAGGCATAAAAACATGGATTTGTCTCTCCTGCTGCGCACACACTTCGGAGAGCTTGCAAATGCCTAATAACCACAAGCAGCCCCTACTCCAATATGGGAGACACTGTTTTCATCAAGTTTGAAGCCTCAGTGTTGGCGCGGCAGCCTTTTCTTTCTCTTTCGGGATTGTGTTTTTCTCCACCTGAAAATGCCAAAGAAGGCATAAAAACATGGATTTGTCTCTCCTGCTGCGCACACACTTCGGAGAGCTTGCAAAGGCCTAATAACCACAAGCAGCCCCTACTCCACTATGGGAGACACTGTTTTCATCAAGTTTGAAGCCTCAGTGTTGGCGCGGCAGCCTTTTCTTTCTCTTTCGGGATTGTGTTTTTCTCCACCTGAAAATGCCAAAGAAGGCATAAAAACATGGATTTGTCTCTCCTGCTGCGCACACACTTCGGAGAGCTTGCAAATGCCTAATAACCACAAGCAGCCCCTACTCCATTATGGGAGACACTGTTTTCATCAAGTTTGAAGCCTCAGTGTTGGCGCGGCAGCCTTTTCTTTCTCTTTCGGGATTGTGTTTTTCTCCACCTGAAAATGCCAAAGAAGGCATAAAAACATGGATTTGTCTCTCCTGCTGCGCACACACTTCGGAGAGCTTGCAAATGCCTAATAACCACAAGCAGCCCCTACTCCAATATGGGAGACACTGTTTTCATCAAGTTTGAAGCCTCAGTTTTGGCTGGACAGCCATTTCTTTATTTTTGGGGCCTGTGTGTTTTTCGACCTGGAAATGGCAAAAAAGGCGCGAAAACATTGATTTGTCTCTCCTGCCGCGCACACACTTCGGAGAGCTTGCAAAGGCCTAATAACCACAAGCAGCCCCTACTCCACTATGGGAGACACTGTTTTCATCAAGTTTGAAGCCTCAGTGTTGGCGCGGCAGCCTTTTCTTTTTCTTTCGGGATTGTGTTTTTCTCCACCTGAAAATGCCAAAGAAGGCATAAAAACATGGATTTGTCTCTCCTGCTGCGCACACACTTCGGAGAGCTTGCAAATGCCTAATAACCACAAGCAGCCCCTACTCCAATATAGGAGACACTGTTTTCATCAAGTTTGAAGCCTCAGTTTTGGCTGGACAGCCATTTCTTTATTTTTGGGGCCTGTGTGTTTTTCGACCTGGAAATGGCAAAAAAGGCGCGAAAACATTGATTTGTCTCTCCTGCCGCGCACACACTTCCGATAGCTTGCGAAGGCCTAAAAAACACAAGCTGCCCTTGAGTTATTGTGGGAGAGAATGTTTTCATCAAGTTTGAAGCCATAGTTTTGGCGCGGCAGCCGTTTCTTTCATTTTGGGGCCTATGTGTTTTTCGACCTTGAAATCGTAAAAAAGGCGCGAAAACATGGATTTGTCTCTCCTGCCGCGCACACACTTCCGATAGCTTGCGAAGGCCTAAAAAACACAAGCGGCCCTTGAGTTATTGTCTGAGAGACTGTTTTAATCAAGTTTGAAGCCTCAGTTTTGGCTGGACAGCCGTTTCTTTATTTTTGGGGCCTTTGTTTTCTTCGACCTGGAAATGGCAAAAAAGGCGCGAAAACATGGATTTGTCTCTCCTGCCGCGCACACACTTCTGATAGCGTGCAAAGGCCTAAAAAACACAAGCAGCCCGTGAGTTATTATGGGAGAGACTGTTTTCATCAAGTTTGAAGCCATAGTTTTGGCGCGGCAGCCGTTTCTTTCATTTTGGGGCCTATGTGTTTTTCGACCTTGAAATCGCAAAAAAGGCGCGAAAACATGGATTTGTCTCTCCTGCCGCGCACACACTTCGGAGAGCTTGCAAATGCCTAATAACCACAAGCAGCCCCTACTCCAATATGGGAGACACTGTTTTCATCAAGTTTGAAGCCTCAGTTTTGGCTGGACAGCCATTTCTTTATTTTTGGGGCCTGTGTGTTTTTCGACCTGGAAATGGCAAAAAAGGCGCGAAAACATTGATTTGTCTCTCCTGCCGCGCACACACTTCGGAGAGCTTGCAAAGGCCTAAAAAACACAAGCAGCCCGTGAGTTATTATGGGAGAGACTGTTTTCATCAAGTTTGAAGCCATAGTTTTGGCGCGGCAGCCGTTTCTTTCATTTTGGGGCCTATGTGTTTTTCGACCTTGAAATCGCAAAAAAGGCGCGAAAACATGGATTTGTCTCTCCTGCCGCGCACACACTTCGGAGAGCTTGCAAATGCCTAATAACCACAAGCAGCCCCTACTCCAATATGGGAGACACTGTTTTCATCAAGTTTGAAGCCTCAGTTTTGGCTGGACAGCCATTTCTTTATTTTTGGGGCCTGTGTGTTTTTCGACCTGGAAATGGCAAAAAAGGCGCGAAAACATTGATTTGTCTCTCCTGCCGCGCACACACTTCGGAGAGCTTGCAAAGGCCTAAAAAACACAAGCAGCCCGTGAGTTATTATGGGAGAGACTGTTTTCATCAAGTTTGAAGCCATAGTTTTGGCGCGGCAGCCGTTTCTTTCATTTTGGGGCCTATGTGTTTTTCGACCTTGAAATCGCAAAAAAGGCGCGAAAACATGGATTTGTCTCTCCTGCCGCGCACACACTTCGGAGAGCTTGCAAATGCCTAATAACCACAAGCAGCCCCTACTCCAATATGGGAGACACTGTTTTCATCAAGTTTGAAGCCTCAGTTTTGGCTGGACAGCCATTTCTTTATTTTTGGGGCCTGTGTGTTTTTCGACCTGGAAATGGCAAAAAAGGCGCGAAAACATTGATTTGTCTCTCCTGCCGCGCACACACTTCGGAGAGCTTGCAAAGGCCTAATAACCACAAGCAGCCCCTACTCCACTATGGGAGACACTGTTTTCATCAAGTTTGAAGCCTCAGTGTTGGCGCGGCAGCCTTTTCTTTCTCTTTCGGGATTGTGTTTTTCTCCACCTGAAAATGCCAAAGAAGGCATAAAAACATGGATTTGTCTCTCCTGCTGCGCACACACTTCGGAGAGCTTGCAAATGCCTAATAACCACAAGCAGCCCCTACTCCAATATGGGAGACACTGTTTTCATCAAGTTTGAAGCCTCAGTGTTGGCGCGGCAGCCTTTTCTTTCTCTTTCGGGATTGTGTTTTTCTCCACCTGAAAATGCCAAAGAAGGCATAAAAACATGGATTTGTCTCTCCTGCTGCGCACACACTTCGGAGAGCTTGCAAAGGCCTAATAACCACAAGCAGCCCCTACTCCACTATGGGAGACACTGTTTTCATCAAGTTTGAAGCCTCAGTGTTGGCGCGGCAGCCTTTTCTTTCTCTTTCGGGATTGTGTTTTTCTCCACCTGAAAATGCCAAAGAAGGCATAAAAACATGGATTTGTCTCTCCTGCTGCGCACACACTTCGGAGAGCTTGCAAATGCCTAATAACCACAAGCAGCCCCTACTCCAATATGGGAGACACTGTTTTCATCAAGTTTGAAGCCTCAGTGTTGGCGCGGCAGCCTTTTCTTTCTCTTTCGGGATTGTGTTTTTCTCCACCTGAAAATGCCAAAGAAGGCATAAAAACATGGATTTGTCTTTCCTGCTGCGCACACACTTCGGAGAGCTTGCAAAGGCCTAATAACCACAAGCAGCCCCTACTCCACTATGGGAGACACTGTTTTCATCAAGTTTGAAGCCTCAGTGTTGGCGCGGCAGCCTTTTCTTTCTCTTTCGGGATTGTGTTTTTCTCCACCTGAAAATGCCAAAGAAGGCATAAAAACATGGATTTGTCTCTCCTGCTGCGCACACACTTCGGAGAGCTTGCAAATGCCTAATAACCACAAGCAGCCCCTACTCCAATATGGGAGACACTGTTTTCATCAAGTTTGAAGCCTCAGTGTTGGCGCGGCAGCCTTTTCTTTCTCTTTCGGGATTGTGTTTTTCTCCACCTGAAAATGCCAAAGAAGGCATAAAAACATGGATTTGTCTCTCCTGCTGCGCACACACTTCGGAGAGCTTGCAAAGGCCTAATAACCACAAGCAGCCCCTACTCCACTATGGGAGACACTGTTTTCATCAAGTTTGAAGCCTCAGTGTTGGCGCGGCAGCCTTTTCTTTCTCTTTCGGGATTGTGTTTTTCTCCACCTGAAAATGCCAAAGAAGGCATAAAAACATGGATTTGTCTCTCCTGCTGCGCACACACTTCGGAGAGCTTGCAAATGCCTAATAACCACAAGCAGCCCCTACTCCATTATGGGAGACACTGTTTTCATCAAGTTTGAAGCCTCAGTGTTGGCGCGGCAGCCTTTTCTTTCTCTTTCGGGATTGTGTTTTTCTCCACCTGAAAATGCCAAAGAAGGCATAAAAACATGGATTTGTCTCTCCTGCTGCGCACACACTTCGGAGAGCTTGCAAATGCCTAATAACCACAAGCAGCCCCTACTCCAATATGGGAGACACTGTTTTCATCAAGTTTGAAGCCTCAGTTTTGGCTGGACAGCCATTTCTTTATTTTTGGGGCCTGTGTGTTTTTCGACCTGGAAATGGCAAAAAAGGCGCGAAAACATTGATTTGTCTCTCCTGCCGCGCACACACTTCGGAGAGCTTGCAAAGGCCTAATAACCACAAGCAGCCCCTACTCCACTATGGGAGACACTGTTTTCATCAAGTTTGAAGCCTCAGTGTTGGCGCGGCAGCCTTTTCTTTTTCTTTCGGGATTGTGTTTTTCTCCACCTGAAAATGCCAAAGAAGGCATAAAAACATGGATTTGTCTCTCCTGCTGCGCACACACTTCGGAGAGCTTGCAAATGCCTAATAACCACAAGCAGCCCCTACTCCAATATAGGAGACACTGTTTTCATCAAGTTTGAAGCCTCAGTTTTGGCTGGACAGCCATTTCTTTATTTTTGGGGCCTGTGTGTTTTTCGACCTGGAAATGGCAAAAAAGGCGCGAAAACATTGATTTGTCTCTCCTGCCGCGCACACACTTCCAATAGCTTGCGAAGGCCTAAAAAACACAAGCTGCCCTTGAGTTATTGTGGGAGAGAATGTTTTCATCAAGTTTGAAGCCATAGTTTTGGCGCGGCAGCCGTTTCTTTCATTTTGGGGCCTATGTGTTTTTCGACCTTGAAATCGTAAAAAAGGCGCGAAAACATGGATTTGTCTCTCCTGCCGCGCACACACTTCCGATAGCTTGCGAAGGCCTAAAAAACACAAGCGGCCCTTGAGTTATTGTCTGAGAGACTGTTTTAATCAAGTTTGAAGCCTCAGTTTTGGCTGGACAGCCGTTTCTTTATTTTTGGGGCCTTTGTTTTCTTCGACCTGGAAATGGCAAAAAAGGCGCGAAAACATGGATTTGTCTCTCCTGCCGCGCACACACTTCTGATAGCGTGCAAAGGCCTAAAAAACACAAGCAGCCCGTGAGTTATTATGGGAGAGACTGTTTTCATCAAGTTTGAAGCCATAGTTTTGGCGCGGCAGCCGTTTCTTTCATTTTGGGGCCTATGTGTTTTTCGACCTTGAAATCGCAAAAAAGGCGCGAAAACATGGATTTGTCTCTCCTGCCGCGCACACACTTCGGAGAGCTTGCAAATGCCTAATAACCACAAGCAGCCCCTACTCCAATATGGGAGACACTGTTTTCATCAAGTTTGAAGCCTCAGTTTTGGCTGGACAGCCATTTCTTTATTTTTGGGGCCTGTGTGTTTTTCGACCTGGAAATGGCAAAAAAGGCGCGAAAACATTGATTTGTCTCTCCTGCCGCGCACACACTTCGGAGAGCTTGCAAAGGCCTAAAAAACACAAGCAGCCCGTGAGTTATTATGGGAGAGACTGTTTTCATCAAGTTTGAAGCCATAGTTTTGGCGCGGCAGCCGTTTCTTTCATTTTGGGGCCTATGTGTTTTTCGACCTTGAAATCGCAAAAAAGGCGCGAAAACATGGATTTGTCTCTCCTGCCGCGCACACACTTCGGAGAGCTTGCAAATGCCTAATAACCACAAGCAGCCCCTACTCCAATATGGGAGACACTGTTTTCATCAAGTTTGAAGCCTCAGTTTTGGCTGGACAGCCATTTCTTTATTTTTGGGGCCTGTGTGTTTTTCGACCTGGAAATGGCAAAAAAGGCGCGAAAACATTGATTTGTCTCTCCTGCCGCGCACACACTTCGGAGAGCTTGCAAAGGCCTAATAACCACAAGCAGCCCCTACTCCACTATGGGAGACACTGTTTTCATCAAGTTTGAAGCCTCAGTGTTGGCGCGGCAGCCTTTTCTTTCTCTTTCGGGATTGTGTTTTTCTCCACCTGAAAATGCCAAAGAAGGCATAAAAACATGGATTTGTCTCTCCTGCTGCGCACACACTTCGGAGAGCTTGCAAATGCCTAATAACCACAAGCAGCCCCTACTCCAATATGGGAGACACTGTTTTCATCAAGTTTGAAGCCTCAGTGTTGGCGCGGCAGCCTTTTCTTTCTCTTTCGGGATTGTGTTTTTCTCCACCTGAAAATGCCAAAGAAGGCATAAAAACATGGATTTGTCTCTCCTGCTGCGCACACACTTCGGAGAGCTTGCAAAGGCCTAATAACCACAAGCAGCCCCTACTCCACTATGGGAGACACTGTTTTCATCAAGTTTGAAGCCTCAGTGTTGGCGCGGCAGCCTTTTCTTTCTCTTTCGGGATTGTGTTTTTCTCCACCTGAAAATGCCAAAGAAGGCATAAAAACATGGATTTGTCTCTCCTGCTGCGCACACACTTCGGAGAGCTTGCAAATGCCTAATAACCACAAGCAGCCCCTACTCCATTATGGGAGACACTGTTTTCATCAAGTTTGAAGCCTCAGTGTTGGCGCGGCAGCCTTTTCTTTCTCTTTCGGGATTGTGTTTTTCTCCACCTGAAAATGCCAAAGAAGGCATAAAAACATGGATTTGTCTCTCCTGCTGCGCACACACTTCGGAGAGCTTGCAAATGCCTAATAACCACAAGCAGCCCCTACTCCAATATGGGAGACACTGTTTTCATCAAGTTTGAAGCCTCAGTTTTGGCTGGACAGCCATTTCTTTATTTTTGGGGCCTGTGTGTTTTTCGACCTGGAAATGGCAAAAAAGGCGCGAAAACATTGATTTGTCTCTCCTGCCGCGCACACACTTCGGAGAGCTTGCAAAGGCCTAATAACCACAAGCAGCCCCTACTCCACTATGGGAGACACTGTTTTCATCAAGTTTGAAGCCTCAGTGTTGGCGCGGCAGCCTTTTCTTTTTCTTTCGGGATTGTGTTTTTCTCCACCTGAAAATGCCAAAGAAGGCATAAAAACATGGATTTGTCTCTCCTGCTGCGCACACACTTCGGAGAGCTTGCAAATGCCTAATAACCACAAGCAGCCCCTACTCCAATATAGGAGACACTGTTTTCATCAAGTTTGAAGCCTCAGTTTTGGCTGGACAGCCATTTCTTTATTTTTGGGGCCTGTGTGTTTTTCGACCTGGAAATGGCAAAAAAGGCGCGAAAACATTGATTTGTCTCTCCTGCCGCGCACACACTTCCGATAGCTTGCGAAGGCCTAAAAAACACAAGCTGCCCTTGAGTTATTGTGGGAGAGAATGTTTTCATCAAGTTTGAAGCCATAGTTTTGGCGCGGCAGCCGTTTCTTTCATTTTGGGGCCTATGTGTTTTTCGACCTTGAAATCGTAAAAAAGGCGCGAAAACATGGATTTGTCTCTCCTGCCGCGCACACACTTCCGATAGCTTGCGAAGGCCTAAAAAACACAAGCGGCCCTTGAGTTATTGTCTGAGAGACTGTTTTAATCAAGTTTGAAGCCTCAGTTTTGGCTGGACAGCCGTTTCTTTATTTTTGGGGCCTTTGTTTTCTTCGACCTGGAAATGGCAAAAAAGGCGCGAAAACATGGATTTGTCTCTCCTGCCGCGCACACACTTCTGATAGCGTGCAAAGGCCTAAAAAACACAAGCAGCCCGTGAGTTATTATGGGAGAGACTGTTTTCATCAAGTTTGAAGCCATAGTTTTGGCGCGGCAGCCGTTTCTTTCATTTTGGGGCCTATGTGTTTTTCGACCTTGAAATCGCAAAAAAGGCGCGAAAACATGGATTTGTCTCTCCTGCCGCGCACACACTTCGGAGAGCTTGCAAATGCCTAATAACCACAAGCAGCCCCTACTCCAATATGGGAGACACTGTTTTCATCAAGTTTGAAGCCTCAGTTTTGGCTGGACAGCCATTTCTTTATTTTTGGGGCCTGTGTGTTTTTCGACCTGGAAATGGCAAAAAAGGCGCGAAAACATTGATTTGTCTCTCCTGCCGCGCACACACTTCGGAGAGCTTGCAAAGGCCTAAAAAACACAAGCAGCCCGTGAGTTATTATGGGAGAGACTGTTTTCATCAAGTTTGAAGCCATAGTTTTGGCGCGGCAGCCGTTTCTTTCATTTTGGGGCCTATGTGTTTTTCGACCTTGAAATCGCAAAAAAGGCGCGAAAACATGGATTTGTCTCTCCTGCCGCGCACACACTTCGGAGAGCTTGCAAATGCCTAATAACCACAAGCAGCCCCTACTCCAATATGGGAGACACTGTTTTCATCAAGTTTGAAGCCTCAGTTTTGGCTGGACAGCCATTTCTTTATTTTTGGGGCCTGTGTGTTTTTCGACCTGGAAATGGCAAAAAAGGCGCGAAAACATTGATTTGTCTCTCCTGCCGCGCACACACTTCGGAGAGCTTGCAAAGGCCTAATAACCACAAGCAGCCCCTACTCCACTATGGGAGACACTGTTTTCATCAAGTTTGAAGCCTCAGTGTTGGCGCGGCAGCCTTTTCTTTCTCTTTCGGGATTGTGTTTTTCTCCACCTGAAAATGCCAAAGAAGGCATAAAAACATGGATTTGTCTCTCCTGCTGCGCACACACTTCGGAGAGCTTGCAAATGCCTAATAACCACAAGCAGCCCCTACTCCAATATGGGAGACACTGTTTTCATCAAGTTTGAAGCCTCAGTGTTGGCGCGGCAGCCTTTTCTTTCTCTTTCGGGATTGTGTTTTTCTCCACCTGAAAATGCCAAAGAAGGCATAAAAACATGGATTTGTCTCTCCTGCTGCGCACACACTTCGGAGAGCTTGCAAAGGCCTAATAACCACAAGCAGCCCCTACTCCACTATGGGAGACACTGTTTTCATCAAGTTTGAAGCCTCAGTGTTGGCGCGGCAGCCTTTTCTTTCTCTTTCGGGATTGTGTTTTTCTCCACCTGAAAATGCCAAAGAAGGCATAAAAACATGGATTTGTCTCTCCTGCTGCGCACACACTTCGGAGAGCTTGCAAATGCCTAATAACCACAAGCAGCCCCTACTCCAATATGGGAGACACTGTTTTCATCAAGTTTGAAGCCTCAGTGTTGGCGCGGCAGCCTTTTCTTTCTCTTTCGGGATTGTGTTTTTCTCCACCTGAAAATGCCAAAGAAGGCATAAAAACATGGATTTGTCTCTCCTGCTGCGCACACACTTCGGAGAGCTTGCAAAGGCCTAATAACCACAAGCAGCCCCTACTCCACTATGGGAGACACTGTTTTCATCAAGTTTGAAGCCTCAGTGTTGGCGCGGCAGCCTTTTCTTTCTCTTTCGGGATTGTGTTTTTCTCCACCTGAAAATGCCAAAGAAGGCATAAAAACATGGATTTGTCTCTCCTGCTGCGCACACACTTCGGAGAGCTTGCAAATGCCTAATAACCACAAGCAGCCCCTACTCCATTATGGGAGACACTGTTTTCATCAAGTTTGAAGCCTCAGTGTTGGCGCGGCAGCCTTTTCTTTCTCTTTCGGGATTGTGTTTTTCTCCACCTGAAAATGCCAAAGAAGGCATAAAAACATGGATTTGTCTCTCCTGCTGCGCACACACTTCGGAGAGCTTGCAAATGCCTAATAACCACAAGCAGCCCCTACTCCAATATGGGAGACACTGTTTTCATCAAGTTTGAAGCCTCAGTTTTGGCTGGACAGCCATTTCTTTATTTTTGGGGCCTGTGTGTTTTTCGACCTGGAAATGGCAAAAAAGGCGCGAAAACATTGATTTGTCTCTCCTGCCGCGCACACACTTCGGAGAGCTTGCAAAGGCCTAATAACCACAAGCAGCCCCTACTCCACTATGGGAGACACTGTTTTCATCAAGTTTGAAGCCTCAGTGTTGGCGCGGCAGCCTTTTCTTTTTCTTTCGGGATTGTGTTTTTCTCCACCTGAAAATGCCAAAGAAGGCATAAAAACATGGATTTGTCTCTCCTGCTGCGCACACACTTCGGAGAGCTTGCAAATGCCTAATAACCACAAGCAGCCCCTACTCCAATATAGGAGACACTGTTTTCATCAAGTTTGAAGCCTCAGTTTTGGCTGGACAGCCATTTCTTTATTTTTGGGGCCTGTGTGTTTTTCGACCTGGAAATGGCAAAAAAGGCGCGAAAACATTGATTTGTCTCTCCTGCCGCGCACACACTTCCGATAGCTTGCGAAGGCCTAAAAAACACAAGCTGCCCTTGAGTTATTGTGGGAGAGAATGTTTTCATCAAGTTTGAAGCCATAGTTTTGGCGCGGCAGCCGTTTCTTTCATTTTGGGGCCTATGTGTTTTTCGACCTTGAAATCGTAAAAAAGGCGCGAAAACATGGATTTGTCTCTCCTGCCGCGCACACACTTCCGATAGCTTGCGAAGGCCTAAAAAACACAAGCGGCCCTTGAGTTATTGTCTGAGAGACTGTTTTAATCAAGTTTGAAGCCTCAGTTTTGGCTGGACAGCCGTTTCTTTATTTTTGGGGCCTTTGTTTTCTTCGACCTGGAAATGGCAAAAAAGGCGCGAAAACATGGATTTGTCTCTCCTGCCGCGCACACACTTCTGATAGCGTGCAAAGGCCTAAAAAACACAAGCAGCCCGTGAGTTATTATGGGAGAGACTGTTTTCATCAAGTTTGAAGCCATAGTTTTGGCGCGGCAGCCGTTTCTTTCATTTTGGGGCCTATGTGTTTTTCGACCTTGAAATCGCAAAAAAGGCGCGAAAACATGGATTTGTCTCTCCTGCCGCGCACACACTTCGGAGAGCTTGCAAATGCCTAATAACCACAAGCAGCCCCTACTCCAATATGGGAGACACTGTTTTCATCAAGTTTGAAGCCTCAGTTTTGGCTGGACAGCCATTTCTTTATTTTTGGGGCCTGTGTGTTTTTCGACCTGGAAATGGCAAAAAAGGCGCGAAAACATTGATTTGTCTCTCCTGCCGCGCACACACTTCGGAGAGCTTGCAAAGGCCTAATAACCACAAGCAGCCCCTACTCCACTATGGGAGACACTGTTTTCATCAAGTTTGAAGCCTCAGTGTTGGCGCGGCAGCCTTTTCTTTTTCTTTTGGGATTGTGTTTTTCTCCACCTGAAAATGCCAAAGAAGGCATAAAAACATGGATTTGTCTCTCC
Source organism: Argentina silus (assembly GCF_951799395.1). Lineage (NCBI taxonomy): Eukaryota > Metazoa > Chordata > Actinopteri > Argentiniformes > Argentinidae > Argentina > Argentina silus. Next base: position 521,959 of record NW_028153183.1, read on the forward strand.
TGCTGCGCACACACTTCGGAGAGCTTGCAAATGCCTAATAACCACAAGCAGCCCCTACTCCAATATAGGAGACACTGTTTTCATCAAGTTTGAAGCCTCAGTTTTGGCTGGACAGCCATTTCTTTATTTTTGGGGCCTGTGTGTTTTTCGACCTGGAAATGGCAAAAAAGGCGCGAAAACATTGATTTGTCTCTCCTGCCGCGCACACACTTCCGATAGCTTGCGAAGGCCTAAAAAACACAAGCTGCCCTTGAGTTATTGTGGGAGAGAATGTTTTCATCAAGTTTGAAGCCATAGTTTTGGCGCGGCAGCCGTTTCTTTCATTTTGGGGCCTATGTGTTTTTCGACCTTGAAATCGTAAAAAAGGCGCGAAAACATGGATTTGTCTCTCCTGCCGCGCACACACTTCCGATAGCTTGCGAAGGCCTAAAAAACACAAGCGGCCCTTGAGTTATTGTCTGAGAGACTGTTTTAATCAAGTTTGAAGCCTCAGTTTTCGCTGGACAGCCGTTTCTTTATTTTTGGGGCCTTTGTTTTCTTCGACCTGGAAATGGCAAAAAAGGCGCGAAAACATGGATTTGTCTCTCCTGCCGCGCACACACTTCTGATAGCGTGCAAAGGCCTAAAAAACACAAGCAGCCCGTGAGTTATTATGGGAGAGACTGTTTTCATCAAGTTTGAAGCCATAGTTTTGGCGCGGCAGCCGTTTCTTTCATTTTGGGGCCTATGTGTTTTTCGACCTTGAAATCGCAAAAAAGGCGCGAAAACATGGATTTGTCTCTCCTGCCGCGCACACACTTCGGAGAGCTTGCAAATGCCTAATAACCACAAGCAGCCCCTACTCCAATATGGGAGACACTGTTTTCATCAAGTTTGAAGCCTCAGTTTTGGCTGGACAGCCATTTCTTTATTTTTGGGGCCTGTGTGTTTTTCGACCTGGAAATGTCAAAAAAGGCGCGAAAACATTGATTTGTCTCTCCTGCCGCGCACACACTTCGGAGAGCTTGCAAAGGCCTAAAAAACACAAGCAGCCCGTGAGTTATTATGGGAGAGACTGTTTTCATCAAGTTTGAAGCCATAGTTTTGGCGCGGCAGCCGTTTCTTTCATTTTGGGGCCTATGTGTTTTTCGACCTTGAAATCGCAAAAAAGGCGCGAAAACATGGATTTGTCTCTCCTGCCGCGCACACACTTCGGAGAGCTTGCAAATGCCTAATAACCACAAGCAGCCCCTACTCCAATATGGGAGACACTGTTTTCATCAAGTTTGAAGCCTCAGTTTTGGCTGGACAGCCATTTCTTTATTTTTGGGGCCTGTGTGTTTTTCGACCTGGAAATGGCAAAAAAGGCGCGAAAACATTGATTTGTCTCTCCTGCCGCGCACACACTTCGGAGAGCTTGCAAAGGCCTAATAACCACAAGCAGCCCCTACTCCACTATGGGAGACACTGTTTTCATCAAGTTTGAAGCCTCAGTGTTGGCGCGGCAGCCTTTTCTTTTTCTTTCGGGATTGTGTTTTTCTCCACCTGAAAATGCCAAAGAAGGCATAAAAACATGGATTTGTCTCTCCTGCTGCGCACACACTTCGGAGAGCTTGCAAATGCCTAATAACCACAAGCAGCCCCTACTCCAATATAGGAGACACTGTTTTCATCAAGTTTGAAGCCTCAGTTTTGGCTGGACAGCCATTTCTTTATTTTTGGGGCCTGTGTGTTTTTCGACCTGGAAATGGCAAAAAAGGCGCGAAAACATTGATTTGTCTCTCCTGCCGCGCACACACTTCCGATAGCTTGCGAAGGCCTAAAAAACACAAGCTGCCCTTGAGTTATTGTGGGAGAGAATGTTTTCATCAAGTTTGAAGCCATAGTTTTGGCGCGGCAGCCGTTTCTTTCATTTTGGGGCCTATGTGTTTTTCGACCTTGAAATCGTAAAAAAGGCGCGAAAACATGGATTTGTCTCTCCTGCCGCGCACACACTTCCGATAGCTTGCGAAGGCCTAAAAAACACAAGCGGCCCTTGAGTTATTGTCTGAGAGACTGTTTTAATCAAGTTTGAAGCCTCAGTTTTCGCTGGACAGCCGTTTCTTTATTTTTGGGGCCTTTGTTTTCTTCGACCTGGAAATGGCAAAAAAGGCGCGAAAACATGGATTTGTCTCTCCTGCCGCGCACACACTTCTGATAGCGTGCAAAGGCCTAAAAAACACAAGCAGCCCGTGAGTTATTATGGGAGAGACTGTTTTCATCAAGTTTGAAGCCATAGTTTTGGCGCGGCAGCCGTTTCTTTCATTTTGGGGCCTATGTGTTTTTCGACCTTGAAATCGCAAAAAAGGCGCGAAAACATGGATTTGTCTCTCCTGCCGCGCACACACTTCGGAGAGCTTGCAAATGCCTAATAACCACAAGCAGCCCCTACTCCAATATGGGAGACACTGTTTTCATCAAGTTTGAAGCCTCAGTTTTGGCTGGACAGCCATTTCTTTATTTTTGGGGCCTGTGTGTTTTTCGACCTGGAAATGTCAAAAAAGGCGCGAAAACATTGATTTGTCTCTCCTGCCGCGCACACACTTCGGAGAGCTTGCAAAGGCCTAAAAAACACAAGCAGCCCGTGAGTTATTATGGGAGAGACTGTTTTCATCAAGTTTGAAGCCATAGTTTTGGCGCGGCAGCCGTTTCTTTCATTTTGGGGCCTATGTGTTTTTCGACCTTGAAATCGCAAAAAAGGCGCGAAAACATGGATTTGTCTCTCCTGCCGCGCACACACTTCGGAGAGCTTGCAAATGCCTAATAACCACAAGCAGCCCCTACTCCAATATGGGAGACACTGTTTTCATCAAGTTTGAAGCCTCAGTTTTGGCTGGACAGCCATTTCTTTATTTTTGGGGCCTGTGTGTTTTTCGACCTGGAAATGGCAAAAAAGGCGCGAAAACATTGATTTGTCTCTCCTGCCGCGCACACACTTCGGAGAGCTTGCAAAGGCCTAATAACCACAAGCAGCCCCTACTCCACTATGGGAGACACTGTTTTCATCAAGTTTGAAGCCTCAGTGTTGGCGCGGCAGCCTTTTCTTTCTCTTTCGGGATTGTGTTTTTCTCCACCTGAAAATGCCAAAGAAGGCATAAAAACATGGATTTGTCTCTCCTGCTGCGCACACACTTCGGAGAGCTTGCAAATGCCTAATAACCACAAGCAGCCCCTACTCCAATATGGGAGACACTGTTTTCATCAAGTTTGAAGCCTCAGTGTTGGCGCGGCAGCCTTTTCTTTCTCTTTCGGGATTGTGTTTTTCTCCACCTGAAAATGCCAAAGAAGGCATAAAAACATGGATTTGTCTCTCCTGCTGCGCACACACTTCGGAGAGCTTGCAAAGGCCTAATAACCACAAGCAGCCCCTACTCCACTATGGGAGACACTGTTTTCATCAAGTTTGAAGCCTCAGTGTTGGCGCGGCAGCCTTTTCTTTCTCTTTCGGGATTGTGTTTTTCTCCACCTGAAAATGCCAAAGAAGGCATAAAAACATGGATTTGTCTCTCCTGCTGCGCACACACTTCGGAGAGCTTGCAAATGCCTAATAACCACAAGCAGCCCCTACTCCAATATGGGAGACACTGTTTTCATCAAGTTTGAAGCCTCAGTGTTGGCGCGGCAGCCTTTTCTTTCTCTTTCGGGATTGTGTTTTTCTCCACCTGAAAATGCCAAAGAAGGCATAAAAACATGGATTTGTCTCTCCTGCTGCGCACACACTTCGGAGAGCTTGCAAAGGCCTAATAACCACAAGCAGCCCCTACTCCACTATGGGAGACACTGTTTTCATCAAGTTTGAAGCCTCAGTGTTGGCGCGGCAGCCTTTTCTTTCTCTTTCGGGATTGTGTTTTTCTCCACCTGAAAATGCCAAAGAAGGCATAAAAACATGGATTTGTCTCTCCTGCTGCGCACACACTTCGGAGAGCTTGCAAATGCCTAATAACCACAAGCAGCCCCTACTCCATTATGGGAGACACTGTTTTCATCAAGTTTGAAGCCTCAGTGTTGGCGCGGCAGCCTTTTCTTTCTCTTTCGGGATTGTGTTTTTCTCCACCTGAAAATGCCAAAGAAGGCATAAAAACATGGATTTGTCTCTCCTGCTGCGCACACACTTCGGAGAGCTTGCAAATGCCTAATAACCACAAGCAGCCCCTACTCCAATATGGGAGACACTGTTTTCATCAAGTTTGAAGCCTCAGTTTTGGCTGGACAGCCATTTCTTTATTTTTGGGGCCTGTGTGTTTTTCGACCTGGAAATGGCAAAAAAGGCGCGAAAACATTGATTTGTCTCTCCTGCCGCGCACACACTTCGGAGAGCTTGCAAAGGCCTAATAACCACAAGCAGCCCCTACTCCACTATGGGAGACACTGTTTTCATCAAGTTTGAAGTCTCAGTGTTGGCGCGGCAGCCTTTTCTTTTTCTTTCGGGATTGTGTTTTTCTCCACCTGAAAATGCCAAAGAAGGCATAAAAACATGGATTTGTCTCTCCTGCTGCGCACACACTTCGGAGAGCTTGCAAATGCCTAATAACCACAAGCAGCCCCTACTCCAATATAGGAGACACTGTTTTCATCAAGTTTGAAGCCTCAGTTTTGGCTGGACAGCCATTTCTTTATTTTTGGGGCCTGTGTGTTTTTCGACCTGGAAATGGCAAAAAAGGCGCGAAAACATTGATTTGTCTCTCCTGCCGCGCACACACTTCCGATAGCTTGCGAAGGCCTAAAAAACACAAGCTGCCCTTGAGTTATTGTGGGAGAGAATGTTTTCATCAAGTTTGAAGCCATAGTTTTGGCGCGGCAGCCGTTTCTTTCATTTTGGGGCCTATGTGTTTTTCGACCTTGAAATCGTAAAAAAGGCGCGAAAACATGGATTTGTCTCTCCTGCCGCGCACACACTTCCGATAGCTTGCGAAGGCCTAAAAAACACAAGCGGCCCTTGAGTTATTGTCTGAGAGACTGTTTTAATCAAGTTTGAAGCCTCAGTTTTGGCTGGACAGCCGTTTCTTTATTTTTGGGGCCTTTGTTTTCTTCGACCTGGAAATGGCAAAAAAGGCGCGAAAACATGGATTTGTCTCTCCTGCCGCGCACACACTTCTGATAGCGTGCAAAGGCCTAAAAAACACAAGCAGCCCGTGAGTTATTATGGGAGAGACTGTTTTCATCAAGTTTGAAGCCATAGTTTTGGCGCGGCAGCCGTTTCTTTCATTTTGGGGCCTATGTGTTTTTCGACCTTGAAATCGCAAAAAAGGCGCGAAAACATGGATTTGTCTCTCCTGCCGCGCACACACTTCGGAGAGCTTGCAAATGCCTAATAACCACAAGCAGCCCCTACTCCAATATGGGAGACACTGTTTTCATCAAGTTTGAAGCCTCAGTTTTGGCTGGACAGCCATTTCTTTATTTTTGGGGCCTGTGTGTTTTTCGACCTGGAAATGGCAAAAAAGGCGCGAAAACATTGATTTGTCTCTCCTGCCGCGCACACACTTCGGAGAGCTTGCAAAGGCCTAATAACCACAAGCAGCCCCTACTCCACTATGGGAGACACTGTTTTCATCAAGTTTGAAGCCTCAGTGTTGGCGCGGCAGCCTTTTCTTTCTCTTTCGGGATTGTGTTTTTCTCCACCTGAAAATGCCAAAGAAGGCATAAAAACATGGATTTGTCTCTCCTGCTGCGCACACACTTCGGAGAGCTTGCAAAGGCCTAATAACCACAAGCAGCCCCTACTCCACTATGGGAGACACTGTTTTCATCAAGTTTGAAGCCTCAGTGTTGGCGCGGCAGCCTTTTCTTTCTCTTTCGGGATTGTGTTTTTCTCCACCTGAAAATGCCAAAGAAGGCATAAAAACATGGATTTGTCTCTCCTGCTGCGCACACACTTCGGAGAGCTTGCAAATGCCTAATAACCACAAGCAGCCCCTACTCCAATATGGGAGACACTGTTTTCATCAAGTTTGAAGCCTCAGTGTTGGCGCGGCAGCCTTTTCTTTCTCTTTCGGGATTGTGTTTTTCTCCACCTGAAAATGCCAAAGAAGGCATAAAAACATGGATTTGTCTCTCCTGCTGCGCACACACTTCGGAGAGCTTGCAAAGGCCTAATAACCACAAGCAGCCCCTACTCCACTATGGGAGACACTGTTTTCATCAAGTTTGAAGCCTCAGTGTTGGCGCGGCAGCCTTTTCTTTCTCTTTCGGGATTGTGTTTTTCTCCACCTGAAAATGCCAAAGAAGGCATAAAAACATGGATTTGTCTCTCCTGCTGCGCACACACTTCGGAGAGCTTGCAAATGCCTAATAACCACAAGCAGCCCCTACTCCAATATGGGAGACACTGTTTTCATCAAGTTTGAAGCCTCAGTGTTGGCGCGGCAGCCTTTTCTTTCTCTTTCGGGATTGTGTTTTTCTCCACCTGAAAATGCCAAAGAAGGCATAAAAACATGGATTTGTCTCTCCTGCTGCGCACACACTTCGGAGAGCTTGCAAAGGCCTAATAACCACAAGCAGCCCCTACTCCACTATGGGAGACACTGTTTTCATCAAGTTTGAAGCCTCAGTGTTGGCGCGGCAGCCTTTTCTTTCTCTTTCGGGATTGTGTTTTTCTCCACCTGAAAATGCCAAAGAAGGCATAAAAACATGGATTTGTCTCTCCTGCTGCGCACACACTTCGGAGAGCTTGCAAATGCCTAATAACCACAAGCAGCCCCTACTCCATTATGGGAGACACTGTTTTCATCAAGTTTGAAGCCTCAGTGTTGGCGCGGCAGCCTTTTCTTTCTCTTTCGGGATTGTGTTTTTCTCCACCTGAAAATGCCAAAGAAGGCATAAAAACATGGATTTGTCTCTCCTGCTGCGCACACACTTCGGAGAGCTTGCAAATGCCTAATAACCACAAGCAGCCCCTACTCCAATATGGGAGACACTGTTTTCATCAAGTTTGAAGCCTCAGTTTTGGCTGGACAGCCATTTCTTTATTTTTGGGGCCTGTGTGTTTTTCGACCTGGAAATGGCAAAAAAGGCGCGAAAACATTGATTTGTCTCTCCTGCCGCGCACACACTTCGGAGAGCTTGCAAAGGCCTAATAACCACAAGCAGCCCCTACTCCACTATGGGAGACACTGTTTTCATCAAGTTTGAAGCCTCAGTGTTGGCGCGGCAGCCTTTTCTTTTTCTTTCGGGATTGTGTTTTTCTCCACCTGAAAATGCCAAAGAAGGCATAAAAACATGGATTTGTCTCTCCTGCTGCGCACACACTTCGGAGAGCTTGCAAATGCCTAATAACCACAAGCAGCCCCTACTCCAATATAGGAGACACTGTTTTCATCAAGTTTGAAGCCTCAGTTTTGGCTGGACAGCCATTTCTTTCATTTTGGGGCCTATGTGTTTTTCGACCTTGAAATCGTAAAAAAGGCGCGAAAACATGGATTTGTCTCTCCTGCCGCGCACACACTTCCGATAGCTTGCGAAGGCCTAAAAAACACAAGCGGCCCTTGAGTTATTGTCTGAGAGACTGTTTTAATCAAGTTTGAAGCCTCAGTTTTGGCTGGACAGCCGTTTCTTTATTTTTGGGGCCTTTGTTTTCTTCGACCTGGAAATGGCAAAAAAGGCGCGAAAACATGGATTTGTCTCTCCTGCCGCGCACACACTTCTGATAGCGTGCAAAGGCCTAAAAAACACAAGCAGCCCGTGAGTTATTATGGGAGAGACTGTTTTCATCAAGTTTGAAGCCATAGTTTTGGCGCGGCAGCCGTTTCTTTCATTTTGGGGCCTATGTGTTTTTCGACCTTGAAATCGCAAAAAAGGCGCGAAAACATGGATTTGTCTCTCCTGCCGCGCACACACTTCGGAGAGCTTGCAAATGCCTAATAACCACAAGCAGCCCCTACTCCAATATGGGAGACACTGTTTTCATCAAGTTTGAAGCCTCAGTTTTGGCTGGACAGCCATTTCTTTATTTTTGGGGCCTGTGTGTTTTTCGACCTGGAAATGGCAAAAAAGGCGCGAAAACATTGATTTGTCTCTCCTGCCGCGCACACACTTCGGAGAGCTTGCAAAGGCCTAAAAAACACAAGCAGCCCGTGAGTTATTATGGGAGAGACTGTTTTCATCAAGTTTGAAGCCATAGTTTTGGCGCGGCAGCCGTTTCTTTCATTTTGGGGCCTATGTGTTTTTCGACCTTGAAATCGCAAAAAAGGCGCGAAAACATGGATTTGTCTCTCCTGCCGCGCACACACTTCGGAGAGCTTGCAAATGCCTAATAACCACAAGCAGCCCCTACTCCAATATGGGAGACACTGTTTTCATCAAGTTTGAAGCCTCAGTTTTGGCTGGACAGCCATTTCTTTATTTTTGGGGCCTGTGTGTTTTTCGACCTGGAAATGGCAAAAAAGGCGCGAAAACATTGATTTGTCTCTCCTGCCGCGCACACACTTCGGAGAGCTTGCAAAGGCCTAATAACCACAAGCAGCCCCTACTCCACTATGGGAGACACTGTTTTCATCAAGTTTGAAGCCTCAGTGTTGGCGCGGCAGCCTTTTCTTTCTCTTTCGGGATTGTGTTTTTCTCCACCTGAAAATGCCAAAGAAGGCATAAAAACATGGATTTGTCTCTCCTGCTGCGCACACACTTCGGAGAGCTTGCAAATGCCTAATAACCACAAGCAGCCCCTACTCCAATATGGGAGACACTGTTTTCATCAAGTTTGAAGCCTCAGTGTTGGCGCGGCAGCCTTTTCTTTCTCTTTCGGGATTGTGTTTTTCTCCACCTGAAAATGCCAAAGAAGGCATAAAAACATGGATTTGTCTCTCCTGCTGCGCACACACTTCGGAGAGCTTGCAAATGCCTAATAACCACAAGCAGCCCCTACTCCAATATGGGAGACACTGTTTTCATCAAGTTTGAAGCCTCAGTTTTGGCTGGACAGCCATTTCTTTATTTTTGGGGCCTGTGTGTTTTTCGACCTGGAAATGGCAAAAAAGGCGCGAAAACATTGATTTGTCTCTCCTGCCGCGCACACACTTCGGAGAGCTTGCAAAGGCCTAATAACCACAAGCAGCCCCTACTCCACTATGGGAGACACTGTTTTCATCAAGTTTGAAGCCTCAGTGTTGGCGCGGCAGCCTTTTCTTTTTCTTTCGGGATTGTGTTTTTCTCCACCTGAAAATGCCAAAGAAGGCATAAAAACATGGATTTGTCTCTCCTGCTGCGCACACACTTCGGAGAGCTTGCAAATGCCTAATAACCACAAGCAGCCCCTACTCCAATATAGGAGACACTGTTTTCATCAAGTTTGAAGCCTCAGTTTTGGCTGGACAGCCATTTCTTTATTTTTGGGGCCTGTGTGTTTTTCGACCTGGAAATGGCAAAAAAGGCGCGAAAACATTGATTTGTCTCTCCTGCCGCGCACACACTTCCGATAGCTTGCGAAGGCCTAAAAAACACAAGCTGCCCTTGAGTTATTGTGGGAGAGAATGTTTTCATCAAGTTTGAAGCCATAGTTTTGGCGCGGCAGCCGTTTCTTTCATTTTGGGGCCTTTGTGTTTTTCGACCTTGAAATCGTAAAAAAGGCGCGAAAACATGGATTTGTCTCTCCTGCCGCGCACACACTTCCGATAGCTTGCGAAGGCCTAAAAAACACAAGCGGCCCTTGAGTTATTGTCTGAGAGACTGTTTTAATCAAGTTTGAAGCCTCAGTTTTGGCTGGACAGCCGTTTCTTTATTTTTGGGGCCTTTGTTTTCTTCGACCTGGAAATGGCAAAAAAGGCGCGAAAACATGGATTTGTCTCTCCTGCCGCGCACACACTTCTGATAGCGTGCAAAGGCCTAAAAAACACAAGCAGCCCGTGAGTTATTATGGGAGAGACTGTTTTCATCAAGTTTGAAGCCATAGTTTTGGCGCGGCAGCCGTTTCTTTCATTTTGGGGCCTATGTGTTTTTCGACCTTGAAATCGCAAAAAAGGCGCGAAAACATGGATTTGTCTCTCCTGCCGCGCACACACTTCGGAGAGCTTGCAAATGCCTAATAACCACAAGCAGCCCCTACTCCAATATGGGAGACACTGTTTTCATCAAGTTTGAAGCCTCAGTTTTGGCTGGACAGCCATTTCTTTATTTTTGGGGCCTGTGTGTTTTTCGACCTGGAAATGGCAAAAAAGGCGCGAAAACATTGATTTGTCTCTCCTGCCGCGCACACACTTCGGAGAGCTTGCAAAGGCCTAAAAAACACAAGCAGCCCGTGAGTTATTATGGGAGAGACTGTTTTCATCAAGTTTGAAGCCATAGTTTTGGCGCGGCAGCCGTTTCTTTCATTTTGGGGCCTATGTGTTTTTCGACCTTGAAATCGCAAAAAAGGCGCGAAAACATGGATTTGTCTCTCCTGCCGCGCACACACTTCGGAGAGCTTGCAAATGCCTAATAACCACAAGCAGCCCCTACTCCAATATGGGAGACACTGTTTTCATCAAGTTTGAAGCCTCAGTTTTGGCTGGACAGCCATTTCTTTATTTTTGGGGCCTGTGTGTTTTTCGACCTGGAAATGGCAAAAAAGGCGCGAAAACATTGATTTGTCTCTCCTGCCGCGCACACACTTCGGAGAGCTTGCAAAGGCCTAATAACCACAAGCAGCCCCTACTCCACTATGGGAGACACTGTTTTCATCAAGTTTGAAGCCTCAGTGTTGGCGCGGCAGCCTTTTCTTTCTCTTTCGGGATTGTGTTTTTCTCCACCTGAAAATGCCAAAGAAGGCATAAAAACATGGATTTGTCTCTCCTGCTGCGCACACACTTCGGAGAGCTTGCAAATGCCTAATAACCACAAGCAGCCCCTACTCCAATATGGGAGACACTGTTTTCATCAAGTTTGAAGCCTCAGTGTTGGCGCGGCAGCCTTTTCTTTCTCTTTCGGGATTGTGTTTTTCTCCACCTGAAAATGCCAAAGAAGGCATAAAAACATGGATTTGTCTCTCCTGCTGCGCACACACTTCGGAGAGCTTGCAAATGCCTAATAACCACAAGCAGCCCCTACTCCAATATGGGAGACACTGTTTTCATCAAGTTTGAAGCCTCAGTGTTGGCGCGGCAGCCTTTTCTTTCTCTTTCGGGATTGTGTTTTTCTCCACCTGAAAATGCCAAAGAAGGCATAAAAACATGGATTTGTCTCTCCTGCTGCGCACACACTTCGGAGAGCTTGCAAAGGCCTAATAACCACAAGCAGCCCCTACTCCACTATGGGAGACACTGTTTTCATCAAGTTTGAAGCCTCAGTGTTGGCGCGGCAGCCTTTTCTTTCTCTTTCGGGATTGTGTTTTTCTCCACCTGAAAATGCCAAAGAAGGCATAAAAACATGGATTTGTCTCTCCTGCTGCGCACACACTTCGGAGAGCTTGCAAATGCCTAATAACCACAAGCAGCCCCTACTCCATTATGGGAGACACTGTTTTCATCAAGTTTGAAGCCTCAGTGTTGGCGCGGCAGCCTTTTCTTTCTCTTTCGGGATTGTGTTTTTCTCCACCTGAAAATGCCAAAGAAGGCATAAAAACATGGATTTGTCTCTCCTGCTGCGCACACACTTCGGAGAGCTTGCAAATGCCTAATAACCACAAGCAGCCCCTACTCCAATATGGGAGACACTGTTTTCATCAAGTTTGAAGCCTCAGTTTTGGCTGGACAGCCATTTCTTTATTTTTGGGGCCTGTGTGTTTTTCGACCTGGAAATGGCAAAAAAGGCGCGAAAACATTGATTTGTCTCTCCTGCCGCGCACACACTTCGGAGAGCTTGCAAAGGCCTAATAACCACAAGCAGCCCCTACTCCACTATGGGAGACACTGTTTTCATCAAGTTTGAAGCCTCAGTGTTGGCGCGGCAGCCTTTTCTTTTTCTTTCGGGATTGTGTTTTTCTCCACCTGAAAATGCCAAAGAAGGCATAAAAACATGGATTTGTCTCTCCTGCTGCGCACACACTTCGGAGAGCTTGCAAATGCCTAATAACCACAAGCAGCCCCTACTCCAATATAGGAGACACTGTTTTCATCAAGTTTGAAGCCTCAGTTTTGGCTGGACAGCCATTTCTTTATTTTTGGGGCCTGTGTGTTTTTCGACCTGGAAATGGCAAAAAAGGCGCGAAAACATTGATTTGTCTCTCCTGCCGCGCACACACTTCCGATAGCTTGCGAAGGCCTAAAAAACACAAGCTGCCCTTGAGTTATTGTGGGAGAGAATGTTTTCATCAAGTTTGAAGCCATAGTTTTGGCGCGGCAGCCGTTTCTTTCATTTTGGGGCCTATGTGTTTTTCGACCTTGAAATCGTAAAAAAGGCGCGAAAACATGGATTTGTCTCTCCTGCCGCGCACACACTTCCGATAGCTTGCGAAGGCCTAAAAAACACAAGCGGCCCTTGAGTTATTGTCTGAGAGACTGTTTTAATCAAGTTTGAAGCCTCAGTTTTGGCTGGACAGCCGTTTCTTTATTTTTGGGGCCTTTGTTTTCTTCGACCTGGAAATGGCAAAAAAGGCGCGAAAACATGGATTTGTCTCTCCTGCCGCGCACACACTTCTGATAGCGTGCAAAGGCCTAAAAAACACAAGCAGCCCGTGAGTTATTATGGGAGAGACTGTTTTCATCAAGTTTGAAGCCATAGTTTTGGCGCGGCAGCCGTTTCTTTCATTTTGGGGCCTATGTGTTTTTCGACCTTGAAATCGCAAAAAAGGCGCGAAAACATGGATTTGTCTCTCCTGCCGCGCACACACTTCGGAGAGCTTGCAAATGCCTAATAACCACAAGCAGCCCCTACTCCAATATGGGAGACACTGTTTTCATCAAGTTTGAAGCCTCAGTTTTGGCTGGACAGCCATTTCTTTATTTTTGTGGCCTGTGTGTTTTTCGACCTGGAAATGGCAAAAAAGGCGCGAAAACATTGATTTGTCTCTCCTGCCGCGCACACACTTCGGAGAGCTTGCAAAGGCCTAAAAAACACAAGCAGCCCGTGAGTTATTATGGGAGAGACTGTTTTCATCAAGTTTGAAGCCATAGTTTTGGCGCGGCAGCCGTTTCTTTCATTTTGGGGCCTATGTGTTTTTCGACCTTGAAATCGCAAAAAAGGCGCGAAAACATGGATTTGTCTCTCCTGCCGCGCACACACTTCGGAGAGCTTGCAAATGCCTAATAACCACAAGCAGCCCCTACTCCAATATGGGAGACACTGTTTTCATCAAGTTTGAAGCCTCAGTTTTGGCTGGACAGCCATTTCTTTATTTTTGGGGCCTGTGTGTTTTTCGACCTGGAAATGGCAAAAAAGGCGCGAAAACATTGATTTGTCTCTCCTGCCGCGCACACACTTCGGAGAGCTTGCAAAGGCCTAATAACCACAAGCAGCCCCTACTCCACTATGGGAGACACTGTTTTCATCAAGTTTGAAGCCTCAGTGTTGGCGCGGCAGCCTTTTCTTTCTCTTTCGGGATTGTGTTTTTCTCCACCTGAAAATGCCAAAGAAGGCATAAAAACATGGATTTGTCTCTCCTGCTGCGCACACACTTCGGAGAGCTTGCAAATGCCTAATAACCACAAGCAGCCCCTACTCCAATATGGGAGACACTGTTTTCATCAAGTTTGAAGCCTCAGTGTTGGCGCGGCAGCCTTTTCTTTCTCTTTCGGGATTGTGTTTTTCTCCACCTGAAAATGCCAAAGAAGGCTTCAAACTTGATGAAAACAGTGTCTCCCATAGTGGAGTAGGGGCTGCTTGTGGTTATTAGGCCTTTGCAAGCTCTCCGAAGTGTGTGCGCGGCAGGAGAGACAAATCAATGTTTTCGCGCCTTTTTTGCCATTTCCAGGTCGAAAAACACACAGGCCCCAAAAATAAAGAAATGGCTGTCCAGCCAAAACTGAGGCTTCAAACTTGATGAAAACAGTGTCTCCCATATTGGAGTAGGGGCTGCTTGTGGTTATTAGGCATTTGCAAGCTCTCCGAAGTGTGTGCGCAGCAGGAGAGACAAATCCATGTTTTTATGCCTTCTTTGGCATTTTCAGGTGGAGAAAAACACAATCCCGAAAGAGAAAGAAAAGGCTGCCGCGCCAACACTGAGGCTTCAAACTTGATGAAAACAGTGTCTCCCATAATGGAGTAGGGGCTGCTTGTGGTTATTAGGCATTTGCAAGCTCTCCGAAGTGTGTGCGCAGCAGGAGAGACAAATCCATGTTTTTATGCCTTCTTTGGCATTTTCAGGTGGAGAAAAACACAATCCCGAAAGAGAAAGAAAAGGCTGCCGCGCCAACACTGAGGCTTCAAACTTGATGAAAACAGTGTCTCCCATAGTGGAGTAGGGGCTGCTTGTGGTTATTAGGCCTTTGCAAGCTCTCCGAAGTGTGTGCGCAGCAGGAGAGACAAATCCATGTTTTTATGCCTTCTTTGGCATTTTCAGGTGGAGAAAAACACAATCCCGAAAGAGAAAGAAAAGGCTGCCGCGCCAACACTGAGGCTTCAAACTTGATGAAAACAGTGTCTCCCATATTGGAGTAGGGGCTGCTTGTGGTTATTAGGCATTTGCAAGCTCTCCGAAGTGTGTGCGCAGCAGGAGAGACAAATCCATGTTTTTATGCCTTCTTTGGCATTTTCAGGTGGAGAAAAACACAATCCCGAAAGAGAAAGAAAAGGCTGCCGCGCCAACACTGAGGCTTCAAACTTGATGAAAACAGTGTCTCCCATAGTGGAGTAGGGGCTGCTTGTGGTTATTAGGCCTTTGCAAGCTCTCCGAAGTGTGTGCGCAGCAGGAGAGACAAATCCATGTTTTTATGCCTTCTTTGGCATTTTCAGGTGGAGAAAAACACAATCCCGAAAGAGAAAGAAAAGGCTGCCGCGCCAACACTGAGGCTTCAAACTTGATGAAAACAGTGTCTCCCATAGTGGAGTAGGGGCTGCTTGTGGTTATTAGGCCTTTGCAAGCTCTCCGAAGTGTGTGCGCGGCAGGAGAGACAAATCAATGTTTTCGCGCCTTTTTTGCCATTTCCAGGTCAAAAAACACACAGGCCCCAAAAATAAAGAAATGGCTGTCCAGCCAAAACTGAGGCTTCAAACTTGATGAAAACAGTGTCTCCCATATTGGAGTAGGGGCTGCTTGTGGTTATTAGGCATTTGCAAGCTCTCCGAAGTGTGTGCGCGGCAGGAGAGACAAATCCATGTTTTCGCGCCTTTTTTGCGATTTCAAGGTCGAAAAACACATAGGCCCCAAAATGAAAGAAACGGCTGCCGCGCCAAAACTATGGCTTCAAACTTGATGAAAACAGTCTCTCCCATAATAACTCACGGGCTGCTTGTGTTTTTTAGGCCTTTGCAAGCTCTCCGAAGTGTGTGCGCGGCAGGAGAGACAAATCAATGTTTTCGCGCCTTTTTTGCCATTTCCAGGTCGAAAAACACACAGGCCCCAAAAATAAAGAAATGGCTGTCCAGCCAAAACTGAGGCTTCAAACTTGATGAAAACAGTGTCTCCCATATTGGAGTAGGGGCTGCTTGTGGTTATTAGGCATTTGCAAGCTCTCCGAAGTGTGTGCGCGGCAGGAGAGACAAATCCATGTTTTCGCGCCTTTTTTGCGATTTCAAGGTCGAAAAACACATAGGCCCCAAAATGAAAGAAACGGCTGCCGCGCCAAAACTATGGCTTCAAACTTGATGAAAACAGTCTCTCCCATAATAACTCACGGGCTGCTTGTGTTTTTTAGGCCTTTGCACGCTATCAGAAGTGTGTGCGCGGCAGGAGAGACAAATCCATGTTTTCGCGCCTTTTTTGCCATTTCCAGGTCGAAGAAAACAAAGGCCCCAAAAATAAAGAAACGGCTGTCCAGCCAAAACTGAGGCTTCAAACTTGATTAAAACAGTCTCTCAGACAATAACTCAAGGGCCGCTTGTGTTTTTTAGGCCTTCGCAAGCTATCGGAAGTGTGTGCGCGGCAGGAGAGACAAATCCATGTTTTCGCGCCTTTTTTACGATTTCAAGGTCGAAAAACACATAGGCCCCAAAATGAAAGAAACGGCTGCCGCGCCAAAACTATGGCTTCAAACTTGATGAAAACATTCTCTCCCACAATAACTCAAGGGCAGCTTGTGTTTTTTAGGCCTTCGCAAGCTATCGGAAGTGTGTGCGCGGCAGGAGAGACAAATCAATGTTTTCGCGCCTTTTTTGCCATTTCCAGGTCGAAAAACACACAGGCCCCAAAAATAAAGAAATGGCTGTCCAGCCAAAACTGAGGCTTCAAACTTGATGAAAACAGTGTCTCCTATATTGGAGTAGGGGCTGCTTGTGGTTATTAGGCATTTGCAAGCTCTCCGAAGTGTGTGCGCAGCAGGAGAGACAAATCCATGTTTTTATGCCTTCTTTGGCATTTTCAGGTGGAGAAAAACACAATCCCGAAAGAAAAAGAAAAGGCTGCCGCGCCAACACTGAGGCTTCAAACTTGATGAAAACAGTGTCTCCCATAGTGGAGTAGGGGCTGCTTGTGGTTATTAGGCCTTTGCAAGCTCTCCGAAGTGTGTGCGCGGCAGGAGAGACAAATCAATGTTTTCGCGCCTTTTTTGCCATTTCCAGGTCGAAAAACACACAGGCCCCAAAAATAAAGAAATGGCTGTCCAGCCAAAACTGAGGCTTCAAACTTGATGAAAACAGTGTCTCCCATATTGGAGTAGGGGCTGCTTGTGGTTATTAGGCATTTGCAAGCTCTCCGAAGTGTGTGCGCAGCAGGAGAGACAAATCCATGTTTTTATGCCTTCTTTGGCATTTTCAGGTGGAGAAAAACACAATCCCGAAAGAGAAAGAAAAGGCTGCCGCGCCAACACTGAGGCTTCAAACTTGATGAAAACAGTGTCTCCCATAATGGAGTAGGGGCTGCTTGTGGTTATTAGGCATTTGCAAGCTCTCCGAAGTGTGTGCGCAGCAGGAGAGACAAATCCATGTTTTTATGCCTTCTTTGGCATTTTCAGGTGGAGAAAAACACAATCCCGAAAGAGAAAGAAAAGGCTGCCGCGCCAACACTGAGGCTTCAAACTTGATGAAAACAGTGTCTCCCATAGTGGAGTAGGGGCTGCTTGTGGTTATTAGGCCTTTGCAAGCTCTCCGAAGTGTGTGCGCAGCAGGAGAGACAAATCCATGTTTTTATGCCTTCTTTGGCATTTTCAGGTGGAGAAAAACACAATCCCGAAAGAGAAAGAAAAGGCTGCCGCGCCAACACTGAGGCTTCAAACTTGATGAAAACAGTGTCTCCCATATTGGAGTAGGGGCTGCTTGTGGTTATTAGGCATTTGCAAGCTCTCCGAAGTGTGTGCGCAGCAGGAGAGACAAATCCATGTTTTTATGCCTTCTTTGGCATTTTCAGGTGGAGAAAAACACAATCCCGAAAGAGAAAGAAAAGGCTGCCGCGCCAACACTGAGGCTTCAAACTTGATGAAAACAGTGTCTCCCATAGTGGAGTAGGGGCTGCTTGTGGTTATTAGGCCTTTGCAAGCTCTCCGAAGTGTGTGCGCGGCAGGAGAGACAAATCAATGTTTTCGCGCCTTTTTTGCCATTTCCAGGTCGAAAAACACACAGGCCCCAAAAATAAAGAAATGGCTGTCCAGCCAAAACTGAGGCTTCAAACTTGATGAAAACAGTGTCTCCCATATTGGAGTAGGGGCTGCTTGTGGTTATTAGGCATTTGCAAGCTCTCCGAAGTGTGTGCGCGGCAGGAGAGACAAATCCATGTTTTCGCGCCTTTTTTGCGATTTCAAGGTCGAAAAACACATAGGCCCCAAAATGAAAGAAACGGCTGCCGCGCCAAAACTATGGCTTCAAACTTGATGAAAACAGTCTCTCCCATAATAACTCACGGGCTGCTTGTGTTTTTTAGGCCTTTGCAAGCTCTCCGAAGTGTGTGCGCGGCAGGAGAGACAAATCAATGTTTTCGCGCCTTTTTTGCCATTTCCAGGTCGAAAAACACACAGGCCCCAAAAATAAAGAAATGGCTGTCCAGCCAAAACTGAGGCTTCAAACTTGATGAAAACAGTGTCTCCCATATTGGAGTAGGGGCTGCTTGTGGTTATTAGGCATTTGCAAGCTCTCCGAAGTGTGTGCGCGGCAGGAGAGACAAATCCATGTTTTCGCGCCTTTTTTGCGATTTCAAGGTCGAAAAACACATAGGCCCCAAAATGAAAGAAACGGCTGCCGCGCCAAAACTATGGCTTCAAACTTGATGAAAACAGTCTCTCCCATAATAACTCACGGGCTGCTTGTGTTTTTTAGGCCTTTGCACGCTATCAGAAGTGTGTGCGCGGCAGGAGAGACAAATCCATGTTTTCGCGCCTTTTTTGCCATTTCCAGGTCGAAGAAAACAAAGGCCCCAAAAATAAAGAAACGGCTGTCCAGCCAAAACTGAGGCTTCAAACTTGATTAAAACAGTCTCTCAGACAATAACTCAAGGGCCGCTTGTGTTTTTTAGGCCTTCGCAAGCTATCGGAAGTGTGTGCGCGGCAGGAGAGACAAATCCATGTTTTCGCGCCTTTTTTACGATTTCAAGGTCGAAAAACACAAAGGCCCCAAAATGAAAGAAACGGCTGCCGCGCCAAAACTATGGCTTCAAACTTGATGAAAACATTCTCTCCCACAATAACTCAAGGGCAGCTTGTGTTTTTTAGGCCTTCGCAAGCTATCGGAAGTGTGTGCGCGGCAGGAGAGACAAATCAATGTTTTCGCGCCTTTTTTGCCATTTCCAGGTCGAAAAACACACAGGCCCCAAAAATAAAGAAATGGCTGTCCAGCCAAAACTGAGGCTTCAAACTTGATGAAAACAGTGTCTCCTATATTGGAGTAGGGGCTGCTTGTGGTTATTAGGCATTTGCAAGCTCTCCGAAGTGTGTGCGCAGCAGGAGAGACAAATCCATGTTTTTATGCCTTCTTTGGCATTTTCAGGTGGAGAAAAACACAATCCCGAAAGAAAAAGAAAAGGCTGCCGCGCCAACACTGAGGCTTCAAACTTGATGAAAACAGTGTCTCCCATAGTGGAGTAGGGGCTGCTTGTGGTTATTAGGCCTTTGCAAGCTCTCCGAAGTGTGTGCGCGGCAGGAGAGACAAATCAATGTTTTCGCGCCTTTTTTGCCATTTCCAGGTCGAAAAACACACAGGCCCCAAAAATAAAGAAATGGCTGTCCAGCCAAAACTGAGGCTTCAAACTTGATGAAAACAGTGTCTCCCATATTGGAGTAGGGGCTGCTTGTGGTTATTAGGCATTTGCAAGCTCTCCGAAGTGTGTGCGCAGCAGGAGAGACAAATCCATGTTTTTATGCCTTCTTTGGCATTTTCAGGTGGAGAAAAACACAATCCCGAAAGAGAAAGAAAAGGCTGCCGCGCCAACACTGAGGCTTCAAACTTGATGAAAACAGTGTCTCCCATATTGGAGTAGGGGCTGCTTGTGGTTATTAGGCATTTGCAAGCTCTCCGAAGTGTGTGCGCAGCAGGAGAGACAAATCCATGTTTTTATGCCTTCTTTGGCATTTTCAGGTGGAGAAAAACACAATCCCGAAAGAGAAAGAAAAGGCTGCCGCGCCAACACTGAGGCTTCAAACTTGATGAAAACAGTGTCTCCCATAGTGGAGTAGGGGCTGCTTGTGGTTATTAGGCCTTTGCAAGCTCTCCGAAGTGTGTGCGCGGCAGGAGAGACAAATCAATGTTTTCGCGCCTTTTTTGCCATTTCCAGGTCGAAAAACACACAGGCCCCAAAAATAAAGAAATGGCTGTCCAGCCAAAACTGAGGCTTCAAACTTGATGAAAACAGTGTCTCCCATATTGGAGTAGGGGCTGCTTGTGGTTATTAGGCATTTGCAAGCTCTCCGAAGTGTGTGCGCGGCAGGAGAGACAAATCCATGTTTTCGCGCCTTTTTTGCGATTTCAAGGTCGAAAAACACATAGGCCCCAAAATGAAAGAAACGGCTGCCGCGCCAAAACTATGGCTTCAAACTTGATGAAAACAGTCTCTCCCATAATAACTCACGGGCTGCTTGTGTTTTTTAGGCCTTTGCAAGCTCTCCGAAGTGTGTGCGCGGCAGGAGAGACAAATCAATGTTTTCGCGCCTTTTTTGCCATTTCCAGGTCGAAAAACACACAGGCCCCAAAAATAAAGAAATGGCTGTCCAGCCAAAACTGAGGCTTCAAACTTGATGAAAACAGTGTCTCCCATATTGGAGTAGGGGCTGCTTGTGGTTATTAGGCATTTGCAAGCTCTCCGAAGTGTGTGCGCGGCAGGAGAGACAAATCCATGTTTTCGCGCCTTTTTTGCGATTTCAAGGTCGAAAAACACATAGGCCCCAAAATGAAAGAAACGGCTGCCGCGCCAAAACTATGGCTTCAAACTTGATGAAAACAGTCTCTCCCATAATAACTCACGGGCTGCTTGTGTTTTTTAGGCCTTTGCACGCTATCAGAAGTGTGTGCGCGGCAGGAGAGACAAATCCATGTTTTCGCGCCTTTTTTGCCATTTCCAGGTCGAAGAAAACAAAGGCCCCAAAAATAAAGAAACGGCTGTCCAGCCAAAACTGAGGCTTCAAACTTGATTAAAACAGTCTCTCAGACAATAACTCAAGGGCCGCTTGTGTTTTTTAGGCCTTCGCAAGCTATCGGAAGTGTGTGCGCGGCAGGAGAGACAAATCCATGTTTTCGCGCCTTTTTTACGATTTCAAGGTCGAAAAACACATAGGCCCCAAAATGAAAGAAACGGCTGCCGCGCCAAAACTATGGCTTCAAACTTGATGAAAACATTCTCTCCCACAATAACTGAAGGGCAGCTTGTGTTTTTTAGGCCTTCGCAAGCTATCGGAAGTGTGTGCGCGGCAGGAGAGACAAATCAATGTTTTCGCGCCTTTTTTGCCATTTCCAGGTCGAAAAACACACAGGCCCCAAAAATAAAGAAATGGCTGTCCAGCCAAAACTGAGGCTTCAAACTTGATGAAAACAGTGTCTCCTATATTGGAGTAGGGGCTGCTTGTGGTTATTAGGCATTTGCAAGCTCTCCGAAGTGTGTGCGCAGCAGGAGAGACAAATCCATGTTTTTATGCCTTCTTTGGCATTTTCAGGTGGAGAAAAACACAATCCCGAAAGAAAAAGAAAAGGCTGCCGCGCCAACACTGAGGCTTCAAACTTGATGAAAACAGTGTCTCCCATAGTGGAGTAGGGGCTGCTTGTGGTTATTAGGCCTTTGCAAGCTCTCCGAAGTGTGTGCGCGGCAGGAGAGACAAATCAATGTTTTCGCGCCTTTTTTGCCATTTCCAGGTCGAAAAACACACAGGCCCCAAAAATAAAGAAATGGCTGTCCAGCCAAAACTGAGGCTTCAAACTTGATGAAAACAGTGTCTCCCATATTGGAGTAGGGGCTGCTTGTGGTTATTAGGCATTTGCAAGCTCTCCGAAGTGTGTGCGCAGCAGGAGAGACAAATCCATGTTTTTATGCCTTCTTTGGCATTTTCAGGTGGAGAAAAACACAATCCCGAAAGAGAAAGAAAAGGCTGCCGCGCCAACACTGAGGCTTCAAACTTGATGAAAACAGTGTCTCCCATAATGGAGTAGGGGCTGCTTGTGGTTATTAGGCATTTGCAAGCTCTCCGAAGTGTGTGCGCAGCAGGAGAGACAAATCCATGTTTTTATGCCTTCTTTGGCATTTTCAGGTGGAGAAAAACACAATCCCGAAAGAGAAAGAAAAGGCTGCCGCGCCAACACTGAGGCTTCAAACTTGATGAAAACAGTGTCTCCCATAGTGGAGTAGGGGCTGCTTGTGGTTATTAGGCCTTTGCAAGCTCTCCGAAGTGTGTGCGCAGCAGGAGAGACAAATCCATGTTTTTATGCCTTCTTTGGCATTTTCAGGTGGAGAAAAACACAATCCCGAAAGAGAAAGAAAAGGCTGCCGCGCCAACACTGAGGCTTCAAACTTGATGAAAACAGTGTCTCCCATATTGGAGTAGGGGCTGCTTGTGGTTATTAGGCATTTGCAAGCTCTCCGAAGTGTGTGCGCAGCAGGAGAGACAAATCCATGTTTTTATGCCTTCTTTGGCAATTTCAGGTGGAGAAAAACACAATCCCGAAAGAGAAAGAAAAGGCTGCCGCGCCAACACTGAGGCTTCAAACTTGATGAAAACAGTGTCTCCCATAGTGGAGTAGGGGCTGCTTGTGGTTATTAGGCCTTTGCAAGCTCTCCGAAGTGTGTGCGCAGCAGGAGAGACAAATCCATGTTTTTATGCCTTCTTTGGCATTTTCAGGTGGAGAAAAACACAATCCCGAAAGAGAAAGAAAAGGCTGCCGCGCCAACACTGAGGCTTCAAACTTGATGAAAACAGTGTCTCCCATAGTGGAGTAGGGGCTGCTTGTGGTTATTAGGCCTTTGCAAGCTCTCCGAAGTGTGTGCGCGGCAGGAGAGACAAATCAATGTTTTCGCGCCTTTTTTGCCATTTCCAGGTCGAAAAACACACAGGCCCCAAAAATAAAGAAATGGCTGTCCAGCCAAAACTGAGGCTTCAAACTTGATGAAAACAGTGTCTCCCATATTGGAGTAGGGGCTGCTTGTGGTTATTAGGCATTTGCAAGCTCTCCGAAGTGTGTGCGCGGCAGGAGAGACAAATCCATGTTTTCGCGCCTTTTTTGCGATTTCAAGGTCGAAAAACACATAGGCCCCAAAATGAAAGAAACGGCTGCCGCGCCAAAACTATGGCTTCAAACTTGATGAAAACAGTCTCTCCCATAATAACTCACGGGCTGCTTGTGTTTTTTAGGCCTTTGCAAGCTCTCCGAAGTGTGTGCGCGGCAGGAGAGACAAATCAATGTTTTCGCGCCTTTTTTGCCATTTCCAGGTCGAAAAACACACAGGCCCCAAAAATAAAGAAATGGCTGTCCAGCCAAAACTGAGGCTTCAAACTTGATGAAAACAGTGTCTCCCATATTGGAGTAGGGGCTGCTTGTGGTTATTAGGCATTTGCAAGCTCTCCGAAGTGTGTGCGCGGCAGGAGAGACAAATCCATGTTTTCGCGCCTTTTTTGCGATTTCAAGGTCGAAAAACACATAGGCCCCAAAATGAAAGAAACGGCTGCCGCGCCAAAACTATGGCTTCAAACTTGATGAAAACAGTCTCTCCCATAATAACTCACGGGCTGCTTGTGTTTTTTAGGCCTTTGCACGCTATCAGAAGTGTGTGCGCGGCAGGAGAGACAAATCCATGTTTTCGCGCCTTTTTTGCCATTTCCAGGTCGAAGAAAACAAAGGCCCCAAAAATAAAGAAACGGCTGTCCAGCCAAAACTGAGGCTTCAAACTTGATTAAAACAGTCTCTCAGACAATAACTCAAGGGCCGCTTGTGTTTTTTAGGCCTTCGCAAGCTATCGGAAGTGTGTGCGCGGCAGGAGAGACAAATCCATGTTTTCGCGCCTTTTTTACGATTTCAAGGTCGAAAAACACATAGGCCCCAAAATGAAAGAAACGGCTGCCGCGCCAAAACTATGGCTTCAAACTTGATGAAAACATTCTCTCCCACAATAACTCAAGGGCAGCTTGTGTTTTTTAGGCCTTCGCAAGCTATCGGAAGTGTGTGCGCGGCAGGAGAGACAAATCAATGTTTTCGCGCCTTTTTTGCCATTTCCAGGTCGAAAAACACACAGGCCCCAAAAATAAAGAAATGGCTGTCCAGCCAAAACTGAGGCTTCAAACTTGATGAAAACAGTGTCTCCTATATTGGAGTAGGGGCTGCTTGTGGTTATTAGGCATTTGCAAGCTCTCCGAAGTGTGTGCGCAGCAGGAGAGACAAATCCATGTTTTTATGCCTTCTTTGGCATTTTCAGGTGGAGAAACACACAGGCCCCAAAAATAAAGAAATGGCTGTCCAGCCAAAACTGAGGCTTCAAACTTGATGAAAACAGTGTCTCCTATATTGGAGTAGGGGCTGCTTGTGGTTATTAGGCATTTGCAAGCTCTCCGAAGTGTGTGCGCAGCAGGAGAGACAAATCCATGTTTTTATGCCTTCTTTGGCATTTTCAGGTGGAGAAAAACACAATCCCGAAAGATAAAGAAATGGCTGTCCAGCCAAAACTGAGGCTTCAAACTTGATGAAAACAGTGTCTCCCATATTGGAGTAGGGGCTGCTTGTGGTTATTAGGCATTTGCAAGCTCTCCGAAGTGTGTGCGCAGCAGGAGAGACAAATCCATGTTTTTATGCCTTCTTTGGCATTTTCAGGTGGAGAAAAACACAATCCCGAAAGAGAAAGAAAAGGCTGCCGCGCCAACACTGAGGCTTCAAACTTGATGAAAACAGTGTCTCCCATAATGGAGTAGGGGCTGCTTGTGGTTATTAGGCATTTGCAAGCTCTCCGAAGTGTGTGCGCAGCAGGAGAGACAAATCCATGTTTTTATGCCTTCTTTGGCATTTTCAGGTGGAGAAAAACACAATCCCGAAAGAGAAAGAAAAGGCTGCCGCGCCAACACTGAGGCTTCAAACTTGATGAAAACAGTGTCTCCCATAGTGGAGTAGGGGCTGCTTGTGGTTATTAGGCCTTTGCAAGCTCTCCGAAGTGTGTGCGCAGCAGGAGAGACAAATCCATGTTTTTATGCCTTCTTTGGCATTTTCAGGTGGAGAAAAACACAATCCCGAAAGAGAAAGAAAAGGCTGCCGCGCCAACACTGAGGCTTCAAACTTGATGAAAACAGTGTCTCCCATATTGGAGTAGGGGCTGCTTGTGGTTATTAGGCATTTGCAAGCTCTCCGAAGTGTGTGCGCAGCAGGAGAGACAAATCCATGTTTTTATGCCTTCTTTGGCATTTTCAGGTGGAGAAAAACACAATCCCGAAAGAGAAAGAAAAGGCTGCCGCGCCAACACTGAGGCTTCAAACTTGATGAAAACAGTGTCTCCCATAGTGGAGTAGGGGCTGCTTGTGGTTATTAGGCCTTTGCAAGCTCTCCGAAGTGTGTGCGCAGCAGGAGAGACAAATCCATGTTTTTATGCCTTCTTTGGCATTTTCAGGTGGAGAAAAACACAATCCCGAAAGAGAAAGAAAAGGCTGCCGCGCCAACACTGAGGCTTCAAACTTGATGAAAACAGTGTCTCCCATATTGGAGTAGGGGCTGCTTGTGGTTATTAGGCATTTGCAAGCTCTCCGAAGTGTGTGCGCAGCAGGAGAGACAAATCCATGTTTTTATGCCTTCTTTGGCATTTTCAGGTGGAGAAAAACACAATCCCGAAAGAGAAAGAAAAGGCTGCCGCGCCAACACTGAGGCTTCAAACTTGATGAAAACAGTGTCTCCCATAGTGGAGTAGGGGCTGCTTGTGGTTATTAGGCCTTTGCAAGCTCTCCGAAGTGTGTGCGCGGCAGGAGAGACAAATCAATGTTTTCGCGCCTTTTTTGCCATTTCCAGGTCGAAAAACACACAGGCCCCAAAAATAAAGAAATGGCTGTCCAGCCAAAACTGAGGCTTCAAACTTGATGAAAACAGTGTCTCCCATATTGGAGTAGGGGCTGCTTGTGGTTATTAGGCATTTGCAAGCTCTCCGAAGTGTGTGCGCGGCAGGAGAGACAAATCCATGTTTTCGCGCCTTTTTTGCGATTTCAAGGTCGAAAAACACATAGGCCCCAAAATGAAAGAAACGGCTGCCGCGCCAAAACTATGGCTTCAAACTTGATGAAAACAGTCTCTCCCATAATAACTCACGGGCTGCTTGTGTTTTTTAGGCCTTTGCAAGCTCTCCGAAGTGTGTGCGCGGCAGGAGAGACAAATCAATGTTTTCGCGCCTTTTTTGACATTTCCAGGTCGAAAAACACACAGGCCCCAAAAATAAAGAAATGGCTGTCCAGCCAAAACTGAGGCTTCAAACTTGATGAAAACAGTGTCTCCCATATTGGAGTAGGGGCTGCTTGTGGTTATTAGGCATTTGCAAGCTCTCCGAAGTGTGTGCGCGGCAGGAGAGACAAATCCATGTTTTCGCGTCTTTTTTGCGATTTCAAGGTCGAAAAACACATAGGCCCCAAAATGAAAGAAACGGCTGCCGCGCCAAAACTATGGCTTCAAACTTGATGAAAACAGTCTCTCCCATAATAACTCACGGGCTGCTTGTGTTTTTTAGGCCTTTGCACGCTATCAGAAGTGTGTGCGCGGCAGGAGAGACAAATCCATGTTTTCGCGCCTTTTTTGCCATTTCCAGGTCGAAGAAAACAAAGGCCCCAAAAATAAAGAAACGGCTGTCCAGCGAAAACTGAGGCTTCAAACTTGATTAAAACAGTCTCTCAGACAATAACTCAAGGGCCGCTTGTGTTTTTTAGGCCTTCGCAAGCTATCGGAAGTGTGTGCGCGGCAGGAGAGACAAATCCATGTTTTCGCGCCTTTTTTACGATTTCAAGGTCGAAAAACACATAGGCCCCAAAATGAAAGAAACGGCTGCCGCGCCAAAACTATGGCTTCAAACTTGATGAAAACATTCTCTCCCACAATAACTCAAGGGCAGCTTGTGTTTTTTAGGCCTTCGCAAGCTATCGGAAGTGTGTGCGCGGCAGGAGAGACAAATCAATGTTTTCGCGCCTTTTTTGCCATTTCCAGGTCGAAAAACACACAGGCCCCAAAAATAAAGAAATGGCTGTCCAGCCAAAACTGAGGCTTCAAACTTGATGAAAACAGTGTCTCCTATATTGGAGTAGGGGCTGCTTGTGGTTATTAGGCATTTGCAAGCTCTCCGAAGTGTGTGCGCAGCAGGAGAGACAAATCCATGTTTTTATGCCTTCTTTGGCATTTTCAGGTGGAGAAAAACACAATCCCGAAAGAAAAAGAAAAGGCTGCCGCGCCAACACTGAGGCTTCAAACTTGATGAAAACAGTGTCTCCCATAGTGGAGTAGGGGCTGCTTGTGGTTATTAGGCCTTTGCAAGCTCTCCGAAGTGTGTGCGCGGCAGGAGAGACAAATCAATGTTTTCGCGCCTTTTTTGCCATTTCCAGGTCGAAAAACACACAGGCCCCAAAAATAAAGAAATGGCTGTCCAGCCAAAACTGAGGCTTCAAACTTGATGAAAACAGTGTCTCCCATATTGGAGTAGGGGCTGCTTGTGGTTATTAGGCATTTGCAAGCTCTCCGAAGTGTGTGCGCAGCAGGAGAGACAAATCCATGTTTTTATGCCTTCTTTGGCATTTTCAGGTGGAGAAAAACACAATCCCGAAAGAGAAAGAAAAGGCTGCCGCGCCAACACTGAGGCTTCAAACTTGATGAAAACAGTGTCTCCCATAATGGAGTAGGGGCTGCTTGTGGTTATTAGGCATTTGCAAGCTCTCCGAAGTGTGTGCGCAGCAGGAGAGACAAATCCATGTTTTTATGCCTTCTTTGGCATTTTCAGGTGGAGAAAAACACAATCCCGAAAGAGAAAGAAAAGGCTGCCGCGCCAACACTGAGGCTTCAAACTTGATGAAAACAGTGTCTCCCATAGTGGAGTAGGGGCTGCTTGTGGTTATTAGGCCTTTGCAAGCTCTCCGAAGTGTGTGCGCAGCAGGAGAGACAAATCCATGTTTTTATGCCTTCTTTGGCATTTTCAGGTGGAGAAAAACACAATCCCGAAAGAGAAAGAAAAGGCTGCCGCGCCAACACTGAGGCTTCAAACTTGATGAAAACAGTGTCTCCCATATTGGAGTAGGGGCTGCTTGTGGTTATTAGGCATTTGCAAGCTCTCCGAAGTGTGTGCGCAGCAGGAGAGACAAATCCATGTTTTTATGCCTTCTTTGGCATTTTCAGGTGGAGAAAAACACAATCCCGAAAGAGAAAGAAAAGGCTGCCGCGCCAACACTGAGGCTTCAAACTTGATGAAAACAGTGTCTCCCATAGTGGAGTAGGGGCTGCTTGTGGTTATTAGGCCTTTGCAAGCTCTCCGAAGTGTGTGCGCAGCAGGAGAGACAAATCCATGTTTTTATGCCTTCTTTGGCATTTTCAGGTGGAGAAAAACACAATCCCGAAAGAGAAAGAAAAGGCTGCCGCGCCAACACTGAGGCTTCAAACTTGATGAAAACAGTGTCTCCCATATTGGAGTAGGGGCTGCTTGTGGTTATTAGGCATTTGCAAGCTCTCCGAAGTGTGTGCGCAGCAGGAGAGACAAATCCATGTTTTTATGCCTTCTTTGGCATTTTCAGGTGGAGAAAAACACAATCCCGAAAGAGAAAGAAAAGGCTGCCGCGCCAACACTGAGGCTTCAAACTTGATGAAAACAGTGTCTCCCATAGTGGAGTAGGGGCTGCTTGTGGTTATTAGGCCTTTGCAAGCTCTCCGAAGTGTGTGCGCGGCAGGAGAGACAAATCAATGTTTTCGCGCCTTTTTTGCCATTTCCAGGTCGAAAAACACACAGGCCCCAAAAATAAAGAAATGGCTGTCCAGCCAAAACTGAGGCTTCAAACTTGATGAAAACAGTGTCTCCCATATTGGAGTAGGGGCTGCTTGTGGTTATTAGGCATTTGCAAGCTCTCCGAAGTGTGTGCGCGGCAGGAGAGACAAATCCATGTTTTCGCGCCTTTTTTGCGATTTCAAGGTCGAAAAACACATAGGCCCCAAAATGAAAGAAACGGCTGCCGCGCCAAAACTATGGCTTCAAACTTGATGAAAACAGTCTCTCCCATAATAACTCACGGGCTGCTTGTGTTTTTTAGGCCTTTGCAAGCTCTCCGAAGTGTGTGCGCGGCAGGAGAGACAAATCAATGTTTTCGCGCCTTTTTTGCCATTTCCAGGTCGAAAAACACACAGGCCCCAAAAATAAAGAAATGGCTGTCCAGCCAAAACTGAGGCTTCAAACTTGATGAAAACAGTGTCTCCCATATTGGAGTAGGGGCTGCTTGTGGTTATTAGGCATTTGCAAGCTCTCCGAAGTGTGTGCGCGGCAGGAGAGACAAATCCATGTTTTCGCGCCTTTTTTGCGATTTCAAGGTCGAAAAACACATAGGCCCCAAAATGAAAGAAACGGCTGCCGCGCCAAAACTATGGCTTCAAACTTGATGAAAACAGTCTCTCCCATAATAACTCACGGGCTGCTTGTGTTTTTTAGGCCTTTGCACGCTATCAGAAGTGTGTGCGCGGCAGGAGAGACAAATCCATGTTTTCGCGCCTTTTTTGCCATTTCCAGGTCGAAGAAAACAAAGGCCCCAAAAATAAAGAAACGGCTGTCCAGCCAAAACTGAGGCTTCAAACTTGATTAAAACAGTCTCTCAGACAATAACTCAAGGGCCGCTTGTGTTTTTTAGGCCTTCGCAAGCTATCGGAAGTGTGTGCGCGGCAGGAGAGACAAATCCATGTTTTCGCGCCTTTTTTACGATTTCAAGGTCGAAAAACACATAGGCCCCAAAATGAAAGAAACGGCTGCCGCGCCAAAACTATGGCTTCAAACTTGATGAAAACATTCTCTCCCACAATAACTCAAGGGCAGCTTGTGTTTTTTAGGCCTTCGCAAGCTATCGGAAGTGTGTGCGCGGCAGGAGAGACAAATCAATGTTTTCGCGCCTTTTTTGCCATTTCCAGGTCGAAAAACACACAGGCCCCAAAAATAAAGAAATGGCTGTCCAGCCAAAACTGAGGCTTCAAACTTGATGAAAACAGTGTCTCCTATATTGGAGTAGGGGCTGCTTGTGGTTATTAGGCATTTGCAAGCTCTCCGAAGTGTGTGCGCAGCAGGAGAGACAAATCCATGTTTTTATGCCTTCTTTGGCATTTTCAGGTGGAGAAAAACACAATCCCGAAAGAAAAAGAAAAGGCTGCCGCGCCAACACTGAGGCTTCAAACTTGATGAAAACAGTGTCTCCCATAGTGGAGTAGGGGCTGCTTGTGGTTATTAGGCCTTTGCAAGCTCTCCGAAGTGTGTGCGCGGCAGGAGAGACAAATCAATGTTTTCGCGCCTTTTTTGCCATTTCCAGGTCGAAAAACACACAGGCCCCAAAAATAAAGAAATGGCTGTCCAGCCAAAACTGAGGCTTCAAACTTGATGAAAACAGTGTCTCCCATATTGGAGTAGGGGCTGCTTGTGGTTATTAGGCATTTGCAAGCTCTCCGAAGTGTGTGCGCAGCAGGAGAGACAAATCCATGTTTTTATGCCTTCTTTGGCATTTTCAGGTGGAGAAAAACACAATCCCGAAAGAGAAAGAAAAGGCTGCCGCGCCAACACTGAGGCTTCAAACTTGATGAAAACAGTGTCTCCCATATTGGAGTAGGGGCTGCTTGTGGTTATTAGGCATTTGCAAGCTCTCCGAAGTGTGTGCGCAGCAGGAGAGACAAATCCATGTTTTTATGCCTTCTTTGGCATTTTCAGGTGGAGAAAAACACAATCCCGAAAGAGAAAGAAAAGGCTGCCGCGCCAACACTGAGGCTTCAAACTTGATGAAAACAGTGTCTCCCATAGTGGAGTAGGGGCTGCTTGTGGTTATTAGGCCTTTGCAAGCTCTCCGAAGTGTGTGCGCAGCAGGAGAGACAAATCCATGTTTTTATGCCTTCTTTGGCATTTTCAGGTGGAGAAAAACACAATCCCGAAAGAGAAAGAAAAGGCTGCCGCGCCAACACTGAGGCTTCAAACTTGATGAAAACAGTGTCTCCCATATTGGAGTAGGGGCTGCTTGTGGTTATTAGGCATTTGCAAGCTCTCCGAAGTGTGTGCGCAGCAGGAGAGACAAATCCATGTTTTTATGCCTTCTTTGGCATTTTCAGGTGGAGAAAAACACAATCCCGAAAGAGAAAGAAAAGGCTGCCGCGCCAACACTGAGGCTTCAAACTTGATGAAAACAGTGTCTCCCATAGTGGAGTAGGGGCTGCTTGTGGTTATTAGGCCTTTGCAAGCTCTCCGAAGTGTGTGCGCGGCAGGAGAGACAAATCAATGTTTTCGCGCCTTTTTTGCCATTTCCAGGTCGAAAAACACACAGGCCCCAAAAATAAAGAAATGGCTGTCCAGCCAAAACTGAGGCTTCAAACTTGATGAAAACAGTGTCTCCCATATTGGAGTAGGGGCTGCTTGTGGTTATTAGGCATTTGCAAGCTCTCCGAAGTGTGTGTGCGGCAGGAGAGACAAATCCATGTTTTCGCGCCTTTTTTGCGATTTCAAGGTCGAAAAACACATAGGCCCCAAAATGAAAGAAACGGCTGCCGCGCCAAAACTATGGCTTCAAACTTGATGAAAACAGTCTCTCCCATAATAACTCACGGGCTGCTTGTGTTTTTTAGGCCTTTGCAAGCTCTCCGAAGTGTGTGCGCGGCAGGAGAGACAAATCAATGTTTTCGCGCCTTTTTTGCCATTTCCAGGTCGAAAAACACACAGGCCCCAAAAATAAAGAAATGGCTGTCCAGCCAAAACTGAGGCTTCAAACTTGATGAAAACAGTGTCTCCCATATTGGAGTAGGGGCTGCTTGTGGTTATTAGGCATTTGCAAGCTCTCCGAAGTGTGTGCGCGGCAGGAGAGACAAATCCATGTTTTCGCGCCTTTTTTGCGATTTCAAGGTCGAAAAACACATAGGCCCCAAAATGAAAGAAACGGCTGCCGCGCCAAAACTATGGCTTCAAACTTGATGAAAACAGTCTCTCCCATAATAACTCACGGGCTGCTTGTGTTTTTTAGGCCTTTGCACGCTATCAGAAGTGTGTGCGCGGCAGGAGAGACAAATCCATGTTTTCGCGCCTTTTTTGCCATTTCCAGGTCGAAGAAAACAAAGGCCCCAAAAATAAAGAAACGGCTGTCCAGCCAAAACTGAGGCTTCAAACTTGATTAAAACAGTCTCTCAGACAATAACTCAAGGGCCGCTTGTGTTTTTTAGGCCTTCGCAAGCTATCGGAAGTGTGTGCGCGGCAGGAGAGACAAATCCATGTTTTCGCGCCTTTTTTACGATTTCAAGGTCGAAAAACACATAGGCCCCAAAATGAAAGAAACGGCTGCCGCGCCAAAACTATGGCTTCAAACTTGATGAAAACATTCTCTCCCACAATAACTCAAGGGCAGCTTGTGTTTTTTAGGCCTTCGCAAGCTATCGGAAGTGTGTGCGCGGCAGGAGAGACAAATCAATGTTTTCGCGCCTTTTTTGCCATTTCCAGGTCGAAAAACACACAGGCCCCAAAAATAAAGAAATGGCTGTCCAGCCAAAACTGAGGCTTCAAACTTGATGAAAACAGTGTCTCCTATATTGGAGTAGGGGCTGCTTGTGGTTATTAGGCATTTGCAAGCTCTCCGAAGTGTGTGCGCAGCAGGAGAGACAAATCCATGTTTTTATGCCTTCTTTGGCATTTTCAGGTGGAGAAAAACACAATCCCGAAAGAAAAAGAAAAGGCTGCCGCGCCAACACTGAGGCTTCAAACTTGATGAAAACAGTGTCTCCCATAGTGGAGTAGGGGCTGCTTGTGGTTATTAGGCCTTTGCAAGCTCTCCGAAGTGTGTGCGCGGCAGGAGAGACAAATCAATGTTTTCGCGCCTTTTTTGCCATTTCCAGGTCGAAAAACACACAGGCCCCAAAAATAAAGAAATGGCTGTCCAGCCAAAACTGAGGCTTCAAACTTGATGAAAACAGTGTCTCCCATATTGGAGTAGGGGCTGCTTGTGGTTATTAGGCATTTGCAAGCTCTCCGAAGTGTGTGCGCAGCAGGAGAGACAAATCCATGTTTTTATGCCTTCTTTGGCATTTTCAGGTGGAGAAAAACACAATCCCGAAAGAGAAAGAAAAGGCTGCCGCGCCAACACTGAGGCTTCAAACTTGATGAAAACAGTGTCTCCCATAATGGAGTAGGGGCTGCTTGTGGTTATTAGGCATTTGCAAGCTCTCCGAAGTGTGTGCGCAGCAGGAGAGACAAATCCATGTTTTTATGCCTTCTTTGGCATTTTCAGGTGGAGAAAAACACAATCCCGAAAGAGAAAGAAAAGGCTGCCGCGCCAACACTGAGGCTTCAAACTTGATGAAAACAGTGTCTCCCATAATGGAGTAGGGGCTGCTTGTGGTTATTAGGCATTTGCAAGCTCTCCGAAGTGTGTGCGCAGCAGGAGAGACAAATCCATGTTTTTATGCCTTCTTTGGCATTTTCAGGTGGAGAAAAACACAATCCCGAAAGAGAAAGAAAAGGCTGCCGCGCCAACACTGAGGCTTCAAACTTGATGAAAACAGTGTCTCCCATAGTGGAGTAGGGGCTGCTTGTGGTTATTAGGCCTTTGCAAGCTCTCCGAAGTGTGTGCGCAGCAGGAGAGACAAATCCATGTTTTTATGCCTTCTTTGGCATTTTCAGGTGGAGAAAAACACAATCCCGAAAGAGAAAGAAAAGGCTGCCGCGCCAACACTGAGGCTTCAAACTTGATGAAAACAGTGTCTCCCATATTGGAGTAGGGGCTGCTTGTGGTTATTAGGCATTTGCAAGCTCTCCGAAGTGTGTGCGCAGCAGGAGAGACAAATCCATGTTTTTATGCCTTCTTTGGCATTTTCAGGTGGAGAAAAACACAATCCCGAAAGAGAAAGAAAAGGCTGCCGCGCCAACACTGAGGCTTCAAACTTGATGAAAACAGTGTCTCCCATAGTGGAGTAGGGGCTGCTTGTGGTTATTAGGCCTTTGCAAGCTCTCCGAAGTGTGTGCGCAGCAGGAAAGACAAATCCATGTTTTTATGCCTTCTTTGGCATTTTCAGGTGGAGAAAAACACAATCCCGAAAGAGAAAGAAAAGGCTGCCGCGCCAACACTGAGGCTTCAAACTTGATGAAAACAGTGTCTCCCATATTGGAGTAGGGGCTGCTTGTGGTTATTAGGCATTTGCAAGCTCTCCGAAGTGTGTGCGCAGCAGGAGAGACAAATCCATGTTTTTATGCCTTCTTTGGCATTTTCAGGTGGATGAAAACACAATCCCGAAAGAGAAAGAAAAGGCTGCCGCGCCAACACTGAGGCTTCAAACTTGATGAAAACAGTGTCTCCCATAGTGGAGTAGGGGCTGCTTGTGGTTATTAGGCCTTTGCAAGCTCTCCGAAGTGTGTGCGCAGCAGGAGAGACAAATCCATGTTTTTATGCCTTCTTTGGCATTTTCAGGTGGAGAAAAACACAATCCCGAAAGAGAAAGAAAAGGCTGCCGCGCCAACACTGAGGCTTCAAACTTGATGAAAACAGTGTCTCCCATATTGGAGTAGGGGCTGCTTGTGGTTATTAGGCATTTGCAAGCTCTCCGAAGTGTGTGCGCAGCAGGAGAGACAAATCCATGTTTTTATGCCTTCTTTGGCATTTTCAGGTGGAGAAAAACACAATCCCGAAAGAGAAAGAAAAGGCTGCCGCGCCAACACTGAGGCTTCAAACTTGATGAAAACAGTGTCTCCCATAGTGGAGTAGGGGCTGCTTGTGGTTATTAGGCCTTTGCAAGCTCTCCGAAGTGTGTGCGCGGCAGGAGAGACAAATCAATGTTTTCGCGCCTTTTTTGCCATTTCCAGGTCGAAAAACACACAGGCCCCAAAAATAAAGAAATGGCTGTCCAGCCAAAACTGAGGCTTCAAACTTGATGAAAACAGTGTCTCCCATATTGGAGTAGGGGCTGCTTGTGGTTATTAGGCATTTGCAAGCTCTCCGAAGTGTGTGCGCGGCAGGAGAGACAAATCCATGTTTTCGCGCCTTTTTTGCGATTTCAAGGTCGAAAAACACATAGGCCCCAAAATGAAAGAAACGGCTGCCGCGCCAAAACTATGGCTTCAAACTTGATGAAAACAGTCTCTCCCATAATAACTCACGGGCTGCTTGTGTTTTTTAGGCCTTTGCAAGCTCTCCGAAGTGTGTGCGCGGCAGGAGAGACAAATCAATGTTTTCGCGCCTTTTTTGCCATTTCCAGGTCGAAAAACACACAGGCCCCAAAAATAAAGAAATGGCTGTCCAGCCAAAACTGAGGCTTCAAACTTGATGAAAACAGTGTCTCCCATATTGGAGTAGGGGCTGCTTGTGGTTATTAGGCATTTGCAAGCTCTCCGAAGTGTGTGCGCGGCAGGAGAGACAAATCCATGTTTTCGCGCCTTTTTTGCGATTTCAAGGTCGAAAAACACATAGGCCCCAAAATGAAAGAAACGGCTGCCGCGCCAAAACTATGGCTTCAAACTTGATGAAAACAGTCTCTCCCATAATAACTCACGGGCTGCTTGTGTTTTTTAGGCCTTTGCACGCTATCAGAAGTGTGTGCGCGGCAGGAGAGACAAATCCATGTTTTCGCGGCTTTTTTGCCATTTCCAGGTCGAAGAAAACAAAGGCCCCAAAAATAAAGAAACGGCTGTCCAGCCAAAACTGAGGCTTCAAACTTGATTAAAACAGTCTCTCAGACAATAACTCAAGGGCCGCTTGTGTTTTTTAGGCCTTCGCAAGCTATCGGAAGTGTGTGCGCGGCAGGAGAGACAAATCCATGTTTTCGCGCCTTTTTTACGATTTCAAGGTCGAAAAACACATAGGCCCCAAAATGAAAGAAACGGCTGCCGCGCCAAAACTATGGCTTCAAACTTGATGAAAACATTCTCTCCCACAATAACTCAAGGGCAGCTTGTGTTTTTTAGGCCTTCGCAAGCTATCGGAAGTGTGTGCGCGGCAGGAGAGACAAATCAATGTTTTCGCGCCTTTTTTGCCATTTCCAGGTCGAAAAACACACAGGCCCCAAAAATAAAGAAATGGCTGTCCAGCCAAAACTGAGGCTTCAAACTTGATGAAAACAGTGTCTCCTATATTGGAGTAGGGGCTGCTTGTGGTTATTAGGCATTTGCAAGCTCTCCGAAGTGTGTGCGCAGCAGGAGAGACAAATCCATGTTTTTATGCCTTCTTTGGCATTTTCAGGTGGAGAAAAACACAATCCCGAAAGAAAAAGAAAAGGCTGCCGCGCCAACACTGAGGCTTCAAACTTGATGAAAACAGTGTCTCCCATAGTGGAGTAGGGGCTGCTTGTGGTTATTAGGCCTTTGCAAGCTCTCCGAAGTGTGTGCGCGGCAGGAGAGACAAATCAATGTTTTCGCGCCTTTTTTGCCATTTCCAGGTCGAAAAACACACAGGCCCCAAAAATAAAGAAATGGCTGTCCAGCCAAAACTGAGGCTTCAAACTTGATGAAAACAGTGTCTCCCATATTGGAGTAGGGGCTGCTTGTGGTTATTAGGCATTTGCAAGCTCTCCGAAGTGTGTGCGCAGCAGGAGAGACAAATCCATGTTTTTATGCCTTCTTTGGCATTTTCAGGTGGAGAAAAACACAATCCCGAAAGAGAAAGAAAAGGCTGCCGCGCCAACACTGAGGCTTCAAACTTGATGAAAACAGTGTCTCCCATAATGGAGTAGGGGCTGCTTGTGGTTATTAGGCATTTGCAAGCTCTCCGAAGTGTGTGCGCAGCAGGAGAGACAAATCCATGTTTTTATGCCTTCTTTGGCATTTTCAGGTGGAGAAAAACACAATCCCGAAAGAGAAAGAAAAGGCTGCCGCGCCAACACTGAGGCTTCAAACTTGATGAAAACAGTGTCTCCCATAGTGGAGTAGGGGCTGCTTGTGGTTATTAGGCATTTGCAAGCTCTCCGAAGTGTGTGCGCAGCAGGAGAGACAAATCCATGTTTTTATGCCTTCTTTGGCATTTTCAGGTGGAGAAAAACACAATCCCGAAAGAGAAAGAAAAGGCTGCCGCGCCAACACTGAGGCTTCAAACTTGATGAAAACAGTGTCTCCCATAGTGGAGTAGGGGCTGCTTGTGGTTATTAGGCCTTTGCAAGCTCTCCGAAGTGTGTGCGCAGCAGGAGAGACAAATCCATGTTTTTATGCCTTCTTTGGCATTTTCAGGTGGAGAAAAACACAATCCCGAAAGAGAAAGAAAAGGCTGCCGCGCCAACACTGAGGCTTCAAACTTGATGAAAACAGTGTCTCCCATATTGGAGTAGGGGCTGCTTGTGGTTATTAGGCATTTGCAAGCTCTCCGAAGTGTGTGCGCAGCAGGAGAGACAAATCCATGTTTTTATGCCTTCTTTGGCATTTTCAGGTGGAGAAAAACACAATCCCGAAAGAGAAAGAAAAGGCTGCCGCGCCAACACTGAGGCTTCAAACTTGATGAAAACAGTGTCTCCCATAGTGGAGTAGGGGCTGCTTGTGGTTATTAGGCCTTTGCAAGCTCTCCGAAGTGTGTGCGCGGCAGGAGAGACAAATCAATGTTTTCGCGCCTTTTTTGCCATTTCCAGGTCGAAAAACACACAGGCCCCAAAAATAAAGAAATGGCTGTCCAGCCAAAACTGAGGCTTCAAACTTGATGAAAACAGTGTCTCCCATATTGGAGTAGGGGCTGCTTGTGGTTATTAGGCATTTGCAAGCTCTCCGAAGTGTGTGCGCGGCAGGAGAGACAAATCCATGTTTTCGCGCCTTTTTTGCGATTTCAAGGTCGAAAAACAC
Organism: Argentina silus; assembly: GCF_951799395.1. Taxonomy (NCBI): domain Eukaryota; kingdom Metazoa; phylum Chordata; class Actinopteri; order Argentiniformes; family Argentinidae; genus Argentina; species Argentina silus. The sequence continues at coordinate 559,325 of NW_028153183.1, forward strand.
ATAGGCCCCAAAATGAAAGAAACGGCTGCCGCGCCAAAACTATGGCTTCAAACTTGATGAAAACAGTCTCTCCCATAATAACTCACGGGCTGCTTGTGTTTTTTAGGCCTTTGCAAGCTCTCCGAAGTGTGTGCGCGGCAGGAGAGACAAATCAATGTTTTCGCGCCTTTTTTGCCATTTCCAGGTCGAAAAACACACAGGCCCCAAAAATAAAGAAATGGCTGTCCAGCCAAAACTGAGGCTTCAAACTTGATGAAAACAGTGTCTCCCATATTGGAGTAGGGGCTGCTTGTGGTTATTAGGCATTTGCAAGCTCTCCGAAGTGTGTGCGCGGCAGGAGAGACAAATCCATGTTTTCGCGCCTTTTTTGCGATTTCAAGGTCGAAAAACACATAGGCCCCAAAATGAAAGAAACGGCTGCCGCGCCAAAACTATGGCTTCAAACTTGATGAAAACAGTCTCTCCCATAATAACTCACGGGCTGCTTGTGTTTTTTAGGCCTTTGCACGCTATCAGAAGTGTGTGCGCGGCAGGAGAGACAAATCCATGTTTTCGCGCCTTTTTTGCCATTTCCAGGTCGAAGAAAACAAAGGCCCCAAAAATAAAGAAACGGCTGTCCAGCCAAAACTGAGGCTTCAAACTTGATTAAAACAGTCTCTCAGACAATAACTCAAGGGCCGCTTGTGTTTTTTAGGCCTTCGCAAGCTATCGGAAGTGTGTGCGCGGCAGGAGAGACAAATCCATGTTTTCGCGCCTTTTTTACGATTTCAAGGTCGAAAAACACATAGGCCCCAAAATGAAAGAAACGGCTGCCGCGCCAAAACTATGGCTTCAAACTTGATGAAAACATTCTCTCCCACAATAACTCAAGGGCAGCTTGTGTTTTTTAGGCCTTCGCAAGCTATCGGAAGTGTGTGCGCGGCAGGAGAGACAAATCAATGTTTTCGCGCCTTTTTTGCCATTTCCAGGTCGAAAAACACACAGGCCCCAAAAATAAAGAAATGGCTGTCCAGCCAAAACTGAGGCTTCAAACTTGATGAAAACAGTGTCTCCTATATTGGAGTAGGGGCTGCTTGTGGTTATTAGGCATTTGCAAGCTCTCCGAAGTGTGTGCGCAGCAGGAGAGACAAATCCATGTTTTTATGCCTTCTTTGGCATTTTCAGGTGGAGAAAAACACAATCCCGAAAGAAAAAGAAAAGGCTGCCGCGCCAACACTGAGGCTTCAAACTTGATGAAAACAGTGTCTCCCATAGTGGAGTAGGGGCTGCTTGTGGTTATTAGGCCTTTGCAAGCTCTCCGAAGTGTGTGCGCGGCAGGAGAGACAAATCAATGTTTTCGCGCCTTTTTTGCCATTTCCAGGTCGAAAAACACACAGGCCCCAAAAATAAAGAAATGGCTGTCCAGCCAAAACTGAGGCTTCAAACTTGATGAAAACAGTGTCTCCTATATTGGAGTAGGGGCTGCTTGTGGTTATTAGGCATTTGCAAGCTCTCCGAAGTGTGTGCGCAGCAGGAGAGACAAATCCATGTTTTTATGCCTTCTTTGGCATTTTCAGGTGGAGAAAAACACAATCCCGAAAGAAAAAGAAAAGGCTGCCGCGCCAACACTGAGGCTTCAAACTTGATGAAAACAGTGTCTCCCATAGTGGAGTAGGGGCTGCTTGTGGTTATTAGGCCTTTGCAAGCTCTCCGAAGTGTGTGCGCGGCAGGAGAGACAAATCAATGTTTTCGCGCCTTTTTTGCCATTTCCAGGTCGAAAAACACACAGGCCCCAAAAATAAAGAAATGGCTGTCCAGCCAAAACTGAGGCTTCAAACTTGATGAAAACAGTGTCTCCCATATTGGAGTAGGGGCTGCTTGTGGTTATTAGGCATTTGCAAGCTCTCCGAAGTGTGTGCGCAGCAGGAGAGACAAATCCATGTTTTTATGCCTTCTTTGGCATTTTCAGGTGGAGAAAAACACAATCCCGAAAGAGAAAGAAAAGGCTGCCGCGCCAACACTGAGGCTTCAAACTTGATGAAAACAGTGTCTCCCATAATGGAGTAGGGGCTGCTTGTGGTTATTAGGCATTTGCAAGCTCTCCGAAGTGTGTGCGCAGCAGGAGAGACAAATCCATGTTTTTATGCCTTCTTTGGCATTTTCAGGTGGAGAAAAACACAATCCCGAAAGAGAAAGAAAAGGCTGCCGCGCCAACACTGAGGCTTCAAACTTGATGAAAACAGTGTCTCCCATAGTGGAGTAGGGGCTGCTTGTGGTTATTAGGCATTTGCAAGCTCTCCGAAGTGTGTGCGCAGCAGGAGAGACAAATCCATGTTTTTATGCCTTCTTTGGCATTTTCAGGTGGAGAAAAACACAATCCCGAAAGAGAAAGAAAAGGCTGCCGCGCCAACACTGAGGCTTCAAACTTGATGAAAACAGTGTCTCCCATAGTGGAGTAGGGGCTGCTTGTGGTTATTAGGCCTTTGCAAGCTCTCCGAAGTGTGTGCGCAGCAGGAGAGACAAATCCATGTTTTTATGCCTTCTTTGGCATTTTCAGGTGGAGAAAAACACAATCCCGAAAGAGAAAGAAAAGGCTGCCGCGCCAACACTGAGGCTTCAAACTTGATGAAAACAGTGTCTCCCATATTGGAGTAGGGGCTGCTTGTGGTTATTAGGCATTTGCAAGCTCTCCGAAGTGTGTGCGCAGCAGGAGAGACAAATCCATGTTTTTATGCCTTCTTTGGCATTTTCAGGTGGAGAAAAACACAATCCCGAAAGAGAAAGAAAAGGCTGCCGCGCCAACACTGAGGCTTCAAACTTGATGAAAACAGTGTCTCCCATAGTGGAGTAGGGGCTGCTTGTGGTTATTAGGCCTTTGCAAGCTCTCCGAAGTGTGTGCGCGGCAGGAGAGACAAATCAATGTTTTCGCGCCTTTTTTGCCATTTCCAGGTCGAAAAACACACAGGCCCCAAAAATAAAGAAATGGCTGTCCAGCCAAAACTGAGGCTTCAAACTTGATGAAAACAGTGTCTCCCATATTGGAGTAGGGGCTGCTTGTGGTTATTAGGCATTTGCAAGCTCTCCGAAGTGTGTGCGCGGCAGGAGAGACAAATCCATGTTTTCGCGCCTTTTTTGCGATTTCAAGGTCGAAAAACACATAGGCCCCAAAATGAAAGAAACGGCTGCCGCGCCAAAACTATGGCTTCAAACTTGATGAAAACAGTCTCTCCCATAATAACTCACGGGCTGCTTGTGTTTTTTAGGCCTTTGCAAGCTATCCGAAGTGTGTGCGCGGCAGGAGAGACAAATCAATGTTTTCGCGCCTTTTTTGCCATTTCCAGGTCGAAAAACACACAGGCCCCAAAAATAAAGAAATGGCTGTCCAGCCAAAACTGAGGCTTCAAACTTGATGAAAACAGTGTCTCCCATATTGGAGTAGGGGCTGCTTGTGGTTATTAGGCATTTGCAAGCTCTCCGAAGTGTGTGCGCGGCAGGAGAGACAAATCCATGTTTTCGCGCCTTTTTTGCGATTTCAAGGTCGAAAAACACATAGGCCCCAAAATGAAAGAAACGGCTGCCGCGCCAAAACTATGGCTTCAAACTTGATGAAAACAGTCTCTCCCATAATAACTCACGGGCTGCTTGTGTTTTTTAGGCCTTTGCACGCTATCAGAAGTGTGTGCGCGGCAGGAGAGACAAATCCATGTTTTCGCGCCTTTTTTGCCATTTCCAGGTCGAAGAAAACAAAGGCCCCAAAAATAAAGAAACGGCTGTCCAGCCAAAACTGAGGCTTCAAACTTGATTAAAACAGTCTCTCAGACAATAACTCAAGGGCAGCTTGTGTTTTTTAGGCCTTCGCAAGCTATCGGAAGTGTGTGCGCGGCAGGAGAGACAAATCAATGTTTTCGCGCCTTTTTTGCCATTTCCAGGTCGAAAAACACACAGGCCACAAAAATAAAGAAATGGCTGTCCAGCCAAAACTGAGGCTTCAAACTTGATGAAAACAGTGTCTCCTATATTGGAGTAGGGGCTGCTTGTGGTTATTAGGCATTTGCAAGCTCTCCGAAGTGTGTGCGCAGCAGGAGAGACAAATCCATGTTTTTATGCCTTCTTTGGCATTTTCAGGTGGAGAAAAACACAATCCCGAAAGAAAAAGAAAAGGCTGCCGCGCCAACACTGAGGCTTCAAACTTGATGAAAACAGTGTCTCCCATAGTGGAGTAGGGGCTGCTTGTGGTTATTAGGCATTTGCAAGCTCTCCGAAGTGTGTGCGCAGCAGGAGAGACAAATCCATGTTTTTATGCCTTCTTTGGCATTTTCAGGTGGAGAAAAACACAATCCCGAAAGAGAAAGAAAAGGCTGCCGCGCCAACACTGAGGCTTCAAACTTGATGAAAACAGTGTCTCCCATAATGGAGTAGGGGCTGCTTGTGGTTATTAGGCATTTGCAAGCTCTCCGAAGTGTGTGCGCAGCAGGAGAGACAAATCCATGTTTTTATGCCTTCTTTGGCATTTTCAGGTGGAGAAAAACACAATCCCGAAAGAGAAAGAAAAGGCTGCCGCGCCAACACTGAGGCTTCAAACTTGATGAAAACAGTGTCTCCCATAGTGGAGTAGGGGCTGCTTGTGGTTATTAGGCCTTTGCAAGCTCTCCGAAGTGTGTGCGCAGCAGGAGAGACAAATCCATGTTTTTATGCCTTCTTTGGCATTTTCAGGTGGAGAAAAACACAATCCCGAAAGAGAAAGAAAAGGCTGCCGCGCCAACACTGAGGCTTCAAACTTGATGAAAACAGTGTCTCCCATATTGGAGTAGGGGCTGCTTGTGGTTATTAGGCATTTGCAAGCTCTCCGAAGTGTGTGCGCAGCAGGAGAGACAAATCCATGTTTTTATGCCTTCTTTGGCATTTTCAGGTGGAGAAAAACACAATCCCGAAAGAGAAAGAAAAGGCTGCCGCGCCAACACTGAGGCTTCAAACTTGATGAAAACAGTGTCTCCCATAGTGGAGTAGGGGCTGCTTGTGGTTATTAGGCCTTTGCAAGCTCTCCGAAGTGTGTGCGCAGCAGGAGAGACAAATCCATGTTTTTATGCCTTCTTTGGCATTTTCAGGTGGAGAAAAACACAATCCCGAAAGAGAAAGAAAAGGCTGCCGCGCCAACACTGAGGCTTCAAACTTGATGAAAACAGTGTCTCCCATATTGGAGTAGGGGCTGCTTGTGGTTATTAGGCATTTGCAAGCTCTCCGAAGTGTGTGCGCAGCAGGAGAGACAAATCCATGTTTTTATGCCTTCTTTGGCATTTTCAGGTGGAGAAAAACACAATCCCGAAAGAGAAAGAAAAGGCTGCCGCGCCAACACTGAGGCTTCAAACTTGATGAAAACAGTGTCTCCCATAGTGGAGTAGGGGCTGCTTGTGGTTATTAGGCCTTTGCAAGCTCTCCGAAGTGTGTGCGCAGCAGGAAAGACAAATCCATGTTTTTATGCCTTCTTTGGCATTTTCAGGTGGAGAAAAACACAATCCCGAAAGAGAAAGAAAAGGCTGCCGCGCCAACACTGAGGCTTCAAACTTGATGAAAACAGTGTCTCCCATATTGGAGTAGGGGCTGCTTGTGGTTATTAGGCATTTGCAAGCTCTCCGAAGTGTGTGCGCAGCAGGAGAGACAAATCCATGTTTTTATGCCTTCTTTGGCATTTTCAGGTGGAGAAAAACACAATCCCGAAAGAGAAAGAAAAGGCTGCCGCGCCAACACTGAGGCTTCAAACTTGATGAAAACAGTGTCTCCCATAGTGGAGTAGGGGCTGCTTGTGGTTATTAGGCCTTTGCAAGCTCTCCGAAGTGTGTGCGCAGCAGGAGAGACAAATCCATGTTTTTATGCCTTCTTTGGCATTTTCAGGTGGAGAAAAACACAATCCCGAAAGAGAAAGAAAAGGCTGCCGCGCCAACACTGAGGCTTCAAACTTGATGAAAACAGTGTCTCCCATATTGGAGTAGGGGCTGCTTGTGGTTATTAGGCATTTGCAAGCTCTCCGAAGTGTGTGCGCAGCAGGAGAGACAAATCCATGTTTTTATGCCTTCTTTGGCATTTTCAGGTGGAGAAAAACACAATCCCGAAAGAGAAAGAAAAGGCTGCCGCGCCAACACTGAGGCTTCAAACTTGATGAAAACAGTGTCTCCCATAGTGGAGTAGGGGCTGCTTGTGGTTATTAGGCCTTTGCAAGCTCTCCGAAGTGTGTGCGCGGCAGGAGAGACAAATCAATGTTTTCGCGCCTTTTTTGCCATTTCCAGGTCGAAAAACACACAGGCCCCAAAAATAAAGAAATGGCTGTCCAGCCAAAACTGAGGCTTCAAACTTGATGAAAACAGTGTCTCCCATATTGGAGTAGGGGCTGCTTGTGGTTATTAGGCATTTGCAAGCTCTCCGAAGTGTGTGCGCGGCAGGAGAGACAAATCCATGTTTTCGCGCCTTTTTTGCGATTTCAAGGTCGAAAAACACATAGGCCCCAAAATGAAAGAAACGGCTGCCGCGCCAAAACTATGGCTTCAAACTTGATGAAAACAGTCTCTCCCATAATAACTCACGGGCTGCTTGTGTTTTTTAGGCCTTTGCAAGCTCTCCGAAGTGTGTGCGCGGCAGGAGAGACAAATCAATGTTTTCGCGCCTTTTTTGCCATTTCCAGGTCGAAAAACACACAGGCCCCAAAAATAAAGAAATGGCTGTCCAGCCAAAACTGAGGCTTCAAACTTGATGAAAACAGTGTCTCCCATATTGGAGTAGGGGCTGCTTGTGGTTATTAGGCATTTGCAAGCTCTCCGAAGTGTGTGCGCGGCAGGAGAGACAAATCCATGTTTTCGCGCCTTTTTTGCGATTTCAAGGTCGAAAAACACATAGGCCCCAAAATGAAAGAAACGGCTGCCGCGCCAAAACTATGGCTTCAAACTTGATGAAAACAGTCTCTCCCATAATAACTCACGGGCTGCTTGTGTTTTTTAGGCCTTTGCACGCTATCAGAAGTGTGTGCGCGGCAGGAGAGACAAATCCATGTTTTCGCGCCTTTTTTGCCATTTCCAGGTCGAAGAAAACAAAGGCCCCAAAAATAAAGAAACGGCTGTCCAGCCAAAACTGAGGCTTCAAACTTGATTAAAACAGTCTCTCAGACAATAACTCAAGGGCCGCTTGTGTTTTTTAGGCCTTCGCAAGCTATCGGAAGTGTGTGCGCGGCAGGAGAGACAAATCCATGTTTTCGCGCCTTTTTTGCGATTTCAAGGTCGAAAAACACATAGGCCCCAAAATGAAAGAAACGGCTGCCGCGCCAAAACTATGGCTTCAAACTTGATGAAAACAGTCTCTCCCATAATAACTCACGGGCTGCTTGTGTTTTTTAGGCCTTTGCAAGCTCTCCGAAGTGTGTGCGCGGCAGGAGAGACAAATCAATGTTTTCGCGCCTTTTTTGCCATTTCCAGGTCGAAAAACACACAGGCCCCAAAAATAAAGAAATGGCTGTCCAGCCAAAACTGAGGCTTCAAACTTGATGAAAACAGTGTCTCCCATATTGGAGTAGGGGCTGCTTGTGGTTATTAGGCATTTGCAAGCTCTCCGAAGTGTGTGCGCGGCAGGAGAGACAAATCCATGTTTTCGCGCCTTTTTTGCGATTTCAAGGTCGAAAAACACATAGGCCCCAAAATGAAAGAAACGGCTGCCGCGCCAAAACTATGGCTTCAAACTTGATGAAAACAGTCTCTCCCATAATAACTCACGGGCTGCTTGTGTTTTTTAGGCCTTTGCACGCTATCAGAAGTGTGTGCGCGGCAGGAGAGACAAATCCATGTTTTCGCGCCTTTTTTGCCATTTCCAGGTCGAAGAAAACAAAGGCCCCAAAAATAAAGAAACGGCTGTCCAGCCAAAACTGAGGCTTCAAACTTGATTAAAACAGTCTCTCAGACAATAACTCAAGGGCAGCTTGTGTTTTTTAGGCCTTCGCAAGCTATCGGAAGTGTGTGCGCGGCAGGAGAGACAAATCAATGTTTTCGCGCCTTTTTTGCCATTTCCAGGTCGAAAAACACACAGGCCACAAAAATAAAGAAATGGCTGTCCAGCCAAAACTGAGGCTTCAAACTTGATGAAAACAGTGTCTCCTATATTGGAGTAGGGGCTGCTTGTGGTTATTAGGCATTTGCAAGCTCTCCGAAGTGTGTGCGCAGCAGGAGAGACAAATCCATGTTTTTATGCCTTCTTTGGCATTTTCAGGTGGAGAAAAACACAATCCCGAAAGAAAAAGAAAAGGCTGCCGCGCCAACACTGAGGCTTCAAACTTGATGAAAACAGTGTCTCCCATAGTGGAGTAGGGGCTGCTTGTGGTTATTAGGCATTTGCAAGCTCTCCGAAGTGTGTGCGCAGCAGGAGAGACAAATCCATGTTTTTATGCCTTCTTTGGCATTTTCAGGTGGAGAAAAACACAATCCCGAAAGAGAAAGAAAAGGCTGCCGCGCCAACACTGAGGCTTCAAACTTGATGAAAACAGTGTCTCCCATAATGGAGTAGGGGCTGCTTGTGGTTATTAGGCATTTGCAAGCTCTCCGAAGTGTGTGCGCAGCAGGAGAGACAAATCCATGTTTTTATGCCTTCTTTGGCATTTTCAGGTGGAGAAAAACACAATCCCGAAAGAGAAAGAAAAGGCTGCCGCGCCAACACTGAGGCTTCAAACTTGATGAAAACAGTGTCTCCCATAGTGGAGTAGGGGCTGCTTGTGGTTATTAGGCCTTTGCAAGCTCTCCGAAGTGTGTGCGCAGCAGGAGAGACAAATCCATGTTTTTATGCCTTCTTTGGCATTTTCAGGTGGAGAAAAACACAATCCCGAAAGAGAAAGAAAAGGCTGCCGCGCCAACACTGAGGCTTCAAACTTGATGAAAACAGTGTCTCCCATATTGGAGTAGGGGCTGCTTGTGGTTATTAGGCATTTGCAAGCTCTCCGAAGTGTGTGCGCAGCAGGAGAGACAAATCCATGTTTTTATGCCTTCTTTGGCATTTTCAGGTGGAGAAAAACACAATCCCGAAAGAGAAAGAAAAGGCTGCCGCGCCAACACTGAGGCTTCAAACTTGATGAAAACAGTGTCTCCCATAGTGGAGTAGGGGCTGCTTGTGGTTATTAGGCCTTTGCAAGCTCTCCGAAGTGTGTGCGCAGCAGGAGAGACAAATCCATGTTTTTATGCCTTCTTTGGCATTTTCAGGTGGAGAAAAACACAATCCCGAAAGAGAAAGAAAAGGCTGCCGCGCCAACACTGAGGCTTCAAACTTGATGAAAACAGTGTCTCCCATATTGGAGTAGGGGCTGCTTGTGGTTATTAGGCATTTGCAAGCTCTCCGAAGTGTGTGCGCAGCAGGAGAGACAAATCCATGTTTTTATGCCTTCTTTGGCATTTTCAGGTGGAGAAAAACACAATCCCGAAAGAGAAAGAAAAGGCTGCCGCGCCAACACTGAGGCTTCAAACTTGATGAAAACAGTGTCTCCCATAGTGGAGTAGGGGCTGCTTGTGGTTATTAGGCCTTTGCAAGCTCTCCGAAGTGTGTGCGCAGCAGGAGAGACAAATCCATGTTTTTATGCCTTCTTTGGCATTTTCAGGTGGAGAAAAACACAATCCCGAAAGAGAAAGAAAAGGCTGCCGCGCCAACACTGAGGCTTCAAACTTGATGAAAACAGTGTCTCCCATAGTGGAGTAGGGGCTGCTTGTGGTTATTAGGCCTTTGCAAGCTCTCCGAAGTGTGTGCGCAGCAGGAGAGACAAATCCATGTTTTTATGCCTTCTTTGGCATTTTCAGGTGGAGAAAAACACAATCCCGAAAGAGAAAGAAAAGGCTGCCGCGCCAACACTGAGGCTTCAAACTTGATGAAAACAGTGTCTCCCATATTGGAGTAGGGGCTGCTTGTGGTTATTAGGCATTTGCAAGCTCTCCGAAGTGTGTGCGCAGCAGGAGAGACAAATCCATGTTTTTATGCCTTCTTTGGCATTTTCAGGTGGAGAAAAACACAATCCCGAAAGAGAAAGAAAAGGCTGCCGCGCCAACACTGAGGCTTCAAACTTGATGAAAACAGTGTCTCCCATAGTGGAGTAGGGGCTGCTTGTGGTTATTAGGCCTTTGCAAGCTCTCCGAAGTGTGTGCGCGGCAGGAGAGACAAATCAATGTTTTCGCGCCTTTTTTGCCATTTCCAGGTCGAAAAACACACAGGCCCCAAAAATAAAGAAATGGCTGTCCAGCCAAAACTGAGGCTTCAAACTTGATGAAAACAGTGTCTCCCATATTGGAGTAGGGGCTGCTTGTGGTTATTAGGCATTTGCAAGCTCTCCGAAGTGTGTGCGCGGCAGGAGAGACAAATCCATGTTTTCGCGCCTTTTTTGCGATTTCAAGGTCGAAAAACACATAGGCCCCAAAATGAAAGAAACGGCTGCCGCGCCAAAACTATGGCTTCAAACTTGATGAAAACAGTCTCTCCCATAATAACTCACGGGCTGCTTGTGTTTTTTAGGCCTTTGCAAGCTCTCCGAAGTGTGTGCGCGGCAGGAGAGACAAATCAATGTTTTCGCGCCTTTTTTGCCATTTCCAGGTCGAAAAACACACAGGCCCCAAAAATAAAGAAATGGCTGTCCAGCCAAAACTGAGGCTTCAAACTTGATGAAAACAGTGTCTCCCATATTGGAGTAGGGGCTGCTTGTGGTTATTAGGCATTTGCAAGCTCTCCGAAGTGTGTGCGCGGCAGGAGAGACAAATCCATGTTTTCGCGCCTTTTTTGCGATTTCAAGGTCGAAAAACACATAGGCCCCAAAATGAAAGAAACGGCTGCCGCGCCAAAACTATGGCTTCAAACTTGATGAAAACAGTCTCTCCCATAATAACTCACGGGCTGCTTGTGTTTTTTAGGCCTTTGCACGCTATCAGAAGTGTGTGCGCGGCAGGAGAGACAAATCCATGTTTTCGCGCCTTTTTTGCCATTTCCAGGTCGAAGAAAACAAAGGCCCCAAAAATAAAGAAACGGCTGTCCAGCCAAAACTGAGGCTTCAAACTTGATTAAAACAGTCTCTCAGACAATAACTCAAGGGCCGCTTGTGTTTTTTAGGCCTTCGCAAGCTATCGGAAGTGTGTGCGCGGCAGGAGAGACAAATCCATGTTTTCGCGCCTTTTTTGCGATTTCAAGGTCGAAAAACACATAGGCCCCAAAATGAAAGAAACGGCTGCCGCGCCAAAACTATGGCTTCAAACTTGATGAAAACAGTCTCTCCCATAATAACTCACGGGCTGCTTGTGTTTTTTAGGCCTTTGCAAGCTCTCCGAAGTGTGTGCGCGGCAGGAGAGACAAATCAATGTTTTCGCGCCTTTTTTGCCATTTCCAGGTCGAAAAACACACAGGCCCCAAAAATAAAGAAATGGCTGTCCAGCCAAAACTGAGGCTTCAAACTTGATGAAAACAGTGTCTCCCATATTGGAGTAGGGGCTGCTTGTGGTTATTAGGCATTTGCAAGCTCTCCGAAGTGTGTGCGCGGCAGGAGAGACAAATCCATGTTTTCGCGCCTTTTTTGCGATTTCAAGGTCGAAAAACACATAGGCCCCAAAATGAAAGAAACGGCTGCCGCGCCAAAACTATGGCTTCAAACTTGATGAAAACAGTCTCTCCCATAATAACTCACGGGCTGCTTGTGTTTTTTAGGCCTTTGCACGCTATCAGAAGTGTGTGCGCGGCAGGAGAGACAAATCCATGTTTTCGCGCCTTTTTTGCCATTTCCAGGTCGAAGAAAACAAAGGCCCCAAAAATAAAGAAACGGCTGTCCAGCCAAAACTGAGGCTTCAAACTTGATTAAAACAGTCTCTCAGACAATAACTCAAGGGCAGCTTGTGTTTTTTAGGCCTTCGCAAGCTATCGGAAGTGTGTGCGCGGCAGGAGAGACAAATCAATGTTTTCGCGCCTTTTTTGCCATTTCCAGGTCGAAAAACACACAGGCCACAAAAATAAAGAAATGGCTGTCCAGCCAAAACTGAGGCTTCAAACTTGATGAAAACAGTGTCTCCTATATTGGAGTAGGGGCTGCTTGTGGTTATTAGGCATTTGCAAGCTCTCCGAAGTGTGTGCGCAGCAGGAGAGACAAATCCATGTTTTTATGCCTTCTTTGGCATTTTCAGGTGGAGAAAAACACAATCCCGAAAGAAAAAGAAAAGGCTGCCGCGCCAACACTGAGGCTTCAAACTTGATGAAAACAGTGTCTCCCATAGTGGAGTAGGGGCTGCTTGTGGTTATTAGGCATTTGCAAGCTCTCCGAAGTGTGTGCGCAGCAGGAGAGACAAATCCATGTTTTTATGCCTTCTTTGGCATTTTCAGGTGGAGAAAAACACAATCCCGAAAGAGAAAGAAAAGGCTGCCGCGCCAACACTGAGGCTTCAAACTTGATGAAAACAGTGTCTCCCATAATGGAGTAGGGGCTGCTTGTGGTTATTAGGCATTTGCAAGCTCTCCGAAGTGTGTGCGCAGCAGGAGAGACAAATCCATGTTTTTATGCCTTCTTTGGCATTTTCAGGTGGAGAAAAACACAATCCCGAAAGAGAAAGAAAAGGCTGCCGCGCCAACACTGAGGCTTCAAACTTGATGAAAACAGTGTCTCCCATAGTGGAGTAGGGGCTGCTTGTGGTTATTAGGCCTTTGCAAGCTCTCCGAAGTGTGTGCGCAGCAGGAGAGACAAATCCATGTTTTTATGCCTTCTTTGGCATTTTCAGGTGGAGAAAAACACAATCCCGAAAGAGAAAGAAAAGGCTGCCGCGCCAACACTGAGGCTTCAAACTTGATGAAAACAGTGTCTCCCATATTGGAGTAGGGGCTGCTTGTGGTTATTAGGCATTTGCAAGCTCTCCGAAGTGTGTGCGCAGCAGGAGAGACAAATCCATGTTTTTATGCCTTCTTTGGCATTTTCAGGTGGAGAAAAACACAATCCCGAAAGAGAAAGAAAAGGCTGCCGCGCCAACACTGAGGCTTCAAACTTGATGAAAACAGTGTCTCCCATAGTGGAGTAGGGGCTGCTTGTGGTTATTAGGCCTTTGCAAGCTCTCCGAAGTGTGTGCGCAGCAGGAGAGACAAATCCATGTTTTTATGCCTTCTTTGGCATTTTCAGGTGGAGAAAAACACAATCCCGAAAGAGAAAGAAAAGGCTGCCGCGCCAACACTGAGGCTTCAAACTTGATGAAAACAGTGTCTCCCATATTGGAGTAGGGGCTGCTTGTGGTTATTAGGCATTTGCAAGCTCTCCGAAGTGTGTGCGCAGCAGGAGAGACAAATCCATGTTTTTATGCCTTCTTTGGCATTTTCAGGTGGAGAAAAACACAATCCCGAAAGAGAAAGAAAAGGCTGCCGCGCCAACACTGAGGCTTCAAACTTGATGAAAACAGTGTCTCCCATAGTGGAGTAGGGGCTGCTTGTGGTTATTAGGCCTTTGCAAGCTCTCCGAAGTGTGTGCGCAGCAGGAAAGACAAATCCATGTTTTTATGCCTTCTTTGGCATTTTCAGGTGGAGAAAAACACAATCCCGAAAGAGAAAGAAAAGGCTGCCGCGCCAACACTGAGGCTTCAAACTTGATGAAAACAGTGTCTCCCATATTGGAGTAGGGGCTGCTTGTGGTTATTAGGCATTTGCAAGCTCTCCGAAGTGTGTGCGCAGCAGGAGAGACAAATCCATGTTTTTATGCCTTCTTTGGCATTTTCAGGTGGAGAAAAACACAATCCCGAAAGAGAAAGAAAAGGCTGCCGCGCCAACACTGAGGCTTCAAACTTGATGAAAACAGTGTCTCCCATAGTGGAGTAGGGGCTGCTTGTGGTTATTAGGCCTTTGCAAGCTCTCCGAAGTGTGTGCGCAGCAGGAGAGACAAATCCATGTTTTTATGCCTTCTTTGGCATTTTCAGGTGGAGAAAAACACAATCCCGAAAGAGAAAGAAAAGGCTGCCGCGCCAACACTGAGGCTTCAAACTTGATGAAAACAGTGTCTCCCATATTGGAGTAGGGGCTGCTTGTGGTTATTAGGCATTTGCAAGCTCTCCGAAGTGTGTGCGCAGCAGGAGAGACAAATCCATGTTTTTATGCCTTCTTTGGCATTTTCAGGTGGAGAAAAACACAATCCCGAAAGAGAAAGAAAAGGCTGCCGCGCCAACACTGAGGCTTCAAACTTGATGAAAACAGTGTCTCCCATAGTGGAGTAGGGGCTGCTTGTGGTTATTAGGCCTTTGCAAGCTCTCCGAAGTGTGTGCGCGGCAGGAGAGACAAATCAATGTTTTCGCGCCTTTTTTGCCATTTCCAGGTCGAAAAACACACAGGCCCCAAAAATAAAGAAATGGCTGTCCAGCCAAAACTGAGGCTTCAAACTTGATGAAAACAGTGTCTCCCATATTGGAGTAGGGGCTGCTTGTGGTTATTAGGCATTTGCAAGCTCTCCGAAGTGTGTGCGCGGCAGGAGAGACAAATCCATGTTTTCGCGCCTTTTTTGCGATTTCAAGGTCGAAAAACACATAGGCCCCAAAATGAAAGAAACGGCTGCCGCGCCAAAACTATGGCTTCAAACTTGATGAAAACAGTCTCTCCCATAATAACTCACGGGCTGCTTGTGTTTTTTAGGCCTTTGCAAGCTCTCCGAAGTGTGTGCGCGGCAGGAGAGACAAATCAATGTTTTCGCGCCTTTTTTGCCATTTCCAGGTCGAAAAACACACAGGCCCCAAAAATAAAGAAATGGCTGTCCAGCCAAAACTGAGGCTTCAAACTTGATGAAAACAGTGTCTCCCATATTGGAGTAGGGGCTGCTTGTGGTTATTAGGCATTTGCAAGCTCTCCGAAGTGTGTGCGCGGCAGGAGAGACAAATCCATGTTTTCGCGCCTTTTTTGCGATTTCAAGGTCGAAAAACACATAGGCCCCAAAATGAAAGAAACGGCTGCCGCGCCAAAACTATGGCTTCAAACTTGATGAAAACAGTCTCTCCCATAATAACTCACGGGCTGCTTGTGTTTTTTAGGCCTTTGCACGCTATCAGAAGTGTGTGCGCGGCAGGAGAGACAAATCCATGTTTTCGCGCCTTTTTTGCCATTTCCAGGTCGAAGAAAACAAAGGCCCCAAAAATAAAGAAACGGCTGTCCAGCCAAAACTGAGGCTTCAAACTTGATTAAAACAGTCTCTCAGACAATAACTCAAGGGCCGCTTGTGTTTTTTAGGCCTTCGCAAGCTATCGGAAGTGTGTGCGCGGCAGGAGAGACAAATCCATGTTTTCGCGCCTTTTTTACGATTTCAAGGTCGAAAAACACATAGGCCCCAAAATGAAAGAAACGGCTGCCGCGCCAAAACTATGGCTTCAAACTTGATGAAAACATTCTCTCCCACAATAACTCAAGGGCAGCTTGTGTTTTTTAGGCCTTCGCAAGCTATCGGAAGTGTGTGCGCGGCAGGAGAGACAAATCAATGTTTTCGCGCCTTTTTTGCCATTTCCAGGTCGAAAAACACACAGGCCCCAAAAATAAAGAAATGGCTGTCCAGCCAAAACTGAGGCTTCAAACTTGATGAAAACAGTGTCTCCTATATTGGAGTAGGGGCTGCTTGTGGTTATTAGGCATTTGCAAGCTCTCCGAAGTGTGTGCGCAGCAGGAGAGACAAATCCATGTTTTTATGCCTTCTTTGGCATTTTCAGGTGGAGAAAAACACAATCCCGAAAGAAAAAGAAAAGGCTGCCGCGCCAACACTGAGGCTTCAAACTTGATGAAAACAGTGTCTCCCATAGTGGAGTAGGGGCTGCTTGTGGTTATTAGGCCTTTGCAAGCTCTCCGAAGTGTGTGCGCGGCAGGAGAGACAAATCAATGTTTTCGCGCCTTTTTTGCCATTTCCAGGTCGAAAAACACACAGGCCCCAAAAATAAAGAAATGGCTGTCCAGCCAAAACTGAGGCTTCAAACTTGATGAAAACAGTGTCTCCCATATTGGAGTAGGGGCTGCTTGTGGTTATTAGGCATTTGCAAGCTCTCCGAAGTGTGTGCGCAGCAGGAGAGACAAATCCATGTTTTTATGCCTTCTTTGGCATTTTCAGGTGGAGAAAAACACAATCCCGAAAGAGAAAGAAAAGGCTGCCGCGCCAACACTGAGGCTTCAAACTTGATGAAAACAGTGTCTCCCATAATGGAGTAGGGGCTGCTTGTGGTTATTAGGCATTTGCAAGCTCTCCGAAGTGTGTGCGCAGCAGGAGAGACAAATCCATGTTTTTATGCCTTCTTTGGCATTTTCAGGTGGAGAAAAACACAATCCCGAAAGAGAAAGAAAAGGCTGCCGCGCCAACACTGAGGCTTCAAACTTGATGAAAACAGTGTCTCCCATAGTGGAGTAGGGGCTGCTTGTGGTTATTAGGCCTTTGCAAGCTCTCCGAAGTGTGTGCGCAGCAGGAGAGACAAATCCATGTTTTTATGCCTTCTTTGGCATTTTCAGGTGGAGAAAAACACAATCCCGAAAGAGAAAGAAAAGGCTGCCGCGCCAACACTGAGGCTTCAAACTTGATGAAAACAGTGTCTCCCATATTGGAGTAGGGGCTGCTTGTGGTTATTAGGCATTTGCAAGCTCTCCGAAGTGTGTGCGCAGCAGGAGAGACAAATCCATGTTTTTATGCCTTCTTTGGCATTTTCAGGTGGAGAAAAACACAATCCCGAAAGAGAAAGAAAAGGCTGCCGCGCCAACACTGAGGCTTCAAACTTGATGAAAACAGTGTCTCCCATAGTGGAGTAGGGGCTGCTTGTGGTTATTAGGCCTTTGCAAGCTCTCCGAAGTGTGTGCGCAGCAGGAGAGACAAATCCATGTTTTTATGCCTTCTTTGGCATTTTCAGGTGGAGAAAAACACAATCCCGAAATCGCAAAAAAGGCGCGAAAACATGGATTTGTCTCTCCTGCCGCGCACACACTTCCGATAGCGTGCAAAGGCCTAAAAAACACAAGCAGCCCGTGAGTTATTATGGGAGAGACTGTTTTCATCAAGTTTGAAGCCTCAGTGTTGGCGCGGCAGCCTTTTCTTTCTCTTTCGGGATTGTGTTTTTCTCCACCTGAAAATGCCAAAGAAGGCATAAAAACATGGATTTGTCTCTCCTGCTGCGCACACACTTCGGAGAGCTTGCAAATGCCTAATAACCACAAGCAGCCCCTACTCCAATATGGGAGACACTGTTTTCATCAAGTTTGAAGCCTCAGTGTTGGCGCGGCAGCCTTTTCTTTCTCTTTCGGGATTGTGTTTTTCTCCACCTGAAAATGCCAAAGAAGGCATAAAAACATGGATTTGTCTCTCCTGCTGCGCACACACTTCGGAGAGCTTGCAAAGGCCTAATAACCACAAGCAGCCCCTACTCCACTATGGGAGACACTGTTTTCATCAAGTTTGAAGCCTCAGTGTTGGCGCGGCAGCCTTTTCTTTCTCTTTCGGGATTGTGTTTTTCTCCACCTGAAAATGCCAAAGAAGGCATAAAAACATGGATTTGTCTCTCCTGCTGCGCACACACTTCGGAGAGCTTGCAAATGCCTAATAACCACAAGCAGCCCCTACTCCAATATGGGAGACACTGTTTTCATCAAGTTTGAAGCCTCAGTGTTGGCGCGGCAGCCTTTTCTTTCTCTTTCGGGATTGTGTTTTTCTCCACCTGAAAATGCCAAAGAAGGCATAAAAACATGGATTTGTCTCTCCTGCTGCGCACACACTTCGGAGAGCTTGCAAAGGCCTAATAACCACAAGCAGCCCCTACTCCACTATGGGAGACACTGTTTTCATCAAGTTTGAAGCCTCAGTGTTGGCGCGGCAGCCTTTTCTTTCTCTTTCGGGATTGTGTTTTTCTCCACCTGAAAATGCCAAAGAAGGCATAAAAACATGGATTTGTCTCTCCTGCTGCGCACACACTTCGGAGAGCTTGCAAATGCCTAATAACCACAAGCAGCCCCTACTCCAATATGGGAGACACTGTTTTCATCAAGTTTGAAGCCTCAGTGTTGGCGCGGCAGCCTTTTCTTTCTCTTTCGGGATTGTGTTTTTCTCCACCTGAAAATGCCAAAGAAGGCATAAAAACATGGATTTGTCTCTCCTGCTGCGCACACACTTCGGAGAGCTTGCAAAGGCCTAATAACCACAAGCAGCCCCTACTCCACTATGGGAGACACTGTTTTCATCAAGTTTGAAGCCTCAGTGTTGGCGCGGCAGCCTTTTCTTTCTCTTTCGGGATTGTGTTTTTCTCCACCTGAAAATGCCAAAGAAGGCATAAAAACATGGATTTGTCTCTCCTGCTGCGCACACACTTCGGAGAGCTTGCAAATGCCTAATAACCACAAGCAGCCCCTACTCCAATATGGGAGACACTGTTTTCATCAAGTTTGAAGCCTCAGTGTTGGCGCGGCAGCCTTTTCTTTCTCTTTCGGGATTGTGTTTTTCTCCACCTGAAAATGCCAAAGAAGGCATAAAAACATGGATTTGTCTCTCCTGCTGCGCACACACTTCGGAGAGCTTGCAAAGGCCTAATAACCACAAGCAGCCCCTACTCCACTATGGGAGACACTGTTTTCATCAAGTTTGAAGCCTCAGTGTTGGCGCGGCAGCCTTTTCTTTCTCTTTCGGGATTGTGTTTTTCTCCACCTGAAAATGCCAAAGAAGGCATAAAAACATGGATTTGTCTCTCCTGCTGCGCACACACTTCGGAGAGCTTGCAAATGCCTAATAACCACAAGCAGCCCCTACTCCATTATGGGAGACACTGTTTTCATCAAGTTTGAAGCCTCAGTGTTGGCGCGGCAGCCTTTTCTTTCTCTTTCGGGATTGTGTTTTTCTCCACCTGAAAATGCCAAAGAAGGCATAAAAACATGGATTTGTCTCTCCTGCTGCGCACACACTTCGGAGAGCTTGCAAATGCCTAATAACCACAAGCAGCCCCTACTCCAATATGGGAGACACTGTTTTCATCAAGTTTGAAGCCTCAGTTTTGGCTGGACAGCCATTTCTTTATTTTTGGGGCCTGTGTGTTTTTCGACCTGGAAATGGCAAAAAAGGCGCGAAAACATTGATTTGTCTCTCCTGCCGCGCACACACTTCGGAGAGCTTGCAAAGGCCTAATAACCACAAGCAGCCCCTACTCCACTATGGGAGACACTGTTTTCATCAAGTTTGAAGCCTCAGTGTTGGCGCGGCAGCCTTTTCTTTTTCTTTCGGGATTGTGTTTTTCTCCACCTGAAAATGCCAAAGAAGGCATAAAAACATGGATTTGTCTCTCCTGCTGCGCACACACTTCGGAGAGCTTGCAAATGCCTAATAACCACAAGCAGCCCCTACTCCAATATAGGAGACACTGTTTTCATCAAGTTTGAAGCCTCAGTTTTGGCTGGACAGCCATTTCTTTATTTTTGGGGCCTGTGTGTTTTTCGACCTGGAAATGGCAAAAAAGGCGCGAAAACATTGATTTGTCTCTCCTGCCGCGCACACACTTCCGATAGCTTGCGAAGGCCTAAAAAACACAAGCTGCCCTTGAGTTATTGTGGGAGAGAATGTTTTCATCAAGTTTGAAGCCATAGTTTTGGCGCGGCAGCCGTTTCTTTCATTTTGGGGCCTATGTGTTTTTCGACCTTGAAATCGTAAAAAAGGCGCGAAAACATGGATTTGTCTCTCCTGCCGCGCACACACTTCCGATAGCTTGCGAAGGCCTAAAAAACACAAGCGGCCCTTGAGTTATTGTCTGAGAGACTGTTTTAATCAAGTTTGAAGCCTCAGTTTTGGCTGGACAGCCGTTTCTTTATTTTTGGGGCCTTTGTTTTCTTCGACCTGGAAATGGCAAAAAAGGCGCGAAAACATGGATTTGTCTCTCCTGCCGCGCACACACTTCTGATAGCGTGCAAAGGCCTAAAAAACACAAGCAGCCCGTGAGTTATTATGGGAGAGACTGTTTTCATCAAGTTTGAAGCCATAGTTTTGGCGCGGCAGCCGTTTCTTTCATTTTGGGGCCTATGTGTTTTTCGACCTTGAAATCGCAAAAAAGGCGCGAAAACATGGATTTGTCTCTCCTGCCGCGCACACACTTCGGAGAGCTTGCAAATGCCTAATAACCACAAGCAGCCCCTACTCCAATATGGGAGACACTGTTTTCATCAAGTTTGAAGCCTCAGTGTTGGCGCGGCAGCCTTTTCTTTCTCTTTCGGGATTGTGTTTTTCTCCACCTGAAAATGCCAAAGAAGGCATAAAAACATGGATTTGTCTCTCCTGCTGCGCACACACTTCGGAGAGCTTGCAAAGGCCTAATAACCACAAGCAGCCCCTACTCCACTATGGGAGACACTGTTTTCATCAAGTTTGAAGCCTCAGTGTTGGCGCGGCAGCCTTTTCTTTCTCTTTCGGGATTGTGTTTTTCTCCACCTGAAAATGCCAAAGAAGGCATAAAAACATGGATTTGTCTCTCCTGCTGCGCACACACTTCGGAGAGCTTGCAAATGCCTAATAACCACAAGCAGCCCCTACTCCAATATGGGAGACACTGTTTTCATCAAGTTTGAAGCCTCAGTGTTGGCGCGGCAGCCTTTTCTTTCTCTTTCGGGATTGTGTTTTTCTCCACCTGAAAATGCCAAAGAAGGCATAAAAACATGGATTTGTCTCTCCTGCTGCGCACACACTTCGGAGAGCTTGCAAAGGCCTAATAACCACAAGCAGCCCCTACTCCACTATGGGAGACACTGTTTTCATCAAGTTTGAAGCCTCAGTGTTGGCGCGGCAGCCTTTTCTTTCTCTTTCGGGATTGTGTTTTTCTCCACCTGAAAATGCCAAAGAAGGCATAAAAACATGGATTTGTCTCTCCTGCTGCGCACACACTTCGGAGAGCTTGCAAATGCCTAATAACCACAAGCAGCCCCTACTCCATTATGGGAGACACTGTTTTCATCAAGTTTGAAGCCTCAGTGTTGGCGCGGCAGCCTTTTCTTTCTCTTTCGGGATTGTGTTTTTCTCCACCTGAAAATGCCAAAGAAGGCATAAAAACATGGATTTGTCTCTCCTGCTGCGCACACACTTCGGAGAGCTTGCAAATGCCTAATAACCACAAGCAGCCCCTACTCCAATATGGGAGACACTGTTTTCATCAAGTTTGAAGCCTCAGTTTTGGCTGGACAGCCATTTCTTTATTTTTGGGGCCTGTGTGTTTTTCGACCTGGAAATGGCAAAAAAGGCGCGAAAACATTGATTTGTCTCTCCTGCCGCGCACACACTTCGGAGAGCTTGCAAAGGCCTAATAACCACAAGCAGCCCCTACTCCACTATGGGAGACACTGTTTTCATCAAGTTTGAAGCCTCAGTGTTGGCGCGGCAGCCTTTTCTTTTTCTTTCGGGATTGTGTTTTTCTCCACCTGAAAATGCCAAAGAAGGCATAAAAACATGGATTTGTCTCTCCTGCTGCGCACACACTTCGGAGAGCTTGCAAATGCCTAATAACCACAAGCAGCGCCTACTCCAATATAGGAGACACTGTTTTCATCAAGTTTGAAGCCTCAGTTTTGGCTGGACAGCCATTTCTTTATTTTTGGGGCCTGTGTGTTTTTCGACCTGGAAATGGCAAAAAAGGCGCGAAAACATTGATTTGTCTCTCCTGCCGCGCACACACTTCCGATAGCTTGCGAAGGCCTAAAAAACACAAGCTGCCCTTGAGTTATTGTGGGAGAGAATGTTTTCATCAAGTTTGAAGCCATAGTTTTGGCGCGGCAGCCGTTTCTTTCATTTTGGGGCCTATGTGTTTTTCGACCTTGAAATCGTAAAAAAGGCGCGAAAACATGGATTTGTCTCTCCTGCCGCGCACACACTTCCGATAGCTTGCGAAGGCCTAAAAAACACAAGCGGCCCTTGAGTTATTGTCTGAGAGACTGTTTTAATCAAGTTTGAAGCCTCAGTTTTGGCTGGACAGCCGTTTCTTTATTTTTGTGGCCTTTGTTTTCTTCGACCTGGAAATGGCAAAAAAGGCGCGAAAACATGGATTTGTCTCTCCTGCCGCGCACACACTTCTGATAGCGTGCAAAGGCCTAAAAAACACAAGCAGCCCGTGAGTTATTATGGGAGAGACTGTTTTCATCAAGTTTGAAGCCATAGTTTTGGCGCGGCAGCCGTTTCTTTCATTTTGGGGCCTATGTGTTTTTCGACCTTGAAATCGCAAAAAAGGCGCGAAAACATGGATTTGTCTCTCCTGCCGCGCACACACTTCGGAGAGCTTGCAAATGCCTAATAACCACAAGCAGCCCCTACTCCAATATGGGAGACACTGTTTTCATCAAGTTTGAAGCCTCAGTTTTGGCTGGACAGCCATTTCTTTATTTTTGGGGCCTGTGTGTTTTTCGACCTGGAAATGGCAAAAAAGGCGCGAAAACATTGATTTGTCTCTCCTG
The DNA here is from genome assembly GCF_951799395.1 of Argentina silus. NCBI lineage: Eukaryota > Metazoa > Chordata > Actinopteri > Argentiniformes > Argentinidae > Argentina > Argentina silus. The sequence goes on from NW_028153183.1 coordinate 581,720, forward strand.
CCGCGCACACACTTCGGAGAGCTTGCAAAGGCCTAAAAAACACAAGCAGCCCGTGAGTTATTATGGGAGAGACTGTTTTCATCAAGTTTGAAGCCATAGTTTTGGCGCGGCAGCCGTTTCTTTCATTTTGGGGCCTATGTGTTTTTCGACCTTGAAATCGCAAAAAAGGCGCGAAAACATGGATTTGTCTCTCCTGCCGCGCACACACTTCGGAGAGCTTGCAAATGCCTAATAACCACAAGCAGCCCCTACTCCAATATGGGAGACACTGTTTTCATCAAGTTTGAAGCCTCAGTTTTGGCTGGACAGCCATTTCTTTATTTTTGGGGCCTGTGTGTTTTTCGACCTGGAAATGGCAAAAAAGGCGCGAAAACATTGATTTGTCTCTCCTGCCGCGCACACACTTCGGAGAGCTTGCAAAGGCCTAATAACCACAAGCAGCCCCTACTCCACTATGGGAGACACTGTTTTCATCAAGTTTGAAGCCTCAGTGTTGGCGCGGCAGCCTTTTCTTTCTCTTTCGGGATTGTGTTTTTCTCCACCTGAAAATGCCAAAGAAGGCATAAAAACATGGATTTGTCTCTCCTGCTGCGCACACACTTCGGAGAGCTTGCAAATGCCTAATAACCACAAGCAGCCCCTACTCCAATATGGGAGACACTGTTTTCATCAAGTTTGAAGCCTCAGTGTTGGCGCGGCAGCCTTTTCTTTCTCTTTCGGGATTGTGTTTTTCTCCACCTGAAAATGCCAAAGAAGGCATAAAAACATGGATTTGTCTCTCCTGCTGCGCACACACTTCGGAGAGCTTGCAAAGGCCTAATAACCACAAGCAGCCCCTACTCCACTATGGGAGACACTGTTTTCATCAAGTTTGAAGCCTCAGTGTTGGCGCGGCAGCCTTTCCTTTCTCTTTCGGGATTGTGTTTTTCTCCACCTGAAAATGCCAAAGAAGGCATAAAAACATGGATTTGTCTCTCCTGCTGCGCACACACTTCGGAGAGCTTGCAAATGCCTAATAACCACAAGCAGCCCCTACTCCAATATGGGAGACACTGTTTTCATCAAGTTTGAAGCCTCAGTGTTGGCGCGGCAGCCTTTTCTTTCTCTTTCGGGATTGTGTTTTTCTCCACCTGAAAATGCCAAAGAAGGCATAAAAACATGGATTTGTCTTTCCTGCTGCGCACACACTTCGGAGAGCTTGCAAAGGCCTAATAACCACAAGCAGCCCCTACTCCACTATGGGAGACACTGTTTTCATCAAGTTTGAAGCCTCAGTGTTGGCGCGGCAGCCTTTTCTTTCTCTTTCGGGATTGTGTTTTTCTCCACCTGAAAATGCCAAAGAAGGCATAAAAACATGGATTTGTCTCTCCTGCTGCGCACACACTTCGGAGAGCTTGCAAATGCCTAATAACCACAAGCAGCCCCTACTCCAATATGGGAGACACTGTTTTCATCAAGTTTGAAGCCTCAGTGTTGGCGCGGCAGCCTTTTCTTTCTCTTTCGGGATTGTGTTTTTCTCCACCTGAAAATGCCAAAGAAGGCATAAAAACATGGATTTGTCTCTCCTGCTGCGCACACACTTCGGAGAGCTTGCAAAGGCCTAATAACCACAAGCAGCCCCTACTCCACTATGGGAGACACTGTTTTCATCAAGTTTGAAGCCTCAGTGTTGGCGCGGCAGCCTTTTCTTTCTCTTTCGGGATTGTGTTTTTCTCCTCCTGAAAATGCCAAAGAAGGCATAAAAACATGGATTTGTCTCTCCTGCTGCGCACACACTTCGGAGAGCTTGCAAATGCCTAATAACCACAAGCAGCCCCTACTCCAATATGGGAGACACTGTTTTCATCAAGTTTGAAGCCTCAGTGTTGGCGCGGCAGCCTTTTCTTTCTCTTTCGGGATTGTGTTTTTCTCCACCTGAAAATGCCAAAGAAGGCATAAAAACATGGATTTGTCTCTCCTGCTGCGCACACACTTCGGAGAGCTTGCAAAGGCCTAATAACCACAAGCAGCCCCTACTCCACTATGGGAGACACTGTTTTCATCAAGTTTGAAGCCTCAGTGTTGGCGCGGCAGCCTTTTCTTTCTCTTTCGGGATTGTGTTTTTCTCCACCTGAAAATGCCAAAGAAGGCATAAAAACATGGATTTGTCTCTCCTGCTGCGCACACACTTCGGAGAGCTTGCAAATGCCTAATAACCACAAGCAGCCCCTACTCCATTATGGGAGACACTGTTTTCATCAAGTTTGAAGCCTCAGTGTTGGCGCGGCAGCCTTTTCTTTCTCTTTCGGGATTGTGTTTTTCTCCACCTGAAAATGCCAAAGAAGGCATAAAAACATGGATTTGTCTCTCCTGCTGCGCACACACTTCGGAGAGCTTGCAAATGCCTAATAACCACAAGCAGCCCCTACTCCAATATGGGAGACACTGTTTTCATCAAGTTTGAAGCCTCAGTTTTGGCTGGACAGCCATTTCTTTATTTTTGGGGCCTGTGTGTTTTTCGACCTGGAAATGGCAAAAAAGGCGCGAAAACATTGATTTGTCTCTCCTGCCGCGCACACACTTCGGAGAGCTTGCAAAGGCCTAATAACCACAAGCAGCCCCTACTCCACTATGGGAGACACTGTTTTCATCAAGTTTGAAGCCTCAGTGTTGGCGCGGCAGCCTTTTCTTTTTCTTTCGGGATTGTGTTTTTCTCCACCTGAAAATGCCAAAGAAGGCATAAAAACATGGATTTGTCTCTCCTGCTGCGCACACACTTCGGAGAGCTTGCAAAGGCCTAATAACCACAAGCAGCCCCTACTCCAATATAGGAGACACTGTTTTCATCAAGTTTGAAGCCTCAGTTTTGGCTGGACAGCCATTTCTTTATTTTTGGGGCCTGTGTGTTTTTCGACCTGGAAATGGCAAAAAAGGCGCGAAAACATTGATTTGTCTCTCCTGCCGCGCACACACTTCCGATAGCTTGCGAAGGCCTAAAAAACACAAGCTGCCCTTGAGTTATTGTGGGAGAGAATGTTTTCATCAAGTTTGAAGCCATAGTTTTGGCGCGGCAGCCGTTTCTTTCATTTTGGGGCCTATGTGTTTTTCGACCTTGAAATCGTAAAAAAGGCGCGAAAACATGGATTTGTCTCTCCTGCCGCGCACACACTTCCGATAGCTTGCGAAGGCCTAAAAAACACAAGCGGCCCTTGAGTTATTGTCTGAGAGACTGTTTTAATCAAGTTTGAAGCCTCAGTTTTGGCTGGACAGCCGTTTCTTTATTTTTGGGGCCTTTGTTTTCTTCGACCTGGAAATGGCAAAAAAGGCGCGAAAACATGGATTTGTCTCTCCTGCCGCGCACACACTTCTGATAGCGTGCAAAGGCCTAAAAAACACAAGCAGCCCGTGAGTTATTATGGGAGAGACTGTTTTCATCAAGTTTGAAGCCATAGTTTTGGCGCGGCAGCCGTTTCTTTCATTTTGGGGCCTATGTGTTTTTCGACCTTGAAATCGCAAAAAAGGCGCGAAAACATGGATTTGTCTCTCCTGCCGCGCACACACTTCGGAGAGCTTGCAAATGCCTAATAACCACAAGCAGCCCCTACTCCAATATGGGAGACACTGTTTTCATCAAGTTTGAAGCCTCAGTTTTGGCTGGACAGCCATTTCTTTATTTTTGGGGCCTGTGTGTTTTTCGACCTGGAAATGGCAAAAAAGGCGCGAAAACATTGATTTGTCTCTCCTGCCGCGCACACACTTCGGAGAGCTTGCAAAGGCCTAAAAAACACAAGCAGCCCGTGAGTTATTATGGGAGAGACTGTTTTCATCAAGTTTGAAGCCATAGTTTTGGCGCGGCAGCCGTTTCTTTCATTTTGGGGCCTATGTGTTTTTCGACCTTGAAATCGCAAAAAAGGCGCGAAAACATGGATTTGTCTCTCCTGCCGCGCACACACTTCGGAGAGCTTGCAAATGCCTAATAACCACAAGCAGCCCCTACTCCAATATGGGAGACACTGTTTTCATCAAGTTTGAAGCCTCAGTTTTGGCTGGACAGCCATTTCTTTATTTTTGGGGCCTGTGTGTTTTTCGACCTGGAAATGGCAAAAAAGGCGCGAAAACATTGATTTGTCTCTCCTGCCGCGCACACACTTCGGAGAGCTTGCAAAGGCCTAATAACCACAAGCAGCCCCTACTCCACTATGGGAGACACTGTTTTCATCAAGTTTGAAGCCTCAGTGTTGGCGCGGCAGCCTTTTCTTTCTCTTTCGGGATTGTGTTTTTCTCCACCTGAAAATGCCAAAGAAGGCATAAAAACATGGATTTGTCTCTCCTGCTGCGCACACACTTCGGAGAGCTTGCAAATGCCTAATAACCACAAGCAGCCCCTACTCCAATATGGGAGACACTGTTTTCATCAAGTTTGAAGCCTCAGTGTTGGCGCGGCAGCCTTTTCTTTCTCTTTCGGGATTGTGTTTTTCTCCACCTGAAAATGCCAAAGAAGGCATAAAAACATGGATTTGTCTCTCCTGCTGCGCACACACTTCGGAGAGCTTGCAAAGGCCTAATAACCACAAGCAGCCCCTACTCCACTATGGGAGACACTGTTTTCATCAAGTTTGAAGCCTCAGTGTTGGCGCGGCAGCCTTTTCTTTCTCTTTCGGGATTGTGTTTTTCTCCACCTGAAAATGCCAAAGAAGGCATAAAAACATGGATTTGTCTCTCCTGCTGCGCACACACTTCGGAGAGCTTGCAAATGCCTAATAACCACAAGCAGCCCCTACTCCACTATGGGAGACACTGTTTTCATCAAGTTTGAAGCCTCAGTGTTGGCGCGGCAGCCTTTTCTTTCTCTTTCGGGATTGTGTTTTTCTCCACCTGAAAATGCCAAAGAAGGCATAAAAACATGGATTTGTCTCTCCTGCTGCGCACACACTTCGGAGAGCTTGCAAATGCCTAATAACCACAAGCAGCCCCTACTCCATTATGGGAGACACTGTTTTCATCAAGTTTGAAGCCTCAGTGTTGGCGCGGCAGCCTTTTCTTTCTCTTTCGGGATTGTGTTTTTCTCCACCTGAAAATGCCAAAGAAGGCATAAAAACATGGATTTGTCTCTCCTGCTGCGCACACACTTCGGAGAGCTTGCAAATGCCTAATAACCACAAGCAGCCCCTACTCCAATATGGGAGACACTGTTTTCATCAAGTTTGAAGCCTCAGTTTTGGCTGGACAGCCATTTCTTTATTTTTGGGGCCTGTGTGTTTTTCGACCTGGAAATGGCAAAAAAGGCGCGAAAACATTGATTTGTCTCTCCTGCCGCGCACACACTTCGGAGAGCTTGCAAAGGCCTAATAACCACAAGCAGCCCCTACTCCACTATGGGAGACACTGTTTTCATCAAGTTTGAAGCCTCAGTGTTGGCGCGGCAGCCTTTTCTTTTTCTTTCGGGATTGTGTTTTTCTCCACCTGAAAATGCCAAAGAAGGCATAAAAACATGGATTTGTCTCTCCTGCTGCGCACACACTTCGGAGAGCTTGCAAATGCCTAATAACCACAAGCAGCCCCTACTCCAATATAGGAGACACTGTTTTCATCAAGTTTGAAGCCTCAGTTTTGGCTGGACAGCCATTTCTTTATTTTTGGGGCCTGTGTGTTTTTCGACCTGGAAATGGCAAAAAAGGCGCGAAAACATTGATTTGTCTCTCCTGCCGCGCACACACTTCCGATAGCTTGCGAAGGCCTAAAAAACACAAGCTGCCCTTGAGTTATTGTGGGAGAGAATGTTTTCATCAAGTTTGAAGCCATAGTTTTGGCGCGGCAGCCGTTTCTTTCATTTTGGGGCCTATGTGTTTTTCGACCTTGAAATCGTAAAAAAGGCGCGAAAACATGGATTTGTCTCTCCTGCCGCGCACACACTTCCGATAGCTTGCGAAGGCCTAAAAAACACAAGCGGCCCTTGAGTTATTGTCTGAGAGACTGTTTTAATCAAGTTTGAAGCCTCAGTTTTGGCTGGACAGCCGTTTCTTTATTTTTGGGGCCTTTGTTTTCTTCGACCTGGAAATGGCAAAAAAGCCGCGAAAACATGGATTTGTCTCTCCTGCCGCGCACACACTTCTGATAGCGTGCAAAGGCCTAAAAAACACAAGCAGCCCGTGAGTTATTATGGGAGAGACTGTTTTCATCAAGTTTGAAGCCATAGTTTTGGCGCGGCAGCCGTTTCTTTCATTTTGGGGCCTATGTGTTTTTCGACCTTGAAATCGCAAAAAAGGCGCGAAAACATGGATTTGTCTCTCCTGCCGCGCACACACTTCGGAGAGCTTGCAAATGCCTAATAACCACAAGCAGCCCCTACTCCAATATGGGAGACACTGTTTTCATCAAGTTTGAAGCCTCAGTTTTGGCTGGACAGCCATTTCTTTATTTTTGGGGCCTGTGTGTTTTTCGACCTGGAAATGGCAAAAAAGGCGCGAAAACATTGATTTGTCTCTCCTGCCGCGCACACACTTCGGAGAGCTTGCAAAGGCCTAAAAAACACAAGCAGCCCGTGAGTTATTATGGGAGAGACTGTTTTCATCAAGTTTGAAGCCATAGTTTTGGCGCGGCAGCCGTTTCTTTCATTTTGGGGCCTATGTGTTTTTCGACCTTGAAATCGCAAAAAAGGCGCGAAAACATGGATTTGTCTCTCCTGCCGCGCACACACTTCGGAGAGCTTGCAAATGCCTAATAACCACAAGCAGCCCCTACTCCAATATGGGAGACACTGTTTTCATCAAGTTTGAAGCCTCAGTTTTGGCTGGACAGCCATTTCTTTATTTTTGGGGCCTGTGTGTTTTTCGACCTGGAAATGGCAAAAAAGGCGCGAAAACATTGATTTGTCTCTCCTGCCGCGCACACACTTCGGAGAGCTTGCAAAGGCCTAATAACCACAAGCAGCCCCTACTCCACTATGGGAGACACTGTTTTCATCAAGTTTGAAGCCTCAGTGTTGGCGCGGCAGCCTTTTCTTTCTCTTTCGGGATTGTGTTTTTCTCCACCTGAAAATGCCAAAGAAGGCATAAAAACATGGATTTGTCTCTCCTGCTGCGCACACACTTCGGAGAGCTTGCAAATGCCTAATAACCACAAGCAGCCCCTACTCCAATATGGGAGACACTGTTTTCATCAAGTTTGAAGCCTCAGTGTTGGCGCGGCAGCCTTTTCTTTCTCTTTCGGGATTGTGTTTTTCTCCACCTGAAAATGCCAAAGAAGGCATAAAAACATGGATTTGTCTCTCCTGCTGCGCACACACTTCGGAGAGCTTGCAAAGGCCTAATAACCACAAGCAGCCCCTACTCCACTATGGGAGACACTGTTTTCATCAAGTTTGAAGCCTCAGTGTTGGCGCGGCAGCCTTTTCTTTCTCTTTCGGGATTGTGTTTTTCTCCACCTGAAAATGCCAAAGAAGGCATAAAAACATGGATTTGTCTCTCCTGCTGCGCACACACTTCGGAGAGCTTGCAAATGCCTAATAACCACAAGCAGCCCCTACTCCAATATGGGAGACACTGTTTTCATCAAGTTTGAAGCCTCAGTGTTGGCGCGGCAGCCTTTTCTTTCTCTTTCGGGATTGTGTTTTTCTCCACCTGAAAATGCCAAAGAAGGCATAAAAACATGGATTTGTCTCTCCTGCTGCGCACACACTTCGGAGAGCTTGCAAATGCCTAATAACCACAAGCAGCCCCTACTCCATTATGGGAGACACTGTTTTCATCAAGTTTGAAGCCTCAGTGTTGGCGCGGCAGCCTTTTCTTTCTCTTTCGGGATTGTGTTTTTCTCCACCTGAAAATGCCAAAGAAGGCATAAAAACATGGATTTGTCTCTCCTGCTGCGCACACACTTCGGAGAGCTTGCAAATGCCTAATAACCACAAGCAGCCCCTACTCCAATATGGGAGACACTGTTTTCATCAAGTTTGAAGCCTCAGTTTTGGCTGGACAGCCATTTCTTTATTTTTGGGGCCTGTGTGTTTTTCGACCTGGAAATGGCAAAAAAGGCGCGAAAACATTGATTTGTCTCTCCTGCCGCGCACACACTTCGGAGAGCTTGCAAAGGCCTAATAACCACAAGCAGCCCCTACTCCACTATGGGAGACACTGTTTTCATCAAGTTTGAAGCCTCAGTGTTGGCGCGGCAGCCTTTTCTTTTTCTTTCGGGATTGTGTTTTTCTCCACCTGAAAATGCCAAAGAAGGCATAAAAACATGGATTTGTCTCTCCTGCTGCGCACACACTTCGGAGAGCTTGCAAATGCCTAATAACCACAAGCAGCCCCTACTCCAATATAGGAGACACTGTTTTCATCAAGTTTGAAGCCTCAGTTTTGGCTGGACAGCCATTTCTTTATTTTTGGGGCCTGTGTGTTTTTCGACCTGGAAATGGCAAAAAAGGCGCGAAAACATTGATTTGTCTCTCCTGCCGCGCACACACTTCCGATAGCTTGCGAAGGCCTAAAAAACACAAGCTGCCCTTGAGTTATTGTGGGAGAGAATGTTTTCATCAAGTTTGAAGCCATAGTTTTGGCGCGGCAGCCGTTTCTTTCATTTTGGGGCCTATGTGTTTTTCGACCTTGAAATCGTAAAAAAGGCGCGAAAACATGGATTTGTCTCTCCTGCCGCGCACACACTTCCGATAGCTTGCGAAGGCCTAAAAAACACAAGCGGCCCTTGAGTTATTGTCTGAGAGACTGTTTTAATCAAGTTTGAAGCCTCAGTTTTGGCTGGACAGCCGTTTCTTTATTTTTGGGGCCTTTGTTTTCTTCGACCTGGAAATGGCAAAAAAGCCGCGAAAACATGGATTTGTCTCTCCTGCCGCGCACACACTTCTGATAGCGTGCAAAGGCCTAAAAAACACAAGCAGCCCGTGAGTTATTATGGGAGAGACTGTTTTCATCAAGTTTGAAGCCATAGTTTTGGCGCGGCAGCCGTTTCTTTCATTTTGGGGCCTATGTGTTTTTCGACCTTGAAATCGCAAAAAAGGCGCGAAAACATGGATTTGTCTCTCCTGCCGCGCACACACTTCGGAGAGCTTGCAAATGCCTAATAACCACAAGCAGCCCCTACTCCAATATGGGAGACACTGTTTTCATCAAGTTTGAAGCCTCAGTTTTGGCTGGACAGCCATTTCTTTATTTTTGGGGCCTGTGTGTTTTTCGACCTGGAAATGGCAAAAAAGGCGCGAAAACATTGATTTGTCTCTCCTGCCGCGCACACACTTCGGAGAGCTTGCAAAGGCCTAAAAAACACAAGCAGCCCGTGAGTTATTATGGGAGAGACTGTTTTCATCAAGTTTGAAGCCATAGTTTTGGCGCGGCAGCCGTTTCTTTCATTTTGGGGCCTATGTGTTTTTCGACCTTGAAATCGCAAAAAAGGCGCGAAAACATGGATTTGTCTCTCCTGCCGCGCACACACTTCGGAGAGCTTGCAAATGCCTAATAACCACAAGCAGCCCCTACTCCAATATGGGAGACACTGTTTTCATCAAGTTTGAAGCCTCAGTTTTGGCTGGACAGCCATTTCTTTATTTTTGGGGCCTGTGTGTTTTTCGACCTGGAAATGGCAAAAAAGGCGCGAAAACATTGATTTGTCTCTCCTGCCGCGCACACACTTCGGAGAGCTTGCAAAGGCCTAATAACCACAAGCAGCCCCTACTCCACTATGGGAGACACTGTTTTCATCAAGTTTGAAGCCTCAGTGTTGGCGCGGCAGCCTTTTCTTTCTCTTTCGGGATTGTGTTTTTCTCCACCTGAAAATGCCAAAGAAGGCATAAAAACATGGATTTGTCTCTCCTGCTGCGCACACACTTCGGAGAGCTTGCAAATGCCTAATAACCACAAGCAGCCCCTACTCCAATATGGGAGACACTGTTTTCATCAAGTTTGAAGCCTCAGTGTTGGCGCGGCAGCCTTTTCTTTCTCTTTCGGGATTGTGTTTTTCTCCACCTGAAAATGCCAAAGAAGGCATAAAAACATGGATTTGTCTCTCCTGCTGCGCACACACTTCGGAGAGCTTGCAAAGGCCTAATAACCACAAGCAGCCCCTACTCCACTATGGGAGACACTGTTTTCATCAAGTTTGAAGCCTCAGTGTTGGCGCGGCAGCCTTTTCTTTCTCTTTCGGGATTGTGTTTTTCTCCACCTGAAAATGCCAAAGAAGGCATAAAAACATGGATTTGTCTCTCCTGCTGCGCACACACTTCGGAGAGCTTGCAAATGCCTAATAACCACAAGCAGCCCCTACTCCAATATGGGAGACACTGTTTTCATCAAGTTTGAAGCCTCAGTGTTGGCGCGGCAGCCTTTTCTTTCTCTTTCGGGATTGTGTTTTTCTCCACCTGAAAATGCCAAAGAAGGCATAAAAACATGGATTTGTCTCTCCTGCTGCGCACACACTTCGGAGAGCTTGCAAATGCCTAATAACCACAAGCAGCCCCTACTCCATTATGGGAGACACTGTTTTCATCAAGTTTGAAGCCTCAGTGTTGGCGCGGCAGCCTTTTCTTTCTCTTTCGGGATTGTGTTTTTCTCCACCTGAAAATGCCAAAGAAGGCATAAAAACATGGATTTGTCTCTCCTGCTGCGCACACACTTCGGAGAGCTTGCAAATGCCTAATAACCACAAGCAGCCCCTACTCCAATATGGGAGACACTGTTTTCATCAAGTTTGAAGCCTCAGTTTTGGCTGGACAGCCATTTCTTTATTTTTGGGGCCTGTGTGTTTTTCGACCTGGAAATGGCAAAAAAGGCGCGAAAACATTGATTTGTCTCTCCTGCCGCGCACACACTTCGGAGAGCTTGCAAAGGCCTAATAACCACAAGCAGCCCCTACTCCACTATGGGAGACACTGTTTTCATCAAGTTTGAAGCCTCAGTGTTGGCGCGGCAGCCTTTTCTTTTTCTTTCGGGATTGTGTTTTTCTCCACCTGAAAATGCCAAAGAAGGCATAAAAACATGGATTTGTCTCTCCTGCTGCGCACACACTTCGGAGAGCTTGCAAATGCCTAATAACCACAAGCAGCCCCTACTCCAATATAGGAGACACTGTTTTCATCAAGTTTGAAGCCTCAGTTTTGGCTGGACAGCCATTTCTTTATTTTTGGGGCCTGTGTGTTTTTCGACCTGGAAATGGCAAAAAAGGCGCGAAAACATTGATTTGTCTCTCCTGCCGCGCACACACTTCCGATAGCTTGCGAAGGCCTAAAAAACACAAGCTGCCCTTGAGTTATTGTGGGAGAGAATGTTTTCATCAAGTTTGAAGCCATAGTTTTGGCGCGGCAGCCGTTTCTTTCATTTTGGGGCCTATGTGTTTTTCGACCTTGAAATCGTAAAAAAGGCGCGAAAACATGGATTTGTCTCTCCTGCCGCGCACACACTTCCGATAGCTTGCGAAGGCCTAAAAAACACAAGCGGCCCTTGAGTTATTGTCTGAGAGACTGTTTTAATCAAGTTTGAAGCCTCAGTTTTGGCTGGACAGCCGTTTCTTTATTTTTGGGGCCTTTGTTTTCTTCGACCTGGAAATGGCAAAAAAGCCGCGAAAACATGGATTTGTCTCTCCTGCCGCGCACACACTTCTGATAGCGTGCAAAGGCCTAAAAAACACAAGCAGCCCGTGAGTTATTATGGGAGAGACTGTTTTCATCAAGTTTGAAGCCATAGTTTTGGCGTGGCAGCCGTTTCTTTCATTTTGGGGCCTATGTGTTTTTCGACCTTGAAATCGCAAAAAAGGCGCGAAAACATGGATTTGTCTCTCCTGCCGCGCACACACTTCGGAGAGCTTGCAAATGCCTAATAACCACAAGCAGCCCCTACTCCAATATGGGAGACACTGTTTTCATCAAGTTTGAAGCCTCAGTTTTGGCTGGACAGCCATTTCTTTATTTTTGGGGCCTGTGTGTTTTTCGACCTGGAAATGGCAAAAAAGGCGCGAAAACATTGATTTGTCTCTCCTGCCGCGCACACACTTCGGAGAGCTTGCAAAGGCCTAAAAAACACAAGCAGCCCGTGAGTTATTATGGGAGAGACTGTTTTCATCAAGTTTGAAGCCATAGTTTTGGCGCGGCAGCCGTTTCTTTCATTTTGGGGCCTATGTGTTTTTCGACCTTGAAATCGCAAAAAAGGCGCGAAAACATGGATTTGTCTCTCCTGCCGCGCACACACTTCGGAGAGCTTGCAAATGCCTAATAACCACAAGCAGCCCCTACTCCAATATGGGAGACACTGTTTTCATCAAGTTTGAAGCCTCAGTTTTGGCGCGGCAGCCTTTTCTTTCTCTTTCGGGATTGTGTTTTTCTCCACCTGAAAATGCCAAAGAAGGCATAAAAACATGGATTTGTCTCTCCTGCTGCGCACACACTTCGGAGAGCTTGCAAATGCCTAATAACCACAAGCAGCCCCTACTCCAATATGGGAGACACTGTTTTCATCAAGTTTGAAGCCTCAGTGTTGGCGCGGCAGCCTTTTCTTTCTCTTTCGGGATTGTGTTTTTCTCCACCTGAAAATGCCAAAGAAGGCATAAAAACATGGATTTGTCTCTCCTGCTGCGCACACACTTCGGAGAGCTTGCAAAGGCCTAATAACCACAAGCAGCCCCTACTCCACTATGGGAGACACTGTTTTCATCAAGTTTGAAGCCTCAGTGTTGGCGCGGCAGCCTTTTCTTTCTCTTTCGGGATTGTGTTTTTCTCCACCTGAAAATGCCAAAGAAGGCATAAAAACATGGATTTGTCTCTCCTGCTGCGCACACACTTCGGAGAGCTTGCAAATGCCTAATAACCACAAGCAGCCCCTACTCCAATATGGGAGACACTGTTTTCATCAAGTTTGAAGCCTCAGTGTTGGCGCGGCAGCCTTTTCTTTCTCTTTCGGGATTGTGTTTTTCTCCACCTGAAAATGCCAAAGAAGGCATAAAAACATGGATTTGTCTTTCCTGCTGCGCACACACTTCGGAGAGCTTGCAAAGGCCTAATAACCACAAGCAGCCCCTACTCCACTATGGGAGACACTGTTTTCATCAAGTTTGAAGCCTCAGTGTTGGCGCGGCAGCCTTTTCTTTCTCTTTCGGGATTGTGTTTTTCTCCACCTGAAAATGCCAAAGAAGGCATAAAAACATGGATTTGTCTCTCCTGCTGCGCACACACTTCGGAGAGCTTGCAAATGCCTAATAACCACAAGCAGCCCCTACTCCAATATGGGAGACACTGTTTTCATCAAGTTTGAAGCCTCAGTGTTGGCGCGGCAGCCTTTTCTTTCTCTTTCGGGATTGTGTTTTTCTCCACCTGAAAATGCCAAAGAAGGCATAAAAACATGGATTTGTCTCTCCTGCTGCGCACACACTTCGGAGAGCTTGCAAAGGCCTAATAACCACAAGCAGCCCCTACTCCACTATGGGAGACACTGTTTTCATCAAGTTTGAAGCCTCAGTGTTGGCGCGGCAGCCTTTTCTTTCTCTTTCGGGATTGTGTTTTTCTCCACCTGAAAATGCCAAAGAAGGCATAAAAACATGGATTTGTCTCTCCTGCTGCGCACACACTTCGGAGAGCTTGCAAATGCCTAATAACCACAAGCAGCCCCTACTCCATTATGGGAGACACTGTTTTCATCAAGTTTGAAGCCTCAGTGTTGGCGCGGCAGCCTTTTCTTTCTCTTTCGGGATTGTGTTTTTCTCCACCTGAAAATGCCAAAGAAGGCATAAAAACATGGATTTGTCTCTCCTGCTGCGCACACACTTCGGAGAGCTTGCAAATGCCTAATAACCACAAGCAGCCCCTACTCCAATATGGGAGACACTGTTTTCATCAAGTTTGAAGCCTCAGTTTTGGCTGGACAGCCATTTCTTTATTTTTGGGGCCTGTGTGTTTTTCGACCTGGAAATGGCAAAAAAGGCGCGAAAACATTGATTTGTCTCTCCTGCCGCGCACACACTTCGGAGAGCTTGCAAAGGCCTAATAACCACAAGCAGCCCCTACTCCACTATGGGAGACACTGTTTTCATCAAGTTTGAAGCCTCAGTGTTGGCGCGGCAGCCTTTTCTTTTTCTTTCGGGATTGTGTTTTTCTCCACCTGAAAATGCCAAAGAAGGCATAAAAACATGGATTTGTCTCTCCTACTGCGCACACACTTCGGAGAGCTTGCAAATGCCTAATAACCACAAGCAGCCCCTACTCCAATATAGGAGACACTGTTTTCATCAAGTTTGAAGCCTCAGTTTTGGCTGGACAGCCATTTCTTTATTTTTGGGGCCTGTGTGTTTTTCGACCTGGAAATGGCAAAAAAGGCGCGAAAACATTGATTTGTCTCTCCTGCCGCGCACACACTTCCGATAGCTTGCGAAGGCCTAAAAAACACAAGCTGCCCTTGAGTTATTGTGGGAGAGAATGTTTTCATCAAGTTTGAAGCCATAGTTTTGGCGCGGCAGCCGTTTCTTTCATTTTGGGGCCTATGTGTTTTTCGACCTTGAAATCGTAAAAAAGGCGCGAAAACATGGATTTGTCTCTCCTGCCGCGCACACACTTCCGATAGCTTGCGAAGGCCTAAAAAACACAAGCGGCCCTTGAGTTATTGTCTGAGAGACTGTTTTAATCAAGTTTGAAGCCTCAGTTTTGGCTGGACAGCCGTTTCTTTATTTTTGGGGCCTTTGTTTTCTTCGACCTGGAAATGGCAAAAAAGGCGCGAAAACATGGATTTGTCTCTCCTGCCGCGCACACACTTCTGATAGCGTGCAAAGGCCTAAAAAACACAAGCAGCCCGTGAGTTATTATGGGAGAGACTGTTTTCATCAAGTTTGAAGCCATAGTTTTGGCGCGGCAGCCGTTTCTTTCATTTTGGGGCCTATGTGTTTTTCGACCTTGAAATCGCAAAAAAGGCGCGAAAACATGGATTTGTCTCTCCTGCCGCGCACACACTTCGGAGAGCTTGCAAATGCCTAATAACCACAAGCAGCCCCTACTCCAATATGGGAGACACTGTTTTCATCAAGTTTGAAGCCTCAGTTTTGGCTGGACAGCCATTTCTTTATTTTTGGGGCCTGTGTGTTTTTCGACCTGGAAATGGCAAAAAAGGCGCGAAAACATTGATTTGTCTCTCCTGCCGCGCACACACTTCGGAGAGCTTGCAAAGGCCTAAAAAACACAAGCAGCCCGTGAGTTATTATGGGAGAGACTGTTTTCATCAAGTTTGAAGCCATAGTTTTGGCGCGGCAGCCGTTTCTTTCATTTTGGGGCCTATGTGTTTTTCGACCTTGAAATCGCAAAAAAGGCGCGAAAACATGGATTTGTCTCTCCTGCCGCGCACACACTTCGGAGAGCTTGCAAATGCCTAATAACCACAAGCAGCCCCTACTCCAATATGGGAGACACTGTTTTCATCAAGTTTGAAGCCTCAGTTTTGGCTGGACAGCCATTTCTTTATTTTTGGGGCCTGTGTGTTTTTCGACCTGGAAATGGCAAAAAAGGCGCGAAAACATTGATTTGTCTCTCCTGCCGCGCACACACTTCGGAGAGCTTGCAAAGGCCTAATAACCACAAGCAGCCCCTACTCCACTATGGGAGACACTGTTTTCATCAAGTTTGAAGCCTCAGTGTTGGCGCGGCAGCCTTTTCTTTCTCTTTCGGGATTGTGTTTTTCTCCACCTGAAAATGCCAAAGAAGGCATAAAAACATGGATTTGTCTCTCCTGCTGCGCACACACTTCGGAGAGCTTGCAAATGCCTAATAACCACAAGCAGCCCCTACTCCAATATGGGAGACACTGTTTTCATCAAGTTTGAAGCCTCAGTGTTGGCGCGGCAGCCTTTTCTTTCTCTTTCGGGATTGTGTTTTTCTCCACCTGAAAATGCCAAAGAAGGCATAAAAACATGGATTTGTCTCTCCTGCTGCGCACACACTTCGGAGAGCTTGCAAAGGCCTAATAACCACAAGCAGCCCCTACTCCACTATGGGAGACACTGTTTTCATCAAGTTTGAAGCCTCAGTGTTGGCGCGGCAGCCTTTTCTTTCTCTTTCGGGATTGTGTTTTTCTCCACCTGAAAATGCCAAAGAAGGCATAAAAACATGGATTTGTCTCTCCTGCTGCGCACACACTTCGGAGAGCTTGCAAATGCCTAATAACCACAAGCAGCCCCTACTCCAATATGGGAGACACTGTTTTCATCAAGTTTGAAGCCTCAGTGTTGGCGCGGCAGCCTTTTCTTTCTCTTTCGGGATTGTGTTTTTCTCCACCTGAAAATGCCAAAGAAGGCATAAAAACATGGATTTGTCTCTCCTGCTGCGCACACACTTCGGAGAGCTTGCAAAGGCCTAATAACCACAAGCAGCCCCTACTCCACTATGGGAGACACTGTTTTCATCAAGTTTGAAGCCTCAGTGTTGGCGCGGCAGCCTTTTCTTTCTCTTTCGGGATTGTGTTTTTCTCCACCTGAAAATGCCAAAGAAGGCATAAAAACATGGATTTGTCTCTCCTGCTGCGCACACACTTCGGAGAGCTTGCAAATGCCTAATAACCACAAGCAGCCCCTACTCCAATATGGGAGACACTGTTTTCATCAAGTTTGAAGCCTCAGTGTTGGCGCGGCAGCCTTTTCTTTCTCTTTCGGGATTGTGTTTTTCTCCACCTGAAAATGCCAAAGAAGGCATAAAAACATGGATTTGTCTCTCCTGCTGCGCACACACTTCGGAGAGCTTGCAAAGTCTAATAACCACAAGCAGCCCCTACTCCACTATGGGAGACACTGTTTTCATCAAGTTTGAAGCCTCAGTGTTGGCGCGGCAGCCTTTTCTTTCTCTTTCGGGATTGTGTTTTTCTCCACCTGAAAATGCCAAAGAAGGCATAAAAACATGGATTTGTCTCTCCTGCTGCGCACACACTTCGGAGAGCTTGCAAATGCCTAATAACCACAAGCAGCCCCTACTCCATTATGGGAGACACTGTTTTCATCAAGTTTGAAGCCTCAGTGTTGGCGCGGCAGCCTTTTCTTTCTCTTTCGGGATTGTGTTTTTCTCCACCTGAAAATGCCAAAGAAGGCATAAAAACATGGATTTGTCTCTCCTGCTGCGCACACACTTCGGAGAGCTTGCAAATGCCTAATAACCACAAGCAGCCCCTACTCCAATATGGGAGACACTGTTTTCATCAAGTTTGAAGCCTCAGTTTTGGCTGGACAGCCATTTCTTTATTTTTGGGGCCTGTGTGTTTTTCGACCTGGAAATGGCAAAAAAGGCGCGAAAACATTGATTTGTCTCTCCTGCCGCGCACACACTTCGGAGAGCTTGCAAAGGCCTAATAACCACAAGCAGCCCCTACTCCACTATGGGAGACACTGTTTTCATCAAGTTTGAAGCCTCAGTGTTGGCGCGGCAGCCTTTTCTTTTTCTTTCGGGATTGTGTTTTTCTCCACCTGAAAATGCCAAAGAAGGCATAAAAACATGGATTTGTCTCTCCTGCTGCGCACACACTTCGGAGAGCTTGCAAATGCCTAATAACCACAAGCAGCCCCTACTCCAATATAGGAGACACTGTTTTCATCAAGTTTGAAGCCTCAGTTTTGGCTGGACAGCCATTTCTTTATTTTTGGGGCCTGTGTGTTTTTCGACCTGGAAATGGCAAAAAAGGCGCGAAAACATTGATTTGTCTCTCCTGCCGCGCACACACTTCCGATAGCTTGCGAAGGCCTAAAAAACACAAGCTGCCCTTGAGTTATTGTGGGAGAGAATGTTTTCATCAAGTTTGAAGCCATAGTTTTGGCGCGGCAGCCGTTTCTTTCATTTTGGGGCCTATGTGTTTTTCGACCTTGAAATCGTAAAAAAGGCGCGAAAACATGGATTTGTCTCTCCTGCCGCGCACACACTTCCGATAGCTTGCGAAGGCCTAAAAAACACAAGCGGCCCTTGAGTTATTGTCTGAGAGACTGTTTTAATCAAGTTTGAAGCCTCAGTTTTGGCTGGACAGCCGTTTCTTTATTTTTGGGGCCTTTGTTTTCTTCGACCTGGAAATGGCAAAAAAGGCGCGAAAACATGGATTTGTCTCTCCTGCCGCGCACACACTTCTGATAGCGTGCAAAGGCCTAAAAAACACAAGCAGCCCGTGAGTTATTATGGGAGAGACTGTTTTCATCAAGTTTGAAGCCATAGTTTTGGCGCGGCAGCCGTTTCTTTCATTTTGGGGCCTATGTGTTTTTCGACCTTGAAATCGCAAAAAAGGCGCGAAAACATGGATTTGTCTCTCCTGCCGCGCACACACTTCGGAGAGCTTGCAAATGCCTAATAACCACAAGCAGCCCCTACTCCAATATGGGAGACACTGTTTTCATCAAGTTTGAAGCCTCAGTTTTGGCTGGACAGCCATTTCTTTATTTTTGGGGCCTGTGTGTTTTTCGACCTGGAAATGGCAAAAAAGGCGCGAAAACATTGATTTGTCTCTCCTGCCGCGCACACACTTCGGAGAGCTTGCAAAGGCCTAAAAAACACAAGCAGCCCGTGAGTTATTATGGGAGAGACTGTTTTCATCAAGTTTGAAGCCATAGTTTTGGCGCGGCAGCCGTTTCTTTCATTTTGGGGCCTATGTGTTTTTCGACCTTGAAATCGCAAAAAAGGCGCGAAAACATGGATTTGTCTCTCCTGCCGCGCACACACTTCGGAGAGCTTGCAAATGCCTAATAACCACAAGCAGCCCCTACTCCAATATGGGAGACACTGTTTTCATCAAGTTTGAAGCCTCAGTTTTGGCTGGACAGCCATTTCTTTATTTTTGGGGCCTGTGTGTTTTTCGACCTGGAAATGGCAAAAAAGGCGCGAAAACATTGATTTGTCTCTCCTGCCGCGCACACACTTCGGAGAGCTTGCAAAGGCCTAATAACCACAAGCAGCCCCTACTCCACTATGGGAGACACTGTTTTCATCAAGTTTGAAGCCTCAGTGTTGGCGCGGCAGCCTTTTCTTTCTCTTTCGGGATTGTGTTTTTCTCCACCTGAAAATGCCAAAGAAGGCATAAAAACATGGATTTGTCTCTCCTGCTGCGCACACACTTCGGAGAGCTTGCAAATGCCTAATAACCACAAGCAGCCCCTACTCCAATATGGGAGACACTGTTTTCATCAAGTTTGAAGCCTCAGTGTTGGCGCGGCAGCCTTTTCTTTCTCTTTCGGGATTGTGTTTTTCTCCACCTGAAAATGCCAAAGAAGGCATAAAAACATGGATTTGTCTCTCCTGCTGCGCACACACTTCGGAGAGCTTGCAAAGGCCTAATAACCACAAGCAGCCCCTACTCCACTATGGGAGACACTGTTTTCATCAAGTTTGAAGCCTCAGTGTTGGCGCGGCAGCCTTTTCTTTCTCTTTCGGGATTGTGTTTTTCTCCACCTGAAAATGCCAAAGAAGGCATAAAAACATGGATTTGTCTCTCCTGCTGCGCACACACTTCGGAGAGCTTGCAAATGCCTAATAACCACAAGCAGCCCCTACTCCAATATGGGAGACACTGTTTTCATCAAGTTTGAAGCCTCAGTGTTGGCGCGGCAGCCTTTTCTTTCTCTTTCGGGATTGTGTTTTTCTCCACCTGAAAATGCCAAAGAAGGCATAAAAACATGGATTTGTCTCTCCTGCTGCGCACACACTTCGGAGAGCTTGCAAAGGCCTAATAACCACAAGCAGCCCCTACTCCACTATGGGAGACACTGTTTTCATCAAGTTTGAAGCCTCAGTGTTGGCGCGGCAGCCTTTTCTTTCTCTTTCGGGATTGTGTTTTTCTCCACCTGAAAATGCCAAAGAAGGCATAAAAACATGGATTTGTCTCTCCTGCTGCGCACACACTTCGGAGAGCTTGCAAATGCCTAATAACCACAAGCAGCCCCTACTCCATTATGGGAGACACTGTTTTCATCAAGTTTGAAGCCTCAGTGTTGGCGCGGCAGCCTTTTCTTTCTCTTTCGGGATTGTGTTTTTCTCCACCTGAAAATGCCAAAGAAGGCATAAAAACATGGATTTGTCTCTCCTGCTGCGCACACACTTCGGAGAGCTTGCAAATGCCTAATAACCACAAGCAGCCCCTACTCCAATATGGGAGACACTGTTTTCATCAAGTTTGAAGCCTCAGTTTTGGCTGGACAGCCATTTCTTTATTTTTGGGGCCTGTGTGTTTTTCGACCTGGAAATGGCAAAAAAGGCGCGAAAACATTGATTTGTCTCTCCTGCCGCGCACACACTTCGGAGAGCTTGCAAAGGCCTAATAACCACAAGCAGCCCCTACTCCACTATGGGAGACACTGTTTTCATCAAGTTTGAAGCCTCAGTGTTGGCGCGGCAGCCTTTTCTTTTTCTTTCGGGATTGTGTTTTTCTCCACCTGAAAATGCCAAAGAAGGCATAAAAACATGGATTTGTCTCTCCTGCTGCGCACACACTTCGGAGAGCTTGCAAATGCCTAATAACCACAAGCAGCCCCTACTCCAATATAGGAGACACTGTTTTCATCAAGTTTGAAGCCTCAGTTTTGGCTGGACAGCCATTTCTTTATTTTTGGGGCCTGTGTGTTTTTCGACCTGGAAATGGCAAAAAAGGCGCGAAAACATTGATTTGTCTCTCCTGCCGCGCACACACTTCCGATAGCTTGCGAAGGCCTAAAAAACACAAGCTGCCCTTGAGTTATTGTGGGAGAGAATGTTTTCATCAAGTTTGAAGCCATAGTTTTGGCGCGGCAGCCGTTTCTTTCATTTTGGGGCCTATGTGTTTTTCGACCTTGAAATCGTAAAAAAGGCGCGAAAACATGGATTTGTCTCTCCTGCCGCGCACACACTTCCGATAGCTTGCGAAGGCCTAAAAAACACAAGCGGCCCTTGAGTTATTGTCTGAGAGACTGTTTTAATCAAGTTTGAAGCCTCAGTTTTCGCTGGACAGCCGTTTCTTTATTTTTGGGGCCTTTGTTTTCTTCGACCTGGAAATGGCAAAAAAGGCGCGAAAACATGGATTTGTCTCTCCTGCCGCGCACACACTTCTGATAGCGTGCAAAGGCCTAAAAAACACAAGCAGCCCGTGAGTTATTATGGGAGAGACTGTTTTCATCAAGTTTGAAGCCATAGTTTTGGCGCGGCAGCCGTTTCTTTCATTTTGGGGCCTATGTGTTTTTCGACCTTGAAATCGCAAAAAAGGCGCGAAAACATGGATTTGTCTCTCCTGCCGCGCACACACTTCGGAGAGCTTGCAAATGCCTAATAACCACAAGCAGCCCCTACTCCAATATGGGAGACACTGTTTTCATCAAGTTTGAAGCCTCAGTTTTGGCTGGACAGCCATTTCTTTATTTTTGGGGCCTGTGTGTTTTTCGACCTGGAAATGTCAAAAAAGGCGCGAAAACATTGATTTGTCTCTCCTGCCGCGCACACACTTCGGAGAGCTTGCAAAGGCCTAAAAAACACAAGCAGCCCGTGAGTTATTATGGGAGAGACTGTTTTCATCAAGTTTGAAGCCATAGTTTTGGCGCGGCAGCCGTTTCTTTCATTTTGGGGCCTATGTGTTTTTCGACCTTGAAATCGCAAAAAAGGCGCGAAAACATGGATTTGTCTCTCCTGCCGCGCACACACTTCGGAGAGCTTGCAAATGCCTAATAACCACAAGCAGCCCCTACTCCAATATGGGAGACACTGTTTTCATCAAGTTTGAAGCCTCAGTTTTGGCTGGACAGCCATTTCTTTATTTTTGGGGCCTGTGTGTTTTTCGACCTGGAAATGGCAAAAAAGGCGCGAAAACATTGATTTGTCTCTCCTGCCGCGCACACACTTCGGAGAGCTTGCAAAGGCCTAATAACCACAAGCAGCCCCTACTCCACTATGGGAGACACTGTTTTCATCAAGTTTGAAGCCTCAGTGTTGGCGCGGCAGCCTTTTCTTTCTCTTTCGGGATTGTGTTTTTCTCCACCTGAAAATGCCAAAGAAGGCATAAAAACATGGATTTGTCTCTCCTGCTGCGCACACACTTCGGAGAGCTTGCAAATGCCTAATAACCACAAGCAGCCCCTACTCCAATATGGGAGACACTGTTTTCATCAAGTTTGAAGCCTCAGTGTTGGCGCGGCAGCCTTTTCTTTCTCTTTCGGGATTGTGTTTTTCTCCACCTGAAAATGCCAAAGAAGGCATAAAAACATGGATTTGTCTCTCCTGCTGCGCACACACTTCGGAGAGCTTGCAAAGGCCTAATAACCACAAGCAGCCCCTACTCCACTATGGGAGACACTGTTTTCATCAAGTTTGAAGCCTCAGTGTTGGCGCGGCAGCCTTTTCTTTCTCTTTCGGGATTGTGTTTTTCTCCACCTGAAAATGCCAAAGAAGGCATAAAAACATGGATTTGTCTCTCCTGCTGCGCACACACTTCGGAGAGCTTGCAAATGCCTAATAACCACAAGCAGCCCCTACTCCAATATGGGAGACACTGTTTTCATCAAGTTTGAAGCCTCAGTGTTGGCGCGGCAGCCTTTTCTTTCTCTTTCGGGATTGTGTTTTTCTCCACCTGAAAATGCCAAAGAAGGCATAAAAACATGGATTTGTCTCTCCTGCTGCGCACACACTTCGGAGAGCTTGCAAAGGCCTAATAACCACAAGCAGCCCCTACTCCACTATGGGAGACACTGTTTTCATCAAGTTTGAAGCCTCAGTGTTGGCGCGGCAGCCTTTTCTTTCTCTTTCGGGATTGTGTTTTTCTCCACCTGAAAATGCCAAAGAAGGCATAAAAACATGGATTTGTCTCTCCTGCTGCGCACACACTTCGGAGAGCTTGCAAATGCCTAATAACCACAAGCAGCCCCTACTCCATTATGGGAGACACTGTTTTCATCAAGTTTGAAGCCTCAGTGTTGGCGCGGCAGCCTTTTCTTTCTCTTTCGGGATTGTGTTTTTCTCCACCTGAAAATGCCAAAGAAGGCATAAAAACATGGATTTGTCTCTCCTGCTGCGCACACACTTCGGAGAGCTTGCAAATGCCTAATAACCACAAGCAGCCCCTACTCCAATATGGGAGACACTGTTTTCATCAAGTTTGAAGCCTCAGTTTTGGCTGGACAGCCATTTCTTTATTTTTGGGGCCTGTGTGTTTTTCGACCTGGAAATGGCAAAAAAGGCGCGAAAACATTGATTTGTCTCTCCTGCCGCGCACACACTTCGGAGAGCTTGCAAAGGCCTAATAACCACAAGCAGCCCCTACTCCACTATGGGAGACACTGTTTTCATCAAGTTTGAAGTCTCAGTGTTGGCGCGGCAGCCTTTTCTTTTTCTTTCGGGATTGTGTTTTTCTCCACCTGAAAATGCCAAAGAAGGCATAAAAACATGGATTTGTCTCTCCTGCTGCGCACACACTTCGGAGAGCTTGCAAATGCCTAATAACCACAAGCAGCCCCTACTCCAATATAGGAGACACTGTTTTCATCAAGTTTGAAGCCTCAGTTTTGGCTGGACAGCCATTTCTTTATTTTTGGGGCCTGTGTGTTTTTCGACCTGGAAATGGCAAAAAAGGCGCGAAAACATTGATTTGTCTCTCCTGCCGCGCACACACTTCCGATAGCTTGCGAAGGCCTAAAAAACACAAGCTGCCCTTGAGTTATTGTGGGAGAGAATGTTTTCATCAAGTTTGAAGCCATAGTTTTGGCGCGGCAGCCGTTTCTTTCATTTTGGGGCCTATGTGTTTTTCGACCTTGAAATCGTAAAAAAGGCGCGAAAACATGGATTTGTCTCTCCTGCCGCGCACACACTTCCGATAGCTTGCGAAGGCCTAAAAAACACAAGCGGCCCTTGAGTTATTGTCTGAGAGACTGTTTTAATCAAGTTTGAAGCCTCAGTTTTGGCTGGACAGCCGTTTCTTTATTTTTGGGGCCTTTGTTTTCTTCGACCTGGAAATGGCAAAAAAGGCGCGAAAACATGGATTTGTCTCTCCTGCCGCGCACACACTTCTGATAGCGTGCAAAGGCCTAAAAAACACAAGCAGCCCGTGAGTTATTATGGGAGAGACTGTTTTCATCAAGTTTGAAGCCATAGTTTTGGCGCGGCAGCCGTTTCTTTCATTTTGGGGCCTATGTGTTTTTCGACCTTGAAATCGCAAAAAAGGCGCGAAAACATGGATTTGTCTCTCCTGCCGCGCACACACTTCGGAGAGCTTGCAAATGCCTAATAACCACAAGCAGCCCCTACTCCAATATGGGAGACACTGTTTTCATCAAGTTTGAAGCCTCAGTTTTGGCTGGACAGCCATTTCTTTATTTTTGGGGCCTGTGTGTTTTTCGACCTGGAAATGGCAAAAAAGGCGCGAAAACATTGATTTGTCTCTCCTGCCGCGCACACACTTCGGAGAGCTTGCAAAGGCCTAAAAAACACAAGCAGCCCGTGAGTTATTATGGGAGAGACTGTTTTCATCAAGTTTGAAGCCATAGTTTTGGCGCGGCAGCCGTTTCTTTCATTTTGGGGCCTATGTGTTTTTCGACCTTGAAATCGCAAAAAAGGCGCGAAAACATGGATTTGTCTCTCCTGCCGCGCACACACTTCGGAGAGCTTGCAAATGCCTAATAACCACAAGCAGCCCCTACTCCACTATGGGAGACACTGTTTTCATCAAGTTTGAAGCCTCAGTGTTGGCGCGGCAGCCTTTTCTTTCTCTTTCGGGATTGTGTTTTTCTCCACCTGAAAATGCCAAAGAAGGCATAAAAACATGGATTTGTCTCTCCTGCTGCGCACACACTTCGGAGAGCTTGCAAATGCCTAATAACCACAAGCAGCCCCTACTCCAATATGGGAGACACTGTTTTCATCAAGTTTGAAGCCTCAGTGTTGGCGCGGCAGCCTTTTCTTTCTCTTTCGGGATTGTGTTTTTCTCCACCTGAAAATGCCAAAGAAGGCATAAAAACATGGATTTGTCTCTCCTGCTGCGCACACACTTCGGAGAGCTTGCAAAGGCCTAATAACCACAAGCAGCCCCTACTCCACTATGGGAGACACTGTTTTCATCAAGTTTGAAGCCTCAGTGTTGGCGCGGCAGCCTTTTCTTTCTCTTTCGGGATTGTGTTTTTCTCCACCTGAAAATGCCAAAGAAGGCATAAAAACATGGATTTGTCTCTCCTGCTGCGCACACACTTCGGAGAGCTTGCAAATGCCTAATAACCACAAGCAGCCCCTACTCCATTATGGGAGACACTGTTTTCATCAAGTTTGAAGCCTCAGTGTTGGCGCGGCAGCCTTTTCTTTCTCTTTCGGGATTGTGTTTTTCTCCACCTGAAAATGCCAAAGAAGGCATAAAAACATGGATTTGTCTCTCCTGCTGCGCACACACTTCGGAGAGCTTGCAAATGCCTAATAACCACAAGCAGCCCCTACTCCAATATGGGAGACACTGTTTTCATCAAGTTTGAAGCCTCAGTTTTGGCTGGACAGCCATTTCTTTATTTTTGGGGCCTGTGTGTTTTTCGACCTGGAAATGGCAAAAAAGGCGCGAAAACATTGATTTGTCTCTCCTGCCGCGCACACACTTCGGAGAGCTTGCAAAGGCCTAATAACCACAAGCAGCCCCTACTCCACTATGGGAGACACTGTTTTCATCAAGTTTGAAGCCTCAGTGTTGGCGCGGCAGCCTTTTCTTTTTCTTTCGGGATTGTGTTTTTCTCCACCTGAAAATGCCAAAGAAGGCATAAAAACATGGATTTGTCTCTCCTGCTGCGCACACACTTCGGAGAGCTTGCAAATGCCTAATAACCACAAGCAGCCCCTACTCCAATATAGGAGACACTGTTTTCATCAAGTTTGAAGCCTCAGTTTTGGCTGGACAGCCATTTCTTTATTTTTGGGGCCTGTGTGTTTTTCGACCTGGAAATGGCAAAAAA
The DNA here is from genome assembly GCF_951799395.1 of Argentina silus. NCBI lineage: Eukaryota > Metazoa > Chordata > Actinopteri > Argentiniformes > Argentinidae > Argentina > Argentina silus. The sequence continues at coordinate 607,562 of NW_028153183.1, forward strand.
GGCGCGAAAACATTGATTTGTCTCTCCTGCCGCGCACACACTTCCGATAGCTTGCGAAGGCCTAAAAAACACAAGCTGCCCTTGAGTTATTGTGGGAGAGAATGTTTTCATCAAGTTTGAAGCCATAGTTTTGGCGCGGCAGCCGTTTCTTTCATTTTGGGGCCTATGTGTTTTTCGACCTTGAAATCGTAAAAAAGGCGCGAAAACATGGATTTGTCTCTCCTGCCGCGCACACACTTCCGATAGCTTGCGAAGGCCTAAAAAACACAAGCGGCCCTTGAGTTATTGTCTGAGAGACTGTTTTAATCAAGTTTGAAGCCTCAGTTTTCGCTGGACAGCCGTTTCTTTATTTTTGGGGCCTTTGTTTTCTTCGACCTGGAAATGGCAAAAAAGGCGCGAAAACATGGATTTGTCTCTCCTGCCGCGCACACACTTCTGATAGCGTGCAAAGGCCTAAAAAACACAAGCAGCCCGTGAGTTATTATGGGAGAGACTGTTTTCATCAAGTTTGAAGCCATAGTTTTGGCGCGGCAGCCGTTTCTTTCATTTTGGGGCCTATGTGTTTTTCGACCTTGAAATCGCAAAAAAGGCGCGAAAACATGGATTTGTCTCTCCTGCCGCGCACACACTTCGGAGAGCTTGCAAATGCCTAATAACCACAAGCAGCCCCTACTCCAATATGGGAGACACTGTTTTCATCAAGTTTGAAGCCTCAGTTTTGGCTGGACAGCCATTTCTTTATTTTTGGGGCCTGTGTGTTTTTCGACCTGGAAATGTCAAAAAAGGCGCGAAAACATTGATTTGTCTCTCCTGCCGCGCACACACTTCGGAGAGCTTGCAAAGGCCTAAAAAACACAAGCAGCCCGTGAGTTATTATGGGAGAGACTGTTTTCATCAAGTTTGAAGCCATAGTTTTGGCGCGGCAGCCGTTTCTTTCATTTTGGGGCCTATGTGTTTTTCGACCTTGAAATCGCAAAAAAGGCGCGAAAACATGGATTTGTCTCTCCTGCCGCGCACACACTTCGGAGAGCTTGCAAATGCCTAATAACCACAAGCAGCCCCTACTCCAATATGGGAGACACTGTTTTCATCAAGTTTGAAGCCTCAGTTTTGGCTGGACAGCCATTTCTTTATTTTTGGGGCCTGTGTGTTTTTCGACCTGGAAATGGCAAAAAAGGCGCGAAAACATTGATTTGTCTCTCCTGCCGCGCACACACTTCGGAGAGCTTGCAAAGGCCTAATAACCACAAGCAGCCCCTACTCCACTATGGGAGACACTGTTTTCATCAAGTTTGAAGCCTCAGTGTTGGCGCGGCAGCCTTTTCTTTCTCTTTCGGGATTGTGTTTTTCTCCACCTGAAAATGCCAAAGAAGGCATAAAAACATGGATTTGTCTCTCCTGCTGCGCACACACTTCGGAGAGCTTGCAAATGCCTAATAACCACAAGCAGCCCCTACTCCAATATGGGAGACACTGTTTTCATCAAGTTTGAAGCCTCAGTGTTGGCGCGGCAGCCTTTTCTTTCTCTTTCGGGATTGTGTTTTTCTCCACCTGAAAATGCCAAAGAAGGCATAAAAACATGGATTTGTCTCTCCTGCTGCGCACACACTTCGGAGAGCTTGCAAAGGCCTAATAACCACAAGCAGCCCCTACTCCACTATGGGAGACACTGTTTTCATCAAGTTTGAAGCCTCAGTGTTGGCGCGGCAGCCTTTTCTTTCTCTTTCGGGATTGTGTTTTTCTCCACCTGAAAATGCCAAAGAAGGCATAAAAACATGGATTTGTCTCTCCTGCTGCGCACACACTTCGGAGAGCTTGCAAATGCCTAATAACCACAAGCAGCCCCTACTCCAATATGGGAGACACTGTTTTCATCAAGTTTGAAGCCTCAGTGTTGGCGCGGCAGCCTTTTCTTTCTCTTTCGGGATTGTGTTTTTCTCCACCTGAAAATGCCAAAGAAGGCATAAAAACATGGATTTGTCTCTCCTGCTGCGCACACACTTCGGAGAGCTTGCAAAGGCCTAATAACCACAAGCAGCCCCTACTCCACTATGGGAGACACTGTTTTCATCAAGTTTGAAGCCTCAGTGTTGGCGCGGCAGCCTTTTCTTTCTCTTTCGGGATTGTGTTTTTCTCCACCTGAAAATGCCAAAGAAGGCATAAAAACATGGATTTGTCTCTCCTGCTGCGCACACACTTCGGAGAGCTTGCAAATGCCTAATAACCACAAGCAGCCCCTACTCCATTATGGGAGACACTGTTTTCATCAAGTTTGAAGCCTCAGTGTTGGCGCGGCAGCCTTTTCTTTCTCTTTCGGGATTGTGTTTTTCTCCACCTGAAAATGCCAAAGAAGGCATAAAAACATGGATTTGTCTCTCCTGCTGCGCACACACTTCGGAGAGCTTGCAAATGCCTAATAACCACAAGCAGCCCCTACTCCAATATGGGAGACACTGTTTTCATCAAGTTTGAAGCCTCAGTTTTGGCTGGACAGCCATTTCTTTATTTTTGGGGCCTGTGTGTTTTTCGACCTGGAAATGGCAAAAAAGGCGCGAAAACATTGATTTGTCTCTCCTGCCGCGCACACACTTCGGAGAGCTTGCAAAGGCCTAATAACCACAAGCAGCCCCTACTCCACTATGGGAGACACTGTTTTCATCAAGTTTGAAGTCTCAGTGTTGGCGCGGCAGCCTTTTCTTTTTCTTTCGGGATTGTGTTTTTCTCCACCTGAAAATGCCAAAGAAGGCATAAAAACATGGATTTGTCTCTCCTGCTGCGCACACACTTCGGAGAGCTTGCAAATGCCTAATAACCACAAGCAGCCCCTACTCCAATATAGGAGACACTGTTTTCATCAAGTTTGAAGCCTCAGTTTTGGCTGGACAGCCATTTCTTTATTTTTGGGGCCTGTGTGTTTTTCGACCTGGAAATGGCAAAAAAGGCGCGAAAACATTGATTTGTCTCTCCTGCCGCGCACACACTTCCGATAGCTTGCGAAGGCCTAAAAAACACAAGCTGCCCTTGAGTTATTGTGGGAGAGAATGTTTTCATCAAGTTTGAAGCCATAGTTTTGGCGCGGCAGCCGTTTCTTTCATTTTGGGGCCTATGTGTTTTTCGACCTTGAAATCGTAAAAAAGGCGCGAAAACATGGATTTGTCTCTCCTGCCGCGCACACACTTCCGATAGCTTGCGAAGGCCTAAAAAACACAAGCGGCCCTTGAGTTATTGTCTGAGAGACTGTTTTAATCAAGTTTGAAGCCTCAGTTTTGGCTGGACAGCCGTTTCTTTATTTTTGGGGCCTTTGTTTTCTTCGACCTGGAAATGGCAAAAAAGGCGCGAAAACATGGATTTGTCTCTCCTGCCGCGCACACACTTCTGATAGCGTGCAAAGGCCTAAAAAACACAAGCAGCCCGTGAGTTATTATGGGAGAGACTGTTTTCATCAAGTTTGAAGCCATAGTTTTGGCGCGGCAGCCGTTTCTTTCATTTTGGGGCCTATGTGTTTTTCGACCTTGAAATCGCAAAAAAGGCGCGAAAACATGGATTTGTCTCTCCTGCCGCGCACACACTTCGGAGAGCTTGCAAATGCCTAATAACCACAAGCAGCCCCTACTCCAATATGGGAGACACTGTTTTCATCAAGTTTGAAGCCTCAGTTTTGGCTGGACAGCCATTTCTTTATTTTTGGGGCCTGTGTGTTTTTCGACCTGGAAATGGCAAAAAAGGCGCGAAAACATTGATTTGTCTCTCCTGCCGCGCACACACTTCGGAGAGCTTGCAAAGGCCTAAAAAACACAAGCAGCCCGTGAGTTATTATGGGAGAGACTGTTTTCATCAAGTTTGAAGCCATAGTTTTGGCGCGGCAGCCGTTTCTTTCATTTTGGGGCCTATGTGTTTTTCGACCTTGAAATCGCAAAAAAGGCGCGAAAACATGGATTTGTCTCTCCTGCCGCGCACACACTTCGGAGAGCTTGCAAATGCCTAATAACCACAAGCAGCCCCTACTCCAATATGGGAGACACTGTTTTCATCAAGTTTGAAGCCTCAGTTTTGGCTGGACAGCCATTTCTTTATTTTTGGGGCCTGTGTGTTTTTCGACCTGGAAATGGCAAAAAAGGCGCGAAAACATTGATTTGTCTCTCCTGCCGCGCACACACTTCGGAGAGCTTGCAAAGGCCTAATAACCACAAGCAGCCCCTACTCCACTATGGGAGACACTGTTTTCATCAAGTTTGAAGCCTCAGTGTTGGCGCGGCAGCCTTTTCTTTCTCTTTCGGGATTGTGTTTTTCTCCACCTGAAAATGCCAAAGAAGGCATAAAAACATGGATTTGTCTCTCCTGCTGCGCACACACTTCGGAGAGCTTGCAAAGGCCTAATAACCACAAGCAGCCCCTACTCCACTATGGGAGACACTGTTTTCATCAAGTTTGAAGCCTCAGTGTTGGCGCGGCAGCCTTTTCTTTCTCTTTCGGGATTGTGTTTTTCTCCACCTGAAAATGCCAAAGAAGGCATAAAAACATGGATTTGTCTCTCCTGCTGCGCACACACTTCGGAGAGCTTGCAAATGCCTAATAACCACAAGCAGCCCCTACTCCAATATGGGAGACACTGTTTTCATCAAGTTTGAAGCCTCAGTGTTGGCGCGGCAGCCTTTTCTTTCTCTTTCGGGATTGTGTTTTTCTCCACCTGAAAATGCCAAAGAAGGCATAAAAACATGGATTTGTCTCTCCTGCTGCGCACACACTTCGGAGAGCTTGCAAAGGCCTAATAACCACAAGCAGCCCCTACTCCACTATGGGAGACACTGTTTTCATCAAGTTTGAAGCCTCAGTGTTGGCGCGGCAGCCTTTTCTTTCTCTTTCGGGATTGTGTTTTTCTCCACCTGAAAATGCCAAAGAAGGCATAAAAACATGGATTTGTCTCTCCTGCTGCGCACACACTTCGGAGAGCTTGCAAATGCCTAATAACCACAAGCAGCCCCTACTCCAATATGGGAGACACTGTTTTCATCAAGTTTGAAGCCTCAGTGTTGGCGCGGCAGCCTTTTCTTTCTCTTTCGGGATTGTGTTTTTCTCCACCTGAAAATGCCAAAGAAGGCATAAAAACATGGATTTGTCTCTCCTGCTGCGCACACACTTCGGAGAGCTTGCAAAGGCCTAATAACCACAAGCAGCCCCTACTCCACTATGGGAGACACTGTTTTCATCAAGTTTGAAGCCTCAGTGTTGGCGCGGCAGCCTTTTCTTTCTCTTTCGGGATTGTGTTTTTCTCCACCTGAAAATGCCAAAGAAGGCATAAAAACATGGATTTGTCTCTCCTGCTGCGCACACACTTCGGAGAGCTTGCAAATGCCTAATAACCACAAGCAGCCCCTACTCCATTATGGGAGACACTGTTTTCATCAAGTTTGAAGCCTCAGTGTTGGCGCGGCAGCCTTTTCTTTCTCTTTCGGGATTGTGTTTTTCTCCACCTGAAAATGCCAAAGAAGGCATAAAAACATGGATTTGTCTCTCCTGCTGCGCACACACTTCGGAGAGCTTGCAAATGCCTAATAACCACAAGCAGCCCCTACTCCAATATGGGAGACACTGTTTTCATCAAGTTTGAAGCCTCAGTTTTGGCTGGACAGCCATTTCTTTATTTTTGGGGCCTGTGTGTTTTTCGACCTGGAAATGGCAAAAAAGGCGCGAAAACATTGATTTGTCTCTCCTGCCGCGCACACACTTCGGAGAGCTTGCAAAGGCCTAATAACCACAAGCAGCCCCTACTCCACTATGGGAGACACTGTTTTCATCAAGTTTGAAGCCTCAGTGTTGGCGCGGCAGCCTTTTCTTTTTCTTTCGGGATTGTGTTTTTCTCCACCTGAAAATGCCAAAGAAGGCATAAAAACATGGATTTGTCTCTCCTGCTGCGCACACACTTCGGAGAGCTTGCAAATGCCTAATAACCACAAGCAGCCCCTACTCCAATATGGGAGACACTGTTTTCATCAAGTTTGAAGCCTCAGTTTTGGCTGGACAGCCATTTCTTTATTTTTGGGGCCTGTGTGTTTTTCGACCTGGAAATGGCAAAAAAGGCGCGAAAACATTGATTTGTCTCTCCTGCCGCGCACACACTTCCGATAGCTTGCGAAGGCCTAAAAAACACAAGCTGCCCTTGAGTTATTGTGGGAGAGAATGTTTTCATCAAGTTTGAAGCCATAGTTTTGGCGCGGCAGCCGTTTCTTTCATTTTGGGGCCTATGTGTTTTTCGACCTTGAAATCGTAAAAAAGGCGCGAAAACATGGATTTGTCTCTCCTGCCGCGCACACACTTCCGATAGCTTGCGAAGGCCTAAAAAACACAAGCGGCCCTTGAGTTATTGTCTGAGAGACTGTTTTAATCAAGTTTGAAGCCTCAGTTTTGGCTGGACAGCCGTTTCTTTATTTTTGGGGCCTTTGTTTTCTTCGACCTGGAAATGGCAAAAAAGGCGCGAAAACATGGATTTGTCTCTCCTGCCGCGCACACACTTCTGATAGCGTGCAAAGGCCTAAAAAACACAAGCAGCCCGTGAGTTATTATGGGAGAGACTGTTTTCATCAAGTTTGAAGCCATAGTTTTGGCGCGGCAGCCGTTTCTTTCATTTTGGGGCCTATGTGTTTTTCGACCTTGAAATCGCAAAAAAGGCGCGAAAACATGGATTTGTCTCTCCTGCCGCGCACACACTTCGGAGAGCTTGCAAATGCCTAATAACCACAAGCAGCCCCTACTCCAATATGGGAGACACTGTTTTCATCAAGTTTGAAGCCTCAGTTTTGGCTGGACAGCCATTTCTTTATTTTTGGGGCCTGTGTGTTTTTCGACCTGGAAATGGCAAAAAAGGCGCGAAAACATTGATTTGTCTCTCCTGCCGCGCACACACTTCGGAGAGCTTGCAAAGGCCTAAAAAACACAAGCAGCCCGTGAGTTATTATGGGAGAGACTGTTTTCATCAAGTTTGAAGCCATAGTTTTGGCGCGGCAGCCGTTTCTTTCATTTTGGGGCCTATGTGTTTTTCGACCTTGAAATCGCAAAAAAGGCGCGAAAACATGGATTTGTCTCTCCTGCCGCGCACACACTTCGGAGAGCTTGCAAATGCCTAATAACCACAAGCAGCCCCTACTCCAATATGGGAGACACTGTTTTCATCAAGTTTGAAGCCTCAGTTTTGGCTGGACAGCCATTTCTTTATTTTTGGGGCCTGTGTGTTTTTCGACCTGGAAATGGCAAAAAAGGCGCGAAAACATTGATTTGTCTCTCCTGCCGCGCACACACTTCGGAGAGCTTGCAAAGGCCTAATAACCACAAGCAGCCCCTACTCCACTATGGGAGACACTGTTTTCATCAAGTTTGAAGCCTCAGTGTTGGCGCGGCAGCCTTTTCTTTCTCTTTCGGGATTGTGTTTTTCTCCACCTGAAAATGCCAAAGAAGGCATAAAAACATGGATTTGTCTCTCCTGCTGCGCACACACTTCGGAGAGCTTGCAAATGCCTAATAACCACAAGCAGCCCCTACTCCAATATGGGAGACACTGTTTTCATCAAGTTTGAAGCCTCAGTGTTGGCGCGGCAGCCTTTTCTTTCTCTTTCGGGATTGTGTTTTTCTCCACCTGAAAATGCCAAAGAAGGCATAAAAACATGGATTTGTCTCTCCTGCTGCGCACACACTTCGGAGAGCTTGCAAATGCCTAATAACCACAAGCAGCCCCTACTCCAATATGGGAGACACTGTTTTCATCAAGTTTGAAGCCTCAGTTTTGGCTGGACAGCCATTTCTTTATTTTTGGGGCCTGTGTGTTTTTCGACCTGGAAATGGCAAAAAAGGCGCGAAAACATTGATTTGTCTCTCCTGCCGCGCACACACTTCGGAGAGCTTGCAAAGGCCTAATAACCACAAGCAGCCCCTACTCCACTATGGGAGACACTGTTTTCATCAAGTTTGAAGCCTCAGTGTTGGCGCGGCAGCCTTTTCTTTTTCTTTCGGGATTGTGTTTTTCTCCACCTGAAAATGCCAAAGAAGGCATAAAAACATGGATTTGTCTCTCCTGCTGCGCACACACTTCGGAGAGCTTGCAAATGCCTAATAACCACAAGCAGCCCCTACTCCAATATAGGAGACACTGTTTTCATCAAGTTTGAAGCCTCAGTTTTGGCTGGACAGCCATTTCTTTATTTTTGGGGCCTGTGTGTTTTTCGACCTGGAAATGGCAAAAAAGGCGCGAAAACATTGATTTGTCTCTCCTGCCGCGCACACACTTCCGATAGCTTGCGAAGGCCTAAAAAACACAAGCTGCCCTTGAGTTATTGTGGGAGAGAATGTTTTCATCAAGTTTGAAGCCATAGTTTTGGCGCGGCAGCCGTTTCTTTCATTTTGGGGCCTTTGTGTTTTTCGACCTTGAAATCGTAAAAAAGGCGCGAAAACATGGATTTGTCTCTCCTGCCGCGCACACACTTCCGATAGCTTGCGAAGGCCTAAAAAACACAAGCGGCCCTTGAGTTATTGTCTGAGAGACTGTTTTAATCAAGTTTGAAGCCTCAGTTTTGGCTGGACAGCCGTTTCTTTATTTTTGGGGCCTTTGTTTTCTTCGACCTGGAAATGGCAAAAAAGGCGCGAAAACATGGATTTGTCTCTCCTGCCGCGCACACACTTCTGATAGCGTGCAAAGGCCTAAAAAACACAAGCAGCCCGTGAGTTATTATGGGAGAGACTGTTTTCATCAAGTTTGAAGCCATAGTTTTGGCGCGGCAGCCGTTTCTTTCATTTTGGGGCCTATGTGTTTTTCGACCTTGAAATCGCAAAAAAGGCGCGAAAACATGGATTTGTCTCTCCTGCCGCGCACACACTTCGGAGAGCTTGCAAATGCCTAATAACCACAAGCAGCCCCTACTCCAATATGGGAGACACTGTTTTCATCAAGTTTGAAGCCTCAGTTTTGGCTGGACAGCCATTTCTTTATTTTTGGGGCCTGTGTGTTTTTCGACCTGGAAATGGCAAAAAAGGCGCGAAAACATTGATTTGTCTCTCCTGCCGCGCACACACTTCGGAGAGCTTGCAAAGGCCTAAAAAACACAAGCAGCCCGTGAGTTATTATGGGAGAGACTGTTTTCATCAAGTTTGAAGCCATAGTTTTGGCGCGGCAGCCGTTTCTTTCATTTTGGGGCCTATGTGTTTTTCGACCTTGAAATCGCAAAAAAGGCGCGAAAACATGGATTTGTCTCTCCTGCCGCGCACACACTTCGGAGAGCTTGCAAATGCCTAATAACCACAAGCAGCCCCTACTCCAATATGGGAGACACTGTTTTCATCAAGTTTGAAGCCTCAGTTTTGGCTGGACAGCCATTTCTTTATTTTTGGGGCCTGTGTGTTTTTCGACCTGGAAATGGCAAAAAAGGCGCGAAAACATTGATTTGTCTCTCCTGCCGCGCACACACTTCGGAGAGCTTGCAAAGGCCTAAAAAACACAAGCAGCCCGTGAGTTATTATGGGAGAGACTGTTTTCATCAAGTTTGAAGCCATAGTTTTGGCGCGGCAGCCGTTTCTTTCATTTTGGGGCCTATGTGTTTTTCGACCTTGAAATCGCAAAAAAGGCGCGAAAACATGGATTTGTCTCTCCTGCCGCGCACACACTTCGGAGAGCTTGCAAATGCCTAATAACCACAAGCAGCCCCTACTCCAATATGGGAGACACTGTTTTCATCAAGTTTGAAGCCTCAGTTTTGGCTGGACAGCCATTTCTTTATTTTTGGGGCCTGTGTGTTTTTCGACCTGGAAATGGCAAAAAAGGCGCGAAAACATTGATTTGTCTCTCCTGCCGCGCACACACTTCGGAGAGCTTGCAAAGGCCTAATAACCACAAGCAGCCCCTACTCCACTATGGGAGACACTGTTTTCATCAAGTTTGAAGCCTCAGTGTTGGCGCGGCAGCCTTTTCTTTTTCTTTCGGGATTGTGTTTTTCTCCACCTGAAAATGCCAAAGAAGGCATAAAAACATGGATTTGTCTCTCCTGCTGCGCACACACTTCGGAGAGCTTGCAAATGCCTAATAACCACAAGCAGCCCCTACTCCAATATAGGAGACACTGTTTTCATCAAGTTTGAAGCCTCAGTTTTGGCTGGACAGCCATTTCTTTATTTTTGGGGCCTGTGTGTTTTTCGACCTGGAAATGGCAAAAAAGGCGCGAAAACATTGATTTGTCTCTCCTGCCGCGCACACACTTCCGATAGCTTGCGAAGGCCTAAAAAACACAAGCTGCCCTTGAGTTATTGTGGGAGAGAATGTTTTCATCAAGTTTGAAGCCATAGTTTTGGCGCGGCAGCCGTTTCTTTCATTTTGGGGCCTATGTGTTTTTCGACCTTGAAATCGTAAAAAAGGCGCGAAAACATGGATTTGTCTCTCCTGCCGCGCACACACTTCCGATAGCTTGCGAAGGCCTAAAAAACACAAGCGGCCCTTGAGTTATTGTCTGAGAGACTGTTTTAATCAAGTTTGAAGCCTCAGTTTTGGCTGGACAGCCGTTTCTTTATTTTTGGGGCCTTTGTTTTCTTCGACCTGGAAATGGCAAAAAAGGCACGAAAACATGGATTTGTCTCTCCTGCCGCGCACACACTTCTGATAGCGTGCAAAGGCCTAAAAAACACAAGCAGCCCGTGAGTTATTATGGGAGAGACTGTTTTCATCAAGTTTGAAGCCATAGTTTTGGCGCGGCAGCCGTTTCTTTCATTTTGGGGCCTATGTGTTTTTCGACCTTGAAATCGCAAAAAAGGCGCGAAAACATGGATTTGTCTCTCCTGCCGCGCACACACTTCGGAGAGCTTGCAAATGCCTAATAACCACAAGCAGCCCCTACTCCAATATGGGAGACACTGTTTTCATCAAGTTTGAAGCCTCAGTTTTGGCTGGACAGCCATTTCTTTATTTTTGGGGCCTGTGTGTTTTTCGACCTGGAAATGGCAAAAAAGGCGCGAAAACATTGATTTGTCTCTCCTGCCGCGCACACACTTCGGAGAGCTTGCAAAGGCCTAAAAAACACAAGCAGCCCGTGAGTTATTATGGGAGAGACTGTTTTCATCAAGTTTGAAGCCATAGTTTTGGCGCGGCAGCCGTTTCTTTCATTTTGGGGCCTATGTGTTTTTCGACCTTGAAATCGCAAAAAAGGCGCGAAAACATGGATTTGTCTCTCCTGCCGCGCACACACTTCGGAGAGCTTGCAAATGCCTAATAACCACAAGCAGCCCCTACTCCAATATGGGAGACACTGTTTTCATCAAGTTTGAAGCCTCAGTTTTGGCTGGACAGCCATTTCTTTATTTTTGGGGCCTGTGTGTTTTTCGACCTGGAAATGGCAAAAAAGGCGCGAAAACATTGATTTGTCTCTCCTGCCGCGCACACACTTCCGATAGCTTGCGAAGGCCTAAAAAACACAAGCTGCCCTTGAGTTATTGTGGGAGAGAATGTTTTCATCAAGTTTGAAGCCATAGTTTTGGCGCGGCAGCCGTTTCTTTCATTTTGGGGCCTATGTGTTTTTCGACCTTGAAATCGTAAAAAAGGCGCGAAAACATGGATTTGTCTCTCCTGCCGCGCACACACTTCCGATAGCTTGCGAAGGCCTAAAAAACACAAGCGGCCCTTGAGTTATTGTCTGAGAGACTGTTTTAATCAAGTTTGAAGCCTCAGTTTTGGCTGGACAGCCGTTTCTTTATTTTTGGGGCCTTTGTTTTCTTCGACCTGGAAATGGCAAAAAAGGCACGAAAACATGGATTTGTCTCTCCTGCCGCGCACACACTTCTGATAGCGTGCAAAGGCCTAAAAAACACAAGCAGCCCGTGAGTTATTATGGGAGAGACTGTTTTCATCAAGTTTGAAGCCATAGTTTTGGCGCGGCAGCCGTTTCTTTCATTTTGGGGCCTATGTGTTTTTCGACCTTGAAATCGCAAAAAAGGCGCGAAAACATGGATTTGTCTCTCCTGCCGCGCACACACTTCGGAGAGCTTGCAAATGCCTAATAACCACAAGCAGCCCCTACTCCAATATGGGAGACACTGTTTTCATCAAGTTTGAAGCCTCAGTTTTGGCTGGACAGCCATTTCTTTATTTTTGGGGCCTGTGTGTTTTTCGACCTGGAAATGGCAAAAAAGGCGCGAAAACATTGATTTGTCTCTCCTGCCGCGCACACACTTCGGAGAGCTTGCAAAGGCCTAAAAAACACAAGCAGCCCGTGAGTTATTATGGGAGAGACTGTTTTCATCAAGTTTGAAGCCATAGTTTTGGCGCGGCAGCCGTTTCTTTCATTTTGGGGCCTATGTGTTTTTCGACCTTGAAATCGCAAAAAAGGCGCGAAAACATGGATTTGTCTCTCCTGCCGCGCACACACTTCGGAGAGCTTGCAAATGCCTAATAACCACAAGCAGCCCCTACTCCAATATGGGAGACACTGTTTTCATCAAGTTTGAAGCCTCAGTTTTGGCTGGACAGCCATTTCTTTATTTTTGGGGCCTGTGTGTTTTTCGACCTGGAAATGGCAAAAAAGGCGCGAAAACATTGATTTGTCTCTCCTGCCGCGCACACACTTCGGAGAGCTTGCAAAGGCCTAATAACCACAAGCAGCCCCTACTCCACTATGGGAGACACTGTTTTCATCAAGTTTGAAGCCTCAGTGTTGGCGCGGCAGCCTTTTCTTTCTCTTTCGGGATTGTGTTTTTCTCCACCTGAAAATGCCAAAGAAGGCATAAAAACATGGATTTGTCTCTCCTGCTGCGCACACACTTCGGAGAGCTTGCAAAGGCCTAATAACCACAAGCAGCCCCTACTCCACTATGGGAGACACTGTTTTCATCAAGTTTGAAGCCTCAGTGTTGGCGCGGCAGCCTTTTCTTTCTCTTTCGGGATTGTGTTTTTCTCCACCTGAAAATGCCAAAGAAGGCATAAAAACATGGATTTGTCTCTCCTGCTGCGCACACACTTCGGAGAGCTTGCAAATGCCTAATAACCACAAGCAGCCCCTACTCCAATATGGGAGACACTGTTTTCATCAAGTTTGAAGCCTCAGTGTTGGCGCGGCAGCCTTTTCTTTCTCTTTCGGGATTGTGTTTTTCTCCACCTGAAAATGCCAAAGAAGGCATAAAAACATGGATTTGTCTCTCCTGCTGCGCACACACTTCGGAGAGCTTGCAAAGGCCTAATAACCACAAGCAGCCCCTACTCCACTATGGGAGACACTGTTTTCATCAAGTTTGAAGCCTCAGTGTTGGCGCGGCAGCCTTTTCTTTCTCTTTCCGGATTGTGTTTTTCTCCACCTGAAAATGCCAAAGAAGGCATAAAAACATGGATTTGTCTCTCCTGCTGCGCACACACTTCGGAGAGCTTGCAAATGCCTAATAACCACAAGCAGCCCCTACTCCATTATGGGAGACACTGTTTTCATCAAGTTTGAAGCCTCAGTGTTGGCGCGGCAGCCTTTTCTTTCTCTTTCGGGATTGTGTTTTTCTCCACCTGAAAATGCCAAAGAAGGCATAAAAACATGGATTTGTCTCTCCTGCTGCGCACACACTTCGGAGAGCTTGCAAATGCCTAATAACCACAAGCAGCCCCTACTCCAATATGGGAGACACTGTTTTCATCAAGTTTGAAGCCTCAGTTTTGGCTGGACAGCCATTTCTTTATTTTTGGGGCCTGTGTGTTTTTCGACCTGGAAATGGCAAAAAAGGCGCGAAAACATTGATTTGTCTCTCCTGCCGCGCACACACTTCGGAGAGCTTGCAAAGGCCTAATAACCACAAGCAGCCCCTACTCCACTATGGGAGACACTGTTTTCATCAAGTTTGAAGCCTCAGTGTTGGCGCGGCAGCCTTTTCTTTTTCTTTCGGGATTGTGTTTTTCTCCACCTGAAAATGCCAAAGAAGGCATAAAAACATGGATTTGTCTCTCCTGCTGCGCACACACTTCGGAGAGCTTGCAAATGCCTAATAACCACAAGCAGCCCCTACTCCAATATAGGAGACACTGTTTTCATCAAGTTTGAAGCCTCAGTTTTGGCTGGACAGCCATTTCTTTATTTTTGGGGCCTGTGTGTTTTTCGACCTGGAAATGGCAAAAAAGGCGCGAAAACATTGATTTGTCTCTCCTGCCGCGCACACACTTCCGATAGCTTGCGAAGGCCTAAAAAACACAAGCTGCCCTTGAGTTATTGTGGGAGAGAATGTTTTCATCAAGTTTGAAGCCATAGTTTTGGCGCGGCAGCCGTTTCTTTCATTTTGGGGCCTATGTGTTTTTCGACCTTGAAATCGTAAAAAAGGCGCGAAAACATGGATTTGTCTCTCCTGCCGCGCACACACTTCCGATAGCTTGCGAAGGCCTAAAAAACACAAGTGGCCCTTGAGTTATTGTCTGAGAGACTGTTTTAATCAAGTTTGAAGCCTCAGTTTTGGCTGGACAGCCGTTTCTTTATTTTTGGGGCCTTTGTTTTCTTCGACCTGGAAATGGCAAAAAAGGCGCGAAAACATGGATTTGTCTCTCCTGCCGCGCACACACTTCTGATAGCGTGCAAAGGCCTAAAAAACACAAGCAGCCCGTGAGTTATTATGGGAGAGACTGTTTTCATCAAGTTTGAAGCCATAGTTTTGGCGCGGCAGCCGTTTCTTTCATTTTGGGGCCTATGTGTTTTTCGACCTTGAAATCGCAAAAAAGGCGCGAAAACATGGATTTGTCTCTCCTGCCGCGCACACACTTCGGAGAGCTTGCAAATGCCTAATAACCACAAGCAGCCCCTACTCCAATATGGGAGACACTGTTTTCATCAAGTTTGAAGCCTCAGTTTTGGCTGGACAGCCATTTCTTTATTTTTGGGGCCTGTGTGTTTTTCGACCTGGAAATGGCAAAAAAGGCGCGAAAACATTGATTTGTCTCTCCTGCCGCGCACACACTTCGGAGAGCTTGCAAAGGCCTAAAAAACACAAGCAGCCCGTGAGTTATTATGGGAGAGACTGTTTTCATCAAGTTTGAAGCCATAGTTTTGGCGCGGCAGCCGTTTCTTTCATTTTGGGGCCTATGTGTTTTTCGACCTTGAAATCGCAAAAAAGGCGCGAAAACATGGATTTGTCTCTCCTGCCGCGCACACACTTCGGAGAGCTTGCAAATGCCTAATAACCACAAGCAGCCCCTACTCCAATATGGGAGACACTGTTTTCATCAAGTTTGAAGCCTCAGTTTTGGCTGGACAGCCATTTCTTTATTTTTGGGGCCTGTGTGTTTTTCGACCTGGAAATGGCAAAAAAGGCGCGAAAACATTGATTTGTCTCTCCTGCCGCGCACACACTTCGGAGAGCTTGCAAAGGCCTAATAACCACAAGCAGCCCCTACTCCACTATGGGAGACACTGTTTTCATCAAGTTTGAAGCCTCAGTGTTGGCGCGGCAGCCTTTTCTTTCTCTTTCGGGATTGTGTTTTTCTCCACCTGAAAATGCCAAAGAAGGCATAAAAACATGGATTTGTCTCTCCTGCTGCGCACACACTTCGGAGAGCTTGCAAATGCCTAATAACCACAAGCAGCCCCTACTCCAATATGGGAGACACTGTTTTCATCAAGTTTGAAGCCTCAGTGTTGGCGCGGCAGCCTTTTCTTTCTCTTTCGGGATTGTGTTTTTCTCCACCTGAAAATGCCAAAGAAGGCATAAAAACATGGATTTGTCTCTCCTGCTGCGCACACACTTCGGAGAGCTTGCAAAGGCCTAATAACCACAAGCAGCCCCTACTCCACTATGGGAGACACTGTTTTCATCAAGTTTGAAGCCTCAGTGTTGGCGCGGCAGCCTTTTCTTTCTCTTTCGGGATTGTGTTTTTCTCCACCTGAAAATGCCAAAGAAGGCATAAAAACATGGATTTGTCTCTCCTGCTGCGCACACACTTCGGAGAGCTTGCAAATGCCTAATAACCACAAGCAGCCCCTACTCCAATATGGGAGACACTGTTTTCATCAAGTTTGAAGCCTCAGTGTTGGCGCGGCAGCCTTTTCTTTCTCTTTCGGGATTGTGTTTTTCTCCACCTGAAAATGCCAAAGAAGGCATAAAAACATGGATTTGTCTCTCCTGCTGCGCACACACTTCGGAGAGCTTGCAAAGGCCTAATAACCACAAGCAGCCCCTACTCCACTATGGGAGACACTGTTTTCATCAAGTTTGAAGCCTCAGTGTTGGCGCGGCAGCCTTTTCTTTCTCTTTCGGGATTGTGTTTTTCTCCACATGAAAATGCCAAAGAAGGCATAAAAACATGGATTTGTCTCTCCTGCTGCGCACACACTTCGGAGAGCTTGCAAATGCCTAATAACCACAAGCAGCCCCTACTCCATTATGGGAGACACTGTTTTCATCAAGTTTGAAGCCTCAGTGTTGGCGCGGCAGCCTTTTCTTTCTCTTTCGGGATTGTGTTTTTCTCCACCTGAAAATGCCAAAGAAGGCATAAAAACATGGATTTGTCTCTCCTGCTGCGCACACACTTCGGAGAGCTTGCAAATGCCTAATAACCACAAGCAGCCCCTACTCCAATATGGGAGACACTGTTTTCATCAAGTTTGAAGCCTCAGTTTTGGCTGGACAGCCATTTCTTTATTTTTGGGGCCTGTGTGTTTTTCGACCTGGAAATGGCAAAAAAGGCGCGAAAACATTGATTTGTCTCTCCTGCCGCGCACACACTTCCGATAGCTTGCGAAGGCCTAAAAAACACAAGCTGCCCTTGAGTTATTGTGGGAGAGAATGTTTTCATCAAGTTTGAAGCCATAGTTTTGGCGCGGCAGCCGTTTCTTTCATTTTGGGGCCTATGTGTTTTTCGACCTTGAAATCGTAAAAAAGGCGCGAAAACATGGATTTGTCTCTCCTGCCGCGCACACACTTCCGATAGCTTGCGAAGGCCTAAAAAACACAAGCGGCCCTTGAGTTATTGTCTGAGAGACTGTTTTAATCAAGTTTGAAGCCTCAGTTTTGGCTGGACAGCCGTTTCTTTATTTTTGGGGCCTTTGTTTTCTTCGACCTGGAAATGGCAAAAAAGGCGCGAAAACATGGATTTGTCTCTCCTGCCGCGCACACACTTCTGATAGCGTGCAAAGGCCTAAAAAACACAAGCAGCCCGTGAGTTATTATGGGAGAGACTGTTTTCATCAAGTTTGAAGCCATAGTTTTGGCGCGGCAGCCGTTTCTTTCATTTTGGGGCCTATGTGTTTTTCGACCTTGAAATCGCAAAAAAGGCGCGAAAACATGGATTTGTCTCTCCTGCCGCGCACACACTTCGGAGAGCTTGCAAATGCCTAATAACCACAAGCAGCCCCTACTCCAATATGGGAGACACTGTTTTCATCAAGTTTGAAGCCTCAGTTTTGGCTGGACAGCCATTTCTTTATTTTTGGGGCCTGTGTGTTTTTCGACCTGGAAATGGCAAAAAAGGCGCGAAAACATTGATTTGTCTCTCCTGCCGCGCACACACTTCGGAGAGCTTGCAAAGGCCTAAAAAACACAAGCAGCCCGTGAGTTATTATGGGAGAGACTGTTTTCATCAAGTTTGAAGCCATAGTTTTGGCGCGGCAGCCGTTTCTTTCATTTTGGGGCCTATGTGTTTTTCGACCTTGAAATCGCAAAAAAGGCGCGAAAACATGGATTTGTCTCTCCTGCCGCGCACACACTTCGGAGAGCTTGCAAATGCCTAATAACCACAAGCAGCCCCTACTCCAATATGGGAGACACTGTTTTCATCAAGTTTGAAGCCTCAGTTTTGGCTGGACAGCCATTTCTTTATTTTTGGGGCCTGTGTGTTTTTCGACCTGGAAATGGCAAAAAAGGCGCGAAAACATTGATTTGTCTCTCCTGCCGCGCACACACTTCGGAGAGCTTGCAAAGGCCTAAAAAACACAAGCAGCCCGTGAGTTATTATGGGAGAGACTGTTTTCATCAAGTTTGAAGCCATAGTTTTGGCGCGGCAGCCGTTTCTTTCATTTTGGGGCCTATGTGTTTTTCGACCTTGAAATCGCAAAAAAGGCGCGAAAACATGGATTTGTCTCTCCTGCCGCGCACACACTTCGGAGAGCTTGCAAATGCCTAATAACCACAAGCAGCCCCTACTCCAATATGGGAGACACTGTTTTCATCAAGTTTGAAGCCTCAGTTTTGGCTGGACAGCCATTTCTTTATTTTTGGGGCCTGTGTGTTTTTCGACCTGGAAATGGCAAAAAAGGCGCGAAAACATTGATTTGTCTCTCCTGCCGCGCACACACTTCGGAGAGCTTGCAAAGGCCTAATAACCACAAGCAGCCCCTACTCCACTATGGGAGACACTGTTTTCATCAAGTTTGAAGCCTCAGTGTTGGCGCGGCAGCCTTTTCTTTCTCTTTCGGGATTGTGTTTTTCTCCACCTGAAAATGCCAAAGAAGGCATAAAAACATGGATTTGTCTCTCCTGCTGCGCACACACTTCGGAGAGCTTGCAAATGCCTAATAACCACAAGCAGCCCCTACTCCAATATGGGAGACACTGTTTTCATCAAGTTTGAAGCCTCAGTGTTGGCGCGGCAGCCTTTTCTTTCTCTTTCGGGATTGTGTTTTTCTCCACCTGAAAATGCCAAAGAAGGCATAAAAACATGGATTTGTCTCTCCTGCTGCGCACACACTTCGGAGAGCTTGCAAAGGCCTAATAACCACAAGCAGCCCCTACTCCACTATGGGAGACACTGTTTTCATCAAGTTTGAAGCCTCAGTGTTGGCGCGGCAGCCTTTTCTTTCTCTTTCGGGATTGTGTTTTTCTCCACCTGAAAATGCCAAAGAAGGCATAAAAACATGGATTTGTCTCTCCTGCTGCGCACACACTTCGGAGAGCTTGCAAATGCCTAATAACCACAAGCAGCCCCTACTCCAATATGGGAGACACTGTTTTCATCAAGTTTGAAGCCTCAGTGTTGGCGCGGCAGCCTTTTCTTTCTCTTTCGGGATTGTGTTTTTCTCCACCTGAAAATGCCAAAGAAGGCATAAAAACATGGATTTGTCTCTCCTGCTGCGCACACACTTCGGAGAGCTTGCAAAGGCCTAATAACCACAAGCAGCCCCTACTCCACTATGGGAGACACTGTTTTCATCAAGTTTGAAGCCTCAGTGTTGGCGCGGCAGCCTTTTCTTTCTCTTTCGGGATTGTGTTTTTCTCCACATGAAAATGCCAAAGAAGGCATAAAAACATGGATTTGTCTCTCCTGCTGCGCACACACTTCGGAGAGCTTGCAAATGCCTAATAACCACAAGCAGCCCCTACTCCATTATGGGAGACACTGTTTTCATCAAGTTTGAAGCCTCAGTGTTGGCGCGGCAGCCTTTTCTTTCTCTTTCGGGATTGTGTTTTTCTCCACCTGAAAATGCCAAAGAAGGCATAAAAACATGGATTTGTCTCTCCTGCTGCGCACACACTTCGGAGAGCTTGCAAATGCCTAATAACCACAAGCAGCCCCTACTCCAATATGGGAGACACTGTTTTCATCAAGTTTGAAGCCTCAGTTTTGGCTGGACAGCCATTTCTTTATTTTTGGGGCCTGTGTGTTTTTCGACCTGGAAATGGCAAAAAAGGCGCGAAAACATTGATTTGTCTCTCCTGCCGCGCACACACTTCGGAGAGCTTGCAAAGGCCTAATAACCACAAGCAGCCCCTACTCCACTATGGGAGACACTGTTTTCATCAAGTTTGAAGCCTCAGTGTTGGCGCGGCAGCCTTTTCTTTTTCTTTCGGGATTGTGTTTTTCTCCACCTGAAAATGCCAAAGAAGGCATAAAAACATGGATTTGTCTCTCCTGCTGCGCACACACTTCGGAGAGCTTGCAAATGCCTAATAACCACAAGCAGCCCCTACTCCAATATAGGAGACACTGTTTTCATCAAGTTTGAAGCCTCAGTTTTGGCTGGACAGCCATTTCTTTATTTTTGGGGCCTGTGTGTTTTTCGACCTGGAAATGGCAAAAAAGGCGCGAAAACATTGATTTGTCTCTCCTGCCGCGCACACACTTCCGATAGCTTGCGAAGGCCTAAAAAACACAAGCTGCCCTTGAGTTATTGTGGGAGAGAATGTTTTCATCAAGTTTGAAGCCATAGTTTTGGCGCGGCAGCCGTTTCTTTCATTTTGGGGCCTATGTGTTTTTCGACCTTGAAATCGTAAAAAAGGCGCGAAAACATGGATTTGTCTCTCCTGCCGCGCACACACTTCCGATAGCTTGCGAAGGCCTAAAAAACACAAGCGGCCCTTGAGTTATTGTCTGAGAGACTGTTTTAATCAAGTTTGAAGCCTCAGTTTTGGCTGGACAGCCGTTTCTTTATTTTTGGGGCCTTTGTTTTCTTCGACCTGGAAATGGCAAAAAAGGCGCGAAAACATGGATTTGTCTCTCCTGCCGCGCACACACTTCTGATAGCGTGCAAAGGCCTAAAAAACACAAGCAGCCCGTGAGTTATTATGGGAGAGACTGTTTTCATCAAGTTTGAAGCCATAGTTTTGGCGCGGCAGCCGTTTCTTTCATTTTGGGGCCTATGTGTTTTTCGACCTTGAAATCGCAAAAAAGGCGCGAAAACATGGATTTGTCTCTCCTGCCGCGCACACACTTCGGAGAGCTTGCAAATGCCTAATAACCACAAGCAGCCCCTACTCCAATATGGGAGACACTGTTTTCATCAAGTTTGAAGCCTCAGTTTTGGCTGGACAGCCATTTCTTTATTTTTGGGGCCTGTGTGTTTTTCGACCTGGAAATGGCAAAAAAGGCGCGAAAACATTGATTTGTCTCTCCTGCCGCGCACACACTTCGGAGAGCTTGCAAAGGCCTAAAAAACACAAGCAGCCCGTGAGTTATTATGGGAGAGACTGTTTTCATCAAGTTTGAAGCCATAGTTTTGGCGCGGCAGCCGTTTCTTTCATTTTGGGGCCTATGTGTTTTTCGACCTTGAAATCGCAAAAAAGGCGCGAAAACATGGATTTGTCTCTCCTGCCGCGCACACACTTCGGAGAGCTTGCAAATGCCTAATAACCACAAGCAGCCCCTACTCCAATATGGGAGACACTGTTTTCATCAAGTTTGAAGCCTCAGTTTTGGCTGGACAGCCATTTCTTTATTTTTGGGGCCTGTGTGTTTTTCGACCTGGAAATGGCAAAAAAGGCGCGAAAACATTGATTTGTCTCTCCTGCCGCGCACACACTTCGGAGAGCTTGCAAAGGCCTAATAACCACAAGCAGCCCCTACTCCACTATGGGAGACACTGTTTTCATCAAGTTTGAAGCCTCAGTGTTGGCGCGGCAGCCTTTTCTTTCTCTTTCGGGATTGTGTTTTTCTCCACCTGAAAATGCCAAAGAAGGCATAAAAACATGGATTTGTCTCTCCTGCTGCGCACACACTTCGGAGAGCTTGCAAATGCCTAATAACCACAAGCAGCCCCTACTCCAATATAGGAGACACTGTTTTCATCAAGTTTGAAGCCTCAGTTTTGGCTGGACAGCCATTTCTTTATTTTTGGGGCCTGTGTGTTTTTCGACCTGGAAATGGCAAAAAAGGCGCGAAAACATTGATTTGTCTCTCCTGCCGCGCACACACTTCCGATAGCTTGCGAAGGCCTAAAAAACACAAGCGGGCCGTGAGTTATTGTGGGAGAGACTGTTTTCATCAAGTTTGAAGCCTCAGTTTTGGCTGGACAGCCGTTTCTTTATTTTTGGGGCCTTTGTGTTTTTCGACCTGGAAATGGCAAAAAAGGCGCGAAAACATGGATTTGTCTCTCCTGCCGCGCACACACTTCCGATAGCTTGCGAAGGCCTAAAAAACACAAGCAGCCCTTGAGTTATTGTGGGAGAGAATGTTTTCATCAAGTTTGAAGCCATAGTTTTGGCGCGGCAGCCGTTTCTTTCATTTTGGGGCCTATGTGTTTTTCGACCTTGAAATCGTAAAAAAGGCGCGAAAACATGGATTTGTCTCTCCTGCCGCGCACACACTTCCGATAGCTTGCGAAGGCCTAAAAAACACAAGCGGCCCTTGAGTTATTGTCTGAGAGACTGTTTTAATCAAGTTTGAAGCCTCAGTTTTGGCTGGACAGCCGTTTCTTTATTTTTGGGGCCTTTGTTTTCTTCGACCTGGAAATGGCAAAAAAGGCGCGAAAACATGGATTTGTCTCTCCTGCCGCGCACACACTTCCGATAGCGTGCAAAGGCCTAAAAAACACAAGCAGCCCGTGAGTTATTATGGGAGAGACTGTTTTCATCAAGTTTGAAGCCATAGTTTTGGCGCGGCAGCCGTTTCTTTCATTTTGGGGCCTATGTGTTTTTCGACCTTGAAATCGCAAAAAAGGCGCGAAAACATGGATTTGTCTCTCCTGCCGCGCACACACTTCCGATAGCGTGCAAAGGCCTAAAAAACACAAGCAGCCCGTGAGTTATTATGGGAGAGACAGTTTTCATCAAGTTTGAAGCCATAGTTTTGGCGCGGCAGCCGTTTCTTTCATTTTGGGGCCTATGTGTTTTTCGACCTTGAAATCGCAAAAAAGGCGCGAAAACATGGATTTGTCTCTCCTGCCGCGCACACACTTCCGATATCTTGCGAAGGCCTAAAAAACACAAGCAGCCCGTGAGTTATTATGGGAGAGACTGTTTTCATCAAGTTTGAAGCCATAGTTTTGGCGCGCCAGCCGTTTCTTTCATTTTGGGGCCTATGTGTTTTTCGACCTTGAAATCGCAAAAAAGTCGCGAAAACATTGATTTGTCTCTCCTGCCGCGCACACACTTCCGATATCTTGCGAAGGCCTAAAAAACACAAGCAGCCCTTGAGTTATTGTGGGAGAGACAGTTTTCATCAAGTTTGAAGCCATAGTTTTGGCGCGGCAGCCGTTTCTTTCATTTTGGGGCCTTTGTGTTTTTCGACCTGGAAATGGCAAAAAAGGTGCGAAAACATGGATTTGTCTCTACTGCCGCGCACACATTTCCGATAGCTTGCGAAGGCCTAAAAAACACAAGCGGCCCTTGAGTTATTGTCTGAGAGACTGTTTTCATCAAGTTTGAAGCCTCAGTTTTAGCTGGACAGCCGTTTCTTTATTTTTGGGGCCTTTGTGTTTTTTGACCTGGAAATGGCAAAAAAGGCGTGAAAACATGGATTTGTCTCTCCTGCCGCGCACACACTTCCGATAGCGTGCAAAGGCCTAAAAAACACAAGCAGCCCGTGAGTTATTATGGGAGAGACTGTTTTCATCAAGTTTGAAGCCTCAGTGTTGGCGCGGCAGCCTTTTCTTTCTCTTTCGGGATTGTGTTTTTCTCCACCTGAAAATGCCAAAGAAGGCATAAAAACATGGATTTGTCTCTCCTGCTGCGCACACACTTCGGAGAGCTTGAAAACAGTGTCTCCCATAATGGAGTAGGGGCTGCTTGTGGTTATTAGGCCTAATAACCACAAGCAGCCCCTACTCCATTATGGGAGACACTGTTTTCATCAAGTTTGAAGCCTCAGTGTTGGCGCGGCAGCCATTTCTTTCTCTTTCGGGATTGTGTTTTTCTCCACCTGAAAATGCCAAAGAAGGCATAAAAACATGGATTTGTCTCTCCTGCTGCGCACACACTTCGGAGAGCTTGCAAATGCCTAATAACCACAAGCAGCCCCTACTCCATTATGGGAGACACTGTTTTCATCAAGTTTGAAGCCTCAGTGTTGGCGCGGCAGCCATTTCTTTCTCTTTCGGGATTGTGTTTTTCTCCACCTGAAAATGCCAAAGAAGGCATAAAAACATGGATTTGTCTCTCCTGCTGCGCACACACTTCGGAGAGCTTGCAAAGGCCTAATAACCACAAGCAGCCCCTACTCCACTATGGGAGACACTGTTTTCATCAAGTTTGAAGCCTCAGTGTTGGCGCGGCAGCCTTTTCTTTCTCTTTCGGGATTGTGTTTTTCTCCACCTGAAAATGCCAAAGAAGGCATAAAAACATGGATTTGTCTCTCCTGCTGCGCACACACTTCGGAGAGCTTGCAAATGCCTAATAACCACAAGCAGCCCCTACTCCATTATGGGAGACACTGTTTTCATCAAGTTTGAAGCCTCAGTGTTGGCGCGGCAGCCATTTCTTTCTCTTTCGGGATTGTGTTTTTCTCCACCTGAAAATGCCAAAGAAGGCATAAAAACATGGATTTGTCTCTCCTGCTGCGCACACACTTCGGAGAGCTTGCAAAGGCCTAATAACCACAAGCAGCCCCTACTCCACTATGGGAGACACTGTTTTCATCAAGTTTGAAGCCTCAGTGTTGGCGCGGCAGCCTTTTCTTTCTCTTTCGGGATTGTGTTTTTCTCCACCTGAAAATGCCAAAGAAGGCATAAAAACATGGATTTGTCTCTCCTGCTGCGCACACACTTCGGAGAGCTTGCAAATGCCTAATAACCACAAGCAGCCCCTACTCCAATATGGGAGACACTGTTTTCATCAAGTTTGAAGCCTCAGTGTTGGCGCGGCAGCCTTTTCTTTCTCTTTCGGGATTGTGTTTTTCTCCACCTGAAAATGCCAAAGAAGGCATAAAAACATGGATTTGTCTCTCCTGCTGCGCACACACTTCGGAGAGCTTGCAAAGGCCTAATAACCACAAGCAGCCCCTACTCCACTATGGGAGACAATGTTTTCATCAAGTTTGAAGCCTCAGTGTTGGCGCGGCAGCCTTTTCTTTCTCTTTCGGGATTGTGTTTTTCTCCACCTGAAAATGCCAAAGAAGGCATAAAAACATGGATTTGTCTCTCCTGCTGCGCACACACTTCGGAGAGCTTGCAAATGCCTAATAACCACAAGCAGCCCCTACTCCATTATGGGAGACACTGTTTTCATCAAGTTTGAAGCCTCAGTGTTGGCGCGGCAGCCATTTCTTTCTCTTTCGGGATTGTGTTTTTCTCCACCTGAAAATGCCAAAGAAGGCATAAAAACATGGATTTGTCTCTCCTGCTGCGCACACACTTCGGAGAGCTTGCAAAGGCCTAATAACCACAAGCAGCCCCTACTCCACTATGGGAGACACTGTTTTCATCAAGTTTGAAGCCTCAGTGTTGGCGCGGCAGCCTTTTCTTTCTCTTTCGGGATTGTGTTTTTCTCCACCTGAAAATGCCAAAGAAGGCATAAAAACATGGATTTGTCTCTCCTGCTGCGCACACACTTCGGAGAGCTTGCAAATGCCTAATAACCACAAGCAGCCCCTACTCCAATATGGGAGACACTGTTTTCATCAAGTTTGAAGCCTCAGTTTTGGCTGGACAGCCATTTCTTTATTTTTGGGGCCTGTGTGTTTTTCGACCTGAAAATGGCAAAAAAGGCGCGAAAACATTGATTTGTCTCTCCTGCCGCGCACACACTTCGGAGAGCTTGCAAAGGCCTAATAACCACAAGCAGCCCCTACTCCACTATGGGAGACACTGTTTTCATCAAGTTTGAAGCCTCAGTGTTGGCGCGGCAGCCTTTTCTTTCTCTTTCGGGATTGTGTTTTTCTCCACCTGAAAATGCCAAAGAAGGCATAAAAACATGGATTTGTCTCTCCTGCTGCGCACACACTTCGGAGAGCTTGCAAATGCCTAATAACCACAAGCAGCCCCTACTCCAATATGGGAGACACTGTTTTCATCAAGTTTGAAGCCTCAGTTTTGGCTGGACAGCCATTTCTTTATTTTTGGGGCCTGTGTGTTTTTCGACCTGGAAATGGCAAAAAAGGCGCGAAAACATTGATTTGTCTCTCCTGCCGCGCACACACTTCCGATAGCTTGCGAAGGCCTAAAAAACACAAGCGGGCCGTGAGTTATTGTGGGAGAGACTGTTTTCATCAAGTTTGAAGCCTCAGTTTTGGCTGGACAGCCGTTTCTTTATTTTTGGGGCCTTTGTGTTTTTCGACCTGGAAATGGCAAAAAAGGCGCGAAAACATGGATTTGTCTCTCCTGCCGCGCACACACTTCCGATAGCTTGCGAAGGCCTAAAAAACACAAGCAGCCCTTGAGTTATTGTGGGAGAGAATGTTTTCATCAAGTTTGAAGCCATAGTTTTGGCGCGGCAGCCGTTTCTTTCATTTTGGGGCCTATGTGTTTTTCGACCTTGAAATCGTAAAAAAGGCGCGAAAACATGGATTTGTCTCTCCTGCCGCGCACACACTTCCGATAGCTTGCGAAGGCCTAAAAAACACAAGCGGCCCTTGAGTTATTGTCTGAGAGACTGTTTTAATCAAGTTTGAAGCCTCAGTTTTGGCTCGACAGCCGTTTCTTTATTTTTGGGGCCTTTGTTTTCTTCGACCTGGAAATGGCAAAAAAGGCGCGAAAACATGGATTTGTCTCTCCTGCCGCGCACACACTTCCGATAGCGTGCAAAGGCCTAAAAAACACAAGCAGCCCGTGAGTTATTATGGGAGAGACTGTTTTCATCAAGTTTGAAGCCATAGTTTTGGCGCGGCAGCCGTTTCTTTCATTTTGGGGCCTATGTGTTTTTCGACCTTGAAATCGCAAAAAAGGCGCGAAAACATGGATTTGTCTCTCCTGCCGCGCACACACTTCCGATAGCGTGCAAAGGCCTAAAAAACACAAGCAGCCCGTGAGTTATTATGGGAGAGACTGTTTTCATCAAGTTTGAAGCCATAGTTTTGGCGCCTCAGCCGTTTCTTTCATTTTGGGGCCTATGTGTTTTTCGACCTTGAAATCGCAAAAAAGGCGCGAAAACATGGATTTGTCTCTCCTGCCGCGCACACACTTCCGATAGCGTGCAAAGGTCTAAAAAACACAAGCAGCCCGTGAGTTATTATGGGAGAGACTGTTTTCATCAAGTTTGAAGCCATAGTTTTGGCGCGCCAGCCGTTTCTTTAATTTTGGGGCCTATGTGTTTTTCGACCTTGAAATCGCAAAAAAGTCGCGAAAACATTGATTTGTCTCTCCTGCCGCGCACACACTTCCGATATCTTGCGAAGGCCTAAAAAACACAAGCAGCCCTTGAGTTATTGTGGGAGAGACTGTTTTCATCAAGTTTGAAGTCATAGTTTTGGCGCGGCAGCCGTTTCTTTCATTTTGGGGCCTTTGTGTTTTTCGACCTGGAAATGGCAAAAAAGGCGCGAAAACATGGATTTGTCTCTCCTGCCGCGCACACACTTCCGATAGCGTGCAAAGGCCTAAAAAACACAAGCAGCCCGTGAGTTATTATGGGAGAGACTGTTTTCATCAAGTTTGAAGCCATAGTTTTGGCGCGGCAGCCGTTTCTTTCATTTTGGGGCCTATGTGTTTTTCGACCTTGAAATGGCAAAAAAGGCGCGAAAACATGGATTTGTCTCTCCTGCCGAGCACACACTTCCGATATCTTGCGAAGGCCTAAAAAACACAAGCAGCCCTTGAGTTATTGTCTGAGAGACTGTTTTCATCAAGTTTGAAGCCTCAGTTTTGGCTGGACAGCCGTTTCTTTATTTTTGGGGCCTATGTGTTTTTCGACCTTGAAATCGCAAAAAAGTCGCGAAAACATTGATTTGTCTCTCCTGCCGCGCACACACTTCCGATATCTTGCGAAGGCCTAAAAAACACAAGCAGCCCTTGAGTTATTGTGGGAGAGACTGTTTTCATCAAGTTTGAAGTCATAGTTTTGGCGCGGCAGCCGTTTCTTTCATTTTGGGGCCTTTGTGTTTTTCGACCTGGAAATGGCAAAAAAGGCGCGAAAACATGGATTTGTCTCTCCTGCCGCGCACACACTTCCGATAGCGTGCAAAGGCCTAAAAAACACAAGCAGCCCGTGAGTTATTATGGGAGAGACTGTTTTCATCAAGTTTGAAGCCATAGTTTTGGCGCGCCAGCCGTTTCTTTCATTTTGGGGCCTATGTGTTTTTCGACCTTGAAATCGCAAAAAAGTCGCGAAAACATTGATTTGTCTCTCCTGCCGCGCACACACTTCCGATATCTTGCGAAGGCCTAAAAAACACAAGCAGCCCGTGAGTTATTATGGGAGAGACTGTTTTCATCAAGTTTGAAGCCTCAGTGTTGGCGCGGCAGCCTTTTCTTTCTCTTTCGGGATTGTGTTTTTCTCCACCTGAAAATGCCAAAGAAGGCATAAAAACATGGATTTGTCTCTCCTGCTGCGCACACACTTCGGAGAGCTTGCAAATGCCTAATAACCACAAGCAGCCCCTACTCCATTATGGGAGACACTGTTTTCATCAAGTTTGAAGCCTCAGTGTTGGCGCGGCAGCCATTTCTTTCTCTTTCGGGATTGTGTTTTTCTCCACCTGAAAATGCCAAAGAAGGCATAAAAACATGGATTTGTCTCTCCTGCTGCGCACACACTTCGGAGAGCTTGCAAATGCCTAATAACCACAAGCAGCCCCTACTCCATTATGGGAGACACTGTTTTCATCAAGTTTGAAGCCTCAGTGTTGGCGCGGCAGCCATTTCTTTCTCTTTCGGGATTGTGTTTTTCTCCACCTGAAAATGCCAAAGAAGGCATAAAAACATGGATTTGTCTCTCCTGCTGCGCACACACTTCGGAGAGCTTGCAAAGGCCTAATAACCACAAGCAGCCCCTACTCCACTATGGGAGACACTGTTTTCATCAAGTTTGAAGCCTCAGTGTTGGCGCGGCAGCCTTTTCTTTCTCTTTCGGGATTGTGTTTTTCTCCACCTGAAAATGCCAAAGAAGGCATAAAAACATGGATTTGTCTCTCCTGCTGCGCACACACTTCGGAGAGCTTGCAAATGCCTAATAACCACAAGCAGCCCCTACTCCACTATGGGAGACACTGTTTTCATCAAGTTTGAAGCCTCAGTGTTGGCGCGGCAGCCTTTTCTTTCTCTTTCGGGATTGTGTTTTTCTCCACCTGAAAATGCCAAAGAAGGCATAAAAACATGGATTTGTCTCTCCTGCTGCGCACACACTTCGGAGAGCTTGCAAATGCCTAATAACCACAAGCAGCCCCTACTCCATTATGGGAGACACTGTTTTCATCAAGTTTGAAGCCTCAGTGTTGGCGCGGCAGCCATTTCTTTCTCTTTCGGGATTGTGTTTTTCTCCACCTGAAAATGCCAAAGAAGGCATAAAAACATGGATTTGTCTCTCCTGCTGCGCACACACTTCGGAGAGCTTGCAAAGGCCTAATAACCACAAGCAGCCCCTACTCCACTATGGGAGACACTGTTTTCATCAAGTTTGAAGCCTCAGTGTTGGCGCGGCAGCCTTTTCTTTCTCTTTCGGGATTGTGTTTTTCTCCACCTGAAAATGCCAAAGAAGGCATAAAAACATGGATTTGTCTCTCCTGCTGCGCACACACTTCGGAGAGCTTGCAAATGCCTAATAACCACAAGCAGCCCCTACTCCAATATGGGAGACACTGTTTTCATCAAGTTTGAAGCCTCAGTTTTGGCTGGACAGCCATTTCTTTATTTTTGGGGCCTGTGTGTTTTTCGACCTGGAAATGGCAAAAAAGGCGCGAAAACATTGATTTGTCTCTCCTGCCGCGCACACACTTCGGAGAGCTTGCAAAGGCCTAATAACCACAAGCAGCCCCTACTCCACTATGGGAGACACTGTTTTCATCAAGTTTGAAGCCTCAGTGTTGGCGCGGCAGCCTTTTCTTTCTCTTTCGGGATTGTGTTTTTCTCCACCTGAAAATGCCAAAGAAGGCATAAAAACATGGATTTGTCTCTCCTGCTGCGCACACACTTCGGAGAGCTTGCAAATGCCTAATAACCACAAGCAGCCCCTACTCCAATATGGGAGACACTGTTTTCATCAAGTTTGAAGCCTCAGTTTTGGCTGGACAGCCATTTCTTTATTTTTGGGGCCTGTGTGTTTTTCGACCTGGAAATGGCAAAAAAGGCGCGAAAACATTGATTTGTCTCTCCTGCCGCGCACACACTTCCGATAGCTTGCGAAGGCCTAAAAAACACAAGCGGGCCGTGAGTTATTGTGGGAGAGACTGTTTTCATCAAGTTTGAAGCCTCAGTTTTGGCTGGACAGCCGTTTCTTTATTTTTGGGGCCTTTGTGTTTTTCGACCTGGAAATGGCAAAAAAGGCGCGAAAACATGGATTTGTCTCTCCTGCCGCGCACACACTTCCGATAGCTTGCGAAGGCCTAAAAAACACAAGCAGCCCTTGAGTTATTGTGGGAGAGAATGTTTTCATCAAGTTTGAAGCCATAGTTTTGGCGCGGCAGCCGTTTCTTTCATTTTGGGGCCTATGTGTTTTTCGACCTTGAAATCGTAAAAAAGGCGCGAAAACATGGATTTGTCTCTCCTGCCGCGCACACACTTCCGATAGCTTGCGAAGGCCTAAAAAACACAAGCGGCCCTTGAGTTATTGTCTGAGAGACTGTTTTAATCAAGTTTGAAGCCTCAGTTTTGGCTCGACAGCCGTTTCTTTATTTTTGGGGCCTTTGTTTTCTTCGACCTGGAAATGGCAAAAAAGGCGCGAAAACATGGATTTGTCTCTCCTGCCGCGCACACACTTCCGATAGCGTGCAAAGGCCTAAAAAACACAAGCAGCCCGTGAGTTATTATGGGAGAGACTGTTTTCATCAAGTTTGAAGCCATAGTTTTGGCGCGGCAGCCGTTTCTTTCATTTTGGGGCCTATGTGTTTTTCGACCTTGAAATCGCAAAAAAGGCGCGAAAACATGGATTTGTCTCTCCTGCCGCGCACACACTTCCGATAGCGTGCAAAGGCCTAAAAAACACAAGCAGCCCGTGAGTTATTATGGGAGAGACTGTTTTCATCAAGTTTGAAGCCATAGTTTTGGCGCCTCAGCCGTTTCTTTCATTTTGGGGCCTATGTGTTTTTCGACCTTGAAATCGCAAAAAAGGCGCGAAAACATGGATTTGTCTCTCCTGCCGCGCACACACTTCCGATAGCGTGCAAAGGTCTAAAAAACACAAGCAGCCCGTGAGTTATTATGTGAGAGACTGTTTTCATCAAGTTTGAAGCCATAGTTTTGGCGCGCCAGCCGTTTCTTTAATTTTGGGGCCTATGTGTTTTTCGACCTTGAAATCGCAAAAAAGTCGCGAAAACATTGATTTGTCTCTCCTGCCGCGCACACACTTCCGATATCTTGCGAAGGCCTAAAAAACACAAGCAGCCCTTGAGTTATTGTGGGAGAGACTGTTTTCATCAAGTTTGAAGTCATAGTTTTGGCGCGGCAGCCGTTTCTTTCATTTTGGGGCCTTTGTGTTTTTCGACCTGGAAATGGCAAAAAAGGCGCGAAAACATGGATTTGTCTCTCCTGCCGCGCACACACTTCCGATAGCGTGCAAAGGCCTAAAAAACACAAGCAGCCCGTGAGTTATTATGGGAGAGACTGTTTTCATCAAGTTTGAAGCCATAGTTTTGGCGCGGCAGCCGTTTCTTTCATTTTGGGGCCTATGTGTTTTTCGACCTTGAAATGGCAAAAAAGGCGCGAAAACATGGATTTGTCTCTCCTGCCGAGCACACACTTCCGATATCTTGCGAAGGCCTAAAAAACACAAGCAGCCCTTGAGTTATTGTCTGAGAGACTGTTTTCATCAAGTTTGAAGCCTCAGTTTTGGCTGGACAGCCGTTTCTTTATTTTTGGGGCCTTTGTGTTTTTCGACCTGGAAATGGCAAAAAAGGCGCGAAAACATGGATTTGTCTCTCCTGCCGCGCACACACTTCCGATAGCGTGCAAAGGCCTAAAAAACACAAGCAGACCGTGAGTTATTATGGGAGAGACTGTTTTTATCAAGTTTGAAGCCATAGTTTTGGCGCGCCAGCCGTTTCTTTCATTTTGGGGCCTATGTGTTTTTCGACCTTGAAATCGCAAAAAAGTCGCGAAAACATTGATTTGTCTCTCCTGCCGCGCACACACTTCCGATATCTTGCGAAGGCCTAAAAAACACAAGCAGCCCTTGAGTTATTGTGGGAGAGACTGTTTTCATCAAGTTTGAAGTCATAGTTTTGGCGCGGCAGCCGTTTCTTTCATTTTGGGGCCTTTGTGTTTTTCGACCTGGAAATGGCAAAAAAGGCGCGAAAACATGGATTTGTCTCTCCTGCCGCGCACACACTTCCGATAGCGTGCAAAGGCCTAAAAAACACAAGCAGCCCGTGAGTTATTATGGGAGAGACTGTTTTCATCAAGTTTGAAGCCATAGTTTTGGCGCGCCAGCCGTTTCTTTCATTTTGGGGCCTATGTGTTTTTCGACCTTGAAATCGCAAAAAAGTCGCGAAAACATTGATTTGTCTCTCCTGCCGCGCACACACTTCCGATATCTTGCGAAGGCCTAAAAAACACAAGCAGCCCGTGAGTTATTATGGGAGAGACTGTTTTCATCAAGTTTGAAGCCTCAGTGTTGGCGCTGCAGCCTTTTCTTTCTCTTTCGGGATTGTGTTTTTCTCCACCTGAAAATGCCAAAGAAGGCATAAAAACATGGATTTGTCTCTCCTGCTGCGCACACACTTCGGAGAGCTTGCAAATGCCTAATAACCACAAGCAGCCCCTACTCCATTATGGGAGACACTGTTTTCATCAAGTTTGAAGCCTCAGTGTTGGCGCGGCAGCCATTTCTTTCTCTTTCGGGATTGTGTTTTTCTCCACCTGAAAATGCCAAAGAAGGCATAAAAACATGGATTTGTCTCTCCTGCTGCGCACACACTTCGGAGAGCTTGCAAATGCCTAATAACCACAAGCAGCCCCTACTCCATTATGGGAGACACTGTTTTCATCAAGTTTGAAGCCTCAGTGTTGGCGCGGCAGCCATTTCTTTCTCTTTCGGGATTGTGTTTTTCTCCACCTGAAAATGCCAAAGAAGGCATAAAAACATGGATTTGTCTCTCCTGCTGCGCACACACTTCGGACAGCTTGCAAAGGCCTAATAACCACAAGCAGCCCCTACTCCATTATGGGAGACACTGTTTTCATCAAGTTTGAAGCCTCAGTGTTGGCGCGGCAGCCTTTTCTTTCTCTTTCGGGATTGTGTTTTTCTCCACCTGAAAATGCCAAAGAAGGCATAAAAACATGGATTTGTCTCTCCTGCTGCGCACACACTTCGGAGAGCTTGCAAAGGCCTAATAACCACAAGCAGCCCCTACTCCATTATGGGAGACACTGTTTTCATCAAGTTTGAAGCCTCAGTGTTGGCGCGGCAGCCTTTTCTTTCTCTTTCGGGATTGTGTTTTTCTCCACCTGAAAATGACAAAGAAGGCATAAAAACATGGATTTGTCTCTCCTGCTGCGCACACACTTCGGAGAGCTTGCAAATGCCTAATAACCACAAGCAGCCCCTACTCCATTATGGGAGACACTGTTTTCATCAAGTTTGAAGCCTCAGTGTTGGCGCGGCAGCCTTTTCTTTCTCTTTCGGGATTGTGTTTTTCTCCACCTGAAAATGCCAAAGAAGGCATAAAAACATGGATTTGTCTCTCCTGCTGCGCACACACTTCGGAGAGCTTGCAAATGCCTAATAACCACAAGCAGCCCCTACTCCATTATGGGAGACACTGTTTTCATCAAGTTTGAAGCCTCAGTGTTGGCGCGGCAGCCTTTTCTTTCTCTTTCGGGATTGTGTTTTTCTCCACCTGAAAATGCCAAAGAAGGCATAAAAACATGGATTTGACTCTCCTGCTGCGCACACACTTCGGAGAGCTTGCAAATGCCTAATAACCACAAGCAGCCCCTACACCATTATGGGAGACACTGTTTTCATCAAGTTTGAAGCCTCAGTTTTGGCTGGACAGCCATTTCTTTATTTTTGGGGCCTGTGTGTTTTTCGACCTGGAAATGGCAAAAAAGGCGCGAAAACATTGATTTGTCTCTCCTGCCGCGCACACACTTCCGATAGCTTGCGAAGGCCTAAAAAACACAAGCAGCCCTTGAGTTATTGTGGGAGAGAATGTTTTCATCAAGTTTGAAGCCATAGTTTTGGCGCGGCAGCCGTTTCTTTCATTTTGGGGCCTATGTGTTTTTCGACCTTGAAATCTTAAAAAAGGCGCGAAAACATGGATTTGTCTCTCCTGCCGCGCACACACTTCCGATATCTTGCGAAGGCCTAAAAAACACAAGCAGCCCTTGAGTTATTGTGGGAGAGACTGTTTTCATCAAGTTTGAAGTCATAGTTTTGGCGCGGCAGCCGTTTCTTTCATTTTGGGGCCTTTGTGTTTTTCGACCTGGAAATGGCAAAAAAAGCGCGGAAACATGGATTTGTCTCTCCTGCCGCGCACACACTTTCGATAGCGTGCAAAGGCCTAAAAAACACAAGCAGCCCGTGAGTTATTATGGGAGAGACTGTTTTCATCAAGTTTGAAGCCATAGTTTTGGCGCGGCAGCCGTTTCTTTCATTTTGGGGCCTATGTGTTTTTCGACCTTGAAATCGCAAAAAAGGCGTGAAAACATGGATTTGTCTCTCCTGCCGAGCACACACTTCCGATATCTTGCGAAGGCCTAAAAAACACAAGCAGCCCTTGAGTTATTGTCTGAGAGACTGTTTTCATCAAGTTTGAAGCCTCAGTTTTGGCTGGACAGCCGTTTCTTTATTTTTGGGGCCTTTGTGTTTTTCGACCTGGAAATGGCAAAAAAGGCGCGAAAACATGGATTTGTCTCTCCTGCCGCGCACACACTTCCGATAGCGTTCAAAGGCCTAAAAAACACAAGCAGACCGTGAGTTATTATGGGAGAGACTGTTTTTATCAAGTTTGAAGCCATAGTTTTGGCGCGCCAGCCGTTTCTTTCATTTTGGGGCCTATGTGTTTTTCGACCTTGAAATCGCAAAAAAGTCGCGAAAACATTGATTTGTCTCTCCTGCCGCGCACACACTTCCGATATCTTGCGAAGGCCTAAAAAACACAAGCAGTCCTTGAGTTATTGTGGGAGAGACTGTTTTCATCAAGTTTGAAGTCATAGTTTTGGCGCGGCAGCCGTTTCTTTCATTTTGGGGCCTTTGTGTTTTTCGACCTGGAAATGGCAAAAAAGGCGCGAAAACATGGATTTGTCTCTCCTGCCGCGCACACACTTCCGATAGCGTGCAAAGGCCTAAAAAACACAAGCAGCCCGTGAGTTATTATGGGAGAGACTGTTTTCATCAAGTTTGAAGCCATAGTTTTGGCGCGCCAGCCGTTTCTTTCATTTTGGGGCCTATGTGTTTTTCGACCTTGAAATCGCAAAAAAGTCGCGAAAACATTGATTTGTCTCTCCGGCCGCGCACACACTTCCGATATCTTGCGAAGGCCTAAAAAACACAAGCAGCCCTTGAGTTATTGTGGGAGAGACAGTTTTCATCAAGTTTGAAGCCATAGTTTTGGCGCGGCAGCCGTTTCTTTCATTTTGGGGCCTTTGTGTTTTTCGACCTGGAAATGGCAAAAAAGGTGCGAAAACATGGATTTGTCTCTCCTGCCGCGCACACACTTCCGATAGCTTGCGAAGGCCTAAAAAACACAAGCGGCCCTTGAGTTATTGTCTGAGAGACTGTTTTCATCAAGTTTGAAGCCTCAGTTTTAGCTGGACAGCCGTTTCTTTATTTTTGGGGCCTTTGTGTTTTTTGACCTGGAAATGGCAAAAAAGGCGTGAAAACATGGATTTGTCTCTCCTGCCGCGCACACACTTCCGATAGCGTGCAAAGGCCTAAAAAACACAAGCAGCCCGTGAGTTATTATGGGAGAGACTGTTTTCATCAAGTTTGAAGCCATAGTTTTGGCGCGGCAGCCGTTTCTTTCATTTTGGGGCCTGTGTGTTTTTCGACCTTGAAATCGCAAAAAAGGCGCGAAAACATGGATTTGTCTCTCCTGCCGCGCACACACTTCCGATAGCGTGCAAAGGCCTAAAAAACACAAGCAGCCCGTGAGTTATTATGGGAGAGACTGTTTTCATCAAGTTTGAAGCCTCAGTGTTGGCGCGGCAGCCTTTTCTTTCTCTTTCGGGATTGTGTTTTTCTCCACCTGAAAATGCCAAAGAAGGCATAAAAACATGGATTTGTCTCTCCTGCTGCGCACACACTTCGGAGAGCTTGAAAACAGTGTCTCCCATAATGGAGTAGGGGCTGCTTGTGGTTATTAGGCCTAATAACCACAAGCAGCCCCTACTCCATTATGGGAGACACTGTTTTCATCAAGTTTGAAGCCTCAGTGTTGGCGCGGCAGCCATTTCTTTCTCTTTCGGGATTGTGTTTTTCTCCACCTGAAAATGCCAAAGAAGGCATAAAAACATGGATTTGTCTCTCCTGCTGCGCACACACTTCGGAGAGCTTGCAAATGCCTAATAACCACAAGCAGCCCCTACTCCATTATGGGAGACACTGTTTTCATCAAGTTTGAAGCCTCAGTGTTGGCGCGGCAGCCATTTCTTTCTCTTTCGGGATTGTGTTTTTCTCCACCTGAAAATGCCAAAGAAGGCATAAAAACATGGATTTGTCTCTCCTGCTGCGCACACACTTCGGAGAGCTTGCAAAGGCCTAATAACCACAAGCAGCCCCTACTCCACTATGGGAGACACTGTTTTCATCAAGTTTGAAGCCTCAGTGTTGGCGCGGCAGCCTTTTCTTTCTCTTTCGGGATTGTGTTTTTCTCCACCTGAAAATGCCAAAGAAGGCATTAAAACATGGATTTGTCTCTCCTGCTGCGCACACACTTCGGAGAGCTTGCAAATGCCTAATAACCACAAGCAGCCCCTACTCCATTATGGGAGACACTGTTTTCATCAAGTTTGAAGCCTCAGTGTTGGCGCGGCAGCCATTTCTTTCTCTTTCGGGATTGTGTTTTTCTCCACCTGAAAATGCCAAAGAAGGCATAAAAACATGGATTTGTCTCTCCTGCTGCGCACACACTTCGGAGAGCTTGCAAATGCCTAATAACCACAAGCAGCCCCTACTCCATTATGGGAGACACTGTTTTCATCAAGTTTGAAGCCTCAGTGTTGGCGCGGCAGCCATTTCTTTCTCTTTCGGGATTGTGTTTTTCTCCACCTGAAAATGCCAAAGAAGGCATAAAAACATGGATTTGTCTCTCCTGCTGCGCACACACTTCGGAGAGCTTGCAAAGGCCTAATAACCACAAGCAGCCCCTACTCCACTATGGGAGACACTGTTTTCATCAAGTTTGAAGCCTCAGTGTTGGCGCGGCAGCCTTTTCTTTCTCTTTCGGGATTGTGTTTTTCTCCACCTGAAAATGCCAAAGAAGGCATAAAAACATGGATTTGTCTCTCCTGCTGCGCACACACTTCGGAGAGCTTGCAAATGCCTAATAACCACAAGCAGCCCCTACTCCAATATGGGAGACACTGTTTTCATCAAGTTTGAAGCCTCAGTGTTGGCGCGGCAGCCTTTTCTTTCTCTTTCGGGATTGTGTTTTTCTCCACCTGAAAATGCCAAAGAAGGCATAAAAACATGGATTTGTCTCTCCTGCTGCGCACACACTTCGGAGAGCTTGCAAAGGCCTAATAACCACAAGCAGCCCCTACTCCACTATGGGAGACACTGTTTTCATCAAGTTTGAAGCCTCAGTGTTGGCGCGGCAGCCTTTTCTTTCTCTTTCGGGATTGTGTTTTTCTCCACCTGAAAATGCCAAAGAAGGCATAAAAACATGGATTTGTCTCTCCTGCTGCGCACACACTTCGGAGAGCTTGCAAATGCCTAATAACCACAAGCAGCCCCTACTCCATTATGGGAGACACTGTTTTCATCAAGTTTGAAGCCTCAGTGTTGGCGCGGCAGCCATTTCTTTCTCTTTCGGGATTGTGTTTATCTCCACCTGAAAATGCCAAAGAAGGCATAAAAACATGGATTTGTCTCTCCTGCTGCGCACACACTTCGGAGAGCTTGCAAAGGCCTAATAACCACAAGCAGCCCCTACTCCACTATGGGAGACACTGTTTTCATCAAGTTTGAAGCCTCAGTGTTGGCGCGGCAGCCTTTTCTTTCTCTTTCGGGATTGTGTTTTTCTCCACCTGAAAATGCCAAAGAAGGCATAAAAACATGGATTTGTCTCTCCTGCTGCGCACACACTTCGGAGAGCTTGCAAATGCCTAATAACCACAAGCAGCCCCTACTCCAATATGGGAGACACTGTTTTCATCAAGTTTGAAGCCTCAGTTTTGGCTGGACAGCCATTTCTTTATTTTTGGGGCCTGTGTGTTTTTCGACCTGGAAATGGCAAAAAAGGCGCGAAAACATTGATTTGTCTCTCCTGCCGCGCACACACTTCGGAGAGCTTGCAAAGGCCTAATAACCACAAGCAGCCCCTACTCCACTATGGGAGACACTGTTTTCATCAAGTTTGAAGCCTCAGTGTTGGCGCGGCAGCCTTTTCTTTCTCTTTCGGGATTGTGTTTTTCTCCACCTGAAAATGCCAAAGAAGGCATAAAAACATGGATTTGTCTCTCCTGCTGCGCACACACTTCGGAGAGCTTGCAAATGCCTAATAACCACAAGCAGCCCCTACTCCAATATGGGAGACACTGTTTTCATCAAGTTTGAAGCCTCAGTTTTGGCTGGACAGCCATTTCTTTATTTTTGGGGCCTGTGTGTTTTTCGACCTGGAAATGGCAAAAAAGGCGCGAAAACATTGATTTGTCTCTCCTGCCGCGCACACACTTCCGATAGCTTGCGAAGGCCTAAAAAACACAAGCGGGCCGTGAGTTATTGTGGGAGAGACTGTTTTCATCAAGTTTGAAGCCTCAGTTTTGGCTGGACAGCCGTTTCTTTATTTTTGGGGCCTTTGTGTTTTTCGACCTGGAAATGGCAAAAAAGGCGCGAAAACATGGATTTGTCTCTCCTGCCGCGCACACACTTCCGATAGCTTGCGAAGGCCTAAAAAACACAAGCAGCCCGTGAGTTATTATGGGAGAGACTGTTTTCATCAAGTTTGAAGCCATAGTTTTGGCGCGGCAGCCGTTTCTTTCATTTTGGGGCCTATGTGTTTTTCGACCTTGAAATCGCAAAAAAGGCGCGAAAACATGGATTTGTCTCTCCTGCCGCGCACACACTTCCGATAGCGTGCAAAGGCCTAAAAAACACAAGCAGCCCGTGAGTTATTATGGGAGAGACTGTTTTCATCAAGTTTGAAGCCATAGTTTTGGCGCCTCAGCCGTTTCTTTCATTTTGGGGCCTATGTGTTTTTCGACCTTGAAATCGCAAAAAAGGCGCGAAAACATGGATTTGTCTCTCCTGCCGCGCACACACTTCCGATAGCGTGCAAAGGTCTAAAAAACACAAGCAGCCCGTGAGTTATTATGGGAGAGACTGTTTTCATCAAGTTTGAAGCCATAGTTTTGGCGCGCCAGCCGTTTCTTTAATTTTGGGGCCTATGTGTTTTTCGACCTTGAAATCGCAAAAAAGTCGCGAAAACATTGATTTGTCTCTCCTGCCGCGCACACACTTCCGATATCTTGCGAAGGCCTAAAAAACACAAGCAGCCCTTGAGTTATTGTGGGAGAGACTGTTTTCATCAAGTTTGAAGTCATAGTTTTGGCGCGGCAGCCGTTTCTTTCATTTTGGGGCCTTTGTGTTTTTCGACCTGGAAATGGCAAAAAAGGCGCGAAAACATGGATTTGTCTCTCCTGCCGCGCACACACTTCCGATAGCGTGCAAAGGCCTAAAAAACACAAGCAGCCCGTGAGTTATTATGGGAGAGACTGTTTTCATCAAGTTTGAAGCCATAGTTTTGGCGCGGCAGCCGTTTCTTTCATTTTGGGGCCTATGTGTTTTTCGACCTTGAAATGGCAAAAAAGGCGCGAAAACATGGATTTGTCTCTCCTGCCGAGCACACACTTCCGATATCTTGCGAAGGCCTAAAAAACACAAGCAGCCCTTGAGTTATTGTCTGAGAGACTGTTTTCATCAAGTTTGAAGCCTCAGTTTTGGCTGGACAGCCGTTTCTTTATTTTTGGGGCCTTTGTGTTTTTCGACCTGGAAATGGCAAAAAAGGCGCGAAAACATGGATTTGTCTCTCCTGCCGCGCACACACTTCCGATAGCGTGCAAAGGCCTAAAAAACACAAGCAGCCCGTGAGTTATTATGGGAGAGACTGTTTTCATCAAGTTTGAAGCCTCAGTGTTGGCGCGGCAGCCTTTTCTTTCTCTTTCGGGATTGTGTTTTTCTCCACCTGAAAATGCCAAAGAAGGCATAAAAACATGGATTTGTCTCTCCTGCTGCGCACACACTTCGGAGAGCTTGCAAATGCCTAATAACCACAAGCAGCCCCTACTCCATTATGGGAGACACTGTTTTCATCAAGTTTGAAGCCTCAGTGTTGGCGCGGCAGCCATTTCTTTCTCTTTCGGGATTGTGTTTTTCTCCACCTGAAAATGCCAAAGAAGGCATAAAAACATGGATTTGTCTCTCCTGCTGCGCACACACTTCGGAGAGCTTGCAAATGCCTAATAACCACAAGCAGCCCCTACTCCATTATGGGAGACACTGTTTTCATCAAGTTTGAAGCCTCAGTGTTGGCGCGGCAGCCATTTCTTTCTCTTTCGGGATTGTGTTTTTCTCCAC
This sequence comes from Argentina silus, assembly GCF_951799395.1. Lineage (NCBI taxonomy): Eukaryota > Metazoa > Chordata > Actinopteri > Argentiniformes > Argentinidae > Argentina > Argentina silus. The sequence goes on from NW_028153183.1 coordinate 648,005, forward strand.
CTGAAAATGCCAAAGAAGGCATAAAAACATGGATTTGTCTCTCCTGCTGCGCACACACTTCGGAGAGCTTGCAAAGGCCTAATAACCACAAGCAGCCCCTACTCCACTATGGGAGACACTGTTTTCATCAAGTTTGAAGCCTCAGTGTTGGCGCGGCAGCCTTTTCTTTCTCTTTCGGGATTGTGTTTTTCTCCACCTGAAAATGCCAAAGAAGGCATAAAAACATGGATTTGTCTCTCCTGCTGCGCACACACTTCGGAGAGCTTGCAAATGCCTAATAACCACAAACAGCCCCTACTCCACTATGGGAGACACTGTTTTCATCAAGTTTGAAGCCTCAGTGTTGGCGCGGCAGCCTTTTCTTTCTCTTTCGGGATTGTGTTTTTCTCCACCTGAAAATGCCAAAGAAGGCATAAAAACATGGATTTGTCTCTCCTGCTGCGCACACACTTCGGAGAGCTTGCAAATGCCTAATAACCACAAGCAGCCCCTACTCCATTATGGGAGACACTGTTTTCATCAAGTTTGAAGCCTCAGTGTTGGCGCGGCAGCCATTTCTTTCTCTTTCGGGATTGTGTTTTTCTCCACCTGAAAATGCCAAAGAAGGCATAAAAACATGGATTTGTCTCTCCTGCTGCGCACACACTTCGGAGAGCTTGCAAAGGCCTAATAACCACAAGCAGCCCCTACTCCACTATGGGAGACACTGTTTTCATCAAGTTTGAAGCCTCAGTGTTGGCGCGGCAGCCTTTTCTTTCTCTTTCGGGATTGTGTTTTTCTCCACCTGAAAATGCCAAAGAAGGCATAAAAACATGGATTTGTCTCTCCTGCTGCGCACACACTTCGGAGAGCTTGCCTAATAACCACAAGCAGCCCCTACTCCAATATGGGAGACACTGTTTTCATCAAGTTTGAAGCCTCAGTTTTGGCTGGACAGCCATTTCTTTATTTTTGGGGCCTGTGTGTTTTTCGACCTGGAAATGGCAAAAAAGGCGCGAAAACATTGATTTGTCTCTCCTGCCGCGCACACACTTCGGAGAGCTTGCAAAGGCCTAATAACCACAAGCAGCCCCTACTCCACTATGGGAGACACTGTTTTCATCAAGTTTGAAGCCTCAGTGTTGGCGCGGCAGCCTTTTCTTTCTCTTTCGGGATTGTGTTTTTCTCCACCTGAAAATGCCAAAGAAGGCATAAAAACATGGATTTGTCTCTCCTGCTGCGCACACACTTCGGAGAGCTTGCAAATGCCTAATAACCACAAGCAGCCCCTACTCCAATATGGGAGACACTGTTTTCATCAAGTTTGAAGCCTCAGTGTTGGCGCGGCAGCCATTTCTTTCTCTTTCGGGATTGTGTTTTTCTCCACCTGAAAATGCCAAAGAAGGCATAAAAACATGGATTTGTCTCTCCTGCTGCGCACACACTTCGGAGAGCTTGCAAAGGCCTAATAACCACAAGCAGCCCCTACTCCACTATGGGAGACACTGTTTTCATCAAGTTTGAAGCCTCAGTGTTGGCGCGGCAGCCTTTTCTTTCTCTTTCGGGATTGTGTTTTTCTCCACCTGAAAATGCCAAAGAAGGCATAAAAACATGGATTTGTCTCTCCTGCTGCGCACACACTTCGGAGAGCTTGCAAATGCCTAATAACCACAAGCAGCCCCTACTCCAATATGGGAGACACTGTTTTCATCAAGTTTGAAGCCTCAGTTTTGGCTGGACAGCCATTTCTTTATTTTTGGGGCCTGTGTGTTTTTCGACCTGGAAATGGCAAAAAAGGCGCGAAAACATTGATTTGTCTCTCCTGCCGCGCACACACTTCGGAGAGCTTGCAAAGGCCTAATAACCACAAGCAGCCCCTACTCCACTATGGGAGACACTGTTTTCATCAAGTTTGAAGCCTCAGTGTTGGCGCGGCAGCCTTTTCTTTCTCTTTCGGGATTGTGTTTTTCTCCACCTGAAAATGCCAAAGAAGGCATAAAAACATGGATTTGTCTCTCCTGCTGCGCACACACTTCGGAGAGCTTGCAAATGCCTAATAACCACAAGCAGCCCCTACTCCAATATGGGAGACACTGTTTTCATCAAGTTTGAAGCCTCAGTGTTGGCGCGGCAGCCATTTCTTTCTCTTTCGGGATTGTGTTTTTCTCCACCTGAAAATGCCAAAGAAGGCATAAAAACATGGATTTGTCTCTCCTGCTGCGCACACACTTCGGAGAGCTTGCAAAGGCCTAATAACCACAAGCAGCCCCTACTCCACTATGGGAGACACTGTTTTCATCAAGTTTGAAGCCTCAGTGTTGGCGCGGCAGCCTTTTCTTTCTCTTTCGGGATTGTGTTTTTCTCCACCTGAAAATGCCAAAGAAGGCATAAAAACATGGATTTGTCTCTCCTGCTGCGCACACACTTCGGAGAGCTTGCAAATGCCTAATAACCACAAGCAGCCCCTACTCCAATATGGGAGACACTGTTTTCATCAAGTTTGAAGCCTCAGTTTTGGCTGGACAGCCATTTCTTTATTTTTGGGGCCTGTGTGTTTTTCGACCTGGAAATGGCAAAAAAGGCGCGAAAACATTGATTTGTCTCTCCTGCCGCGCACACACTTCCGATAGCTTGCGAAGGCCTAAAAAACACAAGCGGGCCGTGAGTTATTGTGGGAGAGACTGTTTTCATCAAGTTTGAAGCCTCAGTTTTGGCTGGACAGCCGTTTCTTTATTTTTGGGGCCTTTGTGTTTTTCGACCTGGAAATGGCAAAAAAGGCGCGAAAACATGGATTTGTCTCTCCTGCCGCGCACACACTTCCGATAGCTTGCGAAGGCCTAAAAAACACAAGCAGCCCTTGAGTTATTGTGGGAGAGAATGTTTTCATCAAGTTTGAAGCCATAGTTTTGGCGCGGCAGCCGTTTCTTTCATTTTGGGGCCTATGTGTTTTTCGACCTTGAAATCGTAAAAAAGGCGCGAAAACATGGATTTGTCTCTCCTGCCGCGCACACACTTCCGATAGCTTGCGAAGGCCTAAAAAACACAAGCGGCCCTTGAGTTATTGTCTGAGAGACTGTTTTAATCAAGTTTGAAGCCTCAGTTTTGGCTCGACAGCCGTTTCTTTATTTTTGGGGCCTTTGTTTTCTTCGACCTGGAAATGGCAAAAAAGGCGCGAAAACATGGATTTGTCTCTCCTGCCGCGCACACACTTCCGATAGCGTGCAAAGGCCTAAAAAACACAAGCAGCCCGTGAGTTATTATGGGAGAGACTGTTTTCATCAAGTTTGAAGCCATAGTTTTGGCGCGGCAGCCGTTTCTTTCATTTTGGGGCCTATGTGTTTTTCGACCTTGAAATCGCAAAAAAGGCGCGAAAACATGGATTTGTCTCTCCTGCCGCGCACACACTTCCGATAGCGTGCAAAGGCCTAAAAAACACAAGCAGCCCGTGAGTTATTATGGGAGAGACTGTTTTCATCAAGTTTGAAGCCATAGTTTTGGCGCCTCAGCCGTTTCTTTCATTTTGGGGCCTATGTGTTTTTCGACCTTGAAATCGCAAAAAAGGCGCGAAAACATGGATTTGTCTCTCCTGCCGCGCACACACTTCCGATAGCGTGCAAAGGTCTAAAAAACACAAGCAGCCCGTGAGTTATTATGGGAGAGACTGTTTTCATCAAGTTTGAAGCCATAGTTTTGGCGCGCCAGCCGTTTCTTTAATTTTGGGGCCTATGTGTTTTTCGACCTTGAAATCGCAAAAAAGTCGCGAAAACATTGATTTGTCTCTCCTGCCGCGCACACACTTCCGATATCTTGCGAAGGCCTAAAAAACACAAGCAGCCCTTGAGTTATTGTGGGAGAGACTGTTTTCATCAAGTTTGAAGTCATAGTTTTGGCGCGGCAGCCGTTTCTTTCATTTTGGGGCCTTTGTGTTTTTCGACCTGGAAATGGCAAAAAAGGCGCGAAAACATGGATTTGTCTCTCCTGCCGCGCACACACTTCCGATAGCGTGCAAAGGCCTAAAAAACACAAGCAGCCCGTGAGTTATTATGGGAGAGACTGTTTTCATCAAGTTTGAAGCCATAGTTTTGGCGCGGCAGCCGTTTCTTTCATTTTGGGGCCTATGTGTTTTTCGACCTTGAAATGGCAAAAAAGGCGCGAAAACATGGATTTGTCTCTCCTGCCGAGCACACACTTCCGATATCTTGCGAAGGCCTAAAAAACACAAGCAGCCCTTGAGTTATTGTCTGAGAGACTGTTTTCATCAAGTTTGAAGCCTCAGTTTTGGCTGGACAGCCGTTTCTTTATTTTTGGGGCCTTTGTGTTTTTCGACCTGGAAATGGCAAAAAAGGCGCGAAAACATGGATTTGTCTCTCCTGCCGCGCACACACTTCCGATAGCGTGCAAAGGCCTAAAAAACACAAGCAGACCGTGAGTTATTATGGGAGAGACTGTTTTTATCAAGTTTGAAGCCATAGTTTTGGCGCGCCAGCCGTTTCTTTCATTTTGGGGCCTATGTGTTTTTCGACCTTGAAATCGCAAAAAAGTCGCGAAAACATTGATTTGTCTCTCCTGCCGCGCACACACTTCCGATATCTTGCGAAGGCCTAAAAAACACAAGCAGCCCTTGAGTTATTGTGGGAGAGACTGTTTTCATCAAGTTTGAAGTCATAGTTTTGGCGCGGCAGCCGTTTCTTTCATTTTGGGGCCTTTGTGTTTTTCGACCTGGAAATGGCAAAAAAGGCGCGAAAACATGGATTTGTCTCTCCTGCCGCGCACACACTTCCGATAGCGTGCAAAGGCCTAAAAAACACAAGCAGCCCGTGAGTTATTATGGGAGAGACTGTTTTCATCAAGTTTGAAGCCATAGTTTTGGCGCGCCAGCCGTTTCTTTCATTTTGGGGCCTATGTGTTTTTCGACCTTGAAATCGCAAAAAAGTCGCGAAAACATTGATTTGTCTCTCCTGCCGCGCACACACTTCCGATATCTTGCGAAGGCCTAAAAAACACAAGCAGCCCGTGAGTTATTATGGGAGAGACTGTTTTCATCAAGTTTGAAGTCATAGTTTTGGCGCGGCAGCCGTTTCTTTCATTTTGGGGCCTTTGTGTTTTTCGACCTGGAAATGGCAAAAAAGGCGCGAAAACATGGATTTGTCTCTCCTGCCGCGCACACACTTCCGATAGCTTGCGAAGGCCTAAAAAACACAAGCGGCCCTTGAGTTATTGTCTGAGAGACTGTTTTCATCAAGTTTGAAGCCTCAGTTTTGGCTGGACAGCCGTTTCTTTATTTTTGGGGCCTTTGTGTTTTTCGACCTGGAAATGGCAAAAAAGGCGCGAAAACATTGATTTGTCTCTCCTGCCGCGCACACACTTCCGATAGCGTGCAAAGGCCTAAAAAACACAAGCAGCCCGTGAGTTATTATGGGAGAGACTGTTTTCATCAAGTTTGAAGCCATAGTTTTGGCGCGCCAGCCGTTTCTTTCATTTTGGGGCCTATGTGTTTTTCGACCTTGAAATCGCAAAAAAGTCGCGAAAACATTGATTTGTCTCTCCTGCCGCGCACACACTTCCGATATCTTGCGAAGGCCTAAAAAACACAAGCAGCCCTTGAGTTATTGTCTGAGAGACTGTTTTCATCAAGTTTGAAGCCTCAGTTTTGGCTGGACAGCCGTTTCTTTATTTTTGGGGCCTTTGTGTTTTTCGACCTGGAAATGGCAAAAAAGGCGCGAAAACATGGATTTGTCTCTCCTGCCGCGCACACACTTCCGATAGCGTGCAAAGGCCTAAAAAACACAAGCAGCCCGTGAGTTATTATGGGAGAGACTGTTTTCATCAAGTTTGAAGCCATAGTTTTGGCGCGGCAGCCGTTTCTTTCATTTTGGGGCCTATGTGTTTTTCGACCTTGAAATCGCAAAAAAGGCGCGAAAACATGGATTTGTCTCTCCTGCCGCGCACACACTTCCGATATCTTGCGAAGGCCTAAAAAACACAAGCGGCCCTTGAGTTATTGTCTAAGAGACTGTTTTCATCAAGTTTGAAGCCTCAGTTTTAGCTGGACAGCCGTTTCTTTATTTTTGGGGCCTTTGTGTTTTTCGACCTGGAAATGGCAAAAAAGGCGCGAAAACATGGATTTGTCTCTCCTGCCGCACACACACTTCCGATAGCGTGCAAAGGCCTAAAAAACACAAGCAGCCCGTGAGTTATTATGGGAGAGACTGTTTTCATCAAGTTTGAAGCCTCAGTGTTGGCGCGGCAGCCTTTTCTTTCTCTTTCGGGATTGTGTTTTTCTCCACCTGAAAATGCCAAAGAAGGCATAAAAACATGGATTTGTCTCTCCTGCTGTGCACACACTTCGGAGAGCTTGCAAAGGCCTAATAACCACAAGCAGACCCTACACCATTATGGGAGACACTGTTTTCATCAAGTTTGAAGCCTCAGTGTTGGCGCGGCAGCCTTTTCTTTCTCTTTCGGGATTGTGTTTTTCTCCACCTGAAAATGCCAAAGAAGGCATAAAAACATGGATTTGTCTCTCCTGCTGTGCACACACTTCGGAGAGCTTGCAAAGGCCTAATAACCACAAGCAGACCCTACACCATTATGGGAGACACTGTTTTCATCAAGTTTGAAGCCTCAGTGTTGGCGCGGCAGCCTTTTCTTTCTCTTTCGGGATTGTGTTTTTCTCCACCTGAAAATGCCAAAGAAGGCATAAAAACATGGATTTGTCTCTCCTGCTGCGCACACACTAAGGAGAGCTTGCAAAGGCCTAATAACCACAAGCAGCCCCTACACCATTATGGGAGACACTGTTTTCATCAAGTTTGAAGCCTCAGTGTTGGCGCGGCAGCCTTTTCTTTCTCTTTCGGGATTGTGTTTTTCTCCACCTGAAAATGCCAAAGAAGGCATAAAAACATGGATTTGTCTCTCCTGCTGCGCACACACTTCGGAGAGCTTGCAAAGGCCTAATAACCACAAGCAGCCCCTACTCCATTATGGGAGACACTGTTTTCATCAAGTTTGAAGCCTCAGTGTTGGCGCGGCAGCCATTTCTTTCTCTTTCGGGATTGTGTTTTTCTCCACCTGAAAATGCCAAAGAAGGCATAAAAACATGGATTTGTCTCTCCTGCTGCGCACACACTTCGGAGAGCTTGCAAAGGCCTAATAACCACAAGCAGCCCCTACTCCATTATGGGAGACACTGTTTTCATCAAGTTTGAAGCCTCAGTGTTGGCGCGGCAGCCTTTTCTTTCTCTTTCGGGATTGTGTTTTTCTCCACCTGAAAATGCCAAAGAAGGCATAAAAACATGGATTTGTCTCTCCTGCTGCGCACACACTTCGGAGAGCTTGCAAATGCCTAATAACCACAAGCAGCCCCTACTCCATTATGGGAGACACTGTTTTCATCAAGTTTGAAGCCTCAGTGTTGGCGCGGCAGCCATTTCTTTCTCTTTCGGGATTGTGTTTTTCTCCACCTGAAAATGCCAAAGAAGGCATAAAAACATGGATTTGTCTCTCCTGCTGCGCACACACTTCGGAGAGCTTGCAAATGCCTAATAACCACAAGCAGCCCCTACTCCATTATGGGAGACACTGTTTTCATCAAGTTTGAAGCCTCAGTGTTGGCGCGGCAGCCTTTTCTTTCTATTTCGGGATTGTGTATTTCTCCACCTGAAAATGCCAAAGAAGGCATAAAAACATGGATTTGTCTCTCCTGCTGCGCACACACTTCGGAGAGCTTGCAAATGCCTAATAACCACAAGCAGCCCCTACTCCATTATGGGAGACACTGTTTTCATCAAGTTTGAAGCCTCAGTGTTGGCGCGGCAGCCATTTCTTTCTCTTTCGGGATTGTGTTTTTCTCCACCTGAAAATGCCAAAGAAGGCATAAAAACATGGATTTGTCTCTCCTGCTGCGCACACACTTCGGAGAGCTTGCAAATGCCTAATAACCACAAGCAGCCCCTACTCCATTATGGGAGACACTGTTTTCATCAAGTTTGAAGCCTCAGTGTTGGTGCGGCAGCCTTTTCTTTCTCTTTCGGGATTGTGTTTTTCTCCACCTGAAAATGCCAAAGAAGGCATAAAAACATGGATTTGTCTCTCCTGCTGCGCACACACTTCGGAGAGCTTGCAAATGCCTAATAACCACAAGCAGCCCCTACTCCATTATGGGAGACACTGTTTTCATCAAGTTTGAAGCCTCAGTGTTGGCGCGGCAGCCATTTCTTTCTCTTTCGGGATTGTGTTTTTCTCCACCTGAAAATGCCAAAGAAGGCATAAAAACATGGATTTGTCTCTCCTGCTGCGCACACACTTCGGAGAGCTTGCAAATGCCTAATAACCACAAGCAGCCCCTACTCCATTATGGGAGACACTGTTTTCATCAAGTTTGAAGCCTCAGTGTTGGCGCGGCTGCCTTTTCTTTCTCTTTCGGGATTGTGTTTTTCTCCACCTGAAAATGCCAAAGAAGGCATAAAAACATGGATTTGTCTCTCCTGCTGCGCACACACTTCGGAGAGCTTGCAAATGCCTAATAACCACAAGCAGCCCCTACTCCATTATGGGAGACACTGTTTTCATCAAGTTTGAAGCCTCAGTGTTGGCGCGGCAGCCATTTCTTTCTCTTTCGGGATTGTGTTTTTCTCCACCTGAAAATGCCAAAGAAGGCATAAAAACATGGATTTGTCTCTCCTGCTGCGCACACACTTCGGAGAGCTTGCAAATGCCTAATAACCACAAGCAGCCCCTACTCCATTATGGGAGACACTGTTTTCATCAAGTTTGAAGCCTCAGTGTTGGTGCGGCAGCCTTTTCTTTCTCTTTCGGGATTGTGTTTTTCTCCACCTGAAAATGCCAAAGAAGGCATAAAAACATGGATTTGTCTCTCCTGCTGCGCACACACTTCGGAGAGCTTGCAAATGCCTAATAACCACAAGCAGCCCCTACTCCATTATGGGAGACACTGTTTTCATCAAGTTTGAAGCCTCAGTGTTGGCGCGGCAGCCATTTCTTTCTCTTTCGGGATTGTGTTTTTCTCCACCTGAAAATGCCAAAGAAGGCATAAAAACATGGATTTGTCTCTCCTGCTGCGCACACACTTCGGAGAGCTTGCAAAGGCCTAATAACCACAAGCAGCCCCTACTCCATTATGGGAGACACTGTTTTCATCAAGTTTGAAGCCTCAGTTTTGGCTGGACAGCCATTTCTTTATTTTTGGGGCCTGTGATGTTTTTCGACCTGGAAATGGCAAAAAAGGCGCGAAAACATTGATTTGTCTCTCCTGCCGCGCACACACTTCCGATAGCTTGCGAAGGCCTAAAAAACACAAGCGGGCCGTGAGTTATTGTGGGAGAGACTGTTTTCATCAAGTTTGAAGCCTCAGTTTTGGCTGGACAGCCGTTTCTTTATTTTTGGGGTCTGTGTGTTTTTCGACCTGGAAATCGCAAAAAAGGCGCGAAAACATGGATTTGTCTCTCCTGCCGCGCACACACTTCCGATAGCTTGCAAAGGCCTAAAAAACACAAGCAGCCTGTGAGTTATTATGGGAGAGACTGTTTTCATCAAGTTTGAAGCCATAGTTTTGGCGCGGCAGCCGTTTCTTTCATTTTGGGGCCTATGTGTTTTTCGACCTTGAAATCGCAAAAAATGCGCGAAAACATGGATTTGTCTCTCCTGCCGCGCACACACTTCCGATAGCTTGCGAAGGCCTAAAAAACACAAGCGGCCCTTGAGTTATTGTGGGAGAGACTGTTTTCATCAAGTTTGAAGCCTCAGTTTTGGCTGGACAGCCGTTTCTTTATTTTTGGGGTCTGTGTGTTTTTCGACCTGGAAATCGCAAAAAAGGCGCGAAAACATGGATTTGTCTCTCCTGCCGCGCACACACTTCCGATAGCTTGCAAAGGCCTAAAAAACACAAGCAGCCCGTGAGTTATTATGGGAGAGACTGTTTTCATCAAGTTTGAAGCCATAGTTTTGGCGCGGCAGCCGTTTCTTTCATTTTGGGGCCTATGTGTTTTTTCGACCTTGAAATCGCAAAAAATGCGCGAAAACATGGATTTGTCTCTCCTGCCGCGCACACACTTCCGATAGCTTGCGAAGGCCTAAAAAACACAAGCTGCCCGTGAGTTATTATGGGAGAGACTGTTTTCATCAAGTTTGAAGCCATAGTTTTGGCGCGCCAGCCGTTTCTTTCATTTTGGGGCCTATGTGTTTTTCGACCTTGAAATCGCAAAAAAGGCGCGAAAACATGGATTTGTCTCTCCTGCCGCGCACACACTTCCGATAGCTTGCAAAGGCCTAAAAAACACAAGCGGCCCTTGAGTTATTGTGGGAGAGACTGTTTTCATCAAGTTTGAAGCCTCAGTTTTGGCTGGACAGCCGTTTGTTTATTTTTGGGGTCTGTGTGTTTTTCGACCTGGAAATGGCAAAAAAAGCGCGAAAACATAGATTTGTCTCTCCTGCTGCGCACACACTTCCGATAGCTTGCGAAGGCCTAAAAACCACAATCAGCCCGTGAGTTAATATGGGAGAGACTGTTTTCATCAAGTTTGAAGCCATAGTTTTGGCGCGGCAGCCGTTTCTTTCATTTTGGGGCCTATGTGTTTTTCGACCTTGAAATCGCAAAAAATGCGCGAAAACATGGATTTGTCTCTCCTGCCGCGCACACACTTCCGATAGCTTGCGAAGGCCTAAAAAACACAAGCGGCCATTGAGTTATTGTGGGAGAGACTGTTTTCATTAAGTTTGAAGCCTCAGTTTTGGCTGGACAGCCGTTTCTTTATTTTTGGGGTCTGTGTGTTTTTCGACCTGGAAATGGCAAAACAGGCGCGAAAACATAGATTTGTCTCTCCTGCTGCGCACACACTTCCGATAGCTTGCGAAGGCCTAAAAAACACAATCAGCCCGTGAGTTAATATGGGAGAGACTGTTTTCATCAAGTTTGAAGCCATAGTTTTGGCGCGGCAGCCGTTTCTTTCATTTTGGGGCCTATGTGTTTTTCGACCTTGAAATCGCAAAAAAGGCGCGAAAACATGGATTTGTCTCTCCTGCCGCGCACACACTTCCGATAGCTTGCAAAGGCCTAAAAAACACAAGCGGCCCTTGAGTTATTGTGGGAGAGACTGTTTTCATCAAGTTTGAAGCCTCAGTTTTGGCTGGACAGCCGTTTGTTTATTTTTGGGGTCTGTGTGTTTTTCGACCTGGAAATGGCAAAAAAGGCGCGAAAACATGGATTTGTCTCTCCTGCCGCGCACACACTTCCGATAGCGTGCAAAGGCCTAATAACCACAAGCAGCCCCTACTCCATTATGGGAGACACTGTTTTCATCAAGTTTGAAGCCTCAGTTTTGGCTGGACAGCCATTTCTTTATTTTTGGGGCCTGTGTGTTTTTCGACCTGGAAATGGCAAAAAAGGCGCGAAAACATTGATTTGTCTCTCCTGCCGCGCACACACTTCCGATAGCTTGCGAAGGCCTAAAAAACACAAGCGGGCCGTGAGTTATTGTGGGAGAGACTGTTTTCATCAAGTTTGAAGCCTCAGTTTTGGCTGGACAGCCGTTTCTTTATTTTTGGGGCCTTTGTGTTTTTCGACCTGGAAATGGCAAAAAAGGCGCGAAAACATGGATTTGTCTCTCCTGCCGCGCACACACTTCCGATAGCTTGCGAAGGCCTAAAAAACACAAGCAGCCCTTGAGTTATTGTGGGAGAGAATGTTTTCATCAAGTTTGAAGCCATAGTTTTGGCGCGGCAGCCGTTTCTTTCATTTTGGGGCCTATGTGTTTTCGACCTGGAAATGGCAAAAAAGGCGCGAAAACATGGATTTGTCTCTCCTGCCGCGCACACACTTCCGATATCTTGCGAAGGCCTAAAAAACACAAGCAGCCCTTGAGTTATTGTCTGAGAGACTGTTTTCATCAAGTTTGAAGCCTCAGTTTTGGCTGGACAGCCGTTTCTTTATTTTTGGGGCCTTTGTGTTTTTCGACCTGGAAATGGCAAAAAAGGCGCGAAAACATGGATTTGTCTCTCCTGCCGCGCACACACTTCCGATAGCGTGCAAAGGCCTAAAAAACACAAGCAGCCCGTGAGTTATTATGGGAGAGACTGTTTTCATCAAGTTTGAAGCCATAGTTTTGGCGCGGCAGCCGTTTCTTTCATTTTGGGGCCTATGTGTTTTTCGACCTTGAAATCGCAAAAAAGGCGCGAAAACATGGATTTGTCTCTCCTGCCGCGCACACACTTCCGATATCTTGCGAAGGCCTAAAAAACACAAGCGGCCCTTGAGTTATTGTCTAAGAGACTGTTTTCATCAAGTTTGAAGCCTCAGTTTTAGCTGGACAGCCGTTTCTTTATTTTTGGGGCCTTTGTGTTTTTCGACCTGGAAATGGCAAAAAAGGCGCGAAAACATGGATTTGTCTCTCCTGCCGCACACACACTTCCGATAGCGTGCAAAGGCCTAAAAAACACAAGCAGCCCGTGAGTTATTATGGGAGAGACTGTTTTCATCAAGTTTGAAGCCTCAGTGTTGGCGCGGCAGCCTTTTCTTTCTCTTTCGGGATTGTGTTTTTCTCCACCTGAAAATGCCAAAGAAGGCATAAAAACATGGATTTGTCTCTCCTGCTGCGCACACACTTCGGAGAGCTTGCAAAGGCCTAATAACCACAAGCAGACCCTACACCATTATGGGAGACACTGTTTTCATCAAGTTTGAAGCCTCAGTGTTGGCGCGGCAGCCTTTTCTTTCTCTTTCGGGATTGTGTTTTTCTCCACCTGAAAATGCCAAAGAAGGCATAAAAACATGGATTTGTCTCTCCTGCTGCGCACACACTTCGGAGAGCTTGCAAAGGCCTAATAACCACAAGCAGCCCCTACTCCATTATGGGAGACACTGTTTTCATCAAGTTTGAAGCCTCAGTTTTGGCTGGACAGCCATTTCTTTATTTTTGGGGCCTGTGTGTTTTTCGATCTGGAAATGGCAAAAAAGGCGCGAAAACATTGATTTGTCTCTCCTGCCGCGCACACACTTCCGATAGCTTGCGAAGGCCTAAAAAACACAAGCGGGCCGTGAGTTATTGTGGGAGAGACTGTTTTCATCAAGTTTGAAGCCTCAGTTTTGGCTGGACAGCCGTTTCTTTATTTTTGGGGCCTTTGTGTTTTTCGACCTGGAAATGGCAAAAAAGGCGTGAAAACATGGATTTGTCTCTCCTGCCGCGCACACACTTCCGATAGCTTGCGAAGGCCTAAAAAACACAAGCAGCCCTTGAGTTATTGTGGGAGAGAATGTTTTCATCAAGTTTGAAGCCATAGTTTTGGCGCGGCAGCCGTTTCTTTCATTTTGGGGCCTATGTGTTTTTCGACCTTGAAATCGTAAAAAAGGCGCGAAAACATGGATTTGTCTCTCCTGCCGCGCACACACTTCCGATAGCTTGCGAAGGCCTAAAAAACACAAGCGGCCCTTGAGTTATTGTCTGAGAGACTGTTTTAATCAAGTTTGAAGCCTCAGTTTTGGCTGGACAGCCGTTTCTTTATTTTTGGGGCCTTTGTGTTTTTCGACCTGGAAATGGCAAAAAAGGCGCGAAAACATGGATTTGTCTCTCCTGCCGCGCACACACTTCCGATAGCTTGCGAAGGCCTAAAAAACACAAGCAGCCCTTGAGTTATTGTGGGAGAGAATGTTTTCATCAAGTTTGAAGCCATAGTTTTGGCTGGACAGCCGTTTCTTTATTTTTGGGGCCTTTGTGTTTTTCGACCTGGAAATGGCAAAAAAGGCGCGAAAACATTGATTTGTCTCTCCTGCCGCGCACACACTTCCGATATCTTGCGAAGGCCTAAAAAACACAAGCAGTTCTTGAGTTGTTGTGGGAGAGACTGTTTTCATCAAGTTTGAAGCCATAGTTTTGGCGCGGCAGCCGTTTCTTTCATTTTGGGGCCTATGTGTTTTTCGACCTGGAAATGGCAAAAAAGGCGCGAAAACATGGATTTGTCTCTCCTGCCGCGCACACACTTCCGATAGCGTGCAAAGGCCTAAAAAACACAAGCAGCCCGTGAGTTATTATGGGAGAGACTGTTTTCATCAAGTTTGAAGCCATAGTTTTGGCGCGCCAGCCGTTTCTTTCATTTTGGGGCCTATGTGTTTTTCGACCTTGAAATCGCAAAAAAGTCGCGAAAACATTGATTTGTCTCTCCTGCCGCGCACACACTTCCGATATCTTGCGAAGGCCTAAAAAACACAAGCAGCCCTTGAGTTATTGTCTGAGAGACTGTTTTCATCAAGTTTGAAGCCTCAGTTTTGGCTGGACAGCCGTTTCTTTATTTTTGTGGCCTTTGTGTTTTTCGACCTGGAAATGGCAAAAAAGGCGCGAAAACATGGATTTGTCTCTCCTGCCGCGCACACACTTCCGATAGCGTGCAAAGGCCTAAAAAACACAAGCAGCCCGTGAGTTATTATGGGAGAGACTGTTTTCATCAAGTTTGAAGCCATAGTTTTGGCGCGGCAGCCGTTTCTTTCATTTTGGGGCCTATGTGTTTTTCGACCTTGAAATCGCAAAAAAGGCGCGAAAACATGGATTTGTCTCTCCTGCCGCGCACACACTTCCGATATCTTGCGAAGGCCTAAAAAACACAAGCGGCCCTTGAGTTATTGTCTAAGAGACTGTTTTCATCAAGTTTGAAGCCTCAGTTTTAGCTGGACAGCCGTTTCTTTATTTTTGGGGCCTTTGTGTTTTTCGACCTGGAAATGGCAAAAAAGGCGCGAAAACATGGATTTGTCTCTCCTGCCGCACACACACTTCCGATAGCGTGCAAAGGCCTAAAAAACACAAGCAGCCCGTGAGTTATTATGGGAGAGACTGTTTTCATCAAGTTTGAAGCCTCAGTGTTGGCGCGGCAGCCTTTTCTTTCTCTTTCGGGATTGTGTTTTTCTCCACCTGAAAATGCCAAAGAAGGCATAAAAACATGGATTTGTCTCTCCTGCTGCGCACACACTTCGGAGAGCTTGCAAAGGCCTAATAACCACAAGCAGACCCTACACCATTATGGGAGACACTGTTTTCATCAAGTTTGAAGCCTCAGTGTTGGCGCGGCAGCCTTTTCTTTCTCTTTCGGGATTGTGTTTTTCTCCACCTGAAAATGCCAAAGAAGGCATAAAAACATGGATTTGTCTCTCCTGCTGCGCACACACTAAGGAGAGCTTGCAAAGGCCCAATAACCACAAGCAGCCCCTACACCATCATGGGAGACACTGTTTTCATCAAGTTTGAAGCCTCAGTGTTGGCGCGGCAGCCTTTTCTTTCTCTTTCGGGATTGTGTTTTTCTCCACCTGAAAATGCCAAAGAAGGCATAAAAACATGGATTTGTCTCTCCTGCTGCGCACACACTTCGGAGAGCTTGCAAAGGCCTAATAACCACAAGCAGCCCCTACTCCATTATGGGAGACACTGTTTTCATCAAGTTTGAAGCCTCAGTGTTGGCGCGGCAGCCTTTTCTTTCTCTTTCGGGAATGTGTTTTTCTCCACCTGAAAATGCCAAAGAAGGCATAAAAACATGGATTTGTCTCTCCTGCTGCGCACACACTTCGGAGAGCTTGCAAATGCCTAATAACCACAAGCAGCCCCTACTCCATTATGGGAGACACTGTTTTCATCAAGTTTGAAGCCTCAGTGTTGGCGCGGCAGCCATTTCTTTCTCTTTCGGGATTGTGTTTTTCTCCACCTGAAAATGCCAAAGAAGGCATAAAAACATGGATTTGTCTCTCCTGCTGCGCACACACTTCGGAGAGCTTGCAAATGCCTAATAACCACAAGCAGCCCCTACTCCATTATGGGAGACACTGTTTTCATCAAGTTTGAAGCCTCAGTGTTGGCGCGGCAGCCATTTCTTTCTCTTTCGGGATTGTGTTTTTCTCCACCTGAAAATGCCAAAGAAGGCATAAAAACATGGATTTGTCTCTCCTGCTGCGCACACACTTCGGAGAGCTTGCAAATGCCTAATAACCACAAGCAGCCCCTACTCCATTATGGGAGACACTGTTTTCATCAAGTTTGAAGCCTCAGTGTTGGCGCGGCAGCCATTTCTTTCTCTTTCGGGATTGTGTTTTTCTCCACCTGAAAATGCCAAAGAAGGCATAAAAACATGGATTTGTCTCTCCTGCTGCGCACACACTTCGGAGAGCTTGCAAATGCCTAATAACCACAAGCAGCCCCTACTCCATTATGGGAGACACTGTTTTCATCAAGTTTGAAGCCTCAGTGTTGGTGCGGCAGCCTTTTCTTTCTCTTTCGGGATTGTGTTTTTCTCCACCTGAAAATGCCAAAGAAGGCATAAAAACATGGATTTGTCTCTCCTGCTGCGCACACACTTCGGAGAGCTTGCAAATGCCTAATAACCACAAGCAGCCCCTACTCCATTATGGGAGACACTGTTTTCATCAAGTTTGAAGCCTCAGTGTTGGCGCGGCAGCCATTTCTTTCTCTTTCGGGATTGTGTTTTTCTCCACCTGAAAATGCCAAAGAAGGCATAAAAACATGGATTTGTCTCTCCTGCTGCGCACACACTTCGGAGAGCTTGCAAAGGCCTAATAACCACAAGCAGCCCCTACTCCATTATGGGAGACACTGTTTTCATCAAGTTTGAAGCCTCAGTGTTGGCGCGGCAGCCTTTTCTTTCTCTTTCGGGATTGTGTTTTTCTCCACCTGAAAATGCCAAAGAAGGCATAAAAACATGGATTTGTCTCTCCTGCTGCGCACACACTTCGGAGAGCTTGCAAATGCCTAATAACCACAAGCAGCCCCTACTCCATTATGGGAGACACTGTTTTCATCAAGTTTGAAGCCTCAGTGTTGGCGCGGCAGCCATTTCTTTCTCTTTCGGGATTGTGTTTTTCTCCACCTGAAAATGCCAAAGAAGGCATAAAAACATGGATTTGTCTCTCCTGCTGCGCACACACTTCGGAGAGCTTGCAAATGCCTAATAACCACAAGCAGCCCCTACTCCATTATGGGAGACACTGTTTTCATCAAGTTTGAAGCCTCAGTGTTGGCGCGGCAGCCATTTCTTTCTCTTTCGGGATTGTGTTTTTCTCCACCTGAAAATGCCAAAGAAGGCATAAAAACATGGATTTGTCTCTCCTGCTGCGCACACACTTCGGAGAGCTTGCAAATGCCTAATAACCACAAGCAGCCCCTACTCCATTATGGGAGACACTGTTTTCATCAAGTTTGAAGCCTCAGTGTTGGCGCGGCAGCCTTTTCTTTCTCTTTCGGGATTGTGTTTTTCTCCACCTGAAAATGCCAAAGAAGGCATAAAAACATGGATTTGTCTCTCCTGCTGCGCACACACTTCGGAGAGTTTGCAAATGCCTAATAACCACAAGCAGCCCCTACACCATTATGGGAGACACTGTTTTCATCACGTTTGAAGTCATAGTTTTGGCGCGGCAGCCGTTTCTTTCATTTTGGGGCCTTTGTGTTTTTCGACCTGGAAATGGCAAAAAAGGCGCGAAAACATGGATTTGTCTCTCCTGCCGCGCACACACTTCCGATAGCTTGCGAAGGCCTAAAAAACACAAGCGGCCCTTGAGTTATTGTCTGAGAGACTGTTTTCATCAAGTTTGAAGACTCAGTTTTGGCTGGACAGCCGTTTCTTTATTTTTGGGGCCTTTGTGTTTTTCGACCTGGAAATGGCAAAAAAGGCGCGAAAACATTGATTTGTCTCTCCTGCCGCGCACACACTTCCGATATCTTGCGAAGGCCTAAAAAACACAAGCAGCCCTTGAGTTGTTGTGGGAGAGACTGTTTTCATCAAGTTTGAAGCCATAGTTTTGGCGCGGCAGCCGTTTCTTTCATTTTGGGGCCTATGTGTTTTTCGACCTGGAAATGGCAAAAAAGGCGCGAAAACATGGATTTGTCTCTCCTGCCGCGCACACACTTCCGATATCTTGCGAAGGCCTAAAAAACACAAGCAGCCCTTGAGTTATTGTCTGAGAGACTGTTTTCATCAAGTTTGAAGCCTCAGTTTTGGCTGGACAGCCGTTTCTTTATTTTTGGGGCCTTTGTGTTTTTCGACCTGGAAATGGCAAAAAAGGCGCGAAAACATGGATTTGTCTCTCCTGCCGCGCACACACTTCCGATAGCGTGCAAAGGCCTAAAAAACACAAGCAGCCCGTGAGTTATTATGGGAGAGACTGTTTTCATCAAGTTTGAAGCCATAGTTTTGGCGCGGCAGCCGTTTCTTTCATTTTGGGGCCTATGTGTTTTTCGACTTTGAAATCGCAAAAAAGGCGCGAAAACATGGATTTGTCTCTCCTGCCGCGCACACACTTCCGATATCTTGCGAAGGCCTAAAAAACACAAGCAGCCCTTGAGTTATTGTGGGAGAGACAGTTTTCATCAAGTTTGAAGCCATAGTTTTGGCGCGCCAGCCGTTTCTTTCATTTTGGGGCCTTTGTGTTTTTCGACCTGGAAATGGCAAAAAAGGCGCGAAAACATGGATTTGTCTCTCATGCCGCGCACACACTTCCGATAGCGTGCAAAGGCCTAAAAAACACAAGCAGCCCGTGAGTTATTATGGGAGAGACTGTTTTCATCAAGTTTGAAGCCATAGTTTTGGCGCGCCAGCCGTTTCTTTCATTTTGGGGCCTTTGTGTTTTTCGACCTGGAAATGGCAAAAAAGGCGCGAAAACATGGATTTGTCTCTCCTGCCGCGCACACACTTCCGATAGCTTGCGAAGGCCTAAAAAACACAAGCGGCCCTTGAGTTATTGTCTGAGAGACTGTTTTCATCAAGTTTGAAGCCTCAGTTTTGGCTGGACAGCCGTTTCTTTATTTTTGGGGCCTTTGTGTTTTTCGACCTGGAAATGGCAAAAAAGGCGCGAAAACATTGATTTGTCTCTCCTGCCGCGCACACACTTCCGATATCTTGCGAAGGCCTAAAAAACACAAGCAGCCCTTGAGTTGTTGTGGGAGAGACTGTTTTCATCAAGTTTGAAGCCATAGTTTTGGCGCGGCAGCCGTTTCTTTCATTTTGGGGCCTATGTGTTTTTCGACCTGGAAATGGCAAAAAAGGCGCGAAAACATGGATTTGTCTCTCCTGCCGCGCACACATTTCCGATAGCGTGCAAAGGCCTAAAAAACACAAGCAGCCCGTGAGTTATTATGGGAGAGACTGTTTTCATCAAGTTTGAAGCCATAGTTTTGGCGCGCCAGCCGTTTCTTTCATTTTGGGGCCTATGTGTTTTTCGACCTTGAAATCGCAAAAAAGTCGCGAAAACATTGATTTGTCTCTCCTGCCGCGCACACACTTCCGATATCTTGCGAAGGCCTAAAAAACACAAGCAGCCCTTGAGTTATTGTCTGAGAGACTGTTTTCATCAAGTTTGAAGCCTCAGTTTTGGCTGGACAGCCGTTTCTTTATTTTTGGGGCCTTTGTGTTTTTCGACCTGGAAATGGCAAAAAAGGCGCGAAAACATGGATTTGTCTCTCCTGCCGCGCACACACTTCCGATAGCGTGCAAAGGCCTAAAAAACACAAGCAGCCCGTGAGTTATTATGGGAGAGACTGTTTTCATCAAGTTTGAAGCCATAGTTTTGGCGCGGCAGCCGTTTCTTTCATTTTGGGGCCTATGTGTTTTTCGACCTTGAAATCGCAAAAAAGGCGCGAAAACATGGATTTGTCTCTCCTGCCGCGCACACACTTCCGATATCTTGCGAAGGCCTAAAAAACACAAGCAGCCCTTGAGTTATTGTGGGAGAGACAGTTTTCATCAAGTTTTAAGCCATAGTTTTGGCGCGGCAGCCGTTTCTTTCATTTTGGGGCCTTTGTGTTTTTCGACCTGGAAATGGCAAAAAAGGCGTGAAAACATGGATTTGTCTCTCCTGCCGCGCACACACTTCCGATAGCTTGCGAAGGCCTAAAAAACACAAGCGGCCCTTGAGTTATTGTCTGAGAGACTGTTTTCATCAAGTTTGAAGCCTCAGTGTTGGCGCGGCAGCCTTTTCTTTCTCTTTCGGGATTGTGTTTTTCTCCACCTGAAAATGCCAAAGAAGGCATAAAAACATGGATTTGTCTCTCCTGCTGCGCACACACTTCGGAGAGCTTGCAAATGCCTAATAACCACAAGCAGCCCCTACTCCATTATGGGAGACACTGTTTTCATCAAGTTTGAAGCCTCAGTGTTGGCGCGGCAGCCATTTCTTTCTCTTTCGGGATTGTGTTTTTCTCCACCTGAAAATGCCAAAGAAGGCATAAAAACATGGATTTGTCTCTCCTGCTGCGCACACACTTCGGAGAGCTTGCAAATACCTAATAACCACAAGCAGCCCCTACTCCATTATGGGAGACACTGTTTTCATCAAGTTTGAAGCCTCAGTGTTGGCGCGGCAGCCATTTCTTTCTCTTTCGGGATTGTGTTTTTCTCCACCTGAAAATGCAAAAGAAGGCATAAAAACATGGATTTGTCTCTCCTGCTGCGCACACACTTCGGAGAGCTTGCAAAGGCCTAATAACCACAAGCAGCCCCTACTCCACTATGGGAGACACTGTTTTCATCAAGTTTGAAGCCTCAGTGTTGGCGCGGCAGCCTTTTCTTTCTCTTTCGGGATTGTGTTTTTCTCCACCTGAAAATGCCAAAGAAGGCATAAAAACATGGATTTGTCTCTCCTGCTGCGCACACACTTCGGAGAGCTTGCAAAGGCCTAATAACCACAAGCAGCCCCTACTCCACTATGGGAGACACTGTTTTCATCAAGTTTGAAGCCTCAGTGTTGGCGCGGCAGCCTTTTCTTTCTCTTTCGGGATTGTGTTTTTCTCCACCTGAAAATGCCAAAGAAGGCATAAAAACATGGATTTGTCTCTCCTGCTGCGCACACACTTCGGAGAGCTTGCAAATGCCTAATAACCACAAGCAGCCCCTACTCCATTATGGGAGACACTGTTTTCATCAAGTTTGAAGCCTCAGTGTTGGCGCGGCAGCCATTTCTTTCTCTTTCGGGATTGTGTTTTTCTCCACCTGAAAATGCCAAAGAAGGCATAAAAACATGGATTTGTCTCTCCTGCTGCGCACACACTTCGGAGAGCTTGCAAATGCCTAATAACCACAAGCAGCCCCTACTCCATTATGGGAGACACTGTTTTCATCAAGTTTGAAGCCTCAGTATTGGCGCGGCAGCCATTTCTTTCTCTTTCGGGATTGTGTTTTTCTCCACCTGAAAATGCCAAAGAAGGCATAAAAACATGGATTTGTCTCTCCTGCTGCGCACACACTTCGGAGAGCTTGCAAATGCCTAATAACCACAAGCAGCCCCTACTCCATTATGGGAGACACTGTTTTCATCAAGTTTGAAGCCTCAGTGTTGGCGCGGCAGCCTTTTCTTTCTCTTTCGGGATTGTGTTTTTCTCCACCTGAAAATGCCAAAGAAGGCATAAAAACATGGATTTGTCTCTCCTGCTGCGCACACACTTCGGAGAGCTTGCAAATGCCTAATAACCACAAGCAGCCCCTACTCCATTATGGGAGACACTGTTTTTATCAAGTTTGAAGCCTCAGTTTTGGCTGGACAGCCATTTCTTTATTTTTGGGGCCTGTGTGTTTTTCGACCTGGAAATGGCAAAAAAGGCGCGAAAACATTGATTTGTCTCTCCTGCCGCGCACACACTTCCGATAGCTTGCGAAGGCCTAAAAAACACAAGCAGCCCTTGAGTTATTGTGGGAGAGACAGTTTTCATCAAGTTTGAAGCCATAGTTTTGGCGCGCCAGCCGTTTCTTTCATTTTGGGGCCTTTGTGTTTTTCGACCTGGAAATGGCAAAAAAGGCGCGAAAACATGGATTTGTCTCTCATGCCGCGCACACACTTCCGATAGCGTGCAAAGGCCTAAAAAACACAAGCAGCCCGTGAGTTATTATGGGAGAGACTGTTTTCATCAAGTTTGAAGCCATAGTTTTGGCGCGCCAGCCGTTTCTTTCATTTTGGGGCCTTTGTGTTTTTCGACCTGGAAATGGCAAAAAAGGCGCGAAAACATGGATTTGTCTCTCCTGCCGCGCACACACTTCCGATAGCTTGCGAAGGCCTAAAAAACACAAGCGGCCCTTGAGTTATTGTCTGAGAGACTGTTTTCATCAAGTTTGAAGCCTCAGTTTTGGCTGGACAGCCGTTTCTTTATTTTTGGGGCCTTTGTGTTTTTCGACCTGGAAATGGCAAAAAAGGCGCGAAAACATTGATTTGTCTCTCCTGCCGCGCACACACTTCCGATATCTTGCGAAGGCCTAAAAAACACAAGCAGCCCTTGAGTTGTTGTGGGAGAGACTGTTTTCATCAAGTTTGAAGCCATAGTTTTGGCGCGGCAGCCGTTTCTTTCATTTTGGGGCCTATGTGTTTTTCGACCTGGAAATGGCAAAAAAGGCGCGAAAACATGGATTTGTCTCTCCTGCCGCGCACACATTTCCGATAGCGTGCAAAGGCCTAAAAAACACAAGCAGCCCGTGAGTTATTATGGGAGAGACTGTTTTCATCAAGTTTGAAGCCATAGTTTTGGCGCGCCAGCCGTTTCTTTCATTTTGGGGCCTATGTGTTTTTCGACCTTGAAATCGCAAAAAAGTCGCGAAAACATTGATTTGTCTCTCCTGCCGCGCACACACTTCCGATATCTTGCGAAGGCCTAAAAAACACAAGCAGCCCTTGAGTTATTGTCTGAGAGACTGTTTTCATCAAGTTTGAAGCCTCAGTTTTGGCTGGACAGCCGTTTCTTTATTTTTGGGGCCTTTGTGTTTTTCGACCTGGAAATGGCAAAAAAGGCGCGAAAACATGGATTTGTCTCTCCTGCCGCGCACACACTTCCGATAGCGTGCAAAGGCCTAAAAAACACAAGCAGCCCGTGAGTTATTATGGGAGAGACTGTTTTCATCAAGTTTGAAGCCATAGTTTTGGCGCGGCAGCCGTTTCTTTCATTTTGGGGCCTATGTGTTTTTCGACCTTGAAATCGCAAAAAAGGCGCGAAAACATGGATTTGTCTCTCCTGCCGCGCACACACTTCCGATATCTTGCGAAGGCCTAAAAAACACAAGCAGCCCTTGAGTTATTGTCTGAGAGACTGTTTTCATCAAGTTTGAAGCCTCAGTTTTGGCTGGACAGCCGTTTCTTTATTTTTGGGGCCTTTGTGTTTTTCGACCTGGAAATGGCAAAAAAGGCGCGAAAACATTGATTTGTCTCTCCTGCCGCGCACACACTTCCGATATCTTGCGAAGGCCTAAAAAACACAAGCAGCCCTTGAGTTGTTGTGGGAGAGACTGTTTTCATCAAGTTTGAAGCCATAGTTTTGGCGCGGCAGCCGTTTCTTTCATTTTGGGGCCTATGTGTTTTTCGACCTGGAAATGGCAAAAAAGGCGCGAAAACATGGATTTGTCTCTCCTGCCGCGCACACATTTCCGATAGCGTGCAAAGGCCTAAAAAACACAAGCAGCCCGTGAGTTATTATGGGAGAGACTGTTTTCATCAAGTTTGAAGCCATAGTTTTGGCGCGCCAGCCGTTTCTTTCATTTTGGGGCCTATGTGTTTTTCGACCTTGAAATCGCAAAAAAGTCGCGAAAACATTGATTTGTCTCTCCTGCCGCGCACACACTTCCGATATCTTGCGAAGGCCTAAAAAACACAAGCAGCCCTTGAGTTATTGTCTGAGAGACTGTTTTCATCAAGTTTGAAGCCTCAGTTTTGGCTGGACAGCCGTTTCTTTATTTTTGGGGCCTTTGTGTTTTTCGACCTGGAAATGGCAAAAAAGGCGCGAAAACATGGATTTGTCTCTCCTGCCGCGCACACACTTCCGATAGCGTGCAAAGGCCTAAAAAACACAAGCAGCCCGTGAGTTATTATGGGAGAGACTGTTTTCATCAAGTTTGAAGCCATAGTTTTGGCGCGGCAGCCGTTTCTTTCATTTTGGGGCCTATGTGTTTTTCGACCTTGAAATCGCAAAAAAGGCGCGAAAACATGGATTTGTCTCTCCTGCCGCGCACACACTTCCGATATCTTGCGAAGGCCTAAAAAACACAAGCAGCCCTTGAGTTATTGTGGGAGAGACAGTTTTCATCAAGTTTTAAGCCATAGTTTTGGCGCGGCAGCCGTTTCTTTCATTTTGGGGCCTTTGTGTTTTTCGACCTGGAAATGGCAAAAAAGGCGTGAAAACATGGATTTGTCTCTCCTGCCGCGCACACACTTCCGATAGCTTGCGAAGGCCTAAAAAACACAAGCGGCCCTTGAGTTATTGTCTGAGAGACTGTTTTCATCAAGTTTGAAGCCTCAGTGTTGGCGCGGCAGCCTTTTCTTTCTCTTTCGGGATTGTGTTTTTCTCCACCTGAAAATGCCAAAGAAGGCATAAAAACATGGATTTGTCTCTCCTGCTGCGCACACACTTCGGAGAGCTTGCAAATGCCTAATAACCACAAGCAGCCCCTACTCCATTATGGGAGACACTGTTTTCATCAAGTTTGAAGCCTCAGTGTTGGCGCGGCAGCCATTTCTTTCTCTTTCGGGATTGTGTTTTTCTCCACCTGAAAATGCCAAAGAAGGCATAAAAACATGGATTTGTCTCTCCTGCTGCGCACACACTTCGGAGAGCTTGCAAATACCTAATAACCACAAGCAGCCCCTACTCCATTATGGGAGACACTGTTTTCATCGAGTTTGAAGCCTCAGTGTTGGCGCGGCAGCCATTTCTTTCTCTTTCGGGATTGTGTTTTTCTCCACCTGAAAATGCAAAAGAAGGCATAAAAACATGGATTTGTCTCTCCTGCTGCGCACACACTTCGGAGAGCTTGCAAAGGCCTAATAACCACAAGCAGCCCCTACTCCACTATGGGAGACACTGTTTTCATCAAGTTTGAAGCCTCAGTGTTGGCGCGGCAGCCTTTTCTTTCTCTTTCGGGATTGTGTTTTTCTCCACCTGAAAATGCCAAAGAAGGCATAAAAACATGGATTTGTCTCTCCTGCTGCGCACACACTTCGGAGAGCTTGCAAAGGCCTAATAACCACAAGCAGCCCCTACTCCACTATGGGAGACACTGTTTTCATCAAGTTTGAAGCCTCAGTGTTGGCGCGGCAGCCTTTTCTTTCTCTTTCGGGATTGTGTTTTTCTCCACCTGAAAATGCCAAAGAAGGCATAAAAACATGGATTTGTCTCTCCTGCTGCGCACACACTTCGGAGAGCTTGCAAATGCCTAATAACCACAAGCAGCCCCTACTCCATTATGGGAGACACTGTTTTCATCAAGTTTGAAGCCTCAGTGTTGGCGCGGCAGCCATTTCTTTCTCTTTCGGGATTGTGTTTTTCTCCACCTGAAAATGCCAAAGAAGGCATAAAAACATGGATTTGTCTCTCCTGCTGCGCACACACTTCGGAGAGCTTGCAAATGCCTAATAACCACAAGCAGCCCCTACTCCATTATGGGAGAAACTGTTTTCATCAAGTTTGAAGCCTCAGTATTGGCGCGGCAGCCATTTCTTTCTCTTTCGGGATTGTGTTTTTCTCCACCTGAAAATGCCAAAGAAGGCATAAAAACATGGATTTGTCTCTCCTGCTGCGCACACACTTCGGAGAGCTTGCAAATGCCTAATAACCACAAGCAGCCCCTACTCCATTATGGGAGACACTGTTTTCATCAAGTTTGAAGCCTCAGTGTTGGCGCGGCAGCCTTTTCTTTCTCTTTCGGGATTGTGTTTTTCTCCACCTGAAAATGCCAAAGAAGGCATAAAAACATGGATTTGTCTCTCCTGCTGCGCACACACTTCGGAGAGCTTGCAAATGCCTAATAACCACAAGCAGCCCCTACTCCATTATGGGAGACACTGTTTTCATCAAGTTTGAAGCCTCAGTTTTGGCTGGACAGCCATTTCTTTATTTTTGGGGCCTGTGTGTTTTTCGACCTGGAAATGGCAAAAAAGGCGCGAAAACATTGATTTGTCTCTCCTGCCGCGCACACACTTCCGATAGCTTGCGAAGGCCTAAAAAACACAAGCAGCCCTTGAGTTATTGTGGGAGAGAATGTTTTCATCAAGTTTGAAGCCATAGTTTTGGCGCGGCAGCCGTTTCTTTCATTTTGGGGCCTATGTGTTTTTCGACCTTGAAATCGTAAAAAAGGCGCGAAAACATGGATTTGTCTCTCCTGCCGCGCACACACTTCCGATAGCTTGCGAAGGCCTAAAAAACACAAGCGGCCCTTGAGTTATTGTCTGAGAGACTGTTTTAATCAAGTTTGAAGCCTCAGTTTTGGCTGGACAGCCGTTTCTTTATTTTTGGGGCCTTTGTTTTCTTCGACCTGGAAATGGCAAAAAAGGCGCGAAAACATTGATTTGTCTCTCCTGCCGCGCACACACTTCCGATATCTTGCGAAGGCCTAAAAAACACAAGCAGCCCTTGAGTTGTTGTGGGAGAGACTGTTTTCATCAAGTTTGAAGCCATAGTTTTGGCGCGGCAGCCGTTTCTTTCATTTTGGGGCCTATGTGTTTTTCGACCTGGAAATGGCAAAAAAGGCGCGAAAACATGGATTTGTCTCTCCTGCCGCGCACACATTTCCGATAGCGTGCAAAGGCCTAAAAAACACAAGCAGCCCGTGAGTTATTATGGGAGAGACTGTTTTCATCAAGTTTGAAGCCATAGTTTTGGCGCGCCAGCCGTTTCTTTCATTTTGGGGCCTATGTGTTTTTCGACCTTGAAATCGCAAAAAAGTCGCGAAAACATTGATTTGTCTCTCCTGCCGCGCACACACTTCCGATATCTTGCGAAGGCCTAAAAAACACAAGCAGCCCTTGAGTTATTGTCTGAGAGACTGTTTTCATCAAGTTTGAAGCCTCAGTTTTGGCTGGACAGCCGTTTCTTTATTTTTGGGGCCTTTGTGTTTTTCGACCTGGAAATGGCAAAAAAGGCGCGAAAACATGGATTTGTCTCTCCTGCCGCGCACACACTTCCGATAGCGTGCAAAGGCCTAAAAAACACAAGCAGCCCGTGAGTTATTATGGGAGAGACTGTTTTCATCAAGTTTGAAGCCATAGTTTTGGCGCGGCAGCCGTTTCCTTCATTTTGGGGCCTATGTGTTTTTCGACCTTGAAATCGCAAAAAAGGCGCGAAAACATGGATTTGTCTCTCCTGCCGCGCACACACTTCCGATATCTTGCGAAGGCCTAAAAAACACAAGCAGCCCTTGAGTTATTGTGGGAGAGACAGTTTTCATCAAGTTTGAAGCCATAGTTTTGGCGCGGCAGCCGTTTCTTTCATTTTGGGGCCTTTGTGTTTTTCGACCTGGAAATGGCAAAAAAGGCGTGAAAACATGGATTTGTCTCTCCTGCCGCGCACACACTTCCGATAGCTTGCGAAGGCCTAAAAAACACAAGCGGCCCTTGAGTTATTGTCTGAGAGACTGTTTTCATCAAGTTTGAAGCCTCAGTGTTGGCGCGGCAGCCTTTTCTTTCTCTTTCGGGATTGTGTTTTTCTCCACCTGAAAATGCCAAAGAAGGCATAAAAACATGGATTTGTCTCTCCTGCTGCGCACACACTTCGGAGAGCTTGCAAATGCCTAATAACCACAAGCAGCCCCTACTCCATTATGGGAGACACTGTTTTCATCAAGTTTGAAGCCTCAGTGTTGGCGCGGCAGCCATTTCTTTCTCTTTCGGGATTGTGTTTTTCTCCACCTGAAAATGCCAAAGAAGGCATAAAAACATGGATTTGTCTCTCCTGCTGTGCACACACTTCGGAGAGCTTGCAAATACCTAATAACCACAAGCAGCCCCTACTCCATTATGGGAGACACTGTTTTCATCAAGTTTGAAGCCTCAGTGTTGGCGCGGCAGCCATTTCTTTCTCTTTCGGGATTGTGTTTTTCTCCACCTGAAAATGCAAAAGAAGGCATAAAAACATGGATTTGTCTCTCCTGCTGCGCACACACTTCGGAGAGCTTGCAAAGGCCTAATAACCACAAGCAGCCCCTACTCCACTATGGGAGACACTGTTTTCATCAAGTTTGAAGCCTCAGTGTTGGCGCGGCAGCCTTTTCTTTCTCTTTCGGGATTGTGTTTTTCTCCACCTGAAAATGCCAAAGAAGGCATAAAAACATGGATTTGTCTCTCCTGCTGCGCACACACTTCGGAGAGCTTGCAAAGGCCTAATAACCACAAGCAGCCCCTACTCCACTATGGGAGACACTGTTTTCATCAAGTTTGAAGCCTCAGTGTTGGCGCGGCAGCCTTTTCTTTCTCTTTCGGGATTGTGTTTTTCTCCACCTGAAAATGCCAAAGAAGGCATAAAAACATGGATTTGTCTCTCCTGCTGCGCACACACTTCGGAGAGCTTGCAAATGCCTAATAACCACAAGCAGCCCCTACTCCATTATGGGAGACACTGTTTTCATCAAGTTTGAAGCCTCAGTGTTGGCGCGGCAGCCATTTCTTTCTCTTTCGGGATTGTGTTTTTCTCCACCTGAAAATGCCAAAGAAGGCATAAAAACATGGATTTGTCTCTCCTGCTGCGCACACACTTCGGAGAGCTTGCAAATGCCTAATAACCACAAGCAGCCCCTACTCCATTATGGGAGACACTGTTTTCATCAAGTTTGAAGCCTCAGTGTTGGCGCGGCAGCCTTTTCTTTCTCTTTCGGGATTGTGTTTTTCTCCACCTGAAAATGCCAAAGAAGGCATAAAAACATGGATTTGTCTCTCCTGCTGCGCACACACTTCGGAGAGCTTGCAAATGCCTAATAACCACAAGCAGCCCCTACTCCATTATGGGAGACACTGTTTTCATCAAGTTTGAAGCCTCAGTTTTGGCTGGACAGCCATTTCTTTATTTTTGGGGCCTGTGTGTTTTTCGACCTGGAAATGGCAAAAAAGGCGCGAAAACATTGATTTGTCTCTCCTGCCGCGCACACACTTCCGATAGCTTGCGAAGGCCTAAAAAACACAAGCAGCCCTTGAGTTATTGTGGGAGAGAATGTTTTCATCAAGTTTGAAGCCATAGTTTTGGCGCGGCAGCCGTTTCTTTCATTTTGGGGCCTATGTGTTTTTCGATCTTGAAATCGTAAAAAAGGCGCGAAAACATGGATTTGTCTCTCCTGCCGCGCACACACTTCCGATAGCTTGCGAAGGCCTAAAAAACACAAGCGGCCCTTGAGTTATTGTCTGAGAGACTGTTTTAATCAAGTTTGAAGCCTCAGTTTTGGCTGGACAGCCGTTTCTTTATTTTTGGGGCCTTTGTTTTCTTCGACCTGGAAATGGCAAAAAAGGCGCGAAAACATGGATTTGTCTCTCCTGCCGCGCACACACTTCCGATAGCGTGCAAAGGCCTAAAAAACACAAGCAGCCCGTGAGTTATTATGGGAGAGACTGTTTTCATCAAGTTTGAAGCCATAGTTTTGGCGCGGCAGCCGTTTCTTTCATTTTGGGGCCTATGTGTTTTTCGACCTTGAAATCGCAAAAAAGGCGCGAAAACATGGATTTGTCTCTCCTGCCGCGCACACACTTCCGATAGCGTGCAAAGGTCTAAAAAACACAAGCAGCCCGTGAGTTATTATGGGAGAGACTGTTTTCATCAAGTTTGAAGCCATAGTTTTGGCGCGCCAGCCGTTTCTTTAATTTTGGGGCCTATGTGTTTTTCGACCTTGAAATCGCAAAAAAGTCGCGAAAACATTGATTTGTCTCTCCTGCCGCGCACACACTTCCGATATCTTGCGAAGGCCTAAAAAACACAAGCAGCCCTTGAGTTATTGTGGGAGAGACTGTTTTCACCAAGTTTGAAGTCATAGTTTTGGCGCGGCAGCCGTTTCTTTCATTTTGGGGCCTTTGTGTTTTTCGACCTGGAAATGGCAAAAAAGGCGCGAAAACATGGATTTGTCTCTCCTGCCGAGCACACACTTCCGATATCTTGCGAAGGCCTAAAAAACACAAGCAGCCCTTGAGTTATTGTCTGAGAGACTGTTTTCATAAAGTTTGAAGCCTCAGTTTTGGCTGGACAGCCGTTTCTTTATTTTTGGGGCCTTTGTGTTTTTCGACCTGGAAATGGCAAAAAAGGCGCGAAAACATGGATTTGTCTCTCCTGCCGCGCACACACTTCCGATAGCGTGCAAAGGCCTAAAAAACACAAGCAGACCGTGAGTTATTATGGGAGAGACTGTTTTTATCAAGTTTGAAGCCATAGTTTTGGCGCGCCAGCCGTTTCTTTCATTTTGGGGCCTATGTGTTTTTCGACCTTGAAATCGCAAAAAAGTCGCGAAAACATTGATTTGTCTCTCCTGCCGCGCACACACTTCCGATATCTTGCGAAGGCCTAAAAAACACAAGCAGCCCTTGAGTTATTGTGGGAAAGACTGTTTTCATCAAGTTTGAAGTCATAGTTTTGGCGCGGCAGCCGTTTCTTTCATTTTGGGGCCTTTGTGTTTTTCGACCTGGAAATGGCAAAAAAGGCGCGAAAACATGGATTTGTCTCTCCTGCCGCGCACACACTTCCGATAGCGTGCAAAGGCCTAAAAAACACAAGCAGCCCGTGAGTTATTATGGGAGAGACTGTTTTCATCAAGTTTGAAGCCATAGTTTTGGCGCGGCAGCCGTTTCTTTCATTTTGGGGCCTATGTGTTTTTCGACCTTGAAATCGCAAAAAAGGCGTGAAAACATGGATTTGTCTCTCCTGCCGAGCACACACTTCCGATATCTTGCGAAGGCCTAAAAAACACAAGCAGCCCTTGAGTTATTGTCTGAGAGACTGTTTTCATCAAGTTTGAAGCCTCAGTTTTGGCTGGACAGCCGTTTCTTTATTTTTGGGGCCTTTGTGTTTTTCGACCTGGAAATGGCAAAAAAGGCGCGAAAACATGGATTTGTCTCTCCTGCCGCGCACACACTTCCGATAGCGTGCAAAGGCCTAAAAAACACAAGCAGACCGTGAGTTATTATGGGAGAGACTGTTTTTATCAAGTTTGAAGCCATAGTTTTGGCGCGCCAGCCGTTTCTTTCATTTTGGGGCCTATGTGTTTTTCGACCTTGAAATCGCAAAAAAGTCGCGAAAACATTGATTTGTCTCTCCTGCCGCTCACACACTTCCGATATCTTGCGAAGGCCTAAAAAACACAAGCAGCCCTTGAGTTATTGTGGGAGAGACTGTTTTCATCAAGTTTGAAGTCATAGTTTTGGCGCGGCAGCCGTTTCTTTCATTTTGGGGCCTTTGTGTTTTTCGACCTGGAAATGGCAAAAAAGGCGCGAAAACATGGATTTGTCTCTCCTGCCGCGCACACACTTCCGATAGCGTGCAAAGGCCTAAAAAACACAAGCAGCCCGTGAGTTATTATGGGAGAGACTGTTTTCATCAAGTTTGAAGTCATAGTTTTGGCGCGGCAGCCGTTTCTTTCATTTTGGGGCCTTTGTGTTTTTCGACCTGGAAATGGCAAAAAAGGCGCGAAAACATGGATTTGTCTCTCCTGCCGCGCACACACTTCCGATAGTTTGCGAAGGCCTAAAAAACACAAGCGGCCCTTGAGTTATTGTCTGAGAGACTGTTTTCATCAAGTTTGAAGCCTCAGTTTTGGCTGGACAGCCGTTTCTTTATTTTTGGGGCCTTTGTGTTTTTCGACCTGGAAATGGCAAAAAAGGCGCGAAAACATTGATTTGTCTCTCCTGCCGCGCACACACTTCCGATATCTTGCGAAGGCCTAAAAAACACAAGCAGCCCTTGAGTTGTTGTGGGAGAGACTGTTTTCATCAAGTTTGAAGCCATAGTTTTGGCGCGGCAGCCGTTTCTTTCATTTTGGGGCCTATGTCTTTTTCGACCTGGAAATGGCAAAAAAGGCGCGAAAACATGGATTTGTCTCTCCTGCCGCGCACACACTTCCGATAGCGTGCAAAGGCCTAAAAAACACAAGCAGCCCGTGAGTTATTATGGGAGAGACTGTTTTTATCAAGTTTGAAGCCATAGTTTTGGCGCGCCAGCCGTTTCTTTCATTTTGGGGCCTATGTGTTTTTCGACCTTGAAATCGCAAAAAAGTCGCGAAAACATTGATTTGTCTCTCCTGCCGCTCACACACTTCCGATATCTTGCGAAGGCCTAAAAAACACAAGCAGCCCTTGAGTTATTGTGGGAGAGACTGTTTTCATCAAGTTTGAAGTCATAGTTTTGGCGCGGCAGCCGTTTCTTTCATTTTGGGGCCTTTGTGTTTTTCGACCTGGAAATGGCAAAAAAGGCGCGAAAACATGGATTTGTCTCTCCTGCCGCGCACACACTTCCGATAGCGTGCAAAGGCCTAAAAAACACAAGCAGCCCGTGAGTTATTATGGGAGAGACTGTTTTCATCAAGTTTGAAGTCATAGTTTTGGCGCGGCAGCCGTTTCTTTCATTTTGGGGCCTTTGTGTTTTTCGACCTGGAAATGGCAAAAAAGGCGCGAAAACATGGATTTGTCTCTCCTGCCGCGCACACACTTCCGATAGCTTGCGAAGGCCTAAAAAACACAAGCGGCCCTTGAGTTATTGTCTGAGAGACTGTTTTCATCAAGTTTGAAGCCTCAGTTTTGGCTGGACAGCCGTTTCTTTATTTTTGGGGCCTTTGTGTTTTTCGACCTGGAAATGGCAAAAAAGGCGCGAAAACATTGATTTGTCTCTCCTGCCGCGCACACACTTCCGATATCTTGCGAAGGCCTAAAAAACACAAGCAGCCCTTGAGTTGTTGTGGGAGAGACTGTTTTCATCAAGTTTGAAGCCATAGTTTTGGCGCGGCAGCCGTTTCTTTCATTTTGGGGCCTATGTCTTTTTCGACCTGGAAATGGCAAAAAAGGCGCGAAAACATGGATTTGTCTCTCCTGCCGCGCACACACTTCCGATAGCGTGCAAAGGCCTAAAAAACACAAGCAGACCGTGAGTTATTATGGGAGAGACTGTTTTTATCAAGTTTGAAGCCATAGTTTTGGCGCGCCAGCCGTTTCTTTCATTTTGGGGCCTATGTGTTTTTCGACCTTGAAATCGCAAAAAAGTCGCGAAAACATTGATTTGTCTCTCCTGCCGCGCACACACTTCCGATATCTTGCGAAGGCCTAAAAAACACAAGCAGCCCGTGAGTTATTGTCTGAGAGACTGTTTTCATCAAGTTTGAAGCCTCAGTTTTGGCTGGACAGCCGTTTCTTTATTTTTGGGGCCTTTGTGTTTTTCGACCTGGAAATGGCAAAAAAGGCGCGAAAACATGGATTTGTCTCTCCTGCCGCGCACACACTTCCGATAGCTTGCGAAGGCCTAAAAAACACAAGCGGCCCTTGGGTTATTGTCTGAGAGACTGTTTTCATCAAGTTTGTAGCCTCAGTGTTGGCGCGGCAGCCTTTTCTTTCTCTTTCGGGATTGTGTTTTTCTCCACCTGAAAATGCCAAAGAAGGCATAAAAACATGGATTTGTCTCTCCTGCTGCGCACACACTTCGGAGAGCTTGCAAATGCCTAATAACCACAAGCAGCCCCTACTCCATTATGGGAGACACTGTTTTCATCAAGTTTGAAGCCTCAGTGTTGGCGCGGCAGCCATTTCTTTCTCTTTCGGGATTGTGTTTTTCTCCACCTGAAAATGCCAAAGAAGGCATAAAAACATGGATTTGTCTCTCCTGCTGCGCACACACTTCGGAGAGCTTGCAAATGCCTAATAACCACAAGCAGCCCCTACTCCATTATGGGAGACACTGTTTTCATCAAGTTTGAAGCCTCAGTGTTGGCGCGGCAGCCATTTCTTTCTCTTTCGGGATTGTGTTTTTCTCCACCTGAAAATGCCAAAGAAGGCATAAAAACATGGATTTGTCTCTCCTGCTGCGCACACACTTCGGAGAGCTTGCAAAGGCCTAATAACCACAAGCAGCCCCTACTCCACTATGGGAGACACTGTTTTCATCAAGTTTGAAGCCTCAGTGTTGGCGCGGCAGCCTTTTCTTTCTCTTTCGGGATTGTGTTTTTCTCCACCTGAAAATGCCAAAGAAGGCATAAAAACATGGATTTGTCTCTCCTGCTGCGCACACACTTCGGAGAGCTTGCAAATGCCTAATAACCACAAGCAGCCCCTACTCCATTATGGGAGACACTGTTTTCATCAAGTTTGAAGCCTCAGTGTTGGCGCGGCAGCCATTTCTTTCTCTTTCGGGATTGTGTTTTTCTCCACCTGAAAATGCCAAAGAAGGCATAAAAACATGGATTTGTCTCTCCTGCTGCGCACACACTTCGGAGAGCTTGCAAATTCCTAATAACCACAAGCAGCCCCTACTCCATTATGGGAGACACTGTTTTCATCAAGTTTGAAGCCTCAGTGTTGGCGCGGCAGACATTTCTTTCTCTTTCGGGATTGTGTTTTTCTCCACCTGAAAATGCCAAAGAAGGCATAAAAACATGGATTTGTCTCTCCTGCTGCGCACACACTTCGGAGAGCTTGCAAATGCCTAATAACCACAAGCAGCCCCTACTCCACTATGGGAGACACTGTTTTCATCAAGTTTGAAGCCTCAGTGTTGGCGCGGCAGCCTTTTCTTTCTCTTTCGGGATTGTGTTTTTCTCCACCTGAAAATGCCAAAGAAGGCATAAAAACATGGATTTGTCTCTCCTGCTGCGCACACACTTCGGAGAGCTTGCAAATGCCTAATAACCACAAGCAGCCCCTACACCATTATGGGAGACACTGTTTTCATCAAGTTTGAAGCCTCAGTGTTGGCGCGGCAGCCTTTTCTTTCTCTTTCGGGATTGTGTTTTTCTCCACCTGAAAATGCCAAAGAAGGCATAAAAACATGGATTTGTCTCTCCTGCTGCGCACACACTTCGGAGAGCTTGCAAATGCCTAATAACCACAAGCAGCCCCTACTCCATTATGGGAGACACTGTTTTCATCAAGTTTGAAGCCTCAGTGTTGGCGCGGCAGCCATTTCTTTCTCTTTCGGGATTGTGTTTTTCTCCACCTGAAAATGCCAAAGAAGGCATAAAAACATGGATTTGTCTCTCCTGCTGCGCACACACTTCGGAGAGCTTGCAAAGGCCTAATAACCACAAGCAGCCCCTACTCCATTATGGGAGACACTGTTTTCATCAAGTTTGAAGCCTCAGTGTTGGCGCGGCAGCCTTTTCTTTCTCTTTCGGGATTGTGTTTTTCTCCACCTGAAAATGCCAAAGAAGGCATAAAAACATGGATTTGTCTCTCCTGCTGCGCACACACTTCGGAGAGCTTGCAAAGGCCTAATAACCACAAGCAGCCCCTACTCCATTATGGGAGACACTGTTTTCATCAAGTTTGAAGCCTCAGTGTTGGCGCGGCAGCCTTTTCTTTCTCTTTCGGGATTGTGTTTTTCTCCACCTGAAAATGCCAAAGAAGGCATAAAAACATGGATTTGTCTCTCCTGCCGCGCACACACTTCCGATAGCGTGCAAAGGCCTAAAAAACACAAGCAGCCCGTGAGTTATTATGGGAGAGACTGTTTTTATCAAGTTTGAAGCCATAGTTTTGGCGCGGCAGCCGTTTCTTTCATTTTGGGGCCTATGTGTTTTTCGACCTTGAAATCGCAAAAAAGGCGCGAAAACATGGATTTGTCTCTCCTGCCGCGCACACACTTCCGATATCTTGCGAAGGCCTAAAAAACACAAGCAGCCCTTGAGTTATTGTGGGAGAGACAGTTTTCATCAAGTTTGAAGCCATAGTTTTGGCGCGCCAGCCGTTTCTTTCATTTTGGGGCCTTTGTGTTTTTCGACCTGGAAATGGCAAAAAAGGCGCGAAAACATGGATTTGTCTCTCCTGCCGCGCACACACTTCCGATAGCTTGCGAAGGCCTAAAAAACACAAGCGGCCCTTGAGTTATTGTCTGAGAGACTGTTTTCATCAAGTTTGAAGCCTCAGTTTTGGCTGGACAGCCGTTTCTTTATTTTTGGGGCCTTTGTGTTTTTCGACCTGGAAATGGCAAAAAAGGCGCGAAAACATTGATTTGTCTCTCCTGCCGCGCACACACTTCCGATATCTTGCGAAGGCCTAAAAAACACAAGCAGCCCTTGAGTTGTTGTGGGAGAGACTGTTTTCATCAAGTTTGAAGCCATAGTTTTGGCGCGGCAGCCGTTTCTTTCATTTTGGGGCCTATGTGTTTTTCGACCTGGAAATGGCAAAAAAGGCGCGAAAACATGGATTTGTCTCTCCTGCCGCGCACACACTTCCGATAGCGTGCAAAGGCCTAAAAAACACAAGCAGCCCGTGAGTTATTATGGGAGAGACTGTTTTCATCAAGTTTGAAGCCATAGTTTTGGCGCGCCAGCCGTTTCTTTCATTTTGGGGCCTATGTGTTTTTCGACCTTGAAATCGCAAAAAAGTCGCGAAAACATTGATTTGTCTCTCCTGCCGCGCACACACTTCCGATATCTTGCGAAGGCCTAAAAAACACAAGCAGCCCTTGAGTTATTTTCTGAGAGACTGTTTTCATCAAGTTTGAAGCCTCAGTTTTGGCTGGACAGCCGTTTCTTTATTTTTGGGGCCTTTGTGTTTTTCGACCTGGAAATGGCAAAAAAGGCGCGAAAACATGGATTTGTCTCTCCTGCCGCGCACACACTTCCGATAGCGTGCAAAGGCCTAAAAAACACAAGCAGCCCGTGAGTTATTATGGGAGAGACTGTTTTCATCAAGTTTGAAGCCATAGTTTTGGCGCGGCAGCCGTTTCTTTCATTTTGGGGCCTATGTGTTTTTCGACCTTGAAATCGCAAAAAAGGCGCGAAAACATGGATTTGTCTCTCCTGCCGCGCACACACTTCCGATATCTTGCGAAGGCCTAAAAAACACAAGCAGCCCTTGAGTTATTGTCTGAGAGACTGTTTTCATCAAGTTTGAAGCCTCAGTTTTGGCTGGACAGCCGTTTCTTTATTTTTGGGGCCTTTGTGTTTTTCGACCTGGAAATGGCAAAAAAGGCGCGAAAACATGGATTTGTCTCTCCTGCCGCGCACACACTTCCGATAGCGTGCAAAGGCCTAAAAAACACAAGCAGCCCGTGAGTTATTATGGGAGAGACTGTTTTCATCAAGTTTGAAGCCATAGTTTTGGCGCGGCAGCCGTTTCTTTCATTTTGGGGCCTATGTGTTTTTCGACCTTGAAATCGCAAAAAAGGCGCGAAAACATGGATTTGTCTCTCCTGCCGCGCACACACTTCCGATATCTTGCGAAGGCCTAAAAAACACAAGCAGCCCTTGAGTTATTGTGGGAGAGACAGTTTTCATCAAGTTTGAAGCCATAGTTTTGGCGCGGCAGCCGTTTCTTTCATTTTGGGGCCTTTGTGTTTTTCGACCTGGAAATGGCAAAAAAGGCGTGAAAACATGGATTTGTCTCTCCTGCCGCGCACACACTTCCGATAGCTTGCGAAGGCCTAAAAAACACAAGCGGCCCTTGAGTTATTGTCTGAGAGACTGTTTTCATCAAGTTTGAAGCCTCAGTGTTGGCGCGGCAGACATTTCTTTCTCTTTCGGGATTGTGTTTTTCTCCACCTGAAAATGCCAAAGAAGGCATAAAAACATGGATTTGTCTCTCCTGCTGCGCACACACTTCGGAGAGCTTGCAAAGGCCTAATAACCACAAGCAGCCCCTACTCCACTATGGGAGACACTGTTTTCATCAAGTTTGAAGCCTCAGTGTTGGCGCGGCAGCCTTTTCTTTCTCTTTCGGGATTGTGTTTTTCTCCACCTGAAAATGCCAAAGAAGGCATAAAAACATGGATTTGTCTCTCCTGCTGCGCACACACTTCGGAGAGCTTGCAAATGCCTAATAACCACAAGCAGCCCCTACACCATTATGGGAGACACTGTTTTCATCAAGTTTGAAGCCTCAGTGTTGGCGCGGCAGCCTTTTCTTTCTCTTTCGGGATTGTGTTTTTCTCCACCTGAAAATGCCAAAGAAGGCATAAAAACATGGATTTGTCTCTCCTGCTGCGCACACACTTCGGAGAGCTTGCAAATGCCTAATAACCACAAGCAGCCCCTACTCCATTATGGGAGACACTGTTTTCATCAAGTTTGAAGCCTCAGTGTTGGCGCGGCAGCCATTTCTTTCTCTTTCGGGATTGTGTTTTTCTCCACCTGAAAATGCCAAAGAAGGCATAAAAACATGGATTTGTCTCTCCTGCTGCGCACACACTTCGGACAGCTTGCAAAGGCCTAATAACCACAAGCAGCCCCTACTCCATTATGGGAGACACTGTTTTCATCAAGTTTGAAGCCTCAGTGTTGGCGCGGCAGCCTTTTCTTTCTCTTTCGGGATTGTGTTTTTCTCCACCTGAAAATGCCAAAGAAGGCATAAAAACATGGATTTGTCTCTCCTGCTGCGCACACACTTCGGAGAGCTTGCAAAGGCCTAATATCCACAAGCAGCCCCTACTCCATTATGGGAGACACTGTTTTCATCAAGTTTGAAGCCTCAGTGTTGGCGCGGCAGCCTTTTCTTTCTCTTTCGGGATTGTGTTTTTCTCCACCTGAAAATGCCAAAGAAGGCATAAAAACATGGATTTGTCTCTCCTGCTGCGCACACACTTCGGAGAGCTTGCAAATGCCTAATAACCACAAGCAGCCCCTACTCCATTATGGGAGACACTGTTTTCATCAAGTTTGAAGCCTCAGTTTTGGCTGGACAGCCATTTCTTTATTTTTGGGGCCTGTGTGTTTTTCGACCTGGAAATGGCAAAAAAGGCGCGAAAACATTGATTTGTCTCTCCTGCCGCGCACACACTTCCGATAGCGTGCAAAGGCCTAAAAAACACAAGCAGCCCGTGAGTTATTATGGGAGAGACTGTTTTCATCAAGTTTGAAGCCATAGTTTTGGCGCGCCAGCCGTTTCTTTCATTTTGGGGCCTATGTGTTTTTCGACCTTGAAATCGCAAAAAAGTCGCGAAAACATTGATTTGTCTCTCCTGCCGCGCACACACTTCCGATAGCTTGCGAAGGCCTAAAAAACACAAGCGGCCCTTGAGTTATTGTCTGAGAGACTGTTTTCATCAAGTTTGAAGCCTCAGTTTTGGCTGGACAGCCGTTTCTTTATTTTTGGGGCCTTTGTGTTTTTCGACCTGGAAATGGCAAAAAAGGCGCGAAAACATTGATTTGTCTCTCCTGCCGCGCACACACTTCCGATATCTTGCGAAGGCCTAAAAAACACAAGCAGCCCTTGAGTTGTTGTGGGAGAGACTGTTTTCATCAAGTTTGAAGCCATAGTTTTGGCGCGGCAGACGTTTCTTTCATTTTGGGGCCTTTGTGTTTTTCGACCTGGAAATGGCAAAAAAGGCGCGAAAACATGGATTTGTCTCTCCTGCCGCGCACACACTTCCGATAGCGTGCAAAGGCCTAAAAAACACTAGCAGCCCGTGAGTTATTATGGGAGAGACTGTTTTCATCAAGTTTGAAGCCATAGTTTTGGCGCGGCAGCCGTTTCTTTCATTTTGGGGCCTATGTGTTTTTCGACCTTGAAATCGCAAAAAAGGCGCGAAAACATGGATTTGTCTCTCCTGCCGCGCACACACTTCCGATATCTTGCGAAGGCCTAAAAAACACAAGCAGCCCTTGAGTTATTGTGGGAGAGACAGTTTTCATCAAGTTTGAAGCCATAGTTTTGGCGCGCCAGCCGTTTCTTTCATTTTGGGGCCTTTGTGTTTTTCGACCTGGAAATGGCAAAAAAGGCGCGAAAACATGGATTTGTCTCTCCTGCCGCGCACACACTTCCGATAGCGTGCAAAGGCCTAAAAAACACAAGCAGCCCGTGAGTTATTATGGGAGAGACTGTTTTCATCAATTTTGAAGCCATAGTTTTGGCACGCCAGCCGTTTCTTTCATTTTGGGGCCTATGAGTTTTTCGACCTTGAAATCGCAAAAAAGTCGCGAAAACATTGATTTGTCTCTCCTGCCGCGCACACACTTCCGATATCTTGCGAAGGCCTAAAAAACACAAG
This sequence comes from Argentina silus, assembly GCF_951799395.1. Taxonomy (NCBI): domain Eukaryota; kingdom Metazoa; phylum Chordata; class Actinopteri; order Argentiniformes; family Argentinidae; genus Argentina; species Argentina silus. The sequence continues at coordinate 687,880 of NW_028153183.1, forward strand.
CAGCCCTTGAGTTATTGTGGGAGAGACAGTTTTCATCAAGTTTGAAGCCATAGTTTTGGCGCGCCAGCCGTTTCTTTCATTTTGGGGCCTTTGTGTTTTTCGACCTGGAAATGGCAAAAAAGGCGCGAAAACATGGATTTGTCTCTCCTGCCGTGCACACACTTCCGATAGCGTGCAAAGGCCTAAAAAACACAAGCAGCCCGTGAGTTATTATGGGAGAGACTGTTTTCATCAAGTTTGAAGCCATAGTTTTGGCGCGCCAGCCGTTTCTTTCATTTTGGGGCCTATGTGTTTTTCGACCTTGAAATCGCAAAAAAGGCGCGAAAACATGGATTTGTCTCTCCTGCCGCGCACACACTTCCGATATCTTGCGAAGGCCTAAAAAACACAAGCAGCCCTTGAGTTATTGTGGGAGAGACAGTTTTCATCAAGTTTGAAGCCATAGTTTTGGCGCGCCAGCCGTTTCTTTCATTTTGGGGCCTTTGTGTTTTTCGACCTGGAAATGGCAAAAAAGGCGCGAAAACATGGATTTGTCTCTCCTGCCGCGCACACACTTCCGATAGCGTGCAAAGGCCTAAAAAACACAAGCAGCCCGTGAGTTATTATGGGAGAGAATGTTTTCATCAAGTTTGAAGCCATAGTTTTGGCGCGCCAGCCGTTTCTTTCATTTTGGGGCCTATGTGTTTTTCGACCTTGAAATCGCAAAAAAGTCGCGAAAACATTGATTTGTCTCTCCTGCCGCGCACACACTTCCGATATCTTGCGAAGGCCTAAAAAACACAAGCAGCCCTTGAGTTATTGTGGGAGAGACTGTTTTCATCAAGTTTGAAGTCATAGTTTTGGCGCGGCAGCCGTTTCTTTCATTTTGGGGCCTTTGTGTTTTTCGACCTGGAAATGGCAAAAAAGGCGCGAAAACATGGATTTGTCTCTCCTGCCGCGCACACACTTCCGATAGCTTGCGAAGGCCTAAAAAACACAAGCGGCCCTTGAGTTATTGTCTGAGAGACTGTTTTGATCAAGTTTGAAGCCTCAGTTTTGGCTGGACAGCCGTTTCTTTATTTTTGGGGCCTTTGTGTTTTTCGACCTGGAAATGGCAAAAAAGGCGCGAAAACATGGATTTGTCTCTCCTGCCGCGCACACACTTCCGATAGCGTGCAAAGGCCTAAAAAACACAAGCAGCCCGTGAGTTATTATGGGAGAGACTGTTTTCATCAAGTTTGAAGCCATAGTTTTGGCGCGGCAGCCGTTTCTTTCATTTTGGGGCCTATGTGTTTTTCGACCTTGAAATTGCAAAAAAGGCGCGAAAACATGGATTTGTCTCTCCTGCCGCGCACACACTTCCGATATCTTGCGAAGGCCTAAAAAACACAAGCAGCCCTTGAGTTATTGTGGGAGAGACAGTTTTCATCAAGTTTGAAGCCATAGTTTTGGCGCGGCAGCCGTTTCTTTCATTTTGGGGCCTTTGTGTTTTTCGACCTGGAAATGGCAAAAAAGGCGCGAAAACATGGATTTGTCTCTCCTGCCGCGCACACACTTCCGATAGCTTGCGAAGGCCTAAAAAACACAAGCGGCCCTTGAGTTATTATGGGAGAGACTGTTTTCATCAAGTTTGAAGCCTCAGTGTTGGCGCGGCAGCCTTTTCTTTCTCTTTCGGGATTGTGTTTTTCTCCACCTGAAAATGCCAAAGAAGGCATAAAAACATGGATTTGTCTCTCCTGCTGCGCACACACTTCGGAGAGCTTGCAAATGCCTAATAACCACAAGCAGCCCCTACTCCATTATGGGAGACACTGTTTTCATCAAGTTTGAAGCCTCAGTGTTGGCGCGGCAGCCATTTCTTTCTCTTTCGGGATTGTGTTTTTCTCCACCTGAAAATGCCAAAGAAGGCATAAAAACATGGATTTGTCTCTCCTGCTGCGCACACACTTCGGAGAGCTTGCAAATGCCTAATAACCACAAGCAGCCCCTACTCCATTATGGGAGACACTGTTTTCATCAAGTTTGAAGCCTCAGTGTTGGCGCGGCAGCCATATCTTTCTCTTTCGGGATTGTGTTTTTCTCCACCTGAAAATGCCAAAGAAGGCATAAAAACATGGATTTGTCTCTCCTGCTGCGCACACACTTCGGAGAGCTTGCAAAGGCCTAATAACCACAAGCAGCACCTACTCCACTATGGGAGACACTGTTTTCATCAAGTTTGAAGCCTCAGTGTTGGCGCGGCAGCCTTTTCTTTCTCTTTCGGGATTGTGTTTTTCTCCAATTGAAAATGCCAAAGAAGGCATAAAAACATGGATTTGTCTCTCCTGCTGCGCACACACTTCGGAGAGCTTGCAAATGCCTAATAACCACAAGCAGCCCCTACTCCATTATGGGAGACACTGTTTTCATCAAGTTTGAAGCCTCAGTGTTGGCGCGGCAGCCATTTCTTTCTCTTTCGGGATTGTGTTTTTCTCCACCTGAAAATGCCAAAGAAGGCATAAAAACATGGATTTGTCTCTCCTGCTGCGCACACACTTCGGAGAGCTTGCAAATGCCTAATAACCACAAGCAGCCCCTACTCCATTATGGGAGACACTGTTTTCATCAAGTTTGAAGCCTCAGTGTTGGCGCGGCAGCCATTTCTTTCTCTTTCGGGATTGTGTTTTTCTCCACCTGAAAATGCCAAAGAAGGCATAAAAACATGGATTTGTCTCTCCTGCTGCGCACACACTTCGGAGAGCTTGCAAATGCCTAATAACCACAAGCAGCCCCTACTCCATTATGGGAGACACTGTTTTCATCAAGTTTGAAGCCTCAGTGTTGGCGCGGCAGCCATTTCTTTCTCTTTCGGGATTGTGTTTTTCTCCACCTGAAAATGCCAAAGAAGGCATAAAAACATGGATTTGTCTCTCCTGCTGCGCACACACTTCGGAGAGCTTGCAAATGCCTAATAACCACAAGCAGCCCCTACTCCATTATGGGAGACACTGTTTTCATCAAGTTTGAAGCCTCAGTGTTGGCGCGGCAGCCATTTCTTTCTCTTTCGGGATTGTGTTTTTCTCCACCTGAAAATGCCAAAGAAGGCATAAAAACATGGATTTGTCTCTCCTGCTGCGCACACACTTCGGAGAGCTTGCAAATGCCTAATAACCACAAGCAGCCCCTACTCCATTATGGGAGACACTGTTTTCATCAAGTTTGAAGCCTCAGTGTTGGCGCGGCAGCCATTTCTTTCTCTTTCGGGATTGTGTTTTTCTCCACCTGAAAATGCCAAAGAAGGCATAAAAACATGGATTTGTCTCTCCTGCTGCGCACACACTTCGGAGAGCTTGCAAATGCCTAATAACCACAAGCAGCCCCTACTCCATTATGGGAGACACTGTTTTCATCAAGTTTGAAGCCTCAGTGTTGGCGCGGCAGCCATTTCTTTCTCTTTCGGGATTGTGTTTTTCTCCACCTGAAAATGCCAAAGAAGGCATAAAAACATGGATTTGTCTCTCCTGCTGCGCACACACTTCGGAGAGCTTGCAAAGGCCTAATAACCACAAGCAGCCCCTACTCCACTATGGGAGACACTGTTTTCATCAAGTTTGAAGCCTCAGTGTTGGCGCGGCAGCCTTTTCTTTCTCTTTCGGGATTGTGTTTTTCTCCAATTGAAAATGCCAAAGAAGGCATAAAAACATGGATTTGTCTCTCCTGCTGCGCACACACTTCGGAGAGCTTGCAAATGCCTAATAACCACAAGCAGCCCCTACTCCATTATGGGAGACACTGTTTTCATCAAGTTTGAAGCCTCAGTGTTGGCGCGGCAGCCATTTCTTTCTCTTTCGGGATTGTGTTTTTCTCCACCTGAAAATGCCAAAGAAGGCATAAAAACATGGATTTGTCTCTCCTGCTGTGCACACACTTCGGAGAGCTTGCAAATGCCTAATAACCACAAGCAGCCCCTACTCCATTATGGGAGACACTGTTTTCATCAAGTTTGAAGCCTCAGTGTTGGCGCGGCAGCCATTTCTTTCTCTTTCGGGATTGTGTTTTTCTCCACCTGAAAATGCCAAAGAAGGCATAAAAACATGGATTTGTCTCTCCTGCTGCGCACACACTTCGGAGAGCTTGCAAATGCCTAATAACCACAAGCAGCCCCTACTCCATTATGGGAGACACTGTTTTCATCAAGTTTGAAGCCTCAGTGTTGGCGCGGCAGCCTTTTCTTTCTCTTTCGGGATTGTGTTTTTCTCCACCTGAAAATGCCAAAGAAGGCATAAAAACATGGATTTGTCTCTCCTGCTGCGCACACACTTCGGAGAGCTTGCAAATGCCTAATAACCACAAGCAGCCCCTACTCCATTATGGGAGACACTGTTTTCATCAAGTTTGAAGCCTCAGTTTTGGCTGGACAGCCGTTTCTTTATTTTTGGGGCCTTTGTGTTTTTCGACCTGGAAATGGCAAAAATGGCGCGAAAACATGGATTTGTCTCTCCTGCCGCGCACACACTTCCGATAGCTTGCGAAGGCCTAAAAAACACAAGCAGCCCTTGAGTTATTGTGGGAGAGAATGTTTTCATCAAGTTTGAAGCCATAGTTTTGGCGCGGCAGCCGTTTCTTTCATTTTGGGGCCTATGTGTTTTTCGACCTTGAAATCGTAAAAAAGGCGCGAAAACATGGATTTGTCTCTCCTGCCGCGCACACACTTCCGATAGCTTGCGAAGGCCTAATAACCACAAGCAGCCCCTACTCCATTATGGGAGACACTGTTTTCATCAAGTTTGAAGCCTCAGTGTTGGCGCGGCAGCCATTTCTTTCTCTTTCGGGATTGTGTTTTTCTCCACCTGAAAATGCCAAAGAAGGCATAAAAACATGGATTTGTCTCTCCTGCTGCGCACACACTTCGGAGAGCTTGCAAATGCCTAATAACCACAAGCAGCCCCTACTCCATTATGGGAGACACTGTTTTCATCAAGTTTGAAGCCTCAGTGTTGGCGCGGCAGCCATTTCTTTCTCTTTCGGGATTGTGTTTTTCTCCACCTGAAAATGCCAAAGAAGGCATAAAAACATGGATTTGTCTCTCCTGCTGCGCACACACTTCGGAGAGCTTGCAAATGCCTAATAACCACAAGCAGCCCCTACTCCATTATGGGAGACACTGTTTTCATCAAGTTTGAAGCCTCAGTGTTGGCGCGGCAGCCATTTCTTTCTCTTTCGGGATTGTGTTTTTCTCCACCTGAAAATGCCAAAGAAGGCATAAAAACATGGATTTGTCTCTCCTGCTGCGCACACACTTCGGAGAGCTTGCAAATGCCTAATAACCACAAGCAGCCCCTACTCCATTATGGGAGACACTGTTTTCATCAAGTTTGAAGCCTCAGTGTTGGCGCGGCAGCCATTTCTTTCTCTTTCGGGATTGTGTTTTTCTCCACCTGAAAATGCCAAAGAAGGCATAAAAACATGGATTTGTCTCTCCTGCTGCGCACACACTTCGGAGAGCTTGCAAATGCCTAATAACCACAAGCAGCCCCTACTCCATTATGGGAGACACTGTTTTCATCAAGTTTGAAGCCTCAGTGTTGGCGCGGCAGCCATTTCTTTCTCTTTCGGGATTGTGTTTTTCTCCACCTGAAAATGCCAAAGAAGGCATAAAAACATGGATTTGTCTCTCCTGCTGCGCACACACTTCGGAGAGCTTGCAAATGCCTAATAACCACAAGCAGCCCCTACTCCATTATGGGAGACACTGTTTTCATCAAGTTTGAAGCCTCAGTGTTGGCGCGGCAGCCTTTTCTTTCTCTTTCGGGATTGTGTTTTTCTCCACCTGAAAATGCCAAAGAAGGCATAAAAACATGGATTTGTCTCTCCTGCTGCGCACACACTTCGGAGAGCTTGCAAATGCCTAATAACCACAAGCAGCCCCTACTCCATTATGGGAGACACTGTTTTCATCAAGTTTGAAGCCTCAGTTTTGGCTGGACAGCCGTTTCTTTATTTTTGGGGCCTTTGTGTTTTTCGACCTGGAAATGGCAAAAATGGCGCGAAAACATGGATTTGTCTCTCCTGCCGCGCACACACTTCCGATAGCTTGCGAAGGCCTAAAAAACACAAGCAGCCCTTGAGTTATTGTGGGAGAGAATGTTTTCATCAAGTTTGAAGCCATAGTTTTGGCGCGGCAGCCGTTTCTTTCATTTTGGGGCCTATGTGTTTTTCGACCTTGAAATCGTAAAAAAGGCGCGAAAACATGGATTTGTCTCTCCTGCCGCGCACACACTTCCGATAGCTTGCGAAGGCCTAATAACCACAAGCAGCCCCTACTCCATTATGGGAGACACTGTTTTCATCAAGTTTGAAGCCTCAGTGTTGGCGCGGCAGCCATTTCTTTCTCTTTCGGGATTGTGTTTTTCTCCACCTGAAAATGCCAAAGAAGGCATAAAAACATGGATTTGTCTCTCCTGCTGCGCACACACTTCGGAGAGCTTGCAAATGCCTAATAACCACAAGCAGCCCCTACTCCATTATGGGAGACACTGTTTTCATCAAGTTTGAAGCCTCAGTGTTGGCGCGGCAGCCATTTCTTTCTCTTTCGGGATTGTGTTTTTCTCCACCTGAAAATGCCAAAGAAGGCATAAAAACATGGATTTGTCTCTCCTGCTGCGCACACACTTCGGAGAGCTTGCAAATGCCTAATAACCACAAGCAGCCCCTACTCCATTATGGGAGACACTGTTTTCATCAAGTTTGAAGCCTCAGTGTTGGCGCGGCAGCCATTTCTTTCTCTTTCGGGATTGTGTTTTTCTCCACCTGAAAATGCCAAAGAAGGCATAAAAACATGGATTTGTCTCTCCTGCTGCGCACACACTTCGGAGAGCTTGCAAATGCCTAATAACCACAAGCAGCCCCTACTCCATTATGGGAGACACTGTTTTCATCAAGTTTGAAGCCTCAGTGTTGGCGCGGCAGCCATTTCTTTCTCTTTCGGGATTGTGTTTTTCTCCACCTGAAAATGCCAAAGAAGGCATAAAAACATGGATTTGTCTCTCCTGCTGCGCACACACTTCGGAGAGCTTGCAAATGCCTAATAACCACAAGCAGCCCCTACTCCATTATGGGAGACACTGTTTTCATCAAGTTTGAAGCCTCAGTGTTGGCGCGGCAGCCATTTCTTTCTCTTTCGGGATTGTGTTTTTCTCCACCTGAAAATGCCAAAGAAGGCATAAAAACATGGATTTGTCTCTCCTGCTGCGCACACACTTCGGAGAGCTTGCAAAGGCCTAATAACCACAAGCAGCCCCTACTCCACTATGGGAGACACTGTTTTCATCAAGTTTGAAGCCTCAGTGTTGGCGCGGCAGCCTTTTCTTTCTCTTTCGGGATTGTGTTTTTCTCCAATTGAAAATGCCAAAGAAGGCATAAAAACATGGATTTGTCTCTCCTGCTGCGCACACACTTCGGAGAGCTTGCAAATGCCTAATAACCACAAGCAGCCCCTACTCCATTATGGGAGACACTGTTTTCATCAAGTTTGAAGCCTCAGTGTTGGCGCGGCAGCCATTTCTTTCTCTTTCGGGATTGTGTTTTTCTCCACCTGAAAATGCCAAAGAAGGCATAAAAACATGGATTTGTCTCTCCTGCTGTGCACACACTTCGGAGAGCTTGCAAATGCCTAATAACCACAAGCAGCCCCTACTCCATTATGGGAGACACTGTTTTCATCAAGTTTGAAGCCTCAGTGTTGGCGCGGCAGCCATTTCTTTCTCTTTCGGGATTGTGTTTTTCTCCACCTGAAAATGCCAAAGAAGGCATAAAAACATGGATTTGTCTCTCCTGCTGCGCACACACTTCGGAGAGCTTGCAAATGCCTAATAACCACAAGCAGCCCCTACTCCATTATGGGAGACACTGTTTTCATCAAGTTTGAAGCCTCAGTGTTGGCGCGGCAGCCTTTTCTTTCTCTTTCGGGATTGTGTTTTTCTCCACCTGAAAATGCCAAAGAAGGCATAAAAACATGGATTTGTCTCTCCTGCTGCGCACACACTTCGGAGAGCTTGCAAATGCCTAATAACCACAAGCAGCCCCTACTCCATTATGGGAGACACTGTTTTCATCAAGTTTGAAGCCTCAGTTTTGGCTGGACAGCCGTTTCTTTATTTTTGGGGCCTTTGTGTTTTTCGACCTGGAAATGGCAAAAATGGCGCGAAAACATGGATTTGTCTCTCCTGCCGCGCACACACTTCCGATAGCTTGCGAAGGCCTAAAAAACACAAGCAGCCCTTGAGTTATTGTGGGAGAGAATGTTTTCATCAAGTTTGAAGCCATAGTTTTGGCGCGGCAGCCGTTTCTTTCATTTTGGGGCCTATGTGTTTTTCGACCTTGAAATCGTAAAAAAGGCGCGAAAACATGGATTTGTCTCTCCTGCCGCGCACACACTTCCGATAGCTTGCGAAGGCCTAAAAAACACAAGCGGCCCTTGAGTTATTGTCTGAGAGACTGTTTTAATCAAGTTTGAAGCCTCAGTTTTGGCTGGACAGCCGTTTCTTTCATTTTGGGGCCTATGTGTTTTTCGACCTTGAAATCGCAAAAAAGGCGCGAAAACATGGATTTGTCTCTCCTGCCGCGCACACACTTCCGATAGCGTGCAAATGCCTAATAACCACAAGCAGCCCCTACTCCATTATGGGAGACACTGTTTTCATCAAGTTTGAAGCCTCAGTGTTGGCGCGGCAGCCATTTCTTTCTCTTTCGGGATTGTGTTTTTCTCCACCTGAAAATGCCAAAGAAGGCATAAAAACATGGATTTGTCTCTCCTGCTGCGCACACACTTCGGAGAGCTTGCAAAGGCCTAATAACCACAAGCAGCCCCTACTCCACTATGGGAGACACTGTTTTCATCAAGTTTGAAGCCTCAGTGTTGGCGCGGCAGCCTTTTCTTTCTCTTTCGGGATTGTGTTTTTCTCCAATTGAAAATGCCAAAGAAGGCATAAAAACATGGATTTGTCTCTCCTGCTGCGCACACACTTCGGAGAGCTTGCAAATGCCTAATAACCACAAGCAGCCCCTACTCCATTATGGGAGACACTGTTTTCATCAAGTTTGAAGCCTCAGTGTTGGCGCGGCAGCCATTTCTTTCTCTTTCGGGATTGTGTTTTTCTCCACCTGAAAATGCCAAAGAAGGCATAAAAACATGGATTTGTCTCTCCTGCTGCGAACACACTTCGGAGAGCTTGCAAATGCCTAATAACCACAAGCAGCCCCTACTCCATTATGGGAGACACTGTTTTCATCAAGTTTGAAGCCTCAGTGTTGGCGCGGCAGACATTTCTTTCTCTTTCGGGATTGTGTTTTTCTCCACCTGAAAATGCCAAAGAAGGCATAAAAACATGGATTTGTCTCTCCTGCTGCGCACACACTTCGGAGAGCTTGCAAATGCCTAATAACCACAAGCAGCCCCTACTCCATTATGGGAGACACTGTTTTCATCAAGTTTGAAGCCTCAGTGTTGGCGCGGCAGCCTTTTCTTTCTCTTTCGGGATTGTGTTTTTCTCCACCTGAAAATGCCAAAGAAGGCATAAAAACATGGATTTGTCTCTCCTGCTGCGCACACACTTCGGAGAGCTTGCAAATGCCTAATAACCACAAGCAGCCCCTACTCCATTATGGGAGACACTGTTTTCATCAAGTTTGAAGCCTCAGTTTTGGCTGGACAGCCATTTCTTTATTTTTGGGGCCTGTGTGTTTTTCGACCTGGAAATGGCAAAAAAGGCGCGAAAACATTGATTTGTCTCTCCTGCCGCGCACACACTTCCGATAGCTTGCGAAGGCCTAAAAAACACAAGCGGGCCGTGAGTTATTGTGGGAGAGACTGTTTTCATCAAGTTTGAAGCCTCAGTTTTGGCTGGACAGCCGTTTCTTTATTTTTGGGGCCTTTGTGTTTTTCGACCTGGAAATGGCAAAAATGGCGCGAAAACATGGATTTGTCTCTCCTGCCGCGCACACACTTCCGATAGCTTGCGAAGGCCTAAAAAACACAAGCAGCCCTTGAGTTATTGTGGGAGAGAATGTTTTCATCAAGTTTGAAGCCATAGTTTTGGCGCGGCAGCCGTTTCTTTCATTTTGGGGCCTATGTGTTTTTCGACCTTGAAATCGCAAAAAAGGCGCGAAAACATGGATTTGTCTCTCCTGCCGCGCACACACTTCCGATAGCGTGCAAAGGTCTAAAAAACACAAGCAGCCCGTGAGTTATTATGGGAGAGACTGTTTTCATCAAGTTTGAAGCCATAGTTTTGGCGCGCCAGCCGCTTCTTTAATTTTGGGGCCTATGTGTTTTTCGACCTTGAAATCGCAAAAAAGTCGCGAAAACATTGATTTGTCTCTCCTGCCGCGCACACACTTCCGATATCTTGCGAAGGCCTAAAAAACACAAGCAGCCCTTGAGTTATTGTGGGAGAGACTGTTTTCATCAAGTTTGAAGTCATAGTTTTGGAGCGGCAGCCGTTTCTTTCATTTTGGGGCCTTTGTGTTTTTCGACCTGGAAATGGCAAAAAAGGCGCGAAAACATGGATTTGTCTCTCCTGCCGCGCACACACTTCCGATAGCGTGCAAAGGCCTAAAAAACACAAGCAGCCCGTGAGTTATTATGGGAGAGACTGTTTTCATCAAGTTTGAAGCCATAGTTTTGGCGCGTCAGCCGTTTCTTTCATTTTGGGGCCTATGTGTTTTTCGACCTTGAAATCGCAAAAAAGGCGCAAAAACATGGATTTGTCTCTCCTGCCGAGCACACACTTCCGATAACTTGCGAAGGCCTAAAAAACACAAGCAGCCCTTGAGTTATTGTCTGAGAGACTGTTTTCATCAAGTTTGAAGTCTCAGTTTTGGCTGGACAGCCGTTTCTTTATTTTTGGGGCCTTTGTGTTTTTCGACCTGGAAATGGCAAAAAAGGCGCAAAAACATGGATTTGTCTCTCCTGCCGCGCACACACTTCCGATATCTTGCGAAGGCCTAAAAAACACAAGCAGCCCTTGAGTTGTTGTGGGAGAGACTGTTTTCATCAAGTTTGAAGCCATAGTTTTGGCGCGGCAGCCGTTTCTTTCATTTTGGGGCCTATGTGTTTTTCGACCTGGAAATGGCAAAAAAGGCGCGAAAACATGGATTTGTCTCTCCTGCCGCGCACACACTTCCGATAGCGTGCAAAGGCCTAAAAAACACAAGCAGCCCGTGAGTTATTATGGGAGAGACTGTTTTCATCAAGTTTGAAGCCATAGTTTTGGCGCGCCAGCCGTTTCTTTCATTTTGGGGCCTTTGTGTTTTTCGACCTGGAAATGGCAAAAAAGGCGCGAAAACATGGATTTGTCTCTCCTGCCGCGCACACACTTCGGATAGCGTGCAAAGGCCTAAAAAACACAAGCAGCCCGTGAGTTATTATGGGAGAGACTGTTTTCATCAAGTTTGAAGCCATAGTTTTGGCGCGCCAGCCGTTTCTTTCATTTTGGGGCCTATGTGTTTTTCGACCTTGAAATCGCAAAAAAGTCGCGAAAACATTGATTTGTCTCTCCTGCCGCGCACACACTTCCGATAGCTTGCGAAGGCCTAAAAAACACAAGCGGCCCTTGAGTTATTGTCTGAGAGACTGTTTTCATCAAGTTTGAAGCCTCAGTTTTGGCTGGACAGCCGTTTCTTTATTTTTGGGGCCTTTGTGTTTTTCGACCTGGAAATGGCAAAAAAGGCGCGAAAACATTGATTTGTCTCTCCTGCCGCGCACACACTTCCGATATCTTGCGAAGGCCTAAAAAACACAAGCAGCCCTTGAGTTGTTGTGGGAGAGACTGTTTTCATCAAGTTTGAAGCCATAGTTTTGGCGCGGCAGCCGTTTCTTTCATTTTGGGGCCTATGTGTTTTTCGACCTTGAAATCGCAAAAAAGTCGCGAAAACATTGATTTGTCTCTCCTGCCGCGCACACACTTCCGATATCTTGCGAAGGCCTAAAAAACACAAGCAGCCCTTGAGTTATTGTCTGAGAGACTGTTTTCATCATGTTTGAAGCCTCAGTTTTAGCTGGACAGCCGTTTCTTTATTTTTGGGGCCTTTGTGTTTTTCGACCTGGAAATGGCAAAAAAGGCGCGAAAACATGGATTTGTCTCTCCTGCTGCGCACACACTTCCGATAGCGTGCAAAGGCCTAAAAAACACAAGCAGACCGTGAGTTATTATGGGAGAGACTGTTTTTATCAAGTTTGAAGCCATAGTTTTGGCGCGCCAGCCGTTTCATTCATTTTGGGGCCTATGTGTTTTTCGACCTTGAAATCGCAAAAAAGTCGCGAAAACATTGATTTGTCTCTCCTGCCGCGCACACACTTCCGATATCTTGCGAAGGCCTAAAAAACACAAGCAGCCCTTGAGTTATTGTGGGAGAGACTGTTTTCATCAAGTTTGAAGTCATAGTTTTGGCGCGGCAGCCGTTTCTTTCATTTTGGGGCCTTTGTGTTTTTCGACCTGGAAATGGCAAAAAAGGCGCGAAAACATGGATTTGTCTCTCCTGCCGCGCACACACTTCCGATAGCGTGCAAAGGCCTAAAAAACACAAGCAGCCCGTGAGTTATTATGGGAGAGACTGTTTTCATCAAGTTTGAAGCCATAGTTTTGGCGCGCCAGCCGTTTCTTTCATTTTGGGGCCTATGTGTTTTTCGACCTTGAAATCGCAAAAAAGTCGCGAAAACATTGATTTGTCTCTCCTGCCGCGCACACACTTCCGATATCTTGCGAAGGCCTAAAAAACACAAGCAGCCCGTGAGTTATTATGGGAGAGACTGTTTTCATCAAGTTTGAAGCTTCAGTGTTGGCGCGGCAGCCTTTTCTTTCTGTTTCGGGATTGTGTTTTTCTCCACCTGAAAATGCCAAAGAAGGCATAAAAACATGGATTTGTCTCTCCTGCTGCGCACACACTTCGGAGAGCTTGCAAATGCCTAATAACCACAAGCAGCCCCTACTCCATTATGGGAGACACTGTTTTCATCAAGTTTGAAGCCTCAGTGTTGGCGCGGCAGCCATTTCTTTCTCTTTCGGGATTGTGTTTTTCTCCACCTGAAAATGCCAAAGAAGGCATAAAAACATGGATTTGTCTCTCCTGCTGCGCACACACTTCGGAGAGCTTGCAAATGCCTAATAACCACAAGCAGCCCCTACTCCATTATGGGAGACACTGTTTTCATCAAGTTTGAAGCCTCAGTGTTGGCGCGGCAGCCATTTCTTTCTCTTTCGGGATTGTGTTTTTCTCCACCTGAAAATGCCAAAGAAGGCATAAAAACATGGATTTGTCTCTCCTGCTGCGCACACACTTCGGAGAGCTTGCAAAGGCCTAATAACCACAAGCAGCCCCTACTCCACTATGGGAGACACTGTTTTCATCAAGTTTGAAGCCTCAGTGTTGGCGCGGCAGCCTTTTCTTTCTCTTTCGGGATTGTGTTTTTCTCCACCTGAAAATGCCAAAGAAGGCATAAAAACATGGATTTGTCTCTCCTGCTGCGCACACACTTCGGAGAGCTTGCAAATGCCTAATAACCACAAGCAGCCCCTACTCCATTATGGGAGACACTGTTTTCATCAAGTTTGAAGCCTCAGTGTTGGCGCGGCAGCCATTTCTTTCTCTTTCGGGATTGTGTTTTTCTCCACCTGAAAATGCCAAAGAAGGCATAAAAACATGGATTTGTCTCTCCTGCTGCGCACACACTTCGGAGAGCTTGCAAATGCCTAATAACCACAAGCAGCCCCTACTCCATTATGGGAGACACTGTTTTCATCAAGTTTGAAGCCTCAGTGTTGGCGCGGCAGCCATTTCTTTCTCTTTCGGGATTGTGTTTTTCTCCACCTGAAAATGCCAAAGAAGGCATAAAAACATGGATTTGTCTCTCCTGCTGCGCACACACTTCGGAGAGCTTGCAAATGCCTAATAACCACAAGCAGCCCCTACTCCATTATGGGAGACACTGTTTTCATCAAGTTTGAAGCCTCAGTGTTGGCGCGGCAGCCATTTCTTTCTCTTTCGGGATTGTGTTTTTCTCCACCTGAAAATGCCAAAGAAGGCATAAAAACATGGATTTGTCTCTCCTGCTGCGCACACACTTCGGAGAGCTTGCAAATGCCTAATAACCACAAGCAGCCCCTACTCCATTATGGGAGACACTGTTTTCATCAAGTTTGAAGCCTCAGTGTTGGCGCGGCAGCCATTTCTTTCTCTTTCGGGATTGTGTTTTTCTCCACCTGAAAATGCCAAAGAAGGCATAAAAACATGGATTTGTCTCTCCTGCTGCGCACACACTTCGGAGAGCTTGCAAATGCCTAATAACCACAAGCAGCCCCTACTCCATTATGGGAGACACTGTTTTCATCAAGTTTGAAGCCTCAGTGTTGGCGCGGCAGCCTTTTCTTTCTCTTTCGGGATTGTGTTTTTCTCCACCTGAAAATGCCAAAGAAGGCATAAAAACATGGATTTGTCTCTCCTGCTGCGCACACACTTCGGAGAGCTTGCAAATGCCTAATAACCACAAGCAGCCCCTACTCCATTATGGGAGACACTGTTTTCATCAAGTTTGAAGCCTCAGTTTTGGCTGGACAGCCATTTCTTTCATTTTGGGGCCTATGTGTTTTTCGACCTTGAAATCGTAAAAAAGGCGCGAAAACATGGATTTGTCTCTCCTGCCGCGCACACACTTCCGATAGCTTGCGAAGGCCTAAAAAACACAAGCGGCCCTTGAGTTATTGTCTGAGAGACTGTTTTAATCAAGTTTGAAGCCTCAGTTTTGGCTGGACAGCCGTTTCTTTATTTTTGGGGCCTTTGTTTTCTTCGACCTGGAAATGGCAAAAAAGGCGCGAAAACATGGATTTGTCTCTCCTGCCGCGCACACACTTCCGATAGCGTGCAAAGGCCTAAAAAACACAAGCAGCCCGTGAGTTATTATGGGAGAGACTGTTTTCATCAAGTTTGAAGCCATAGTTTTGGCGCGGCAGCCGTTTCTTTCATTTTGGGGCCTATGTGTTTTTCGACCTTGAAATCGCAAAAAAGGCGCGAAAACATGGATTTGTCTCTCCTGCCGCGCACACACTTCCGATAGCGTGCAAAGGTCTAAAAAACACAAGCAGCCCGTGAGTTATTATGGGAGAGACTGTTTTCATCAAGTTTGAAGCCATAGTTTTGGCGCGCCAGCCGTTTCTTTAATTTTGGGGCCTATGTGTTTTTCGACCTTGAAATCGCAAAAAAGTCGCGAAAACATTGATTTGTCTCTCCTGCCGCGCACACACTTCCGATATCTTGCGAAGGCCTAAAAAACACAAGCAGCCCTTGAGTTATTGTGGGAGAGACTGTTTTCATCAAGTTTGAAGTCATAGTTTTGGCGCGGCAGCCGTTTCTTTCATTTTGGGGCCTTTGTGTTTTTCGACCTGGAAATGGCAAAAAAGGCGCGAAAACATGGATTTGTCTCTCCTGCCGCGCACACACTTCCGATAGCGTGCAAAGGCCTAAAAAACACAAGCAGCCCGTGAGTTATTATGGGAGAGACTGTTTTCATCAAGTTTGAAGCCATAGTTTTGGCGCGCCAGCCGTTTCTTTCATTTTGGGGCCTATGTGTTTTTCGACCTTGAAATCGCAAAAAAGTCGCGAAAACATTGATTTGTCTCTCCTGCCGCGCACACACTTCCGATATCTTGCGAAGGCCTAAAAAACACAAGCAGCCAAATGCACAGTTATTATGGGAGAGACTGTTTTCATCAAGTTTGAAGCTTCAGTGTTGGCGCGGCAGCCTTTTCTTTCTCTTTCGGGATTGTGTTTTTCTCCACCTGAAAATGCCAAAGAAGGCATAAAAACATGGATTTGTCTCTCCTGCTGCGCACACACTTCGGAGAGCTTGCAAATGCCTAATAACCACAAGCAGCCCCTACTCCATTATGGGAGACACTGTTTTCATCAAGTTTGAAGCCTCAGTGTTGGCGCGGCAGCCATTTCTTTCTCTTTCGGGATTGTGTTTTTCTCCACCTGAAAATGCCAAAGAAGGCATAAAAACATGGATTTGTCTCTCCTGCTGCGCACACACTTCGGAGAGCTTGCAAATGCCTAATAACCACAAGCAGCCCCTACTCCATTATGGGAGACACTGTTTTCATCAAGTTTGAAGCCTCAGTGTTGGCGCGGCAGCCTTTTCTTTCTCTTTCGGGATTGTGTTTTTCTCCACCTGAAAATGCCAAAGAAGGCATAAAAACATGGATTTGTCTCTCCTGCTGCGCACACACTTCGGAGAGCTTGCAAATGCCTAATAACCACAAGCAGCCCCTACTCCATTATGGGAGACACTGTTTTCATCAAGTTTGAAGCCTCAGTGTTGGCGCGGCAGCCATTTCTTTCTCTTTCGGGATTGTGTTTTTCTCCACCTGAAAATGCCAAAGAAGGCATAAAAACATGGATTTGTCTCTCCTGCTGCGCACACACTTCGGAGAGCTTGCAAATGCCTAATAACCACAAGCAGCCCCTACTCCATTATGGGAGACACTGTTTTCATCAAGTTTGAAGCCTCAGTGTTGGCGCGGCAGCCATTTCTTTCTCTTTCGGGATTGTGTTTTTCTCCACCTGAAAATGCCAAAGAAGGCATAAAAACATGGATTTGTCTCTCCTGCTGCGCACACACTTCGGAGAGCTTGCAAATGCCTAATAACCACAAGCAGCCCCTACTCCATTATGGGAGACACTGTTTTCATCAAGTTTGAAGCCTCAGTGTTGGCGCGGCAGCCTTTTCTTTCTCTTTCGGGATTGTGTTTTTCTCCACCTGAAAATGCCAAAGAAGGCATAAAAACATGGATTTGTCTCTCCTGCTGCGCACACACTTCGGAGAGCTTGCAAATGCCTAATAACCACAAGCAGCCCCTACACCATTATGGGAGACACTGTTTTCATCAAGTTTGAAGCCTCAGTTTTGGCTGGACAGCCATTTCTTTATTTTTGGGGCCTGTGTGTTTTTCGACCTTGAAATCGTAAAAAAGGCGCGAAAACATGGATTTGTCTCTCCTGCCGCGCACACACTTCCGATAGCTTGCGAAGGCCTAAAAAACACAAGCGGCCCTTGAGTTATTGTCTGAGAGACTGTTTTAATCAAGTTTGAAGCCTCAGTTTTGGCTGGACAGCCGTTTCTTTATTTTTGGGGCCTATGTGTTTTTCGACCTTGAAATCGCAAAAAAGGCGCGAAAACATGGATTTGTCTCTCCTGCCGCGCACACACTTCCGATAGCGTGCAAAGGTCTAAAAAAACACAAGCAGCCCGTGAGTTATTATGGGAGAGACTGTTTTCATCAAGTTTGAAGCCATAGTTTTGGCGCGCCAGCCGTTTCTTTAATTTTGGGGCCTATGTGTTTTTCGACCTTGAAATCGCAAAAAAGTCGCGAAAACATTGATTTGTCTCTCCTGCCGCGCACACACTTCCGATATCTTGCGAAGGCCTAAAAAACACAAGCAGCCCTTGAGTTATTGTGGGAGAGACTGTTTTCATCAAGTTTGAAGTCATAGTTTTGGCGCGGCAGCCGTTTCTTTCATTTTGGGGCCTTTGTGTTTTTCGACCTGGAAATGGCAAAAAAGGCGCGAAAACATGGATTTGTCTCTCCTGCCGCGCACACACTTCCGATAGCGTGCAAAGGCCTAAAAAACACAAGCAGCCCGTGAGTTATTGTGGGAGAGACTGTTTTCATCAAGTTTGAAGCCATAGTTTTGGCGCGGCAGCCGTTTCTTTCATTTTGGGGCCTATGTGTTTTTCGACCTTGAAATCGCAAAAAAGTCGCGAAAACATTGATTTGTCTCTCCTGCCGCGCACACACTTCCGATATCTTGCGAAGGCCTAAAAAACACAAGCAGCCCGTGAGTTATTGTCTGAGAGACTGTTTTCATCAAGTTTGAAGCCTCAGTTTTGGCTGGACAGCCGTTTCTTTATTTTTGGGGCCTTTGTGTTTTTCGACCTGGAAATGGCAAAAAAGGCGCGAAAACATGGATTTGTCTCTCCTGCCGCGCACACACTTCCGATAGCTTGCGAAGGCCTAAAAAACACTAGCGGCCCTTGAGTTATTGTCTAAGAGACTGTTTTCATCAAGTTTGAAGCCTCAGTTTTAGCTGGACAGCCGTTTCTTTATTTTTGGGGCCTTTGTGTTTTTCGACCTGGAAATGGCAAAAAAGGCGCGAAAACATGGATTTGTCTCTCCTGCCGCGCACACACTTCCGATATCTTGTGAAGGCCTAAAAAACACAAGCAGCCCTTGAGTTATTGTGGGAGAGACTGTTTTCATCAAGTTTGAAGTCATAGTTTTGGCGCGGCAGCCGTTTCTTTCATTTTGGGGCCTTTGTGTTTTTCGACCTGGAAATGGCAAAAAAGGCGCGAAAACATGGATTTGTCTCTCCTGCCGCGCACACACTTCCGATAGCTTGCGAAGGCCTAAAAAACACAAGCGGCCCTTGAGTTATTGTCTGAGAGACTGTTTTCATCAAGTTTGAAGCCTCAGTTTTGGCTGGACAGCCGTTTCTTTATTTTTGGGGCCTTTGTGTTTTTCGACCTGGAAATGGCAAAAAAGGCGCGAAAACATTGATTTGTCTCTCCTGCCGCGCACACACTTCCGATATCTTGCGAAGGCCTAAAAAACACAAGCAGCCCTTGAGTTGTTGTGGGAGAGACTGTTTTCATCAAGTTTGAAGCCATAGTTTTGGCGCGGCAGCCGTTTCTTTCATTTTGGGGCCTATGTGTTTTTCGACCTGGAAATGGCAAAAAAGGCGCGAAAACATGGATTTGACTCTCCTGCCGCGCACACACTTCCGATAGCGTGCAAAGGCCTAAAAAACACAAGCAGCCCGTGAGTTATTATGGGAGAGACTGTTTTCATCAAGTTTGAAGCCATAGTTTTGGCGCGCCAGCCGTTTCTTTCATTTTGGGGCCTATGTGTTTTTCGACCTTGAAATCGCAAAAAAGTCGCGAAAACATTGATTTGTCTCTCCTGCCGCGCACACACTTCCGATATCTTGCGAAGGCCTAAAAAACACAAGCAGCCCTTGAGTTATTGTCTGAGAGACTGTTTTCATCAAGTTTGAAGCCTCAGTTTTGGCTGGACAGCCGTTTCTTTATTTTTGGGGCCTTTGTGTTTTTCGACCTGGAAATGGCAAAAAAGGCGCGAAAACATGGATTTGTCTCTCCTGCCGCGCACACACTTCCGATAGCGTGCAAAGGCCTAAAAAACACAAGCAGCCCGTGAGTTATTATGGGAGAGACTGTTTTCATCAAGTTTGAAGCCATAGTTTTGGCGCGGCAGCCGTTTCTTTCATTTTGGGGCCTATGTGTTTTTCGACCTTGAAATCGCAAAAAAGTCGCAAAAACATTGATTTGTCTCTCCTGCCGCGCACACACTTCCGATATCTTGCGAAGGCCTAAAAAACACAAGCAGCCCTTGAGTTATTGTGGGAGAGACTGTTTTCATCAAGTTTGAAGTCATAGTTTTGGCGCGGCAGCCGTTTCTTTCATTTTGGGGCCTTTGTGTTTTTCGACCTGGAAATGGCAAAAAAGGCGCGAAAACATGGATTTGTCTCTCCTGCCGCGCACACACTTCCGATAGCGTGCAAAGGCCTAAAAAACACAAGCAGCCCGTGAGTTATTATGGGAGAGACTGTTTTCATCAAGTTTGAAGCCATAGTTTTGGCGCGCCAGCCGTTTCTTTCATTTTGGGGCCTATGTGTTTTTCGACCTTGAAATCGCAAAAAAACCGCGAAAACATTGATTTGTCTCTCCTGCCGCGCACACACTTCCGATATCTTGCGAAGGCCTAAAAAACACAAGCAGCCCTTGAGTTATTGTGGGAGAGACTGTTTTCATCAAGTTTGAAGTCATAGTTTTGGCGCGGCAGCCGTTTCTTTCATTTTGGGGCCTTTGTGTTTTTCGACCTGGAAATGGCAAAAAAGGCGCGAAAACATGGATTTGTCTCTCCTGCCGCGCACACACTTCCGATAGCGTGCAAAGGCCTAAAAAACACAAGCAGCCCGAGAGTTATTATGGGAGAGACTGTTTTCATCAAGTTTGAAGCCATAGTTTTGGCGCGCCAGCCGTTTCTTTCATTTTGGGGCCTATGTGTTTTTCGACCTTGAAATCGCAAAAAAGTCACGAAAACATTGATTTGTCTCTCCTGCCGCGCACACACTTCCGATATCTTGCGAAGGCCTAAAAAACACAAGCAGCCCTTGAGTTATTGTGGGAGAGACTGTTTTCATCAAGTTTGAAGTCATAGTTTTGGCGCGGCAGCCGTTTCTTTCATTTTGGGGCCTTTGTGTTTTTCGACCTGGAAATGGCAAAAAAGGCGCGAAAACATGGATTTGTCTCTCCTGCCGCGCACACACTTCCGATAGCTTGCGAAGGCCTAAAAAACACTAGCGGCCCTTGAGTTATTGTCTAAGAGACTGTTTTCATCAAGTTTGAAAACTCAGTTTTAGCTGGACAGCCGTTTCTTTATTTTTGGGGCCTTTGTGTTTTTCGACCTGGAAATGGCAAAAAAGGCGCGAAAACATGGATTTGTCTCTCCTGCCGCGCACACACTTCCGATATCTTGTGAAGGCCTAAAAAACACAAGCAGCCCTTGAGTTATTGTGGGAGAGACTGTTTTCATCAAGTTTGAAGTCATAGTTTTGGCGCGGCAGCCGTTTCTTTCATTTTGGGGCCTTTGTGTTTTTCGACCTGGAAATGGCAAAAAAGGCGCGAAAACATGGATTTGTCTCTCCTGCCGCGCACACACTTCCGATAGCTTGCGAAGGCCTAAAAAACACAAGCGGCCCTTGAGTTATTGTCTGAGAGACTGTTTTCATCAAGTTTGAAGCCTCAGTTTTGGCTGGACAGCCGTTTCTTTATTTTTGGGGCCTTTGTGTTTTTCGACCTGGAAATGGCAAAAAAGGCGCGAAAACATTGATTTGTCTCTCCTGCCGCGCACACACTTCCGATATCTTGCGAAGGCCTAAAAAACACAAGCAGCCCTTGAGTTGTTGTGGGAGAGACTGTTTTCATCAAGTTTGAAGCCATAGTTTTGGCGCGGCAGCCGTTTCTTTCATTTTGGGGCCTATGTGTTTTTCGACCTGGAAATGGCAAAAAAGGCGCGAAAACATGGATTTGACTCTCCTGCCGCGCACACACTTCCGATAGCGTGCAAAGGCCTAAAAAACACAAGCAGCCCGTGAGTTATTATGGGAGAGACTGTTTTCATCAAGTTTGAAGCCATAGTTTTGGCGCGCCAGCCGTTTCTTTCATTTTGGGGCCTATGTGTTTTTCGACCTTGAAATCGCAAAAAAGTCGCGAAAACATTGATTTGTCTCTCCTGCCGCGCACACACTTCCGATATCTTGCGAAGGCCTAAAAAACACAAGCAGCCCTTGAGTTATTGTCTGAGAGACTGTTTTCATCAAGTTTGAAGCCTCAGTTTTGGCTGGACAGCCGTTTCTTTATTTTTGGGGCCTTTGTGTTTTTCGACCTGGAAATGGCAAAAAAGGCGCGAAAACATGGATTTGTCTCTCCTGCCGCGCACACACTTCCGATAGCGTGCAAAGGCCTAAAAAACACAAGCAGCCCGTGAGTTATTATGGGAGAGACTGTTTTCATCAAGTTTGAAGCCATAGTTTTGGCGCGGCAGCCGTTTCTTTCATTTTGGGGCCTATGTGTTTTTCGACCTTGAAATCGCAAAAAAGTCGCAAAAACATTGATTTGTCTCTCCTGCCGCGCACACACTTCCGATATCTTGCGAAGGCCTAAAAAACACAAGCAGCCCTTGAGTTATTGTGGGAGAGACTGTTTTCATCAAGTTTGAAGTCATAGTTTTGGCGCGGCAGCCGTTTCTTTCATTTTGGGGCCTTTGTGTTTTTCGACCTGGAAATGGCAAAAAAGGCGCGAAAACATGGATTTGTCTCTCCTGCCGCGCACACACTTCCGATAGCGTGCAAAGGCCTAAAAAACACAAGCAGCCCGTGAGTTATTATGGGAGAGACTGTTTTCATCAAGTTTGAAGCCATAGTTTTGGCGCGCCAGCCGTTTCTTTCATTTTGGGGCCTATGTGTTTTTCGACCTTGAAATCGCAAAAAAACCGCGAAAACATTGATTTGTCTCTCCTGCCGCGCACACACTTCCGATATCTTGCGAAGGCCTAGAAAACACAAGCAGCCCTTGAGTTATTGTGGGAGAGACTGTTTTCATCAAGTTTGAAGTCATAGTTTTGGCGCGGCAGCCGTTTCTTTCATTTTGGGGCCTTTGTGTTTTTCGACCTGGAAATGGCAAAAAAGGCGCGAAAACATGGATTTGTCTCTCCTGCCGCGCACACACTTCCGATAGCGTGCAAAGGCCTAAAAAACACAAGCAGCCCGTGAGTTATTATGGGAGAGACTGTTTTCATCAAGTTTGAAGCCATAGTTTTGGCGCGCCAGCCGTTTCTTTCATTTTGGGGCCTAGGTGTTTTTCGACCTTGAAATCGCAAAAAAGTCACGAAAACATTGATTTGTCTCTCCTGCCGCGCACACACTTCCGATATCTTGCGAAGGCCTAAAAAACACAAGCAGCCCTTGAGTTATTGTGGGAGAGACTGTTTTCATCAAGTTTGAAGTCATAGTTTTGGCGCGGCAGCCGTTTCTTTCATTTTGGGGCCTTTGTGTTTTTCGACCTGGAAATGGCAAAAAAGGCGCGAAAACATGGATTTGTCTCTCCTGCCGCGCACACACTTCCGATAGCTTGCGAAGGCCTAAAAAACACTAGCGGCCCTTGAGTTATTGTCTAAGAGACTGTTTTCATCAAGTTTGAAAACTCAGTTTTAGCTGGACAGCCGTTTCTTTATTTTTGGGGCCTTTGTGTTTTTCGACCTGGAAATGGCAAAAAAGGCGCGAAAACATGGATTTGTCTCTCCTGCCGCACACACACTTCCGATAGCGTGCAAAGGCCTAAAAAACACAAGCAGCCCGTGAGTTATTATGGGAGAGACTGTTTTCATCAAGTTTGAAGCCTCAGTGTTGGCGCGGCAGCCTTTTCTTTCTCTTTCGGGATTGTGTTTTTCTCCACCTGAAAATGCCAAAGAAGGCATAAAAACATGGATTTGTCTCTCCTGCTGCGCACACACTAAGGAGAGCTTGCAAAGGCCTAATAACCACAAGCAGCCCCTACACCATTATGGGAGACACTGTTTTCATCAAGTTTGAAGCCTCAGTGTTGGCGCGGCAGCCTTTTCTTTCTCTTTCGGGATTGTGTTTTTCTCCACCTGAAAATGCCAAAGAAGGCATAAAAACATGGATTTGTCTCTCCTGCTGCGCACACACTAAGGAGAGCTTGCAAAGGCCTAATAACCACAAGCAGCCACTACACCATTATGGGAGACACTGTTTTCATCAAGTTTGAAGCCTCAGTGTTGGCGCGGCAGCCTTTTCTTTCTCTTTCGGGATTGTGTTTTTCTCCACCTGAAAATGCCAAAGAAGGCATAAAAACATGGATTTGTCTCTCCTGCTGCGCACACACTTCAGAGAGCTTGCAAAGGCCTAATAACCACAAGCAGCCCCTACTCCATTATGGGAGACACTGTTTTCATCAAGTTTGAAGCCTCAGTGTTGGCGCGGCAGCCTTTTCTTTCTCTTTCGGGATTGTGTTTTTCTCCACCTGAAAATGCCAAAGAAGGCATAAAAACATGGATTTGTCTCTCCTGCTGCGCACACACTTCGGAGAGCTTGCAAATGCCTAATAACCACAAGCAGCCCCTACTCCATTATGGGAGACACTGTTTTCATCAAGTTTGAAGCCTCAGTGTTGGCGCGGCAGCCATTTCTTTCTCTTTCGGGATTGTGTTTTTCTCCACCTGAAAATGCCAAAGAAGGCATAAAAACATGGATTTGTCTCTCCTGCTGCGCACACACTTCGGAGAGCTTGCAAATGCCTAATAACCACAAGCAGCCCCTACTCCATTATGGGAGACACTGTTTTCATCAAGTTTGAAGCCTCAGTGTTGGCGCGGCAGCCATTTCTTTCTCTTTCGGGACTGTGTTTTTCTCCACCTGAAAATGCCAAAGAAGGCATAAAAACATGGATTTGTCTCTCCTGCTGCGCACACACTTCGGAGAGCTTGCAAATGCCTAATAACCACAAGCAGCCCCTACTCCATTATGGGAGACACTGTTTTCATCAAGTTTGAAGCCTCAGTGTTGGCGCGGCAGCCATTTCTTTCTCTTTCGGGATTGTGTTTTTCTCCACTTGAAAATGCCAAAGAAGGCATAAAAACATGGATTTGTCTCTCCTGCTGCGCACACACTTCGGAGAGCTTGCAAATGCCTAATAACCACAAGCAGCCCCTACTCCATTATGGGAGACACTGTTTTCATCAAGTTTGAAGCCTCAGTGTTGGTGCGGCAGCCTTTTCTTTCTCTTTCGGGATTGTGTTTTTCTCCACCTGAAAATGCCAAAGAAGGCATAAAAACATGGATTTGTCTCTCCTGCTGCGCACACACTTCGGAGAGCTTGCAAATGCCTAATAACCACAAGCAGCCCCTACTCCATTATGGGAGACACTGTTTTCATCAAGTTTGAAGCCTCAGTGTTGGCGCGGCAGCCATTTCTTTCTCTTTCGGGATTGTGTTTTTCTCCACCTGAAAATGCCAAAGAAGGCATAAAAACATGGATTTGTCTCTCCTGCTGCGCACACACTTCGGAGAGCTTGCAAATGCCTAATAACCACAAGCAGCCCCTACTCCATTATGGGAGACACTGTTTTCATCAAGTTTGAAGCCTCAGTGTTGGCGCGGCAGCCATTTCTTTCTCTTTCGGGATTGTGTTTTTCTCCACCTGAAAATGCCAAAGAAGGCATAAAAACATGGATTTGTCTCTACTGCTGCGCACACACTTCGGAGAGCTTGCAAATGCCTAATAACCACAAGCAGCCCCTACTCCATTATGGGAGACACTGTTTTCATCAAGTTTGAAGCCTCAGTGATGGCGCGGCAGCCTTTTCTTTCTCTTTCGGGATTGTGTTTTTCTCCACCTGAAAATGCCAAAGAAGGCATAAAAACATGGATTTGTCTCTCCTGCTGCGCACACACTTCGGAGAGCTTGCAAATGCCTAATAACCACAAGCAGCCCCTACACCATTATGGGAGACACTGTTTTCATCAAGTTTGAAGTCATAGTTTTGGCGCGGCAGCCGTTTCTTTCATTTTGGGGCCTTTGTGTTTTTCGACCTGGAAATGGCGAAAAAGGCGCGAAAACATGGATTTGTCTCTCCTGCCGCGCACACACTTCCGATAGCTTGCGAAGGCCTAAAAAACACAAGCGGCCCTTGAGTTATTGTCTGAGAGACTGTTTTCATCAAGTTTGAAGCCTCAGTTTTGGCTGGACAGCCGTTTCTTTATTTTTGGGGCCTTTGTGTTTTTCGACCTGGAAATGGCAAAAAAGGCGCGAAAACATTGATTTGTCTCTCCTGCCGCGCACACACTTCCGATATCTTGCGAAGGCCTAAAAAACACAAGCAGCACTTGAGTTGTTGTGGGAGAGACTGTTTTCATCAAGTTTGAAGCCATAGTTTTGGCGCGGCAGCCGTTTCTTTCATTTTGGGGCCTATGTGTTTTTCGACCTGGAAATGGCAAAAAAGGCGCGAAAACATGGATTTGTCTCTCCTGCCGCGCACACACTTCCGATAGCGTGCAAAGGCCTAAAAAACACAAGCAGCCCGTGAGTTATTATGGGAGAGACTGTTTTCATCAAGTTTGAAGCCATAGTTTTGGCGCGCCAGCCGTTTCTTTCATTTTGGGGCCTATGTGTTTTTCGACCTTGAAATCGCAAAAAAGTCGCGAAAACATTGATTTGTCTCTCCTGCCGCGCACACACTTCCGATATCTTGCGAAGGCTTAAAAAACACAAGCAGCCCTTGAGTTATTGTCTGAGAGACTGTTTTCATCAAATTTGAAGCCTCAGTTTTGGCTGGACAGCCGTTTCTTTATTTTTGGGGCCTTTGTGTTTTTCGACCTGGAAATGGCAAAAAAGGCGCGAAAACATGGATTTGTCTCTCCTGCCGCGCACACACTTCCGATAGCGTGCAAAGGCCTAAAAAACACAAGCAGCCCGTGAGTTATTATGGGAGAGACTGTTTTCATCAAGTTTGAAGCCATAGTTTTGGCGCGGCAGCCGTTTCTTTCATTTTGGGGCCTATGTGTTTTTCGACCTTGAAATCGCAAAAAAGGCGCGAAAACATGGATTTGTCTCTCCTGCCGCGCACACACTTCCGATATCTTGCGAAGGCCTAAAAAACACAAGCAGCCCTTGAGTTATTGTGGGAGAGACAGTTTTCATCAAGTTTGAAGCCATAGTTTTGGCGCGCCAGCCGTTTCTTTCATTTTGGGGCCTTTGTGTTTTTCGACCTGGAAATGGCAAAAAAGGCGCGAAAACATGGATTTGTCTCTCCTGCCGCGCACACACTTCCGATAGCGTGCAAAGGCCTAAAAAACACAAGCAGCCCGTGAGTTATTATGGGAGAGACTGTTTTCATCAAGTTTGAAGCCATAGTTTTGGCGCGCCAGCCGTTTCTTTCATTTTGGGGCCTATGTGTTTTTCGACCTTGAAATCGCAAAAAAGTCGCGAAAACATTGATTTGTCTCTCCTGCCGCGCAGACACTTCCGATATCTTGCGAAGGCCTAAAAAACACAAGCAGCCCTTGAGTTATTGTGGGAGAGACTGTTTTCATCAAGTTTGAAGTCATAGTTTTGGCGCGGTAGCCGTTTCTTTCATTTTGGGGCCTTTGTGTTTTTCGACCTGGAAATGGCAAAAAAGGCGCGAAAACATGGATTTGTCTCTCCTGCCGCGCACACACTTCCGATAGCTTGCGAAGGCCTAAAAAACACAAGCGGCCCTTGAGTTATTGTCTGAGAGACTGTTTTCATCAAGTTTGAAGCCTCAGTTTTGGCTGGACAGCCGTTTCTTTATTTTTGGGGCCTTTGTGTTTTTCGACCTGGAAATGGCAAAAAAGGCGCGAAAACATTGATTTGTCTCTCCTGCCGCGCACACACTTCCGATATCTTGCGAAGGCCTAAAAAACACAAGCAGCCCTTGAGTTGTTGTGGGAGAGACTGTTTTCATCAAGTTTGAAGCCATAGTTTTGGCGCGGCAGCCGTTTCTTTCATTTTGGGGCCTATGTGTTTTTCGACCTGGAAATGGCAAAAAAGGCGCGAAAACATGGATTTGTCTCTCCTGCCGCGCACACACTTCCGATAGCGTGCAAAGGCCTAAAAAACACAAGCAGCCCGTGAGTTATTATGGGAGAGACTGTTTTCATCAAGTTTGAAGCCATAGTTTTGGCGCGCCAGCCGTTTCTTTCATTTTGGGGCCTATGTGTTTTTCGACCTTGAAATCGCAAAAAAGTCGCGAAAACATTGATTTGTCTCTCCTGCCGCGCACACACTTCCGATATCTTGCGAAGGCTTAAAAAACACAAGCAGCCCTTGAGTTATTGTCTGAGAGACTGTTTTCATCAAATTTGAAGCCTCAGTTTTGGCTGGACAGCCGTTTCTTTATTTTTGGGGCCTTTGTGTTTTTCGACCTGGAAATGGCAAAAAAGGCGCGAAAACATGGATTTGTCTCTCCTGCCGCGCACACACTTCCGATAGCGTGCAAAGGCCTAAAAAACACAAGCAGCCCGTGAGTTATTATGGGAGAGACTGTTTTCATCAAGTTTGAAGCCATAGTTTTGGCGCGGCAGCCGTTTCTTTCATTTTGGGGCCTATGTGTTTTTCGACCTTGAAATCGCAAAAAAGGCGCGAAAACATGGATTTGTCTCTCCTGCCGCCCACACACTTCCGATATCTTGCGAAGGCCTAAAAAACACAAGCAGCCCTTGAGTTATTGTGGGAGAGACAGTTTTCATCAAGTTTGAAGCCATAGTTTTGGCGCGCCAGCCGTTTCTTTCATTTTGGGGCCTTTGTGTTTTTCGACCTGGAAATGGCAAAAAAGGCGCGAAAACATGGATTTGTCTCTCCTGCCGCGCACACACTTCCGATAGCGTGCAAAGGCCTAAAAAACACAAGCAGCCCGTGACTTATTATGGGAGAGACTGTTTTCATCAAGTTTGAAGCCATAGTTTTGGCGCTGCAGCCGTTTCTTTCATTTTGGGGCCTATGTGTTTTTCGACCTTGAAATCGCAAAAAAGGCGCGAAAACATGGATTTGTCTCTCCTGCCGCCCACACACTTCCGATATCTTGCGAAGGCCTAAAAAACACAAGCAGCCCTTGAGTTATTGTGGGAGAGACAGTTTTCATCAAGTTTGAAGCCATAGTTTTGGCGCGCCAGCCGTTTCTTTCATTTTGGGGCCTTTGTGTTTTTCGACCTTGAAATCGCAAAAAAGTCGCGAAAACATTGATTTGTCTCTCCTGCCGCGCACACACTTCCGATATCTTGCGAAGGCTTAAAAAACACAAGCAGCCCTTGAGTTATTGTCTGAGAGACTGTTTTCATCAAATTTGAAGCCTCAGTTTTGGCTGGACAGCCGTTTCTTTATTTTTGGGGCCTTTGTGTTTTTCGACCTGGAAATGGCAAAAAAGGCGCGAAAACATGGATTTGTCTCTCCTGCCGCGCACACACTTCCGATAGCGTGCAAAGGCCTAAAAAACACAAGCAGCCCGTGAGTTATTATGGGAGAGACTGTTTTCATCAAGTTTGAAGCCATAGTTTTGGCGCGGCAGCCGTTTCTTTCATTTTGGGGCCTATGTGTTTTTCGACCTTGAAATCGCAAAAAAGGCGCGAAAACATGGATTTGTCTCTCCTGCCGCCCACACACTTCCGATATCTTGCGAAGGCCTAAAAAACACAAGCAGCCCTTGAGTTATTGTGGGAGAGACAGTTTTCATCAAGTTTGAAGCCATAGTTTTGGCGCGCCAGCCGTTTCTTTCATTTTGGGGCCTTTGTGTTTTTCGACCTGGAAATGGCAAAAAAGGCGCGAAAACATGGATTTGTCTCTCCTGCCGCGCACACACTTCCGATAGCGTGCAAAGGCCTAAAAAACACAAGCAGCCCGTGACTTATTATGGGAGAGACTGTTTTCATCAAGTTTGAAGCCATAGTTTTGGCGCTGCAGCCGTTTCTTTCATTTTGGGGCCTATGTGTTTTTCGACCTTGAAATCGCAAAAAAGGCGCGAAAACATGGATTTGTCTCTCCTGCCGCCCACACACTTCCGATATCTTGCGAAGGCCTAAAAAACACAAGCAGCCCTTGAGTTATTGTGGGAGAGACAGTTTTCATCAAGTTTGAAGCCATAGTTTTGGCGCGCCAGCCGTTTCTTTCATTTTGGGGCCTTTGTGTTTTTCGACCTGGAAATGGCAAAAAAGGCGCGAAAACATGGATTTGTCTCTCCTGCCGCGCACACACTTCCGATAGCGTGCAAAGGCCTAAAAAACACAAGCAGCCCGTGACTTATTATGGGAGAGACTGTTTTCATCAAGTTTGAAGCCATAGTTTTGGCGCGCCAGCCGTTTCTTTCATTTTGGGGCCTATGTGTTTTTCGACCTTGAAATCGCAAAAAAGTCGCGAAAACATTGATTTGTCTCTCCTGCCGCGCACACACTTCCGATATCTTGCGAAGGCCTAAAAAACACAAGCAGCCCTTGAGTTATTGTGGGAGAGACTGTTTTCATCAAGTTTGAAGTCATAGTTTTGGCGCGGTAGCCGTTTCTTTCATTTTGGGGCCTTTGTGTTTTTCGACCTGGAAATGGCAAAAAATGCGCGAAAACATGGATTTGTCTCTCCTGCCGCGCACACACTTCCGATAGCTTGCGAAGGCCTAAAAAACACAAGCGGCCCTTGAGTTATTGTGGGAGAGACTGTTTTCATCAAGTTTGAA
The DNA here is from genome assembly GCF_951799395.1 of Argentina silus. Classification (NCBI taxonomy): domain Eukaryota; kingdom Metazoa; phylum Chordata; class Actinopteri; order Argentiniformes; family Argentinidae; genus Argentina; species Argentina silus. The sequence continues at coordinate 717,723 of NW_028153183.1, forward strand.
GCCTCAGTTTTGGCTGGACAGCCGTTTCTTTATTTTTGGGGCCTTTGTGTTTTTCGACCTGGAAATGGCAAAAAAGGCGCGAAAACATTGATTTGTCTCTCCTGCCGCGCACACACTTCCGATATCTTGCGAAGGCCTAAAAAACACAAGCAGCCCTTGAGTTGTTGTGGGAGAGACTGTTTTCATCAAGTTTGAAGCCATAGTTTTGGCGCGGCAGCCGTTTCTTTCATTTTGGGGCCTATGTGTTTTTCGACCTTGAAATCGCAAAAAAGGCGCGAAAACATGGATTTGTCTCTCCTGCCGCGCACACACTTCCGATATCTTGCGAAGGCCTAAAAAATACAAGCAGCCCTTGAGTTATTGTGGGAGAGACAGTTTTCATCAAGTTTGAAGCCATAGTTTTGGCGCGGCAGCCGTTTCTTTCATTTTGGGGCCTTTGTGTTTTTCGACCTGGAAATGGCAAAAAAGGCGCGAAAACATGGATTTGTCTCTCCTGCCGCGCACACACTTCCGATATCTTGCGAAGGCCTAAAAAACACAAGCAGCCCTTGAGTTATTGTCTGAGAGACTGTTTTCATCAAGTTTGAAGCCTCAGTTTTGGCTGGACAGCCGTTTCTTTATTTTTGGGGCCTTTGTGTTTTTCGACCTGGAAATGGCAAAAAAGGCGCGAAAACATGGATTTGTCTCTCCTGCCGCGCACACACTTCCGATAGCGTGCAAAGGCCTAAAAAACACAAGCAGCCCGTGAGTTATTATGGGAGAGACTGTTTTCATCAAGTTTGAAGCCATAGTTTTGGCGCGGCAGCCGTTTCTTTCATTTTGGGGCCTATGTGTTTTTCGACCTTGAAATCGCAAAAAAGTCGCGAAAACATTGATTTGTCTCTCCTGCCGCGCACACACTTCCATTATCTTGCGAAGGCCTAAAAAACACAAGCAGCCCTTGAGTTATTGTGGGAGAGACAGTTTTCATCAAGTTTGAAGCCATAGTTTTGGCGCGCCAGCCGTTTCTTTCATTTTGGGGCCTTTGTGTTTTTCGACCTGGAAATGGCAAAAAAGGCGCGAAAACATGGATTTGTCTCTCCTGCCGCGCACACACTTCCGATAGCGTGCAAAGGCCTAAAAAACACAAGCAGCCCGTGAGTTATTATGGGAGAGACTGTTTTCATCAAGTTTGAAGCCATAGTTTTGGCGCGCCAGCCGTTTCTTTCATTTTGGGGCCTATGTGTTTTTCGACCTTGAAATCGCAAAAAAGGCGCGAAAACATGGATTTGTCTCTCCTGCCGCGCACACACTTCCGATATCTTGCGAAGGCCTAAAAAACACAAGCAGCCCTTGAGTTATTGTGGGAGAGACTGTTTTCATCAAGTTTGAAGTCATAGTTTTGGCGCGGCAGCCGTTTCTTTCATTTTGGGGCCTTTGTGTTTTTCGACCTGGAAATGGCAAAAAAGGCGCGAAAACATGGATTTGTCTCTCCTGCCGCGCACACACTTCCGATAGCGTGCAAAGGCCTAAAAAACACAAGCAGCCCGTGAGTTATTATGGGAGAGACTGTTTTCATCAAGTTTGAAGCCATAGTTTTGGCGCGCCAGCCGTTTCTTTCATTTTGGGGCCTATGTGTTTTTCGACCTTGAAATCGCAAAAAAATCGCGAAAACATTGATTTGTCTCTCCTGCCGCGCACACACTTCCGATAGCTTGCGAAGGCCTAAAAAACACAAGCGGCCCTTGAGTTATTGTCTGAGAGACTGTTTTCATCAAGTTTGAAGCCTCAGTTTTGGCTGGACAGCCGTTTCTTTATTTTTGGGGCCTTTGTGTTTTTCGACCTGGAAATGGCAAAAAAGGCGCGAAAACATTGATTTGTCTCTCCTGCCGCGCACACACTTCCGATATCTTGCGAAGGCCTAAAAAACACAAGCAGTTCTTGAGTTGTTGTGGGAGAGACTGTTTTCATCAAGTTTGAAGCCATAGTTTTGGCGCGGCAGCCGTTTCTTTCATTTTGGGGCCTATGTGTTTTTCGACCTGGAAATGGCAAAAAAGGCGCGAAAACATGGATTTGTCTCTCCTGCCGCGCACACACTTCCGATAGCGTGTAAAGGCCTAAAAAACACAAGCAGCCCGTGAGTTATTATGGGAGAGACTGTTTTCATCAAGTTTGAAGCCATAGTTTTGGCGCGGCAGCCGTTTCTTTCATTTTGGGGCCTATGTGTTTTTCGACCTTGAAATCGCAAAAAAGGCGCGAAAACATGGATTTGTCTCTCCTGCCGCGCACACACTTCCGTTATCTTGCGAAGGCCTAAAAAACACAAGCGGCCCTTGAGTTATTGTCTAAGAGACTGTTTTCATCAAGTTTGAAGCCTCAGTTTTAGCTGGACAGCCGTTTCTTTATTTTTGGGGCCTTTGTGTTTTTCGACCTGGAAATGGCAAAAAAGGCGCGAAAACATGGATTTGTCTCTCCTGCCGCACACACACTTCCGATAGCGTGCAAAGGCCTAAAAAACACAAGCAGCCCGTGAGTTATTATGGGAGAGACTGTTTTCATCAAGTTTGAAGCCTCAGTGTTGGCGCGGCAGCCATTTCTTTCTCTTTCGGGATTGTGTTTTTCTCCACCTGAAAATGCCAAAGAAGGCATAAAAACATGGATTTGTCTCTCCTGCTGCGCACACACTTCGGAGAGCTTGCAAATGCCTAATAACCACAAGCAGCCCCTACTCCATTATGGGAGACACTGTTTTCATCAAGTTTGAAGCCTCAGTGTTGGCGCGGCAGCCATTTCTTTCTCTTTCGGGATTGTGTTTTTCTCCACCTGAAAATGCCAAAGAAGGCATAAAAACATGGATTTGTCTCTCCTGCTGCGCACACACTTCGGAGAGCTTGCAAAGGCCTAATAACCACAAGCAGCCCCTACTCCATTATGGGAGACACTGTTTTCATCAAGTTTGAAGCCTCAGTGTTGGCGCGGAAGCCTTTTCTTTCTCTTTCGGGATTGTGTTTTTCTCCACCTGAAAATGCCAAAGAAGGCATAAAAACATGGATTTGTCTCTCCTGCTGCGCACACACTTCGGAGAGCTTGCAAAGGCCTAATAACCACAAGCAGCCCCTACTCCACTATGGGAGACACTGTTTTCATCAAGTTTGAAGCCTCAGTGTTGGCGCGGCAGCCTTTTCTTTCTCTTTCGGGATTGTGTTTTTCTCCACCTGAAAATGCCAAAGAAGGCATAAAAACATGGATTTGTCTCTCCTGCTGCGCACACACTTCGGAGAGCTTGCAAAGGCCTAATAACCACAAGCAGCCCCTACTCCACTATGGGAGACACTGTTTTCATCAAGTTTGAAGCCTCAGTGTTGGCGCGGCAGCCTTTTCTTTCTCTTTCGGGATTGTGTTTTTCTCCACCTGAAAATGCCAAAGAAGGCATAAAAACATGGATTTGTCTCTCCTGCTGCGCACACACTTCGGAGAGCTTGCAAATGCCTAATAACCACAAGCAGCCCCTACTCCATTATGGGAGACACTGTTTTCATCAAGTTTGAAGCCTCAGTGTTGGCGCGGCAGCCATTTCTTTCTCTTTCGGGATTGTGTTTTTCTCCACCTGAAAATGCCAAAGAAGGCATAAAAACATGGATTTGTCTCTCCTGCTGCGCACACACTTCGGAGAGCTTGCAAATGCCTAATAACCACAAGCAGCCCCTACTCCATTATGGGAGACACTGTTTTCATCAAGTTTGAAGCCTCAGTGTTGGCGCGGCAGCCATTTCTTTCTCTTTCGGGATTGTGTTTTTCTCCACCTGAAAATGCCAAAGAAGGCATAAAAACATGGATTTGTCTCTCCTGCTGCGCACACACTTCGGAGAGCTTGCAAAGGCCTAATAACCACAAGCAGCCCCTACTCCATTATGGGAGACACTGTTTTCATCAAGTTTGAAGCCTCAGTGTTGGCGCGGCAGCCTTTTCTTTCTCTTTCGGGATTGTGTTTTTCTACACCTGAAAATGCCAAAGAAGGCATAAAAACATGGATTTGTCTCTCCTACTGTGCACACACTTCGGAGAGCTTGCAAATGCCTAATAACCACAAGCAGCCCCTACTCCATTATGGGAGACACTGTTTTCATCAAGTTTGAAGCCTCAGTGTTGGCGCGGCAGACTTTTCTTTCTCTTTCGGGATTGTGTTTTTCTCCACCTGAAAATGCCAAAGAAGGCATAAAAACATGGATTTGTCTCTCCTGCTGCGCACACACTTCGGACAGCTTGCAAAGGCCTAATAACCACAAGCAGCCCCTACTCCATTATGGGAGACACTGTTTTCATCAAGTTTGAAGCCTCAGTTTTGGCTGGACAGCCATTTCTTTATTTTTGGGGCCTGTGTGTTTTTCGACCTGGAAATGGCAAAAAAGGCGCGAAAACATTGATTTGTCTCTCCTGTCGCGCACACACTTCCGATAGCTTGCGAAGGCCTAAAAAACACAAGCGGGCCGTGAGTTATTGTGGGAGAGACTGTTTTCATCAAGTTTGAAGCCATAGTTTTGGCGCGGCAGCCGTTTCTTTCATTTTGGGGCCTATGTGTTTTTCGACCTTGAAATCGCAAAAAAGTCGCGAAAACATTGATTTGTCTCTCCTGCCGCGCACACACTTCCGATATCTTGCGAAGGCCTAAAAAACACAAGCAGCCCTTGAGTTATTGTGGGAGAGACAGTTTTCATCAAGTTTGAAGCCATAGTTTTGGCGCGCCAGCCGTTTCTTTCATTTTGGGGCCTTTGTGTTTTTCGACCTGGAAATGGCAAAAAAGGCGCGAAAACATGGATTTGTCTCTCCTGCCGCGCACACACTTCCGATAGCGTGCAAAGGCCTAAAAAACACAAGCAGCCCGTGAGTTATTATGGGAGAGACTGTTTTCATCAAGTTTGAAGCCATAGTTTTGGCGCGCCAGCCGTTTCTTTCATTTTGGGGCCTATGTGTTTTTCGACCTTGAAATCGCAAAAAAGGCGCGAAAACATGGATTTGTCTCTCCTGCCGCGCACACACTTCCGATAGCGTGCAAAGGTCTAAAAAAACACAAGCAGCCCGTGAGTTATTATGGGAGAGACTGTTTTCATCAAGTTTGAAGCCATAGTTTTGGCGCGCCAGCCGTTTCTTTAATTTTGGGGCCTATGTGTTTTTCGACCTTGAAATCGCAAAAAAGTCGCGAAAACATTGATTTGTCTCTCCTGCCGCGCACACACTTCCGATATCTTGCGAAGGCCTAAAAAACACAAGCAGCCCTTGAGTTATTGTGGGAGAGACTGTTTTCATCAAGTTTTAAGTCATAGTTTTGGCGCGGCAGCCGTTTCTTTCATTTTGGGGCCTTTGTGTTTTTCGACCTGGAAATGGCAAAAAAGGCGCGAAAACATGGATTTGTCTCTCCTGCCGCGCACACACTTCCGATAGCGTGCAAAGGCCTAAAAAACACAAGCAGCCCGTGAGTTATTATGGGAGAGACTGTTTTCATCAAGTTTGAAGCCATAGTTTTGGCGCGCCAGCCGTTTCTTTCATTTTGGGGCCTATGTGTTTTTCGACCTTGAAATCGCAAAAAAATCGCGAAAACATTGATTTGTCTCTCCTGCCGCGCACACACTTCCGATAGCTTGCGAAGGCCTAAAAAACACAAGCGGCCCTTGAGTTATTGTCTGAGAGACTGTTTTCATCAAGTTTGAAGCCTCAGTTTTGGCTGGACAGCCGTTTCTTTATTTTTGGGGCCTTTGTGTTTTTCGACCTGGAAATGGCAAAAAAGGCGCGAAAACATTGATTTGTCTCTCCTGCCGCGCACACACTTCCGATATCTTGCGAAGGCCTAAAAAACACAAGCAGTTCTTGAGTTGTTGTGGGAGAGACTGTTTTCATCAAGTTTGAAGCCATAGTTTTGGCGCGGCAGCCGTTTCTTTCATTTTGGGGCCTATGTGTTTTTCGACCTGGAAATGGCAAAAAAGGCGCGAAAACATGGATTTGTCTCTCCTGCCGCACACACACTTCCGATAGCGTGCAAAGGCCTAAAAAACACAAGCAGCCCGTGAGTTATTATGGGAGAGACTGTTTTCATCAAGTTTGAAGCCTCAGTGTTGGCGCGGCAGCCATTTCTTTCTCTTTCGGGATTGTGTTTTTCTCCACCTGAAAATGCCAAAGAAGGCATAAAAACATGGATTTGTCTCTCCTGCTGCGCACACACTTCGGAGAGCTTGCAAAGGCCTAATAACCACAAGCAGCCCCTACTCCATTATGGGAGACACTGTTTTCATCAAGTTTGAAGCCTCAGTGTTGGCGCGGCAGCCTTTTCTTTCTCTTTCGGGATTGTGTTTTTCTCCACCTGAAAATGCCAAAGAAGGCATAAAAACATGGATTTGTCTCTCCTGCTGCGCACACACTTCGGAGAGCTTGCAAATGCCTAATAACCACAAGCAGCCCCTACTCCATTATGGGAGACACTGTTTTCATAAAGTTTGAAGCCTCAGTGTTGGCGCGGCAGCCATTTCTTTCTCTTTCGGGATTGTGTTTTTCTCCACCTGAAAATGCCAAAGAAGGCATAAAAACATGGATTTGTCTCTCCTGCTGCGCACACACTTCGGAGAGCTTGCAAATGCCTAATAACCACAAGCAGCCCCTACTCCATTATGGGAGACACTGTTTTCATCAAGTTTGAAGCCTCAGTGTTGGCGCGGCAGCCATTTCTTTCTCTTTCGGGATTGTGTTTTTCTCCACCTGAAAATGCCAAAGAAGGCATAAAAACATGGATTTGTCTCTCCTGCTGCGCACACACTTCGGAGAGCTTGCAAATGCCTAATAACCACAAGCAGCCCCTACTCCATTATGGGAGACACTGTTTTCATCAAGTTTGAAGCCTCAGTGTTGGCGCGGCAGCCATTTCTTTCTCTTTCGGGATTGTGTTTTTCTCCACCTGAAAATGCCAAAGAAGGCATAAAAACATGGATTTGTCTCTCCTGCTGCGCACACACTTCGGAGAGCTTGCAAAGGCCTAATAACCACAAGCAGCCCCTACTCCATTATGGGAGACACTGTTTTCATCAAGTTTGAAGCCTCAGTGTTGGCGCGGCAGCCTTTTCTTTCTCTTTCGGGATTGTGTTTTTCTCCACCTGAAAATGCCAAAGAAGGCATAAAAACATGGATTTGTCTCTCCTGCTGCGCACACACTTCGGAGAGCTTGCAAATGCCTAATAACCACAAGCAGCCCCTACTCCATTATGGGAGACACTGTTTTCATCAAGTTTGAAGCCTCAGTGTTGGCGCGGCAGACTTTTCTTTCTCTTTCGGGATTGTGTTTTTCTCCACCTGAAAATGCCAAAGAAGGCATAAAAACATGGATTTGTCTCTCCTGCTGCGCACACACTTCGGACAGCTTGCAAAGGCCTAATAACCACAAGCAGCCCCTACTCCATTATGGGAGACACTGTTTTCATCAAGTTTGAAGCCTCAGTTTTGGCTGGACAGCCATTTCTTTATTTTTGGGGCCTGTGTGTTTTTCGACCTTGAAATCGTAAAAAAGGCGCGAAAACATGGATTTGTCTCTCCTGCCGCGCACACACTTCCGATAGCTTGCGAAGGCCTAAAAAACACAAGCGGGCCGTGAGTTATTGTGGGAGAGACTGTTTTCATCAAGTTTGAAGCCATAGTTTTGGCGCGGCAGCAGTTTCTTTCATTTTGGGGCCTATGTGTTTTTCGACCGTGAAATCGCAAAAAAGTCGCGAAAACATTGATTTGTCTCTCCTGCCGCGCACACACTTCCGATATCTTGCGAAGGCCTAAAAAACACAAGCAGCCCTTGAGTTATTGTGGGAGAGACTGTTTTCATCAAGTTTGAAGTCATAGTTTTGGCGCGGCAGCCGTTTCTTTCATTTTGGGGCCTTTGTGTTTTTCGACCTGGAAATGGCAAAAAAGGCGCGAAAACATGGATTTGTCTCTCCTGCCGCGCACACACTTCCGATAGCGTGCAAAGGCCTAAAAAACACAAGCAGCCCGTGAGTTATTATGGGAGAGACTGTTTTCATCAAGTTTGAAGCCATAGTTTTGGCGCGCCAGCCGTTTCTTTCATTTTGGGGCCTATGTGTTTTTCGACCTTGAAATCGCAAAAAAGGCGCGAAAACATGGATTTGTCTCTCCTGCCGCGCACACACTTCCGATAGCGTGCAAAGGTCTAAAAAAACACAAGCAGCCCGTGAGTTATTATGGGAGAGACTGTTTTCATCAAGTTTGAAGCCATAGTTTTGGCGCGCCAGCCGTTTCTTTGATTTTGGGGCCTATGTGTTTTTCGACCTTGAAATCGCAAAAAAGTCGCGAAAACATTGATTTGTCTCTCCTGCCGCGCACACACTTCCGATATCTTGCGAAGGCCTAAAAAACACAAGCAGCCCTTGAGTTATTGTGGGAGAGACTGTTTTCATCAAGTTTGAAGTCATAGTTTTGGCGCGGCAGCCGTTTCTTTCATTTTGGGGCCTATGTGTTTTTCGACCTTGAAATCGCAAAAAAATCGCGAAAACATTGATTTGTCTCTCCTGCCGCGCACACACTTCCGATATCTTGCGAAGGCCTAAAAAACACAAGCAGTTCTTGAGTTGTTGTGGGAGAGACTGTTTTCATCAAGTTTGAAGCCATAGTTTTGGCGCGGCAGCCGTTTCTTTCATTTTGGGGCCTATGTGTTTTTCGACCTGGAAATGGCAAAAAAGGCGCGAAAACATGGATTTGTCTCTCCTGCCGCGCACACACTTCCGATAGCGTGTAAAGGCCTAAAAAACACAAGCAGCCCGTGAGTTATTATGGGAGAGACTGTTTTCATCAAGTTTGAAGCCATAGTTTTGGCGCGGCAGCCGTTTCTTTCATTTTGGAGCCTATGTGTTTTTCGACCTTGAAATCGCAAAAAAGGCGCGAAAACATGGATTTGTCTCTCCTGCCGCGCACACACTTCCGTTATCTTGCGAAGGCCTAAAAAACACAAGCGGCCCTTGAGTTATTGTCTAAGAGACTGTTTTAATCAAGTTTGAAGCCTCAGTTTTAGCTGGACAGCCGTTTCTTTATTTTTGGGGCCTTTGTGTTTTTCGACCTGGAAATGGCAAAAAAGGGGCGAAAACATGGATTTGTCTCTCCTGCCGCACACACACTTCCGATAGCGTGCAAAGGCCTAAAAAACACAAGCAGCCCGTGAGTTATTATGGGAGAGACTGTTTTCATCAAGTTTGAAGCCTCAGTGTTGGCGCGGCAGCCATTTCTTTCTCTTTCGGGATTGTGTTTTTCTCCATCTGAAAATGCCAAAGAAGGCATAAAAACATGGATTTGTCTCTCCTACTGCGCACACACTTCGGAGAGCTTGCAAATGCCTAATAACCACAAGCAGCCCCTACTCCATTATGGGAGACACTGTTTTCATCAAGTTTGAAGCCTCAGTGTTGGCGCGGCAGCCATTTCTTTCTCTTTCGGGATTGTGTTTTTCTCCACCTGAAAATGCCAAAGAAGGCATAAAAACATGGATTTGTCTCTCCTGCTGCGCACACACTTCGGAGAGCTTGCAAAGGCCTAATAACCACAAGCAGCCCCTACTCCATTATGGGAGACACTGTTTTCATCAAGTTTGAAGCCTCAGTGTTGGCGCGGCAGCCTTTTCTTTCTCTTTCGGGATTGTGTTTTTCTCCACCTGAAAATGCCAAAGAAGGCATAAAAACATGGATTTGTCTCTCCTGCTGCGCACACACTTCGGAGAGCTTGCAAATGCCTAATAACCACAAGCAGCCCCTACTCCATTATGGGAGACACTGTTTTCATCAAGTTTGAAGCCTCAGTGTTGGCGCGGCAGCCATTTCTTTCTCTTTCGGGATTGTGTTTTTCTCCACCTGAAAATGCCAAAGAAGGCATAAAAACATGGATTTGTCTCTCCTGCTGCGCACACACTTCAGAGAGCTTGCAAATGCCTAATAACCACAAGCAGCCCCTACTCCATTATGGGAGACACTGTTTTCATCAAGTTTGAAGCCTCAGTGTTGGCGCGGCAGCCATTTCTTTCTCTTTCGGGATTGTGTTTTTCTCCACCTGAAAATGCCAAAGAAGGCATAAAAACATGGATTTGTCTCTCCTGCTGCGCACACACTTCGGAGAGCTTGCAAATGCCTAATAACCACAAGCAGCCCCTACTCCATTATGGGAGACACTGTTTTCATCAAGTTTGAAGCCTCAGTGTTGGCGCGTAAGCCATTTCTTTCTCTTTCGGGATTGTGTTTTTCTCCACCTGAAAATGCCAAAGAAGGCATAAAAACATGGATTTGTCTCTCCTGCTGCGCACACACTTCGGAGAGCTTGCAAAGGCCTAATAACCACAAGCAGCCCCTACTCCATTATGGGAGACACTGTTTTCATCAAGTTTGAAGCCTCAGTGTTGGCGCGGCAGCCTTTTCTTTCTCTTTCGGGATTGTGTTTTTCTACACCTGAAAATGCCAAAGAAGGCAAAAAAACATGGATTTGTCTCTCCTGCTGCGCACACACTTCGGAGAGCTTGCAAATGCCTAATAACCACAAGCAGCCCCTACTCCATTATGGGAGACACTGTTTTCATCAAGTTTGAAGCCTCAGTGTTGGCGCGGCAGACTTTTCTTTCTCTTTCGGGATTGTGTTTTTCTCCACCTGAAAATGCCAAAGAAGGCATAAAAACATGGATTTGTCTCTCCTGCTGCGCACACACTTCGGACAGCTTGCAAAGGCCTAATAACCACAAGCAGCCCCTACTCCATTATGGGAGACACTGTTTTCATCAAGTTTGAAGCCTCAGTTTTGGCTGGACAGCCATTTCTTTATTTTTGGGGCCTGTGTGTTTTTCGACCTGGAAATGGCAAAAAAGGCGCGAAAACATTGATTTGTCTCTCCTGCCGCGCACACACTTCCGATAGCTTGCGAAGGCCTAAAAAACACAAGCGGGCCGTGAGTTATTGTGGGAGAGACTGTTTTCATCAAGTTTGAAGCCATAGTTTTGGCGCGGTAGCCGTTTCTTTCATTTTGGGGCCTATGTGTTTTTCGACCTTGAAATCGCAAAAAAGTCGCGAAAACATTGATTTGTCTCTCCTGCCGCGCACACACTTCCGATATCTTGCGAAGGCCTAAAAAACACAAGCAGCCCTTGAGTTATTGTGGGAGAGACTGTTTTCATCAAGTTTGAAGTCATAGTTTTGGCGCGGCAGCCGTTTCTTTCATTTTGGGGCCTTTGTGTTTTTCGACCTGGAAATGGCAAAAAAGGCGCGAAAACATGGATTTGTCTCTCCTGCCGCGCACACACTTCCGATAGCGTGCAAAGGCCTAAAAAACACAAGCAGCCCGTGAGTTATTATGGGAGAGACTGTTTTCATCAAGTTTGAAGCCATAGTTTTGGCGCGCCAGCCGTTTCTTTCATTTTGGGGCCTATGTGTTTTTCGACCTTGAAATCGCAAAAAAGGCGCGAAAACATGGATTTGTCTCTCCTGCCGCGCACACACTTCCGATAGCGTGCAAAGGCCTAAAAAACACAAGCAGCCCGTGAGTTATTATGGGAGAGACTGTTTTCATCAAGTTTGAAGCCATAGTTTTGGCACGGCAGCCGTTTCTTTCATTTTGGGGCCTATGTGTTTTTCGACCTTGAAATCGCAAAAAAGGAGTGAAAACATGGATTTGTCTCTCCTGCCGAGCACACACTTCCGATATCTTGCGAAGGCCTAAAAAACACAAGCAGCCCTTGAGTTATTGTCTGAGAGACTGTTTTCATCAAGTTTGAAGCCTCAGTTTTGGCTGGACAGCCGTTTCTTTATTTTTGGGGCCTTTGTGTTTTTCGACCTGGAAATGGCAAAAAAGGCACGAAAACATGGATTTGTCTCTCCTGCCGCGCACACACTTCCGATAGCGTTCAAAGGCCTAAAAAACACAAGCAGACCGTGAGTTATTGTGGGAGAGACTGTTTTCATCAAGTTTGAAGTCATAGTTTTGGCGCGGCAGCCGTTTCTTTCATTTTGGGGCCTATGTGTTTTTCGACCTTGAAATCGCAAAAAAATCGCAAAAACATTGATTTGTCTCTCCTGCCGCGCACACACTTCCGATATCTTGCGAAGGCCTAAAAAACACAAGCAGTTCTTGAGTTGTTGTGGGAGAGACTGTTTTCATCAAGTTTGAAGCCATAGTTTTGGCGCGGCAGCCGTTTCTTTCATTTTGGGGCCTATGTGTTTTTCGACCTGGAAATGGCAAAAAAGGCGCGAAAACATGGATTTGTCTCTCCTGCCGCGCACACACTTCCGATAGCGTACAAAGGCCTAAAAAACACAAGCAGCCCGTGAGTTATTATGGGAGAGACTGTTTTCATCAAGTTTGAAGCCATAGTTTTGGCGCGCCAGCCGTTTCTTTCATTTTGGGGCCTATGTGTTTTTCGACCTTGAAATCGCAAAAAAGTCGCGAAAACATTGATTTGTCTCTCCTGCCGCGCACACACTTCCGATATCTTGCGAAGGCCTAAAAAACACAAGCAGCCCTTGAGTTATTGTCTGAGAGACTGTTTTCATCAAGTTTGAAGCCTCAGTTTTGGCTGGACAGCCGTTTCTTTATTTTTGGGGCCTTTGTGTTTTTCGACCTGGAAATGGCAAAAAAGGCGCGAAAACATGGATTTGTCTCTCCTGCCGCGCACACACTTCCGATAGCGTGTAAAGGCCTAAAAAACACAAGCAGCCCGTGAGTTATTATGGGAGAGACTGTTTTCATCAAGTTTGAAGCCATAGTTTTGGCGCGGCAGCCGTTTCTTTCATTTTGGGGCCTATGTGTTTTTCGACCTTGAAATCGCAAAAAAGGCGCGAAAACATGGATTTGTCTCTCCTGCCGCGCACACACTTCCGTTATCTTGCGAAGGCCTAAAAAACACAAGCGGCCCTTGAGTTATTGTCTAAGAGACTGTTTTCATCAAGTTTGAAGCCTCAGTTTTAGCTGGACAGCCGTTTCTTTATTTTTGGGGCCTTTGTGTTTTTCGACCTGGAAATGGCAAAAAAGGCACGAAAACATGGATTTGTCTCTCCTGCCGCGCACACACTTCCGATAGCGTTCAAAGGCCTAAAAAACACAAGCAGACCGTGAGTTATTGTGGGAGAGACTGTTTTCATCAAGTTTGAAGTCATAGTTTTGGCGCGGCAGCCGTTTCTTTCATTTTGGGGCCTATGTGTTTTTCGACCTTGAAATCGCAAAAAAATCGCGAAAACATTGATTTGTCTCTCCTGCCGCGCACACACTTCCGATATCTTGCGAAGGCCTAAAAAACACAAGCAGCCCTTGAGTTATTGTGGGAGAGACTGTTTTCATCAAGTTTGAAGTCATAGTTTTGGCGCGGCAGCCGTTTCTTTCATTTTGGGGCCTTTGTGTTTTTCGACCTGGAAATGGCAAAAAAGGCGCGAAAACATGGATTTGTCTCTCCTGCCGCGCACACACTTCCGATAGCGTGCAAAGGCCTAAAAAACACAAGCAGCCCGTGAGTTATTATGGGAGAGACTGTTTTCATCAAGTTTGAAGCCATAGTTTTGGCGCGCCAGCCGTTTCTTTCATTTTGGGGCCTATGTGTTTTTCGACCTTGAAATCGCAAAAAAATCGCGAAAACATTGATTTGTCTCTCCTGCCGCGCACACACTTCCGATAGCTTGCGAAGGCCTAAAAAACACAAGCGGCCCTTGAGTTATTGTCTGAGAGACTGTTTTCATCAAGTTTGAAGCCTCAGTTTTGGCTGGACAGCCGTTTCTTTATTTTTGGGGCCTTTGTGTTTTTCGACCTGGAAATGGCAAAAAAGGCGCGAAAACATTGATTTGTCTCTCCTGCCGCGCACACACTTCCGATATCTTGCGAAGGCCTAAAAAACACAAGCAGTTCTTGAGTTGTTGTGGGAGAGACTGTTTTCATCAAGTTTGAAGCCATAGTTTTGGCGCGGCAGCCGTTTCTTTCATTTTGGGGCCTATGTGTTTTTCGACCTGGAAATGGCAAAAAAGGCGCGAAAACATGGATTTGTCTCTCCTGCCGCGCACACACTTCCGATAGCGTACAAAGGCCTAAAAAACACAAGCAGCCCGTGAGTTATTATGGGAGAGACTGTTTTCATCAAGTTTGAAGCCATAGTTTTGGCGCGCCAGCCGTTTCTTTCATTTTGGGGCCTATGTGTTTTTCGACCTTGAAATCGCAAAAAAGTCGCGAAAACATTGATTTGTCTCTCCTGCCGCGCACACACTTCCGATATCTTGCGAAGGCCTAAAAAACACAAGCAGCCCTTGAGTTATTGTGGGAGAGACTGTTTTCATCAAGTTTGAAGTCATAGTTTTGGCGCGGCAGCCGTTTCTTTCATTTTGGGGCCTTTGTTTTTTTCGACCTGGAAATGGCAAAAAAGGCGCGAAAACATGGATTTGTCTCTCCTGCCGCGCACACACTTCCGATAGCGTGCAAAGGCCTAAAAAACACAAGCAGCCCGTGAGTTATTATGGGAGAGACTGTTTTCATCAAGTTTGAAGCCATAGTTTTGGCGCGCCAGCCGTTTCTTTCATTTTGGGGCCTATGTGTTTTTCGACCTTGAAATCGCAAAAAAGGCGCGAAAACATGGATTTGTCTCTCCTGCCGCGCACACACTTCCGTTATCTTGCGAAGGCCTAAAAAACACAAGCGGCCCTTGAGTTATTGTCTAAGAGACTGTTTTCATCAAGTTTGAAGCCTCAGTTTTAGCTGGACAGCCGTTTCTTTATTTTTGGGGCCTTTGTGTTTTTCGACCTGGAAATGGCAAAAAAGGCGCGAAAACATGGATTTGTCTCTCCTGCCGCACACACACTTCCGATAGCGTGCAAAGGCCTAAAAAACACAAGCAGCCCGTGAGTTATTATGGGAGAGACTGTTTTCATCAAGTTTGAAGCCTCAGTGTTGGCGCGGCAGCCATTTCTTACTCTTTCGGGATTGTGTTTTTCTCCACCTGAAAATGCCAAAGAAGGCATAAAAACATGGATTTGTCTCTCCTGCTGCGCACACACTTCGGAGAGCTTGCAAATGCCTAATAACCACAAGCAGCCCCTACTCCATTATGGGAGACACTGTTTTCATCAAGTTTGAAGCCTCAGTGTTGGCGCGGCAGCCATTTCTTTCTCTTTCGGGATTGTGTTTTTCTCCACCTGAAAATGCCAAAGAAGGCATAAAAACATGGATTTGTCTCTCCTGCTGCGCACACACTTCGGAGAGCTTGCAAAGGCCTAATAACCACAAGCAGCCCCTACTCCATTATGGGAGACACTGTTTTCATCAAGTTTGAAGCCTCAGTGTTGGCGCGGCAGCCTTTTCTTTCTCTTTCGGGATTGTGTTTTTCTCCACCTGAAAATGCCAAAGAAGGCATAAAAACATGGATTTGTCTCTCCTGCTGCGCACACACTTCGGAGAGCTTGCAAAGGCCTAAAAAACACAAGCAGCCCGTGAGTTATTATGGGAGAGACTGTTTTCATCAAGTTTGAAGCCATAGTTTTGGCGCGCCAGCCGTTTCTTTCATTTTGGGGCCTATGTGTTTTTCGACCTTGAAATCGCAAAAAAATCGCGAAAACATTGATTTGTCTCTCCTGCCGCGCACACACTTCCGATAGCTTGCGAAGGCCTAAAAAACACAAGCGGCCCTTGAGTTATTGTCTGAGAGACTGTTTTCATCAAGTTTGAAGCCTCAGTTTTGGCTGGACAGCCGTTTCTTTATTTTTGGGGCCTTTGTGTTTTTCGACCTGGAAATGGCAAAAAAGGCGCGAAAACATTGATTTGTCTCTCCTGCCGCGCACACACTTCCGATATCTTGCGAAGGCCTAAAAAACACAAGCAGTTCTTGAGTTGTTGTGGGAGAGACTGTTTTCATCAAGTTTGAAGCCATAGTTTTGGCGCGGCAGCCGTTTCTTTCATTTTGGGGCCTATGTGTTTTTCGACCTGGAAATGGCAAAAAAGGCGCGAAAACATGGATTTGTCTCTCCTGCCGCGCACACACTTCCGATAGCGTACAAAGGCCTAAAAAACACAAGCAGCCCGTGAGTTATTATGGGAGAGACTGTTTTCATCAAGTTTGAAGCCATAGTTTTGGCGCGCCAGCCGTTTCTTTCATTTTGGGGCCTATGTGTTTTTCGACCTTGAAATCGCAAAAAAGTCGCGAAAACATTGATTTGTCTCTCCTGCCGCGCACACACTTCCGATATCTTGCGAAGGCCTAAAAAACACAAGCAGCCCTTGAGTTATTGTGGGAGAGACTGTTTTCATCAAGTTTGAAGTCATAGTTTTGGCGCGGCAGCCGTTTCTTTCATTTTGGGGCCTTTGTTTTTTTCGACCTGGAAATGGCAAAAAAGGCGCGAAAACATGGATTTGTCTCTCCTGCCGCGCACACACTTCCG
The DNA here is from genome assembly GCF_951799395.1 of Argentina silus. Lineage (NCBI taxonomy): Eukaryota > Metazoa > Chordata > Actinopteri > Argentiniformes > Argentinidae > Argentina > Argentina silus. The sequence continues at coordinate 734,114 of NW_028153183.1, forward strand.
ATAGCGTGCAAAGGCCTAAAAAACACAAGCAGCCCGTGAGTTATTATGGGAGAGACTGTTTTCATCAAGTTTGAAGCCATAGTTTTGGCGCGCCAGCCGTTTCTTTCATTTTGGGGCCTATGTGTTTTTCGACCTTGAAATCGCAAAAAAGGCGCGAAAACATGGATTTGTCTCTCCTGCCGCGCACACACTTCCGTTATCTTGCGAAGGCCTAAAAAACACAAGCGGCCCTTGAGTTATTGTCTAAGAGACTGTTTTCATCAAGTTTGAAGCCTCAGTTTTAGCTGGACAGCCGTTTCTTTATTTTTGGGGCCTTTGTGTTTTTCGACCTGGAAATGGCAAAAAAGGCGCGAAAACATGGATTTGTCTCTCCTGCCGCACACACACTTCCGATAGCGTGCAAAGGCCTAAAAAACACAAGCAGCCCGTGAGTTATTATGGGAGAGACTGTTTTCATCAAGTTTGAAGCCTCAGTGTTGGCGCGGCAGCCATTTCTTACTCTTTCGGGATTGTGTTTTTCTCCACCTGAAAATGCCAAAGAAGGCATAAAAACATGGATTTGTCTCTCCTGCTGCGCACACACTTCGGAGAGCTTGCAAATGCCTAATAACCACAAGCAGCCCCTACTCCATTATGGGAGACACTGTTTTCATCAAGTTTGAAGCCTCAGTGTTGGCGCGGCAGCCATTTCTTTCTCTTTCGGGATTGTGTTTTTCTCCACCTGAAAATGCCAAAGAAGGCATAAAAACATGGATTTGTCTCTCCTGCTGCGCACACACTTCGGAGAGCTTGCAAAGGCCTAATAACCACAAGCAGCCCCTACTCCATTATGGGAGACACTGTTTTCATCAAGTTTGAAGCCTCAGTGTTGGCGCGGCAGCCTTTTCTTTCTCTTTCGGGATTGTGTTTTTCTCCACCTGAAAATGCCAAAGAAGGCATAAAAACATGGATTTGTCTCTCCTGCTGCGCACACACTTCGGAGAGCTTGCAAATGCCTAATAACCACAAGCAGCCCCTACTCCATTATGGGAGACACTGTTTTCATCAAGTTTGAAGCCTCAGTGTTGGCGCGGCAGCCATTTCTTTCTCTTTCGGGATTGTGTTTTTCTCCACCTGAAAATGCCAAAGAAGGCATAAAAACATGGATTTGTCTCTCCTGCTGCGCACACACTTCGGAGAGCTTGCAAATGCCTAATAACCACAAGCAGCCCCTACTCCATTATGGGAGACACTGTTTTCATCAAGTTTGAAGCCTCAGTGTTGGCGCGGCAGACTTTTCTTTCTCTTTCGGGATTGTGTTTTTCTCCACCTGAAAATGCCAAAGAAGGCATAAAAACATGGATTTGTCTCTCCTGCTGCGCACACACTTCGGACAGCTTGCAAAGGCCTAATAACCACAAGCAGCCCCTACTCCATTATGGGAGACACTGTTTTCATCAAGTTTGAAGCCTCAGTTTTGGCTGGACAGCCATTTCTTTATTTTTGGGGCCTGTGTGTTTTTCGACCTGGAAATGGCAAAAAAGGCGCGAAAACATTGATTTGTCTCTCCTGCCGCGCACACACTTCCGATAGCTTGCGAAGGCCTAAAAAACACAAGCGGGCCGTGAGTTATTGTGGGAGAGACTGTTTTCATCAAGTTTGAAGCCATAGTTTTGGCGCGGCAGCCGTTTCTTTCATTTTGGGGCCTATGTGTTTTTCGACCTTGAAATCGCAAAAAAGTCGCGAAAACATTGATTTGTCTCTCCTGCCGCGCACACACTTCCGATATCTTGCGAAGGCCTAAAAAACACAAGCAGCCCTTGAGTTATTGTGGGAGAGACTGTTTTCATCAAGTTTGAAGTCATAGTTTTGGCGCGGCAGCCGTTTCTTTCATTTTGGGGCCTTTGTTTTTTTCGACCTGGAAATGGCAAAAAAGGCGCGAAAACATGGATTTGTCTCTCCTGCCGCGCACACACTTCCGATAGCGTGCAAAGGCCTAAAAAACACAAGCAGCCCGTGAGTTATTATGGGAGAGACTGTTTTCATCAAGTTTGAAGCCATAGTTTTGGCGCGCCAGCCGTTTCTTTCATTTTGGGGCCTATGTGTTTTTCGACCTTGAAATCGCAAAAAAGGCGCGAAAACATGGATTTGTCTCTCCTGCCGTGCACACACTTCCGATAGCGTGCAAAGGTCTAAAAAAACACAAGCAGCCCGTGAGTTATTATGGGAGAGACTGTTTTCATCAAGTTTGAAGCCATAGTTTTGGCGCGCCAGCCGTTTCTTTAATTTTGGGGCCTATGTGTTTTTCGACCTTGAAATCGCAAAAAAGTCGCGAAAACATTGATTTGTCTCTCCTGCCGCGCACACACTTCCGATATCTTGCGAAGGCCTAAAAAACACAAGCAGCCCTTGAGTTATTGTGGGAGAGACTGTTTTCATCAAGTTTGAAGTCATAGTTTTGGCGCGGCAGCCGTTTCTTTCATTTTGGGGCCTTTGTGTTTTTCGACCTGGAAATGGCAAAAAAGGCGCGAAAACATGGATTTGTCTCTCCTGCCGCGCACACACTTCCGATAGCGTGCAAAGGCCTAAAAAACACAAGCAGCCCGTGAGTTATTATGGGAGAGACTGTTTTCATCAAGTTTGAAGCCATAGTTTTGGCGCGGCAGCCGTTTCTTTCATTTTGGGGCCTATGTGTTTTTCGACCTTGAAATCGCAAAAAAGGAGTGAAAACATGGATTTGTCTCTCCTGCCGAGCACACACTTCCGATATCTTGCGAAGGCCTAAAAAACACAAGCAGCCCTTGAGTTATTGTCTGAGAGACTGTTTTCATCAAGTTTGAAGCCATAGTTTTGGCGCGCCAGCCGTTTCTTTCATTTTGGGGCCTATGTGTTTTTCGACCTTGAAATCGCAAAAAAGTCGCGAAAACATTGATTTGTCTCTCCTGCCGCGCACACACTTCCGATATCTTGCGAAGGCCTAAAAAACACAAGCAGCCCTTGAGTTATTGTGGGAGAGACAGTTTTCATCAAGTTTGAAGCCATAGTTTTGGCGCGGCAGCCGTTTCTTTCATTTTGGGGCCTTTGTGTTTTTCGACCTGGAAATGGCAAAAAAGGCGCGAAAACATGGATTTGTCTCTCCTGCCGCGCACACACTTCCGATAGCTTGCGAAGGCCTAAAAAACACAAGCGGCCCTTGAGTTATTGTCTAAGAGACTGTTTTCATCAAGTTTGAAGCCTCAGTTTTAGCTGGACAGCCGTTTCTTTATTTTTGGGGCCTTTGTGTTTTTCGACCTGGAAATGGCAAAAAAGGCGCGAAAACATGGATTTGTCTCTCCTGCTGCGCACACACTAAGGAGAGCTTGCAAAGGCCTAATAACAACAAGCAGCCCCTACTCCATTATGGGAGACACTGTTTTCATCAAGTTTGAAGCCTCAGTGTTGGCGCGGCAGCCTTTTCTTTCTCTTTCGGGATTGTGTTTTTCTCCACCTGAAAATGCCAAAGAAGGCATAAAAACATGGATTTGTCTCTCCTGCTGCGCACACACTTCGGAGAGCTTGCAAATGCCTAATAACCACAAGCAGCCCCTACTCCATTATGGGAGACACTGTTTTCATCAAGTTTGAAGCCTCAGTGTTGGCGCGGCAGCCATTTCTTTCTCTTTCGGGATTGTGTTTTTCTCCACCTGAAAATGCCAAAGAAGGCATAAAAACATGGATTTGTCTCTCCTGCTGCGCACACACTTCGGAGAGCTTGCAAATGCCTAATAACCACAAGCAGCCCCTACTCCATTATGGGAGACACTGTTTTCATCAAGTTTGAAGCCTCAGTGTTGGCGCGGCAGCCATTTCTTTCTCTTTCGGGATTGTGTTTTTCTCCACCTGAAAATGCCAAAGAAGGCATAAAAACATGGATTTGTCTCTCCTGCTGCGCACACACTTCGGAGAGCTTGCAAATGCCTAATAACCACAAGCAGCCCCTACTCCATTATGGGAGACACTGTTTTCATCAAGTTTGAAGCCTCAGTGTTGGCGCGGCAGCCATTTCTTTCTCTTTCGGGATTGTGTTTTTCTCCACCTGAAAATGCCAAAGAAGGCATAAAAACATGGATTTGTCTCTCCTGCTGCGCACACACTTCGGAGAGCTTGCAAATGCCTAATAACCACAAGCAGCCCCTACTCCATTATGGGAGACACTGTTTTCATCAAGTTTGAAGCTTCAGTGTTGGCGCGGCAGCCTTTTCTTTCTCTTTCGGGATTGTGTTTTTCTCCACCTGAAAATGCCAAAGAAGGCATAAAAACATGGATTTGTCTCTCCTGCTGCGCACACACTTCGGAGAGCTTGCAAATGCCTAATAACCACAAGCAGCCCCTACTCCATTATGGGAGACACTGTTTTCATCAAGTTTGAAGCCTCAGTGTTGGCGCGGCAGCCATTTCTTTCTCTTTCGGGATTGTGTTTTTCTCCACCTGAAAATGCCAAAGAAGGCATAAAAACATGGATTTGTCTCTCCTGCTGCGCACACACTTCGGAGAGCTTGCAAATGCCTAATAACCACAAGCAGCCCCTACTCCATTATGGGAGACACTGTTTTCATCAAGTTTGAAGCCTCAGTTTTGGCTGGACAGCCATTTCTTTATTTTTGGGGCCTGTGTGTTTTTCGACCTGGAAATGGCAAAAAAGGCGCGAAAACATTGATTTGTCTCTCCTGCCGCGCACACACTTCCGATAGCTTGCGAAGGCCTAAAAAACACAAGCGGGCCGTGAGTTATTGTGGGAGAGACTGTTTTCATCAAGTTTGAAGCCATAGTTTTGGCGCGGCAGCCGTTTCTTTCATTTTGGGGCCTATGTGTTTTTCGACCTTGAAATCGCAAAAAAGTCGCGAAAACATTGATTTGTCTCTCCTGCCGCGCACACACTTCCGATATCTTGCGAAGGCCTAAAAAACACAAGCAGCCCTTGAGTTATTGTGGGAGAGACTGTTTTCATCAAGTTTGAAGTCATAGTTTTGGCGCGGCAGCCGTTTCTTTCATTTTGGGGCCTTTGTTTTTTTCGACCTGGAAATGGCAAAAAAGGCGCGAAAACATGGATTTGTCTCTCCTGCCGCGCACACACTTCCGATAGCGTGCAAAGGCCTAAAAAACACAAGCAGCCCGTGAGTTATTATGGGAGAGACTGTTTTCATCAAGTTTGAAGCCATAGTTTTGGCGCGCCAGCCGTTTCTTTCATTTTGGGGCCTATGTGTTTTTCGACCTTGAAATCGCAAAAAAGGCGCGAAAACATGGATTTGTCTCTCCTGCCGCGCACACACTTCCGATAGCGTGCAAAGGTCTAAAAAAACACAAGCAGCCCGTGAGTTATTATGGGAGAGACTGTTTTCATCAAGTTTGAAGCCATAGTTTTGGCGCGCCAGCCGTTTCTTTCATTTTGGGGCCTATGTGTTTTTCGACCTTGAAATCGCAAAAAAGTCGCGAAAACATTGATTTGTCTCTCCTGCCGCGCACACACTTCCGATATCTTGCGAAGGCCTAAAAAACACAAGCAGCCCTTGAGTTATTGTGGGAGAGACTGTTTTCATCAAGTTTGAAGTCATAGTTTTGGCGCGGCAGCCGTTTCTTTCATTTTGGGGCCTTTGTGTTTTTCGACCTGGAAATGGCAAAAAAGGCGCGAAAACATGGATTTGTCTCTCCTGCCGCGCACACACTTCCGATAGCTTGCGAAGGCCTAAAAAACACAAGCGGCCCTTGAGTTATTGTCTAAGAGACTGTTTTCATCAAGTTTGAAGCCTCAGTTTTAGCTGGACAGCCGTTTCTTTATTTTTGGGGCCTTTGTGTTTTTCGACCTGGAAATGGCAAAAAAGGCGCGAAAACATGGATTTGTCTCTCCTGCTGCGCACACACTAAGGAGAGCTTGCAAAGGCCTAATAACAACAAGCAGCCCCTACTCCATTATGGGAGACACTGTTTTCATCAAGTTTGAAGCCTCAGTGTTGGCGCGGCAGCCTTTTCTTTCTCTTTCGGGATTGTGTTTTTCTCCACCTGAAAATGCCAAAGAAGGCATAAAAACATGGATTTGTCTCTCCTGCTGCGCACACACTTCGGAGAGCTTGCAAATGCCTAATAACCACAAGCAGCCCCTACTCCATTATGGGAGACACTGTTTTCATCAAGTTTGAAGCCTCAGTGTTGGCGCGGCAGCCATTTCTTTCTCTTTCGGGATTGTGTTTTTCTCCACCTGAAAATGCCAAAGAAGGCATAAAAACATGGATTTGTCTCTCCTGCTGCGCACACACTTCGGAGAGCTTGCAAATGCCTAATAACCACAAGCAGCCCCTACTCCATTATGGGAGACACTGTTTTCATCAAGTTTGAAGCCTCAGTGTTGGCGCGGCAGCCATTTCTTTCTCTTTCGGGATTGTGTTTTTCTCCACCTGAAAATGCCAAAGAAGGCATAAAAACATGGATTTGTCTCTCCTGCTGCGCACACACTTCGGAGAGCTTGCAAATGCCTAATAACCACAAGCAGCCCCTACTCCATTATGGGAGACACTGTTTTCATCAAGTTTGAAGCCTCAGTGTTGGCGCGGCAGCCATTTCTTTCTCTTTCGGGATTGTGTTTTTCTCCACCTGAAAATGCCAAAGAAGGCATAAAAACATGGATTTGTCTCTCCTGCTGCGCACACACTTCGGAGAGCTTGCAAATGCCTAATAACCACAAGCAGCCCCTACTCCATTATGGGAGACACTGTTTTCATCAAGTTTGAAGCTTCAGTGTTGGCGCGGCAGCCTTTTCTTTCTCTTTCGGGATTGTGTTTTTCTCCACCTGAAAATGCCAAAGAAGGCATAAAAACATGGATTTGTCTCTCCTGCTGCGCACACACTTCGGAGAGCTTGCAAATGCCTAATAACCACAAGCAGCCCCTACTCCATTATGGGAGACACTGTTTTCATCAAGTTTGAAGCCTCAGTGTTGGCGCGGCAGCCATTTCTTTCTCTTTCGGGATTGTGTTTTTCTCCACCTGAAAATGCCAAAGAAGGCATAAAAACATGGATTTGTCTCTCCTGCTGCGCACACACTTCGGAGAGCTTGCAAATGCCTAATAACCACAAGCAGCCCCTACTCCATTATGGGAGACACTGTTTTCATCAAGTTTGAAGCCTCAGTGTTGGCGCGGCAGCCATTTCTTTCTCTTTCGGGATTGTGTTTTTCTCCACCTGAAAATGCCAAAGAAGGCATAAAAACATGGATTTGTCTCTCCTGCTGCGCACACACTTCGGAGAGCTTGCAAATGCCTAATAACCACAAGCAGCCCCTACTCCATTATGGGAGACACTGTTTTCATCAAGTTTGAAGCCTCAGTGTTGGCGCGGCAGCCATTTCTTTCTCTTTCGGGATTGTGTTTTTCTCCACCTGAAAATGCCAAAGAAGGCATAAAAACATGGATTTGTCTCTCCTGCTGCGCACACACTTCGGAGAGCTTGCAAATGCCTAATAACCACAAGCAGCCCCTACTCCATTATGGGAGACACTGTTTTCATCAAGTTTGAAGCCTCAGTGTTGGCGCGGCAGCCATTTCTTTCTCTTTCGGGATTGTGTTTTTCTCCACCTGAAAATGCCAAAGAAGGCATAAAAACATGGATTTGTCTCTCCTGCTGCGCACACACTTCGGAGAGCTTGCAAATGCCTAATAACCACAAGCAGCCCCTACTCCATTATGGGAGACACTGTTTTCATCAAGTTTGAAGCCTCAGTGTTGGCGCGGCAGCCATTTCTTTCTCTTTCGGGATTGTGTTTTTCTCCACCTGAAAATGCCAAAGAAGGCATAAAAACATGGATTTGTCTCTCCTGCTGCGCACACACTTCGGAGAGCTTGCAAATGCCTAATAACCACAAGCAGCCCCTACTCCATTATGGGAGACACTGTTTTCATCAAGTTTGAAGCTTCAGTGTTGGCGCGGCAGCCTTTTCTTTCTCTTTCGGGATTGTGTTTTTCTCCACCTGAAAATGCCAAAGAAGGCATAAAAACATGGATTTGTCTCTCCTGCTGCGCACACACTTCGGAGAGCTTGCAAATGCCTAATAACCACAAGCAGCCCCTACTCCATTATGGGAGACACTGTTTTCATCAAGTTTGAAGCCTCAGTGTTGGCGCGGCAGCCATTTCTTTCTCTTTCGGGATTGTGTTTTTCTCCACCTGAAAATGCCAAAGAAGGCATAAAAACATGGATTTGTCTCTCCTGCTGCGCACACACTTCGGAGAGCTTGCAAATGCCTAATAACCACAAGCAGCCCCTACTCCATTATGGGAGACACTGTTTTCATCAAGTTTGAAGCCTCAGTGTTGGCGCGGCAGCCATTTCTTTCTCTTTCGGGATTGTGTTTTTCTCCACCTGAAAATGCCAAAGAAGGCATAAAAACATGGATTTGTCTCTCCTGCTGCGCACACACTTCGGAGAGCTTGCAAAGGCCTAATAACCACAAGCAGCCCCTACTCCATTATGGGAGACACTGTTTTCATCAAGTTTGAAGCCTCAGTTTTGGCTGGACAGCCATTTCTTTATTTTTGGGGCCTGTGTGTTTTTCGACCTGGAAATGGCAAAAAAGGCGCGACAACATTGATTTGTCTCTCCTGCCGCGCACACACTTCCGATAGCTTGCGAAGGCCTAAAAAACACATGCGGGCCGTGAGTTATTTTGGGAGAGACTGTTTTCATCAAGTTTGAAGCCTCAGTTTTGGCTGGACAGCCGTTTCTTTATTTTTGGGGCCTTTGTGTTTTTCGACCTGGAAATGGCAAAAAAGGCGCGAAAACATGGATTTGTCTCTCCTGCCGCGCACACACTTCCGATAGCTTGCGAAGGCCTAAAAAACACAAGCAGCCCTTGAGTTATTGTGGGAGAGAATGTTTTCATCAAGTTTGAAGCCATAGTTTTGGCGCGGCAGCCGTTTCTTTCATTTTGGGGCCTATGTGTTTTTCGACCTTGAAATCGTAAAAAAGGCGCGAAAACATGGATTTGTCTCTCCTGCCGCGCACACACTTCCGATAGCTTGCGAAGGCCTAAAAAACACAAGCGGCCCTTGAGTTATTGTCTGAGAGACTGTTTTCATCAAGTTTGAAGCCTCAGTTTTGGCTGGACAGCCGTTTCTTTATTTTTGGGGCCTTTGTTTTCTTCGACCTGGAAATGGCAAAAAAGGCGCGAAAACATGGATTTGTCTCTCCTGCCGAGCACACACTTCCGATAGCGTGCAAAGGCCTAAAAAACACAAGCAGCCCGTGAGTTATTATGGGAGAGACTGTTTTCATCAAGTTTGAAGCCATAGTTTTGGCGCGGCAGCCGTTTCTTTCATTTTGGGGCCTATGTGTTTTTCGACCTTGAAATCGCAAAAAAGGCGCGAAAACATGGATTTGTCTCTCCTGCCGCGCACACACTTCCGATAGCGTGCAAAGGTCTAAAAAACACAAGCAGCCCGTGATTTATTATGGGAGAGACTGTTTTCATCAAGTTTGAAGCCATAGTTTTGGCGCGCCAGCCGTTTCTTTCATTTTGGGGCCTATGTGTTTTTCGACCTTGAAATCGCAAAAAAGTCGCGAAAACATTGATTTGTCTCTCCTGCCGAGCACACACTTCCGATATCTTGCGAAGGCCTAAAAAACACAAGCATCCCTTGAGTTATTGTCTGAGAGACTGTTTTCATCAAGTTTGAAGCCTCAGTTTTGGCTGGACAGCCGTTTCTTTATTTTTGGGGCCTTTGTGTTTTTCGACCTGGAAATGGCAAAAAAGGCGCGAAAACATGGATTTGTCTCTCCTGCCGCGCACACACTTCCGATATCTTGCAAAGGCCTAAAAAACACAAGCAGCCCTTGAGTTATTGTGGGAGAGACTGTTTTCATCAAGTTTGAAGTCATAGTTTTGGCGCGGCAGCCGTTTCTTTCATTTTGGGGCCTTTGTGTTTTTCGACCTGGAAATGGCAAAAAAGGCGCGAAAACATGGATTTGTCTCTCCTGCCGCGCACACACTTCCGATAGCTTGCGAAGGCCTAAAAAACACAAGCGGCCCTTGAGTTATTGTCTAAGAGACTGTTTTCATCAAGTTTGAAGCCTCAGTTTTAGCTGGACAGCCGTTTCTTTATTTTTGGGGCCTTTGTGTTTTTCGACCTGGAAATGGCAAAAAAGGCGCGAAAACATGGATTTGTCTCTCCTGCCGCGCACACACTTCCGATAGCGTGCAAAGGCCTAAAAAACACAAGCAGCCCGTGAGTTATTATGGGAGAGACTGTTTTCATCAAGTTTGAAGCCATAGTTTTGGCGCGGCAGCCGTTTCTTTCATTTTGGGGCCTATGTGTTTTTCGACCTTGAAATCGCAAAAAAGTCGCGAAAACATTGATTTGTCTCTCCTGCCGCGCACACACTTCCGATATCTTGCAAAGGCCTAAAAAACACAAGCAGCCCTTGAGTTATTGTGGGAGAGACTGTTTTCATCAAGTTTGAAGTCATAGTTTTGGCGCGGCAGCCGTTTCTTTCATTTTGGGGCCTTTGTGTTTTTCGACCTGGAAATGGCAAAAAAGGCGCGAAAACATGGATTTGTCTCTCCTGCCGCGCACACACTTCCGATATCTTGCGAAGGCCTAAAAAACACAAGCAGCCCTTGAGTTATTGTGGGAGAGACTGTTTTCATCAAGTTTGAAGCCTCAGTTTTGGCTGGACAGCCGTTTCTTTATTTTTGAGGCCTTTGTGTTTTTCGACCTGGAAATGGTAAAAAAGGCGCGAAAACATGGATTTGTCTCTCCTGCCGCGCACACACTTCCGATAGCGTGCAAAGGCCTAAAAAACACAAGCAGCCCGTGAGTTATTATGGGAGAGACTGTTTTCATCAAGTTTGAAGCCATAGTTTTGGCGCGCCAGCCGTTTCTTTCATTTTGGGGCCTTTGTGTTTTTCGACCTGGAAATGGCAAAAAAGGCGCGAAAACATGGATTTGTCTCTCCTGCCGCGCACACACTTCCGATAGCGTGCAAAGGCCTAAAAAACACAAGCAGCCTGTGAGTTATTATGGGAGAGACTGTTTTCATCAAGTTTGAAGCCATAGTTTTGGCGCGCCAGCCGTTTCTTTCATTTTGGGGCCTATGTGTTTTTCGACCTTGAAATCGCAAAAAAGTCGCGAAAACATTGATTTGTCTCTCCTGCCGCGCACACACTTCCGATATCTTGCGAAGGCCTAAAAAACACAAGCAGCCCTTGAGTTATTGTGGGAGAGACTGTTTTCATCAAGTTTGAAGTCATAGTTTTGGCGCGGCAGCCGTTTCTTTCATTTTGGGGCCTTTGTGTTTTTCGACCTGGAAATGGCAAAAAAGGCGCGAAAACATGGATTTGTCTCTCCTGCCGCGCACACACTTCCGATAGCTTGCGAAGGCCTAAAAAACACAAGCGGCCCTTGAGTTATTGTCTGAGCGACTGTTTTCATCAAGTTTGAAGCCTCAGTTTTGGCTGGACAGCCTTTTCTTTATTTTTGAGGCCTTTGTGTTTTTCGACCTGGAAATGGTAAAAAAGGCGCGAAAACATGGATTTGTCTCTCCTGCCGCGCACACACTTCCGATAGCGTGCAAAGGCCTAAAAAACACAAGCAGCCCTTGAGTTATTATGGGAGAGACTGTTTTCATCAAGTTTGAAGCCATAGTTTTGGCGCGCCAGCCGTTTCTTTCATTTTGGGGCCTTTGTGTTTTTCGACCTGGAAATGGCAAAAAAGGCGCGAAAACATGGATTTGTCTCTCCTGCCGCGCACACACTTCCGATAGCGTGCAAAGGCCTAAAAAACACAAGCAGCCTGTGAGTTATTATGGGAGAGACTGTTTTCATCAAGTTTGAAGCCATAGTTTTGGCGCGCCAGCCGTTTCTTTCATTTTGGGGCCTATGTGTTTTTCGACCTTGAAATCGCAAAAAAGTCGCGAAAACATTGATTTGTCTCTCCTGCCGCGCACACACTTCCGATATCTTGCGAAGGCCTAAAAAACACAAGCAGCCCTTGAGTTATTGTGGGAGAGACTGTTTTCATCAAGTTTGAAGTCATAGTTTTGGCGCGGCAGCCGTTTCTTTCATTTTGGGGCCTTTGTGTTTTTCGACCTGGAAATGGCAAAAAAGGCGCGAAAACATGGATTTGTCTCTCCTGCCGCGCACACACTTCCGATAGCTTGCGAAGGCCTAAAAAACACAAGCGGCCCTTGAGTTATTGTCTGAGAGACTGTTTTCATCAAGTTTGAAGCCTCAGTTTTGGCTGGACAGCCGTTTCTTTATTTTTGAGGCCTTTGTGTTTTTCGACCTGGAAATGGTAAAAAAGGCGCGAAAACATGGATTTGTCTCGCCTGCCGCGCACACACTTCCGATAGCGTGCAAAGGCCTAAAAAACACAAGCAGCCCGTGAGTTATTATGGGAGAGACTGTTTTCATCAAGTTTGAAGCCATAGTTTTGGCGCGGCAGCCGTTTCTTTCATTTTGGGGCCTATGTGTTTTTCGACCTTGAAATCGCAAAAAAGGCGCGAAAACATGGATTTGTCTCTCCTGCCGCACACACACTTCCGATAGCTTGCGAAGGCCTAAAAAACACAAGCGGCCCTTGAGTTATTGTCTAAGAGACTGTTTTCATCAAGTTTGAAGCCTCAGTTTTAGCTGGACAGCCGTTTCTTTCATTTTGGGGCCTTTGTGTTTTTCGACCTGGAAATGGCAAAAAAGGCGCGAAAACATGGATTTGTCTCTCCTGCCGCGCACACACTTCCGATAGCGTGCAAAGGCCTAAAAAACACAAGCAGCCCGTGAGTTATTATGGGAGAGACTGTTTTCATCAAGTTTGAAGCCATAGTTTTGGCGCGGCAGCCATTTCTTTCATTTTGGGGCCTATGTGTTTTTCGACCTTGAAATCGCAAAAAAGTCGCGAAAACATTGATTTGTCTCTCCTGCCGCGCACACACTTCCGATATCTTGCGAAGGCCTAAAAAACACAAGCAGCCCTTGAGTTATTGTCTGAGAGACTGTTTTCATCAAGTTTGAAGCCTCAGTTTTGGCTGGACAGCCGTTTCTTTATTTTTGGGGCCTTTGTGTTTTTCGACCTTGAAATCGCAAAAAAGGCGCGAAAACATGGATTTGTCTCTCCTGCCGCGCACACACTTCCGATATCTCGCGAAGGCCTAAAAAACACAAGCAGCCCTTGAGTTATTGTGGGAGAGACAGTTTTCATCAAGTTTGAAGCCATAGTTTTGGCGCGGCAGCCGTTACTTTCATTTTGGGGCCTTTGTGTGTTTCGACCTGGAAATGGCAAAAAAGGCGCGAAAACATGGATTTGTCTCTCCTGCCGCGCACACACTTCCGATAGCTTGCGAAGGCCTAAAAAACACAAGCGGCCCTTGAGTTATTGTCTAAGAGACTGTTTTCATCAAGTTTGAAGCCTCAGTTTTAGCTGGACAGCCGTTTCTTTATTTTTGGGGCCTTTGTGTTTTTCGACCTGGAAATGGCAAAAAAGGCGCGAAAACATGGATTTGTCCCTCCTGCTGCGCACACACTAAGGAGAGCTTGCAAAGGCCTAATAACCACAAGCAGCCCCTACACCATTATGGGAGACACTGTTTTCATCAAGTTTGAAGCCTCAGTGTTGGCGCGGCAGCCTTTTCTTTCTCTTTCGGGATTGTGTTTTTCTCCACCTGAAAATGCCAAAGAAGGCATAAAAACATGGATTTGTCTCTCCTGCTGCGCACACACTTCGGAGAGCTTGCAAATGCCTAATAACCACAAGCAGCCCCTACTCCATTATGGGAGACACTGTTTTCATCAAGTTTGAAGCCTCAGTGTTGGCGCGGCAGCCTTTTCTTTCTCTTTCGGGATTGTGTTTTTCTCCACCTGAAAATGCCAAAGAAGGCATAAAAACATGGATTTGTCTCTCCTGCTGCGCACACACTTCGGAGAGCTTGCAAATGCCTAATAACCACAAGCAGCCCCTACTCCATTATGGGAGACACTGTTTTCATCAAGTTTGAAGCCTCAGTGTTGGCGCGGCAGCCATTTCTTTCTCTTTCGGGATTGTGTTTTTCTCCACCTGAAAATGCCAAAGAAGGCATAAAAACATGGATTTGTCTCTCCTGCTGCGCACACACTTCGGAGAGCTTGCAAATGCCTAATAACCACAAGCAGCCCCTACTCCATTATGGGAGACACTGTTTTCATCAAGTTTGAAGCCTCAGTGTTGGCGCGGCAGCCATTTCTTTCTCTTTCGGGATTGTGTTTTTCTCCACCTGAAAATGCCAAAGAAGGCATAAAAACATGGATTTGTCTCTCCTGCTGCGCACACACTTCGGAGAGCTTGCAAATGCCTAATAACCACAACCAGCCCCTACTCCATTATGGGAGATACTGTTTTCATCAAGTTTGAAGCCTCAGTGTTGGCGCGGCAGCCTTTTCTTTCTCTTTCGGGATTGTGTTTTTCTCCACCTGAAAATGCCAAAGAAGGCATAAAAACATGGATTTGTCTCTCCTGCTGCGCACACACTTCGGAGAGCTTGCAAATGCCTAATAACCACAAGCAGCCCCTACTCCATTATGGGAGACACTGTTTTCATCAAGTTTGAAGCCTCAGTGTTGGCGCGGCAGCCTTTTCTTTCTCTTTCGGGATTGTGTTTTTCTCCACCTGAAAATGCCAAAGAAGGCATAAAAAAATGGATTTGTCTCTCCTGCTGCGCACACACTTCGGAGAGCTTGCAAAGGCCTAATAACCACAAGCAGCCCCTACTCCATTATGGGAGACACTGTTTTCATCAAGTTTGAAGCCTCAGTGTTGGCGCGGCAGCCATTTCTTTCTCTTTCGGGATTGTGTTTTTCTCCACCTGAAAATGCCAAAGAAGGCATAAAAACATGGATTTGTCTCTCCTGCTGCGCACACACTTCGGAGAGCTTGCAAATGCCTAATAACCACAAGCAGCCCCTACTCCATTATGGGAGACACTGTTTACATCAAGTTTGAAGCCTCAGTGTTGGCGCGGCAGCCTTTTCTTTCTCTTTCGGGATTGTGTTTTTCTCCACCTGAAAATGCCAAAGAAGGCATAAAAAAATGGATTTGTCTCTCCTGCTGCGCACACACTTCGGAGAGCTTGCAAATGCCTAATAACCACAAGCAGCCCCTACTCCATTATGGGAGACACTGTTTTCATCAAGTTTGAAGCCTCAGTGTTGGCGCGGCAGCCATTTCTTTCTCTTTCGGGATTGTGTTTTTCTCCACCTGAAAATGCCAAAGAAGGCATAAAAACATGGATTTGTCTCTCCTGCTGCGCACACACTTCGGAGAGCTTGCAAATGCCTAATAACCACAAGCAGCCCCTACTCCATTATGGGAGACACTGTTTTCATCAAGTTTGAAGCCTCAGTGTTGGCGCGGCAGCCATTTCTTTCTCTTTCGGGATTGTGTTTTTCTCCACCTGAAAATGCCAAAGAAGGCATAAAAACATGGATTTGTCTCTCCTGCTGCGCACACACTTCGGAGAGCTTGCAAATGCCTAATAACCACAAGCAGCCCCTACTCCATTATGGGAGACACTGTTTTCATCAAGTTTGAAGCCTCAGTGTTGGCGCGGCAGCCTTTTCTTTCTCTTTCGGGATTGTGTTTTTCTCCACCTGAAAATGCCAAAGAAGGCATAAAAAAATGGATTTGTCTCTCCTGCTGCGCACACACTTCGGAGAGCTTGCAAATGCCTAATAACCACAAGCAGCCCCTACTCCATTATGGGAGACACTGTTTACATCAAGTTTGAAGCCTCAGTGTTGGCGCGGCAGCCTTTTCTTTCTCTTTCGGGATTGTGTTTTTCTCCACCTGAAAATGCCAAAGAAGGCATAAAAAAATGGATTTGTCTCTCCTGCTGCGCACACACTTCGGAGAGCTTGCAAATGCCTAATAACCACAAGCAGCCCCTACTCCATTATGGGAGACACTGTTTTCATCAAGTTTGAAGCCTCAGTGTTGGCGCGGCAGCCATTTCTTTCTCTTTCGGGATTGTGTTTTTCTCCACCTGAAAATGCCAAAGAAGGCATAAAAACATGGATTTGTCTCTCCTGCTGCGCACACACTTCGGAGAGCTTGCGAAGGCCTAAAAAACACAAGCGGGCCGTGAGTTATTGTGGGAGAGACTGTTTTCATCAAGTTTGAAGCCTCAGTTTTGGCTGGACAGCCGTTTCTTTATTTTTGGGGCCTTTGTGTTTTTCGACCTGGAAATGGCAAAAAAGGCGCGAAAACATGGATTTGTCTCTCCTGCCGCGCACACACTTCCGATAGCTTGCGAAGGCCTAAAAAACGCAAGCAGCCCTTGAGTTATTGTGGGAGAGAATGTTTTCATCAAGTTTAAAGCCATAGTTTTGGCGCGGCAGCCGTTTCTTTCATTTTGGGGCCTATGTGTTTTTCGACCTTGAAATCGTAAAAAAGGCGCGAAAACATGGATTTGTCTCTCCTGCCGCGCACACACTTCCGATAGCTTGCGAAGGCCTAAAAAACACAAGCGGCCCTTGAGTTATTGTCTGAGAGACTGTTTTCATCAAGTTTGAAGCCTCAGTTTTGGCTGGACAGCCGTTTCTTTATTTTTGGGGCCTTTGTTTTCTTCGACCTGGAAATGGCAAAAAAGGCGCGAAAACATGGATTTGTCTCTCCTGCCGCGCACACACTTCCGATAGCGTGCAAAGGCCTAAAAAACACAAGCAGCCTGTGAGTTATTATGGGAGAGACTGTTTTCATCAAGTTTGAAGTCATAGTTTTGGCGCGGCAGCCGTTTCTTTCATTTTGGGGCCTTTGTGTTTTTCGACCTGGAAATGGCAAAAAAGGCGCGAAAACATGGATTTGTCTCTCCTGCCGCGCACACACTTCCGATAGCGTGCAAAGGCCTAAAAAACACAAGCAGCCCGTGAGTTATTATGGGAGAGACTGTTTTCATCAAGTTTGAAGCCATAGTTTTGGCGCGGCAGCCGTTTCTTTCATTTTGGGGCCTATGTGTTTTTCGACCTTGAAATCGCAAAAAAGTCGCGAAAACATTGATTTGTCTCTCCTGCCGCGCACACACTTCCGATATCTTGCGAAGGCCTAAAAAACACAAGCAGCCCTTGAGTTATTGTCTGAGAGACTGTTTTCATCAAGTTTGAAGCCTCAGTTTTGGCTGGACAGCCGTTTCTTTATTTTTGGGGCCTTTGTGTTTTTCGACCTGGAAATGGCAAAAAAGGCGCGAAAACATGGATTTGTCTCTCCTGCCGCGCACACACTTCCGATAGCGTGCAAAGGCCTAAAAAACACAAGCAGCCCGTGAGTTATTATGGGAGAGACTGTTTTCATCAAGTTTGAAGCCATAGTTTTGGCGCGCCAGCCGTTTCTTTCATTTTGGGGCCTATGTGTTTTTCGACCTTGAAATCGCAAAAAAGTCGCGAAAACATTGATTTGTCTCTCCTGCCGCGCACACACTTCCGATATCTTGCGAAGGCCTAAAAAACACAAGCAGCCCTTGAGTTATTGTCTGAGAGACTGTTTTCATCAAGTTTGAAGCCTCAGTATTGGCTGGACAGCCGTTTCTTTATTTTTGGGGCCTTTGTGTTTTTCAACTTGGAAATGGCAAAAAAGGCACGAAAACATGGATTTGTCTCTCCTGCCGCGCACACACTTCCGATATCTTGCGAAGGCCTAAAAAACACAAGCAGCCCTTGAGTTATTGTGGGAGAGACAGTTTTCATCAAGTTTGAAGCCATAGTTTTGGCGCGGCAGCCGTTTCTTTCATTTTGGGGCCTTTGTGTTTTTCGACCTGGAAATGGCAAAAAAGGCGCGAAAACATGGATTTGTCTCTCCTGCCGCGCACACACTTCCGATAGCTTGCGAAGGCCTAAAAAACACAAGCGGCCCTTGAGTTATTGTCTAAGAGACTGTTTTCATCAAGTTTGAAGCCTCAGTTTTAGCTGGACAGCCGTTTCTTTATTTTTGGGGCCTTTGTGTTTTTCGACCTGGAAATGGCAAAAAAGGCGCGAAAACATGGATTTGTCCCTCCTGCTGCGCACACACTAAGGAGAGCTTGCAAAGGCCTAATAACCACAAGCAGCCCCTACACCATTATGGGAGACACTGTTTTCATCAAGTTTGAAGCCTCAGTGTTGGCGCGGCAGCCTTTTCTTTCTCTTTCGGGATTGTGTTTTTCTCCACCTGAAAATGCCAAAGAAGGCATAAAAACATGGATTTGTCTCTCCTGCTGCGCACACACTTCGGAGAGCTTGCAAATGCCTAATAACCACAAGCAGCCCCTACTCCATTATGGGAGACACTGTTTTCATCAAGTTTGAAGCCTCAGTGTTGGCGCGGCAGCCTTTTCTTTCTCTTTCGGGATTGTGTTTTTCTCCACCTGAAAATGCCAAAGAAGGCATAAAAACATGGATTTGTCTCTCCTGCTGCGCACACACTTCGGAGAGCTTGCAAATGCCTAATAACCACAAGCAGCCCCTACTCCATTATGGGAGACACTGTTTTCATCAAGTTTGAAGCCTCAGTGTTGGCGCGGCAGCCATTTCTTTCTCTTTCGGGATTGTGTTTTTCTCCACCTGAAAATGCCAAAGAAGGCATAAAAACATGGATTTGTCTCTCCTGCTGCGCACACACTTCGGAGAGCTTGCAAATGCCTAATAACCACAAGCAGCCCCTACTCCATTATGGGAGACACTGTTTTCATCAAGTTTGAAGCCTCAGTGTTGGCGCGGCAGCCATTTCTTTCTCTTTCGGGATTGTGTTTTTCTCCACCTGAAAATGCCAAAGAAGGCATAAAAACATGGATTTGTCTCTCCTGCTGCGCACACACTTCGGAGAGCTTGCAAATGCCTAATAACCACAAGCAGCCCCTACTCCATTATGGGAGACACTGTTTTCATCAAGTTTGAAGCCTCAGTGTTGGCGCGGCAGCCTTTTCTTTCTCTTTCGGGATTGTGTTTTTCTCCACCTGAAAATGCCAAAGAAGGCATAAAAACATGGATTTGTCTCTCCTGCTGCGCACACACTTCGGAGAGCTTGCAAAGGCCTAATAACCACAAGCAGCCCCTACTCCATTATGGGAGACACTGTTTTCATCAAGTTTGAAGCCTCAGTGTTGTCGCGGCAGCCATTTCTTTCTCTTTCGGGATTGTGTTTTTCTCCACCTGAAAATGCCAAAGAAGGCATAAAAACATGGATTTGTCTCTCCTGCTGCGCACACACTTCGGAGAGCTTGCAAATGCCTAATAACCACAAGCAGCCCCTACTCCATTATGGGAGACACTGTTTTCATCAAGTTTGAAGCCTCAGTGTTGGCTGGACAGCCATTTCTTTATTTTTGGGGCCTGTGTGTTTTTCGACCTGGAAATGGCAAAAAAGGCGCGAAAACATTGATTTGTCTCTCCTGCCGCGCACAAACTTCCGATAGCTTGCGAAGGCCTAAAAAACACAAGCGGGCCGTGAGTTATTGTGGGAGAGACTGTTTTCATCAAGTTTGAAGCCTCAGTTTTGGCTGGACAGCCGTTTCTTTATTTTTGGGGCCTTTGTGTTTTTCGACCTGGAAATGGCAAAAAAGGCGCGAAAACATGGATTTGTCTCTCCTGCCGCGCACACACTTCCGATAGCTTGCGAAGGCCTAAAAAACACAAGCAGCCCTTGAGTTATTGTGGGAGAGAATGTTTTCATCAAGTTTGAAGCCATAGTTTTGGCGCGGCAGCCGTTTCTTTCATTTTGGGGCCTATGTGTTTTTCGACCTTGAAATCGCAAAAAAGGCGCGAAAACATGGATTTGTCTCTCCTGCCGCGCACACACTTCCGATAGCGTGCAAAGGTCTAAAAAACACAAGCAGCCCGAGAGTTATTATGGGAGAGACTGTTTTCAACAAGTTTGAAGCCATAGTTTTGGCGCGCCAGCCGTTTCTTTCATTTTGGGGCCTATGTGTTTTTCGACCTTGAAATCGCAAAAAAGTCGCGAAAACATTGATTTGTCTCTCCTGCCGCGCACACACTTCCGATATCTTGCGAAGGCCTAAAAAACACAAGCAGCCCTTGAGTTATTGTGGGAGAGACTGTTTTCATCAAGTTTGAAGCCATAGTTTTGGCGCGGCAGCCGTTTCTTTCATTTTGGGGCCTATATGTTTTTCGACCTTGAAATCGCAAAAAAGGCGCGAAAACATGGATTTGTCTCTCCTGCCGCGCACACACTTCCGATAGTGTGCAAAGGTCTAAAAAACACAAGCAGCCCGTGAGTTATTATGGGAGAGACTGTTTTCATCAATTTTGAAGCCATAGTTTTGGCGCGCCAGCCGTTTCTTTCATTTTGGGGCCTATGTGTTTTTCGACCTTGAAATCGCAAAAAAGTAGCGAAAACATTGATTTGTCTCTCCTGCCGCGCACACACTTCCGATATCTTGCGAAGGCCTAAAAAACACAAGCAGCCCTTGAGTTATTGTGGGAGAGACTGTTTTCATCAAGTTTGAAGTCATAGTTTTGGCGCGGCAGCCGTTTCTTTCATTTTGGGGCCTTTGTGTTTTTCGACCTGGAAATGGCAAAAAAGGCGCGAAAACATGGATTTGTCTCTCCTGCCGCGCACACACTTCCGATAGCGTGCAAAGGCCTAAAAAACACAAGCAGCCCGTGAGTTATTATGGGAGAGACTGTTTTCATCAAGTTTGAAGCCATAGTTTTGGCGCGGCAGCCGTTTCTTTCATTTTGGGGCCTATGTGTTTTTCGACCTTGAAATCGCAAAAAAGGCGCGAAAACATGGATTTGTCTCTCCTGCCGAGCACACACTTCCGATAGCGTGCAAAGGCCTAAAAAACACAAGCAGCCCGTGAGTTATTATGGGAGAGACTGTTTTCATCAAGTTTGAAGCCATAGTTTTGGCGCGCCAGCCGTTTCTTTCATTTTGGGGCCTATGTGTTTTTCGACCTTGAAATCGCAAAAAAGTCGCGAAAACATTGATTTGTCTCTCCTGCCGCGCACACACTTCCGATATCTTGCGAAGGCCTAAAAAACACAAGCAGCCCTTGAGTTATTGTGGGAGAGACTGTTTTCATCAAGTTTTAAGCCTCAGTTTTGGCTGGACAGCCGTTTCTTTATTTTTGGGGCCTTTGTGTTTTTCGACCTGGAAATGGCAAAAAAGGCGCGAAAACATTGATTTGTCTCTCCTGCCGCGCACACACTTCCGATATCTTGCGAAGGCCTAAAAAACACAAGCAGCCCTTGAGTTATTGTCTGAGAGACTGTTTTCATCAAGTTTGAAGCCTCAGTTTTGGCTGGACAGCCGTTTCTTTATTTTTGGGGCCTTTGTGTTTTTCGACCTGGAAATGGCAAAAAAGGCGCGAAAACATGGATTTGTCTCTCCTGCCGCGCACACACTTCCGATAGCGTGCAAAGGCCTAAAAAACACAAGCAGCCCGTGAGTTATTATGGGAGAGACTGTTTTCATCAAGTTTGAAGCCATAGTTTTGGCGCGGCAGCCGTTTCTTTCATTTTGGGGCCTATGTGTTTTTCGACCTTGAAATCGCAAAAAAGGCGCGAAAACATGGATTTGTCTCTCCTGCCGCGCACACACTTCCGATATCTTGCGAAGGCCTAAAAAACACAAGCAGCCCTTGAGTTATTGTGGGAGAGACAGTTTTCATCAAGTTTGAAGCCATAGTTTTGGCGCGGCAGCCGTTTCTTTCATTTTGGGGCCTTTGTGTTTTTCGACCTGGAAATGGCAAAAAAGGCGCGAAAACATGGATTTGTCTCTCCTGCCGCGCACACACTTCCGATAGCTTGCGAAGGCCTAAAAAACACAAGCGGCCCTTGAGTTATTGTCTAAGAGACTGTTTTCATCAAGTTTGAAGCCTCAGTTTTAGCTGGACAGCCGTTTCCTTATTTTTGGGGCCTTTGTGTTTTTCGACCTGGAAATGGCAAAAAAGGCGCGAAAACATGGATTTGTCTCTCCTGCCGCGCACACACTTCCGATAGCGTGCAAAGGCCTAAAAAACACAAGCAGCCCGTGAGTTATTATGGGAGAGACTGTTTTCATCAAGTTTGAAGCCATAGTTTTGGCGCGGCAGCCGTTTCTTTCATTTTGGGGCCTGTGTGTTTTTCGACCTTGAAATCGCAAAAAAGGCGCGAAAACATGGATTTGTCTCTCCTGCCGCGCACACACTTCCGATAGCGTGCAAAGGCCTAAAAAACACAAGCAGCCCGTGAGTTATTATGGGAGAGACTGTTTTCATCAAGTTTGAAGCCTCAGTGTTGGCGCGGCAGCCTTTTCTTTCTCTTTCGGGATTGTGTTTTTCTCCACCTGAAAATGCCAAAGAAGGCATAAAAACATGGATTTGTCTCTCCTGCTGCGCACACACTTCGGAGAGCTTGCAAAGGCCTAATAACCACAAGCAGCCCCTTCACCATTATGGGAGACACTGTTTTCATCAAGTTTGAAGCCTCAGTGTTGGCGCGGCAGCCTTTTCTTTCTTTTTCGGGATTGTGTTTTTCTCCACCTGAAAATGCCAAAGAAGGCATAAAAACATGGATTTGTCTCTCCTGCTGCGCACACACTTCGGAGAGCTTGCAAATGCCTAATAACCACAAGCAGCCCCTACTCCATTATGGGAGACACTGTTTTCATCAAGTTTGAAGCCTCAGTGTTGGCGCGGCAGCCATTTCTTTCTCTTTCGGGATTGTGTTTTTCTCCACCTGAAAATGCCAAAGAAGGCATAAAAACATGGATTTGTCTCTCCTGCTGCGCACACACTTCGGAGAGCTTGCAAATGCCTAATAACCACAAGCAGCCCCTACTCCATTATGGGAGACACTGTTTTCATCAAGTTTGAAGCCTCAGTGTTGGCGCGGCAGCCTTTTCTTTCTCTTTCGGGATTGTGTTTTTCTCCACCTGAAAATGCCAAAGAAGGCATAAAAACATGGATTTGTCTCTCCTGCTGCGCACACACTTCGGAGAGCTTGCAAAGGCCTAATAACCACAAGCAGCCCCTACTCCATTATGGGAGACACTGTTTTCATCAAGTTTGAAGCCTCAGTGTTGTCGCGGCAGCCATTTCTTTCTCTTTCGGGATTGTGTTTTTCTCCACCTGAAAATGCCAAAGAAGGCATAAAAACATGGATTTGTCTCTCCTGCTGCGCACACACTTCGGAGAGCTTGCAAATGCCTAATAACCACAAGCAGCCCCTACTCCATTATGGGAGACACTGTTTTCATCAAGTTTGAAGCCTCAGTGTTGGCTGGACAGCCATTTCTTTATTTTTGGGGCCTGTGTGTTTTTCGACCTGGAAATGGCAAAAAAGGCGCGAAAACATTGATTTGTCTCTCCTGCCGCGCACAAACTTCCGATAGCTTGCGAAGGCCTAAAAAACACAAGCGGGCCGTGAGTTATTGTGGGAGAGACTGTTTTCATCAAGTTTGAAGCCTCAGTTTTGGCTGGACAGCCGTTTCTTTATTTTTGGGGCCTTTGTGTTTTTCGACCTGGAAATGGCAAAAAAGGCGCGAAAACATGGATTTGTCTCTCCTGCCGCGCACACACTTCCGATAGCTTGCGAAGGCCTAAAAAACACAAGCAGCCCTTGAGTTATTGTGGGAGAGAATGTTTTCATCAAGTTTGAAGCCATAGTTTTGGCGCGGCAGCCGTTTCTTTCATTTTGGGGCCTATGTGTTTTTCGACCTTGAAATCGCAAAAAAGGCGCGAAAACATGGATTTGTCTCTCCTGCCGCGCACACACTTCCGATAGCGTGCAAAGGTCTAAAAAACACAAGCAGCCCGAGAGTTATTATGGGAGAGACTGTTTTCAACAAGTTTGAAGCCATAGTTTTGGCGCGCCAGCCGTTTCTTTCATTTTGGGGCCTATGTGTTTTTCGACCTTGAAATCGCAAAAAAGTCGCGAAAACATTGATTTGTCTCTCCTGCCGCGCACACACTTCCGATATCTTGCGAAGGCCTAAAAAACACAAGCAGCCCTTGAGTTATTGTGGGAGAGACTGTTTTCATCAAGTTTGAAGCCATAGTTTTGGCGCGGCAGCCGTTTCTTTCATTTTGGGGCCTATATGTTTTTCGACCTTGAAATCGCAAAAAAGGCGCGAAAACATGGATTTGTCTCTCCTGCCGCGCACACACTTCCGATAGCGTGCAAAGGTCTAAAAAACACAAGCAGCCCGTGAGTTATTATGGGAGAGACTGTTTTCATCAATTTTGAAGCCATAGTTTTGGCGCGCCAGCCGTTTCTTTCATTTTGGGGCCTATGTGTTTTTCGACCTTGAAATCGCAAAAAAGTAGCGAAAACATTGATTTGTCTCTCCTGCCGCGCACACACTTCCGATATCTTGCGAAGGCCTAAAAAACACAAGCAGCCCTTGAGTTATTGTGGGAGAGACTGTTTTCATCAAGTTTGAAGTCATAGTTTTGGCGCGGCAGCCGTTTCTTTCATTTTGGGGCCTTTGTGTTTTTCGACCTGGAAATGGCAAAAAAGGCGCGAAAACATGGATTTGTCTCTCCTGCCGCGCACACACTTCCGATAGCGTGCAAAGGCCTAAAAAACACAAGCAGCCCGTGAGTTATTATGGGAGAGACTGTTTTCATCAAGTTTGAAGCCATAGTTTTGGCGCGGCAGCCGTTTCTTTCATTTTGGGGCCTATGTGTTTTTCGACCTTGAAATCGCAAAAAAGGCGCGAAAACATGGATTTGTCTCTCCTGCCGAGCACACACTTCCGATAGCGTGCAAAGGCCTAAAAAACACAAGCAGCCCGTGAGTTATTATGGGAGAGACTGTTTTCATCAAGTTTGAAGCCATAGTTTTGGCGCGCCAGCCGTTTCTTTCATTTTGGGGCCTATGTGTTTTTCGACCTTGAAATCGCAAAAAAGTCGCGAAAACATTGATTTGTCTCTCCTGCCGCGCACACACTTCCGATATCTTGCGAAGGCCTAAAAAACACAAGCAGCCCTTGAGTTATTGTGGGAGAGACTGTTTTCATCAAGTTTTAAGCCTCAGTTTTGGCTGGACAGCCGTTTCTTTATTTTTGGGGCCTTTGTGTTTTTCGACCTGGAAATGGCAAAAAAGGCGCGAAAACATTGATTTGTCTCTCCTGCCGCGCACACACTTCCGATATCTTGCGAAGGCCTAAAAAACACAAGCAGCCCTTGAGTTGTTGTGGGAGAGACTGTTTTCATCAAGTTTGAAGCCATAGTTTTGGCGCGGCAGCCGTTTCTTTCATTTTGCGGCCTATGTGTTTTTCGACCTGGAAATGGCAAAAAAGGCGCGAAAACATGGATTTGTCTCTCCTGCCGCGCACACACTTCCGATATCTTGCGAAGGCCTAAAAAACACAAGCAGCCCTTGAGTTATTGTCTGAGAGACTGTTTTCATCAAGTTTGAAGCCTCAGTTTTGGCTGGACAGCCGTTTCTTTATTTTTGGGGCCTTTGTGTTTTTCGACCTGGAAATGGCAAAAAAGGCGCGAAAACATGGATTTGTCTCTCCTGCCGCGCACACACTTCCGATAGCGTGCAAAGGCCTAAAAAACACAAGCAGCCCGTGAGTTATTATGGGAGAGACTGTTTTCATCAAGTTTGAAGCCATAGTTTTGGCGCGGCAGCCGTTTCTTTCATTTTGGGGCCTATGTGTTTTTCGACCTTGAAATCGCAAAAAAGGCGCGAAAACATGGATTTGTCTCTCCTGCCGCGCACACACTTCCGATATCTTGCGAAGGCCTAAAAAACACAAGCAGCCCTTGAGTTATTGTGGGAGAGACAGTTTTCATCAAGTTTGAAGCCATAGTTTTGGCGCGGCAGCCGTTTCTTTCATTTTGGGGCCTTTGTGTTTTTCGACCTGGAAATGGCAAAAAAGGCGCGAAAACATGGATTTGTCTCTCCTGCCGCGCACACACTTCCGATAGCTTGCGAAGGCCTAAAAAACACAAGCGGCCCTTGAGTTATTGTCTAAGAGACTGTTTTCATCAAGTTTGAAGCCTCAGTTTTAGCTGGACAGCCGTTTCCTTATTTTTGGGGCCTTTGTGTTTTTCGACCTGGAAATGGCAAAAAAGGCGCGAAAACATGGATTTGTCTCTCCTGCCGCGCACACACTTCCGATAGCGTGCAAAGGCCTAAAAAACACAAGCAGCCCGTGAGTTATTATGGGAGAGACTGTTTTCATCAAGTTTGAAGCCATAGTTTTGGCGCGGCAGCCGTTTCTTTCATTTTGGGGCCTGTGTGTTTTTCGACCTTGAAATCGCAAAAAAGGCGCGAAAACATGGATTTGTCTCTCCTGCCGCGCACACACTTCCGATAGCGTGCAAAGGCCTAAAAAACACAAGCAGCCCGTGAGTTATTATGGGAGAGACTGTTTTCATCAAGTTTGAAGCCTCAGTGTTGGCGCGGCAGCCTTTTCTTTCTCTTTCGGGATTGTGTTTTTCTCCACCTGAAAATGCCAAAGAAGGCATAAAAACATGGATTTGTCTCTCCTGCTGCGCACACACTTCGGAGAGCTTGCAAAGGCCTAATAACCACAAGCAGCCCCTTCACCATTATGGGAGACACTGTTTTCATCAAGTTTGAAGCCTCAGTGTTGGCGCGGCAGCCTTTTCTTTCTTTTTCGGGATTGTGTTTTTCTCCACCTGAAAATGCCAAAGAAGGCATAAAAACATGGATTTGTCTCTCCTGCTGCGCACACACTAAGGAGAGCTTGCAAAGGCCTAATAACCACAAGCAGCCCCTACACCATTATGGGAGACACTGTTTTCATCTAGTTTGAAGCCTCAGTGTTGGCGCGGCAGCCTTTTCTTTCGCTTTCGGGATTGTGTTTTTCTCCACCTGAAAATGCCAAAGAAGGCATAAAAACATGGATTTGTCTCTCCTGCTGCGCACACACTTCGGAGAGCTTGCAAATGCCTAATAACCACAAGCAGCCCCTACTCCATTATGGGAGACACTGTTTTCATCAAGTTTGAAGCCTCAGTGTTGGCGCGGCAGCCTTTTCTTTCTCTTTCGGGATTGTGTTTTTCTCCACCTGAAAATGCCAAAGAAGGCATAAAAACATGGATTTGTCTCTCCTGCTGCGCACACACTTCGGAGAGCTTGCAAATGCCTAATAACCACAAGCAGCCCCTACTCCATTATGGGAGACACTGTTTTCATCAAGTTTGAAGCCTCAGTGTTGGCGCGGCAGCCTTTTCTTTCTCTTTCGGGATTGTGTTTTTCTCCACCTGAAAATGCCAAAGAAGGCATAAAAACATGGATTTGTCTCTCCTGCTGCGCACACACTTCGGAAAGCTTGCAAATGCCTAATAACCACAAGCAGCCCCTACTCCATTATGGGAGACACTGTTTTCATCAAGTTTGAAGCCTCAGTGTTGGCGCGGCAGCCTTTTCTTTCTCTTTCGGGATTGTGTTTTTCTCCACCTGAAAATGCCAAAGAAGGCATAAAAACATGGATTTGTCTCTCCTGCTGCGCACACACTTCGGAGAGCTTGCAAAGGCCTAATAACCACAAGCAGCCCCTACTCCATTATGGGAGACACTGTTTTCATCAAGTTTGAAGCCTCAGTGTTGGCGCGGCAGCCATTTCTTTCTCTTTCGGGATTGTGTTTTTCTCCACCTGAAAATGCCAAAGAAGGCATAAAAACATGGATTTGTCTCTCCTGCTGCGCACACACTTCGGAGAGCTTGCAAATGCCTAATAACCACAAGCAGCCCCTACTCCATTATGGGAGACACTGTTTTCATCAAGTTTGAAGCCTCAGTTTTGGCTGGACAGCCATTTCTTTATTTTTGGGGCCTGTGTGTTTTTCGACCTGGAAATGGCAAAAAAGGCGCGAAAACATTGATTTGTCTCTCCTGCCGCGCACACACTTCCGATAGCTTGCGAAGGCCTAAAAAACACAAGCAGCACGTGAGTTATTATGGGAGAGACTGTTTTCATCAAGTTTGAAGCCATAGTTTTGGCGCGGCAGCCGTTTCTTTCATTTTGGGGCCTATGTGTTTTTCGACCTTGAAATCGCAAAAAAGGCGCGAAAACATGGATTTGTCTCTCCTGCCGAGCACACACTTCCGATATCTTGCGAAGGCCTAAAAAACACAAGCAGCCCTTGAGTTATTGTCTGAGAGACTGTTTTCATCAAGTTTGAAGCCTCAGTTTTGGCTGGACAGCCGTTTCTTTATTTTTGGGGCCTATGTGTTTTTCGATCTGGAAATGGCAAAAAAGGCGCGAAAACATGGATTTGTCTCTCCTGCCGCGCACACACTTCCGATAGCGTGCAAAGGCCTAAAAAACACAAGCAGACCGTGAGTTATTATGGGAGAGACTGTTTTCATCAAGTTTGAAGCCATAGTTTTGGCGCGCCAGCCGTTTCTTTCATTTTGGGGCCTATGTGTTTTTCGACCTTGAAATCGCAAAAAAGTCGCGAAAACATTGATTTGTCTCTCCTGCCGCGCACACACTTCCGATATCTTGCGAAGGCCTAAAAAACACAAGCAGCCCTTGAGTTATTGTGGGAGAGACTGTTTTCATCAAGTTTGAAGTCATAGTTTTGGCGCGGCAGCCGTTTCTTTCATTTTGGGGCCTTTGTGTTTTTCGACCTGGAAATGGCAAAAAAGGCGCGAAAACATGGATTTGTCTCTCCTGCCGCGCACACACTTCCGATAGCGTGCAAAGGCCTAAAAAACACAAGCAGCCCGTGAGTTATTATGGGAGAGACTGTTTTCATCAAGTTTGAAGCCATAGTTTTGGCGCGGCAGCCGTTTCTTTCATTTTGGGGCCTATGTGTTTTTCGACCTTGAAATCGCAAAAAAGGCGCGAAAACATGGATTTGTCTCTCCTGCCGAGCACACACTTCCGATATCTTGCGAAGGCCTAAAAAACACAAGCAGCCCTTGAGTTATTGTCTGAGAGACTGTTTTCATCAAGTTTGAAGCCTCAGTTTTGGCTGGACAGCCGTTTCTTTATTTTTGGGGCCTTTGTGTTTTTCGACCTGGAAATGGCAAAAAAGGCGCGAAAACATGGATTTGTCTCTCCTGCCGCGCACACACTTCCGATAGCGTGCAAAGGCCTAAAAAACACAAGCAGCCCGTGAGTTATTATGGGAGAGACTGTTTTCATCAAGTTTGAAGCCATAGTTTTGGCGCGCCAGCCGTTTCTTTCATTTTGGGGCCTATGTGTTTTTCGACCTTGAAATCGCAAAAAAGTCGCGAAAACATTGATTTGTCTCTCCTGCCGCGCACACACTTCCGATATCTTGCGAAGGCCTAAAAAACACAAGCAGCCCTTGAGTTATTGTCTGAGAGACTGTTTTCATCAAGTTTGAAGCCTCAGTTTTGGCTGGACAGCCGTTTCTTTATTTTTGGGGCCTTTGTGTTTTTCGACCTGGAAATGGCAAAAAAGGCGCGAAAACATGGATTTGTCTCTCCTGCCGCGCACACACTTCCGATAGCGTGCAAAGGCCTAAAAAACACAAGCAGCCCGAGAGTTATTATGGGAGAGACTGTTTTCATCAAGTTTGAAGCCATAGTTTTGGCGCGCCAGCCGTTTCTTTCATTTTGGGGCCTATGTGTTTTTCGACCTTGAAATCGCAAAAAAGTCGCGAAAACATTGATTTGTCTCTCCTGCCGCGCACACACTTCCGATATCTTGCGAAGGCCTAAAAAACACAAGCAGCCCTTGAGTTATTGTCTGAGAGACTGTTTTCATCAAGTTTGAAGCCTCAGTTTTGGCTGGACAGCCGTTTCTTTATTTTTGGGGCCTTTGTGTTTTTCGACCTGGAAATGGCAAAAACGGCGCGAAAACATGGATTTGTCTCTCCTGCCGCGCACACACTTCCGATAGCGTGCAAAGGCCTAAAAAACACAAGCAGCCCGTGAGTTATTATGGGAGAGACTGTTTTCATCAAGTTTGAAGCCATAGTTTTGGCGCGGCAGCCGTTTCTTTCATTTTGGGGCCTGTGTGTTTTTCGACTTTGAAATCGCAAAAAAGGCGCGAAAACATTGATTTGTCTCTCCTGCCGCGCACACACTTCCGATAGCGTGCAAAGGCCTAAAAAACACAAGCAGCCCGTGAGTTATTATGGGAGAGACTGTTTTCATCAAGTTTGAAGCCTCAGTGTTGGCGCGGCAGCCTTTTCTTTCTCTTTCGGGATTGTGTTTTTCTCCACCTGAAAATGCCAAAGAAGGCATAAAAACATGGATTTGTCTCTCCTGCTGCGCACACACTTCGGAGAGCTTGCAAAGGCCTAATAACCACAAGCAGCCCCTACTCCATTATGGGAGACACTGTTTTCATCAAGTTTGAAGCCTCAGTGTTGGCGCGGCAGCCATTTCTTTCTCTTTCGGGATTGTGTTTTTCTCCACCTGAAAATGCCAAAGAAGGCATAAAAACATGGATTTGTCTCTCCTGCTGCGCACACACTTCGGAGAGCTTGCAAATGCCTAATAACCACAAGCAGCCCCTACTCCATTATGGGAGACACTGTTTTCATCAAGTTTGAAGCCTCAGTGTTGGCGCGGCAGCCATTTCTTTCTCTTTCGGGATTGTGTTTTTCTCCACCTGAAAATGCCAAAGAAGGCATAAAAACATGGATTTGTCTCTCCTGCTGCGCACACACTTCGGAGAGCTTGCAAAGGCCTAATAACCACAAGCAGCCCCTACTCCATTATGGGAGACACTGTTTTCATCAAGTTTGAAGCCTCAGTGTTGGCGCGGCAGCCATTTCTTTCTCTTTCGGGATTGTGTTTTTCTCCACCTGAAAATGCCAAAGAAGGCATAAAAACATGGATTTGTCTCTCCTGCTGCGCACACACTTCGGAGAGCTTGCAAATGCCTAATAACCACAAGCAGCCCCTACTCCATTATGGGAGACACTGTTTTCATCAAGTTTGAAGCCTCAGTGTTGGCGCGGCAGCCATTTCTTTCTCTTTCGGGATTGTGTTTTTCTCCACCTGAAAATGCCAAAGAAGGCATAAAAACATGGATTTGTCTCTCCTGCTGCGCACACACTTCGGAGAGCTTGCAAAGGCCTAATAACCACAAGCAGCCCCTACTCCATTATGGGAGACACTGTTTTCATCAAGTTTGAAGCCTCAGTGTTGGCGCGGCAGCCATTTCTTTCTCTTTCGGGATTGTGTTTTTCTCCACCTGAAAATGCCAAAGAAGGCATAAAAACATGGATTTGTCTCTCCTGCTGCGCACACACTTCGGAGAGCTTGCAAATGCCTAATAACCACAAGCAGCCCCTACTCCATTATGGGAGACACTGTTTTCATCAAGTTTGAAGCCTCAGTGTTGGCGCGGCAGCCATTTCTTTCTCTTTCGGGATTGTGTTTTTCTCCACCTGAAAATGCCAAAGAAGGCATAAAAACATGGATTTGTCTCTCCTGCTGCGCACACACTTCGGAGAGCTTGCAAATGCCTAATAACCACAAGCAGCCCCTACACCATTATGGGAGACACTGTTTTCATCAAGTTTGAAGCCTCAGTGTTGGCGCGGCAGCCATTTCTTTATTTTTGGGGCCTGTGTGTTTTTCGACCTGGAAATGGCAAAAAAGGCGCGAAAACATGGATTTGTCTCTCCTGCCGCGCACACACTTCCGATAGCGTGCAAAGGCCTAAAAAACACAAGCAGCCCGTGAGTTATTATGGGAGAGACTGTTTTCATCAAGTTTGAAGCCATAGTTTTGGCGCGCCAGCCGTTTCTTTCATTTTGGGGCCTATGTGTTTTTCGACCTTGAAATCGCAAAAAAGTCGCGAAAACATTGATTTGTCTCTCCTGCCGCGCACACACTTCCGATATCTTGCGAAGGCCTAAAAAACACAAGCAGCCCTTGAGTTATTGTGGGAGAGACTGTTATCATCAAGTTTGAAGTCATAGTTTTGGCGCGGCAGCCGTTTCTTTCATTTTGGGGCCTTTGTGTTTTTCGACCTGGAAATGGCAAAAAAGGCGCCAAAACATGGATTTGTCTCTCCTGCCGCGCACACACTTCCGATAGCGTGCAAAGGCCTAAAAAACACAAGCAGCCCGTGAGTTATTATGGGAGAGACTGTTTTCATCAAGTTTGAAGCCATAGTTTTGGCGCGGCAGCCGTTTCTTTTATTTTGGGGCCTATGTGTTTTTCGACCTTGAAATCGCAAAAAAGGCGCGAAAACATGGATTTGTCTCTCCTGCCGAGCACACACTTCCGATATCTTGCGAAGGCCTAAAAAACACAAGCAGCCCTTGAGTTATTGTGGGAGAGACTGTTATCATCAAGTTTGAAGTCATAGTTTTGGCGCGGCAGCCGTTTCTTTCATTTTGGGGCCTTTGTGTTTTTCGACCTGGAAATGGCAAAAAAGGCGCGAAAACATGGATTTGTCTCTCCTGCCGCGCACACACTTCCGATAGCGTGCAAAGGCCTAAAAAACACAAGCAGCCCGTGAGTTATTATGGGAGAGACTGTTTTCATCAAGTTTGAAGCCATAGTTTTGGCGCGGCAGCCGTTTCTTTCATTTTGGGGTCTATGTGTTTTTCGACCTTGAAATCGCAAAAAAGGCGCGAAAACATGGATTTGTCTCTCCTGCCGAGCACACACTTCCGATATCTTGCGAAGGCCTAAAAAACACAAGCAGCCCTTGAGTTATTGTCTGAGAGACTGTTTTCATCAAGTTTGAAGCCATAGTTTTGGCGCGCCAGCCGTTTCTTTCATTTTGGGGCCTATGTGTTTTTCGACCTTGAAATCGCAAAAAAGTCGCGAAAACATTGATTTGTCTCTCCTGCCGCGCACACACTTCCGATATCTTGCGAAGGCCTAAAAAACACAAGCAGCCCTTGAGTTATTGTGGGAGAGACAGTTTTCATCAAGTTTGAAGCCATAGTTTTGGCGCGGCAGCCGTTTCTTTCATTTTGGGGCCTTTGTGTTTTTCGACCTGGAAATGGCAAAAAAGGCGCGAAAACATGGATTTGTCTCTCCTGCTGCGCACACACTAAGGAGAGCTTGCAAAGGCCTAATAACCACAAGCAGCCCCTACTCCATTATGGGAGACACTGTTTTCATCAAGTTTGAAGCCTCAGTGTTGGCGCGGCAGCCTTTTCTTTCTCTTTCGGGATTGTGTTTTTCTCCACCTGAAAATGCCAAAGAAGGCATAAAAACATGGATTTGTCTCTCCTGCTGCGCACACACTTCGGAGAGCTTGCAAATGCCTAATAACCACAAGCAGCCCCTACTCCATTATGGGAGACACTGTTTTCATCAAGTTTGAAGCCTCAGTGTTGGCGCGGCAGCCATTTCTTTCTCTATCGGGATTGTGTTTTTCTCCACCTGAAAAGGCCAAAGAAGGCATAAAAACATGGATTTGTCTCTCCTGCTGCGCACACACTTCGGAGAGCTTGCAAATGCCTAATAACCACAAGCAGCCCCTACTCCATTATGGGAGACACTGTTTTCATCAAGTTTGAAGCCTCAGTGTTGGCGCGGCAGCCTTTTCTTTCTCTTTCGGGATTGTGTTTTTCTCCACCTGAAAATGCCAAAGAAGGCATAAAAACATGGATTTGTCTCTCCTGCTGCGCACACACTTCGGAGAGCTTGCAAATGCCTAATAACCACAAGCAGCCCCTACTCCATTATGGGAGACACTGTTTTCATCAAGTTTGAAGCCTCAGTGTTGGCGCGGCAGCCATTTCTTTCTCTTTCGGGATTGTGTTTTTCTCCACCTGAAAATGCCAAAGAAGGCATAAAAACATGGATTTGTCTCTCCTGCTGCGCACACACTTCGGAGAGCTTGCAAATGCCTAATAACCACAAGCAGCCCCTACTCCATTATGGGAGACACTGTTTTCATCAAGTTTGAAGCCTCAGTGTTGGCGCGGCAGCCATTTCTTTCTCTTTCGGGATTGTGTTTTTCTCCACCTGAAAATGCCAAAGAAGGCATAAAAACATGGATTTGTCTCTCCTGCTGCGCACACACTTCGGAGAGCTTGCAAATGCCTAATAACCACAAGCAGCCCCTACTCCATTATGGGAGACACTGTTTTCATCAAGTTTGAAGCTTCAGTGTTGGCGCGGCAGCCTTTTCTTTCTCTTTCGGGATTGTGTTTTTCTCCACCTGAAAATGCCAAAGAAGGCATAAAAACATGGATTTGTCTCTCCTGCTGCGCACACACTTCGGAGAGCTTGCAAATGCCTAATAACCACAAGCAGCCCCTACTCCATTATGGGAGACACTGTTTTCATCAAGTTTGAAGCCTCAGTGTTGGCGCGGCAGCCATTTCTTTCTCTTTCGGGATTGTGTTTTTCTCCACCTGAAAATGCCAAAGAAGGCATAAAAACATGGATTTGTCTCTCCTGCTGCGCACACACTTCGGAGAGCTTGCAAATGCCTAATAACCACAAGCAGCCCCTACTCCATTATGGGAGACACTGTTTTCATCAAGTTTGAAGCCTCAGTGTTGGCGCGGCAGCCATTTCTTTCTCTTTCGGGATTGTGTTTTTCTCCACCTGAAAATGCCAAAGAAGGCATAAAAACATGGATTTGTCTCTCCTGCTGCGCACACACTTCGGAGAGCTTGCAAAGGCCTAATAACCACAAGCAGCCCCTACTCCAATATGGGAGACACTGTTTTCATCAAGTTTGAAGCCTCAGTTTTGGCTGGACAGCCATTTCTTTATTTTTGGGGCCTGTGTGTTTTTCGACCTGGAAATGGCAAAAAAGGCGCGACAACATTGATTTGTCTCTCCTGCCGCGCACACACTTCCGATAGCTTGCGAAGGCCTAAAAAACACATGCGGGCCGTGAGTTATTGTGGGAGAGACTGTTTTCATCAAGTTTGAAGCCTCAGTTTTGGCTGGACAGCCGTTTCTTTATTTTTGGGGCCTTTGTGTTTTTCGACCTGGAAATGGCAAAAAAGGCGCGAAAACATGGATTTGTCTCTCCTGCCGCGCACACACTTCCGATAGCTTGCGAAGGCCTAAAAAACACAAGCAGCCCTTGAGTTATTGTGGGAGAGAATGTTTTCATCAAGTTTGAAGCCATAGTTTTGGCGCGGCAGCCGTTTCTTTCATTTTGGGGCCTATGTGTTTTTCGACCTTGAAATCGTAAAAAAGGCGCGAAAACATGGATTTGTCTCTCCTGCCGCGCACACACTTCCGATAGCTTGCGAAGGCCTAAAAAACACAAGCGGCCCTTGAGTTATTGTCTGAGAGACTGTTTTCATCAAGTTTGAAGCCTCAGTTTTGGCTGGACAGCCGTTTCTTTATTTTTGGGGCCTTTGTTTTCTTCGACCTGGAAATGGCAAAAAAGGCGCGAAAACATGGATTTGTCTCTCCTGCCGCGCACACACTTCCGATAGCGTGCAAAGGCCTAAAAAACACAAGCAGCCCGTGAGTTATTATGGGAGAGACTGTTTTCATCAAGTTTGAAGCCATAGTTTTGGCGCGGCAGCCGTTTCTTTCATTTTGGGGCCTATGTGTTTTTCGACCTTGAAATCGCAAAAAAGGCGCGAAAACATGGATTTGTCTCTCCTGCCGCGCACACACTTCCGATAGCGTGCAAAGGTCTAAAAAACACAAGCAGCCCGTGATTTATTATGGGAGAGACTGTTTTCATCAAGTTTGAAGCCATAGTTTTGGCGCGCCAGCCGTTTCTTTCATTTTGGGGCCTATGTGTTTTTCGACCTTGAAATCGCAAAAAAGTCGCGAAAACATTGATTTGTCTCTCCTGCCGAGCACACACTTCCGATATCTTGCGAAGGCCTAAAAAACACAAGCAGCCCTTGAGTTATTGTCTGAGAGACTGTTTTCATCAAGTTTGAAGCCTCAGTTTTGGCTGGACAGCCGTTTCTTTATTTTTGGGGCCTTTGTGTTTTTCGACCTGGAAATGGCAAAAAAGGCGCGAAAACATGGATTTGTCTCTCCTGCCGCGCACACACTTCCGATAGCGTGCAAAGGCCTAAAAAACACAAGCAGCCCGTGAGTTATTATGGGAGAGACTGTTTTCATCAAGTTTGAAGCCATAGTTTTGGCGCGCCAGCCGTTTCTTTCATTTTGGGGCCTATGTGTTTTTCGACCTTGAAATCGCAAAAAAGTCGCGAAAACATTGATTTGTCTCTCCTGCCGCGCACACACTTCCGATATCTTGCAAAGGCCTAAAAAACACAAGCAGCCCTTGAGTTATTGTGGGAGAGACTGTTTTCATCAAGTTTGAAGTCATAGTTTTGGCGCGGCAGCCGTTTCTTTCATTTTGGGGCCTTTGTGTTTTTCGACCTGGAAATGGCAAAAAAGGCGCGAAAACATGGATTTGTCTCTCCTGCCGCGCACACACTTCCGATAGCTTGCGAAGGCCTAAAAAACACAAGCGGCCCTTGAGTTATTGTCTGAGAGACTGTTTTCATCAAGTTTTAAGCCTCAGTTTTGGCTGGACAGCCGTTTCTTTATTTTTGGGGCCTTTGTGTTTTTCGACCTGGAAATGGCAAAAAAGGCGCGAAAACATTGATTTGTCTCTCCTGCCGCGCACACACTTCCGATATCTTGCGAAGGCCTAAAAAACACAAGCAGCCCTTGCGTTGTTGTGGGAGAGACTGTTTTCATCAAGTTTGAAGCCATAGTTTTGGCGCGGCAGCCGTTTCTTTCATTTTGGGGCCTATGTGTTTTTCGACCTGGAAATGGCAAAAAAGGCGCGAAAACATGGATTTGTCTCTCCTGCCGCGCACACACTTCCGATAGCGTGCAAAGGCCTAAAAAACACAAGCAGCCCGTGAGTTATTATGGGAGAGACTGTTTTCATCAAGTTTGAAGCCATAGTTTTGGCGCGCCAGCCGTTTCTTTCATTTTGGGGCCTATGTGTTTTTCGACCTTGAAATCGCAAAAAAGGCGCGAAAACATGGATTTGTCTCTCCTGCCGCGCACACACTTCCGATATCTTGCGAAGGCCTAAAAAACACAAGCAGCCCTTGAGTTATTGTGGGAGAGACAGTTTTCATCAAGTTTGAAGCCATAGTTTTGGCGCGGCAGCCGTTTCTTTCATTTTGGGGACTTTGTGTTTTTCGACCTGGAAATGGCAAAAAAGGCGCAAAAACATGGATTTGTCTCTCCTGCCGCGCACACACTTCCGATAGCTTGCGAAGGCCTAAAAAACACAAGCGGCCCTTGAGTTATTGTCTAAGAGACTGTTTTCATCAAGTTTGAAGCCTCAGTTTTAGCTGGACAGCCGTTTCATTATTTTTGGGGCCTTTGTGTTTTTCGACCTGGAAATGGCAAAAAAGGCGCGAAAACATGGATTTGTCTCTCCTGCCGCGCACACACTTCCGATAGCGTGCAAAGGCCTAAAAAACACAAGCAGCCCGTGAGTTATTATGGGAGAGACTGTTTTCATCAAGTTTGAAGCCATAGTTTTGGCGCGCCAGCCGTTTCTTTCATTTTGGGGCCTATGTGTTTTTCGACCTTGAAATCGCAAAAAAGGCGCGAAAACATGGATTTGTCTCTCCTGCCGCGCACACACTTCCGATATCTTGCGAAGGCCTAAAAAACACAAGCAGCCCTTGAGTTATTGTGGGAGAGACAGTTTTCATCAAGTTTGAAGCCATAGTTTTGGCGCGGCAGCCGTTTCTTTCATTTTAGGGCCTTTGTGTTTTTCGACCTGGAAATGGCAAAAAAGGCGCGAAAACATGGATTTGTCTCTCCTGCCGTGCACACACTTCCGATATCTTGCGAAGGCCTAAAAAACACAAGCAGCCCTTGAGTTATTGTGGGAGAGACAGTTTTCATCAAGTTTGAAGCCATAGTTTTGGCGCGGCAGCCGTTTCTTTCATTTTGGGGCCTTTGTGTTTTTCGACCTGGAAATGGCAAAAAAGGCGCGAAAACATGGATTTGTCTCTCCTGCCGCGCACACACTTCCGATAGCTTGCGAAGGCCTAAAAAACACAAGCGGCCCTTTTATGTTATGTATGTTTATGTTATGTATGTTTATATTTATGTTATGTATGTTTATGTTATGTATGTTTATGTTTATGGTATGTATGTTTATGTTATGTATGTTTATGTTATGTATGTTTATGTTTATGGTATGTATGTTTATGGTATGTATGTTTATGTTTATGGTATGTATGTTTATGGTATGTATGTTTATGTTATGTATGTTTATGTTTACGTTATGTATGTTTATGTTTATGTTATGTATGTTTATGTTACGTTATGTATGTTTATGTTCACGTTATGTATGTGTATGTTTACGTTACGTATGTTTATGTTTACGTTATGTATGTTTATGTTTATGTTATATATGTTTATGTTTACGTTATATATGTTTGTTATGTATGTTTATGTTTACGTTATATATGTTTATGTTTACGTTATATATGTTTATGTTTACATTATGTATGTTTATGTTTACGTTATGTATGTTTATGTTTACGTTATGTATGTTTACGTTATATATGTTTATGTTTACATTATGTATGTTTACGTTATATATGTTTATGTTTACGTTATGTATGTTTACGTTATGTATGTTTATGTTTACGTTATGTATGTTTATGTTGCGTATGTTTATGTTTACGTTGCGTATGTTTACGTTACGTATGTTTATGTTTACGTTATGTATGTTTATGTTTACGTTATGTATGTTTATGTTTACGTTATGTATGTTTACGTTATGTATGTTTATGTTTACGTTATGTATGTTTATGTTTACATTATATATGTTTATGTTTACGTTATATATGTTTATGTTTACGTTATGTATGTTTATGTTTACGTTATGTATGTTTACGTTATGTATGTTTATGTTTACGTTATATATGTTTATGTTTACGTTATGTATGTTTATGTTTACGTTATGTATGTTTACGTTATATATGTTTATGTTTACGTTATGTATGTTTACGTTATATATGTTTATGTTTACGTTATATATGTTTATGTTTACGTTATGTATGTTTATGTTTACGTTATGTATGTTTACGTTATATATGTTTATGTTTACGTTATGTATGTTTATGTTTACGTTATGTATGTTTACGTTTACGTTATGTATGTTTACGTTTACGTTATATATGTTTACGTTTACGTTACGTATGTTTACGTTTACGTTACGTATGTTTACGTTATGTATGTTTATGTTTACGTTATGTATGTTTATGTTTACGTTATGTATGTTTATGTTTACGTTATGTATGTTTATGTTTACGTTATGTATGTTTACGTTATATATGTTTATGTTTACGTTATATATGTTTATGTTTACGTTATGTATGTTTATGTTTACGTTATGTATGTTTACGTTATATATGTTTATGTTTACGTTATGTATGTTTATGTTTACGTTATATATGTTTATGTTTACGTTATGTATGTTTATGTTTACGTTATGTATGTTTACGTTATGTATGTTTATGTTTACGTTATGTATGTTTATGTTGCGTATGTTTATGTTTACGTTGCGTATGTTTACGTTATATATGTTTATGTTTACGTTATGTATGTTTATGTTTACGTTATATATGTTTATGTTTACGTTATGTATGTTTATGTTTACGTTATGTATGTTTACGTTATGTATGTTTATGTTTACGTTATGTATGTTTATGTTGCGTATGTTTATGTTTACGTTATGTATGTTTACGTTATATATGTTTATGTTTACGTTATATATGTTTATGTTACGTATGTTTATGTTTACGTTATGTATGTTTATGTTTACGTTATGTATGTTTACGTTATATATGTTTATGTTTACATTATGTATGTTTACGTTATGTATGTTTATGTTTACGTTATGTATGTTTATGTTTACGTTATGTATGTTTACGTTATATATGTTTATGTTTACGTTATATATGTTTATGTTTACGTTATGTATGTTTATGTTTACGTTATGTATGTTTACGTTATATATGTTTATGTTTACGTTATGTATGTTTATGTTTACGTTATGTATGTTTATGTTTACGTTATATATGTTTATGTTTACGTTATGTATGTTTATGTTTACGTTATGTATGTTTACGTTATGTATGTTTATGTTTACGTTATGTATGTTTATGTTTACGTTATGTATGTTTATGTTTACGTTATATATGTTTATGTTTACGTTATGTATGTTTATGTTTACGTTATGTATGTTTACGTTATATATGTTTATGTTTACGTTATGTATGTTTATGTTTACGTTATGTATGTTTATGTTTACGTTATATATGTTTATGTTTACGTTATGTATGTTTATGTTTACGTTATGTATGTTTACGTTATGTATGTTTATGTTTACGTTATGTATGTTTATGTTTACGTTATGTATGTTTATGTGCTCCTACCTTATTTTTCCTCACCTCTTTCTTCATGTGGCTGTAACAGGCATTATGGGTATGTAATGTAATTCAGAGGGGCTTGCCACAGCAGGAGGGCTTTCAGGAGGCACAGCAGGAGGGCTTTCATTATGGGGCCTGTGTGTTTTTCGACCTTGAAATCGCAAAAAAGGCGCGAAAACATGGATTTGTCTCTCCTGCCGCGCACACACTTCCGATAGCGTGCAAAGGCCTAAAAAACACAAGCAGCCCGTGAGTTATTATGGGAGAGAAGGCCTAAAAAACACAAGCGGCCCTTGAGTTATTGTCTAAGAGACTGTTTTCATCAAGTTTGAAGCCTCAGTTTTAGCTGGACAGCCGTTTCTTTATTTTTGGGGCCTTTGTGTTTTTCGACCTGGAAATGGCAAAAAAGGCGCGAAAACATGGATTTGTCTCTCCTGCCGCGCACACACTTCCGATAGCGTGCAAAGGCCTAAAAAACACAAGCAGCCCGTGAGTTATTATGGGAGAGACTGTTTTCATCAAGTTTGAAGCCATAGTTTTGGCGCGCCAGCCGTTTCTTTCATTTTGGGGCCTATGTGTTTTTCGACCTTGAAATCGCAAAAAAGTCGCGAAAACATTGATTTGTCTCTCCTGCCGCGCACACACTTCCGATATCTTGCGAAGGCCTAAAAAACACAAGCAGCCCTTGAGTTATTGTCTGAGAGACTGTTTTCATCAAGTTTGAAGCCTCAGTTTTGGCTGGACAGCCGTTTCTTTATTTTTGGGGCCTTTGTGTTTTTTCGACCTGGAAATGGCAAAAAAGG
This sequence comes from Argentina silus, assembly GCF_951799395.1. Lineage (NCBI taxonomy): Eukaryota > Metazoa > Chordata > Actinopteri > Argentiniformes > Argentinidae > Argentina > Argentina silus. The sequence continues at coordinate 775,156 of NW_028153183.1, forward strand.
CGCGAAAACATGGATTTGTCTCTCCTGCCGCGCACACACTTCCGATAGCGTGCAAAGGCCTAAAAAACACAAGCAGCCCGTGAGTTATTATGGGAGAGACTGTTTTCATCAAGTTTGAAGCCATAGTTTTGGCGCGCCAGCCGTTTCTTTCATTTTGGGGCCTATGTGTTTTTCAACCTTGAAATCGCAAAAAAGTCGCGAAAACATTGATTTGTCTCTCCTGCCGCGCACACACTTCCGATATCTTGCGAAGGCCTAAAAAACACAAGCAGCCCTTGAGTTATTGTCTGAGAGACTGTTTTCATCAAGTTTGAAGCCTCAGTTTTGGCTGGACAGCCGTTTCTTTATTTTTGGGGCCTTTGTGTTTTTCGACCTGGAAATGGCAAAAAAGGCGCGAAAACATGGATTTGTCTCTCCTGCCGCGCACACACTTCCGATAGCGTGCAAAGGCCTAAAAAACACAAGCAGCCCGTGAGTTATTATGGGAGAGACTGTTTTCATCAAGTTTGAAGCCATAGTTTTGGCGCGCCAGCCGTTTCTTTCATTTTGGGGCCTATGTGTTTTTCGACCTTGAAATCGCAAAAAAGTCGCGAAAACATTGATTTGTCTCTCCTGCCGCGCACACACTTCCGATATCTTGCGAAGGCCTAAAAAACACAAGCAGCCCTTGAGTTATTGTCTGAGAGACTGTTTTCATCAAGTTTGAAGCCTCAGTTTTGGCTGGACAGCCGTTTCTTTATTTTTGGGGCCTTTGTGTTTTTTCGACCTGGAAATGGCAAAAAAGGCGCGAAAACATGGATTTGTCTCTCCTGCCGCGCACACACTTCCGATAGCGTGCAAAGGCCTAAAAAACACAAGCAGCCCGTGAGTTATTATGGGAGAGACTGTTTTCATCAAGTTTGAAGCCATAGTTTTGGCGCGCCAGCCGTTTCTTTCATTTTGGGGCCTATGTGTTTTTCAACCTTGAAATCGCAAAAAAGTCGCGAAAACATTGATTTGTCTCTCCTGCCGCGCACACACTTCCGATATCTTGCGAAGGCCTAAAAAACACAAGCAGCCCTTGAGTTATTGTCTGAGAGACTGTTTTCATCAAGTTTGAAGCCTCAGTTTTGGCTGGACAGCCGTTTCTTTATTTTTGGGGCCTTTGTGTTTTTCGACCTGGAAATGGCAAAAAAGGCGCGAAAACATGGATTTGTCTCTCCTGCCGCGCACACACTTCCGATAGCGTGCAAAGGCCTAAAAAACACAAGCAGCCCGTGAGTTATTATGGGAGAGACTGTTTTCATCAAGTTTGAAGCCATAGTTTTGGCGCGCCAGCCGTTTCTTTCATTTTGGGGCCTATGTGTTTTTCGACCTTGAAATCGCAAAAAAGTCGCGAAAACATTGATTTGTCTCTCCTGCCGCGCACACACTTCCGATATCTTGCGAAGGCCTAAAAAACACAAGCAGCCCTTGAGTTATTGTCTGAGAGACTGTTTTCATCAAGTTTGAAGCCTCAGTTTTGGTTGGACAGCCGTTTCTTTATTTTTGGGGCCTTTGTGTTTTTCGACCTGGAAATGGCAAAAAAGGCGCGAAAACATGGATTTGTCTCTCCTGCCGCGCACACACTTCCGATAGCGTGCAAAGGCCTAAAAAACACAAGCAGCCCGTGAGTTATTATGGGAGAGACTGTTTTCATCAAGTTTGAAGCCATAGTTTTGGCGCGGCAGCCGTTTCTTTCATTTTGGGGCCTATGTGTTTTTCGACCTTGAAATCGCAAAAAAGGCGCGAAAACATGGATTTGTCTCTCCTGCCGCGCACACACTTCCGATAGCTTGCGAAGGCCTAAAAAACACAAGCAGCCCTTGAGTTATTGTGGGAGAGAATGTTTTCATCAAGTTTGAAGCCTCAGTTTTGGTTGGACAGCCGTTTCTTTATTTTTGGGGCCTTTGTGTTTTTCGACCTGGAAATGGCAAAAAAGGCGCGAAAACATGGATTTGTCTCTCCTGCCGTGCACACACTTCCGATATCTTGCGAAGGCCTAAAAAACACAAGCAGCCCTTGAGTTATTGTGGGAGAGACAGTTTTCATCAAGTTTGAAGCCATAGTTTTGGCGCGGCAGCCGTTTCTTTCATTTTGGGGCCTTTGTGTTTTTCGACCTGGAAATGGCAAAAAAGGCGCGAAAACATGGATTTGTCTCTCCTGCCGCGCACACACTTCCGATAGCTTGCGAAGGCCTAAAAAACACAAGCGGCCCTTGAGTTATTGTCTAAGAGACTGTTTTCATCAAGTTTGAAGCCTCAGTTTTAGCTGGACAGCCGTTTCATTATTTTTGGGGCCTTTGTGTTTTTCGACCTGGAAATGGCAAAAAAGGCGCGAAAACATGGATTTGTCTCTCCTGCCGCGCACACACTTCCGATAGCGTGCAAAGGCCTAAAAAACACAAGCAGCCCGTGAGTTATTATGGGAGAGACTGTTTTCATCAAGTTTGAAGCCATAGTTTTGGCGCGCCAGCCGTTTCTTTCATTTTGGGGCCTATGTGTTTTTCAACCTTGAAATCGCAAAAATGTCGCGAAAACATTGATTTGTCTCTCCTGCCGCGCACACACTTCCGATATCTTGCGAAGGCCTAAAAAACACAAGCAGCCCTTGAGTTATTGTCTGAGAGACTGTTTTCATCAAGTTTGAAGCCTCAGTTTTGGCTGGACAGCCGTTTCTTTATTTTTGGGGCCTTTGTGTTTTTCGACCTGGAAATGGCAAAAAAGGCGCGAAAACATGGATTTGTCTCTCCTGCCGCGCACACACTTCCGATAGCGTGCAAAGGCCTAAAAAACACAAGCAGCCCGTGAGTTATTATGGGAGAGACTGTTTTCATCAAGTTTGAAGCCATAGTTTTGGCGCGGCAGCCGTTTCTTTCATTTTGGGGCCTATGTGTTTTTCGACCTTGAAATCGCAAAAAAGGCGCGAAAACATGGATTTGTCTCTCCTGCCGCGCACACACTTCCGATATCTTGCGAAGGCCTAAAAAACACAAGCAGCCCTTGAGTTATTGTGGGAGAGACAGTTTTCATCAAGTTTGAAGCCATAGTTTTGGCGCGGCAGCCGTTTCTTTCATTTTAGGGCCTTTGTGTTTTTCGACCTGGAAATGGCAAAAAAGGCGCGAAAACATGGATTTGTCTCTCCTGCCGTGCACACACTTCCGATATCTTGCGAAGGCCTAAAAAACACAAGCAGCCCTTGAGTTATTGTGGGAGAGACAGTTTTCATCAAGTTTGAAGCCATAGTTTTGGCGCGGCAGCCGTTTCTTTCATTTTGGGGCCTTTGTGTTTTTCGACCTGGAAATGGCAAAAAAGGCGCGAAAACATGGATTTGTCTCTCCTGCCGCGCACACACTTCCGATAGCTTGCGAAGGCCTAAAAAACACAAGCGGCCCTTTTATGTTATGTATGTTTATGTTATGTATGTTTATATTTATGTTATGTATGTTTATGTTATGTATGTTTATGTTTATGGTATGTATGTTTATGTTATGTATGTTTATGTTATGTATGTTTATGTTTATGGTATGTATGTTTATGGTATGTATGTTTATGTTTATGGTATGTATGTTTATGGTATGTATGTTTATGTTATGTATGTTTATGTTTACGTTATGTATGTTTATGTTTATGTTATGTATGTTTATGTTACGTTATGTATGTTTATGTTCACGTTATGTATGTGTATGTTTACGTTACGTATGTTTATGTTTACGTTATGTATGTTTATGTTTATGTTATATATGTTTATGTTTACGTTATATATGTTTGTTATGTATGTTTATGTTTACGTTATATATGTTTATGTTTACGTTATATATGTTTATGTTTACATTATGTATGTTTATGTTTACGTTATGTATGTTTATGTTTACGTTATGTATGTTTACGTTATATATGTTTATGTTTACATTATGTATGTTTACGTTATATATGTTTATGTTTACGTTATGTATGTTTACGTTATGTATGTTTATGTTTACGTTATGTATGTTTATGTTGCGTATGTTTATGTTTACGTTGCGTATGTTTACGTTACGTATGTTTATGTTTACGTTATGTATGTTTATGTTTACGTTATGTATGTTTATGTTTACGTTATGTATGTTTACGTTATGTATGTTTATGTTTACGTTATGTATGTTTATGTTTACATTATATATGTTTATGTTTACGTTATATATGTTTATGTTTACGTTATGTATGTTTATGTTTACGTTATGTATGTTTACGTTATGTATGTTTATGTTTACGTTATATATGTTTATGTTTACGTTATGTATGTTTATGTTTACGTTATGTATGTTTACGTTATATATGTTTATGTTTACGTTATGTATGTTTACGTTATATATGTTTATGTTTACGTTATATATGTTTATGTTTACGTTATGTATGTTTATGTTTACGTTATGTATGTTTACGTTATATATGTTTATGTTTACGTTATGTATGTTTATGTTTACGTTATGTATGTTTACGTTTACGTTATGTATGTTTACGTTTACGTTATATATGTTTACGTTTACGTTACGTATGTTTACGTTTACGTTACGTATGTTTACGTTATGTATGTTTATGTTTACGTTATGTATGTTTATGTTTACGTTATGTATGTTTATGTTTACGTTATGTATGTTTATGTTTACGTTATGTATGTTTACGTTATATATGTTTATGTTTACGTTATATATGTTTATGTTTACGTTATGTATGTTTATGTTTACGTTATGTATGTTTACGTTATATATGTTTATGTTTACGTTATGTATGTTTATGTTTACGTTATATATGTTTATGTTTACGTTATGTATGTTTATGTTTACGTTATGTATGTTTACGTTATGTATGTTTATGTTTACGTTATGTATGTTTATGTTGCGTATGTTTATGTTTACGTTGCGTATGTTTACGTTATATATGTTTATGTTTACGTTATGTATGTTTATGTTTACGTTATATATGTTTATGTTTACGTTATGTATGTTTATGTTTACGTTATGTATGTTTACGTTATGTATGTTTATGTTTACGTTATGTATGTTTATGTTGCGTATGTTTATGTTTACGTTATGTATGTTTACGTTATATATGTTTATGTTTACGTTATATATGTTTATGTTACGTATGTTTATGTTTACGTTATGTATGTTTATGTTTACGTTATGTATGTTTACGTTATATATGTTTATGTTTACATTATGTATGTTTACGTTATGTATGTTTATGTTTACGTTATGTATGTTTATGTTTACGTTATGTATGTTTACGTTATATATGTTTATGTTTACGTTATATATGTTTATGTTTACGTTATGTATGTTTATGTTTACGTTATGTATGTTTACGTTATATATGTTTATGTTTACGTTATGTATGTTTATGTTTACGTTATGTATGTTTATGTTTACGTTATATATGTTTATGTTTACGTTATGTATGTTTATGTTTACGTTATGTATGTTTACGTTATGTATGTTTATGTTTACGTTATGTATGTTTATGTTTACGTTATGTATGTTTATGTTTACGTTATATATGTTTATGTTTACGTTATGTATGTTTATGTTTACGTTATGTATGTTTACGTTATATATGTTTATGTTTACGTTATGTATGTTTATGTTTACGTTATGTATGTTTATGTTTACGTTATATATGTTTATGTTTACGTTATGTATGTTTATGTTTACGTTATGTATGTTTACGTTATGTATGTTTATGTTTACGTTATGTATGTTTATGTTTACGTTATGTATGTTTATGTGCTCCTACCTTATTTTTCCTCACCTCTTTCTTCATGTGGCTGTAACAGGCATTATGGGTATGTAATGTAATTCAGAGGGGCTTGCCACAGCAGGAGGGCTTTCAGGAGGCACAGCAGGAGGGCTTTCATTATGGGGCCTGTGTGTTTTTCGACCTTGAAATCGCAAAAAAGGCGCGAAAACATGGATTTGTCTCTCCTGCCGCGCACACACTTCCGATAGCGTGCAAAGGCCTAAAAAACACAAGCAGCCCGTGAGTTATTATGGGAGAGAAGGCCTAAAAAACACAAGCGGCCCTTGAGTTATTGTCTAAGAGACTGTTTTCATCAAGTTTGAAGCCTCAGTTTTAGCTGGACAGCCGTTTCTTTATTTTTGGGGCCTTTGTGTTTTTCGACCTGGAAATGGCAAAAAAGGCGCGAAAACATGGATTTGTCTCTCCTGCCGCGCACACACTTCCGATAGCGTGCAAAGGCCTAAAAAACACAAGCAGCCCGTGAGTTATTATGGGAGAGACTGTTTTCATCAAGTTTGAAGCCATAGTTTTGGCGCGCCAGCCGTTTCTTTCATTTTGGGGCCTATGTGTTTTTCGACCTTGAAATCGCAAAAAAGTCGCGAAAACATTGATTTGTCTCTCCTGCCGCGCACACACTTCCGATATCTTGCGAAGGCCTAAAAAACACAAGCAGCCCTTGAGTTATTGTCTGAGAGACTGTTTTCATCAAGTTTGAAGCCTCAGTTTTGGCTGGACAGCCGTTTCTTTATTTTTGGGGCCTTTGTGTTTTTTCGACCTGGAAATGGCAAACAAGGCGCGAAAACATGGATTTGTCTCTCCTGCCGCGCACACACTTCCGATAGCGTGCAAAGGCCTAAAAAACACAAGCAGCCCGTGAGTTATTATGGGAGAGAAGGCCTAAAAAACACAAGCGGCCCTTGAGTTATTGTCTAAGAGACTGTTTTCATCAAGTTTGAAGCCTCAGTTTTAGCTGGACAGCCGTTTCTTTATTTTTGGGGCCTTTGTGTTTTTCGACCTGGAAATGGCAAAAAAGGCGCGAAAACATGGATTTGTCTCTCCTGCCGCGCACACACTTCCGATAGCGTGCAAAGGCCTAAAAAACACAAGCAGCCCGTGAGTTATTATGGGAGAGACTGTTTTCATCAAGTTTGAAGCCATAGTTTTGGCGCGCCAGCCGTTTCTTTCATTTTGGGGCCTATGTGTTTTTCGACCTTGAAATCGCAAAAAAGTCGCGAAAACATTGATTTGTCTCTCCTGCCGCGCACACACTTCCGATATCTTGCGAAGGCCTAAAAAACACAAGCAGCCCTTGAGTTATTGTCTGAGAGACTGTTTTCATCAAGTTTGAAGCCTCAGTTTTGGCTGGACAGCCGTTTCTTTATTTTTGGGGCCTTTGTGTTTTTTCGACCTGGAAATGGCAAAAAAGGCGCGAAAACATGGATTTGTCTCTCCTGCCGCGCACACACTTCCGATAGCGTGCAAAGGCCTAAAAAACACAAGCAGCCCGTGAGTTATTATGGGAGAGACTGTTTTCATCAAGTTTGAAGCCATAGTTTTGGCGCGCCAGCCGTTTCTTTCATTTTGGGGCCTATGTGTTTTTCAACCTTGAAATCGCAAAAAAGTCGCGAAAACATTGATTTGTCTCTCCTGCCGCGCACACACTTCCGATATCTTGCGAAGGCCTAAAAAACACAAGCAGCCCTTGAGTTATTGTCTGAGAGACTGTTTTCATCAAGTTTGAAGCCTCAGTTTTGGCTGGACAGCCGTTTCTTTATTTTTGGGGCCTTTGTGTTTTTCGACCTGGAAATGGCAAAAAAGGCGCGAAAACATGGATTTGTCTCTCCTGCCGCGCACACACTTCCGATAGCGTGCAAAGGCCTAAAAAACACAAGCAGCCCGTGAGTTATTATGGGAGAGACTGTTTTCATCAAGTTTGAAGCCATAGTTTTGGCGCGCCAGCCGTTTCTTTCATTTTGGGGCCTATGTGTTTTTCGAACTTGAAATCGCAAAAAAGTCGCGAAAACATTGATTTGTCTCTCCTGCCGCGCACACACTTCCGATATCTTGCGAAGGCCTAAAAAACACAAGCAGCCCTTGAGTTATTGTCTGAGAGACTGTTTTCATCAAGTTTGAAGCCTCAGTTTTGGCTGGACAGCCGTTTCTTTATTTTTGGGGCCTTTGTGTTTTTTCGACCTGGAAATGGCAAAAAAGGCGCGAAAACATGGATTTGTCTCTCCTGCCGCGCACACACTTCCGATAGCGTGCAAAGGCCTAAAAAACACAAGCAGCCCGTGAGTTATTATGGGAGAGACTGTTTTCATCAAGTTTGAAGCCATAGTTTTGGCGCGCCAGCCGTTTCTTTCATTTTGGGGCCTATGTGTTTTTCAACCTTGAAATCGCAAAAAAGTCGCGAAAACATTGATTTGTCTCTCCTGCCGCGCACACACTTCCGATATCTTGCGAAGGCCTAAAAAACACAAGCAGCCCTTGAGTTATTGTCTGAGAGACTGTTTTCATCAAGTTTGAAGCCTCAGTTTTGGCTGGACAGCCGTTTCTTTATTTTTGGGGCCTTTGTGTTTTTCGACCTGGAAATGGCAAAAAAGGCGCGAAAACATGGATTTGTCTCTCCTGCCGCGCACACACTTCCGATAGCGTGCAAAGGCCTAAAAAACACAAGCAGCCCGTGAGTTATTATGGGAGAGACTGTTTTCATCAAGTTTGAAGCCATAGTTTTGGCGCGCCAGCCGTTTCTTTCATTTTGGGGCCTATGTGTTTTTCGACCTTGAAATCGCAAAAAAGTCGCGAAAACATTGATTTGTCTCTCCTGCCGCGCACACACTTCCGATATCTTGCGAAGGCCTAAAAAACACAAGCAGCCCTTGAGTTATTGTCTGAGAGACTGTTTTCATCAAGTTTGAAGCCTCAGTTTTGGTTGGACAGCCGTTTCTTTATTTTTGGGGCCTTTGTGTTTTTCGACCTGGAAATGGCAAAAAAGGCGCGAAAACATGGATTTGTCTCTCCTGCCGCGCACACACTTCCGATAGCGTGCAAAGGCCTAAAAAACACAAGCAGCCCGTGAGTTATTATGGGAGAGACTGTTTTCATCAAGTTTGAAGCCATAGTTTTGGCGCGGCAGCCGTTTCTTTCATTTTGGGGCCTATGTGTTTTTCGACCTTGAAATCGCAAAAAAGGCGCGAAAACATGGATTTGTATCTCCTGCCGCGCACACACTTCCGATAGCTTGCGAAGGCCTAAAAAACACAAGCAGCCCTTGAGTTATTGTGGGAGAGAATGTTTTCATCAAGTTTGAAGCCTCAGTTTTGGTTGGACAGCCGTTTCTTTATTTTTGGGGCCTTTGTGTTTTTCGACCTGGAAATGGCAAAAAAGGCGCGAAAACATGGATTTGTCTCTCCTGCCGTGCACACACTTCCGATATCTTGCGAAGGCCTAAAAAACACAAGCAGCCCTTGAGTTATTGTGGGAGAGACAGTTTTCATCAAGTTTGAAGCCATAGTTTTGGCGCGGCAGCCGTTTCTTTCATTTTGGGGCCTTTGTGTTTTTCGACCTGGAAATGGCAAAAAAGGCGCGAAAACATGGATTTGTCTCTCCTGCCGCGCACACACTTCCGATAGCTTGCGAAGGCCTAAAAAACACAAGCGGCCCTTTTATGTTATGTATGTTTATGTTATGTATGTTTATATTTATGTTATGTATGTTTATGTTATGTATGTTTATGTTTATGGTATGTATGTTTATGTTATGTATGTTTATGTTATGTATGTTTATGTTTATGGTATGTATGTTTATGGTATGTATGTTTATGTTTATGGTATGTATGTTTATGGTATGTATGTTTATGTTATGTATGTTTATGTTTACGTTATGTATGTTTATGTTTATGTTATGTATGTTTATGTTACGTTATGTATGTTTATGTTCACGTTATGTATGTGTATGTTTACGTTACGTATGTTTATGTTTACGTTATGTATGTTTATGTTTATGTTATATATGTTTATGTTTACGTTATATATGTTTGTTATGTATGTTTATGTTTACGTTATATATGTTTATGTTTACGTTATATATGTTTATGTTTACATTATGTATGTTTATGTTTACGTTATGTATGTTTATGTTTACGTTATGTATGTTTACGTTATATATGTTTATGTTTACATTATGTATGTTTACGTTATATATGTTTATGTTTACGTTATGTATGTTTACGTTATGTATGTTTATGTTTACGTTATGTATGTTTATGTTGCGTATGTTTATGTTTACGTTGCGTATGTTTACGTTACGTATGTTTATGTTTACGTTATGTATGTTTATGTTTACGTTATGTATGTTTATGTTTACGTTATGTATGTTTATGTTTACGTTATGTATGTTTACGTTATGTATGTTTATGTTTACGTTATGTATGTTTATGTTTACATTATATATGTTTATGTTTACGTTATATATGTTTATGTTTACGTTATGTATGTTTATGTTTACGTTATGTATGTTTACGTTATGTATGTTTATGTTTACGTTATATATGTTTATGTTTACGTTATGTATGTTTATGTTTACGTTATGTATGTTTACGTTATATATGTTTATGTTTACGTTATGTATGTTTACGTTATATATGTTTATGTTTACGTTATGTATGTTTACGTTATATATGTTTATGTTTACGTTATATATGTTTATGTTTACGTTATGTATGTTTATGTTTACGTTATGTATGTTTACGTTATATATGTTTATGTTTACGTTATGTATGTTTATGTTTACGTTATGTATGTTTACGTTTACGTTATGTATGTTTACGTTTACGTTATATATGTTTACGTTTACGTTACGTATGTTTACGTTTACGTTACGTATGTTTACGTTATGTATGTTTATGTTTACGTTATGTATGTTTACGTTATATATGTTTATGTTTACGTTATATATGTTTATGTTTACGTTATGTATGTTTATGTTTACGTTATGTATGTTTACGTTATATATGTTTATGTTTACGTTATGTATGTTTACGTTATATATGTTTATGTTTACGTTATGTATGTTTACGTTATGTATGTTTATGTTTACGTTATGTATGTTTATGTTTACGTTATGTATGTTTATGTTTACGTTATGTATGTTTATGTTTATGTTGCGTATGTTTATGTTTACGTTGCGTATGTTTACGTTACGTATGTTTATGTTTACGTTATGTATGTTTATGTTTACGTTATGTATGTTTATGTTTACGTTATGTATGTTTACGTTATGTATGTTTATGTTTACGTTATGTATGTTTATGTTTACATTATATATGTTTATGTTTACGTTATATATGTTTATGTTTACGTTATGTATGTTTATGTTTACGTTATGTATGTTTATGTTTACGTTATGTATGTTTACGTTATATATGTTTATGTTTACGTTATGTATGTTTACGTTATATATGTTTATGTTTACGTTATGTATGTTTACGTTATGTATGTTTATGTTTACGTTATGTATGTTTATGTTTACGTTATGTATGTTTATGTTTACGTTATGTATGTTTATGTTTATGTTGCGTATGTTTATGTTTACGTTGCGTATGTTTACGTTACGTATGTTTATGTTTACGTTATGTATGTTTATGTTTACGTTATGTATGTTTATGTTTACGTTATGTATGTTTACGTTATGTATGTTTATGTTTACGTTATGTATGTTTATGTTTACATTATATATGTTTATGTTTACGTTATATATGTTTATGTTTACGTTATGTATGTTTATGTTTACGTTATGTATGTTTACGTTATGTATGTTTATGTTTACGTTATATATGTTTATGTTTACGTTATGTATGTTTATGTTTACATTATATATGTTTATGTTTACGTTATATATGTTTATGTTTACGTTATGTATGTTTATGTTTACGTTATGTATGTTTACGTTATGTATGTTTATGTTTACGTTATATATGTTTATGTTTACGTTATGTATGTTTATGTTTACGTTATGTATGTTTACGTTATATATGTTTATGTTTACGTTATGTATGTTTACGTTATATATGTTTATGTTTACGTTATGTATGTTTACGTTATGTATGTTTATGTTTACGTTATATATGTTTATGTTTACGTTATGTATGTTTATGTTTACGTTATGTATGTTTACGTTATATATGTTTATGTTTACGTTATGTATGTTTACGTTATATATGTTTATGTTTACGTTATGTATGTTTACGTTATATATGTTTATGTTTACGTTATGTATGTTTATGTTTACGTTATGTATGTTTACGTTTACGTTATGTATGTTTACGTTTACGTTATATATGTTTACGTTTACGTTACGTATGTTTACGTTTACGTTACGTATGTTTACGTTATGTATGTTTATGTTTACGTTATGTATGTTTACGTTATATATGTTTATGTTTACGTTATATATGTTTATGTTTACGTTATGTATGTTTATGTTTACGTTATGTATGTTTATGTTTACGTTATGTATGTTTATGTTTACGTTATATATGTTTATGTTTACGTTATATATGTTTATGTTTACGTTATGTATGTTTATGTTTACGTTATGTATGTTTATGTTTACGTTATGTATGTTTACGTTATATATGTTTATGTTTACGTTATATATGTTTATGTTTACGTTATGTATGTTTATGTTTACGTTATGTATGTTTACGTTATATATGTTTATGTTTACGTTATGTATGTTTATGTTTACGTTATATATGTTTATGTTTACGTTATGTATGTTTATGTTTACGTTATGTATGTTTACGTTATGTATGTTTATGTTTACGTTATGTATGTTTATGTTGCGTATGTTTATGTTTACGTTGCGTATGTTTACGTTATATATGTTTATGTTTACGTTATGTATGTTTATGTTTACGTTATATATGTTTATGTTTACGTTATGTATGTTTATGTTTACGTTATGTATGTTTACGTTATGTATGTTTATGTTTACGTTATATATGTTTATGTTTACGTTATGTATGTTTATGTTTACGTTATGTATGATTATGTTTACGTTGCGTATGTTTATGTTTACGTTGCGTATGTTTATGTTTACGTTATGTATGTTTACGTTATATATGTTTATGTTTACGTTATATATGTTTATGTTACGTATGTTTATGTTTACGTTATGTATGTTTATGTTTACGTTATGTATGTTTATGTTTACGTTATGTATGTTTATGTTTACGTTATGTATGTTTACGTTATATATGTTTATGTTTACGTTATATATGTTTATGTTTACGTTATGTATGTTTATGTTTACGTTATGTATGTTTATGTTTACGTTATGTATGTTTACGTTATGTATGTTTATGTTTACGTTATATATGTTTATGTTTACGTTATGTATGTTTATGTTTACATTATATATGTTTATGTTTACGTTATATATGTTTATGTTTACGTTATGTATGTTTATGTTTACGTTATGTATGTTTACGTTATGTATGTTTATGTTTACGTTATATATGTTTATGTTTACGTTATGTATGTTTATGTTTACGTTATGTATGTTTACGTTATATATGTTTATGTTTACGTTATGTATGTTTACGTTATATATGTTTATGTTTACGTTATGTATGTTTACGTTATATATGTTTATGTTTACGTTATGTATGTTTATGTTTACGTTATGTATGTTTACGTTTACGTTATGTATGTTTACGTTTACGTTATATATGTTTACGTTTACGTTACGTATGTTTACGTTTACGTTACGTATGTTTACGTTATGTATGTTTATGTTTACGTTATGTATGTTTACGTTATATATGTTTATGTTTACGTTATATATGTTTATGTTTACGTTATGTATGTTTATGTTTACGTTATGTATGTTTATGTTTACGTTATGTATGTTTATGTTTACGTTATATATGTTTATGTTTACGTTATATATGTTTATGTTTACGTTATGTATGTTTATGTTTACGTTATGTATGTTTATGTTTACGTTATGTATGTTTACGTTATATATGTTTATGTTTACGTTATATATGTTTATGTTTACGTTATGTATGTTTATGTTTACGTTATGTATGTTTACGTTATATATGTTTATGTTTACGTTATGTATGTTTATGTTTACGTTATATATGTTTATGTTTACGTTATGTATGTTTATGTTTACGTTATGTATGTTTACGTTATGTATGTTTATGTTTACGTTATGTATGTTTATGTTGCGTATGTTTATGTTTACGTTGCGTATGTTTACGTTATATATGTTTATGTTTACGTTATGTATGTTTATGTTTACGTTATATATGTTTATGTTTACGTTATGTATGTTTATGTTTACGTTATGTATGTTTACGTTATGTATGTTTATGTTTACGTTATATATGTTTATGTTTACGTTATGTATGTTTATGTTTACGTTATGTATGATTATGTTTACGTTGCGTATGTTTATGTTTACGTTGCGTATGTTTATGTTTACGTTATGTATGTTTACGTTATATATGTTTATGTTTACGTTATATATGTTTATGTTACGTATGTTTATGTTTACGTTATGTATGTTTATGTTTACGTTATGTATGTTTATGTTTACGTTATGTATGTTTATGTTTACGTTATGTATGTTTACGTTATATATGTTTATGTTTACGTTATATATGTTTATGTTTACGTTATGTATGTTTATGTTTACGTTATGTATGTTTATGTTTACGTTATGTATGTTTACGTTATATATGTTTATGTTTACGTTATGTATGTTTATGTTTACGTTATGTATGTTTATGTTTACGTTATATATGTTTATGTTTACGTTATGTATGTTTATGTTTACGTTATGTATGTTTATGTTTACGTTATATATGTTTATGTTTACGTTATGTATGTTTATGTTTACGTTATGTATGTTTATGTGCTCCTACCTTATTTTTCCTCACCTCTTTCTTCATGTGGCTGTAACAGGCATTATGGGTATGTAATGTAATTCAGAGGGGCTTGCCACAGCAGGAGGGCTTTCAGGAGGCACAGCAGGAGGGCTTTCATTATGGGGCCTGTGTGTTTTTCGACCTTGAAATCGCAAAAAAGGCGCGAAAACATGGATTTGTCTCTCCTGCCGCGCACACACTTCCGATATCTTGCGAAGGCCTAAAAAACACAAGCAGCCCTTGAGTTATTGTGGGAGAGACAGTTTTCATCAAGTTTGAATCCATAGTTTTGGCGCGGCAGCCGTTTCTTTCATTTTGGGGCCTATGTGTTTTTCGACCTTGAAATCGCAAAAAAGGCGCGAAAACATGGATTTGTCTCTCCTGCCGCGCACACACTTCCGATATCTTGCGAAGGCCTAAAAAACACAAGCAGCCCTTGAGTTATTGTGGGAGAGACAGTTTTCATCAAGTTTGAAGCCATAGTTTTGGCGCGGCAGCCGTTTCTTTCATTTTGGGGACTTTGTGTTTTTCGACCTGGAAATGGCAAAAAAGGCGCGAAAACATGGATTTGTCTCTCCTGCCGCGCACACACTTCCGATAGCTTGCGAAGGCCTAAAAAACACAAGCGGCCCTTGAGTTATTGTCTAAGAGACTGTTTTCATCAAGTTTGAAGCCTCAGTTTTAGCTGGACAGCCGTTTCTTTATTTTTGGGGCCTTTGTGTTTTTCGACCTGGAAATGGCAAAAAAGGCGCGAAAACATGGATTTGTCTCTCCTGCCGCGCACACACTTCCGATAGCGTGCAAAGGCCTAAAAAACACAAGCAGCCCGTGAGTTATTATGGGAGAGACTGTTTTCATCAAGTTTGAAGCCATAGTTTTGGCGCGGCAGCCGTTTCTTTCATTTTGGGGCCTGTGTGTTTTTCGACCTTGAAATCGCAAAAAAGGCGCGAAAACATGGATTTGTCTCTCCTGCCGCGCACACACTTCCGATAGCGTGCAAAGGCCTAAAAAACACAAGCAGCCAGTGAGTTATTATGGGAGAGACTGTTTTCATCAAGTTTGAAGCCATAGTTTTGGCGCGCCAGCCGTTTCTTTCATTTTGGGGCCTATGTGTTTTTCAACCTTGAAATCGCAAAAAAGTCGCGAAAACATTGATTTGTCTCTCCTGCCGCGCACACACTTCCGATATCTTGCGAAGGCCTAAAAAACACAAGCAGCCCTTGAGTTATTGTCTGAGAGACTGTTTTCATCAAGTTTGAAGCCTCAGTTTTGGCTGGACAGCCGTTTCTTTATTTTTGGGGCCTTTTGTTTTTCGACCTTGAAATCGCAAAAAAGGCGCGAAAACATGGATTTGTCTCTCCTGCCGCGCACACACTTCCGATATCTTGCGAAGGCCTAAAAAACACAAGCAGCCCTTGAGTTATTGTGGGAGAGACAGTTTTCATCAAGTTTGAAGCCATAGTTTTGGCGCGGCAGCCGTTTCTTTCATTTTAGGGCCTTTGTGTTTTTCGACCTGGAAATGGCAAAAAAGGCGCGAAAACATGGATTTGTCTCTCCTGCCGTGCACACACTTCCGATATCTTGCGAAGGCCTAAAAAACACAAGCGGCCCTTGAGTTATTGTCTAAGAGACTGTTTTCATCAAGTTTGAAGCCTCAGTTTTAGCTGGACAGCCGTTTCTTTATTTTTGGGGCCTTTGTGTTTTTCGACCTGGAAATGGCAAAAAAGGCGCGAAAACATGGATTTGTCTCTCCTGCCGCGCACACACTTCCGATAGCGTGCAAAGGCCTAAAAAACACATGCAGCCCGTGAGTTATTATGGGAGAGACTGTTTTCATCAAGTTTGAAGCCATAGTTTTGGCGCGCCAGCCGTTTCTTTCATTTTGGGGCCTATGTGTTTTTCGACCTTGAAATCGCAAAAAAGTCGCGAAAACATTGATTTGTCTCTCCTGCCGCGCACACACTTCCGATATCTTGCGAAGGCCTAAAAAACACAAGCAGCCCTTGAGTTATTGTCTGAGAGACTGTTTTCATCAAGTTTGAAGCCTCAGTTTTGGTTGGACAGCCGTTTCTTTATTTTTGGGGCCTTTGTGTTTTTCGACCTGGAAATGGCAAAAAAGGCGCGAAAACATGGATTTGTCTCTCCTGCCGCGCACACACTTCCGATAGCGTGCAAAGGCCTAAAAAACACAAGCAGCCCGTGAGTTATTATGGGAGAGACTGTTTTCATCAAGTTTGAAGCCATAGTTTTGGCGCGGCAGCCGTTTCTTTCATTTTGGGGCCTATGTGTTTTTCGACCTTGAAATCGCAAAAAAGGCGCGAAAACATGGATTTGTCTCTCCTGCCGCGCACACACTTCCGATATCTTGCGAAGGCCTAAAAAACACAAGCAGCCCTTGAGTTATTGTGGGAGAGACAGTTTTCATCAAGTTTGAAGCCATAGTTTTGGCGCGGCAGCCGTTTCTTTCATTTTAGGGCCTTTGTGTTTTTCGACCTGGAAATGGCAAAAAAGGCGCGAAAACATGGATTTGTCTCTCCTGCCGTGCACACACTTCCGATATCTTGCGAAGGCCTAAAAAACACAAGCAGCCCTTGAGTTATTGTGGGAGAGACAGTTTTCATCAAGTTTGAAGCCATAGTTTTGGCGCGGCAGCCGTTTCTTTCATTTTGGGGCCTTTGTGTTTTTCGACCTGGAAATGGCAAAAAAGGCGCGAAAACATGGATTTGTCTCTCCTGCCGCGCACACACTTCCGATAGCTTGCGAAGGCCTAAAAAACACAAGCGGCCCTTTTATGTTATGTATGTTTATGTTATGTATGTTTATATTTATGTTATGTATGTTTATGTTATGTATGTTTATGTTTATGGTATGTATGTTTATGTTATGTATGTTTATGTTATGTATGTTTATGTTTATGGTATGTATGTTTATGGTATGTATGTTTATGTTATGTATGTTTATGTTTACGTTATGTATGTTTATGTTTATGTTATGTATGTTTATGTTACGTTATGTATGTTTATGTTCACGTTATGTATGTGTATGTTTACGTTACGTATGTTTATGTTTACGTTATGTATGTTTATGTTTACGTTATATATGTTTATGTTTACGTTATGTATGTTTATGTTTACGTTATGTATGTTTATGTGCTCCTACCTTATTTTTCCTCACCTCTTTCTTCATGTGGCTGTAACAGGCATTATGGGTATGTAATGTAATTCAGAGGGGCTTGCCACAGCAGGAGGGCTTTCAGGAGGCACAGCAGGAGGGCTTTCATTATGGGGCCTGTGTGTTTTTCGACCTTGAAATCGCAAAAAAGGCGCGAAAACATGGATTTGTCTCTCCTGCCGCGCACACACTTCCGATATCTTGCGAAGGCCTAAAAAACACAAGCAGCCCTTGAGTTATTGTGGGAGAGACAGTTTTCATCAAGTTTGAATCCATAGTTTTGGCGCGGCAGCCGTTTCTTTCATTTTGGGGCCTATGTGTTTTTCGACCTTGAAATCGCAAAAAAGGCGCGAAAACATGGATTTGTCTCTCCTGCCGCGCACACACTTCCGATATCTTGCGAAGGCCTAAAAAACACAAGCAGCCCTTGAGTTATTGTGGGAGAGACAGTTTTCATCAAGTTTGAAGCCATAGTTTTGGCGCGGCAGCCGTTTCTTTCATTTTGGGGACTTTGTGTTTTTCGACCTGGAAATGGCAAAAAAGGCGCGAAAACATGGATTTGTCTCTCCTGCCGCGCACACACTTCCGATAGCTTGCGAAGGCCTAAAAAACACAAGCGGCCCTTGAGTTATTGTCTAAGAGACTGTTTTCATCAAGTTTGAAGCCTCAGTTTTAGCTGGACAGCCGTTTCTTTATTTTTGGGGCCTTTGTGTTTTTCGACCTGGAAATGGCAAAAAAGGCGCGAAAACATGGATTTGTCTCTCCTGCCGCGCACACACTTCCGATAGCGTGCAAAGGCCTAAAAAACACAAGCAGCCCGTGAGTTATTATGGGAGAGACTGTTTTCATCAAGTTTGAAGCCATAGTTTTGGCGCGGCAGCCGTTTCTTTCATTTTGGGGCCTGTGTGTTTTTCGACCTTGAAATCGCAAAAAAGGCGCGAAAACATGGATTTGTCTCTCCTGCCGCGCACACACTTCCGATAGCGTGCAAAGGCCTAAAAAACACAAGCAGCCAGTGAGTTATTATGGGAGAGACTGTTTTCATCAAGTTTGAAGCCATAGTTTTGGCGCGCCAGCCGTTTCTTTCATTTTGGGGCCTATGTGTTTTTCAACCTTGAAATCGCAAAAAAGTCGCGAAAACATTGATTTGTCTCTCCTGCCGCGCACACACTTCCGATATCTTGCGAAGGCCTAAAAAACACAAGCAGCCCTTGAGTTATTGTCTGAGAGACTGTTTTCATCAAGTTTGAAGCCTCAGTTTTGGCTGGACAGCCGTTTCTTTATTTTTGGGGCCTTTTGTTTTTCGACCTTGAAATCGCAAAAAAGGCGCGAAAACATGGATTTGTCTCTCCTGCCGCGCACACACTTCCGATATCTTGCGAAGGCCTAAAAAACACAAGCAGCCCTTGAGTTATTGTGGGAGAGACAGTTTTCATCAAGTTTGAAGCCATAGTTTTGGCGCGGCAGCCGTTTCTTTCATTTTAGGGCCTTTGTGTTTTTCGACCTGGAAATGGCAAAAAAGGCGCGAAAACATGGATTTGTCTCTCCTGCCGTGCACACACTTCCGATATCTTGCGAAGGCCTAAAAAACACAAGCGGCCCTTGAGTTATTGTCTAAGAGACTGTTTTCATCAAGTTTGAAGCCTCAGTTTTAGCTGGACAGCCGTTTCTTTATTTTTGGGGCCTTTGTGTTTTTCGACCTGGAAATGGCAAAAAAGGCGCGAAAACATGGATTTGTCTCTCCTGCCGCGCACACACTTCCGATAGCGTGCAAAGGCCTAAAAAACACATGCAGCCCGTGAGTTATTATGGGAGAGACTGTTTTCATCAAGTTTGAAGCCATAGTTTTGGCGCGCCAGCCGTTTCTTTCATTTTGGGGCCTATGTGTTTTTCGACCTTGAAATCGCAAAAAAGTCGCGAAAACATTGATTTGTCTCTCCTGCCGCGCACACACTTCCGATATCTTGCGAAGGCCTAAAAAACACAAGCAGCCCTTGAGTTATTGTCTGAGAGACTGTTTTCATCAAGTTTGAAGCCTCAGTTTTGGTTGGACAGCCGTTTCTTTATTTTTGGGGCCTTTGTGTTTTTCGACCTGGAAATGGCAAAAAAGGCGCGAAAACATGGATTTGTCTCTCCTGCCGCGCACACACTTCCGATAGCGTGCAAAGGCCTAAAAAACACAAGCAGCCCGTGAGTTATTATGGGAGAGACTGTTTTCATCAAGTTTGAAGCCATAGTTTTGGCGCGGCAGCCGTTTCTTTCATTTTGGGGCCTATGTGTTTTTCGACCTTGAAATCGCAAAAAAGGCGCGAAAACATGGATTTGTCTCTCCTGCCGCGCACACACTTCCGATATCTTGCGAAGGCCTAAAAAACACAAGCAGCCCTTGAGTTATTGTGGGAGAGACAGTTTTCATCAAGTTTGAAGCCATAGTTTTGGCGCGGCAGCCGTTTCTTTCATTTTAGGGCCTTTGTGTTTTTCGACCTGGAAATGGCAAAAAAGGCGCGAAAACATGGATTTGTCTCTCCTGCCGTGCACACACTTCCGATATCTTGCGAAGGCCTAAAAAACACAAGCAGCCCTTGAGTTATTGTGGGAGAGACAGTTTTCATCAAGTTTGAAGCCATAGTTTTGGCGCGGCAGCCGTTTCTTTCATTTTGGGGCCTTTGTGTTTTTCGACCTGGAAATGGCAAAAAAGGCGCGAAAACATGGATTTGTCTCTCCTGCCGCGCACACACTTCCGATAGCTTGCGAAGGCCTAAAAAACACAAGCGGCCCTTTTATGTTATGTATGTTTATGTTATGTATGTTTATATTTATGTTATGTATGTTTATGTTATGTATGTTTATGTTTATGGTATGTATGTTTATGTTATGTATGTTTATGTTATGTATGTTTATGTTTATGGTATGTATGTTTATGGTATGTATGTTTATGTTATGTATGTTTATGTTTACGTTATGTATGTTTATGTTTATGTTATGTATGTTTATGTTACGTTATGTATGTTTATGTTCACGTTATGTATGTGTATGTTTACGTTACGTATGTTTATGTTTACGTTATGTATGTTTATGTTTACATTATATATGTTTATGTTTACGTTATATATGTTTATGTTTACGTTATGTATGTTTATGTTTACGTTATGTATGTTTACGTTATGTATGTTTATGTTTACGTTATGTATGTTTACGTTATGTATGTTTATGTTTACGTTATATATGTTTATGTTTACGTTATGTATGTTTATGTTTACGTTATGTATGTTTACGTTATATATGTTTATGTTTACGTTATGTATGTTTACGTTATATATGTTTATGTTTATGTTATGTATGTTTACGTTATATATGTTTATGTTTACGTTATATATGTTTATGTTTACGTTATGTATGTTTATGTTTACGTTATGTATGTTTACGTTATATATGTTTATGTTTACGTTATGTATGTTTATGTTTACGTTATGTATGTTTACGTTTACGTTATGTATGTTTACGTTTACGTTATATATGTTTACGTTTACGTTACGTATGTTTACGTTTACGTTACGTATGTTTACGTTATGTATGTTTATGTTTACGTTATGTATGTTTACGTTATATATGTTTATGTTTACGTTATATATGTTTATGTTTACGTTATGTATGTTTATGTTTACGTTATGTATGTTTATGTTTACGTTATGTATGTTTATGTTTACGTTATGTATGTTTACGTTATATATGTTTATGTTTACGTTATGTATGTTTATGTTTACGTTATGTATGTTTATGTTTACGTTATGTATGTTTACGTTATATATGTTTATGTTTACGTTATGTATGTTTATGTTTACGTTATGTATGTTTATGTTTACGTTATGTATGTTTATGTTTACGTTATGTATGTTTACGTTATGTATGTTTATGTTTACGTTATGTATGTTTATGTTGCGTATGTTTATGTTTACGTTGCGTATGTTTACGTTATATACGTTTATGTTTACGTTATGTATGTTTATGTTTACGTTATATATGTTTATGTTTACGTTATGTATGTTTATGTTTACGTTATGTATGTTTACGTTATGTATGTTTATGTTTACGTTATATATGTTTATGTTTACGTTATGTATGTTTATGTTTACGTTATGTATGATTATGTTTACGTTGCGTATGTTTATGTTTAAGTTGCGTATGTTTATGTTTACGTTATGTATGTTTACGTTATATATGTTTATGTTTACGTTATATATGTTTATGTTACGTATGTTTATGTTTACGTTATGTATGTTTATGTTTACGTTATGTATGTTTACGTTATATATGTTTATGTTTACATTATGTATGTTTACGTTATGTATGTTTATGTTTACGTTATGTATGTTTATGTTTACGTTATGTATGTTTATGTTTACGTTATGTATGTTTATGTTTACGTTATGTATGTTTACGTTATATATGTTTATGTTTACGTTATATATGTTTATGTTTACGTTATGTATGTTTATGTTTACGTTATGTATGTTTATGTTTACGTTATGTATGTTTACGTTATATATGTTTATGTTTACGTTATGTATGTTTATGTTTACGTTATGTATGTTTATGTTTACGTTATATATGTTTATGTTTACGTTATGTATGTTTATGTTTACGTTATGTATGTTTATGTTTACGTTATATATGTTTATGTTTACGTTATGTATGTTTATGTTTACGTTATGTATGTTTATGTGCTCCTACCTTATTTTTCCTCACCTCTTTCTTCATGTGGCTGTAACAGGCATTATGGGTATGTAATGTAATTCAGAGGGGCTTGCCACAGCAGGAGGGCTTTCAGGAGGCACAGCAGGAGGGCTTTCATTATGGGGCCTGTGTGTTTTTCGACCTTGAAATCGCAAAAAAGGCGCGAAAACATGGATTTGTCTCTCCTGCCGCGCACACACTTCCGATAGCGTGCAAAGGCCTAAAAAACACAAGCAGCCCGTGAGTTATTATGGGAGAGACTGTTTTCATCAAGTTTGAAGCCATAGTTTTGGCGCGCCAGCCGTTTCTTTCATTTTGGGGCCTATGTGTTTTTCGACCTTGAAATCGCAAAAAAGGCGCGAAAACATGGATTTGTCTCTCCTGCCGCGCACACACTTCCGATATCTTGCGAAGGCCTAAAAAACACAAGCAGCCCTTGAGTTATTGTGGGAGAGACAGTTTTCATCAAGTTTGAATCCATAGTTTTGGCGCGGCAGCCGTTTCTTTCATTTTGGGGCCTATGTGTTTTTCGACCTTGAAATCGCAAAAAAGGCGCGAAAACATGGATTTGTCTCTCCTGCCGCGCACACACTTCCAATATCTTGCGAAGGCCTAAAAAACACAAGCAGCCCTTGAGTTATTGTGGGAGAGACAGTTTTCATCAAGTTTGAAGCCATAGTTTTGGCGCGGCAGCCGTTTCTTTCATTTTGGGGACTTTGTGTTTTTCGACCTGGAAATGGCAAAAAAGGCGCGAAAACATGGATTTGTCTCTCCTGCCGCGCACACACTTCCGATAGCTTGCGAAGGCCTAAAAAACACAAGCGGCCCTTGAGTTATTGTCTAAGAGACTGTTTTCATCAAGTTTGAAGCCTCAGTTTTAGCTGGACAGCCGTTTCTTTATTTTTGGGGCCTTTGTGTTTTTCGACCTGGAAATGGCAAAAAAGGCGCGAAAACATGGATTTGTCTCTCCTGCCGCGCACACACTTCCGATAGCGTGCAAAGGCCTAAAAAACACAAGCAGCCCGTGAGTTATTATGGGAGAGACTGTTTTCATCAAGTTTGAAGCCATAGTTTTGGCGCGGCAGCCGTTTCTTTATTTTTGGGGCCTTTGTGTTTTTCGACCTGGAAATGGCAAAAAAGGCGCGAAAACATGGATTTGTCTCTCCTGCCGCGCACACACTTCCGATAGCGTGCAAAGGCCTAAAAAACACAAGCAGCCCGTGAGTTATTATGGGAGAGACTGTTTTCATCAAGTTTGAAGCCATAGTTTTGGCGCGGCAGCCGTTTCTTTCATTTTGGGGCCTGTGTGTTTTTCGACCTTGAAATCGCAAAAAAGGCGCGAAAACATGGATTTGTCTCTCCTGCCGCGCACACACTTCCGATAGCGTGCAAAGGCCTAAAAAACACAAGCAGCCCGTGAGTTATTATGGGAGAGACTGTTTTCATCAAGTTTGAAGCCATAGTTTTGGCGCGCCAGCCGTTTCTTTCATTTTGGGGCCTATGTGTTTTTCGACCTTGAAATCGCAAAAAAGGCGCGAAAACATGGATTTGTCTCTCCTGCCGCGCACACACTTCCGATATCTTGCGAAGGCCTAAAAAACACAAGCAGCCCTTGAGTTATTGTGGGAGAGACAGTTTTCATCAAGTTTGAAGCCATAGTTTTGGCGCGGCAGCCGTTTCTTTTGTTTACGTTATGTATGTTTATGTTTACGTTATGTATGTTTACGTTATGTATGTTTATGTTTACGTTATGTATGTTTATGTTGCGTATGTTTATGTTTACGTTGCGTATGTTTACGTTATATACGTTTATGTTTACGTTATATATGTTTATGTTACGTATGTTCATGTTTACGTTATGTATGTTTATGTTTACGTTATGTATGTTTACGTTATATATGTTTATGTTTACATTATGTATGTTTACGTTATGTATGTTTATGTTTACGTTATGTATGTTTATGTTTACGTTATGTATGTTTATGTTTACGTTATGTATGTTTATGTTTACGTTATGTATGTTTACGTTATATATGTTTATGTTTACGTTATATATGTTTATGTTTACGTTATGTATGTTTATGTTTACGTTATGTATGTTTATGTTTACGTTATGTATGTTTACGTTATATATGTTTATGTTTACGTTATGTATGTTTATGTTTACGTTATGTATGTTTATGTTTACGTTATATATGTTTATGTTTACGTTATGTATGTTTATGTTTACGTTATGTATGTTTATGTTTACGTTATATATGTTTATGTTTACGTTATGTATGTTTATGTTTACGTTATGTATGTTTATGTGCTCCTACCTTATTTTTCCTCACCTCTTTCTTCATGTGGCTGTAACAGGCATTATGGGTATGTAATGTAATTCAGAGGGGCTTGCCACAGCAGGAGGGCTTTCAGGAGGCACAGCAGGAGGGCTTTCATTATGGGGCCTGTGTGTTTTTCGACCTTGAAATCGCAAAAAAGGCGCGAAAACATGGATTTGTCTCTCCTGCCGCGCACACACTTCCGATAGCGTGCAAAGGCCTAAAAAACACAAGCAGCCCGTGAGTTATTATGGGAGAGACTGTTTTCATCAAGTTTGAAGCCATAGTTTTGGCGCGCCAGCCGTTTCTTTCATTTTGGGGCCTATGTGTTTTTCGACCTTGAAATCGCAAAAAAGGCGCGAAAACATGGATTTGTCTCTCCTGCCGCGCACACACTTCCGATATCTTGCGAAGGCCTAAAAAACACAAGCAGCCCTTGAGTTATTGTGGGAGAGACAGTTTTCATCAAGTTTGAATCCATAGTTTTGGCGCGGCAGCCGTTTCTTTCATTTTGGGGCCTATGTGTTTTTCGACCTTGAAATCGCAAAAAAGGCGCGAAAACATGGATTTGTCTCTCCTGCCGCGCACACACTTCCGATAGCTTGCGAAGGCCTAAAAAACACAAGCGGCCCTTGAGTTATTGTCTAAGAGACTGTTTTCATCAAGTTTGAAGCCTCAGTTTTAGCTGGACAGCCGTTTCTTTATTTTTGGGGCCTTTGTGTTTTTCGACCTGGAAATGGCAAAAAAGGCGCGAAAACATGGATTTGTCTCTCCTGCCGCGCACACACTTCCGATAGCGTGCAAAGGCCTAAAAAACACAAGCAGCCCGTGAGTTATTATGGGAGAGACTGTTTTCATCAAGTTTGAAGCCATAGTTTTGGCGCGGCAGCCGTTTCTTTCATTTTGGGGCCTGTGTGTTTTTCGACCTTGAAATCGCAAAAAAGGCGCGAAAACATGGATTTGTCTCTCCTGCCGCGCACACACTTCCGATAGCGTGCAAAGGCCTAAAAAACACAAGCAGCCCGTGAGTTATTATGGGAGAGACTGTTTTCATCAAGTTTGAAGCCATAGTTTTGGCGCGCCAGCCGTTTCTTTCATTTTGGGGCCTATGTGTTTTTCAACCTTGAAATCGCAAAAAAGTCGCGAAAACATTGATTTGTCTCTCCTGCCGCGCACACACTTCCGATATCTTGCGAAGGCCTAAAAAACACAAGCAGCCCTTGAGTTATTGTCTGAGAGACTGTTTTCATCAAGTTTGAAGCCTCAGTTTTGGCTGGACAGCCGTTTCTTTATTTTTGGGGCCTTTTGTTTTTCGACCTTGAAATCGCAAAAAAGGCGCGAAAACATGGATTTGTCTCTCCTGCCGCGCACACACTTCCGATATCTTGCGAAGGCCTAAAAAACACAAGCAGCCCTTGAGTTATTGTGGGAGAGACAGTTTTCATCAAGTTTGAAGCCATAGTTTTGGCGCGGCAGCCGTTTCTTTCATTTTAGGGCCTTTGTGTTTTTCGACCTGGAAATGGCAAAAAAGGCGCGAAAACATGGATTTGTCTCTCCTGCCGTGCACACACTTCCGATATCTTGCGAAGGCCTAAAAAACACAAGCGGCCCTTGAGTTATTGTCTAAGAGACTGTTTTCATCAAGTTTGAAGCCTCAGTTTTAGCTGGACAGCCGTTTCTTTATTTTTGGGGCCTTTGTGTTTTTCGACCTGGAAATGGCAAAAAAGGTGCGAAAACATGGATTTGTCTCTCCTGCCGCGCACACACTTCCGATAGCGTGCAAAGGCCTAAAAAACACAAGCAGCCCGTGAGTTATTATGGGAGAGACTGTTTTCATCAAGTTTGAAGCCATAGTTTTGGCGCGCCAGCCGTTTCTTTCATTTTGGGGCCTATGTGTTTTTCGACCTTGAAATCGCAAAAAAGTCGCGAAAACATTGATTTGTCTCTCCTGCCGCGCACACACTTCCGATATCTTGCGAAGGCCTAAAAAACACAAGCAGCCCTTGAGTTATTGTCTGAGAGACTGTTTTCATCAAGTTTGAAGCCTCAGTTTTGGTTGGACAGCCGTTTCTTTATTTTTGGGGCCTTTGTGTTTTTCGACCTGGAAATGGCAAAAAAGGCGCGAAAACATGGATTTGTCTCTCCTGCCGCGCACACACTTCCGATAGCGTGCAAAGGCCTAAAAAACACAAGCAGCCCGTGAGTTATTATGGGAGAGACTGTTTTCATCAAGTTTGAAGCCATAGTTTTGGCGCGGCAGCCGTTTCTTTCATTTTGGGGCCTATGTGTTTTTCGACCTTGAAATCGCAAAAAAGGCGCGAAAACATGGATTTGTCTCTCCTGCCGCGCACACACTTCCGATATCTTGCGAAGGCCTAAAAAACACAAGCAGCCCTTGAGTTATTGTCTGAGAGACTGTTTTCATCAAGTTTGAAGCCTCAGTTTTGGTTGGACAGCCGTTTCTTTATTTTTGGGGCCTTTGTGTTTTTCGACCTGGAAATGGCAAAAAAGGCGCGAAAACATGGATTTGTCTCTCCTGCCGCGCACACACTTCCGATAGCGTGCAAAGGCCTAAAAAACACAAGCAGCCCGTGAGTTATTATGGGAGAGACTGTTTTCATCAAGTTTGAAGCCATAGTTTTGGCGCGGCAGCCGTTTCTTTCATTTTGGGGCCTATGTGTTTTTCGACCTTGAAATCGCAAAAAAGGCGCGAAAACATGGATTTGTCTCTCCTGCCGCGCACACACTTCCGATATCTTGCGAAGGCCTAAAAAACACAAGCAGCCCTTGAGTTATTGTGGGAGAGACAGTTTTCATCAAGTTTGAAGCCATAGTTTTGGCGCGGCAGCCGTTTCTTTCATTTTAGGGCCTTTGTGTTTTTCGACCTGGAAATGGCAAAAAAGGCGCGAAAACATGGATTTGTCTCTCCTGCCGTGCACACACTTCCGATATCTTGCGAAGGCCTAAAAAACACAAGCAGCCCTTGAGTTATTGTGGGAGAGACAGTTTTCATCAAGTTTGAAGCCATAGTTTTGGCGCGGCAGCCGTTTCTTTCATTTTGGGGCCTTTGTGTTTTTCGACCTGGAAATGGCAAAAAAGGCGCGAAAACATGGATTTGTCTCTCCTGCCGCGCACACACTTCCGATAGCTTGCGAAGGCCTAAAAAACACAAGCGGCCCTTTTATGTTATGTATGTTTATGTTATGTATGTTTATATTTATGTTATGTATGTTTATGTTATGTATGTTTATGTTTATGGTATGTATGTTTATGTTATGTATGTTTATGTTATGTATGTTTATGTTTATGGTATGTATGTTTATGGTATGTATGTTTATGTTATGTATGTTTATGTTTACGTTATGTATGTTTATGTTTATGTTATGTATGTTTATGTTACGTTATGTATGTTTATGTTCACGTTATGTATGTGTATGTTTACGTTACATATGTTTATGTTTACGTTATGTATGTTTATGTTTACATTATATATGTTTATGTTTACGTTATATATGTTTATGTTTACGTTATGTATGTTTATGTTTACGTTATGTATGTTTACGTTATGTATGTTTATGTTTACGTTATGTATGTTTACGTTATGTATGTTTATGTTTACGTTATATATGTTTATGTTTACGTTATGTATGTTTATGTTTACGTTATGTATGTTTACGTTATATATGTTTATGTTTACGTTATGTATGTTTACGTTATATATGTTTATGTTTACGTTATATATGTTTATGTTTACGTTATGTATGTTTATGTTTACGTTATGTATGTTTACGTTATATATGTTTATGTTTACGTTATGTATGTTTATGTTTACGTTATGTATGTTTACGTTTACGTTATGTATGTTTACGTTTACGTTATATATGTTTACGTTTACGTTACGTATGTTTACGTTTACGTTACGTATGTTTACGTTATGTATGTTTATGTTTACGTTATGTATGTTTACGTTATATATGTTTATGTTTACGTTATGTATGTTTATGTTTACGTTATGTATGTTTATGTTTACGTTATGTATGTTTATGTTTACGTTATGTATGTTTACGTTATATATGTTTATGTTTACGTTATGTATGTTTATGTTTACGTTATGTATGTTTATGTTTACGTTATGTATGTTTACGTTATATATGTTTATGTTTACGTTATGTATGTTTATGTTTACGTTATGTATGTTTATGTTTACGTTATGTATGTTTATGTTTACGTTATGTATGTTTACGTTATGTATGTTTATGTTTACGTTATGTATGTTTATGTTGCGTATGTTTATGTTTACGTTGCGTATGTTTACGTTATATATGTTTATGTTTACGTTATGTATGTTTATGTTTACGTTATATATGTTTATGTTTACGTTATGTATGTTTATGTTTACGTTATGTATGTTTACGTTATGTATGTTTATGTTTACGTTATATATGTTTATGTTTACGTTATGTATGTTTATGTTTACGTTATGTATGATTATGTTTACGTTGCGTATGTTTATGTTTACGTTGCGTATGTTTATGTTTACGTTATGTATGTTTACGTTATATATGTTTATGTTTACGTTATATATGTTTATGTTACGTATGTTTATGTTTACGTTATGTATGTTTATGTTTACGTTATGTATGTTTACGTTTATGTTTACGTTATGTATGTTTATGTTTACGTTATGTATGTTTACGTTATGTATGTTTATGTTTACGTTATGTATGTTTATGTTTACATTATATATGTTTATGTTTACGTTATATATGTTTATGTTTACGTTATGTATGTTTATGTTTACGTTATGTATGTTTACGTTATGTATGTTTATGTTTACGTTATATATGTTTATGTTTACGTTATGTATGTTTATGTTTACGTTATGTATGTTTACGTTATATATGTTTATGTTTACGTTATGTATGTTTACGTTATATATGTTTATGTTTACGTTATATATGTTTATGTTTACGTTATGTATGTTTATGTTTACGTTATGTATGTTTACGTTATGTATGTTTATGTTTACGTTATATATGTTTATGTTTACGTTATGTATGTTTATGTTTACGTTATGTATGTTTACGTTATATATGTTTATGTTTACGTTATGTATGTTTACGTTATATATGTTTATGTTTACGTTATATATGTTTATGTTTACGTTATGTATGTTTATGTTTACGTTATGTATGTTTACGTTATATATGTTTATGTTTACGTTATGTATGTTTATGTTTACGTTATGTATGTTTACGTTTACGTTATGTATGTTTACGTTTACGTTATATATGTTTACGTTTACGTTACGTATGTTTACGTTTACGTTACGTATGTTTACGTTATGTATGTTTATGTTTACGTTATGTATGTTTACGTTATATATGTTTATGTTTACGTTATGTATGTTTATGTTTACGTTATGTATGTTTATGTTTACGTTATGTATGTTTATGTTTACGTTATGTATGTTTACGTTATATATGTTTATGTTTACGTTATGTATGTTTATGTTTACGTTATGTATGTTTATGTTTACGTTATGTATGTTTACGTTATATATGTTTATGTTTACGTTATGTATGTTTATGTTTACGTTATGTATGTTTATGTTTACGTTATGTATGTTTATGTTTACGTTATGTATGTTTACGTTATGTATGTTTATGTTTACGTTATGTATGTTTATGTTGCGTATGTTTATGTTTACGTTGCGTATGTTTACGTTATATATGTTTATGTTTACGTTATGTATGTTTATGTTTACGTTATATATGTTTATGTTTACGTTATGTATGTTTATGTTTACGTTATGTATGTTTACGTTATGTATGTTTATGTTTACGTTATATATGTTTATGTTTACGTTATGTATGTTTATGTTTACGTTATGTATGATTATGTTTACGTTGCGTATGTTTATGTTTACGTTGCGTATGTTTATGTTTACGTTATGTATGTTTACGTTATATATGTTTATGTTTACGTTATATATGTTTATGTTACGTATGTTTATGTTTACGTTATGTATGTTTATGTTTACGTTATGTATGTTTACGTTTATGTTTACGTTATGTATGTTTATGTTTACGTTATGTATGTTTACGTTATGTATGTTTATGTTTACGTTATGTATGTTTATGTTTACATTATATATGTTTATGTTTACGTTATATATGTTTATGTTTACGTTATGTATGTTTATGTTTACGTTATGTATGTTTACGTTATGTATGTTTATGTTTACGTTATATATGTTTATGTTTACGTTATGTATGTTTATGTTTACGTTATGTATGTTTACGTTATATATGTTTATGTTTACGTTATGTATGTTTACGTTATATATGTTTATGTTTACGTTATATATGTTTATGTTTACGTTATGTATGTTTATGTTTACGTTATGTATGTTTACGTTATATATGTTTATGTTTACGTTATGTATGTTTATGTTTACGTTATGTATGTTTACGTTTACGTTATGTATGTTTACGTTTACGTTATATATGTTTACGTTTACGTTACGTATGTTTACGTTTACGTTACGTATGTTTACGTTATGTATGTTCATGTTTACGTTATGTATGTTTACGTTATATATGTTTATGTTTACGTTATATATGTTTATGTTTACGTTATGTATGTTTATGTTTACGTTATGTATGTTTATGTTTACGTTATGTATGTTTACGTTATATATGTTTATGTTTACGTTATATATGTTTATGTTTACGTTATGTATGTTTATGTTTACGTTATGTATGTTTACGTTATATATGTTTATGTTTACGTTATGTATGTTTATGTTTACGTTATATATGTTTATGTTTACGTTATGTATGTTTATGTTTACGTTATATATGTTTATGTTTACGTTATGTATGTTTATGTTTACGTTATGTATGTTTACGTTATATATGTTTATGTTTACGTTATGTATGTTTATGTTACGTATGTTTATGTTTACGTTATGTATGTTTATGTTTACGTTATGTATGTTTACGTTATATATGTTTATGTTTACATTATGTATGTTTACGTTATGTATGTTTATGTTTACGTTATGTATGTTTATGTTTACGTTATGTATGTTTACGTTATATATGTTTATGTTTACGTTATGTATGTTTATGTTTACGTTATGTATGTTTATGTTTACGTTATGTATGTTTATGTTATATATGTTTATGTTTACGTTATGTATGTTTATGTTTACGTTATGTATGTTTATGTTTACGTTATATATGTTTATGTTTACGTTATGTATGTTTATGTTTACGTTATGTATGTTTATGTGCTCCTACCTTATTTTTCCTCACCTCTTTCTTCATGTGGCTGTAACAGGCATTATGGGTATGTAATGTAATTCAGAGGGGCTTGCCACAGCAGGAGGGCTTTCAGGAGGCACAGCAGGAGGGCTTTCATTATGGGGCTGTGGGGGGACATGCAGCGTTCGGCCTGTAGAGGGAGCTACAGGACCGTGGCCGGGGTTGTGTCGGCGAGACTTTTGTTGCACACCTGCTGCGAATTAAGTCTCGCCGGCAAATGTTTAAGATGTGTGTGCTTCTGCCATTTCAGGAGAGAGGCGAGGTGAGCTGGGAACGGCGAACGAGAGAGAATTAGGCTGTTTGAGAAGCTTTTGAATCCTAGGCAACCTGCCCAGTGGAGAGGCGAGGTGAGCTGGGAACGGCGAACGAGAGAGAGAGAGAAAGAGACGACGGCAAAGTCGCCGAGTTATCATTGAGGAGGCTGGAAAGCCAAAAGGACATTGTTACCAGAACTATATGAATAAACGGGAGAGATTCCCTTACCGTAACGCTGCGTCTGCCTCTGTGTACAACGGACTTTGTTACATTGGCGCCCAACCTGGGACACAGAGGGAAGGCAGAATGGAGGCGTTGGCAGCGGCGATGGCGAGGATAGCGCTTGTCCTCGAGCGGCAGACGGCCCTGCAGCAGACCCAGCAGACGACGCTGGAGGAACTAACGGCGGCGAGGAGCACGGACAGTGCCCTCCTTCAGGACTTCACCAGGGTCGGCGGGCCGGCGCCGGGGACCGGAGCGGCACCAGGTCCCCCCAAGGTCCAGTACCACCGCCCCCAGGACCTCCAGACCGCCGTCGGACAGGCCGAGGACCATCTCTCCCTCCCACCGCGGGGGCCACAACGACCAACCCCGGCCCCGCGGCAAGGGGGGGGGGGGCAACGCCCAGGAGGAGCCGGGGGAGCAGAAGGAGAGAGGCCGGCGCCAGCCCCGAGGACGAGATGGCAGGGGCGCACCTATCCGGAACCGACCCCGGCCCCACAGGGAGCACCTCGAGCGACAGGGGGGGTGTGTTGGCGGTGCGGACGGCCGGGCCACGTGCAGGCCGAGTGTCGGGCGATGGACGTGGGACGGGTCGTCCGCATCGGCGACATACCGGGCCCTCCCCCCGGACCAGGAGCGGCGTATCGTATTCCGGTAAGGATACAACATGATACGCACCAGGCATTCTTGGATTCGGGCTGCATGCAGTCCATGATCCAGGAGCGCCTGGTTCGGCCGGGGGCATTGTGGAAGGCATCGAGGGTGCGGGTGAGGTGTGTGCATGGGGACATTCACGAATATCCGGTGGTCGCTATCGAAATTCATTTTGAGGGGAAAACCCATAGAGTACAGGCGGCGGTTAGCCCACGCCTCACGCATCCCCTGATTCTAGGTGTGGATTGGGAGGGGTTTCCTCAAGCGGTAAAGAGGGCTACCGGGATGCGTGCACGACAGCTAGGGAGGTGTGTGGCGTGTAATGTGCTCTGTGCCGAGGCGGCGCCTCGCGACACTGCCGGGGAGCCGGAGCCGGCGGGGGCGCCTCACCCCGAGACTTCCTCGCCGAACTATCCGCTGCTAGGCGACTTCCCCCTCGAGCAGTCTCGTGACGAGACCCTCAGATCAGCCTTTGACCAAGTGATAGCAATTGATGGTACTTTGATACGGCCAGACACAGTGCGCGCCCACCCCTATTTTGCGATTATCAGCGACAGGTTATATCGAGTAAGTCGTGACTCACATAGTCAGGAGGAAGTAACCCAGTTGCTGGTTCCCCGCAGCCGCCGCGAAATGGTCTTCCAGGCGGCTCATTTCAACCCCATGGCGGGCCATCTAGGGTATGACAAAACACTGCACCGTATAATGGCTCGATTTTATTGGCCGGGGATTCGGGCAGAGGTGCGTAGGTGGTGCGCATCCTGTCGGGAATGTCAGTTAGTAAATCCCCCGGCCATCCCACGGGCCCCCTTGCGGCCCTTACCATTGGTCGAGAACCCGTTCGACCGCATTGCGATGGATATTATCGGGCCATTTGAACGGAGCACACAGGGTTATCGATTTGTGTTGGTCTTGATAGATTACGCCACCCGATACCCCGAGGCAATACCTCTGCGCAATACCTCTGCCAGGAGTGTAGCGCAAGCATTGTTTCAAGTCATCTCCCGCGTGGGAATCCCGAAAGAGATTCTCACCGATCAGGGCACTAATTTTATGTCACGCACCCTCAAGGAACTGTATGGCTTGCTGAACATCAAGGCGATTCGAACCAGTGTTTACCACCCGGCCACGGACGGCCTTTGTGAGCGGTTCAATCGGACCTTGAAGTCAATGATCCGGAAGTTTGTCCACGAGGATAGTCGGAATTGGCATAAATGGCTAGATCCCCTGTTGTTTGCGGTGCGGGAAGTTCCCCAAGCTTCCACCGGGTTTTCCCCGTTTGAATTACTCTACGGCCGTAAGCCCCGGGGTGTCCTAGACCTGTTTAAAGAAAATTGGGAGGAAGGGTCTAGCGACAGTAAGAGTGAAATCCAGTACGTCCTCGACTTGCGCACAAAGCTCCACGCCCTAGGGGCTATCTCACGTGAGCATTTGCTGCAAGCCCAGGAGCGTCAGAAACGCCTGTATGACAGGGGGTCTACCCTACGAGAGTTTACACCGGGAGACAAGGTGCTCGTACTGTTACCCACCTCCAGCACGAAATTACTCGCGAAGTGGCAAGGACCGTTTGTGGTCACACGTCGCATGGGGGACGTGGATTATGAGGTTGTACGCTCGGACCGGGGGGATAGCTTGCAGGTGTATCACGTCAATCTCCTAAAAAAATGGAACGACGTGGTCACGGTTGCTCTGGCTACGGTAATTCCGGAGAGAGAGGAGTTCGGTCCGGAAGTCCCAAAATCGAAAGTTAGCACTCCGGTCGATATTGATAACCATCTCTCTGCTAGCCAGGCCGCGGACGTTGCAGATTTGCAGCTTAAGTTCGCTGACGTGTTCTCTCCCCTGCCCGGTCGGACTACGCTCATCGACCACCATATAGAAACGCAGCCGGGTTTAACGGTGCGCACGCGTCCCTATAGGTTGCCGGTGCACAAACGAAACGTTGTGTGCACGGAGTTGGAAGCCATGCTGGAGCTGGGTGTGGTCGAGGAGTCCCGCAGTGATTGGTGTAGCCCCATCGTGCTTGTCAACAAGCCAGATGGGACTATACGGTTCTGTGTGGATTATAGACGGGTTAATGCGGTCTCCAAGTTCGATGCCTATCCGATGCCCCGGGTCGACGAGCTCTTGGACCGGCTTGGTACGGCCAGGTACTTCACGACATTGGATTGCACGAAGGGATACTGGCAGATTCCACTCTCGCCGGTGTCCCGGGAGAAAACGGCATTCTCCACTCCGCTCGGGTTATTCCAGTTCACCGTGCTCCCTTTCGGGTTGTTCGGAGCCCCAGCCACTTTTCAGCGCCTCATGGACCGTATTCTGCGGCCGCACGCCGCCTATGCTGCGGCCTACCTAGATGACATTGTCATTCACAGTGACACCTGGCCGCAGCATGTGCGGAGTGTGGCTGCTGTTCTGCGGTCCCTGAGGCAGGCGGGGCTGACGGCCAACCCGAAAAAGTGCGTGATCGGGCGGAGGGAGATCCGGTATCTGGGGTACCACTTGGGACGGGGGGAGGTGCGGCCGCAGATTGAAAAGACTGCGGCCATCGCCACCTCTCCCCGGCCCAAGACAAAGAAGGAGGTGAGGGCCTTCCTGGGGCTGGCGGGATATTACCGCCAGTTCGTACCAGGGTTTTCGGAGCTGGCCAGTCCCTTGACGGACCTCACCCGGAAGGGTGCCCCGGATCCGGTCCAATGGTCGGGCCAGTGCCAGGGGTCGTTCGAGGCCCTTAAGGGGGCTCTTTGTGGAGAAACGGTCCTGTATGCGCCTGATTTTAACCTCCCTTTCTCCCTACAGACGGACGCGTCGGATAGAGGGCTGGGAGCAGTACTGACCCAGCGCGTGGAGGGGGCCGACCGGCCGGTGCTGTACCTGAGCCGCAAGCTGTCGGAGAGGGAGGGCCGGTACAGCACCGTGGAGAAGGAGTGCCTGGCCATCAAGTGGGCGGTCGGCACCCTCCGCTACTACCTGCTGGGTCGCGCCTTCACCCTCTACTCCGACCATGCCCCCCTCCAGTGGCTCCACCGCATGAAGGATGTAAACGCGAGGATCACCCGGTGGTACCTCGCGTTGCAGCCCTTCAACTTTTCCGTCGTGCACAGACCGGGTGCGCAGATGGTCGTGGCAGACTTCCTCTCCCGTGCAGGGGGGGGGGAGTAGGTCGTCGGCCGTCGGTTCCCCGGCCTGTGTCGGGCGGTGGGGGTATGTGGGGGGACATGCAGCGTTCGGCCTGTAGAGGGAGCTACAGGACCGTGGCCGGGGTTGTGTCGGCGAGACTTTTGTTGCACACCTGCTGCGAATTAAGTCTCGCCGGCAAATGTTTAAGATGTGTGTGCTTCTGCCATTTCAGGAGAGAGGCGAGGTGAGCTGGGAACGGCGAACGAGAGAGAATTAGGCTGTTTGAGAAGCTTTTGAATCCTAGGCAACCTGCCCAGTGGAGAGGCGAGGTGAGCTGGGAACGGCGAACGAGAGAGAGAGAGAAAGAGACGACGGCAAAGTCGCCGAGTTATCATTGAGGAGGCTGGAAAGCCAAAAGGACATTGTTACCAGAACTATATGAATAAACGGGAGAGATTCCCTTACCGTAACGCTGCGTCTGCCTCTGTGTACAACGGACTTTGTTACAGGGGCCTGTGTGTTTTTCGACCTTGAAATCGCAAAAAAGGCGCGAAAACATGGATTTGTCTCTCCTGCCGCGCACACACTTCCGATAGCTTGCGAAGGCCTAAAAAACACAAGCGGCCCTTGAGTTATTGTCTAAGAGACTGTTTTCATCAAGTTTGAAGCCTCAGTTTTAGCTGGACAGCCGTTTCTTTATTTTTGGGGCCTTTGTGTTTTTCGACCTGGAAATGGCAAAAAAGGCGCGAAAACATGGATTTGTCTCTCCTGCCGCGCACACACTTCCGATAGCGTGCAAAGGCCTAAAAAACACAAGCAGCCCGTGAGTTATTATGGGAGAGACTGTTTTCATCAAGTTTGAAGCCATAGTTTTGGCGCGCCAGCCGTTTCTTTCATTTTGGGGCCTATGTGTTTTTCGACCTTGAAATCGCAAAAAAGTCGCGAAAACATTGATTTGTCTCTCCTGCCGCGCACACACTTCCGATATCTTGCGAAGGCCTAAAAAACACAAGCAGCCCTTGAGTTATTGTCTGAGAGACTGTTTTCATCAAGTTTGAAGCCTCAGTTTTGGTTGGACAGCCGTTTCTTTATTTTTGGGGCCTTTGTGTTTTTCGACCTGGAAATGGCAAAAAAGGCGCGAAAACATGGATTTGTCTCTCCTGCCGCGCACACACTTCCGATAGCGTGCAAAGGCCTAAAAAACACAAGCAGCCCGTGAGTTATTATGGGAGAGACTGTTTTCATCAAGTTTGAAGCCATAGTTTTGGCGCGGCAGCCGTTTCTTTCATTTTGGGGCCTATGTGTTTTTCGACCTTGAAATCGCAAAAAAGGCGCGAAAACATGGATTTGTCTCTCCTGCCGCGCACACACTTCCGATATCTTGCGAAGGCCTAAAAAACACAAGCAGCCCTTGAGTTATTGTGGGAGAGACAGTTTTCATCAAGTTTGAAGCCATAGTTTTGGCGCGGCAGCCGTTTCTTTCATTTTAGGGCCTTTGTGTTTTTCGACCTGGAAATGGCAAAAAAGGCGCGAAAACATGGATTTGTCTCTCCTGCCGTGCACACACTTCCGATATCTTGCGAAGGCCTAAAAAACACAAGCAGCCCTTGAGTTATTGTGGGAGAGACAGTTTTCATCAAGTTTGAAGCCATAGTTTTGGCGCGGCAGCCGTTTCTTTCATTTTGGGGCCTTTGTGTTTTTCGACCTGGAAATGGCAAAAAAGGCGCGAAAACATGGATTTGTCTCTCCTGCCGCGCACACACTTCCGATAGCTTGCGAAGGCCTGAAAAAAAACAAGCGGCCCTTGAGTTATTGTCTGAGAGACTGTTTTCATCAAGTTTGAAGCCTCAGTTTTGGCTGGACAGCCGTTTCTTTATTTTTGGGGCCTTTGTGTTTTTCGACCTGGAAATGGCAAAAAAGGCGCGAAAACATTGATTTGTCTCTCCTGCCGCGCACACACTTCCGATATCTTGCGAAGGCCTAAAAAACACAAGCAGCCCTTGAGTTGTTGTGGGAGAGACTGTTTTCATCAAGTTTGAAGCCATAGTTTTGGCGCGGCAGCCCTTTCTTTCATTTTGGGGCCTATGTGTTTTTCGACCTTGAAATCGCAAAAAAGGCGCGAAAACATGGATTTGTCTCTCCTGCCGCGCACACACTTCCGATATCTTGCGAAGGCCTAAAAAACACAAGCAGCCCTTGAGTTATTGTCTGAGAGACTGTTTTCATCAAGTTTGAAGCCTCAGTTTTGGCTGGACAGCCGTTTCTTTATTTTTGGGGCCTTTGTGTTTTTCGACCTGGAAATGGCAAAAAAGGCGCGAAAACATGGATTTGTCTCTCCTGCAGCGCACACACTTCCGATAGCGTGCAAAGGCCTAAAAAACACAAGCAGCCCGTGAGTTATTATGGGAGAGACTGTTTTCATCAAGTTTGAAGCCATAGTTTTGGCGCGCCAGCCGTTTCTTTCATTTTGGGGCCTATGTGTTTTTCGACCTGGAAATGGCAAAAAAGGCGCGAAAACATGGATTTGTCTCTCCTGCCGCGCACACACTTCCGATAGCTTGCGAAGGCCTAAAAAACACAAGCGGCCCTTGAGTTATTGTCTGAGAGACTGTTTTCATCAAGTTTGAAGCCTCAGTTTTGGCTGGACAGCCGTTTCTTTATTTTTGGGGCCTTTGTGTTTTTCGACCTGGAAATGGCAAAAAAGGCGCGAAAACATTGATTTGTCTCTCCTGCCGCGCACACACTTCCGATATCTTGCGAAGGCCTAAAAAACACAAGCAGCCCTTGAGTTGTTGTGGGAGAGACTGTTTTCATCAAGTTTGAAGCCATAGTTTTGGCGCGGCAGCCGTTTCTTTATTTTGGGGCCTATGTGTTTTTCGACCTGGAAATGTCAAAAAAGGCGCGAAAACATGGATTTGTCTCTCCTGCCGCGCACACACTTCCGATAGCTTGCGAAGGCCTAAAATACACAAGCGGCCCTTGAGTTATTGTCTGAGAGACTGTTTTCATCAAGTTTGAAGCCTCAGTTTTAGCTGGACAGCCGTTTCTTTATTTTTGGGGCCTTGGTGTTTTTCGACCTGGAAATGTCAAAAAAGTCGCGAAAACATGGATTTGTCTCTCCTGCCGCGCACACACTTCCGATAGCGTGCAAAGGCCTAAAAAACACAAGCAGCCCGTGAGTTATTATGGGAGAGACTGTTTTCATCAAGTTTGAAGCCATAGTTTTGGCGCGCCAGCCGTTTCTTTCATTTTGGGGCCTATGTGTTTTTCGACCTTGAAATCGCAAAAAAGTCGCGAAAACATAGATTTGTCTCTCCTGCCGCGCACACACTTCCGATATCTTGCGAAGGCCTAAAAAACACAAGCAGCCCTTGAGTTATTGTCTGAGAGACTGTTTTCATCAAGTTTGAAGCCTCAGTTTTGACTGGACAGCCGTTTCTTTATTTTTGGGGCCTTTGTGTTTTTCGACCTGGAAATGGCAAAAAAGGCGCGAAAACATGGATTTGTCTCTCCTGCCGCGCACACACTTCCGATAGCGTGCAAAGGCCTAAAAAACACAAGCAGCCCGTGAGTTATTATGGGAGAGACTGTTTTCATCAAGTTTGAAGCCATAGTTTTGGCGCGGCAGCCGTTTCTTTCATTTTGGGGCCTATGTGTTTTTCGACCTTGAAATCGCAAAAAAGGCGCGAAAACATGGATTTGTCTCTCCTGCCGCGCACACACTTCCGATATCTTGCGAAGGCCTAAAAAACACAAGCAGCCCTTGAGTTATTGTGGGAGAGACAGTTTTCATCAAGTTTGAAGCCATAGTTTTGGCGCGGCAGCCGTTTCTTTCATTTTGGGGCCTTTGTGTTTTTCGACCTGGAAATGGCAAAAAAGGCGCGAAAACATGGATTTGTCTCTCCTGCCGCGCACACACTTCCGATATCTTGCGAAGGCCTAAAAAACACAAGCAGCCCTTGAGTTATTGTGGGAGAGACAGTTTTCATCAAGTTTGAAGCCATAGTTTTGGCGCGGCAGCCGTTTCTTTCATTTTGGGGCCTTTGTGTTTTTCGACCTGGAAATGGCAAAAAAGGCGCGAAAACATGGATTTGTCTCTCCTGCCGCGCACACACTTCCGATAGCTTGCGAAGGCCTAAAAAACACAAGCGGCCCTTGAGTTATTGTCTGAGAGACTGTTTTCATCAAGTTTGAAGCCTCAGTTTTAGCTGGACAGCCCTTTCTTTATTTTTGGGGCCTTTGTGTTTTTCGACCTGGAAATGTCAAAAAAGTCGCGAAAACATGGATTTGTCTCTCCTGCCGCGCACACACTTCCGATAGCGTGCAAAGGCCTAAAAAACACAAGCAGCCCGTGAGTTATTATGGGAGAGACTGTTTTCATCAAGTTTGAAGCCATAGTTTTGGCGCGGCAGCCGTTTCTTTCATTTTGGGGCCTGTGTGTTTTTCGACCTTGAAATCGCAAAAAAGGCGCGAAAACATGGATTTGTCTCTCCTGCCGCGCACACACTTCCGATAGCGTGCAAAGGCCTAAAAAACACAAGCAGCCCGTGAGTTATTATGGGAGAGACTGTTTTCATCAAGTTTGAAGCCTCAGTGTTGGCGCGGCAGCCTTTTCTTTCTCTTTCGGGATTGTGTTTTTCTCCACCTGAAAATGCCAAAGAAGGCATAAAAACATGGATTTGTCTCTCCTGCTGCGCACACACTTCGGAGAGCTTGCAAATGCCTAATAACCACAAGCAGCCCCTACTCCATTATGGGAGACACTGTTTTCATCAAGTTTGAAGCCTCAGTGTTGGCGCGGCAGCCTTTTCTTTCTCTTTCGGGATTGTGTTTTTCTCCACCTGAAAATGCCAAAGAAGGCATAAAAACATGGATTTGTCTCTCCTGCTGCGCACACACTTCGGAGAGCTTGCAAATGCCTAATAACCACAAGCAGCCCCTACTCCATTATGGGAGACACTGTTTTCATCAAGTTTGAAGCCTCAGTGTTGGCGCGGCAGCCTTTTCTTTCTCTTTCGGGATTGTGTTTTTCTCCACCTGAAAATGCCAAAGAAGGCATAAAAACATGGATTTGTCTCTCCTGCTGCGCACACACTTCGGAGAGCTTGCAAATGCCTAATAACCACAAGCAGCCCCTACTCCATTATGGGAGACACTGTTTTCATCAAGTTTGAAGCCTCAGTGTTGGCGCGGCAGCCTTTTCTTTCTCTTTCGGGATTGTGTTTTTCTCCACCTGAAAATGCCAAAGAAGGCATAAAAACATGGATTTGTAGTCTCCTGCTGCGCACACACTTCGGAGAGCTTGCAAAGGCGTAATAACCACAAGCAGCCCCTACTCCATTATGGGAGACACTGTTTTCATCAAGTTTGAAGCCTCAGTGTTGGCGCGGCAGCCATTTCTTTCTCTTTCGGGATTGTGTTTTTCTCCACCTGAAAATGCCAAAGAAGGCATAAAAACATGGATTTGTCTCTCCTGCTGCGCACACACTTCGGAGAGCTTGCAAAGGCCTAATAACCACAAGCAGCCCCTACTCCATTATGGGAGACACTGTTTTCATCAAGTTTGAAGCCTCAGTGTTGGCGCGGCAGCCTTTTCTTTCTCTTTCGGGATTGTGTTTTTCTCCACCTGAAAATGCCAAAGAAGGCATAAAAACATGGATTTGTCTCTCCTGCTGCGCACACACTTCGGAGAGCTTGCAAATGCCTAATAACCACAAGCAGCCCCTACTCCATTATGGGAGACACTGTTTTCATCAAGTTTGAAGCCTCAGTGTTGGCGCGGCAGCCATTTCTTTCTCTTTCGGGATTGTGTTTTTCTCCACCTGAAAATGCCAAAGAAGGCATAAAAACATGGATTTGTCTCTCCTGCTGCGCACACACTTTGGAGAGCTTGCAAATGCCTAATAACCACAAGCAGCCCCTACTCCATTATGGGAGACACTGTTTTCATCAAGTTTGAAGCCTCAGTGTTGGCGCTGCAGCCTTTTCTTTCTCTTTCGGGATTGTGTTTTTCTCCACCTGAAAATGCCAAAGAAGGCATAAAAACATGGATTTGTCTCTCCTGCTGCGCACACACTTCGGAGAGCTTGCAAATGCCTAATAACCACAAGCAGCCCCTACTCCATTATGGGAGACACTGTTTTCATCAAGTTTGAAGCCTCAGTGTTGGCGCGGCAGCCATTTCTTTCTCTTTCGGGATTGTGTTTTTCTC
Organism: Argentina silus; assembly: GCF_951799395.1. Lineage (NCBI taxonomy): Eukaryota > Metazoa > Chordata > Actinopteri > Argentiniformes > Argentinidae > Argentina > Argentina silus. Next base: position 817,911 of record NW_028153183.1, read on the forward strand.
CACCTGAAAATGCCAAAGAAGGCATAAAAACATGGATTTGTCTCTCCTGCTGCGCACACACTTCGGAGAGCTTGCAAATGCCTAATAACCACAAGCAGCCCCTACTCCATTATGGGAGACACTGTTTTCATCAAGTTTGAAGCCTCAGTGTTGGCGCGGCAGCCTTTTCTTTCTCTTTCGGGATTGTGTTTTTCTCCACCTGAAAATGCCAAAGAAGGCATAAAAACATGGATTTGTCTCTCCTGCTGCGCACACACTTCGGAGAGCTTGCAAAGGCCTAATAACCACAAGCAGCCCCTACTCCATTATGGGAGACACTGTTTTCATCAAGTTTGAAGCCTCAGTGTTGGCGCGGCAGCCTTTTCTTTCTCTTTCGGGATTGTGTTTTTCTCCACCTGAAAATGCCAAAGAAGGCATAAAAACATGGATTTGTCTCTCCTGCTGCGCACACACTTCGGAGAGCTTGCAAATGCCTAATAACCACAAGCAGCCCCTACTCCATTATGGGAGACACTGTTTTCATCAAGTTTGAAGCCTCAGTGTTGGCGCGGCAGCCATTTCTTTCTCTTTCGGGATTGTGTTTTTCTCCACCTGAAAATGCCAAAGAAGGCATAAAAACATGGATTTGTCTCTCCTGCTGCGCACACACTTCGGAGAGCTTGCAAATGCCTAATAACCACAAGCAGCCCCTATTCCATTATGGGAGACACTGTTTTCATCAAGTTTGAAGCCTCAGTGTTGGCGCGGCAGCCATTTCTTTCTCTTTCGGGATTGTGTTTTTCTCCACCTGAAAATGCCAAAGAAGGCATAAAAACATGGATTTGTCTCTCCTGCTGCGCACACACTTCGGAGAGCTTGCAAATGCCTAATAACCACAAGCAGCCCCTACTCCATTATGGGAGACACTGTTTTCATCAAGTTTGAAGCCTCAGTTTTGGCTGGACAGCCATTTCTTTATTTTTGGGGCCTGTGTGTTTTTCGACCTGGAAATGGCAAAAATGGCGCGAAAACATTGATTTGTCTCTCCTGCCGCGCACACACTTCCGATAGCTTGCGAAGGCCTAAAAAACACAAGCGGGCCGTGAGTTATTGTGGGAGAGACTGTTTTCATCAAGTTTGAAGCCTCAGTTTTGGCTGGACAGCCGTTTCTTTATTTTTGGGGCCTTTGTGTTTTTCGACCTGGAAATGGCAAAAAAGGCGCGAAAACATGGATTTGTCTCTCCTGCCGCGCACACACTTCCGATAGCTTGCGAAGGCCTAAAAAACACAAGCAGCCCTTGAGTTATTGTGGGAGAGAATGTTTTCATCAAGTTTGAAGCCATAGTTTTGGCGCGGCAGCCATTTCTTTCATTTTGGGGCCTATGTGTTTTTCGACCTTGAAATCGTAAAAAAGGCGCGAAAACATGGATTTGTCTCTCCTGCCGCGCACACACTTCCGATAGCTTGCGAAGGCCTAAAAAACACAAGCGGCCCTTGAGTTATTGTCTGAGAGACTGTTTTCATCAAGTTTGAAGCCTCAGTTTTGCCTGACAGCCGTTTCTTTATTTTTGGGGCCTTTGTTTTCTTCGACCTGGAAATGGCAAAAAAGGCGCGAAAACATGGATTTGTCTCTCCTGCCGCGCACACACTTCCGATAGCGTGCAAAGGCCTAAAAAACACAAGCAGCCCGTGAGTTATTATGGGAGTGACTGTTTTCATCAAGTTTGAAGCCATAGTTTTGGCGCGGCAGCCGTTTCTTTCATTTTGGGGCCTATGTGTTTTTCGACCTTGAAATCGCAAAAAAGGCGCGAAAACATGGATTTGTCTCTCCTGAAGCGCACACACTTCCGATAGCGTGCAAAGGTCTAAAAAACACAAGCAGCCCGTGAGTTATTATGGGAGAGACTGTTTTCATCAAGTTTGAAGCCATAGTTTTGGCGCGCCAGCCGTTTCTTTCATTTTGGGGCCTATGTGTTTTTCGACCTTGAAATCGCAAAAAAGTCGCGAAAACATTGATTTGTCTCTCCTGCCGCGCACACACTTCCGATATCTTGCGAAGGCCTAAAAAACACAAGCGGGCCGTGAGTTATTGTGGGAGAGACTGTTTTCATCAAGTTTGAAGCCTCAGTTTTGGCTGGACAGCCGTTTCTTTCATTTTGGGGCCTATGTGTTTTTCGACCTGGAAATGGCAAAAAAGGCGCGAAAACATGGATTTGTCTCTCCTGCCGCGCACACACTTCCGATAGCGTGCAAAGGCCTAAAAAACACAAGCAGCCCGTGAGTTATTATGGGAGAGACTGTTTTCATCAAGTTTGAAGCCATAGTTTTGGCGCGGCAGCCGTTTCTTTCATTTTGGGGCCTATGTGTTTTTCGACCTTGAAATCGCAAAAAAGGCGCGAAAACATGGATTTGTCTCTCCTGCCGAGCACACACTTCCGATATCTTGCGAAGGCCTAAAAAACACAAGCAGCCCTTGAGTTATTGTCTGAGAGACTGTTTTCATCAAGTTTGAAGCCATAGTTTTGGCGCGCCAGCCGTTTCTTTCATTTTGGGGCCTATGTGTTTTTCGACCTTGAAATCGCAAAAAAGTCGCGAAAACATTGATTTGTCTCTCCTGCCGCGCACACACTTCCGATATCTTGCGAAGGCCTAAAAAACACAAGCAGCCCTTGAGTTGTTGTGGGAGAGACTGTTTTCATCAAGTTTGAAGCCATAGTTTTGGCGCGGCAGCCGATTCTTTCATTTTGGGGCCTATGTGTTTTTCGACCTGGAAATGGCAAAAAAGGCGCGAAAACATGGATTTGTCTCTCCTGCCGCGCACACACTTCCGATAGCGTGCAAAGGCCTAAAAAACACAAGCAGCCCGTGAGTTATTATGGGAGAGACTGTTTTCATCAAGTTTGAAGCCATAGTTTTGGCGCGGCAGCCGTTTCTTTCATTTTGGGGCCTATGTGTTTTTCGACCTTGAAATCGCAAAAAAGGCGCGAAAACATGGATTTGTCTCTCCTGCCGCGCACACACTTCCGATATCTTGCGAAGGCCTAAAAAACACAAGCAGCCCTTGAGTTATTGTCTGAGAGACTGTTTTCATCAAGTTTGAAGCCTCAGTTTTGGCTGGACAGCCGTTTCTTTATTTTTGGGGCCTTTGTGTTTTTCGACCTGGAAATGGCAAAAAAGGCGCGAAAACATGGATTTGTCTCTCCTGCAGCGCACACACTTCCGATAGCGTGCAAAGGCCTAAAAAACACAAGCAGCCCGTGAGTTATTATGGGAGAGACTGTTTTCATCAAGTTTGAAGCCATAGTTTTGGCGCGCCAGCCGTTTCTTTCATTTTGGGGCCTATGTGTTTTTCGACCTGGAAATGGCAAAAAAGGCGCGAAAACATGGATTTGTCTCTCCTGCCGCGCACACACTTCCGATAGCTTGCGAAGGCCTAAAAAACACAACCGGCCCTTGAGTTATTGTCTGAGAGACTGTTTTCATCAAGTTTGAAGCCTCAGTTTTGGCTGGACAGCCGTTTCTTTATTTTTGGGGCCTTTGTGTTTTTCGACCTGGAAATGGCAAAAAAGGCGCGAAAACATTGATTTGTCTCTCCTGCCGCGCACACACTTCCGATATCTTGCGAAGGCCTAAAAAACACAAGCAGCCCTTGAGTTGTTGTGGGAGAGACTGTTTTCATCAAATTTGAAGCCATAGTTTTGGCGCGGCAGCCGTTTCTTTATTTTGGGGCCTATGTGTTTTTCGACCTGGAAATGTCAAAAAAGGCGCGAAAACATGGATTTGTCTCTCCTGCCGCGCACACACTTCCGATAGCGTGCAAAGGCCTAAAAAACACAAGCAGCCCGTGAGTTATTATGGGAGAGACTGTTTTCATCAAGTTTGAAGCCATAGTTTTGGCGCGCCAGCCGTTTCTTTCATTTTGGGGCCTATGTGTTTTTCGACCTTGAAATCGCAAAAAAGTCGCGAAAACATAGATTTGTCTCTCCTGCCGCGCACACACTTCCGATATCTTGCGAAGGCCTAAAAAAACACAAGCAGCCCTTGAGTTATTGTCTGAGAGACTGTTTTCATCAAGTTTGAAGCCTCAGTTTTGACTGGACAGCCGTTTCTTTATTTTTGGGGCCTTTGTGTTTTTCGACCTGGAAATGGCAAAAAAGGCGCGAAAACATGGATTTGTCTCTCCTGCCGCGCACACACTTCCGATAGCGTGCAAAGGCCTAAAAAACACAAGCAGCCCGTGAGTTATTATGGGAGAGACTGTTTTCATCAAGTTTGAAGCCATAGTTTTGGCGCGGCAGCCGTTTCTTTCATTTTGGGGCCTATGTGTTTTTCGACCTTGAAATCGCAAAAAAGGCGCGAAAACATGGATTTGTCTCTCCTGCCGCGCACACACTTCCGATATCTTGCGAAGGCCTAAAAAACACAAGCAGCCCTTGAGTTATTGTGGGAGAGACAGTTTTCATCAAGTTTGAAGCCATAGTTTTGGCGCGGCAGCCGTTTCTTTCATTTTGGGGCCTTTGTGTTTTTCGACCTGGAAATGGCAAAAAAGGCGCGAAAACATGGATTTGTCTCTCCTGCCGCGCACACACTTCCGATAGCTTGCGAAGGCCTAAAAAACACAAGCGGCCCTTGAGTTATTGTCTGAGAGACTGTTTTCATCAAGTTTGAAGCCTCAGTTTTAGCTGGACAGCCGTTTCTTTATTTTTGGGGCCTTTGTGTTTTTCGACCTGGAAATGTCAAAAAAGTCGCGAAAACATGGATTTGTCTCTCCTGCCGCGCACACACTTCCGATAGCGTGCAAAGGCCTAAAAAACACAAGCAGCCCGTGAGTTATTATGGGAGAGACTGTTTTCATCAAGTTTGAAGCCATAGTTTTGGCGCGGCAGCCGTTTCTTTCATTTTGGGGCCTGTGTGTTTTTCGACCTTGAAATCGCAAAAAAGGCGCGAAAACATGGATTTGTCTCTCCTGCCGCGCACACACTTCCGATAGCGTGCAAAGGCCTAAAAAACACAAGCAGCCCGTGAGTTATTATGGGAGAGACTGTTTTCATCAAGTTTGAAGCCTCAGTGTTGGCGCGGCAGCCTTTTCTTTCTCTTTCGGGATTGTGTTTTTCTCCACCTGAAAATGCCAAAGAAGGCATAAAAACATGGATTTGTCTCTCCTGCTGCGCACACACTTCGGAGAGCTTGCAAATGCCTAATAACCACAAGCAGCCCCTACTCCATTATGGGAGACACTGTTTTCATCAAGTTTGAAGCCTCAGTGTTGGCGCGGCAGCCTTTTCTTTCTCTTTCGGGATTGTGTTTTTCTCCACCTGAAAATGCCAAAGAAGGCATAAAAACATGGATTTGTCTCTCCTGCTGCGCACACACTTCGGAGAGCTTGCAAATGCCTAATAACCACAAGCAGCCCCTACTCCATTATGGGAGACACTGTTTTCATCAAGTTTGAAGCCTCAGTGTTGGCGCGGCAGCCTTTTCTTTCTCTTTCGGGATTGTGTTTTTCTCCACCTGAAAATGCCAAAGAAGGCATAAAAACATGGATTTGTCTCTCCTGCTGCGCACACACTTCGGAGAGCTTGCAAATGCCTAATAACCACAAGCAGCCCCTACTCCATTATGGGAGACACTGTTTTCATCAAGTTTGAAGCCTCAGTGTTGGCGCGGCAGCCTTTTCTTTCTCTTTCGGGATTGTGTTTTTCTCCACCTGAAAATGCCAAAGAAGGCATAAAAACATGGATTTGTCTCTCCTGCTGCGCACACACTTCGGAGAGCTTGCAAATGCCTAATAACCACAAGCAGCCCCTACTCCATTATGGGAGACACTGTTTTCATCAAGTTTGAAGCCTCAGTGTTGGCGCGGCAGGCATTTCTTTCTCTTTCGGGATTGTGTTTTTCTCCACCTGAAAATGCCAAAGAAGGCATAAAAACATGGATTTGTCTCTCCTGCTGCGCACACACTTCGGAGAGCTTGCAAAGGCGTAATAACCACAAGCAGCCCCTACTCCATTATGGGAGACACTGTTTTCATCAAGTTTGAAGCCTCAGTGTTGGCGCGGCAGCCATTTCTTTCTCTTTCGGGATTGTGTTTTTCTCCACCTGAAAATGCCAAAGAAGGCATAAAAACATGGATTTGTCTCTCCTGCTGCGCACACACTTCGGAGAGCTTGCAAAGGCCTAATAACCACAAGCAGCCCCTACTCCATTATGGGAGACACTGTTTTCATCAAGTTTGAAGCCTCAGTGTTGGCGCGGCAGCCTTTTCTTTCTCTTTCGGGATTGTGTTTTTCTCCACCTGAAAATGCCAAAGAAGGCATAAAAACATGGATTTGTCTCTCCTGCTGCGCACACACTTCGGAGAGCTTGCAAATGCCTAATAACCACAAGCAGCCCCTACTCCATTATGGGAGACACTGTTTTCATCAAGTTTGAAGCCTCAGTGTTGGCGCGGCAGCCATTTCTTTCTCTTTCGGGATTGTGTTTTTCTCCACCTGAAAATGCCAAAGAAGGCATAAAAACATGGATTTGTCTCTCCTGCTGCGCACACACTTCGGAGAGCTTGCAAATGCCTAATAACCACAAGCAGCCCCTACTCCATTATGGGAGACACTGTTTTCATCAAGTTTTAAGCCTCAGTTTTGGCTGGACAGCCATTTCTTTATTTTTGGGGCCTGTGTGTTTTTCGACCTGGAAATGGCAAAAAAGGCGCGAAAACATTGATTTGTCTCTCCTGCCGCGCACACACTTCCGATAGCTTGCGAAGGCCTAAAAAACACAAGCGGGCCGTGAGTTATTGTGGGAGAGACTGTTTTCATCAAGTTTGAAGCCTCAGTTTTGGCTGGACAGCCGTTTCTTTATTTTTGGGGCCTTTGTGTTTTTCGACCTGGAAATGGCAAAAAAGGCGCGAAAACATGGATTTGTCTCTCCTGCCGCGCACACACTTCCGATAGCTTGCGAAGGCCTAAAAAACACAAGCAGCCCTTGAGTTATTGTGGGAGAGAATGTTTTCATCAAGTTTGAAGTCATAGTTTTGGCGCGGCAGCCGTTTCTTTCATTTTGGGGCCTATGTGTTTTTCGACCTTGAAATCGTAAAAAAGGCGCGAAAACATGGATTTGTCTCTCCTGCCGCGCACACACTTCCGATAGCTTGCGAAGGCCTAAAAAACACAAGCGGCCCTTGAGTTATTGTCTGAGAGACTGTTTTCATCAAGTTTGAAGCCTCAGTTTTGGCTGGACAGCCGTTTCTTTATTTTTGGGGCCTTTGTTTTCTTCGACCTGGAAATGGCAAAAAAGGCGCGAAAACATGGATTTGTCTCTCCTGCCGCGCACACACTTCCGATAGCGTGCAAAGGCCTAAAAAACACAAGCAGCCCGTGAGTTATTATGGGAGTGACTGTTTTCATCAAGTTTGAAGCCATAGTTTTGGCGCGCCAGCCGTTTCTTTCATTTTGGGGCCTATGTGTTTTTCGACCTTGAAATCGCAAAAAAGTCGCGAAAACATTGATTTGTCTCTCCTGCCGCGCACACACTTCCGATATCTTGCGAAGGCCTAAAAAACACAAGCAGCCCTTGAGTTATTGTGGGAGAGACTGTTTTCATCAAGTTTGAAGTCATAGTTTTGGCGCGGCAGCCGTTTCTTTATTTTTGGGGCCTTTGTGTTTTTCGACCTGGAAATGGCAAAAAAGGCGCGAAAACATGGATTTGTCTCTCCTGCCGCGCACACACTTCCGATAGCGTGCAAAGGCCTAAAAAACACAAGCAGCCCGTGAGTTATTATGGGAGAGACTGTTTTCATCAAGTTTGAAGCCATAGTTTTGGCGCGGCAGCCGTTTCTTTCATTTTGGGGCCTATGTGTTTTTCGACCTTGAAATCGCAAAAAAGTCGCGAAAACATGGATTTGTCTCTCCTGCCGCGCACACACTTCCGATAGCGTGCAAAGGTCTAAAAAACACAAGCAGCCCGTGAGTTATTATGGGAGTGACTGTTTTCATCAAGTTTGAAGCCATAGTTTTGGCGCGCCAGCCGTTTCTTTCATTTTGGGGCCTATGTGTTTTTCGACCTTGAAATCGCAAAAAAGTCGCGAAAACATTGATTTGTCTCTCCTGCCGCGCACACACTTCCGATATCTTGCGAAAGCCTAAAAAACACAAGCAGCCCTTGAGTTATTGTGGGAGAGACTGTTTTCATCAAGTTTGAAGTCATAGTTTTGGCGCGGCAGCCGTTTCTTTATTTTTGGGGCCTTTGTGTTTTTCGACCTGGAAATGGCAAAAAAGGCGCGAAAATATGGATTTGTCTCTCCTGCCGCGCACACACTTCCGATAGCGTGCAAAGGCCTAAAAAACACAAGCAGCCCGTGAGTTATTATGGGAGAGACTGTTTTCATCAAGTTTGAAGCCATAGTTTTGGCGCGGCAGCCGTTTCTTTCATTTTGGGGCCTATGTGTTTTTCGACCTTGAAATCGCAAAAAAGGCGCGAAAACATGGATTTGTCTCTCCTGCCGCGCACACACTTCCGATAGCTTGCGAAGGCCTAAAAAACACAAGCGGCCCTTGAGTTATTGTCTGAGAGACTGTTTTCATCAAGTTTGAAGCCTCAGTTTTGGCTGGACAGCCGTTTCTTTATTTTTGGGGCCTTTGTTTTCTTCGACCTGGAAATGGCAAAAAAGGCGCGAAAACATGGATTTGTCTCTCCTGCCGCGCACACACTTCCGATAGCGTGCAAAGGCCTAAAAAACACAAGCAGCCCGTGAGTTATTATGGGAGTGACTGTTTTCATCAAGTTTGAAGCCATAGTTTTGGCGCGCCAGCCGTTTCTTTCATTTTGGGGCCTATGTGTTTTTCGACCTTGAAATCGCAAAAAAGTCGCGAAAACATTGATTTGTCTCTCCTGCCGCGCACACACTTCCGATATCTTGCGAAGGCCTAAAAAACACAAGCAGCCCTTGAGTTATTGTGGGAGAGACTGTTTTCATCAAGTTTGAAGTCATAGTTTTGGCGCGGCAGCCGTTTCTTTATTTTTGGGGCCTTTGTGTTTTTCGACCTGGAAATGGCAAAAAAGGCGCGAAAACATGGATTTGTCTCTCCTGCCGCGCACACACTTCCGATAGCGTGCAAAGGCCTAAAAAACACAAGCAGCCCGTGAGTTATTATGGGAGAGACTGTTTTCATCAAGTTTGAAGCCATAGTTTTGGCGCGGCAGCCGTTTCTTTCATTTTGGGGCCTATGTGTTTTTCGACCTTGAAATCGCAAAAAAGTCGCGAAAACATGGATTTGTCTCTCCTGCCGCGCACACACTTCCGATAGCGTGCAAAGGTCTAAAAAACACAAGCAGCCCGTGAGTTATTATGGGAGTGACTGTTTTCATCAAGTTTGAAGCCATAGTTTTGGCGCGCCAGCCGTTTCTTTCATTTTGGGGCCTATGTGTTTTTCGACCTTGAAATCGCAAAAAAGTCGCGAAAACATTGATTTGTCTCTCCTGCCGCGCACACACTTCCGATATCTTGCGAAGGCCTAAAAAACACAAGCAGCCCTTGAGTTATTGTGGGAGAGACTGTTTTCATCAAGTTTGAAGTCATAGTTTTGGCGCGGCAGCCGTTTCTTTATTTTTGGGGCCTTTGTGTTTTTCGACCTGGAAATGGCAAAAAAGGCGCGAAAATATGGATTTGTCTCTCCTGCCGCGCACACACTTCCGATAGCGTGCAAAGGCCTAAAAAACACAAGCAGCCCGTGAGTTATTATGGGAGAGACTGTTTTCATCAAGTTTGAAGCCATAGTTTTGGCGCGGCAGCCGTTTCTTTCATTTTGGGGCCTATGTGTTTTTCGACCTTGAAATCGCAAAAAAGGCGCGAAAACATGGATTTGTCTCTCCTGCCGCGCACACACTTCCGATAGCGTGCAAAGGTCTAAAAAACACAAGCAGCCCGTGAGTTATTATGGGAGAGACTGTTTTCATCAAGTTTGAAGCCATAGTTTTGGCGCGGCAGCCGTTTCTTTCATTTTGGGGCCTATGTGTTTTTCGACCTTGAAATCGCAAAAAAGGCGCGAAAACATGGATTTGTCTCTCCTGCCGCGCACACACTTCCGATAGCTTGCGAAGGCCTAAAAAACACAAGCGGCCCTTGAGTTATTGTCTGAGAGACTGTTTTCATCAAGTTTGAAGCCTCAGTTTTGGCTGGACAGCCGTTTCTTTATTTTTGGGGCCTTTGTTTTCTTCGACCTGGAAATGGCAAAAAAGGCGCGAAAACATGGATTTGTCTCTCCTGCCGCGCACACACTTCCGATAGCGTGCAAAGGCCTAAAAAACACAAGCAGCCCGTGAGTTATTATGGGAGTGACTGTTTTCATCAAGTTTGAAGCCATAGTTTTGGCGCGCCAGCCGTTTCTTTCATTTTGGGGCCTATGTGTTTTTCGACCTTGAAATCGCAAAAAAGTCGCGAAAACATTGATTTGTCTCTCCTGCCGCGCACACACTTCCGATATCTTGCGAAGGCCTAAAAAACACAAGCAGCCCTTGAGTTATTGTGGGAGAGACTGTTTTCATCAAGTTTGAAGTCATAGTTTTGGCGCGGCAGCCGTTTCTTTATTTTTGGGGCCTTTGTGTTTTTCGACCTGGAAATGGCAAAAAAGGCGCGAAAACATGGATTTGTCTCTCCTGCCGCGCACACACTTCCGATAGCGTGCAAAGGCCTAAAAAACACAAGCAGCCCGTGAGTTATTATGGGAGAGACTGTTTTCATCAAGTTTGAAGCCATAGTTTTGGCGCGGCAGCCGTTTCTTTCATTTTGGGGCCTATGTGTTTTTCGACCTTGAAATCGCAAAAAAGTCGCGAAAACATGGATTTGTCTCTCCTGCCGCGCACACACTTCCGATAGCGTGCAAAGGTCTAAAAAACACAAGCAGCCCGTGAGTTATTATGGGAGTGACTGTTTTCATCAAGTTTGAAGCCATAGTTTTGGCGCGCCAGCCGTTTCTTTCATTTTGGGGCCTATGTGTTTTTCGACCTTGAAATCGCAAAAAAGTCGCGAAAACATTGATTTGTCTCTCCTGCCGCGCACACACTTCCGATATCTTGCGAAGGCCTAAAAAACACAAGCAGCCCTTGAGTTATTGTGGGAGAGACTGTTTTCATCAAGTTTGAAGTCATAGTTTTGGCGCGGCAGCCGTTTCTTTATTTTTGGGGCCTTTGTGTTTTTCGACCTGGAAATGGCAAAAAAGGCGCGAAAATATGGATTTGTCTCTCCTGCCGCGCACACACTTCCGATAGCGTGCAAAGGCCTAAAAAACACAAGCAGCCCGTGAGTTATTATGGGAGAGACTGTTTTCATCAAGTTTGAAGCCATAGTTTTGGCGCGGCAGCCGTTTCTTTCATTTTGGGGCCTATGTGTTTTTCGACCTTGAAATCGCAAAAAAGGCGCGAAAACATGGATTTGTCTCTCCTGCCGCGCACACACTTCCGATAGCGTGCAAAGGTCTAAAAAACACAAGCAGCCCGTGAGTTATTATGGGAGAGACTGTTTTCATCAAGTTTGAAGCCATAGTTTTGGCGCGCCAGCCGTTTCTTTCATTTTGGGGCCTATGTGTATTTCGACCTGGAAATGGCAAAAAAGGCGCGAAAACATGGATTTGTCTCTCCTGCCGCGCACACACTTCCGATAGCTTGCGAAGGCCTAAAAAACACAAGCGGCCCTTGAGTTATTGTCTGAGAGACTGTTTTCATCAAGTTTGAAGCCTCAGTTTTGGCTGGACAGCCGTTTCTTTATTTTTGGGGCCTTTGTGTTTTTCGACCTGGAAATGGCAAAAAAGGCGCGAAAACATGGATTTGTCTCTCCTGCCGCGCACACACTTCCGATAGCGTGCAAAGGCCTAAAAAACACAAGCAGCTCGTGAGTTATTATGGGAGAGACTGTTTTCATCAAGTTTGAAGCCATAGTTTTGGCGCGGCAGCCGTTTCTTTCATTTTGGGGCCTATGTGTTTTTCGACCTTGAAATCGCAAAAAAGTCGCGAAAACATGGATTTGTCTCTCCTGCCGCGCACACACTTCCGATAGCGTGCAAAGGCCTAAAAAACACAAGCAGCCCGTGAGTTATTATGGGAGAGACTGTTTTCATCAAGTTTGAAGCCATAGTTTTGGCGCGGCAGCCGTTTCTTTCATTTTGGGGCCTATGTGTTTTTCGACCTTGAAATCGCAAAAAAGTCGCGAAAACATGGATTTGTCTCTCCTGCCGCGCACACACTTCCGATAGCGTGCAAAGGTCTAAAAAACACAAGCAGCCCGTGAGTTATTATGGGAGTGACTGTTTTCATCAAGTTTGAAGCCATAGTTTTGGCGCGCCAGCCGTTTCTTTCATTTTGGGGCCTATGTGTTTTTCGACCTTGAAATCGCAAAAAAGTCGCGAAAACATTGATTTGTCTCTCCTGCCGCGCACACACTTCCGATATCTTGCGAAGGCCTAAAAAACACAAGCAGCCCTTGAGTTATTGTGGGAGAGACTGTTTTCATCAAGTTTGAAGTCATAGTTTTGGCGCGGCAGCCGTTTCTTTATTTTTGGGGCCTTTGTGTTTTTCGACCTGGAAATGGCAAAAAAGGCGCGAAAATATGGATTTGTCTCTCCTGCCGCGCACACACTTCCGATAGCGTGCAAAGGCCTAAAAAACACAAGCAGCCCGTGAGTTATTATGGGAGAGACTGTTTTCATCAAGTTTGAAGCCATAGTTTTGGCGCGGCAGCCGTTTCTTTCATTTTGGGGCCTATGTGTTTTTCGACCTTGAAATCGCAAAAAAGGCGCGAAAACATGGATTTGTCTCTCCTGCCGCGCACACACTTCCGATAGCGTGCAAAGGTCTAAAAAACACAAGCAGCCCGTGAGTTATTATGGGAGAGACTGTTTTCATCAAGTTTGAAGCCATAGTTTTGGCGCGCCAGCCGTTTCTTTCATTTTGGGGCCTATGTGTATTTCGACCTGGAAATGGCAAAAAAGGCGCGAAAACATGGATTTGTCTCTCCTGCCGCGCACACACTTCCGATAGCTTGCGAAGGCCTAAAAAACACAAGCGGCCCTTGAGTTATTGTCTGAGAGACTGTTTTCATCAAGTTTGAAGCCTCAGTTTTGGCTGGACAGCCGTTTCTTTATTTTTGGGGCCTTTGTGTTTTTCGACCTGGAAATGGCAAAAAAGGCGCGAAAACATGGATTTGTCTCTCCTGCCGCGCACACACTTCCGATAGCGTGCAAAGGCCTAAAAAACACAAGCAGCTCGTGAGTTATTATGGGAGAGACTGTTTTCATCAAGTTTGAAGCCATAGTTTTGGCGCGGCAGCCGTTTCTTTCATTTTGGGGCCTATGTGTTTTTCGACCTTGAAATCGCAAAAAAGTCGCGAAAACATGGATTTGTCTCTCCTGCCGCGCACACACTTCCGATAGCGTGCAAAGGCCTAAAAAACACAAGCAGCCCGTGAGTTATTATGGGAGAGACTGTTTTCATCAAGTTTGAAGCCATAGTTTTGGCGCGGCAGCCGTTTCTTTCATTTTGGGGCCTATGTGTTTTTCGACCTTGAAATCGCAAAAAAGGCGCGAAAACATGGATTTGTCTCTCCTGCCGCGCACACACTTCCGATAGCGTGCAAAGGCCTAAAAAACACAAGCAGCCCGTGAGTTATTATGGGAGAGACTGTTTTCATCAAGTTTGAAGCCATAGTTTTGGCGCGCCAGCCGTTTCTTTCATTTTGGGGCCTATGTGTTTTTCGACCTTGAAATCGCAAAAAAGTCGCGAAAACATTGATTTGTCTCTCCTGCCGCGCACACACTTCCGATATCTTGCGAAGGCCTAAAAAACACAAGCAGCCCTTGAGTTATTGTGGGAGAGACTGTTTTCATCAAGTTTGAAGCCATAGTTTTGGCGCGGCAGCCGTTTCTTTCATTTTGGGGCCTTTGTGTTTTTCGACCTGGAAATGGCAAAAAAGGCGCGAAAACATGGATTTGTCTCTCCTGCCGCGCACACACTTCCGATAGCTTGCGAAGGCCTAAAAAACACAAGCGGCCCTTGAGTTATTGTCTGAGAGACTGTTTTCATCAAGTTTGAAGCCTCAGTTTTGGCTGGACAGCCGTTTCTTTATTTTTGGGGCCTTTGTGTTTTTCGACCTGGAAATGGCAAAAAAGGAGCGAAAACATGGATTTGTCTCTCCTGCCGCGCACACACTTCCGATAGCGTGCAAAGGCCTAAAAAACACAAGCTGCCCGTGAGTTATTATGGGAGAGACTGTTTTCATCAAGTTTGAAGCCATAGTTTTGGCGCGGCAGCCGTTTCTTTCATTTTGGGGCCTATGTGTTTTTCGACCTTGAAATCGCAAAAAAGTCGCGAAAACATTGATTTGTCTCTCCTGCCGCGCACACACTTCTGATATCTTGCGAAGGCCTAAAAAACACAAGCAGCCCTTGAGTTATTGTGGGAGAGACTGTTTTCATCAAGTTTGAAGCCTCAGTTTTGGCTGGACAGCCGTTTCTTTATTTTTGGGGCCTTTGTGTTTTTCGACCTGGAAATGGCAAAAAAGGCGCGAAAACATGGATTTGTCTCTCCTGCCGCGCACACACTTCCGATAGCTTGCGAAGGCCTAAAAAACACAAGCGGCCCTTGAGTTATTGTCTGAGAGACTGTTTTCATCAAGTTTGAAGCCTCAGTTTTGGCTGGACAGCCGTTTCTTTATTTTTGGGGCCTTTGTGTTTTTCGACCTGGAAATGGCAAAAAAGGCGCGAAAACATTGATTTGTCTCTCCTGCCGCGCACACACTTCCGATAGCTTGCGAAGGCCTAAAAAACACAAGCGGCCCTTGAGTTATTGTCTGAGAGACTGTTTTCATCAAGTTTGAAGCCTCAGTTTTGGCTGGACAGCCGTTTCTTTATTTTTGGGGCCTTTGTGTTTTTCGACCTGGAAATGGCAAAAAAGGCGCGAAAACATGGATTTGTCTCTCCTGCCGCGCACACACTTCCGATATCTTGCGAAGGCCTAAAAAACACAAGCAGCCCTTGAGTTGTTGTGGGAGAGACTGTTTTCATCAAGTTTGAAGCCATAGTTTTGGCGCGGCAGCCGTTTCTTTCATTTTGGGGCCTATGTGTTTTTCGACCTTGAAATCGCAAAAAAGTCGCGAAAACATGGATTTGTCTCTCCTGCCGCGCACACACTTCCGATAGCGTGCAAAGGCCTAAAAAACACAAGCAGCCCGTGAGTTATTATGGGAGAGACTGTTTTCATCAAGTTTGAAGCAATAGTTTTGGCGCGGCAGCCGTTTCTTTCATTTTGGGGCCTATGTGTTTTTCGACCTTGAAATCGCAAAAAAGGCGCGAAAACATGGATTTGTCTCTCCTGCCGCGCACACACTTCCGATAGCGTGCAAAGGCCTAAAAAACACAAGCAGCCCGTGAGTTATTATGGGAGAGACTGTTTTCATCAAGTTTGAAGCCATAGTTTTGGCGCGCCAGCCGTTTCTTTCATTTTGGGGCCTATGTGTTTTTCGACCTTGAAATCGCAAAAAAGTCGCGAAAACATTGATTTGTCTCTCCTGCCGCGCACACACTTCCGATATCTTGCGAAGGCCTAAAAAACACAAGCAGCCCTTGAGTTATTGTGGGAGAGACTGTTTTCATCAAGTTTGAAGCCATAGTTTTGGCGCGGCAGCCGTTTCTTTCATTTTGGGGCCTTTGTGTTTTTCGACCTGGAAATGGCAAAAAAGGCGCGAAAACATGGATTTGTCTCTCCTGCCGCGCACACACTTCCGATAGCTTGCGAAGGCCTAAAAAACACAAGCGGCCCTTGAGTTATTGTCTGAGAGACTGTTTTCATCAAGTTTGAAGCCTCAGTTTTGGCTGGACAGCCGTTTCTTTATTTTTGGGGCCTTTGTGTTTTTCGACCTGGAAATGGCAAAAAAGGAGCGAAAACATGGATTTGTCTCTCCTGCCGCGCACACACTTCCGATAGCGTGCAAAGGCCTAAAAAACACAAGCTGCCCGTGAGTTATTATGGGAGAGACTGTTTTCATCAAGTTTGAAGCCATAGTTTTGGCGCGGCAGCCGTTTCTTTCATTTTGGGGCCTATGTGTTTTTCGACCTTGAAATCGCAAAAAAGTCGCGAAAACATTGATTTGTCTCTCCTGCCGCGCACACACTTCTGATATCTTGCGAAGGCCTAAAAAACACAAGCAGCCCTTGAGTTATTGTGGGAGAGACTGTTTTCATCAAGTTTGAAGCCTCAGTTTTGGCTGGACAGCCGTTTCTTTATTTTTGGGGCCTTTGTGTTTTTCGACCTGGAAATGGCAAAAAAGGCGCGAAAACATGGATTTGTCTCTCCTGCCGCGCACACACTTCCGATAGCTTGCGAAGGCCTAAAAAACACAAGCGGCCCTTGAGTTATTGTCTGAGAGACTGTTTTCATCAAGTTTGAAGCCTCAGTTTTGGCTGGACAGCCGTTTCTTTATTTTTGGGGCCTTTGTGTTTTTCGACCTGGAAATGGCAAAAAAGGCGCGAAAACATTGATTTGTCTCTCCTGCCGCGCACACACTTCCGATAGCTTGCGAAGGCCTAAAAAACACAAGCGGCCCTTGAGTTATTGTCTGAGAGACTGTTTTCATCAAGTTTGAAGCCTCAGTTTTGGCTGGACAGCCGTTTCTTTATTTTTGGGGCCTTTGTGTTTTTCGACCTGGAAATGGCAAAAAAGGCGCGAAAACATGGATTTGTCTCTCCTGCCGCGCACACACTTCCGATATCTTGCGAAGGCCTAAAAAACACAAGCAGCCCTTGAGTTGTTGTGGGAGAGACTGTTTTCATCAAGTTTGAAGCCATAGTTTTGGCGCGGCAGCCGTTTCTTTCATTTTGGGGCCTATGTGTTTTTCGACCTGGAAATGGCAAAAAAGGCGCGAAAACATGGATTTGTCTCTCCTGCCGCGCACACACTTCCGATAGCGTGCAAAGGCCTAAAAAACACAAGCAGCCCGTGAGTTATTATGGGAGAGACTGTTTTCATCAAGTTTGAAGCCATAGTTTTGGCGCGGCAGCCGTTTCTTTCATTTTGGGGCCTATGTGTTTTTCGACCTTGAAATCGCAAAAAAGGCGCGAAAACATGGATTTGTCTCTCCTGCCGCGCACACACTTCCGATATCTTGCGAAGGCCTAAAAAACACAAGCAGCCCTTGAGTTATTGTGGGAGAGACAGTTTTCATCAAGTTTGAAGCCATAGTTTTGGCGCGGCAGCCGTTTCTTTCATTTTGGGGATTGTGTTTTTCTCCACCTGAAAATGCCAAAGAAGGCATAAAAACATGGATTTGTCTCTCCTGCTGCGCACACACTTCGGAGAGCTTGCAAATGCCTAATAACCACAAGCAGCCCCTACTCCATTATGGGAGACACTGTTTTCATCAAGTTTGAAGCCTCAGTGTTGGCGCGGCAGGCATTTCTTTCTCTTTCGGGATTGTGTTTTTCTCCACCTGAAAATGCCAAAGAAGGCATAAAAACATGGATTTGTCTCTCCTGCTGCGCACACACTTCGGAGAGCTTGCAAAGGCGTAATAACCACAAGCAGCCCCTACTCCATTATGGGAGACACTGTTTTCATCAAGTTTGAAGCCTCAGTGTTGGCACGGCAGCCATTTCTTTCTCTTTCGGGATTGTGTTTTTCTCCACCTGAAAATGCCAAAGAAGGCATAAAAACATGGATTTGTCTCTCCTGCTGCGCACACACTTCGGAGAGCTTGCAAATGCCTAATAACCACAAGCAGCCCCTACTCCATTATGGGAGACACTGTTTTCATCAAGTTTGAAGCCTCAGTGTTGGCGCGGCAGCCTTTTCTTTCTCTTTCGGGATTGTGTTTTTCTCCACCTGAAAATGCCAAAGAAGGCATAAAAACATGGATTTGTCTCTCCTGCTGCGCACACACTTCGGAGAGCTTGCAAATGCCTAATAACCACAAGCAGCCCCTACTCCATTATGGGAGACACTGTTTTCATCAAGTTTGAAGCCTCAGTGTTGGCGCGGCAGCCTTTTCTTTCTCTTTCGCGATTGTGTTTTTCTCCACCTGAAAATGCCAAAGAAGGCATAAAAACATGGATTTGTCTCTCCTGCTGCGCACACACTTCGGAGAGCTTGCAAATGCCTAATAACCACAAGCAGCCCCTACTCCATTATGGGAGACACTGTTTTCATCAAGTTTGAAGCCTCAGTGTTGGCGCGGCAGCCTTTTCTTTCTCTTTCGGGATTGTGTTTTTCTCCACCTGAAAATGCCAAAGAAGGCATAAAAACATGGATTTGTCTCTCCTGCTGCGCACACACTTCGGAGAGCTTGCAAATGCCTAATAACCACAAGCAGCCCCTACTCCATTATGGGAGACACTGTTTTCATCAAGTTTGAAGCCTCAGTGTTGGCGCGGCAGCCTTTTCTTTCTCTTTCGGGATTGTGTTTTTCTCCACCTGAAAATGCCAAAGAAGGCATAAAAACATGGATTTGTCTCTCCTGCTGCGCACACACTTCGGAGAGCTTGCAAATGCCTAATAACCACAAGCAGCCCCTACTCCATTATGGGAGACACTGTTTTCATCAAGTTTGAAGCCTCAGTGTTGGCGCGGCAGCCTTTTCTTTCTCTATCGGGATTGTGTTTTTCTCCACCTGAAAATGCCAAAGAAGGCATAAAAACATGGATTTGTCTCTCCTGCTGCGCACACACTTCGGAGAGCTTGCAAAGGCCTAATAACCACAAGCAGCCCCTACACCATTATGGGAGACACTGTTTTCATCAAGTTTGAAGCCTCAGTTTTGGCTGGACAGCCGTTTCTTTATTTTTGGGGCCTTTGTGTTTTTCGACTTGGAAATGGCAAAAAAGGCGCGAAAACATGGATTTGTCTGTCCTGCCGCGCACACACTTCCGTTAGCGTGCAAAGGCCTAAAAAACACAAGCGGCCCTTGAGTTATTGTCTGAGAGACTGTTTTCATCAAGTTTGAAGCCTCAGTTTTGGCTGGACAGCCGTTTCTTTATTTTTGGGGCCTTTGTGTTTTTCGACCTGGAAATGGCAAAAAAGGCGCGAAAACATGGATTTGTCTCTCCTGCCGCGCACACACTTCCGATAGCGTGCAAAGGCCTAAAAAACACAAGCAGCCCGTGAGTTATTATGGGAGAGACTGTTTTCATCAAGTTTGAAGCCATAGTTTTGGCGCGGCAGCCGTTTCTTTCATTTTGGGGCCTATGTGTTTTTCGACCTTGAAATCGCAAAAAAGTCGCGAAAACATTGATTTGTCTCTCCTGCCGCGCACACACTTCCGATATCTTGCGAAGGCCTAAAAAACACAAGCGGCCCTTGAGTTATTGTCTGAGAGACTGTTTTCATCAAGTTTGAAGCCTCAGTTTTGGCTGGACAGCCGTTTCTTTATTTTTGGGGCCTTTGTGTTTTTCGACCTGGAAATGGCAAAAAAGGCGCGAAAACATGGATTTGTCTCTCCTGCCGCGCACACACTTCCGATAGCGTGCAAAGGCCTAAAAAACACAAGCAGCCCGTGAGTTATTATGGGAGAGACTGTTTTCATCAAGTTTGAAGCCATAGTTTTGGCGCGGCAGCCGTTTCTTTCATTTTGGGGCCTATGTGTTTTTCGACCTTGAAATCGCAAAAAAGGCGCGAAAACATGGATTTGTCTCTCCTGCCGCGCACACACTTCCGATAGCGTGCAAAGGTCTAAAAAACACAAGCAGCCCGTGAGTTATTATGGGAGAGACTGTTTTCATCAAGTTTGAAGCCATAGTTTTGGCGCGCCAGCCGTTTCTTTCATTTTGGGGCCTATGTGTATTTCGACCTGGAAATGGCAAAAAAGGCGCGAAAACATGGATTTGTCTCTCCTGCCGCGCACACACTTCCGATAGCTTGCGAAGGCCTAAAAAACACAAGCGGCCCTTGAGTTATTGTCTGAGAGACTGTTTTCATCAAGTTTGAAGCCTCAGTTTTGGCTGGACAGCCGTTTCTTTATTTTTGGGGCCTTTGTGTTTTTCGACCTGGAAATGGCAAAAAAGGCGCGAAAACATGGATTTGTCTCTCCTGCCGCGCACACACTTCCGATAGCGTGCAAAGGCCTAAAAAACACAAGCAGCTCGTGAGTTATTATGGGAGAGACTGTTTTCATCAAGTTTGAAGCCATAGTTTTGGCGCGGCAGCCGTTTCTTTCATTTTGGGGCCTATGTGTTTTTCGACCTTGAAATCGCAAAAAAGTCGCGAAAACATGGATTTGTCTCTCCTGCCGCGCACACACTTCCGATAGCGTGCAAAGGCCTAAAAAACACAAGCAGCCCGTGAGTTATTATGGGAGAGACTGTTTTCATCAAGTTTGAAGCCATAGTTTTGGCGCGGCAGCCGTTTCTTTCATTTTGGGGCCTATGTGTTTTTCGACCTTGAAATCGCAAAAAAGGCGCGAAAACATGGATTTGTCTCTCCTGCCGCGCACACACTTCCGATAGCGTGCAAAGGCCTAAAAAACACAAGCAGCCCGTGAGTTATTATGGGAGAGACTGTTTTCATCAAGTTTGAAGCCATAGTTTTGGCGCGCCAGCCGTTTCTTTCATTTTGGGGCCTATGTGTTTTTCGACCTTGAAATCGCAAAAAAGTCGCGAAAACATTGATTTGTCTCTCCTGCCGCGCACACACTTCCGATATCTTGCGAAGGCCTAAAAAACACAAGCAGCCCTTGAGTTATTGTGGGAGAGACTGTTTTCATCAAGTTTGAAGCCATAGTTTTGGCGCGGCAGCCGTTTCTTTCATTTTGGGGCCTTTGTGTTTTTCGACCTGGAAATGGCAAAAAAGGCGCGAAAACATGGATTTGTCTCTCCTGCCGCGCACACACTTCCGATAGCTTGCGAAGGCCTAAAAAACACAAGCGGCCCTTGAGTTATTGTCTGAGAGACTGTTTTCATCAAGTTTGAAGCCTCAGTTTTGGCTGGACAGCCGTTTCTTTATTTTTGGGGCCTTTGTGTTTTTCGACCTGGAAATGGCAAAAAAGGAGCGAAAACATGGATTTGTCTCTCCTGCCGCGCACACACTTCCGATAGCGTGCAAAGGCCTAAAAAACACAAGCTGCCCGTGAGTTATTATGGGAGAGACTGTTTTCATCAAGTTTGAAGCCATAGTTTTGGCGCGGCAGCCGTTTCTTTCATTTTGGGGCCTATGTGTTTTTCGACCTTGAAATCGCAAAAAAGGCGCGAAAACATGGATTTGTCTCTCCTGCCGCGCACACACTTCCGATAGCGTGCAAAGGTCTAAAAAACACAAGCAGCCCGTGAGTTATTATGGGAGAGACTGTTTTCATCAAGTTTGAAGCCATAGTTTTGGCGCGCCAGCCGTTTCTTTCATTTTGGGGCCTATGTGTATTTCGACCTGGAAATGGCAAAAAAGGCGCGAAAACATGGATTTGTCTCTCCTGCCGCGCACACACTTCCGATAGCTTGCGAAGGCCTAAAAAACACAAGCGGCCCTTGAGTTATTGTCTGAGAGACTGTTTTCATCAAGTTTGAAGCCTCAGTTTTGGCTGGACAGCCGTTTCTTTATTTTTGGGGCCTTTGTGTTTTTCGACCTGGAAATGGCAAAAAAGGCGCGAAAACATGGATTTGTCTCTCCTGCCGCGCACACACTTCCGATAGCGTGCAAAGGCCTAAAAAACACAAGCAGCTCGTGAGTTATTATGGGAGAGACTGTTTTCATCAAGTTTGAAGCCATAGTTTTGGCGCGGCAGCCGTTTCTTTCATTTTGGGGCCTATGTGTTTTTCGACCTTGAAATCGCAAAAAAGTCGCGAAAACATGGATTTGTCTCTCCTGCCGCGCACACACTTCCGATAGCGTGCAAAGGCCTAAAAAACACAAGCAGCCCGTGAGTTATTATGGGAGAGACTGTTTTCATCAAGTTTGAAGCCATAGTTTTGGCGCGGCAGCCGTTTCTTTCATTTTGGGGCCTATGTGTTTTTCGACCTTGAAATCGCAAAAAAGGCGCGAAAACATTGATTTGTCTCTCCTGCCGCGCACACACTTCCGATAGCGTGCAAAGGCCTAAAAAACACAAGCAGCCCGTGAGTTATTATGGGAGAGACTGTTTTCATCAAGTTTGAAGCCATAGTTTTGGCGCGCCAGCCGTTTCTTTCATTTTGGGGCCTATGTGTTTTTCGACCTTGAAATCGCAAAAAAGTCGCGAAAACATTGATTTGTCTCTCCTGCCGCGCACACACTTCCGATATCTTGCGAAGGCCTAAAAAACACAAGCAGCCCTTGAGTTATTGTGGGAGAGACTGTTTTCATCAAGTTTGAAGCCATAGTTTTGGCGCGGCAGCCGTTTCTTTCATTTTGGGGCCTTTGTGTTTTTCGACCTGGAAATGGCAAAAAAGGCGCGAAAACATGGATTTGTCTCTCCTGCCGCGCACACACTTCCGATAGCTTGCGAAGGCCTAAAAAACACAAGCGGCCCTTGAGTTATTGTCTGAGAGACTGTTTTCATCAAGTTTGAAGCCATAGTTTTGGCGCGGCAGCCGTTTCTTTCATTTTGGGGCCTTTGTGTTTTTCGACCTGGAAATGGCAAAAAAGGCGCGAAAACATGGATTTGTCTCTCCTGCCGCGCACACACTTCCGATAGCTTGCGAAGGCCTAAAAAACACAAGCGGCCCTTGAGTTATTGTCTGAGAGACTGTTTTCATCAAGTTTGAAGCCTCAGTTTTGGCTGGACAGCCGTTTCTTTATTTTTGGGGCCTTTGTGTTTTTCGACCTGGAAATGGCAAAAAAGGAGCGAAAACATGGATTTGTCTCTCCTGCCGCGCACACACTTCCGATAGCGTGCAAAGGCCTAAAAAACACAAGCTGCCCGTGAGTTATTATGGGAGAGACTGTTTTCATCAAGTTTGAAGCCATAGTTTTGGCGCGGCAGCCGTTTCTTTCATTTTGGGGCCTATGTGTTTTTCGACCTTGAAATCGCAAAAAAGGCGCGAAAACATGGATTTGTCTCTCCTGCCGCGCACACACTTCCGATAGCGTGCAAAGGTCTAAAAAACACAAGCAGCCCGTGAGTTATTATGGGAGAGACTGTTTTCATCAAGTTTGAAGCCATAGTTTTGGCGCGCCAGCCGTTTCTTTCATTTTGGGGCCTATGTGTATTTCGACCTGGAAATGGCAAAAAAGGCGCGAAAACATGGATTTGTCTCTCCTGCCGCGCACACACTTCCGATAGCTTGCGAAGGCCTAAAAAACACAAGCGGCCCTTGAGTTATTGTCTGAGAGACTGTTTTCATCAAGTTTGAAGCCTCAGTTTTGGCTGGACAGCCGTTTCTTTATTTTTGGGGCCTTTGTGTTTTTCGACCTGGAAATGGCAAAAAAGGCGCGAAAACATGGATTTGTCTCTCCTGCCGCGCACACACTTCCGATAGCGTGCAAAGGCCTAAAAAACACAAGCAGCTCGTGAGTTATTATGGGAGAGACTGTTTTCATCAAGTTTGAAGCCATAGTTTTGGCGCGGCAGCCGTTTCTTTCATTTTGGGGCCTATGTGTTTTTCGACCTTGAAATCGCAAAAAAGTCGCGAAAACATGGATTTGTCTCTCCTGCCGCGCACACACTTCCGATAGCGTGCAAAGGCCTAAAAAACACAAGCAGCCCGTGAGTTATTATGGGAGAGACTGTTTTCATCAAGTTTGAAGCCATAGTTTTGGCGCGGCAGCCGTTTCTTTCAT
Source organism: Argentina silus (assembly GCF_951799395.1). Taxonomy (NCBI): domain Eukaryota; kingdom Metazoa; phylum Chordata; class Actinopteri; order Argentiniformes; family Argentinidae; genus Argentina; species Argentina silus. Next base: position 841,605 of record NW_028153183.1, read on the forward strand.
TTTGGGGCCTATGTGTTTTTCGACCTTGAAATCGCAAAAAAGGCGCGAAAACATTGATTTGTCTCTCCTGCCGCGCACACACTTCCGATAGCGTGCAAAGGCCTAAAAAACACAAGCAGCCCGTGAGTTATTATGGGAGAGACTGTTTTCATCAAGTTTGAAGCCATAGTTTTGGCGCGCCAGCCGTTTCTTTCATTTTGGGGCCTATGTGTTTTTCGACCTTGAAATCGCAAAAAAGTCGCGAAAACATTGATTTGTCTCTCCTGCCGCGCACACACTTCCGATATCTTGCGAAGGCCTAAAAAACACAAGCAGCCCTTGAGTTATTGTGGGAGAGACTGTTTTCATCAAGTTTGAAGCCATAGTTTTGGCGCGGCAGCCGTTTCTTTCATTTTGGGGCCTTTGTGTTTTTCGACCTGGAAATGGCAAAAAAGGCGCGAAAACATGGATTTGTCTCTCCTGCCGCGCACACACTTCCGATAGCTTGCGAAGGCCTAAAAAACACAAGCGGCCCTTGAGTTATTGTCTGAGAGACTGTTTTCATCAAGTTTGAAGCCTCAGTTTTGGCTGGACAGCCGTTTCTTTATTTTTGGGGCCTTTGTGTTTTTCGACCTGGAAATGGCAAAAAAGGAGCGAAAACATGGATTTGTCTCTCCTGCCGCGCACACACTTCCGATAGCGTGCAAAGGCCTAAAAAACACAAGCTGCCCGTGAGTTATTATGGGAGAGACTGTTTTCATCAAGTTTGAAGCCATAGTTTTGGCGCGGCAGCCGTTTCTTTCATTTTGGGGCCTATGTGTTTTTCGACCTTGAAATCGCAAAAAAGTCGCGAAAACATTGATTTGTCTCTCCTGCCGCGCACACACTTCTGATATCTTGCGAAGGCCTAAAAAACACAAGCAGCCCTTGAGTTATTGTGGGAGAGACTGTTTTCATCAAGTTTGAAGCCTCAGTTTTGGCTGGACAGCCGTTTCTTTATTTTTGGGGCCTTTGTGTTTTTCGACCTGGAAATGGCAAAAAAGGCGCGAAAACATGGATTTGTCTCTCCTGCCGCGCACACACTTCCGATAGCTTGCGAAGGCCTAAAAAACACAAGCGGCCCTTGAGTTATTGTCTGAGAGACTGTTTTCATCAAGTTTGAAGCCTCAGTTTTGGCTGGACAGCCGTTTCTTTATTTTTGGGGCCTTTGTGTTTTTCGACCTGGAAATGGCAAAAAAGGCGCGAAAACATTGATTTGTCTCTCCTGCCGCGCACACACTTCCGATAGCTTGCGAAGGCCTAAAAAACACAAGCGGCCCTTGAGTTATTGTCTGAGAGACTGTTTTCATCAAGTTTGAAGCCTCAGTTTTGGCTGGACAGCCGTTTCTTTATTTTTGGGGCCTTTGTGTTTTTCGACCTGGAAATGGCAAAAAAGGCGCGAAAACATGGATTTGTCTCTCCTGCCGCGCACACACTTCCGATAGCGTGCAAAGGCCTAAAAAACACAAGCAGCCCGTGAGTTATTATGGGAGAGACTGTTTTCATCAAGTTTGAAGCCATAGTTTTGGCGCGGCAGCCGTTTCTTTCATTTTGGGGCCTATGTGTTTTTCGACCTTGAAATCGCAAAAAAGGCGCGAAAACATGGATTTGTCTCTCCTGCCGCGCACACACTTCCGATAGCGTGCAAAGGCCTAAAAAACACAAGCAGCCCGTGAGTTATTATGGGAGAGACTGTTTTCATCAAGTTTGAAGCCATAGTTTTGGCGCGCCAGCCGTTTCTTTCATTTTGGGGCCTATGTGTTTTTCGACCTTGAAATCGCAAAAAAGTCGCGAAAACATTGATTTGTCTCTCCTGCCGCGCACACACTTCCGATAACTTGCAAAGGCCTAAAAAACACAAGCAGCCCGTGAGTTATTATGGGAGAGACTGTTTTCATCAAGTTTGAAGCCTCAGTTTTGGCTGGACAGCCGTTTCTTTATTTTTGGGGCCTATGTGTTTTTCGACCTTGAAATCGCAAAAAAGTCGCGAAAACATTGATTTGTCTCTCCTGCCGCGCACACACTTCCGATATCTTGCGAAGGCCTAAAAAACACAAGCAGCCCTTGAGTTATTGTGGGAGAGACTGTTTTCATCAAGTTTGAAGCCTCAGTTTTGGCTGGACAGCCGTTTCTTTATTTTTGGGGCCTATGTGTTTTTCGACCTTGAAATCGCAAAAAAGGCGCGAAAACATGGATTTGTCTCTCCTGCCGCGCACACACTTCCGATAGCGTGCAAAGGCCTAAAAAACACAAGCAGCCCGTGAGTTATTATGGGAGAGACTGTTTTCATCAAGTTTGAAGCCATAGTTTTGGCGCGGCAGCCGTTTCTTTCATTTTGGGGCCTATGTGTTTTTCGACCTTGAAATCGCAAAAAAGTCGCGAAAACATTGATTTGTCTCTCCTGCCGCGCACACACTTCCGATATCTTGCGAAGGCCTAAAAAACACAAGCAGCCCTTGAGTTATTGTGGGAGAGACTGTTTTCATCAAGTTTGAAGCCTCAGTTTTGGCTGGACAGCCGTTTCTTTATTTTTGGGGCCTATGTGTTTTTCGACCTGGAAATGGTAAAAAAGGCGCGAAAACATGGATTTGTCTCTCCTGCCGCGCACACACTTCCGATAACTTGCAAAGGCCTAAAAAACACAAGCAGCCCGTGAGTTATTATGGGAGAGACTGTTTTCATCAAGTTTGAAGCCTCAGTTTTGGCTGGACAGCCGTTTCTTTATTTTTGGGGCCTATGTGTTTTTCGACCTTGAAATCGCAAAAAAGTCGCGAAAACATTGATTTGTCTCTCCTGCCGCGCACACACTTCCGATATCTTGCGAAGGCCTAAAAAACACAAGCAGCCCTTGAGTTATTGTGGGAGAGACTGTTTTCATCAAGTTTGAAGCCTCAGTTTTGGCTGGACAGCCGTTTCTTTATTTTTGGGGCCTATGTGTTTTTCGACCTTGAAATCGCAAAAAAGGCGCGAAAACATGGATTTGTCTCTCCTGCCGCGCACACACTTCCGATAGCGTGCAAAGGCCTAAAAAACACAAGCAGCCCGTGAGTTATTATGGGAGAGACTGTTTTCATCAAGTTTGAAGCCATAGTTTTGGCGCGGCAGCCGTTTCTTTCATTTTGGGGCCTATGTGTTTTTCGACCTTGAAATCGCAAAAAAGTCGCGAAAACATTGATTTGTCTCTCCTGCCGCGCACACACTTCCGATATCTTGCGAAGGCCTAAAAAACACAAGCAGCCCTTGAGTTATTGTGGGAGAGACTGTTTTCATCAAGTTTGAAGCCTCAGTTTTGGCTGGACAGCCGTTTCTTTATTTTTGGGGCCTTTGTGTTTTTCGACCTGGAAATGGCAAAAAAGGCACGAAAACATGGATTTGTCTCTCCTGCCGCGCACACACTTCCGATAACTTGCAAAGGCCTAAAAAACACAAGCAGCCCGTGAGTTATTATGGGAGAGACTGTTTTCATCAAGTTTGAAGCCTCAGTTTTGGCTGGACAGCCGTTTCTTTATTTTTGGGGCCTTTGTGTTTTTGGACCTGGAAATGGCAAAAAAGGCGCGAAAACATGGATTTGTCTCTCCTGCCGCGCACACACTTCGGAGAGCCTGCAAAGGCCTAATAACCACAAGCAGCCCCTGCACCATTATGGGAGACACTGTTTTCATCAAGTTTGAAGCCTCAGTGTTGGCGCGACAGCCTTTTCTTTCTCTTTCGGGATTGTGTTTTTCTCCACCTGAAAATGCCAAAGAAGGCATAAAAACATGGATTTGTCTCTCCTGCTGCGCACACACTTCGGAGAGCTTGCAAATGCCTAATAACCACAAGCAGCCCCTACTCCATTATGGGAGACACTGTTTTCATCAAGTTTGAAGCCTCAGTGTTGGCGCGGCAGCCTTTTCTTTCTCTTTCGGGATTGTGTTTTTCTCCACCTGAAAATGCCAAAGAAGGCATAAAAACATGGATTTGTCTCTCCTGCTGCGCACACACTTCGGAGAGCTTGCAAATGCCTAATAACCACAAGCAGCCCCTACTCCATTATGGGAGACACTGTTTTCATCAAGTTTGAAGCCTCAGTGTTGGCGCGGCAGCCTTTTCTTTCTCTTTCGGGATTGTGTTTTTCTCCACCTGAAAATGCCAAAGAAGGCATAAAAACATGGATTTGTCTCTCCTGCTGCGCACACACTTCGGAGAGCTTGCAAATGCCTAATAACCACAAGCAGCCCCTACTCCATTATGGGAGACACTGTTTTCATCAAGTTTGAAGCCTCAGTGTTGGCGCAGCAGCCTTTTCTTTCTCTTTCGGGATTGTGTTTTTCTCCACCTGAAAATGCCAAAGAAGGCATAAAAACATGGATTTGTCTCTCCTGCTGCGCACACACTTCGGAGAGCTTGCAAATGCCTAATAACCACAAGCAGCCCCTACTCCATTATGGGAGACACTGTTTTCATGAAGTTTGAAACCTCAGTGTTGGCGCGGCAGCCTTTTCTTTCTCTTTCGGGATTGTGTTTTTCTCCACCTGAAAATGCCAAAGAAGGCATAAAAACATGGATTTGTCTCTCCTGCTGCGCACACACTTCGGAGAGCTTGCAAATGCCTAATAACCACAAGCAGCCCCTAATCCATTATGGGAGACACTGTTTTCATCAAGTTTGAAGCCTCAGTGTTGGCGCGGCAGCCTTTTCTTTCTCTTTCGGGATTGTGTTTTTCTCCACCTGAAAATGCCAAAGAAGGCATAAAAACATGGATTTGTCTCTCCTGCTGCGCACACACTTCGGAAAGCTTGCAAATGCCTAATAACCACAAGCAGCTCCTACTCCATTATGGGAGACACTGTTTTCATCAAGTTTGAAGCCTCAGTGTTGGCGCGGCAGCCTTTTCTTTCTCTTTCGGGATTGTGTTTTTCTCCACCTGAAAATACCAAAGAAGGCATAAAAACATGGATTTGTCTCTCCTGCTGCGCACACACTTCGGAGAGCTTGCAAATGCCTAATAACCACAAGCAGCCCCTACTCCATTATGGGAGACACTGTTTTCATCAAGTTTGAAGCCTCAGTGTTGGCGCGGCAGCCTTTTCTTTCTCTTTCGGGATTGTGTTTTTCTCCACCTGAAAATGCCAAAGAAGGCATAAAAACATGGATTTGTCTCTCCTGCTGCGCACACACTTCGGAGAGCTTGCAAAGGCCTAATAACCACAAGCAGCCCCTACACCATTATGGGAGACACTGTTTTCATCAAGTTTGAAGCCTCAGTTTTGGCTGGACAGCCATTTCTTTATTTTTGGGGCCTGTGTGTTTTTCGACCTGGAAATGGCAAAAAAGGCGCGAAAACATGGATTTGTCTCTCCTGCCGCGCACACACTTCCGATAGCGTGCAAAGGCCTAAAAAACACAAGCAGCCCGTGAGTTATTGTGGGAGAGACTGTTTTCATCAAGTTTGAAGCCATAGTTTTGGCGTGGCAGCCGTTTCTTTCATTTTGGGGCCTTTGTGTTTTTCGACCTGGAAATGGCAAAAAAGGCGCGAAAACATGGATTTGTCTCTCCTGCCGCGCACACACTTCCGATAGCTTGCGAAGGCCTAAAAAACACAAGCAGCCCTTGAGTTATTGTGGGAGAGAATGTTTTCATCAAGTTTGAAGCCATAGTTTTGGCGCGGCAGCCGTTTCTTTCATTTTGGGGCCTATGTGTTTTTCGACCTGGAAATGGCAAAAAAGGCGCGAAAACATGGATTTGTCTCTCCTGCCGCGCACACACTTCCGATAGCGTGCAAAGGCCTAAAAAACACAAGCAGCCCGTGAGTTATTATGGGAGAGACTGTTTTCATCAAGTTTGAAGCCATAGTTTTGGCGCGGCAGCCGTTTCTTTCATTTTGGGGCCTATGTGTTTTTCGACCTTGAAATCGCAAAAAAGGCGCGAAAACATGGATTTGTCTCTCCTGCCGCGCACACACTTCCGATAGCTTGCGAAGGCCTAAAAAACACAAGCGGCCCTTGAGTTATTGTCTGAGAGACTGTTTTCATCAAGTTTGAAGCCTCAGTTTTGGCTGGACAGCCGTTTCTTTATTTTTGGGGCCTTTGTGTTTTTCGACCTGGAAATGGCAAAAAAGGCGCGAAAACATGGATTTGTCTCTCCTGCCGCGCACACACTTCCGATAGCGTGCAAAGGCCTAAAAAACACAAGCAGCCCGTGAGTTTTTATGGGAGAGACTGTTTTCATCAAGTTTGATGCCATAGTTTTGGCGCGGCAGCCGTTTCTTTAATTTTGGGGACAATGTGTTTTTCGACCTTGAAATCGCAAAAAAGTCGCGAAAACATTGATTTGTCTCTCCTGCCGCGCACACACTTCCGATATCTTGCGAAGGCCTAAAAAACACAAGCAGCCCTTGAGTTATTGTGGGAGAGACTGTTTTCATCAAGTTTGAAGCCATAGTTTTGGCGCGGCAGCCGTTTCTTTCATTTTGGGGCCTTTGTGTTTTTCGACCTGGAAATGGCAAAAAAGGCGCGAAAACATGGATTTGTCTCTCCTGCCGCGCACACACTTCCGATAGCGTGCAAAGGCCTAAAAAACACAACCAGCCCGTGAGTTATTATGGGAGAGACTGTTTTCATCAAGTTTGAAGCCATAGTTTTGGCGCGGCAGCCGTTTCTTTCATTTTGGGGCCAATGTGTTTTTCGACCTTGAAATCGCAAAAAAGTCGCGAAAACATTGATTTGTCTCTCCTGCCGCGCACACACTTCCGATATCTTGCGAAGGCCTAAAAAACACAAGCAGCCCTTGAGTTATTGTGGGAGAGACTGTTTTCATCAAGTTTGAAGCCATAGTTTTGGCGCGGCAGCCGTTTCTTTCATTTTGGGGCCTTTGTGTTTTTCGACCTGGAAATGGCAAAAAAGGCGCGAAAACATGGATTTGTCTCTCCTGCCACGCACACACTTCCGATAGCGTGCAAAGGCCTAAAAAACACAAGCAGCCCGTGAGTTATTATGGGAGAGACTGTTTTCATCAAGTTTGAAGCCATAGTTTTGGCGCGGCAGCCGTTTCTTTCATTTTGGGGCCTATGTGTTTTTCGACCTTGAAATCGCAAAAAAGGCGCGAAAACATGGATTTGTCTCTCCTGCTGCGCACACACTTCCGATAGCGTGCAAAGGCCTAAAAAACACAACCAGCCCGTGAGTTATTGTGGGAGAGACTGTTTTCATCAAGTTTGAAGCCATAGTTTTGGCTTGCCAGCCGTTTCTTTCATTTTGGGGCCTTTGTGTTTTTCGACCTGGAAATGGCAAAAAAGGCGCGAAAACATGGATTTGTCTCTCCTGCCGCGCACACACTTCCGATAGCTTGCGAAGGCCTAAAAAACACAAGCGGCCCTTGAGTTATTGTCTGAGAGACTGTTTTCATCAAGTTTGAAGCCTCAGTTTTGGCTGGACAGCCGTTTCTTTATTTTTGGGGCCTTTGTGTTTTTCGACCTGGAAATGGCAAAAAAGGCGCGAAAACATGGATTTGTCTCTCCTGCCGCGCACACACTTCCGATAGCGTGCAAAGGCCTAAAAAACACAAGCAGCCCGTGAGTTATTATGGGAGAGACTGTTTTCATCAAGTTTGAAGCCATAGTTTTGGGGCGGCAGCCGTTTCTTTCATTTTGGGGCCTATGTGTTTTTCGACCTTGAAATCGCAAAAAAGGCGCGAAAACATGGATTTGTCTCTCCTGCCGCGCAAACACTTCCGATAGCGTGCAAAGGCCTAAAAAACACAAGCAGCCCGTGAGTTATTATGGGAGAGACTGTTTTCATCAAGTTTGAAGCCATAGTTTTGGCGCGCCAGCCGTTTCTTTCATTTTGGGGCCTATGTGTTTTTCGACCTTGAAATCGCAAAAAAGTCGCGAAAACATTGATTTGTCTCTCCTGCCGCGCACACACTTCCGATATCTTGCGAAGGCCTAAAAAACACAAGCAGCCCTTGAGTTATTGTGGGAGAGACTGTTTTCATCAAGTTTGAAGCCATAGTTTTGGCGCGCCAGCCGTTTCTTTCATTTTGGGGCCTTTGTGTTTTTCGACCTGGAAATGGCAAAAAAGGCGCGAAAACATGGATTTGTCTCTCCTGCCGCGCACACACTTCCGATAGCTTGCGAAGGCCTAAAAAACACAAGCGGCCCTTGAGTTATTGTCTGAGAGACTGTTTTCATCAAGTTTGAAGCCTCAGTTTTGGCTGGACAGCCGTTTCTTTATTTTTGGGGCCTTTGTGTTTTTCGACCTGGAAATGGCAAAAAAGGCGCGAAAACATGGATTTGTCTCTCCTGCCGCGCACACACTTCCGATAGCGTGCAAAGGCCTAAAAAACACAAGCAGCCCGTGAGTTATTATGGGAGAGACTGTTTTCATCAAGTTTGAAGCCATAGTTTTGGCGCGGCAGCCGTTTCTTTCATTTTGGGGCCTATGTGTTTTTCGACCTTGAAATCGCAAAAAAGGCGCGAAAACATGGATTTGTCTCTCCTGCCGCGCACACACTTCCGATAGCGTGCAAAGGCCTAAAAAACACAAGCAGCCCGTGAGTTATTGTGGGAGAGACTGTTTTCATCAAGTTTGAAGCCATAGTTTTGGCGCGCCAGCCGTTTCTTTCATTTTGGGGCTTTTGTGTTTTTCGACCTGGAAATGGCAAAAAAGGCGCGAAAACATGGATTTGTCTCTCCTGCCGCGCACACACTTCCGATAGCTTGCGAAGGCCTAAAAAACACAAGCGGCCCTTGAGTTATTGTCTGAGAGACTGTTTTCATCAAGTTTGAAGCCTCAGTTTTGGCTGGACAGCCGTTTCTTTATTTTTGGGGGCTTTGTGTTTTTCGACATGGAAATGGCAAAAAAGGCGCGAAAACATGGATTTGTCTCTCCTGCCACGCACACACTTCCGATAGCGTGCAAAGGCCTAAAAAACACAAGCAGCCCGTGAGTTATTATGGGAGAGACTGTTTTCATCAAGTTTGAAGCCATAGTTTTGGCGCGGCAGCCGTTTCTTTCATTTTGGGGCCTATATGTTTTTCGACCTTGAAATCGCAAAAAAGGCGCGAAAACATGGATTTGTCTCTCCTGCCGCGCACACACTTCCGATAGCGTGCAAAGGCCTAAAAAACACAAGCAGCCCGTGAGTTATTATGGGAGAGACTGTTTTCATCAAGTTTGAAGCCATAGTTTTGGCGCGCCAGCCGTTTCTTTCATTTTGGGGCCTATGTGTTTTTCGACCTTGAAATCGCAAAAAAGTCGCGAAAACATTGATTTGTCTCTCCTGCCGCGCACACACTTCCGATATCTTGCGAAGGCCTAAAAAACACAAGCAGCCCTTGAGTTATTGTGGGAGAGACTGTTTTCATCAAGTTTGAAGCCTCAGTTTTGGCTGGACAGCCGTTTCTTTATTTTTGGGGCCTTTGTGTTTTTCGACCTTGAAATCGAAAAAAAGGCGCGAAAACATGGATTTGTCTCTCCTGCCGCGCACACACTTCCGATAGCGTGCAAAAGCCTAAAAAACACAAGCAGCCCGTGAGTTATTATGGGAGAGACTGTTTTCATCAAGTTTGAAGCCATAGTTTTGGCGCGCCAGCCGTTTCTTTCATTTTGGGGCCTATGTGTTTTTCGACCTTGAAATCGCAAAAAAGTCGCGAAAACATTGATTTGTCTCTCCTGCCGCGCACACACTTCCGATATCTTGCGAAGGCCTAAAAAACACAAGCAGCCCGTGAGTTATTATGGGAGAGACTGTTTTCATCAAGTTTGAAGCCTCAGTTTTGGCTGGACAGCCGTTTCTTTCATTTTGGGGCCTATGTGTTTTTCGACCTTGAAATCGCAAAAAAGGCGCGCAAACATGGATTTGTCTCTCCTGCCGCGCACACACTTCGGAGAGCTTGCAAAGGCCTAAAAAACACAAGCAGCCCGTGAGTTATTATGGGAGAGACTGTTTTCATCAAGTTTGAAGCCTCAGTTTTGGCTGGACAGCCGTTTCTTTCATTTTGGGGCCTATGTGTTTTTCGACCTTGAAATCGCAAAAAAGGCGCGCAAACATGGATTTGTCTCTCCTGCCGCGCACACACTTCGGAGAGCTTGCAAAGGCCTAAAAAACACAAGCAGCCCGTGAGTTATTATGGGAGAGACTGTTTTCATCAAGTTTGAAGCCATAGTTTTGGCGCGGCAGCCGTTTCTTTCATTTTGGGGCCTATGTGTTTTTCGACCTTGAAATCGCAAAAAAGGCGCGAAAACATGGATTTGTCTCTCCTGCCGCGCACACACTTCCGATAGCGTGCAAAGGCCTAAAAAACACAAGCAGCCCGTGAGTTATTATGGGAGAGACTGTTTTCATCAAGTTTGAAGCCATAGTTTTGGCGCGCCAGCCGTTTCTTTCATTTTGGGGCCTTTGTGTTTTTCGACCTGGAAATGGCAAAAAAGGCAAGAAAACATGGATTTGTCTCTCCTGCCGCGCACACACTTCCGATAACTTGCAAAGGCCTAAAAAACACAAGCAGCCCGTGAGTTATTATGGGAGAGACTGTTTTCATCAAGTTTGAAGCCTCAGTTTTGGCTGGACAGCCGTTTCTTTATTTTTGGGGCCTTGGTGTTTTTCGACCTGGAAATGGCAAAAAAGGCGCGAAAACATGGATTTGTCTCTCCTGCCGCGCACACACTTCGGAGAGCTTGCAAATGCCTAATAACCACAAGCAGCCCCTACTCCATTATGGGAGACACTGTTTTCATCAAGTTTGAAGCCTCAGTGTTGGCGCGGCAGCCTTTTCTTTCTCTTTCGGGATTGTGTTTTTCTCCACCTGAAAATGCCAAAGAAGGCATAAAAACATGGATTTGTCTCTCCTGCTGCGCACACACTTCGGAGAGCTTGCAAATGCCTAATAACCACAAGCAGCCCCTACTCCATTATGGGAGACACTGTTTTCATCAAGTTTGAAGCCTCAGTGTTGGCGCGGCAGCCTTTTCTTTCTCTTTCGGGATTGTGTTTTTCTCCACCTGAAAATGCCAAAGAAGGCATAAAAACATGGATTTGTCTCTCCTGCTGCGCACACACTTCGGAGAGCTTGCAAATGCCTAATAACCACAAGCAGCCCCTACTCCATTATGGGAGACACTGTTTTCATCAAGTTTGAAGCCTCAGTGTTGGCGCGGCAGCCTTTTCTTTCTCTTTCGGGATTGTGTTTTTCTCCACCTGAAAATGCCAAAGAAGGCATAAAAACATGGATTTGTCTCTCCTGCTGCGCACACACTTCGGAGAGCTTGCAAATGCCTAATAACCACAAGCAGCCCCTACTCCATTATGGGAGACACTGTTTTCATCAAGTTTGAAGCCTCAGTGTTGGCGCGGCAGCCTTTTCTTTCTCTTTCGGGATTGTGTTTTTCTCCACCTGAAAATGCCAAAGAAGGCATAAAAACATGGATTTGTCTCTCCTGCTGCGCACACACTTCGGAGAGCTTGCAAATGCCTAATAACCACAAGCAGCCCCTACTCCATTATGGGAGACACTGTTTTCATCAAGTTTGAAGCCTCAGTGTTGGCGCGGCAGCCTTTTCTTTCTCTTTCGGGATTGTGTTTTTCTCCACCTGAAAATGCCAAAGAAGGCATAAAAACATGGATTTGTCTCTCCTGCTGCGCACACACTTCGGAGAGCTTGCAAAGGCCTAATAACCACAAGCAGCCCCTACACCATTATGGGAGACACGGTTTTCATCAAGTTTGAAGCCTCAGTGTTGGCGCGGCAGCCTTTTCTTTCTCTTTCGGGATTGTGTTTTTCTCCACCTGAAAATGCCAAAGAAGGCATAAAAACATGGATTTGTCTCTCCTGCTGCGCACACACTTCGGAGAGCTTGCAAAGGCCTAATAACCACAAGCAGCCCCTACACCATTATGGGAGACACTGTTTTCATCAAGTTTGAAGCCTCAGTGTTGGCGCGGCAGCCTTTTCTTTCTTTTTCGGGATTGTGTTTTTCTCCACCTGAAAATGCCAAAGAAGGCATAAAAACATGGATTTGTCTCTCCTGCTGCGCACACACTTCGGAGAGCTTGCAAATGCCTAATAACCACAAGCAGCCCCTACTCCATTATGGGAGACACTGTTTTCATCAAGTTTGAAGCCTCAGTGTTGGCGCGGCAGCCTTTTCTTTCTCTTTCGGGATTGTGTTTTTCTCCACCTGAAAATGCCAAAGAAGGCATAAAAACATGGATTTGTCTCTCCTGCTGCGCACACACTTCGGAGAGCTTGCAAATGCCTAATAACCACAAGCAGCCCCTACTCCATTATGGGAGACACTGTTTTCATCAAGTTTGAAGCCTCAGTGTTGGCGCGGCAGCCTTTTCTTTCTCTTTCGGGATTGTGTTTTTCTCCACCTGAAAATGCCAAAGAAGGCATAAAAACATGGATTTGTCTCTCCTGCTGCGCACACACTTCGGAGAGCTTGCAACGGCCTAATAACCACAAGCAGCCCCTACACCATTATGGGAGACACTGTTTTCATCAAGTTTGAAGCCTCAGTGTTGGCGCGGCAGCCTTTTCTTTCTCTTTCGGGATTGTGTTTTTCTCCACCTGAAAATGCCAAAGAAGGCATAAAAACATGGATTTGTCTCTCCTGCTGCGCACACACTTCGGAGAGCTTGCAAAGGCCTAATAACCACAAGCAGCCCCTACTCCATTATGGGAGACACTGTTTTCATCAAGTTTGAAGCCTCAGTGTTGGCGCGGCAGCCTTTTCTTTCTCTTTCGGGATTGTGTTTTTCTCCACCTGAAAATGCCAAAGAAGGCATAAAAACATGGATTTGTCTCTCCTGCTGCGCACACACCTCGGAGAGCTTGCAAATGCCTAATAACCACAAGCAGCCCCTACTCCATTATGGGAGACACTGTTTTCATCAAGTTTGAAGCCTCAGTGTTGGCGCGGCAGCCTTTTCTTTCTCTTTCGGGATTGTGTTTTTCTCCACCTGAAAATGCCAAAGAAGGCATAAAAACATGGATTTGTCTCTCCTGCTGCGCACACACTTCGGAGAGCTTGCAAATGCCTAATAACCACAAGCAGCCCCTACTCCATTATGGGAGACACTGTTTTCATCAAGTTTGAAGCCTCAGTGTTGGCGCGGCAGCCTTTTCTTTCTCTTTCGGGATTGTGTTTTTCTCCACCTGAAAATGCCAAAGAAGGCATAAAAACATGGATTTGTCTCTCCTGCTGCGCACACACTTCGGAGAGCTTGCAAAGGCCTAATAACCACAAGCAGCCCCTACACCATTATGGGAGACACTGTTTTCATCAAGTTTGAAGCCTCAGTTTTGGCTGGACAGCCATTTCTTTATTTTTGGGGCCTGTGTGTTTTTCGACCTGGAAATGGCAAAAAAGGCGCGAAAACATTGATTTGTCTCTCCTGCCGCGCACACACTTCCGATAGCTTGCGAAGGCCTAAAAAACACAAGCGGGCCGTGAGTTATTGTGGGAGAGACTGTTTTCATCAAGTTTGAAGCCTCAGTTTTGGCTGGACAGCCGTTTCTTTCATTTTGGGGCCTATGTGTTTTTCGACCTTGAAATCGCAAAAAAGTCGCGAAAACATTGATTTGTCTCTCCTGCCGCGCACACACTTCCGATATCTTGCGAAGGCCTAAAAAACACAAGCAGCCCTTGAGTTATTGTGGGAGAGACTGTTTTCATCAAGTTTGAAGCCATAGTTTTGGCGCGGCAGCCGTTTCTTTCATTTTGGGGCCTTTGTGTTTTTCGACCTGGAAATGGCAAAAAAGGCGCGAAAACATGGATTTGTCTCTCCTGCCGCGCACACACTTCCGATAGCTTGCGAAGGCCTAAAAAACACAAGCAGCCCTTGAGTTATTGTGGGAGAGAATGTTTTCATCAAGTTTGAAGCCATAGTTTTGGCGCGGCAGCCGTTTCTTTCATTTTGGGGCCTATGTGTTTTTCGACCTTGAAATCGTAAAAAAGGCGCGAAAAAATGGATTTGTCTCTCCTTCCGCGCACACACTTCCGATAGCTTGCGAAGGCCTAAAAAACACAAGCGGCCCTTGAGTTATTGTCTGAGAGACTGTTTTCATCAAGTTTCAAGCCTCAGTTTTGGCTGGACAGCCGTTTCTTTATTTTTGGGGCCTTTGTGTTTTTCGACCTGGAAATGGCAAAAAAGGCGCGAAAACATGGATTTGTCTCTCCTGCCGCTCACACACTTCCGATAGCGTGCAAAGACCTAAAAAACACAAGCAGCACGTGAGTTATTATGGGAGAGACTGTTTTCATCAAGTTTGAAGCCATAGTTTTGGCGCGGCAGCCGTTTCTTTCATTTTGGGGCCTATGTGTTTTTCGACCTTGAAATCGCAAAAAAGGCGCGAAAACATGGATTTGTCTCTCCTGCCGCGCACACACTTCCGATAGCGTGCAAAGGCCTAAAAAACACAAGCAGCCCGTGAGTTATTATGGGAGAGACTGTTTTCATCAAGTTTGAAGCCATAGTTTTGGAGCGCCAGCCGTTTCTTTCATTTTGGGGCCTATGTGTTTTTCGACCTTGAAATCGCAAAAAAGTCGCGAAAACATTGATTTGTCTCTCCTGCCGCGCACACACTTCCGATATCTTGCGAAGGCCTAAAAAACACAAGCAGCCCTTGAGTTATTGTGGGAGAGACTGTTTTCATCAAGTTTGAAGCCTCAGTTTTGGCTGGACAGCCGTTTCTTTATTTTTGGGGCCTTTGTGTTTTTCGACCTGGAAATGGCAAAAAAGGAGCGAAAACATAAATTTGTCTCTCCTGCCGCGCACACACTTCCGATAGCGTGCAAAGGCCTAAAAAACACAAGCAGCCCGTGAGTTATTATGGGAGAGACTGTTTTCATCAAGTTTGAAGCCATAGTTTTGGCGCGGCAGCCGTTTCTTTCATTTTGGGGCCTATGTGTTTTTCGACCTTGAAATCGTAAAAAAGGCGCGAAAAAATGGATTTGTCTCTCCTTCCGCGCACACACTTCCGATAGCTTGCGAAGGCCTAAAAAACACAAGCGGCCCTTGAGTTATTGTCTGAGAGACTGTTTTCATCAAATTTCAAGCCTCAGTTTTGGCTGGACAGCCGTTTCTTTATTTTTGGGGCCTTTGTGTTTTTCGACCTGGAAATGGCAAAAAAGGCGCGAAAACATGGATCTGTCTCTCCTGCCGCTCACACACTTCCGATAGCGTGCAAAGACCTAAAAAACACAAGCAGCCCGTGAGTTATTATGGGAGAGACTGTTTTCATCAAGTTTGAAGCCAT
The DNA here is from genome assembly GCF_951799395.1 of Argentina silus. Classification (NCBI taxonomy): domain Eukaryota; kingdom Metazoa; phylum Chordata; class Actinopteri; order Argentiniformes; family Argentinidae; genus Argentina; species Argentina silus. The sequence goes on from NW_028153183.1 coordinate 856,864, forward strand.
AGTTTTGGCGCGGCAGCCGTTTCTTTCATTTTGGGGCCTATGTGTTTTTCGACTTTGAAATCGCAAAAAAGGCGCGAAAACATGGATTTGTCTCTCCTGCCGCGCACACACTTCCGATAGCGTGCAAAGGCCTAAAAAACACAAGCAGCCCGTGAGTTATTATGGGAGAGACTGTTTTCATCAAGTTTGAAGCCATAGTTTTGGAGCGCCAGCCGTTTCTTTCATTTTGGGGCCTATGTGTTTTTCGACCTTGAAATCGCAAAAAAGTCGCGAAAACATTGATTTGTCTCTCCTGCCGCGCACACACTTCCGATATCTTGCGAAGGCCTAAAAAACACAAGCAGCCCTTGAGTTATTGTGGGAGAGACTGTTTTCATCAAGTTTGAAGCCTCAGTTTTGGCTGGACAGCCGTTTCTTTATTTTTGGGGCCTTTGTGTTTTTCGACCTGGAAATGGCAAAAAAGGAGCGAAAACATAAATTTGTCTCTCCTGCCGCGCACACACTTCCGATAGCGTGCAAAGGCCTAAAAAACACAAGCAGCCCGTGAGTTATTATGGGAGAGACTGTTTTCATCAAGTTTGAAGCCATAGTTTTGGCGCGGCAGCCGTTTCTTTCATTTTGGGGCCTATGTGTTTTTCGACCTTGAAATCGCAAAAAAGTCGCGAAAACATTGATTTGTCTCTCCTGCCGCGCACACACTTCCGATATCTTGCGAAGGCCTAAAAAACACAAGCAGCCCTTGAGTTATTGTGGGAGAGACTGTTTTCATCAAGTTTGAAGCCATAGTTTTGGCGCGGCAGCCGTTTCTTTCATTTTGGGGCCTTTGTGTTTTTCGACCTGGAAATGGCAAAAAAGGCGCGAAAACATGGATTTGTCTCTCCTGCCGCGCACACACTTCCGATAGCTTGCAAAGGCCTAAAAAACACAAGCAGCCCGTGAGTTATTATGGGAGAGACTGTTTTCATCAAGTTTGAAGCCTCAGTTTTGGCTGGACAGCCGTTTCTTTATTTTTGGGGCCTTTGTGTTTTTCGACCTTGAAATCGCAAAAAAGGCGCGAAAACATGGATTTGTCTCTCCTGCCGCGCACACACTTCCGATAGCGTGCAAAGGCCTAATAACCACAAGCAGCCCCTACACCATTATGGGAGACACTGTTTTCATCAAGTTTGAAGCCTCAGTGTTGGCGCGGCAGCCTTTTCTTTCTCTTTCGGGATTGTGTTTTTCTCCACCTGAAAATGCCAAAGAAGGCATAAAAACATGGATTTGTCTCTCCTGCTGCGCACACACTTCGGAGAGCTTGCAAATGCCTAATAACCACAAGCAGCCCCTACTCCATTATGGGAGACACTGTTTTCATCAAGTTTGAAGCCTCAGTGTTGGCGCGGCAGCCTTTTCTTTCTCTTTCGGGATTGTGTTTTTCTCCACCTGAAAATGCCAAAGAAGGCATAAAAACATGGATTTGTCTCTCCTGCTGCGCACACACTTCGGAGAGCTTGCAAATGCCTAATAACCACAAGCAGCCCCTACTCCATTATGGGAGACACTGTTTTCATCAAGTTTGAAGCCTCAGTGTTGGCGCGGCAGCCTTTTCTTTCTCTTTCGGGATTGTGTTTTTCTCCACCTGAAAATGCCAAAGAAGGCATAAAAACATGGATTTATCTCTTCTGCTGCGCACACACTTCGGAGAGCTTGTAAATGCCTAATAACCACAAGCAGCCCCTACTCCATTATGGGAGACACTGTTTTCATCAAGTTTGAAGCCTCAGTGTTGGCGCGGCAGCCTTTTCTTTCTCTTTCGGGATTGTGTTTTTCTCCACCTGAAAATGCCAAAGAAGGCATAAAAACATGGATTTGTCTCTCCTGCTGCGCACACACTTCGGAGAGCTTGCAAATGCCTAATAACCACAAGCAGCCCCTACTCCATTATGGGAGACACTGTTTTCATCAAGTTTGAAGCCTCAGTGTTGGCGCGGCAGCCTTTTCTTTCTCTTTCGGGATTGTGTTTTTCTCCACCTGAAAATGCCAAAGAAGGCATAAAAACATGGATTTGTCTCTCCTGCTGCGCACACACTTCGGAGAGCTTGCAAATGCCTAATAACCACAAGCAGCCCCTACTCCATTATGGGAGACACTGTTTTCATCAAGTTTGAAGCCTCAGTGTTGGCGCGGCAGCCTTTTCTTTCTCTTTCGGGATTGTGTTTTTCTCCACCTGAAAATGCCAAAGAAGGCATAAAAACATGGATTTGTCTCTCCTGCTGCGCACACACTTCGGAGAGCTTGCAAATGCCTAATAACCACAAGCAGCCCCTACTCCATTATGGGAGACACTGTTTTCATCAAGTTTGAAGCCTCAGTGTTGGCGCGGCAGCCTTTTCTTTCTCTTTCGGGATTGTGTTTTTCTCCACCTGAAAATGCCAAAGAAGGCATAAAAACATGGATTTGTTTCTCCTGCTGCGCACACACTTCGGAGAGCTTGCAAATGCCTAATAACCACAAGCAGCCCCTACTCCATTATGGGAGACACTGTTTTCATCAAGTTTGAAGCCTCAGTGTTGGCGCGGCAGCCTTTTCTTTCTCTTTCGGGATTGTGTTTTTCTCCAACTGAAAATGCCAAAGAAGGCATAAAAACATGGATTTGTCTCTCCTGCTGCGCACACACTTCGGAGAGCTTGCAAATGCCTAATAACCACAAGCAGCCCCTACTCCATTATGGGAGACACTGTTTTCATCAAGTTTGAAGCCTCAGTGTTGGCGCGGCAGCCTTTTCTTTCTCTTTTGGGATTGTGTTTTTCTCCACCTGAAAATGCCAAAGAAGGCATAAAAACATGGATTTGTCTCTCCTGCTGCGCACACACTTCGGAGAGCTTGCAAATGCCTAATAACCACAAGCAGCCCCTACTCCATTATGGGAGACACTGTTTTCATCAAGTTTGAAGCCTCAGTGTTGGCGCGGCAGCCTTTTCTTTCTTTTTCGGGATTGTGTTTTTCTCCACCTGAAAATGCCAAAGAAGGCATAAAAACATGGATTTGTCTTTCCTGCTGCGCACACACTTCGGAGAGCTTGCAAAGGCCTAATAACCACAAGCAGCCCCTACACCATTATGGGAGACACTGTTTTCATCAAGTTTGAAGCCTCAGTGTTGGCGCGGCAGCCTTTTCTTTCTCTTTCGGGATTGTGTTTTTCTCCACCTGAAAATGCCAAAGAAGGCATAAAAACATGGATTTGTCTCTCCTGCTGCGCACACACTTCGGAGAGCTTGCAAATGCCTAATAACCACAAGCAGCCCCTACTCCATTATGGGAGACACTGTTTTCATCAAGTTTGAAGCCTCAGTGTTGGCGCGGCAGCCTTTTCTTTCTCTTTCGGGATTGTGTTTTTCTCCACCTGAAAATGCCAAAGAAGGCATAAAAACATGGATTTGTCTCTCCTGCTGCGCACACACTTCGGAGAGCTTGCAAATGCCTAATAACCACAAGCAGCCCCTACTCCATTATGGGAGACACTGTTTTCATCAAGTTTGAAGCCTCAGTGTTGGCGCGGCAGCCTTTTCTTTCTCTTTCGGGATTGTGTTTTTCTCCACCTGAAAATGCCAAAGAAGGCATAAAAACATGGATTTGTCTCTCCTGCTGCGCACACACTTCGGAGAGCTTGCAAAGGCCTAATAACCACAAGCAGCCCCTACACCATTATGGGAGACACTGTTTTCATCAAGTTTGAAGCCTCAGTGTTGGCGCGGCAGCCTTTTCTTTCTCTTTCGGGATTGTGTTTTTCTCCACCTGAAAATGCCAAAGAAGGCATAAAAACATGGATTTGTCTCTCCTGCTGCGCACACACTTCGGAGAGCTTGCAAAGGCCTAATAACCACAAGCAGCCCCTACTCCATTATGGGAGACACTGTTTTCATCAAGTTTGAAGCCTCAGTGTTGGCGCGGCAGCCTTTTCTTTCTCTTTCGGGATTGTGTTTTTCTCCACCTGAAAATGCCAAAGAAGGCATAAAAACATGGATTTGTCTCTCCTGCTGCGCACACACTTCGGAGAGCTTGCAAATGCCTAATAACCACAAGCAGCCCCTACTCCATTATGGGAGACACTGTTTTCATCAAGTTTGAAGCCTCAGTGTTGGCGCGGCAGCCTTTTCTTTCTCTTTCGGGATTGTGTTTTTCTCCACCTGAAAATGCCAAAGAAGGCATAAAAACATGGATTTGTCTCTCCTGCTGCGCACACACTTCGGAGAGCTTGCAAAGGCCTAATAACCACAAGCAGCCCCTACACCATTATGGGAGACACTGTTTTCATCAAGTTTGAAGCCTCAGTGTTGGCGCGGCAGCCTTTTCTTTCTCTTTCGGGATTGTGTTTTTCTCCACCTGAAAATGCCAAAGAAGGCATAAAAACATGGATTTGTCTCTCCTGCTGCGCACACACTTCGGAGAGCTTGCAAATGCCTAATAACCACAAGCAGCCCCTACTCCATTATGGGAGACACTGTTTTCATCAAGTTTGAAGCCTCAGTTTTGGCTGGACAGCCATTTCTTTATTTTTGGGGCCTGTGTGTTTTTCGATCTGGAAATGGCAAAAAAGGCGCGAAAACATTGATTTGTCTCTCCTGCCGCGCACACACTTCCGATAGCTTGCGAAGGCCTAAAAAACACAAGCGGGCCGTGAGTTATTGTGGGAGAGACTGTTTTCATCAAGTTTGAAGCCTCAGTTTTGGCTGGACAGCCGTTTCTTTCATTTTGGGGCCTATGTGTTTTTCGACCTTGAAATCGCAAAAAAGTCGCGAAAACATTGATTTGTCTCTCCTGCCGCGCACACACTTCCGATATCTTGCGAAGGCCTAAAAAACACAAGCAGCCCTTGAGTTATTGTGGGAGAGACTGTTTTCATCAAGTTTGAAGCCATAGTTTTGGCGCGGCAGCCGTTTCTTTCATTTTGGGGCCTTTGTGTTTTTCGACCTGGAAATGGCAAAAAAGGCGCGAAAACATGGATTTGTCTCTCCTGCCGCGCACACACTTCCGATAGCTTGCGAAGGCCTAAAAAACACAAGCAGCCCTTGAGTTATTGTGGGAGAGAATGTTTTCATCAAGTTTGAAGCCATAGTTTTGGCGCGCCAGCCGTTTCTTTCATTTTGGGGCCTATGTGTTTTTCGACCTTGAAATCGCAAAAAAGTCGCGAAAACATTGATTTGTCTCTCCTGCCGCGCACACACTTCCGATATCTTGCGAAGGCCTAAAAAACACAAGCAGCCCTTGAGTTATTGTGGGAGAGACTGTTTTCATCAAGTTTGAAGCCTCAGTTTTGGCTGGACAGCCGTTTCTTTATTTTTGGGGCCTTTGTGTTTTTCGACCTGGAAATGGCAAAAAAGGAGCGAAAACATAAATTTGTCTCTCCTGCCGCGCACACACTTCCGATAGCGTGCAAAGGCCTAAAAAACACAAGCAGCCCGTGAGTTATTATGGGAGAGACTGTTTTCATCAAGTTTGAAGCCATAGTTTTGGCGCGGCAGCCGTTTCTTTCATTTTGGGGCCTATGTGTTTTTCGACCTTGAAATCGCAAAAAAGTCGCGAAAACATTGATTTGTCTCTCCTGCCGCGCACACACTTCCGATATCTTGCGAAGGCCTAAAAAACACAAGCAGCCCTTGAGTTATTGTGGGAGAGACTGTTTTCATTAAGTTTGAAGCCATAGTTTTTGCGCGGCAGCCGTTTCTTTCATTTTGGGGCCTTTGTGTTTTTCGACCTGGAAATGGCAAAAAAGGCGCGAAAACATGGATTTTTCTCTCCTGCCGCGCACACACTTCCGATAGCTTGCGAAGGCCTAAAAAACACAAGCGGCCCTTGAGTTATTGTCTGAGAGACTGTTTTCATCAAGTTTGAAGTCTCAGTTTTGGCTGGACAGCCGTTTCTTTATTTTTGGGGCCTTTGTGTTTTTCGACCTGGAAATGGCAAAAAAGGCGCGAAAACATGGATTTGTCTCTCCTGCCGCGCACACACTTCCGATAGCTTGCGAAGGCCTAAAAAACACAAGCGGCCCTTGAGTTATTGTCTGAGAGACTGTTTTCATCAAGTTTGAAGTCTCAGTTTTGGCTGGACAGCCGTTTCTTTATTTTTGGGGCCTTTGTGTTTTTCGACCTGGAAATGGCAAAAAAGGCGCGAAAACATGGATTTGTCTCTCCTGCCGCGCACACACTTCCGATAGCGTGCAAAGGCCTAAAAAACACAAGCAGCCCGTGAGTTATTATGGGAGAGACTGTTTTCATCAAGTTTGAAGCCATAGTTTTGGCGCGGCAGCCGTTTCTTTCATTTTGGGGCCAATGTGTTTTTCGACCTCGAAATCGCAAAAAAGTCGCGAAAACATTGATTTGTCTCTCCTGCCGCGCACACACTTCCGATATCTTGCGAAGGCCTAAAAAACACAAGCAGCCCTTGAGTTATTGTGGGAGAGACTGTTTTCATCAAGTTTGAAGCCATAGTTTTGGCGCGGCAGCCGTTTCTTTCATTTTGGGGCCTTTGTGTTTTTCGACCTGGAAATGGCAAAAAAGGCGCGAAAACATGGATTTGTCTCTCCTGCCGCGCACACACTTCCGATAGCTTGCGAAGGCCTAAAAAACACAAGCGGCCCTTGAGTTATTGTCTGAGAGACTGTTTTCATCAAGTTTGAAGCCTCAGTTTTGGCTGGACAGCCGTTTCTTTATTTTTGGGGTCTTTGTGTTTTTCGACCTGGAAATGGCAAAAAAGGCGCGAAAACATGGATTTGTCTCTCCTGCCGCGCACACACTTCCGATAGCGTGCAAAGGCCTAAAAAACACAAGCAGCCCTTGAGTTATTGTGGGAGAGACTGTTTTCATCAAGTTTGAAGCCATAGTTTTGGCGCGGCAGCCGTTTCTTTCATTTTGGGGCCTTTGTGTTTTTCGACCTGGAAATGGCAAAAAAGGCGCGAAAACATGGATTTGTCTCTCCTGCCGCGCACACACTTCCGATAGCTTGCGAAGGCCTAAAAAACACAAGCGGCCCTTGAGTTATTGTCTGAGAGACTGTTTTCATCAAGTTTGAAGCCTCAGTTTTGGCTGGACAGCCGTTTCTTTATTTTTGGGGTCTTTGTGTTTTTCGACCTGGAAATGGCAAAAAAGGCGCGAAAACATGGATTTGTCTCTCCTGCCGCGCACACACTTCCGATAGCGTGCAAAGGCCTAAAAAACACAAGCAGCCCGTGAGTTATTATGGGAGAGACTGTTTTCATCAAGTTTGAAGCCATAGTTTTGGCGCGGCAGCCGTTTCTTTCATTTTGGGGCCTATGTGTTTTTCGACCTTGAAATCGCAAAAAAGGCGCGAAAACATTGATTTGTCTCTCCTGCTGCGCACACATTTCCGATATCTTGCGAAGGCCTAAAAAACACAAGCAGCCCTTGAGTTATTGTGGGAGAGACTGTTTTCATCAAGTTTGAAGCCTCAGTTTTGGCTGGACAGCCGTTTCTTTATTTTTGGGGCCTTTGTGTTTTTCGACCTGGAAATGGCAAAAAAGGCGCGAAAACATGGATTTGTCTCTCCTGCCGCGCACACACTTCCGATAGCGTGCAAAGGCCTAAAAAACACAAGCAGCCCGTGAGTTATTATGGGAGAGACTGTTTTCATCAAGTTTGAAGCCATAGTTTTGGCGCGGCAGCCGTTTCTTTCATTTTGGGGCCTATGTGTTTTTCGACCTTGAAATCGCAAAAAAGGCGCGAAAACATGGATTTGTCTCTCCTGCCGCGCACACACTTCCGATATCTTGCGAAGGCCTAAAAAACACAAGCAGCCCTTGAGTTATTGTGGGAGAGACTGTTTTCATCAAGTTTGAAGCCTCAGTTTTGGCTGGACAGCCGTTTCTTTATTTTTGGGGCCTTTGTGTTTTTCGACCTGGAAATCGCAAAAAAGGCGCGAAAACATGGATTTGTCTCTCCTGCCGCGCACACACTTCGGAGAGCTTGCGAAGGCCTAAAAAACACAAGCAGCCCTTGAGTTATTGTGGGAGAGACTGTTTTCATCAAGTTTGAAGCCTTAGTTTTGGCTGGACAGCCGTTTCTTTATTTTTGGGGCCTTTGTGTTTTTCGACCTGGAAATGGCAAAAAAGGCGCGAAAACATGGATTTGTCTCTCCTGCCGCGCACACACTTCCGATAACTTGCAAAGGCCTAAAAAACACAAGCAGCCCGTGAGTTATTATGGGAGAGACTGTTTTCATCAAGTTTGAAGCCTCAGTTTTGGCTGGACAGCCGTTTCTTTATTTTTGGGGCCTTTGTGTTTTTCGACCTGGAAATCGCAAAAAAGGCGCGAAAACATGGATTTGTCTCTCCTGCCGCGCACACACTTCGGAGAGCTTGCGAAGGCCTAAAAAACACAAGCAGCTCTTGAGTTATTGTGGGAGAGACTGTTTTCATCAAGTTTGAAGCCTTAGTTTTGGCTGGACAGCCGTTTCTTTATTTTTGGGGCCTTTGTGTTTTTCTCCACCTGAAAATGCCAAAGAAGGCATAAAAACATGGATTTGTCTTTCCTGCTGCGCACACACTTCGGAGAGCTTGCAAAGGCCTAATAACCACAAGCAGCCCCTACACCATTATGGGAGACACTGTTTTCATCAAGTTTGAAGCCTCAGTGTTGGCGCGGCAGCCTTTTCTTTCTCTTTCGGGATTGTGTTTTTCTCCACCTGAAAATGCCAAAGAAGGCATAAAAACATGGATTTGTCTCTCCTGCTGCGCACACACTTCGGAGAGCTTGCAAATGCCTAATAACCACAAGCAGCCCCTACTCCATTATGGGAGACACTGTTTTCATCAAGTTTGAAGCCTCAGTGTTGGCGCGGCAGCCTTTTCTTTCTCTTTCGGGATTGTGTTTTTCTCCACCTGAAAATGCCAAAGAAGGCATAAAAACATGGATTTGTCTCTCCTGCTGCGCACACACTTCGGAGAGCTTGCAAAGGCCTAATAACCACAAGCAGCCCCTACACCATTATGGGAGACACTGTTTTCATCAAGTTTGAAGCCTCAGTGTTGGCGCGGCAGCCTTTTCTTTCTCTTTCGGGATTGTGTTTTTCTCCACCTGAAAATGCCAAAGAAGGCATAAAAACATGGATTTGTCTCTCCTGCTGCGCACACACTTCGGAGAGCTTGCAAAGGCCTAATAACCACAAGCAGCCCCTACTCCATTATGGGAGACACTGTTTTCATCAAGTTTGAAGCCTCAGTGTTGGCGCGGCAGCCTTTTCTTTCTCTTTCGGGATTGTGTTTTTCTCCACCTGAAAATGCCAAAGAAGGCATAAAAACATGGATTTGTCTCTCCTGCTGCGCACACACTTCGGAGAGCTTGCAAATGCCTAATAACCACAAGCAGCCCCTACTCCATTATGGGAGACACTGTTTTCATCAAGTTTGAAGCCTCAGTGTTGGCGCGGCAGCCTTTTCTTTCTCTTTCGGGATTGTGTTTTTCTCCACCTGAAAATGCCAAAGAAGGCGCGAAAACATGGATTTGTCTCTCCTGCTGCGCACACACTTCCGATAGCTTGCGAAGGCCTAAAAAACACAAGCAGCCCTTGAGTTATTGTGGGAGAGAATGTTTTCATCAAGTTTGAAGCCATAGTTTTGGCGCGGCAGCCGTTTCTTTCATTTTGGGGCCTATGTGTTTTTCGACCTTGAAATCGTAAAAAAGGCGCGAAAAAATGGATTTGTCTCTCCTGCCGCGCACACACTTCCGATAGCGTGCAAAGGCCTAAAAAACACAAGCAGCCCGTGAGTTATTATGGGAGAGACTGTTTTCATCAAGTTTGAAGCCATAGTTTTGGCGCGGCAGCCGTTTCTTTCATTTTGGGGCCTATGTGTTTTTCGACCTTGAAATCGCAAAAAAGTCGCGAAAACATTGATTTGTCTCTCCTGCCGCGCACACACTTCCGATATCTTGCGAAGGCCTAAAAAACACAAGCAGCCCTTGAGTTATTGTGGGAGAGACTGTTTTCATCAAGTTTGAAGCCATAGTTTTGGCGCGGCAGCCGTTTCTTTCATTTTGGGGCCTTTGTGTTTTTCGACCTGGAAATGGCAAAAAAGGCGCGAAAACATGGATTTGTCTCTCCTGCCGCGCACACACTTCCGATAGCTTGCGAAGGCCTAAAAAACACAAGCGGCCCTTGAGTTATTGTCTGAGAGACTGTTTTCATCAAGTTTGAAGTCTCAGTTTTGGCTGGACAGCCGTTTCTTTATTTTTGGGGCCTTTGTGTTTTTCGACCTGGAAATGGCAAAAAAGGCGTGAAAACATGGATTTGTCTCTCCTGCCGCGCACACACTTCCGATAGCGTGCAAAGGCCTAAAAAACACAAGCAGCCCGTGAGTTATTATGGGAGAGACTGTTTTCATCAAGTTTGAAGCCATAGTTTTGGCGCGGCAGCCGTTTCTTTCATTTTGGGGCCAATGTGTTTTTCGACCTCGAAATCGCAAAAAAGTCGCGAAAACATTGATTTGTCTCTCCTGCCGCGCACACACTTCCGATATCTTGCGAAGGCCTAAAAAACACAAGCAGCCCTTGAGTTATTGTGGGAGAGACTGTTTTCATCAAGTTTGAAGCCATAGTTTTGGCGCGGCAGCCGTTTCTTTCATTTTGGGGCCTTTGTGTTTTTCGACCTGGAAATGGCAAAAAAGGCGCGAAAACATGGATTTGTCTCTCCTGCCGCGCACACACTTCCGATAGCTTGCGAAGGCCTAAAAAACACAAGCGGCCCTTGAGTTATTGTCTGAGAGACTGTTTTCATCAAGTTTGAAGCCTCAGTTTTGGCTGGACAGCCGTTTCTTTATTTTTGGGGCCTTTGTGTTTTTCGACCTGGAAATGGCAAAAAAGGCGCGAAAACATGGATTTGTCTCTCCTGCCGCGCACACACTTCCGATAGCGTGCAAAGGCCTAAAAAACACAAGCAGCCCGTGAGTTATTATGGGAGAGACTGTTTTCATCAAGTTTGAAGCCATAGTTTTGGCGCGGCAGCCGTTTCTTTCATTTTGGGGCCTATGTGTTTTTCGACCTTGAAATCGCAAAAAAGGCGCGAAAACATTGATTTGTCTCTCCTGCTGCGCACACATTTCCGATATCTTGCGAAGGCCTAAAAAACACAAGCAGCCCTTGAGTTATTGTGGGAGAGACTGTTTTCATCAAGTTTGAAGCCTCAGTTTTGGCTGGACAGCCGTTTCTTTATTTTTGGGGCCTTTGTGTTTTTCGACCTGGAAATGGCAAAAAAGGCGCGAAAACATGGATTTGTCTCTCCTGCCGCGCACACACTTCCGATAGCGTGCAAAGGCCTAAAAAACACAAGCAGCCCGTGAGTTATTATGGGAGAGACTGTTTTCATCAAGTTTGAAGCCATAGTTTTGGCGCGGCAGCCGTTTCTTTCATTTTGGGGCCTATGTGTTTTTCGACCTTGAAATCGCAAAAAAGGCGCGAAAACATGGATTTGTCTCTCCTGCCGCGCACACACTTCCGATATCTTGCGAAGGCCTAAAAAACACAAGCAGCCCTTGAGTTATTGTGGGAGAGACTGTTTTCATCAAGTTTGAAGCCTCAGTTTTGGCTGGACAGCCGTTTCTTTATTTTTGGGGCCTTTGTGTTTTTCGACCTGGAAATCGCAAAAAAGGCGCGAAAACATGGATTTGTCTCTCCTGCCGCGCACACACTTCGGAGAGCTTGCGAAGGCCTAAAAAACACAAGCAGCCCTTGAGTTATTGTGGGAGAGACTGTTTTCATCAAGTTTGAAGCCTTAGTTTTGGCTGGACAGCCGTTTCTTTATTTTTGGGGCCTTTGTGTTTTTCGACCTGGAAATGGCAAAAAAGGCGCGAAAACATGGATTTGTCTCTCCTGCCGCGCACACACTTCCGATAACTTGCAAAGGCCTAAAAAACACAAGCAGCCCGTGAGTTATTATGGGAGAGACTGTTTTCATCAAGTTTGAAGCCTCAGTTTTGGCTGGACAGCCGTTTCTTTATTTTTGGGGCCTTTGTGTTTTTCGACCTTGAAATCGCAAAAAAGGCGCGAAAACATGGATTTGTCTCTCCTGCCGCGCACACACTTCCGATATCTTGCGAAGGCCTAAAAAACACAAGCAGCCCTTGAGTTATTGTGGGAGAGACTGTTTTCATCAAGTTTGAAGCCTCAGTTTTGGCTGGACAGCCGTTTCTTTATTTTTGGGGCCTTTGTGTTTTTCGACCTGGAAATCGCAAAAAAGGCGCGAAAACATGGATTTGTCTCTCCTGCCGCGCACACACTTCGGAGAGCTTGCGAAGGCCTAAAAAACACAAGCAGCCCTTGAGTTATTGTGGGAGAGACTGTTTTCATCAAGTTTGAAGCCTTAGTTTTGGCTGGACAGCCGTTTCTTTATTTTTGGGGCCTTTGTGTTTTTCGACCTGGAAATGGCAAAAAAGGCGCGAAAACATGGATTTGTCTCTCCTGCCGCGCACACACTTCCGATAACTTGCAAAGGCCTAAAAAACACAAGCAGCCCGTGAGTTATTATGGGAGAGACTGTTTTCATCAAGTTTGAAGCCTCAGTTTTGGCTGGACAGCCGTTTCTTTATTTTTGGGGCCTTTGTGTTTTTCGACCTTGAAATCGCAAAAAAGGCGCGAAAACATGGATTTGTCTCTCCTGCCGCGCACACACTTCCGATATCTTGCGAAGGCCTAAAAAACACAAGCAGCCCTTGAGTTATTGTGGGAGAGACTGTTTTCATCAAGTTTGAAGCCTCAGTTTTGGCTGGACAGCCGTTTCTTTATTTTTGGGGCCTTTGTGTTTTTTGACCTGGAAATCGCAAAAAAGGCGCGAAAACATGGATTTGTCTCTCCTGCCGCGCACACACTTCGGAGAGCTTGCGAAGGCCTAAAAAACACAAGCAGCCCTTGAGTTATTGTGGGAGAGACTGTTTTCATCAAGTTTGAAGCCTTAGTTTTGGCTGGACAGCCGTTTCTTTATTTTTGGGGCCTTTGTGTTTTTCGACCTGGAAATGGCAAAAAAGGCGCGAAAACATGGATTTGTCTCTCCTGCCGCGCACACACTTCCGATAACTTGCAAAGGCCTAAAAAACACAAGCAGCCCGTGAGTTATTATGGGAGAGACTGTTTTCATCAAGTTTGAAGCCTCAGTTTTGGCTGGACAGCCGTTTCTTTATTTTTGGGGCCTTTGTGTTTTTCGACCTGGAAATGGCAAAAAAGGCGCGAAAACATGGATTTGTCTCTCCTGCCGCGCACACACTTCCGATAGCGTGCAAAGGCCTAATAACCACAAGCAGCCCCTACACCATTATGGGAGACACTGTTTTCATCAAGTTTGAAGCCTCAGTGTTGGCGCGGCAGCCTTTTCTTTCTCTTTCGGGATTGTGTTTTTCTCCACCTGAAAATGCCAAAGAAGGCATAAAAACATGGATTTGTCTCTCCTGCTGCGCACACACTTCGGAGAGCTTGCAAATGCCTAATAACCACAAGCAGCCCCTACTCCATTATGGGAGACACTGTTTTCATCAAGTTTGAAGCCTCAGTGTTGGCGCGGCAGCCTTTTCTTTCTCTTTCGGGATTGTGTTTTTCTCCACCTGAAAATGCCAAAGAAGGCATAAAAACATGGATTTGTCTCTCCTGCTGCGCACACACTTCGGAGAGCTTGCAAATGCCTAATAACCACAAGCAGCCCCTACTCCATTATGGGAGACACTGTTTTCATCAAGTTTGAAGCCTCAGTGTTGGCGCGGCAGCCTTTTCTTTCTCTTTCGGGATTGTGTTTTTCTCCACCTGAAAATGCCAAAGAAGGCATAAAAACATGGATTTATCTCTTCTGCTGCGCACACACTTCGGAGAGCTTGTAAATGCCTAATAACCACAAGCAGCCCCTACTCCATTATGGGAGACACTGTTTTCATAAAGTTTGAAGCCTCAGTGTTGGCGCGGCAGCCTTTTCTTTCTCTTTCGGGATTGTGTTTTTCTCCACCTGAAAATGCCAAAGAAGGCATAAAAAAATGGATTTGTATCTCCTGCTGCGCACACACTTCGGAGAGCTTGCAAATGCCTAATAACCACAAGCAGCCCCTACTCCATTATGGGAGACACTGTTTTCATCAAGTTTGAAGCCTCAGTGTTGGCGCGGCAGCCTTTTCTTTCTCTTTCGGGATTGTGTTTTTCTCCACCTGAAAATGCCAAAGAAGGCATAAAAACATGGATTTGTCTTTCCTGCTGCGCACACACTTCGGAGAGCGTGCAAAGGCCTAATAACCACAAGCAGCCCCTACACCATTATGGGAGACACTGTTTTCATCAAGTTTGAAGCCTCAGTGTTGGCGCGGCAGCCTTTTCTTTCTCTTTCGGGATTGTGTTTTTCTCCACCTGAAAATGCCAAAGAAGGCATAAAAACATGGATTTGTCTCTCCTGCTGCGCACACACTTCGGAGAGCTTGCAAATGCCTAATAACCACAAGCAGCCCCTACTCCATTATGGGAGACACTGTTTTCATCAAGTTTGAAGCCTCAGTGTTGGCGCGGCAGCCTTTTCTTTCTCTTTCGGGATTGTGTTTTTCTCCACCTGAAAATGCCAAAGAAGGCATAAAAACATGGATTTATCTCTTCTGCTGCGCACACACTTCGGAGAGCTTGTAAATGCCTAATAACCACAAGCAGCCCCTACTCCATTATGGGAGACACTGTTTTCATAAAGTTTGAAGCCTCAGTGTTGGCGCGGCAGCCTTTTCTTTCTCTTTCGGGATTGTGTTTTTCTCCACCTGAAAATGCCAAAGAAGGCATAAAAACATGGATTTGTCTCTCATGCTGCGCACACACTTCGGAGAGCTTGCAAATGCCTCATAACCACAAGCAGCCCCTACTCCATTATGGGAGACACTGTTTTCATCAAGTTTGAAGCCTCAGTGTTGGCGCGGCAGCCTTTTCTTTCTCTTTCGGGATTGTGTTTTTCTCCACCTGAAAATGCCAAAGAAGGCATAAAAACATGGATTTGTCTCTCCTGCTGCGCACACACTTCGGAGAGCTTGCAAATGCCTAATAACCACAAGCAGCCCCTACTCCATTATGGGAGACACTGTTTTCATCAAGTTTGAAGCCTCAGTGTTGGCGCGGCAGCCTTTTCTTTCTCTTTCGGGATTGTGTTTTTCTCCACCTGAAAATGCCAAAGAAGGCATAAAAACATGGATTTGTCTCTCCTGCTGCGCACACACTTCGGAGAGCTTGCAAATGCCTAATAACCACAAGCAGCCCCTACTCCATTATGGGAGACACTGTTTTCATCAAGTTTGAAGCCTCAGTGTTGGCGCGGCAGCCTTTTCTTTCTCTTTCGGGATTGTGTTTTTCTCCACCTGAAAATGCCAAAGAAGGCATAAAAACATGGATTTGTCTCTCCTGCTGCGCACACACTTCGGAGAGCTTGCAAATGCCTAATAACCACAAGCAGCCCCTACTCCATTATGGGAGACACTGTTTTCATCAAGTTTGAAGCCTCAGTGTTGGCGCGGCAGCCTTTTCTTTCTCTTTCGGGATTGTGTTTTTCTCCACCTGAAAATGCCAAAGAAGGCATAAAAACATGGATTTGTCTCTCCTGCTGCGCACACACTTCGGAGAGCTTGCAAATGCCTAATAACCACAAGCAGCCCCTACTCCATTATGGGAGACACTGTTTTCATCAAGTTTGAAGCCTCAGTGTTGGCGCGGCAGCCTTTTCTTTCTCTTTCGGGATTGTGTTTTTCTCCACCTGAAAATGCCAAAGAAGGCATAAAAACATGGATTTATCTCTTCTGCTGCGCACACACTTCGGAGAGCTTGTAAATGCCTAATAACCACAAGCAGCCCCTACTCCATTATGGGAGACACTGTTTTCATAAAGTTTGAAGCCTCAGTGTTGGCGCGGCAGCCTTTTCTTTCTCTTTCGGGATTGTGTTTTTCTCCACCTGAAAATGCCAAAGAAGGCATAAAAAAATGGATTTGTATCTCCTGCTGCGCACACACTTCGGAGAGCTTGCAAATGCCTAATAACCACAAGCAGCCCCTACTCCATTATGGGAGACACTGTTTTCATCAAGTTTGAAGCCTCAGTGTTGGCGCGGCAGCCTTTTCTTTCTCTTTCGGGATTGTGTTTTTCTCCACCTGAAAATGCCAAAGAAGGCATAAAAACATGGATTTGTCTTTCCTGCTGCGCACACACTTCGGAGAGCGTGCAAAGGCCTAATAACCACAAGCAGCCCCTACACCATTATGGGAGACACTGTTTTCATCAAGTTTGAAGCCTCAGTGTTGGCGCGGCAGCCTTTTCTTTCTCTTTCGGGATTGTGTTTTTCTCCACCTGAAAATGCCAAAGAAGGCATAAAAACATGGATTTGTCTCTCCTGCTGCGCACACACTTCGGAGAGCTTGCAAATGCCTAATAACCACAAGCAGCCCCTACTCCATTATGGGAGACACTGTTTTCATCAAGTTTGAAGCCTCAGTGTTGGCGCGGCAGCCTTTTCTTTCTCTTTCGGGATTGTGTTTTTCTCCACCTGAAAATGCCAAAGAAGGCATAAAAACATGGATTTATCTCTTCTGCTGCGCACACACTTCGGAGAGCTTGTAAATGCCTAATAACCACAAGCAGCCCCTACTCCATTATGGGAGACACTGTTTTCATAAAGTTTGAAGCCTCAGTGTTGGCGCGGCAGCCTTTTCTTTCTCTTTCGGGATTGTGTTTTTCTCCACCTGAAAATGCCAAAGAAGGCATAAAAACATGGATTTGTCTCTCATGCTGCGCACACACTTCGGAGAGCTTGCAAATGCCTCATAACCACAAGCAGCCCCTACTCCATTATGGGAGACACTGTTTTCATCAAGTTTGAAGCCTCAGTGTTGGCGCGGCAGCCTTTTCTTTCTCTTTCGGGATTGTGTTTTTCTCCACCTGAAAATGCCAAAGAAGGCATAAAAACATGGATTTGTCTCTCCTGCTGCGCACACACTTCGGAGAGCTTGCAAATGCCTAATAACCACAAGCAGCCCCTACTCCATTATGGGAGACACTGTTTTCATCAAGTTTGAAGCCTCAGTGTTGGCGCGGCAGCCTTTTCTTTCTCTTTCGGGATTGTGTTTTTCTCCACCTGAAAATGCCAAAGAAGGCATAAAAACATGGATTTGTCTCTCCTGCTGCGCACACACTTCGGAGAGCTTGCAAATGCCTAATAACCACAAGCAGCCCCTACTCCATTATGGGAGACACTGTTTTCATCAAGTTTGAAGCCTCAGTGTTGGCGCGGCAGCCTTTTCTTTCTCTTTCGGGATTGTGTTTTTCTCCACCTGAAAATGCCAAAGAAGGCATAAAAACATGGATTTGTCTCTCCTGCTGCGCACACACTTCGGAGAGCTTGCAAATGCCTAATAACCACAAGCAGCCCCTACTCCATTATGGGAGACACTGTTTTCATCAAGTTTGAAGCCTCAGTGTTGGCGCGGCAGCCTTTTCTTTCTCTTTCGGGATTGTGTTTTTCTCCACCTGAAAATGCCAAAGAAGGCATAAAAACATGGATTTGTCTCTCATGCTGCGCACACACTTCGGAGAGCTTGCAAATGCCTAATAACCACAAGCAGCCCCTACTCCATTATGGGAGACACTGTTTTCATCAAGTTTGAAGCCTCAGTGTTGGCGCGGCAGTCTTTTCTTTCTCTTTCGGGATTGTGTTTTTCTCCACCTGAAAATGCCAAAGAAGGCATAAAAACATGGATTTGTCTCTCCTGCTGCGCACACACTTCGGAGAGCTTGCAAATGCCTAATAACCACAAGCAGCCCCTACTCCATTATGGGAGACACTGTTTTCATCAAGTTTGAAGCCTCAGTGTTGGCGCGGCAGCCTTTTCTTTCTCTTTCGGGATTGTGTTTTTCTCCACCTGAAAATGCCAAAGAAGGCATAAAAACATGGATTTGTCTCTCCTGCTGCGCACACACTTCGGAGAGCTTGCAAATGCCTAATAACCACAAGCAGCCCCTACTCCATTATGGGAGACACTGTTTTCATCAAGTTTGAAGCCTCAGTGTTGGCACGGCAGCCTTTTCTTTCTCTTTCGGGATTGTGTTTTTCTCCACCTGAAAATGCCAAAGAAGGCATAAAAACATGGATTTGTCTCTCCTGCTGCGCACACACTTTGGAGAGCTTGCAAATGCCTAATAACCACAAGCAGCCCCTACTCCATTATGGGAGACACTGTTTTCATCAAGTTTGAAGCCTCAGTGTTGGCGCGGCAGCCTTTTCTTTCTCTTTCGGGATTGTGTTTTTCTCCACCTGAAAATGCCAAAGAAGGCATAAAAACATGGATTTGTCTCTCCTGCTGCGCACACACTTCGGAGAGCTTGCAAATGCCTAATAACCACAAGCAGCCCCTACTCCATTATGGGAGACACTGTTTTCATCAAGTTTGAAGCCTCAGTGTTGGCGCGGCAGCCTTTTCTTTCTCTTTCGGGATTGTGTTTTTCTCCACCTGAAAATGCCAAAGAAGGCATAAAAACATGGATTTGTCTCTCCTGCTGCGCACACACTTCGGAGAGCTTGCAAATGCCTAATAACCACAAGCAGCCCCTACTCCATTATGGGAGACACTGTTTTCATCAAGTTTGAAGCCTCAGTGTTGGCACGGCAGCCTTTTCTTTCTCTTTCGGGATTGTGTTTTTCTCCACCTGAAAATGCCAAAGAAGGCATAAAAACATGGATTTGTCTCTCCTGCTGCGCACACACTTTGGAGAGCTTGCAAATGCCTAATAACCACAAGCAGCCCCTACTCCATTATGGGAGACACTGTTTTCATCAAGTTTGAAGCCTCAGTGTTGGCGCGGCAGCCTTTTCTTTCTCTTTCGGGATTGTGTTTTTCTCCACCTGAAAATGCCAAAGAAGGCATAAAAACATGGATTTGTCTCTCCTGCTGCGCACACACTTCGGAGAGCTTGCAAATGCCTAATAACCACAAGCAGCCCCTACTCCATTATGGGAGACACTGTTTTCATCAAGTTTGAAGCCTCAGTGTTGGCGCGGCAGCCTTTTCTTTCTCTTTCGGGATTGTGTTTTTCTCCACCTGAAAATGCCAAAGAAGGCATAAAAACATGGATTTGTCTCTCCTGCTGCGCACACACTTCGGAGAGCTTGCAAATGCCTAATAACCACAAGCAGCCCCTACTCCATTATGGGAGACACTGTTTTCATCAAGTTTGAAGCCTCAGTGTTGGCGCGGCAGCCTTTTCTTTCTCTTTCGGGATTGTGTTTTTCTCCACCTGAAAATGCCAAAGAAGGCATAAAAACATGGATTTGTCTCTCCTGCTGCGCACACACTTCGGAGAGCTTGCAAATGCCTAATAACCACAAGCAGCCCCTACTCCATTATGGGAGACACTGTTTTCATCAAGTTTGAAGCCTCAGTGTTGGCGCGGCAGCCTTTTCTTTCTCTTTCGGGATTGTGTTTTTCTCCACCTGAAAATGCCAAAGAAGGCATAAAAACATGGATTTGTCTCTCCTGCTGCGCACACACTTCGGAGAGCTTGCAAATGCCTAATAACCACAAGCAGCCCCTACTCCATTATGGGAGACACTGTTTTCATCAAGTTTGAAGCCTCAGTGTTGGCGCGGCAGCCTTTTCTTTCTCTTTCGGGATTGTGTTTTTCTCCACCTGAAAATGCCAAAGAAGGCATAAAAACATGGATTTGTCTCTCCTGCTGCGCACACACTTCGGAGAGCTTGCAAATGCCTAATAACCACAAGCAGCCCCTACTCCATTATGGGAGACACTGTTTTCATCAAGTTTGAAGCCTCAGTGTTGGCGCGGCAGCCTTTTCTTTCTCTTTCGGGATTGTGTTTTTCTCCACCTGAAAATGCCAAAGAAGGCATAAAAACATGGATTTGTCTCTCCTGCTGCGCACACACTTCGGAGAGCTTGCAAATGCCTAATAACCACAAGCAGCCCCTACTCCATTATGGGAGACACTGTTTTCATCAAGTTTGAAGCCTCAGTGTTGGCGCGGCAGCCTTTTCTTTCTCTTTCGGGATTGTGTTTTTCTCCACCTGAAAATGCCAAAGAAGGCATAAAAACATGGATTTGTCTTTCCTGCTGCGCACACACTTCGGAGAGCTTGCAAATGCCTAATAACCACAAGCAGCCCCTACTCCATTATGGGAGACACTGTTTTCATCAAGTTTGAAGCCTCAGTGTTGGCGCGGCAGCCTTTTCTTTCTCTTTCGGGATTGTGTTTTTCTCCACCTGAAAATGCCAAAGAAGGCATAAAAACATGGATTTGTCTTTCCTGCTGCGCACACACTTCGGAGAGCTTGCAAAGGCCTAATAACCACAAGCAGCCCCTACACCATTATGGGAGACACTGTTTTCATCAAGTTTGAAGCCTCAGTGTTGGCGCGGCAGCCTTTTCTTTCTCTTTCGGGATTGTGTTTTTCTCCACCTGAAAATGCCAAAGAAGGCATAAAAACATGGATTTGTCTCTCCTGCTGCGCACACACTTCGGAGAGCTTGCAAATGCCTAATAACCACAAGCAGCCCCTACTCCATTATGGGAGACACTGTTTTCATCAAGTTTGAAGCCTCAGTGTTGGCGCGGCAGCCTTTTCTTTCTCTTTCGGGATTGTGTTTTTCTCCACCTGAAAATGCCAAAGAAGGCATAAAAACATGGATTTGTCTCTCCTGCTGCGCACACACTTCGGAGAGCTTGCAAATGCCTAATAACCACAAGCAGCCCCTACTCCATTATGGGAGACACTGTTTTCATCAAGTTTGAAGCCTCAGTGTTGGCGCGGCAGCCTTTTCTTTCTCTTTCGGGATTGTGTTTTTCTCCACCTGAAAATGCCAAAGAAGGCATAAAAACATGGATTTGTCTCTCCTGCTGCGCACACACTTCGGAGAGCTTGCAAATGCCTAATAACCACAAGCAGCCCCTACTCCATTATGGGAGACACTGTTTTCATCAAGTTTGAAGCCTCAGTGTTGGCGCGGCAGCCTTTTCTTTCTCTTTCGGGATTGTGTTTTTCTCCACCTGAAAATGCCAAAGAAGGCATAAAAACATGGATTTGTCTCTCCTGCTGCGCACACACTTCGGAGAGCTTGCAAATGCCTAATAACCACAAGCAGCCCCTACTCCATTATGGGAGACACTGTTTTCATCAAGTTTGAAGCCTCAGTGTTGGCGCGGCAGCCTTTTCTTTCTCTTTCGGGATTGTGTTTTTCTCCACCTGAAAATGCCAAAGAAGGCATAAAAACATGGATTTGTCTCTCCTGCTGCGCACACACTTTGGAGAGCTTGCAAATGCCTAATAACCACAAGCAGCCCCTACACCATTATGGGAGACACTGTTTTCATCAAGTTTGAAGCCTCAGTGTTGGCGCGGCAGCCTTTTCTTTCTCTTTCGGGATTGTGTTTTTCTCCACCTGAAAATGCCAAAGAAGGCATAAAAACATGGATTTGTCTCTCCTGCTGCGCACACACTTCGGAGAGCTTGCAAATGCCTAATAACCACAAGCAGCCCCTACTCCATTATGGGAGACACTGTTTTCATCAAGTTTGAAGCCTCAGTGTTGGCGCGGCAGCCTTTTCTTTCTCTTTCGGGATTGTGTTTTTCTCCACCTGAAAATGCCAAAGAAGGCATAAAAACATGGATTTGTCTCTCCTGCTGCGCACACACTTCGGAGAGCTTGCAAATGCCTAATAACCACAAGCAGCCCCTACTCCATTATGGGAGACACTGTTTTCATCAAGTTTGAAGCCTCAGTGTTGGCGCGGCAGCCTTTTCTTTCTCTTTCGGGATTGTGTTTTTCTCCACCTGAAAATGCCAAAGAAGGCATAAAAACATGGATTTGTCTCTCCTGCTGCGCACAAACTTTGGAGAGCTTGCAAATGCCTAATAACCACAAGCAGCCCCTACACCATTATGGGAGACACTGTTTTCATCAAGTTTGAAGCCTCAGTGTTGGCGCGGCAGCCTTTTCTTTCTCTTTCGGGATTGTGTTTTTCTCCACCTGAAAATGCCAAAGAAGGCATAAAAACATGGATTTGTCTCTCCTGCTGCGCACACACTTCGGAGAGCTTGCAAATGCCTAATAACCACAAGCAGCCCCTACTCCATTATGGGAGACACTGTTTTCATCAAGTTTGAAGCCTCAGTGTTGGCGCGGCAGCCTTTTCTTTCTCTTTCGGGATTGTGTTTTTCTCCACCTGAAAATGCCAAAGAAGGCATAAAAACATGGATTTGTCTCTCCTGCTGCGCACACACTTCGGAGAGCTTGCAAATGCCTAATAACCACAAGCAGCCCCTACTCCATTATGGGAGACACTGTTTTCATCAAGTTTGAAGCCTCAGTGTTGGCGCGGCAGCCTTTTCTTTCTCTTTCGGGATTGTGTTTTTCTCCACCTGAAAATGCCAAAGAAGGCATAAAAACATGGATTTGTCTCTCCTGCTGCGCACACACTTCGGAGAGCTTGCAAATGCCTAATAACCACAAGCAGCCCCTACTCCATTATGGGAGACACTGTTTTCATCAAGTTTGAAGCCTCAGTGTTGGCGCGGCAGCCTTTTCTTTCTCTTTCGGGATTGTGTTTTTCTCCACCTGAAAATGCCAAAGAAGGCATAAAAACATGGATTTGTCTCTCCTGCTGCGCACACACTTCGGAGAGCTTGCAAATGCCTAATAACCACAAGCAGCCCCTACTCCATTATGGGAGACACTGTTTTCATCAAGTTTGAAGCCTCAGTTTTGGCTGGACAGCCATTTCTTTATTTTTGGGGCCTGTGTGTTTTTCGGCCTGGAAATGGCAAAAAAGGCGCGAAAACATTGATTTGTCTCTCCTGCCGCGCACACACTTCCGATAGCTTGCGAAGGCCTAAAAAACACAAGCGGGCCGTGAGTTATTGTGGGAGAGACTGTTTTCATCAAGTTTGAAGCCTCAGTTTTGGCTGGACAGCCGTTTCTTTATTTTTGGGGCCTTTGTGTTTTTCAACTTGGAAATGGCAAAAAAGGCGCGAAAACATGGATTTGTCTCTCCTGCCGCGCACACACTTCCGATAGCGTGCAAAGGCCTAAAAAACACAAGCACACCGTGAGTTATTATGGGAGGGACTGTTTTCATCAAGTTTGAAGCCATAGTTTTGGCGCGGCAGCCGTTTCTTTCATTTTGGGGCCTATGTGTTTTTCGACCTTGAAATCGCAAAAAAGTCGCGAAAACATTGATTTGTCTCTCCTGCCGCGCACACACTTCCGATATCTTGCAAAGGCCTAAAAAACACAAGCAGCCCGTGAGTTATTATGGGAGAGACTGTTTTCATCAAGTTTGAAGCCATAGTTTTGGCGCGGCAGCCGTTTCTTTCATTTTGGGGCCTATGTGTTTTTCGACCTTGAAATCGCAAAAAAGGCGCGAAAACATGGATTTGTCTCTCCTGCCGCGCACACACTTCCGATAGCGTGCAAAGGCCTAAAAAACAAAAGCAGCCCGTGAGTTATTATGGGAGAGACTGTTTTCATCAAGTTTGAAGCCATAGTTTTGGCGCGCCAGCTTTTTCTTTCATTTTGGGGCCTATGTGTTTTTCGACCTTGAAATCGCAAAAAAGTCGCGAAAACATTGATTTGTCTCTCCTGCCGCGCACACACTTCCGATATCTTGCGAAGGCCTAAAAAACACAAGCAGCCCTTGAGTTATTGTGGGAGAGACTGTTTTCATCAAGTTTGAAGCCATAGTTTTGGCGCGGCAGCCGTTTCTTTCATTTTGGGGCCTATGTGTTTTTCGACCTTGAAATCGTAAAAAAGGCGCGAAAACATGGATTTGTCTCTCCTTCCGCGCACACACTTCCGATAGCTTGCGAAGGCCTAAAAAACACAAGCGGCCCTTGAGTTATTGTCTGAGAGACTGTTTTCATCAAGTTTGAAGCCTCAGTTTTGGCTGGACAGCCGTTTCTTTATTTTTGGGGCCTTTGTGTTTTTCGACCTGGAAATGGCAAAAAAGGCGCGAAAACATGGATTTGTCTCTCCTGCCGCGCACACACTTCCGATAGCGTGCAAAGGCCTAAAAAACACAAGCAGCCCGTGAGTTATTATGGGAGAGACTGTTTTCATCAAGTTTGAAGCCATAGTTTTGGCGCGGCAGCCGTTTCTTTCATTTTGGGGCCTATGTGTTTTTCGACCTTGAAATCGCAAAAAAGGCGCGAAAACATTGATTTGTCTCTCCTGCCGCGCACACACTTCCGATATCTTGCGAAGGCCTAAAAAACACAAGCAGCCCTTCAGTTATTGTGGGAGAGACTGTTTTCATCAAGTTTGAAGCCTCAGTTTTGGCTGGACAGCCGTTTCTTTATTTTTGGGGCCTTTGTGTTTTTCGACCTGGAAATGGCAAAAATGGCGCGAAAACATGGATTTGTCTCTCCTGCCGCGCACACACTTCCGATAGCTTGCGAAGGCCTAAAAAACACAAGCGGCCCTTGAGTTATTGTCTGAGAGACTGTTTTCATCAAGTTTGAAGCCTCAGTTTTGGCTGGACAGCCGTTTCTTTATTTTTGGGGCCTTTGTGTTTTTCGACCTGGAAATGGCAAAAAAGGCGCGAAAACATGGATTTGTCTCTCCTGCCGCGCACACACTTCGGAGAGCTTGCAAAGGCCTAAAAAACACAAGCAGCCCGTGAGTTATTATGGGAGAGACTGTTTTCATCAAGTTTGAAGCCATAGTTTTGGCGCGGCAGCCGTTTCTTTCATTTTGGGGCCTATGTGTTTTTCGACCTTGAAATCGCAAAAAAGGCGCGAAAACATGGATTTGTCTCTCCTGCCGCGCACACACTTCGGAGAGCTTGCAAAGGCCTAAAAAACACAAGCAGCCCGTGAGTTATTATGGGAGAGACTGTTTTCATCAAGTTTGAAGGCATAGTTTTGGCGCGGCAGCCGTTTCTTTCATTTTGGGGCCTATGTGTTTTTCGACCTTGAAATCGCAAAAAAGGCGCGAAAACATGGATTTGTCTCTCCTGCCGCGCACACACTTCGGAGAGCTTGCAAAGGCCTAAAAAACACAAGCAGCCCGTGAGTTATTATGGGAGAGACTGTTTTCATCAAGTTTTGAAGCCATAGTTTTGGCGCGGCAGCCGTTTCTTTCATTTTGGGGCCTATGTGTTTTTCGACCTTGAAATCGCAAAAAAGGCGCGAAAACATGGATTTGTCTCTCCTGCCGCGCACACACTTCCGATAGCGTGCAAAGGCCTAAAAAACACAAGCAGCCCGTGAGTTATTATGGGAGAGACTGTTTTCATCAAGTTTGAAGCCATAGTTTTGGCGCGCCAGCCGTTTCTTTCATTTTGGGGCCTATGTGTTTTTCGACCTTGAAATCGCAAAAAAGTCGCGAAAACATTGATTTGTCTCTCCTGCCGCGCACACACTTCCGATATCTTGCGAAGGCCTAAAAAACACAAGCAGCCCTTGAGTTATTGTGGGAGAGACTGTTTTCATCAAGTTTGAAGCCTCAGTTTTGGCTGGACAGCCGTTTCTTTATTTTTGGGGCCTTTGTGTTTTTCGACCTGGAAATGGCAAAAAAGGCGCGAAAACATGGATTTGTCTCTCCTGCCGCGCACACACTTCCGATAACTTGCAAAGGCCTAAAAAACACAAGCAGCCCGTGAGTTATTATGGGAGAGACTGTTTTCATCAAGTTTGAAGCCTCAGTTTTGGCTGGACAGCCGTTTCTTTATTTTTGGGGCCTTTGTGTTTTTCGACCTGGAAATGGCAAAAAAGGCGCGAAAACATGGATTTGTCTCTCCTGCCGCGCACACACTTCCGATAGCTTGCGAAGGCCTAAAAAACACAAGCGGCCCTTGAGTTATTGTCTGAGAGACTGTTTTCATCAAGTTTGAAGCCTCAATTTTGGCTGGACAGCCGTTTCTTTATTTTTGGGGCCTTTGTGTTTTTCGACCTGGAAATGGCAAAAAAGGCGCGAAAACATGGATTTGTCTCTCCTGCCGCGCACACACTTCGGAGAGCTTGCAAAGGCCTAAAAAACACAAGCAGCCCGTGAGTTATTATGGGAGAGACTGTTTTCATCAAGTTTGAAGCCATAGTTTTGGCGCGGCAGCCGTTTCTTTCATTTTGGGGCCTATGTGTTTTTCGACCTTGAAATCGCAAAAAAGGCGCGAAAACATGGATTTGTCTCTCCTGCCGCGCACACACTTCGGAGAGCTTGCAAAGGCCTAAAAAACACAAGCAGCCCGTGAGTTATTATGGGAGAGACTGTTTTCATCAAGTTTTGAAGCCATAGTTTTGGCGCGGCAGCCGTTTCTTTCATTTTGGGGCCTATGTGTTTTTCGACCTTGAAATCACAAAAAAGGCGCGAAAACATGGATTTGTCTCTCCTGCCGCGCACACACTTCCGATAGCGTGCAAAGGCCTAAAAAACACAAGCAGCCCGTGAGTTATTATGGGAGAGACTGTTTTCATCAAGTTTGAAGCCATAGTTTTGGCGCGCCAGCCGTTTCTTTCATTTTGGGGCCTATGTGTTTTTCGACCTTGAAATCGCAAAAAAGTCGCGAAAACATTGATTTGTCTCTCCTGCCGCGCACACACTTCCGATATCTTGCGAAGGCCTAAAAAACACAAGCAGCCCTTGAGTTATTGTGGGAGAGACTGTTTTCATCAAGTTTGAAGCCTCAGTTTTGGCTGGACAGCCGTTTCTTTATTTTTGGGGCCTTTGTGTTTTTCGACCTGGAAATGGCAAAAAAGGCGCGAAAACATGGATTTGTCTCTCCTGCCGCGCACACACTTCCGATAACTTGCAAAGGCCTAAAAAACACAAGCAGCCCGTGAGTTATTATGGGAGAGACTGTTTTCATCAAGTTTGAAGCCTCAGTTTTGGCTGGACAGCCGTTTCTTTATTTTTGGGGCCTTTGTGTTTTTCGACCTGGAAATGGCAAAAAAGGCGCGAAAACATGGATTTGTCTCTCCTGCCGTGCACACACTTCGGAGAGCTTGCAAAGGCCTAATAACCACAAGCAGCCCCTACACCATTATGGGAGACACTGTTTTCATCAAGTTTGAAGCCTCAGTGTTGGCGCGGCAGCCTTTTCTTTCTCTTTCGGGATTGTGTTTTTCTCCACCTGAAAATGCCAAAGAAGGCATAAAAACATGGATTTGTCTCTCCTGCTGCGCACACACTTCGGAGAGCTTGCAAATGCCTAATAACCACAAGCAGCCCCTACTCCATTATGGGAGACACTGTTTTCATCAAGTTTGAAGCCTCAGTGTTGGCGCGGCAGCCTTTTCTTTCTCTTTCGGGATTGTGTTTTTTCTCCACCTGAAAATGCCAAAGAAGGCATAAAAACATGGATTTGTCTCTCCTGCTGCGCACACACTTCGGAGAGCTTGCAAATGCCTAATAACCACAAGCAGCCCCTACTCCATTATGGGAGACACTGTTTTCATCAAGTTTGAAGCCTCAGTGTTGGCGCGGCAGCCTTTTCTTTCTCTTTCGGGATTGTGTTTTTCTCCACCTGAAAATGCCAAAGAAGGCATAAAAACATGGATTTGTCTCTCCTGCTGCGCACACACTTCGGAGAGCTTGCAAATGCCTAATAACCACAAGCAGCCCCTACTCCATTATGGGAGACACTGTTTTCATCAAGTTTGAAGCCTCAGTGTTGGCGCGGCAGCCTTTTCTTTCTCTTTCGGGATTGTGTTTTTCTCCACCTGAAAATGCCAAAGAAGGCATAAAAACATGGATTTGTCTCTCCTGCTGCGCACACACTTCGGAGAGCTTGCAAAGGCCTAATAACCACAAGCAGCCCCTACTCCATTATGGGAGACACTGTTTTCATCAAGTTTGAAGCCTCAGTGTTGGCGCGGCAGCCTTTTCTTTCTCTTTCGGGATTGTGTTTTTCTCCACCTGAAAATGCCAAAGAAGGCATAAAAACATGGATTTGTCTCTCCTGCTGCGCACACACTTCGGAGAGCTTGCAAAGACCTAATAACCACAAGCAGCCCCTACACCATTATGGGAGACACTGTTTTCATCAAGTTTGAAGCCTCAGTGTTGGCGCGGCAGCCTTTTCTTTCTCTTTCGGGATTGTGTTTTTCTCCACCTGAAAATGCCAAAGAAGGCATAAAAACATGGATTTGTCTCTCCTGCTGCGCACACACTTCGGAGAGCTTGCAAAGGCCTAATAACCACAAGCAGCCCTTGAGTTATTGTCTGAGAGACTGTTTTCATCAAGTTTGAAGCCTCAGTTTTGGCTGGACAGCCGTTTCTTTATTTTTGGGGCCTTTGTGTTTTTCGACCTGGAAATGGCAAAAAAGGAGCGAAAACATGGATTTGTCTCTCCTGCCGCGCACACACTTCCGATAGCGTGCAAAGGCCTAAAAAACACAAGCAGCCCGTGAGTTATTATGGGAGAGACTGTTTTCATCAAGTTTGAAGCCATAGTTTTTGCGCGGCAGCCGTTTCTTTCATTTTGGGGCCTATGTGTTTTTCGACCTTGAAATCGCAAAAAAGTCGCGAAAACATTGATTTGTCTCTCCTGCCGCGCACACACTTCCGATATCTTGCGAAGGCCTAAAAAACACAAGCAGCCCTTGAGTTATTGTGGGAGAGACTGTTTTCATCAAGTTTGAAGCCTCAGTTTTGGCTGGACAGCCGTTTCTTTATTTTTGGGGCCTTTGTGTTTTTCGACCTGGAAATGGCAAAAAAGGCGCGAAAACATGGATTTGTCTCTCCTGCCGCGCACACACTTCCGATAGCTTGCGAAGGCCTAAAAAACACAAGCGGCCCTTGAGTTATTGTCTGAGAGACTGTTTTCATCAAGTTTGAAGCCTCAGTTTTGGCTGGACAGCCGTTTCTTTATTTTTGGGGCCTTTGTGTTTTTCGACCTGGAAATGGCAAAAAAGGCGCGAAAACATGGATTTGTCTCTCCTGCCGCGCACACACTTCCGATAGCGTGCAAAGGCCTAAAAAACACAAGCAGCCCGTGAGTTATTATGGGAGAGACTGTTTTCATCAAGTTTGAAGCCATAGTTTTGGCGCGGCAGCCGTTTCTTTCATTTTGGGGCCTATGTGTTTTTCGACCTTGAAATCGCAAAAAATGCGCGAAAACATGGATTTGTCTCTCCTGCCGCGCACACACTTCCGATAGCGTGCAAAGGCCTAAAAAACACAAGCAGCCCGTGAGTTATTATGGGAGAGACTTTTTTCATCAAGTTTGAAGCCATAGTTTTGGCGCGCCAGCCGTTTCTTTCATTTTGGGGCCTATGTGTTTTTCGACCTTGAAATCGCAAAAAAGTCGCGAAAACATTGATTTGTCTCTCCTGCCGCGCACACACTTCCGATATCTTGCGAAGGCCTAAAAAACACAAGCAGCCCTTGAGTAATTGTGGGAGAGACTGTTTTTATCAAGTTTGAAGCCTCAGTTTTGGCTGGACAGCCGTTTCTTTATTTTTGGGGCCTTTGTGTTTTTCGACCTGGAAATGGCAAAAAAGGCGCGAAAACATGGATTTGTCTCTCCTGCCGCGCACACACTTCCGATATCTTGCGAAGGCCTAAAAAACACAAGCGGCCCTTGAGTTATTGTGGGAGAGACTGTTTTCATCAAGTTTGAAGCCTCAGTTTTGGCTGGACAGCCGTTTCTTTATTTTTGGGGCCTTTGTGTTTTTCGACCTGGAAATGGCAAAAAAGGCGCGAAAACATGGATTTGTCTCTCCTGCCGCGCACACACTTCCGATAGCGTGCAAAGGCCTAAAAAACACAAGCAGCCCGTGAGTTATTATGGGAGAGACTGTTTTCATCAAGTTTGAAGCCATAGTTTTGGCGCGCCAGCCGTTTCTTTCATTTTGGGGCCTATGTGTTTTTCGACCTTGAAATCGCAAAAAAGGCGCGAAAACATGGATTTGTCTCTCCTGCCGCGCACACACTTCCGATAGCTTGCGAAGGCCTAAAAAACACAAGCGGCCCTTGAGTTATTGTCAGAGACTGTTTTCATCAAGTTTGAAGCCTCAGTTTTGGCTGGACAGCCGTTTCTTTATTTTTGGGGCCTTTGTGTTTTTCGACCTGGAAATGGCAAAAAAGGCGCGAAAACATGGATTTGTCTCTCCTGCCGCGCACACACTTCCGATAGCGTGCAAAGGCCTAAAAAACACAAGCAGCCCGTGAGTTATTATGGGAGAGACTGTTTTCATCAAGTTTGAAGCCATAGTTTTGGCGTGGCAGCCGTTTCTTTCATTTTGGGGCCTATGTGTTTTTCGACCTTGAAATCGCAAAAAAGGCGCGAAAACATGGATTTGTCTCTCCTGCCGCGCACACACTTCCGATAGCGTGCAAAGGCCTAAAAAACACAAGCAGCCCGTGAGTTATTATGGGAGAGACTGTTTTCATCAAGTTTGAAGCCATAGTTTTGGCGCGCCAGCTGTTTCTTTCATTTTGGGGCCTATGTGTTTTTCGACCTTGAAATCGCAAAAAAGTCGCGACAACATTGATTTGTCTCTCCTGCCGCGCACACACTTCCGATATCTTGCGAAGGCCTAAAAAACACAAGCAGCCCTTGAGTTATTGTGGGAGAGACTGTTTTCATCAAGTTTGAAGCCTCAGTTTTGGCTGGACAGCCGATTCTTTATTTTTGGGGCCTTTGTGTTTTTCGACCTGGAAATGGCAAAAAAGGCGCGAAAACATGGATTTGTCTCTCCTGCCGCGCACACACTTCCGATAGCGTGCAAAGGCCTAAAAAACACAAGCAGCCCGTGAGTTATTATGGGAGAGACTGTTTTCATCAAGTTTGAAGCCATAGTTTTGGCGCGGCAGCCGTTTCTTTCATTTTGGGGCCTATGTGTTTTTCTACCTTGAAATCGCAAAAAAGGCGCGAAAACATGGATTTGTCTCTCCTGCCGCGCACACACTTCCGATAGCGTGCAAAGGCCTAAAAAACACAAGCAGCCCGTGAGTTATTATGGGAGAGACTGTTTTCATCAAGTTTGAAGCCATAGTTTTGGCGCGCCAGCCGTTTCTTTCATTTTGGGGCCTATGTGTTTTTCGACCTTGAAATCGCAAAAAAGTCGCGAAAACATTGATTTGTCTCTCCTGCCGCGCACACACTTCCGATATCTTGCGAAGGCCTAAAAAACACAAGCAGCACTTGAGTTATTGTGGGAGAGACTGTTTTCATCAAGTTTGAAGCCTCAGTTTTGGCTGGACAGCCGTTTCTTTATTTTTGGGGCCTTTGTGTTTTTCGACCTGGAAATGGCAAAAAAGGCGCGAAAACATGGATTTGTCTCTCCTGCCGCGCACACACTTCCGATAGCGTGCAAAGGCCTAAAAAACACAAGCAGCCCGTGAGTTATTATGGGAGAGACTGTTTTCATCAAGTTTGAAGCCATAGTTTTGGCGCGGCAGCCGTTTCTTTCATTTTGGGGCCTATGTGTTTTTCGACCTTGAAATCGCAAAAAAGGCGCGAAAACATGGATTTGTCTCTCCTGCCGCGCACACACTTCCGATAGCGTGCAAAGGCCTAAAAAACACAAGCAGCCCGTGAGTTATTATGGGAGAGACTGTTTTCATCAAGTTTGAAGCCATAGTTTTGGCGCGCCAGCTGTTTCTTTCATTTTGGGGCCTATGTGT
This sequence comes from Argentina silus, assembly GCF_951799395.1. Lineage (NCBI taxonomy): Eukaryota > Metazoa > Chordata > Actinopteri > Argentiniformes > Argentinidae > Argentina > Argentina silus. The sequence continues at coordinate 888,468 of NW_028153183.1, forward strand.
TTTTCGACCTTGAAATCGCAAAAAAGTCGCGACAACATTGATTTGTCTCTCCTGCCGCGCACACACTTCCGATATCTTGCGAAGGCCTAAAAAACACAAGCAGCCCTTGAGTTATTGTGGGAGAGACTGTTTTCATCAAGTTTGAAGCCTCAGTTTTGGCTGGACAGCCGATTCTTTATTTTTGGGGCCTTTGTGTTTTTCGACCTGGAAATGGCAAAAAAGTCGCGACAACATTGATTTGTCTCTCCTGCCGCGCACACACTTCCGATATCTTGCGAAGGCCTAAAAAACACAAGCAGCCCTTGAGTTATTGTGGGAGAGACTGTTTTCATCAAGTTTGAAGCCTCAGTTTTGGCTGGACAGCCGATTCTTTATTTTTGGGGCCTTTGTGTTTTTCGACCTGGAAATGGCAAAAAAGGCGCGAAAACATGGATTTGTCTCTCCTGCCGCGCACACACTTCCGATAGCGTGCAAAGGCCTAAAAAACACAAGCAGCCCGTGAGTTATTATGGGAGAGACTGTTTTCATCAAGTTTGAAGCCATAGTTTTGGCGCGGCAGCCGTTTCTTTCATTTTGGGGCCTATGTGTTTTTCTACCTTGAAATCGCAAAAAAGGCGCGAAAACATGGATTTGTCTCTCCTGCCGCGCACACACTTCCGATAGCGTGCAAAGGCCTAAAAAACACAAGCAGCCCGTGAGTTATTATGGGAGAGACTGTTTTCATCAAGTTTGAAGCCATAGTTTTGGCGCGCCAGCCGTTTCTTTCATTTTGGGGCCTATGTGTTTTTCGACCCTGAAATCGCAAAAAAGTCGCGAAAACATTGATTTGTCTCTCCTGCCGCGCACACACTTCCGATATCTTGCGAAGGCCTAAAAAACACAAGCAGCCCTTGAGTTATTGTGGGAGAGACTGTTTTCATCAAGTTTGAAGCCTCAGTTTTGGCTGGACAGCCGTTTCTTTATTTTTGGGGCCTTTGTGTTTTTCGACCTGGAAATGGCAAAAAAGGCGCGAAAACATGGATTTGTCTCTCCTGCCGCGCACACACTTCCGATAGCTTGCGAAGGTCTAAAAAACACAAGCGGCCCTTGAGTTATTGTCTGAGAGACTGTTTTCATCAAGTTTGAAGCCTCAGTTTTGGCTGGACAGCCGTTTCTTTATTTTTGGGGCCTTTGTGTTTTTCGACCTGGAAATGGCAAAAAAGGCGCGAAAACATGGATTTGTCTCTCCTGCCGCGCACACACTTCCGATAGCGTGCAAAGGCCTAAAAAACACAAGCAGCCCGTGAGTTATTATGGGAGAGACTGTTTTCATCAAGTTTGAAGCCATAGTTTTGGCGCGGCAGCCGTTTCTTTCATTTTGGGGCCTATGTGTTTTTCGACCTTGAAATCGCAAAAAAGTCGCGACAACATTGATTTGTCTCTCCTGCCGCGCACACACTTCCGATATCTTGCGAAGGCCTAAAAAACACAAGCAGCCCTTGAGTTATTGTGGGAGAGACTGTTTTCATCAAGTTTGAAGCCTCAGTTTTGGCTGGACAGCCGATTCTTTATTTTTGGGGCCTTTGTGTTTTTCGACCTGGAAATGGCAAAAAAGGCGCGAAAACATGGATTTGTCTCTCCTGCCGCGCACACACTTCCGATAGCGTGCAAAGGCCTAAAAAACACAAGCAGCCCGTGAGTTATTATGGGAGAGACTGTTTTCATCAAGTTTGAAGCCATAGTTTTGGCGCGGCAGCCGTTTCTTTCATTTTGGGGCCTATGTGTTTTTCTACCTTGAAATCGCAAAAAAGGCGCGAAAACATGGATTTGTCTCTCCTGCCGCGCACACACTTCCGATAGCGTGCAAAGGCCTAAAAAACACAAGCAGCCCGTGAGTTATTATGGGAGAGACTGTTTTCATCAAGTTTGAAGCCATAGTTTTGGCGCGCCAGCCGTTTCTTTCATTTTGGGGCCTATGTGTTTTTCGACCTTGAAATCGCAAAAAAGTCGCGAAAACATTGATTTGTCTCTCCTGCCGCGCACACACTTCCGATATCTTGCGAAGGCCTAAAAAACACAAGCAGCCCTTGAGTTATTGTGGGAGAGACTGTTTTCATCAAGTTTGAAGCCTCAGTTTTGGCTGGACAGCCGTTTCTTTATTTTTGGGGCCTTTGTGTTTTTCGACCTGGAAATGGCAAAAAAGGCGCGAAAACATGGATTTGTCTCTCCTGCCGCGCACACACTTCCGATAGCTTGCGAAGGCCTAAAAAACACAAGCGGCCCTTGAGTTATTGTCTGAGAGACTGTTTTCATCAAGTTTGAAACCTCAGTTTTGGCTGGACAGCCGTTTCTTTATTTTTGGGGCCTTTGTGTTTTTCGACCTGGAAATGGCAAAAAAGGCGCGAAAACATGGATTTGTCTCTCCTGCCGCGCACACACTTCCGATAGCGTGCAAAGGCCTAAAAAACACAAGCAGCCCGTGAGTTATTATGGGAGAGACTGTTTTCATCAAGTTTGAAGCCATAGTTTTGGCGCGCCAGCTGTTTCTTTCATTTTGGGGCCTATGTGTTTTTCGACCTTGAAATCGCAAAAAAGTCGCGACAACATTGATTTGTCTCTCCTGCCGCGCACACACTTCCGATATCTTGCGAAGGCCTAAAAAACACAAGCAGCCCTTGAGTTATTGTGGGAGAGACTGTTTTCATCAAGTTTGAAGCCTCAGTTTTGGCTGGACAGCCGATTCTTTATTTTTGGGGCCTTTGTGTTTTTCGACCTGGAAATGGCAAAAAAGGCGCGAAAACATGGATTTGTCTCTCCTGCCGCGCACACACTTCCGATAGCGTGCAAAGGCCTAAAAAACACAAGCAGCCCGTGAGTTATTATGGGAGAGACTGTTTTCATCAAGTTTGAAGCCATAGTTTTGGCGCGGCAGCCGTTTCTTTCATTTTGGGGCCTATGTGTTTTTCTACCTTGAAATCGCAAAAAAGGCGCGAAAACATGGATTTGTCTCTCCTGCCGCGCACACACTTCCGATAGCGTGCAAAGGCCTAAAAAACACAAGCAGCCCGTGAGTTATTATGGGAGAGACTGTTTTCATCAAGTTTGAAGCCATAGTTTTGGCGCGCCAGCCGTTTCTTTCATTTTGGGGCCTATGTGTTTTTCGACCTTGAAATCGCAAAAAAGTCGCGAAAACATTGATTTGTCTCTCCTGCCGCGCACACACTTCCGATATCTTGCGAAGGCCTAAAAAACACAAGCAGCCCTTGAGTTATTGTGGGAGAGACTGTTTTCATCAAGTTTGAAGCCTCAGTTTTGGCTGGACAGCCGTTTCTTTATTTTTGGGGCCTTTGTGTTTTTCGACCTGGAAATGGCAAAAAAGGCGCGAAAACATGGATTTGTCTCTCCTGCCGCGCACACACTTCCGATAGCTTGCGAAGGCCTAAAAAACACTAGCGGCCCTTGAGTTATTGTCTGAGAGACTGTTTTCATCAAGTTTGAAGTCTCAGTTTTGGCTGGACAGCCGTTTCTTTATTTTTGGGGCCTTTGTGTTTTTCGACCTGGAAATGGCAAAAAAGGCGCGAAAACATGGATTTGTCTCTCCTGCCGCGCACACACTTCCGATAGCGTGCAAAGGCCTAAAAAACACAAGCAGCCCGTGAGTTATTATGGGAGAGACTGTTTTCATCAAGTTTGAAGCCATAGTTTTGGCGCGGCAGCCGTTTCTTTCATTTTGGGGCCTATGTGTTTTTCGACCTTGAAATCGCAAAAAAGGCGCGAAAACATGGATTTGTCTCTCCTGCCGCGCACACACTTCCGATAGCGTGCAAAGGCCTAAAAAACACAAGCAGCCCGTGAGTTATTATGGGAGAGACTGTTTTCATCAAGTTTGAAGCCATAGTTTTGGCGCGCCAGCCGTTTCTTTCATTTTGGGGCCTATGTGTTTTTCGACCTTGAAATCGCAAAAAAGTCGCGAAAACATTGATTTGTCTCTCCTGCCGCGCACACACTTCCGATATCTTGCGAAGGCCTAAAAAAAAAAAGCAGCCCTTGAGTTATTGTGGGAGAGACTGTTTTCATCAAGTTTGAAGCCATAGTTTTGGCGCGGCAGCCGTTTCTTTCATTTTGGGGCCTTTGTGTTTTTCGACCTGGAAATGGCAAAAAAGGCGCGAAAACATGGATTTGTCTCTCCTGCCGCGCACACACTTCCGATAGCTTGCGAAGGCCTAAAAAACACAAGCAGCCCTTGAATTATTGTGGGAGAGACTGTTTTCATCAAGTTTGAAGCCTCAGTTTTGGCTGGACAGCCGTTTCTTTATTTTTGGGGCCTTTGTGTTTTTCGACCTGGAAATGGCAAAAAAGGCGCGAAAACATGGATTTGTCTCTCCTGCCGCGCACACACTTCCGATAGCGTGCAAAGGCCTAAAAAACACAAGCAGCCCGTGAGTTATTATGGGAGAGACTGTTTTCATCAAGTTTGAAGCCATAGTTTTGGTGCGCCAGCCGTTTCTTTCATTTTGGGGCCTATGTGTTTTTCGACCTTGAAATCGCAAAAAAGTCGCGAAAACATTGATTTGTCTCTCCTGCCGCACACACACTTCCGATATCTTGCGAAGGCCTAAAAAAAAAAAGCAGCCCTTGAGTTATTGTGGGAGAGACTGTTTTCATCAAGTTTGAAGCCATAGTTTTGGCGCGGCAGCCGTTTCTTTCATTTTGGGGCCTTTGTGTTTTTCGACCTGGAAATGGCAAAAAAGGCGCGAAAACATGGATTTGTCTCTCCTGCCGCGCACACACTTCCGATAGCGTGCAAAGGCCTAAAAAACACAAGCAGCCCGTGAGTTATTATGGGAGAGACTGTTTTCATCAAGTTTGAAGCCATAGTTTTGGCGCGCCAGCCGTTTCTTTCATTTTGGGGCCTATGTGTTTTTCGACCTTGAAATCGCAATAAAGTCGCGAAAACATGGATTTGTCTCTCCTTCCACGCACACACTTCCGATAGCTTGCGAAGGCCTAAAAAACACAAGCGGCCCTTGAGTTATTGTCTGAGAGACTGTTTTCATCAAGTTTGAAGCCTCAGTTTTGGCTGGACAGCCGTTTCTTTATTTTTGGGGCCTTTGTGTTTTTCGACCTGGAAATGGCAAAAAAGGCGCGAAAACATGGATTTGTCTCTCCTGCCGCGCACACACTTCCGATAGCGTGCAAAGGCCTAAAAAACACAAGCAGCCCGTGAGTTATTATGGGAGAGACTGTTTTCATCAAGTTTGAAGCCATAGTTTTGGCGCGCCAGCCGTTTCTTTCATTTTGGGGCCTATGTGTTTTTCGACCTTGAAATCGCAAAAAAGTCGCGAAAACATTGATTTGTCTCTCCTGCCGCGCACACACTTCCGATATCTTGCGAAGGCCTAAAAAAAAAAAGCAGCCCTTGAGTTATTGTGGGAGAGACTGTTTTCATCAAGTTTGAAGCCATAGTTTTGGCGCGGCAGCCGTTTCTTTCATTTTGGGGCCTTTGTGTTTTTCGACCTGGAAATGGCAAAAAAGGCGCGAAAACATGGATTTGTCTCTCCTGCCGCGCACACACTTCCGATAGCTTGCGAAGGCCTAAAAAACACAAGCAGCCCTTGAGTTATTGTGGGAGAGACTGTTTTCATCAAGTTTGAAGCCTCAGTTTTGGCTGGACAGCCGTTTCTTTATTTTTGGGGCCTTTGTGTTTTTCGACCTGGAAATGGCAAAAAAGGCGCGAAAACATGGATTTGTCTCTCCTGCCGCGCACACACTTCCGATAGCGTGCAAAGGCCTAAAAAACACAAGCAGCCCGTGAGTTATTATGGGAGAGACTGTTTTCATCAAGTTTGAAGCCATAGTTTTGGTGCGCCAGCCGTTTCTTTCATTTTGGGGCCTATGTGTTTTTCGACCTTGAAATTGCAAAAAAGTCGCGAAAACATTGATTTGTCTCTCCTGCCGCACACACACTTCCGATATCTTGCGAAGGCCTAAAAAAAAAAAGCAGCCCTTGAGTTATTGTGGGAGAGACTGTTTTCATCAAGTTTGAAGCCATAGTTTTGGCGCGGCAGCCGTTTCTTTCATTTTGGGGCCTTTGTGTTTTTCGACCTGGAAATGGCAAAAAAGGCGCGAAAACATGGATTTGTCTCTCCTGCCGCGCACACACTTCCGATAGCGTGCAAAGGCCTAAAAAACACAAGCAGCCCGTGAGTTATTATGGGAGAGACTGTTTTCATCAAGTTTGAAGCCATAGTTTTGGCGCGCCAGCCGTTTCTTTCATTTTGGGGCCTATGTGTTTTTCGACCTTGAAATCGCAAAAAAGTCGCGAAAACATGGATTTGTCTCTCCTTCCACGCACACACTTCCGATAGCTTGCGAAGGCCTAAAAAACACAAGCGGCCCTTGAGTTATTGTCTGAGAGACTGTTTTCATCAAGTTTGAAGCCTCAGTTTTGGCTGGACAGCCGTTTCTTTATTTTTGGGGCCTTTGTGTTTTTCGACCTGGAAATGGCAAAAAAGGCGCGAAAACATGGATTTGTCTCTCCTGCCGCGCACACACTTCCGATAGCGTGCAAAGGCCTAAAAAACACAAGCAGCCCGTGAGTTATTATGGGAGAGACTGTTTTCATCAAGTTTGAAGCCATAGTTTTGGCGCGCCAGCCGTTTCTTTCATTTTGGGGCCTATGTGTTTTTCGACCTTGAAATCGCAAAAAAGGCGCGAAAACATGGATTTGTCTCTCCTGCCGCGCACACACTTCCGATATCTTGCGAAGGCCTAAAAAAAAAAAGCAGCCCTTGAGTTATTGTGGGAGAGACTGTTTTCATCAAGTTTGAAGCCATAGTTTTGGCGCGGCAGCCGTTTCTTTCATTTTGGGGCCTTTGTGTTTTTATCGACCTGGAAATGGCAAAAAAGGCGCGAAAACATGGATTTGTCTCTCCTGCCGCGCACACACTTCCGATAGCTTGCGAAGGCCTAAAAAACACCAGCGGCCCTTGAGTTATTGTCTGAGAGACTGTTTTCATCAAGTTTGAAGCCTCAGTTTTGGCTGGACAGCCGTTTCTTTATTTTTGGGGCCTTTGTGTTTTTCGACCTGGAAATGGCAAAAAAGGCGCGAAAACATGGATTTGTCTCTCCTGCCGCGCACACACTTCCGATAGCGTGCAAAGGCCTAAAAAACACAAGCAGCCCGTGAGTTATTATGGGAGAGACTGTTTTCATCAAGTTTGAAGCCATAGTTTTGGCGCGGCAGCCGTTTCTTTCATTTTGGGGCCTATGTGTTTTTCTACCTTGAAATCGCAAAAAAGGCGCGAAAACATGGATTTGTCTCTCCTGCCGCGCACACACTTCCGATAGCGTGCAAAGGCCTAAAAAACACAAGCAGCCCGTGAGTTATTATGGGAGAGACTGTTTTCATCAAGTTTGAAGCCATAGTTTTGGCGCGCCAGCCGTTTCTTTCATTTTGGGGCCTATGTGTTTTTCGACCTTGAAATCGCAAAAAAGGCGCGAAAACATGGATTTGTCTCTCCTGCCGCGCACACACTTCCGATATCTTGCGAAGGCCTAAAAAAAAAAAGCAGCCCTTGAGTTATTGTGGGAGAGACTGTTTTCATCAAGTTTGAAGCCATAGTTTTGGCGCGGCAGCCGTTTCTTTCATTTTGGGGCCTTTGTGTTTTTCGACCTGGAAATGGCAAAAAAGGCGCGAAAACATGGATTTGTCTCTCCTGCCGCGCACACACTTCCGATAGCTTGCGAAGGCCTAAAAAACACCAGCGGCCCTTGAGTTATTGTCTGAGAGACTGTTTTCATCAAGTTTGAAGCCTCAGTTTTGGCTGGACAGCCGTTTCTTTATTTTTGGGGCCTTTGTGTTTTTCGACCTGGAAATGGCAAAAAAGGCGCGAAAACATGGATTTGTCTCTCCTGCCGCGCACACACTTCCGATAGCGTGCAAAGGCCTAAAAAACACAAGCAGCCCGTGAGTTATTATGGGAGAGACTGTTTTCATCAAGTTTGAAGCCATAGTTTTGGCGCGGCAGCCGTTTCTTTCATTTTGGGGCCTATGTGTTTTTCTACCTTGAAATCGCAAAAAAGGCGCGAAAACATGGATTTGTCTCTCCTGCCGCGCACACACTTCCGATAGCGTGCAAAGGCCTAAAAAACACAAGCAGCCCGTGAGTTATTATGGGAGAGACTGTTTTCATCAAGTTTGAAGCCATAGTGTTGGCGCGCCAGCCGTTTCTTTCATTTTGGGGCCTATGTGTTTTTCGACCTTGAAATCGCAAAAAAGTCGCGAAAACATTGATTTGTCTCTCCTGCCGCGCACACACTTCCGATATCTTGCGAAGGCCTAAAAAACACAAGCAGCCCTTGAGTTATTGTGGGAGAGACTGTTTTCATCAAGTTTGAAGCCTCAGTTTTGGCTGGACAGCCGTTTCTTTATTTTTGGGGCCTTTGTGTTTTTCGACCTGGAAATGGCAAAAAAGGCGCGAAAACATGGATTTGTCTCTCCTGCCGCGCACACACTTCCGATAGCTTGCGAAGGCCTAAAAAACACAAGCGGCCCTTGAGTTATTGTCTGAGAGACTGTTTTCATCAAGTTTGAAGCCTCAGTTTTGGCTGGACAGCCGTTTCTTTATTTTTGGGGCCTTTGTGTTTTTCGACCTGGAAATGGCAAAAAAGGCGCGAAAACATGGATTTGTCTCTCCTGCCGCGCACACACTTCCGATAGCGTGCAAAGGCCTAAAAAACACAAGCAGCCCGTGAGTTATCATGGGAGAGACTGTTTTCATCAAGTTTGAAGCCATAGTTTTGGCGCGGCAGCCGTTTCTTTCATTTTGGGGCCTATGTGTTTTTCGACCTTGAAATCGCAAAAAAGGCGCGAAAACATGGATTTGTCTCTCCTGCCGCGCACACACTTCCGATAGCGTGCAAAGGCCTAAAAAACACAAGCAGCCCGTGAGTTATTATGGGAGAGACTGTTTTCATCAAGTTTGAAGCCATAGTTTTGGCGCGCCAGCCGTTTCTTTCATTTTGGGGCCTATGTGTTTTTCGACCTTGAAATCGCAAAAAAGTCGCGAAAACATTGATTTGTCTCTCCTGCCGCGCACACACTTCCGATATCTTGCGAAGGCCTAAAAAACACAAGCAGCCCTTGAGTTATTGTGGGAGAGACTGTTTTCATCAAGTTTGAAGCCTCAGTTTTGGCTGGACAGCCGTTTCTTTATTTTTGGGGCCTTTGTGTTTTTCGACCTGGAAATGGCAAAAAAGGCGCGAAAACATGGATTTGTCTCTCCTGCCGCGCACACACTTCCGATAGCGTGCAAAGGCCTAAAAAACACAAGCAGCCCGTGAGTTATTATGGGAGAGACTGTTTTCATCAAGTTTGAAGCCATAGTTTTGGCGCGCCAGCCGTTTCTTTCATTTTGGGGCCTATGTGTTTTTCGACCTTGAAATCGCAAAAAAGTCGCGAAAACATTGATTTGTCTCTCCTGCCGCGCACACACTTCCGATATCTTGCGAAGGCCTAAAAAAAAAAAGCAGCCCTTGAGTTATTGTGGGAGAGACTGTTTTCATCAAGTTTGAAGCCATAGTTTTGGCGCGGCAGCCGTTTCTTTCATTTTGGGGCCTTTGTGTTTTTCGACCTGGAAATGGCAAAAAAGGCGCGAAAACATGGATTTGTCTCTCCTGCCGCGCACACACTTCCGATAGCTTGCGAAGGCCTAAAAAACACAAGCAGACCTTGAGTTATTGTGGGAGAGACTGTTTTCATCAAGTTTGAAGCCTCAGTTTTGGCTGGACAGCCGTTTCTTTATTTTTGGGGCCTTTGTGTTTTTCGACCTGGAAATGGCAAAAAAGGCGCGAAAACATGGATTTGTCTCTCCTGCCGCGCACACACTTCCGATAGCGTGCAAAGGCCTAAAAAACACAAGCAGCCCGTGAGTTATTATGGGAGAGACTGTTTTCATCAAGTTTGAAGCCATAGTTTTGGCGCGCCAGCCGTTTCTTTCATTTTGGGGCCTATGTGTTTTTCGACCTTGAAATCGCAAAAAAGGCGCGAAAACATGGATTTGTCTCTCCTGCCGCGCACACACTTCCGATATCTTGCGAAGGCCTAAAAAAAAAAAGCAGCCCTTGAGTTATTGTGGGAGAGACTGTTTTCATCAAGTTTGAAGCCATAGTTTTGGCGCGGCAGCCGTTTCTTTCATTTTGGGGCCTTTGTGTTTTTCGACCTGGAAATGGCAAAAAAGGCGCGAAAACATGGATTTGTCTCTCCTGCCGCGCACACACTTCCGATAGCTTGCGAAGGCCTAAAAAACACCAGCGGCCCTTGAGTTATTGTCTGAGAGACTGTTTTCATCAAGTTTGAAGCCTCAGTTTTGGCTGGACAGCCGTTTCTTTATTTTTGGGGCCTTTGTGTTTTTCGACCTGGAAATGGCAAAAAAGGCGCGAAAACATGGATTTGTCTCTCCTGCCGCGCACACACTTCCGATAGCGTGCAAAGGCCTAAAAAACACAAGCAGCCCGTGAGTTATTATGGGAGAGACTGTTTTCATCAAGTTTGAAGCCATAGTTTTGGCGCGGCAGCCGTTTCTTTCATTTTGGGGCCTATGTGTTTTTCGACTTTGAAATCGCAAAAAAGGCGCGAAAACAAGGATTTGTCTCTCCTGCCGCGCACACACTTCCGATAGCGTGCAAAGGCCTAAAAAACACAAGCAGCCCTTGAGTTATTGTGGGAGAGACTGTTTTCATCAAGTTTGAAGCCTCAGTTTTGGCTGGACAGCCGTTTCTTTATTTTTGGGGCCTTTGTGTTTTTCGACCTGGAAATGGCAAAAAAGGCGCGAAAACATGGATTTGTCTCTCCTGCCGCGCACACACTTCCGATAGCTTGCAAAGGCCTAAAAAACACAAGCAGCCCGTGAGTTATTATGGGAGAGACTGTTTTCATCAAGTTTGAAGCCTCAGTTTTGGCTGGACAGCCGTTTCTTTATTTTTGGGGCCTTTGTGTTTTTCGACCTGGAAATGGCAAAAAAGGCGCGAAAACATGGATTTGTCTCTCCTGCCGCGCACACACTTCGGAGAGCTTGCAAAGGCCTAATAACCACAAGCAGCCCCTACACCATTATGGGAGACACTGTTTTCATCAAGTTTGAAGCCTCAGTGTTGACGCGGCAGCCTTTTCTTTCTCTTTCGGGATTGTGTTTTTCTCCACCTGAAAATGCCAAAGAAGGCATAAAAACATGGATTTGTCTCTCCTGCTGCGCACACATTTCGGAGAGCTTGCAAATGCCTAATAACCACAAGCAGCCCCTACTCCATTATGGGAGACACTGTTTTCATCAAGTTTGAAGCCTCAGTGTTGGCGCGGCAGCCTTTTCTTTCTCTTTCGGGATTGTGTTTTTCTCCACCTGAAAATGCCAAAGAAGGCATAAAAACATGGATTTGTCTCTCCTGCTGCGCACACACTTCGGAGAGCTTGCAAATGCCTAATAACCACAAGCAGCCCCTACTCCATTATGGGAGACACTGTTTTCATCAAGTTTGAAGCCTCAGTGTTGGCGCGGCAGCCTTTTCTTTCTCTTTCGGGATTGTGTTTTTCTCCACCTGAAAATGCCAAAGAAGGCATAAAAACATGGATTTGTCTCTCCTGCTGCGCACACACTTCGGAGAGCTTGCAAAGGCCTAATAACCACAAGCAGCCCCTACACCATTATGGGAGACACTGTTTTCATCAAGTTTGAAGCCTCAGTGTTGGCGCGGCAGCCTTTTCTTTCTCTTTCGGGATTGTGTTTTTCTCCACCTGAAAATGCCAAAGAAGGCATAAAAACATGGATTTGTCTCTCCTGCTGCGCACACACTTCGGAGAGCTTGCAAATGCCTAATAACCACAAGCAGCCCCTACTCCATTATGGGAGACACTGTTTTCATCAAGTTTGAAGCCTCAGTGTTGGCGCGGCAGCCTTTTCTTTCTCTTTCGGGATTGTGTTTTTCTCCACCTGAAAATGCCAAAGAAGGCATAAAAACATGGATTTGTCTCTCCTGCTGCGCACACACTTCGGAGAGCTTGCAAATGCCTAATAACCACAAGCAGCCCCTACTCCATTATGGGAGACACTGTTTTCATCAAGTTTGAAGCCTCAGTGTTGGCGCGGCAGCCTTTTCTTTCTCTTTCGGGATTGTGTTTTTCTCCACCTGAAAATGCCAAAGAAGGCATAAAAACATGGATTTGTCTCTCCTGCTGCGCACACACTTCGGAGAGCTTGCAAATGCCTAATAACCACAAGCAGCCCCTACTCCATTATGGGAGACACTGTTTTCATCAAGTTTGAAGCCTCAGTGTTGGCGCGGCAGCCTTTTCTTTCTCTTTCGGGATTGTGTTTTTCTCCACCTGAAAATGCCAAAGAAGGCATAAAAACATGGATTTGTCTCTCCTGCTGCGCACACACTTCGGAGAGCTTGCAAATGCCTAATAACCACAAGCAGCCCCTACTCCATTATGGGAGACACTGTTTTCATCAAGTTTGAAGCCTCAGTGTTGGCGCGGCAGCCTTTTCTTTCTCTTTCGGGATTGTGTTTTTCTCCACCTGAAAATGCCAAAGAAGGCATAAAAACATGGATTTGTCTCTCCTGCTGCGCACACACTTCGGAGAGCTTGCAAATGCCTAATAACCACAAGCAGCCCCTACTCCATTATGGGAGACACTGTTTTCATCAAGTTTGAATCCTCAGTGTTGGCGAGGCAGCCTTTTCTTTCTCTTTCGGGATTGTGTTTTTCTCCACCTGAAAATGCCAAAGAAGGCATAAAAACATGGATTTGTCTCTCCTGCTGCGCACACACTTCGGAGAGCTTGCAAAGGCCTAATAACCACAAGCAGCCCCTACACCATTATGGGAGACACTGTTTTCATCAAGTTTGAAGCCTCAGTGTTGGCGCGGCAGCCTTTTCTTTCTCTTTCGGGATTGTGTTTTTCTTCACCTGAAAATGCCAAAGAAGGCATAAAAACATGGATTTCTCTCTCCTGCTGCGCACACACTTCGGAGAGCTTGCAAAGGCCTAATAACCACAAGCAGCCCCTACACCATTATGGGAGACACTGTTTTCATCAAGTTTGAAGCCTCAGTGTTGGCGCGGCAGCCTTTTCTTTCTCTTTCGGGATTGTGTTTTTCTCCACCTGAAAATGCCAAAGAAGGCATAAAAACATGGATTTGTCTCTCCTGCCGCGCACACACTTCCGATAGCTTGCGAAGGCCTAAAAAACACAAGCAGCCCGTGAGTTATTATGGGAGAGACTGTTTTCATCAAGTTTGAAGCCATAGTTTTGGCGCGGCAGCCGTTTCTTTCATTTTGGGGCCTATGTGTTTTTCGACCTTGAAATCGCAAAAAAGGCGCGAAAACATGGATTTGTCTCTCCTGCCGCGCACACACTTCCGATAGCGTGCAAAGGCCTAAAAAACACAAGCAGCCCGTGAGTTATTATGGGAGAGACTGTTTTCATCAAGTTTGAAGCCATAGTTTTGGCGCGCCAGCCGTTTCTTTCATTTTGGGGCCTATGTGTTTTTCGACCTTGAAATCGCAAAAAAGGCGCAAAAACATTGATTTGTCTCTCCTGCCGCGCACACACTTCCGATAACTTGCAAAGGCCTAAAAAACACAAGCAGCCCGTGAGTTATTATGGGAGAGACTGTTTTCATCAAGTTTGAAGCCATAGTTTTGGCGCGCCAGCCGTTTCTTTCATTTTGGGGCCTATGTGTTTTTCGACCTTGAAATCGCAAAAAAGGGGGGAAAACATGGATTTGTCTCTCCTGCCGCGCACACACTTCCGATAGCTTGCAAAGGCCTAAAAAACACAAGCAGGCCGTGAGTTATTATGGGAGAGACTGTTTTCATCAAGTTTGAAGCCATAGTTTTGGTGCGCCACCCGTTTCTTTCATTTTGGGGCCTATGTGTTTTTCGACCTTGAAATCGCAAAAAAGGCGCGAAAACATGGATTTGTCTCTCCTGCCGCGCACACATTTCCGATAGCTTGCAAAGGCCTAAAAAACACAAGCAGCCAGTGAGTTATTATGGGAGAGACTGTTTTCATCAAGTTTGAAGCCATAGTTTTGGCACGGCAGCCGTTTCTTTCATTTTGGGGCCTATGTGTTTTTCGACCTTGAAATCGCAAAAAAGGCGCGAAAACATGGATTTGTCTCTCCTGCCGCGCACACACTTCCGATAGCTTGCAAAGGCCTAAAAAACACAAGCGGCCCGTGAGTTATTATGGGAGAGACTGTTTTCATCAAGTTTGAAGCCATAGTTTTGGCGCGCCAGCCGTTTCTTTCATTTTTGGGCCTATGTGTTTTTCGACCTTGAAATCGCAAAAAAGGCGCGAAAACATGGATTTGTCTCTCCTGCCGCGCACACACTTCCGATAGCTTGCAAAGGCCTAAAAAACACAAGCAGCCCGTGAGTTATTATGGGAGAGACTGTTTTCATCAAGTTTGAAGCCATAGTTTTGGCGCGGCAGCCGTTTCTTTATTTTTGGGTTCTGTGTGTTTTTCGACCTGGAAATGGCAAAAAAGGCGCGAAAACATGGATTTGTCTCTCCTGCCGCGCACACACTTCCGATAGCTTGCGAAGGCCTAAAAAACACAAGCGGCCCTTGAGTTATTGTGGGAGAGACTGTTTTCATCAAGTTTGAAGCCTCAGTTTTGGCTGGACAGCCGTTTCTTTATTTTTGGGTTCTGTGTGTTTTTCGACCTGGAAATGGCAAAAAAGGCGCGAAAACATAGATTTGTCTCTCCTGCCGCGCACACACTTCCGATAGCTTGCAAAGGCCTAAAAAACACAAGCAGCCCGTGAGTTATTATGGGAAAGACTGTTTTCATCAAGTTTGAAGCCATAGTTTTGGCGCGGCAGCCGTTTCTTTCATTTTGGGGCCTATGTGTTTTTCGACCTTGAAATCGCAAAAAAGCGCGAAAACATGGATTTGTCTCTCCTGCCGCGCACACACTTCCGATAGCTTGCGAAGGCCTAAAAAACACAAGCGGCCATTGAGTTATTGTGGGAGAGACTGTTTTCATCAAGTTTGAAGCCTCAGTTTTGGCTGGACAGCCGTTTCTTTATTTTTGGGGTCTGTGTGTTTTTCGACCTGGAAATCGCAAAAAAGGCGCGAAAACATGGATTTGTCTCTCCTGCCGCGCACACACTTCCGATAGCTTGCAAAGGCCTAAAAAACACAAGCAGCCCGTGAGTTATTATGGGAGAGACTGTTTTCATCAAGTTTGAAGCCATAGTTTTGGCGCGGCAGCCGTTTCTTTCATTTTGGGGCCTATGTGTTTTTCGACCTTGAAATCGCAAAAAATGCGCGAAAACATGGATTTGTCTCTACTGCCGCGCACACACTTCCGATAGCTTGCAAAGGCCTAAAAAACACAAGCGGCCCTTGAGTTATTGTGGGAGAGACTGTTTTCATCAAGTTTGAAGCCTCAGTTTTGGCTGGACAGCCGTTTCTTTATTTTTGGGGTCTGTGTGTTTTTCGACCTGGAAATGGCAAAACAGGCGCGAAAACATAGATTTGTCTCTCCTGCTGTGCACACACTTCCGATAGCTTGCGAAGGCCTAAAAAACACAATCAGCCCGTGAGGGTTGTGGTCAGGGTCGGGGTCGGGGTTGGGGTTAGGGAAAGGGATAGGGTCGGGGTCGGGTTGATGGTTATGGTTAGGGTTGTGGTCAGGGTCGGGGTCGGGGTTGGGGTTAGGGAAAGGGATAGGGTCGGGGTCGGGTTGATGGTTATGGTTAGGGTTGTGGTCAGGGTCGGGGGCGGGGTTGGGGTTAGGGAAAGGGATAGGGTCGGGGTCGGGTTGATGGTTATGGTTAGGGTTGTGGTCAGGGTCGGGGTCGGGGTTGGGGTTAGGGAAAGGGATAGGGTCGGGGTCGGGTTGATGGTTATGGTTAGGGTTGTGGTCAGGGTCGGGGTCGGGGTTGGGGTTAGGGAAAGGGATAGGGTCGGGGTCGGGTTGATGGTTATGGTTAGGGTTGTGGTCAGGGTCGGGGTCGGGGTTGGGGTTAGGGAAAGGGATAGGGTCGGGGTCGGGTTGATGGTTATGGTTAGGGTTGTGGTCAGGGTCGGGGTCGGGGTTGGGGTTAGGGAAAGGGATATGGTCGGGGTCGGGTTGATGGTTATGGTTAGGGTTGTGGTCAGGGTCGGGGTCGGGGTTGGGGTTAGGGAAAGGGATAGGGTCGGGGTCGGGTTGATGGTTATGGTTAGGGTTGTGGTCAGGGTCGGGGTCGGGGTTGGGGTTAGGGAAAGGGATAGGGTCGGGGTCGGGTTGATGGTTATGGTTAGGGTTGTGGTCAGGGTCGGGGTTGGGGTTAGGGAAAGGGATAGGGTCGGGGTCGGGTTGATGGTTATGGTTAGGGTTGTGGTCAGGGTCGGGGTCGGGGTTGGGGTTAGGGAAAGGGATAGGGTCGGGGTCGGGTTGATGGTTATGGTTAGGGTTGTGGTCAGGGTCGGGGTCGGGGTTGGGGTTAGGGAAAGGGATAGGGTCGGGGTCGGGTTGATGGTTATGGTTAGGGTTGTGGTCAGGGTCGGGGTTGGGGTTAGGGAAAGGGATAGGGTCGGTGTCGGGTTGATGGTTATGGTTAGGGTTGTGGTCAGGGTCGGGGTCGGGGTTGGGGTTAGGGAAAGGGATAGGGTCGGGGTCGGGTTGATGGTTATGGTTAGGGTTGTGGTCAGGGTCAGGGTCGGGGTTGGGGTTAGGGAAAGGGATAGGGTCGGGGTCGGGTTGATGGTTATGGTTAGGGTTGTGGTCAGGGTCGGGGTCGGGGTTGGGGTTAGGGAAAGGGATAGGGTCGGGGTCGGGTTGATGGTTATGGTTAGGGTTGTGGTCAGGGTCGGGGTCGGGGTTGGGGTTAGGGAAAGGGATAGGGTCGGGGTCGGGTTGATGGTTATGGTTAGGGTTGTGGTCAGGGTCGGGGTCGGGGTTGGGGTTAGGGAAAGGGATAGGGTCGGGGTCGGGTTGATGGTTATGGTTAGGGTTGTGGTCAGGGTCGGGGTCGGGGTTGGGGTTAGGGAAAGGGATAGGGTCGGGGTCGGGTTGATGGTTATGGTTAGGGTTGTGGTCAGGGTCGGGGTCGGGGTTGGGGTTAGGGAAAGGGATAGGGTCGGGGTCGGGTTGATGGTTATGGTTAGGGTTGTGGTCAGGGTCGGGGTTGGGGTTAGTGAAAGGGATAGGGTCGGGGTCGGGTTTATGGTTATGGTTAGGGTTGTGGTCAGGGTCGGGGTCGGGGTTGGGGTTAGGGAAAGGGATAGGGTCGGGGTCGGGTTGATGGTTATGGTTAGGGTTGTGGTCAGGGTCGGGGTCGGGGTTGGGGTTAGGGAAAGGGATAGGGTCGGGGTCGGGTTGATGGTTATGGTTAGGGTTGTGGTCAGGGTCGGGGTCGGGGTTGGGGTTAGGGAAAGGGATAGGGTCGGGGTCGGGTTGATGGTTATGGTTAGGGTTGTGGTCAGGGTCGGGGTCGGGGTTGGGGTTAGGGAAAGGGATAGGGTCGGGGTCGGGTTGATGGTTATGGTTAGGGTTGTGGTCAGGGTCGGGGTCGGGGTTGGGGTTAGGGAAAGGGATAGGGTCGGGGTCGGGTTGATGGTTATGGTTAGGGTTGTGGTCAGGGTCGGGGTCGGGGTTGGGGTTAGGGAAAGGGATAGGGTCGGGGTCGGGTTGATGGTTATGGTTAGGGTTGTGGTCAGGGTCGGGGTTGGGGTTAGGGAAAGGGATAGGGTCGGGGTCGGGTTGATGGTTATGGTTAGGGTTGTGGTCAGGGTCGGGGTCGGGGTTGGGGTTAGGGAAAGGGATAGGGTCGGGGTCGGGTTGATGGTTGTGGTCAGGGTCGGGGTCGGGGTTGGGGTTAGGGAAAGGGATAGGGTCGGGGTCGGGTTGATGGTTGTGGTCAAGGTCGGGGTCGGGGTTGGGGTTAGGGAAAGGGATAGGGTCGGGGTCGGGTTGATGGTTATGGTTAGGGTTGTGGTCAGGGTCGGGGTCGGGGTTGGGGTTAGGGAAAGGGATAGGGTCGGGGTCGGGTTGATGGTTGTGGTCAGGGTCGGGGTCGGGGTTGGGGTTAGGGAAAGGGATAGGGTCGGGGTCGGGTTGATGGTTGTGGTCAAGGTCGGGGTCGGGGTTGGGGTTAGGGAAAGGGATAGGGTCGGGGTCGGGTTGATGGTTATGGTTAGGGTTGTGGTCAGGGTCGGGGTCGGGGTTGGGGTTAGGGAAAGGGATAGGGTCGGGGTCGGGTTGATGGTTATGGTTAGGGTTGTGGTCAGGGTCGGGGTCGGGGTTGGGGTTAGGGAAAGGGATAGGGTCGGGGTCGGGTTGATGGTTATGGTTAGGGTTGTGGTCAGGGTCGGGGTCGGGGTTGGGGTTAGGGAAAGGGATAGGGTCGGGGTCGGGTTGATGGTTATGGTTAGGGTTAGGGTTAGGGTTAGGGTTAGGGTTAGGGAAAGGGATAGGGTCGGGGTCGGGTTGATGGTTATGGTTAGGGTTGTGGTCAGGGTCGGGGTCGGGGTTGGGGTTAGGGAAAGGGATAGGGTCGGGGTCGGGTTGATGGTTATGGTTAGGGTTGTGGTCAGGGTCGGGGGCGGGGTTGGGGTTAGGGAAAGGGATAGGGTCGGGGTCGGGTTGATGGTTATGGTTAGGGTTGTGGTCAGGGTCGGGGGCGGGGTTGGGGTTAGGGAAAGGGATAGGGTCGGGGTCGGGTTGATGGTTATGGTTAGGGTTGTGGTCAGGGTCGGGGTCGGGGTTGGGGTTAGGGAAAGGGATAGGGTCGGGGTCGGGTTGATGGTTATGGTTAGGGTTGTGGTCAGGGTCGGGGTCGGGGTTGGGGTTAGGGAAAGGGATAGGGTCGGGGTCGGGTTGATGGTTATGGTTAGGGTTGTGGTCAGGGTCGGGGTCGGGGTTGGGGTTAGGGAAAGGGATAGGGTCGGGGTCGGGTTGATGGTTATGGTTAGGGTTGTGGTCAGGGTCGGGGGCGGGGTTGGGGTTAGGGAAAGGGATAGGGTCGGGGTCGGGTTGATGGTTATGGTTAGGGTTGTGGTCAGGGTCGGGGTCGGGGTTGGGGTTAGGGAAAGGGATAGGGTCGGGGTCGGGTTGATGGTTATGGTTAGGGTTGTGGTCAGGGTCGGGGTCGGGGTTGGGGTTAGGGAAAGGGATAGGGTCGGGGTCGGGTTGATGGTTATGGTTAGGGTTGTGGTCAGGGTCGGGGTCGGGGTTGGGGTTAGGGAAAGGGATAGGGTCGGGGTCGGGTTGATGGTTATGGTTAGGGTTGTGGTCAGGGTCGGGTTCGGGGTTGGGGTTAGGGAAAGGGATAGGGTCGGGGTCGGGTTGATGGTTATGGTTAGGGTTGTGGTCAGGGTCGGGGTTGGGGTTAGGGAAAGGGATAGGGTCGGGGTCGGGTTGATGGTTATGGTTAGGGTTGTGGTCAGGGTCGGGGTCGGGGTTGGGGTTAGGGAAAGGGATAGGGTCGGGGTCGGGTTGATGGTTATGGTTAGGGTTGTGGTCAGGGTCGGGGTCGGGGTTGGGGTTAGGGAAAGGGATAGGGTCGGGGTCGGGTTGATGGTTATGGTTAGGGTTGTGGTCAGGGTCGGGGTCGGGGTTGGGGTTAGGGAAAGGGATAGGGTCGGGGTCGGGTTGATGGTTATGGTTAGGGTTGTGGTCAGGGTCGGGGTCGGGGTTGGGGTTAGGGAAAGGGATAGGGTCGGGGTCGGGTTGATGGTTATGGTTCGGGTTGTGGTCAGGGTCGGGGTCGGGGTTGGGGTTAGGGAAAGGGATAGGGTCGGGGTCGGGTTGATGGTTATGGTTAGGGTTGTGGTCAGGGTCGGGGTCGGGGTTGGGGTTAGGGAAAGGGTTAGGGTCGGGGTCGGGTTGATGGTTATGGTTAGGGTTGTGGTCAGGGTCGGGGTCGGGGTTGGGGTTAGGGAAAGGGATAGGGTCGGGGTCGGGTTGATGGTTATGGTTAGGGTTGTGGTCAGGGTCGGGGTCGGGGTTGGGGTTAGGGAAAGGGATAGGGTCGGGGTCGGGTTGATGGTTATGGTTAGGGTTGTGGTCAGGGTCGGGGTCGGGGTTGGGGTTAGGGAAAGGGATAGGGTCGGGGTCGGGTTGATGGTTATGGTTAGGGTTGTGGTCAGGGTCGGGGTCGGGGTTGGGGTTAGGGAAAGGGATAGGGTCGGGGTCGGGTTGATGGTTATGGTTAGGGTTGTGGTCAGGGTCGGGGTCGGGGTTGGGGTTAGGGAAAGGGTTAGGGTCGGGGTCGGGTTGATGGTTATGGTTAGGGTTGTGGTCAGGGTCGGGGGCGGGGTTGGGGTTAGGGAAAGGGATAGGGTCGGGGTCGGGTTGATGGTTATGGTTAGGGTTGTGGTCAGGGTCGGGGGCGGGGTTGGGGTTAGGGAAAGGGATAGGGTCGGGGTCGGGTTGATGGTTATGGTTAGGGTTGTGGTCAGGGTCGGGGTCGGGGTTGGGGTTAGGGAAAGGGATAGGGTCGGGGTCGGGTTGATGGTTATGGTTAGGGTTGTGGTCAGGGTCGGGGTCGGGGTTGGGGTTAGGGAAAGGGATAGGGTCGGGGTCGGGTTGATGGTTATGGTTAGGGTTGTGGTCAGGGTCGGGGTCGGGGTTGGGGTTAGGGAAAGGGATAGGGTCGGGGTCGGGTTGATGGTTATGGTTAGGGTTGTGGTCAGGGTCGGGGGCGGGGTTGGGGTTAGGGAAAGGGATAGGGTCGGGGTCGGGTTGATGGTTATGGTTAGGGTTGTGGTCAGGGTCGGGGGCGGGGTTGGGGTTAGGGAAAGGGATAGGGTCGGGGTCGGGTTGATGGTTATGGTTAGAGTTGTGGTCAGGGTCGGGGTCGGGGTTGGGGTTAGGGAAAGGGATAGGGTCGGGGTCGGGTTGATGGTTATGGTTAGGGTTGTGGTCAGGGTCGGGGTCGGGGTTGGGGTTAGGGAAAGGGATAGGGTCGGGGTCGGGTTGATGGTTATGGTTAGGGTTGTGGTCAGGGTCGGGGTCGGGGTTGGGGTTAGGGAAAGGGATAGGGTCGGGGTCGGGTTGATGGTTATGGTTAGGGTTGTGGTCAGGGTCGGGGTCCGGGTTGGGGTTAGGGAAAGGGATAGGGTCGTGGTCGGGTTGATGTTTATGGTTAGGGTTGTGGTCAGGGTCGGGGTTGGGGTTAGGGAAAGGGATAGGGTCGGGGTCGGGTTGATGGTTATGGTTAGGGTTGTGGTCAGGGTCGGGGTTGGGGTTAGGGAAAGGGAAAGGGTCGGGGTCGGGTGGCCTATCCCTTTCCCTAACCCCAACCCCGACCCCGACCCTGACCACAACCCTAACCATAACCATCAACCCGACCCCGACGATATCCCTTTCCCTAACCCCAACCCCGACCCCGACCCTGACCACAACCCTAACCATAACCATCAACCCGACCCCGACCCTATCCCTTTCCCTAACCCCAACCCCGACCCCGACCCTGACCACAACCCTAACCATAACCATCAACCCGACCCCGACCCTATCCCTTTCCCTAACCCCAACCCCGACCCCGACCCTGACCACAACCCTAACCATAACCATCAACCCGACCCCGACCCTATCCCTTTCCCTAACCCCAACCCCGACCCCGACCTTGACCACAACCATCAACCCGACCCCGACCCTATCCCTTTCCCTAACCCCGACCCCGACCCTGACCACAACCCTAACCATAACCATCAACCCGACCCCGACCCTATCCCTTTCCCTAACCCCAACCCCGACCCTGACCACAACCCTAACCATAACCATCAACCCGACCCCGACCCTATCCCTTTCCCTAACCCCAACCCCGACCCCGACCCTGACCACAACCCTAACCATAACCATCAACCCGACCCCGACCCTATCCCTTTCCCTAACCCCAACCCCGACCCCGACCCTGACCACAACCCTAACCATAACCATCAACCCGACCCCGACCCTATCCCTTTCCCTAACCCCAACCCCGACCCCGACCCTGACCACAACCCTAACCATAACCATCAACCCGACCCCGACCCTATCCCTTTCCCTAACCCCAACCCCGACCCCGACCCTGACCACAACCCTAACCATAACCATCAACCCGACCCCGACCCTATCCCTTTCCCTAACCCCAACCCCGACCCCGACCCTGACCACAACCCTAACCATAACCATCAACCCGACCCCGACCCTATCCCTTTCCCTAACCCCAACCCCGACCCTGACCACAACCCTAACCATAACCATCAACCCGACCCCGACCCTATCCCTTTCCCTAACCCCAACCCCGACCCCGACCCTGACCACAACCCTAACCATAACCATCAACCCGACCCCCGACCCTATCCCTTTCCCTAACCCAACCCCGACCCCGACCCTGACCACAACCCTAACCATAACCATCAACCCGACCCCGACCCTATCCCTTTCCCTAACCCCAACCCCGACCCCGACCCTGACCACAACCCTAACCATAACCATCAACCCGACCCCGACCCTATCCCTTTCCCTAACCCCAACCCCGACCCCGACCCTGACCACAACCCTAACCATAACCATCAACCCGACCCCGACCCTATCCCTTTCCCTAACCCCAACCCCCGACCCCGACCCTGACCACAACCCTAACCATAACCATCAACCCGACCCCGACCCTATCCCTTTCCCTAACCCCAACCCCGACCCCGACCCTGACCACAACCCTAACCATAACCATCAACCCGACCCCGACCCTATCCCTTTCCCTAACCCCAACCCCGACCCCGACCCTGACCACAACCCTAACCATAACCATCAACCCGACCCCGACCCTATCCCCTTCCCTAACCCCAACCCCGACCCCGACCCTGACCACAACCCTAACCATAACCATAAACCCGACCCCGACCCTATCCCTTTCACTAACCCCAACCCGACCCCGACCCTGACCACAACCCTAACCATAACCATCAACCCGACCCCGACCCTATCCCTTTCCCTAACCCCAACCCCGACCCCGACCCTGACCACAACCCTAACCATAACCATCAACCCGACCCCGACCCTATCCCTTTCCCTAACCCCAACCCCGACCCCGACCCTGACCACAACCCTAACCATAACCATCAACCCGACCCCGACCCTATCCCTTTCCCTAACCCCAACCCCGACCCCGACCCTGACCACAACCCTAACCATAACCATCAACCCGACCCCGACCCTATCCCTTTCCCTAACCCCAACCCCGACCCCGACCCTGACCACAACCCTAACCATAACCATCAACCCGACCCCGACCCTATCCCTTTCCCTAACCCCAACCCCGACCCCGACCCTGACCACAACCCTAACCATAACCATCAACCCGACCCCGACCCTATCCCTTTCCCTAACCCCAACCCCGACCCCGACCCTGACCACAACCCTAACCATAACCATCAACCCGACCCCGACCCTATCCCTTTCCCTAACCCCAACCCCGACCCCGACCCTGACCACAACCCTAACCATAACCATCAACCCGACCCCGACCCTATCCCTTTCCCTAACCCCAACCCCGACCCCGACCCTGACCACAACCCTAACCATAACCATCAACCCGACCCCGACCCTATCCCTTTCCCTAACCCCAACCCCGACCCCGACCCTGACCACAACCCTAACCATAACCATCAACCCGACCCCGACCCTATCCCTTTCCCTAACCCCAACCCCGACCCCGACCCTGACCACAACCCTAACCATAACCATCAACCCGACCCCGACCCTATCCCTTTCCCTAACCCCAACCCCGACCCCGACCCTGACCACAACCCTAACCATAACCATCAACCCGACCCCGACCCTATCCCTTTCCCTAACCCCAACCCCGACCCCGACCCTGACCACAACCCTAACCATAACCATCAACCCGACCCCGACCCTATCCCTTTCCCTAACCCCAACCCCGACCCCGACCCTGACCACAACCCTAACCATAACCATCAACCCGACCCCGACCCTATCCCTTTCCCTAACCCCAACCCCGACCCCGACCCTGACCACAACCCTAACCATAACCATCAACCCGACCCCGACCCTATCCCTTTCCCTAACCCCAACCCCGACCCCGACCCTGACCACAACCCTAACCATAACCATCAACCCGACCCCGACCCTATCCCTTTCCCTAACCCCAACCCCGACCCCGACCCTGACCACAACCCTAACCATAACCATCAACCCGACCCCGACCCTATCCCTTTCCCTAACCCCAACCCCGACCCCGACCCTGACCACAACCCTAACCATAACCATCAACCCGACCCCGACCCTATCCCTTTCCCTAACCCCAACCCCGACCCCGACCCTGACCACAACCCTAACCATAACCATCAACCCGACCCCGACCCTATCCCTTTCCCTAACCCCAACCCCGACCCCGACCCTGACCACAACCCTAACCATAACCATCAACCCGACCCCGACCCTATCCCTTTCCCTAACCCCAACCCCGACCCCGACCCTGACCACAACCCTAACCATAACCATCAACCCGACCCCGACCCTATCCCTTTCCCTAACCCCAACCCCGACCCCGACCCTGACCACAACCCTAACCATAACCATCAACCCGACCCCGACCCTATCCCTTTCCCTAACCCCAACCCCGACCCCGACCCTGACCACAACCCTAACCATAACCATCAACCCGACCCCGACCCTATCCCTTTCCCTAACCCCAACCCCGACCCCGACCCTGACCACAACCCTAACCATAACCATCAACCCGACCCCGACCCTATCCCTTTCCCTAACCCCAACCCCGACCCCGACCCTGACCACAACCCTAACCATAACCATCAACCCGACCCCGACCCTATCCCTTTCCCTAACCCCAACCCCGACCCCGACCCTGACCACAACCCTAACCATAACCATCAACCCGACCCCGACCCTATCCCTTTCCCTAACCCCAACCCCGACCCCGACCCTGACCACAACCCTAACCATAACCATCAACCCGACCCCGACCCTATCCCTTTCCCTAACCCCAACCCCGACCCCGACCCTGACCACAACCCTAACCATAACCATCAACCCGACCCCGACCCTATCCCTTTCCCTAACCCCAACCCCGACCCCGACCCTGACCACAACCCTAACCATAACCATCAACCCGACCCCGACCCTATCCCTTTCCCTAACCCCAACCCCGACCCCGACCCTGACCACAACCCTAACCATAACCATCAACCCGACCCCGACCCTATCCCTTTCCCTAACCCCAACCCCGACCCCGACCCTGACCACAACCCTAACCATAACCATCAACCCGACCCCGACCCTATCCCTTTCCCTAACCCCAACCCCGACCCCGACCCTGACCACAACCCTAACCATAACCATCAACCCGACCCCGACCCTATCCCTTTCCCTAACCCCAACCCCGACCCCGACCCTGACCACAACCCTAACCATAACCATCAACCCGACCCCGACCCTATCCCTTTCCCTAACCCCAACCCCGACCCTGACCACAACCCTAACCATAACCATCAACCCGACCCCGACCCTATCCCTTTCCCTAACCCCAACCCCGACCCCGACCCTGACCACAACCCTAACCATAACCATCAACCCGACCCCGACCCTATCCCTTTCCCTAACCCCAACCCCGACCCCGACCCTGACCACAACCCTAACCATAACCATCAACCCGACCACGACCCTATCCCTTTCCCTAACCCCAACCCCGACCCCGACCCTGACCACAACCCTAACCATAACCATCAACCCGACCCCGACCCTATCCCTTTCCCTAACCCCAACCCCGACCCCGACCCTGACCACAACCCTAACCATAACCATCAACCCGACCCCGACCCTATCCCTTTCCCTAACCCCAACCCCGACCCCGACCCTGACCACAACCCTAACCATAACCATCAACCCGACCCCGACCCTATCCCTTTCCCTAACCCCAACCCCGACCCCGACCCTGACCACAACCCTAACCATAACCATCAACCCGACCCCGACCCTATCCCTTTCCCTAACCCCAACCCCGACCCCGACCCTGACCACAACCCTAACCATAACCATCAACCCGACCCCGACCCTATCCCTTTCCCTAACCCCAACCCCGACCCCGACCCTGACCACAACCCTAACCATAACCATCAACCCGACCCCGACCCTATCCCTTTCCCTAACCCCAACCCCGACCCCGACCCTGACCACAACCCTAACCATAACCATCAACCCGACCCCGACCCTATCCCTTTCCCTAATCCCAACCCCGACCCTGACCACAACCCTAACCATAACCATCAACCCGACCCCGGACCCTATCCCTTTCCCTGACCCCAACCCCGACCCCGACCCTGACCACAACCCTAACCATAACCATCAACCCGACCCCGACCCTATCCCTTTCCCTAACCCCAACCCCGACCCCGACCCTGACCACAACCCTAACCATAACCATCAACCCGACCCCGACCCTATCCCTTTCCCTAACCCCAACCCCGACCCCGACCCTGACCACAACCCTAACCATAACCATCAACCCGACCCCGACCCTATCCCTTTCCCTAACCCCAACCCCGACCCCGACCCTGACCACAACCCTAACCATAACCATCAACCCGACCCCGACCCTATCCCTTTCCCTAACCCCAACCCCGACCCCGACCCTGACCACAACCCTAACCATAACCATCAACCCGACCCCGACCCTATCCCTTTCCCTAACCCCAACCCCGACCCCGACCCTGACCACAACCCTAACCATAACCATCAACCCGACCCCGACCCTATCCCTTTCCCTAACCCCAACCCCGACCCCGACCCTGACCACAACCCTAACCATAACCATCAACCCGACCCCGACCCTATCCCTTTCCCTAACCCCAACCCCGACCCCGACCCTGACCACAACCCTAACCATAACCATCAACCCGACCCCGACCCTATCCCTTTCCCTAACCCCAACCCCGACCCTGACCACAACCCTAACCATAACCATCAACCCGACCCCGACCCTATCCCTTTCCCTAACCCCAACCCCGACCCCGACCCTGACCACAACCCTAACCATAACCATCAACCCGACCCCGACCCTATCCCTCTCCCTAACCCCAACCCCGACCCCGACCCTGACCACAACCCTAACCATAACCATCAACCCGACCCGACCCTATCCCTTTCCCTAACCCCAACCCCGACCCTGACCACAACCCTAACCATAACCATCAACCCGACCCCGACCCTATCCCTTTCCCTAACCCCAACCCCGACCCCGACCCTGACCACAACCCTAACCATAACCATCAACCCGACCCCGACCCTATCCCTTTCCCTACCCCAACCCCGACCCCGACCCTGACCACAACCCTAACCATAACCATCAACCCGACCCCGACCCTATCCCTTTCCCTAACCCCAACCCCGACCCCGACCCTGACCACAACCCTAACCATAACCATCAACCCGACCCCGACCCTATCCCTTTCCCTAATCCCAACCCCGACCCTGACCACAACCCTAACCATAACCATCAACCCGACCCCGACCCTATCCCTTTCCCTGACCCCAACCCCGACCCCGACCCTGACCACAACCCTAACCATAACCATCAACCCGACCCCGACCCTATCCCTTTCCCTAACCCCAACCCCGACCCCGACCCTGACCACAACCCTAACCATAACCATCAACCCGACCCCGACCCTATCCCTTTCCCTAACCCCAACCCCGACCCCGACCCTGACCACAACCCTAACCATAACCATCAACCCGACCCCGACCCTATCCCTTTCCCTAACCCCAACCCCGACCCCGACCCTGACCACAACCCTAACCATAACCATCAACCCGACCCCGACCCTATCCCTTTCCCTAACCCCAACCCCGACCCCGACCCTGACCACAACCCTAACCATAACCATCAACCCGACCCCGACCCTACCCCTTTCCCTAACCCCAACCCCGACCCTGACCACAACCCTAACCATAACCATCAACCCGACCCCGACCCTATCCCTTTCCCTAACCCCAACCCCGACCCCGACCCTGACCACAACCCTAACCATAACCATCAACCCGACCCCGACCCTATCCCTTTCCCTAACCCCAACCCCGACCCCGACCCTGACCACAACCCTAACCATAACCATCAACCCGACCCCGACCCTATCCCTTTCCCTAACCCCAACCCCGACCCCGACCCTGACCACAACCCTAACCATAACCATCAACCCGACCCCGACCCTATCCCTTTCCCTAACCCCAACCCCGACCCCGACCCTGACCACAACCCTAACCATAACCATCAACCCGACCCCGACCCTATCCCTTTCCCTAACCCCAACCCCGACCCCGACCCTGACCACAACCCTAACCAAACCATAACCATCAACCCGACCCCGACCCTATCCCTTTCCCTAACCCCAACCCCGACCCCGACCCTGACCACAACCCTAACCATAACCATCAACCCGACCCCGACCCTATCCCTTTCCCTAACCCCAACCCCGACCCCGACCCTGACCACAACCCTAACCATAACCATCAACCCGACCCCGACCCTATCCCTTTCCCTAACCCCAACCCCGACCCCGACCCTGACCACAACCCTAACCATAACCATCAACCCGACCCCGACCCTATCCCTTTCCCTAACCCCAACCCCGACCCCGACCCTGACCACAACCCTAACCATAACCATCAACCCGACCCCGACCCTATCCCTTTCCCTAACCCCAACCCCGACCCCGACCCTGACCACAACCCTAACCATAACCATCAACCCGACCCCGACCCTATCCCTTTCCCTAACCCCAACCCCGACCCCGACCCTGACCACAACCCTAACCATAACCATCAACCCGACCCCGACCCTATCCCTTTCCCTAACCCCAACCCCGACCCCGACCCTGACCACAACCCTAACCATAACCATCAACCCGACCCCGACCCTATCCCTTTCCCTAACCCCAACCCCGACCCCGACCCTGACCACAACCCTAACCATAACCATCAACCCGACCCCGACCCTATCCCTTTCCCTAACCCCAACCCCGACCCCGACCCTGACCACAACCCTAACCATAACCATCAACCCGACCCCGACCCTATCCCTTTCCCTAACCCCAACCCCGACCCCGACCCTGACCACAACCCTAACCATAACCATCAACCCGACCCCGACCCTATCCCTTTCCCTAACCCCAACCCCGACCCCGACCCTGACCACAACCCTAACCATAACCATCAACCCGACCCCGACCCTATCCCTTTCCCTAACCCCAACCCCGACCCTGACCACAACCCTAACCATAACCATCAACCCGACCCCGACCCTATCCCTTTCCCTGACCCCAACCCCGACCCCGACCCTGACCACAACCCTAACCATAACCATCAACCCGACCCCGACCCTATCCCTTTCCCTAACCCCAACCCCGACCCTGACCACAACCCTAACCATAACCATCAACCCGACCCCGACCCTATCCCTTTCCCTAACCCCAACCCCGACCCCGACCCTGACCACAACCCTAACCATAACCATCAACCCGACCCCGACCCTATCCCTTTCCCTAACCCCAACCCCGACCCCGACCCTGACCACAACCCTAACCATAACCATCAACCCGACCCCGACCCTATCCCTTTCCCTAACCCCAACCCCGACCCCGACCCTGACCACAACCCTAACCATAACCATCAACCCGACCCCGACCCTATCCCTTTCCCTAACCCCAACCCCGACCCCGACCCTGACCACAACCCTAACCATAACCATCAACCCGACCCCGACCCTATCCCTTTCCCTAACCCCAACCCCGACCCCGACCCTGACCACAACCCTAACCATAACCATCAACCCGACCCCGACCCTATCCCTTTCCCTAACCCCAACCCCGACCCCGACCCTGACCACAACCCTAACCATAACCATCAACCCGACCCCGACCCTATCCCTTTCCCTAACCCCAACCCCGACCCCGACCCTGACCACAACCCTAACCATAACCATCAACCCGACCCCGACCCTATCCCTTTCCCTAACCCCAACCCCGACCCCGACCCTGACCACAACCCTAACCATAACCATCAACCCGACCCCGACCCTATCCCTTTCCCTAACCCCAACCCCGACCCCGACCCTGACCACAACCCTAACCATAACCATCAACCCGACCCCGACCCTATCCCTTTCCCTAACCCCAACCCCGACCCCGACCCTGACCACAACCCTAACCATAACCATCAACCCGACCCCGACCCTACCCCTTTCCCTAACCCCAACCCCGACCCTGACAACAACCCTAACCATAACCATAAACCCGACCCCGACCCTATCCCTTTCCCTAACCCCAACCCCGACCCTGACCACAACCCTAACCATAACCATCAACCCGACCCCGACCCTATCCCTTTCCCTAACCCCAACCCCGACCCCGACCCTGACCACAACCCTAACCATAACCATCAACCCGACCCCGACCCTATCCCTTTCCCTAACCCCAACCCCGACCCCGACCCTGACCACAACCCTAACCATAACCATCAACCCGACCCCGACCCTATCCCTTTCCCTAACCCCAACCCCGACCCCGACCCTGACCACAACCCTAACCATAACCATCAACCCGACCCCGACCCTATCCCTTTCCCTAACCCCAACCCCGACCCCGACCCTGACCACAACCCTAACCATAACCATCAACCCGACCCCGACCCTATCCCTTTCCCTAACCCCAACCCCGACCCCGACCCTGACCACAACCCTAACCATAACCATCAACCCGACCCCGACCCTATCCCTTTCCCTAACCCCAACCCCGACCCCGACCCTGACCACAACCCTAACCATAACCATCAACCCGACCCCGACCCTATCCCTTTCCCTAACCCCAACCCCGACCCCGACCCTGACCACAACCCTAACCATAACCATCAACCCGACCCCGACCCTATCCCTTTCCCTAACCCCAACCCCGACCCCGACCCTGACCACAACCCTAACCATAACCATCAACCCGACCCCGACCCTATCCCTTTCCCTAACCCCAACCCCGACCCCGACCCTGACCACAACCCTAACCATAACCATCAACCCGACCCCGACCCTATCCCTTTCCCTAACCCCAACTCCGACCCCGACCCTGACCACAACCCTAACCATAACCATCAACCCGACCCCGACCCTATCCCTTTCCCTAACCCCAACCCCGATCCCGACCCTGACCACAACCCTAACCATAACCATCAACCCGACCCCGACCCTATCCCTTTCCCTAACCCCAACCCCGACCCCGACCCTGACCACAACCCTAACCATAACCATCAACCCGACCCCGACCCTATCCCTTTCCCTAACCCCAACCCCGACCCCGACCCTGACCACAACCCTAACCATAACCATCAACCCGACCCCGACCCTATCCCTTTCCCTAACCCCAACCCCGACCCCGACCCTGACCACAACCCTAACCATAACCATCAACCCGACCCCGACCCTATCCCTTTCCCTAACCCCAACCCCGACCCCGACCCTGACCACAACCCTAACCATAACCATCAACCCGACCCCGACCCTATCCCTTTCCCTAACCCCAACCCCGACCCCGACCCTGACCACAACCCTAACCATAACCATCAACCCGACCCCGACCCTATCCCTTTCCCTAACCCCAACCCCGACCCTTACCACAACCCTAACCATAACCATCAACCCGACCCCGACCCTATCCCTTTCCCTAACCCCAACCCCGACCCCGACCCTGACCACAACCCTAACCATAACCATCAACCCGACCCCGACCCTATCCCTTTCCCTAACCCCAACCCCGACCCCGACCCTGACCACAACCCTAACCATAACCATCAACCCGACCCCGACCCTATCCCTTTCCCTAACCCCAACCCCGACCCCGACCCTGACCACAACCCTAACCATAACCATCAACCCGACCCCGACCCTATCCCTTTCCCTAACCCCAACCCCGACCCCGACCCTGACCACAACCCTAACCATAACCATCAACCCGACCCCGACCCTATCCCTTTCCCTAACCCCAACCCCGACCCCGACCCTGACCACAACCCTAACCATAACCATCAACCCGACCCCGACCCTATCCCTTTCCCTAACCCCAACCCCGACCCTGACCACAACCCTAACCATAACCATCAACCCGACCCCGACCCTATCCCTTTCCCTAACCCCAACCCCGACCCCGACCCTGACCACAACCCTAAACATAACCATCAACCCGACCCCGACCCTATCCCTTTCCCTAACCCCAACCCCGACCCCGACCCTGACCACAACCCTAACCATAACCATCAACCCGACCCCGACCCTATCCCTTTCCCTAACCCCAACCCCGACCCCGACCCTGACCACAACCCTAACCATAACCATCAACCCGACCCCGACCCTATCCCTTTCCCTAACCCCAACCCCGACCCCGACCCTGACCACAACCCTAACCATAACCATCAACCCGACCCCGACCCTATCCCTTTCCCTAACCCCAACCCCGACCCCGACCCTGACCACAACCCTAACCATAACCATCAACCCGACCCCGACCCTATCCCTTTCCCTAACCCCAACCCCGACCCCGACCCTGACCACAACCCTAACCATAACCATCAACCCGACCCCGACCCTATCCCTTTCCCTAACCCCAACCCCGACCCCGACCCTGACCACAACCCTAACCATAACCATCAACCCGACCCCGACCCTATCCCTTTCCCTAACCCCAACCCCGACCCTGACCACAACCCTAACCATAACCATAAACCCGACCCCGACCCTATCCCTTTCCCTAACCCCAACCCCGACCCTGACCACAACCCTAACCATAACCATCAACCCGACCCCGACCCTATCCCTTTCCCTAACCCCAACCCCGACCCCGACCCTGACCACAACCCTAACCATAACCATCAACCCGACCCCGACCCTATCCCTTTCCCTAACCCCAACCCCGACCCCGACCCTGACCACAACCCTAACCATAACCATCAACCCGACCCCGACCCTATCCCTTTCCCTAACCCCAACCCCGACCCCGACCCTGACCACAACCCTAACCATAACCATCAACCCGACCCCGACCCTATCCCTTTCCCTAACCCCAACCCCGACCCCGACCCTGACCACAACCCTAACCATAACCATCAACCCGACCCCGACCCTATCCCTTTCCCTAACCCCAACCCCAACCCCGACCCCGACCCTGACCACAACCCTAACCATAACCATCAACCCGACCCCGACCCTATCCCTTTCCCTAACCCCAACCCCGACCCCGACCCTGACCACAACCCTAACCATAACCATCAACCCGACCCCGACCCTATCCCTTTCCCTAACCCCAACCCCGACCCCGACCCTGACCACAACCCTAACCATAACCATCAACCCGACCCCGACCCTATCCCTTTCCCTAACCCCAACCCCGACCCCGACCCTGACCACAACCCTAACCATAACCATCAACCCGACCCCGACCCTATCCCTTTCCCTAACCCCAACCCCGACCCCGACCCTGACCACAACCCTAACCATAACCATCAACCCGACCCCGACCCTATCCCTTTCCCTAACCCCAACCCCGACCCCGACCCTGACCACAACCCTAACCATAACCATCAACCCGACCCCGACCCTATCCCTTTCCCTAACCCCAACCCCGACCCCGACCCTGACCACAACCCTAACCATAACCATCAACCCGACCCCGACCCCGACCCTATCCCTTTCCCTAACCCCAACCCCGACCCCGACCCTGACCACAACCCTAACCATAACCATCAACCCGACCCCGACCCTATCCCTTTCCCTAACCCCAACCCCGACCCCGACCCTGACCACAACCCTAACCATAACCATCAACCCGACCCCGACCCTATCCCTTTCCCTAACCCCAACCCCGACCCCGACCCTGACCACAACCCTAACCATAACCATCAACCCGACCCCGACCCTATCCCTTTCCCTAACCCCAACCCCGACCCCGACCCTGACCACAACCCTAACCATAACCATCAACCCGACCCCGACCCTATCCCTTTCCCTAACCCCAACCCCGACCCCGACCCTGACCACAACCCTAACCATAACCATCAACCCGACCCCGACCCTATCCCTTTCCCTAACCCCAACCCCGACCCCGAACCTGACCACAACCCTAACCATAACCATCAACCCGACCCCGACCCTATCCCTTTCCCTAACCCCAACCCCGACCCCGACCCTGACCACAACCCTAACCATAACCATCAACCCGACCCCGACCCTATCCCTTTCCCTAACCCCAACCCCGACCCCGACCCTGACCACAACCCTAACCATAACCATCAACCCGACCCCGACCCTATCCCTTTCCCTAACCCCAACCCCGACCCCGACCCTGACCACAACCCTAACCATAACCATCAACCCGACCCCGACCCTATCCCTTTCCCTAACCCCAACCCCGACCCCGACCCTGACCACAACCCTAACCATAACCATCAACCCGACCCCGACCCTATCCCTTTCCCTAACCCCAACCCCGACCCCGACCCTGACCACAACCCTAACCATAACCATCAACCCGACCCCGACCCTATCCCTTTCCCTAACCCCAACCCCGACCCCGACCCTGACCACAACCCTAACCATAACCATCAACCCGACCCCGACCCTATCCCTTTCCCTAACCCCAACCCCGACCCCGACCCTGACCACAACCCTAACCATAACCATCAACCCGACCCCGACCCTATCCCTTTCCCTAACCCCAACCCCGACCCCGACCCTGACCACAACCCTAACCATAACCATCAACCCGACCCCGACCCTATCCCTTTCCCTAACCCCAACCCCGACCCTGACCACAACCCTAACCATAACCATCAACCCGACCCCGACCCTATCCCTTTCCCTAACCCCAACCGCGACCCTGACCACAACCCTAACCCTCACCGGAAATGGCAAAACAGGCGCGAAAACATAGATTTGTCTCTCCTGCTGCGCACACACTTCCGATAGCTTGCGAAGGCCTAAAAAACACAATCAGCCCGTGAGTTAATATGGGAGAGACTGTTTTCATCAAGTGTGAAGCCATAGTTTTGGCGCGGCAGCCGTTTCTTTCATTTTGGGGCCTATGTGTTTTTCGACCTTGAAATCGCAAAAAAGGTGCGAAAACATGGATTTGTCTCTCCTGCCGCGCACACACTTCCGATAGCTTGCAAAGGCCTAAAAAACACAAGCAGCCCGTGAGTTATTATGGGAGAGACTGTTTTCATCAAGTTTGAAGCCATAGTTTTGGCGCGGCAGCCGTTTCTTTCATTTTGGGGCCTATGTGTTTTTCGACCTTGAAATCGCAAAAAAGGTGCGAAAACATGGATTTGTCTCTCCTGCCGCACACACACTTCCGAAAGCGTGCAAAGGTCTAAAAAACACAAGCAGCCCGTGAGTTATTATGGGAGAGACTGTTTTCATCAAGTTTGAAGCCATAGTTTTGGCGCGCCAGCCGTTTCTTTCATTTTGGGGTCTGTGTGTTTTTCGACCTGGAAATGGCAAAAAAGGCGCGAAAACATAGATTTGTCTCTCCTGCCGCGCACACACTTCCGATATCTTGCGAAGGCCTAAAAAACACAAGCAGCCCTTGAGTTATTGTGGGAGAGACTGTTTTCATCAAGTTTGAAGTCATAGTTTTGGCGCAGCAGCCGTTTCTTTCATTTCGGGGCCTTTGTGTTTTTCGACCTGGAAATGGCAAAAAAGGCGCGAAAACATGGATTTGTCTCTCCTGCCGCGCACACACTTCCGATAGCGTGCAAAGGCCTAAAAAACACAAGCAGCCCGTGAGTTATTAGGGGAGAGACTGTTTTCATCAAGTTTGAAGCCATAGTTTTGGCGCGGCAGCCGTTTCTTTCATTTTGGGGCCTATGTGTTTTTCGACCTTGAAATCGCAAAAAAGGCGCGAAAACATGGATTTGTCTCTCCTGCCGCGCACACACTTCCGATAGCTTGCGAAGGCCTAAAAAACACAAGCGGCCCTTGAGTTATTGTCTGAGAGACTGTTTTCATCAAGTTTGAAGCCTCAGTTTTGGCTGGACAGCCGTTTCTTTATTTTTGGGGTCTGTGTGTTTTTCGACCTGGAAATGGCAAAAAAGGCGCGAAAACATAGATTTGTCTCTCCTGCTGCGCACACACTTCCGATAGCTTGCGAAGGCCTAAAAAACACAATCAGCCCGTGAGTTAATATGGGAGAGACTGTTTTCATCAAGTTTGAAGCCATAGTTTTGTCGCGCCAGCCGTTTCTTTCATTTTGGGGCCTATGTGTTTTTCGACCTTGAAATCGCAAAAAAGGCGCGAAAACATGGATTTGTCTCTCCTGCCGCGCACACACTTCCGATAGCTTGCAAAGGCCTAAAAAACACAAGCGGCCCTTGAGTTATTGTGGGAGAGACTGTTTTCATCAAGTTTGAAGCCTCAGTTTTGGCTGGACAGCCGTTTCTTTATTTTTGGGGTCTGTGTGTTTTTCGACCTGGAAATGGCAAAACAGGCGCGAAAACATAGATTTGTCTCTCCTGCTGCGCACACACTTCCGATAGCTTGCAAAGGCCT
This sequence comes from Argentina silus, assembly GCF_951799395.1. Lineage (NCBI taxonomy): Eukaryota > Metazoa > Chordata > Actinopteri > Argentiniformes > Argentinidae > Argentina > Argentina silus. The sequence continues at coordinate 925,051 of NW_028153183.1, forward strand.
AAAAAACACAAGCAGCCTGTGAGTTATTATGGGAGAGACTGTTTTCATCAAGTTTGAAGCCATAGTTTTGGCGCGGCAGCCGTTTCTTTCATTTTGGGGCCTATGTGTTTTTCGACCTTGAAATCGCAAAAAATGCGCGAAAACATGGATTTGTTTCTCCTGCCGCGCACACACTTCCGATAGCTTGCGAAGGCCTAAAAAACACAAGCGGCCCTTGAGTTATTGTGGGAGAGACTGTTTTCATCAAGTTTGAAGCCTCAGTTTTGGCTGGACAGCCGTTTCTTTATTTTTGGGGTCTGTGTGTTTTTCGACCTGGAAATCGCAAAAAAGGCGCGAAAACATGGATTTGTCTCTCCTGCCGCGCACACACTTCCGATAGCTTGCAAAGGCCTAAAAAACACAAGCAGTCCGTGAGTTATTATGGGAGAGACTGTTTTCATCAAGTTTGAAGCCATAGTTTTGGCGCGCCAGCCGTTTCTTTCATTTTGGGGCCTATGTGTTTTTCGACCTTGAAATCGCAAAAAAGGCGCGAAAACATGGATTTGTCTCTCCTGCCGCGCACACACTTCCGATTGCTTGCGAAGGCCTAAAAAACACAATCAGCCCGTGAGTTAATATGGGAGAGACTGTTTTCATCAAGTTTGAAGCCATAGTTTTGGCGCGGCAGCCGTTTCTTTCATTTTGGGGCCTATGTGTTTTTCGACCTTGAAATCGCAAAAAAGGCGCGAAAACATGGATTTGTATCTCCTGCCGCGCACACACTTCCGATAGCTTGCAAAGGCCTAAAAAACACAAGCAGCCCGTGAGTTATTATGGGAGAGACTGTTTTCCTCAAGTTTGAAGCCATAGTTTTGGCGCGGCAGCCGTTTCTTTCATTTTGGGGCCTATGTGTTTTTCGACCTTGAAATCGCAAAAAATGCGCGAAAACATGGATTTGTCTCTCCTGCCGCGCACACACTTCCGATAGCTTGCGAAGGCCTAAAAAACACAAGCGGCCCTTGAGTTATTGTGGGAGAGACTGTTTTCATCAAGTTTGAAGCCTCAGTTTTGGCTGGACAGCCGTTTCTTTATTTTTGGGGTCTGTGTGTTTTTCGACCTGGAAATGGCAAAACAGGCGCGAAAACATAGATTTGTCTCTCCTGCTGCGCACACACTTCCGATAGCTTGCGAAGGCCTAAAAAACACAATCAGCCCGTGAGTTAATATGGGAGAGACTGTTTTCATCAAGTTTGAAGCCATAGTTTTGGCGCGCCAGCCGTTTCTTTCATTTTGGGGCCTATGTGTTTTTCGACCTTGAAATCGCAAAAAAGGCGCGAAAACATGGATTTGTCTCTCCTGCCGCGCACACACTTCCGATAGCTTGCAAAGGCCTAAAAAACACAAGCAGCCCGTGAGTTATTATGGGAGAGACTGTTTTCATCAAGTTTGAAGCCATAGTTTTGGCGCGGCAGCCGTTTCTTTCATTTTGGGGCCTATGTGTTTTTCGACCTTGAAATCGCAAAAAAGGCGCGAAAACATGGATTTGTCTCTACTGCCGCGCACACACTTCCGATAGCTTGCGAAGGCCTAAAAAACACAAGCGGCCCTTGAGTTATTTTGGGAGAGACTGTTTTCATCAAGTTTGAAGCCTCAGTTTTGGCTGGACAGCCGTTTCTTTATTTTTGGGGTCTGTGTGTTTTTCGACCTGGAAATGGCAAAAAAGGCGCGAAAACATAGATTTGTCTCTCCTGCTGCGCACACACTTCTGATAGCTTGCGAAGGCCTAAAAAACACAATCAGCCCGTGAGTTAATATGGGAGAGACTGTTTTCATCAAGTTTGAAGCCATAGTTTTGGCGCGGCAGCCGTTTCTTTCATTTTGGGGCCTATGTGTTTTTCGACCTTGAAATCGCAAAAAATGCGCGAAAACATGGATTTGTCTCTCCTGCCGCGCACACACTTCCGATAGCTTGCGAAGGCCTAAAAAACACAAGCGGCCCTTGAGTTATTGTGGGAGAGACTGTTTTCATCAAGTTTGAAGCCTCAGTTTTGGCTGGACAGCCGTTTCTTTATTTTTGGGGTCTGTGTGTTTTTCGACCTGGAAATCGCAAAAAAGGCGCGAAAACATGGATTTGTCTCTCCTGCCGCGCACACACTTCCGATAGCTTGCGAAGGCCTAAAAAACACAAGCGGCCCTTGAGTTATTGTGGGAGAGACTGTTTTCATCAAGTTTGAAGCCTCAGTTTTGGCTGGACAGCCGTTTCTTTATTTTTGGGGTCTGTGTGTTTTTCGACCTGGAAATGGCAAAACAGGCGCGAAAACATAGATTTGTCTCTCCTGCTGCGCACACACTTCCGATAGCTTGCGAAGGCCTAAAAAACACAATCAGCCCGTGAGTTAATATGGGAGAGACTGTTTTCATCAAGTTTGAAGTCATAGTTTTGGCGCGCCAGCCGTTTCTTTCATTTTGGGGCCTATGTGTTTTTCGACCTTGAAATCGCAAAAAAGGCGCGAAAACATGGATTTGTCTCTCCTGCCGCGCACACACTTCCGATAGCTTGCAAAGGCCTAAAAAACACAAGCAGCCCGTGAGTTATTATGGGAGAGACTGTTTTCATCAAGTTTCAAGCCATAGTTTTGGCGCGCCAGCCGTTTCTTTCATTTTGGGGCCTATGTGTTTTTCGACCTTGAAATCGCAAAAAAGGCGCGAAAACATGGATTTGTTTCTCCTGCCGCGCACACACTTCCGATAGCTTGCAAAGGCCTAAAAAACACAAGTAGCCCGTGAGTTATTATGGGAGAGACTGTTTTCATCAAGTTTGAAGCCATAGTTTTGGCGCGGCAGCCGTTTCTTTCTTTTTGGGGCCTATGTGTTTTTCGACCTTGAAATCGCAAAAAATGCGCGAAAACATGGATTTGTCTCTCCTGCCGCGCACACACTTCCGATAGCTTGCGAAGGCCTAAAAAACACAAGCGGCCCTTGAGTTATTTTGGGAGAGACTGTTTTCATCAAGTTTGAAGCCTCAGTTTTGGCTGGACAGCCGTTTCTTTATTTTTGGGGTCTGTGTGTTTTTCGACCTGGAAATGGCAAAAAAGGCGCGAAAACATAGATTTGTCTCTCCTGCTGCGCACACACTTCCGATAGCTTGCGAAGGCCTAAAAAACACAATCAGCCCGTGAGTTAATATGGGAGAGACTGTTTTCATCAAGTTTGAAGCCATAGTTTTGGCGCGGCAGCCGTTTCTTTCATTTTGGGGCCTATGTGTTTTTCGACCTTGAAATCGCAAAAAAGGCGCGAAAACATGGATTTGTATCTCCTGCCGCGCACACACTTCCGATAGCTTGCGAAGGCCTAAAAAACACAAGCGGCCCTTGAGTTATTTTGGGAGAGACTGTTTTCATCAAGTTTGAAGCCTCAGTTTTGGCTGGACAGCCGTTTCTTTATTTTTGGGGACTGTGTGTTTTTCGACCTGGAAATGGCAAAAAAGGCGCGAAAACATAGATTTGTCTCTCCTGCTGCGCACACACTTCCGATAGCTTGCGAAGGCCTAAAAAACACAATCAGCCCGTGAGTTAATATGGGAGAGACTGTTTTCATCAAGTTTGAAGCCATAGTTTTGGCGCGGCAGCCGTTTCTTTCATTTTGGGGCCTATGTGTTTTTCGACCTTGAAATCGCAAAAAATGCGCGAAAACATGGATTTGTCTCTCCTGCCGCGCACACACTTCCGATAGCTTGCGAAGGCCTAAAAAACACAAGCGTCACTTGAGTTATTGTGGGAGAGACTGTGTTCATCAAGTTTGAAGCCTCAGTTTTGGCTGGACAGCCGTTTCTTTATTTTTGGGGTCTGTGTGTTTTTCGACCTGGAAATGGCAAAACAGGCGCGAAAACATAGATTTGTCTCTCCTGCTGCGCACACACTTCCGATAGCTTGCGAAGGCCTAAAAAACACAATCAGCCCGTGAGTTAATATGGGAGAGACTGTTTTCATCAAGTTTGAAGTCATAGTTTTGGCGCGCCAGCCGTTTCTTTCATTTTGGGGCCTATGTGTTTTTCGACCTTGAAATCGCAAAAAAGGCGCGAAAACATGGATTTGTCTCTCCTGCCGCGCACACACTTCCGATAGCTTGCAAAGGCCTAAAAAACACAAGCAGCCCGTGAGTTATTATGGGAAAGACTGTTTTCATCAAGTTTGAAGCCATAGTTTTGGCGCGCCAGCCGTTTCTTTCATTTTGGGGCCTATGTGTTTTTCGACCTTGAAATCTCAAAAAAGGCGGAAAAAATGGATTTGTCTCTCTTGCCGCGCACAACTTCCGATAGCTTGCAAAGGCCTAAAAAACACAAGCAGCCCGTGAGTTATTATGGGAGAGACTGTTTTCATCAAGTTTCAAGCCATAGTTTTGGCGCCCCAGCCGTTTCTTTCATTTTGGGGCCTATGTGTTTTTCGACTTTGAAATCGCAAAAAATGCGCGAAAACATGGATTTGTCTCTCCTGCCGCGCACACACTTCCGATAGCTTGCAAAGGCCTAAAAAACACAAGCAGCCCGTGAGTTATTATGGGAGAGACTGTTTTCATCAAGTTTGAAGCCATAGTTTTGGCGCGGCAGCCGTTTCTTTCATTTTGGGGCCTATGTGTTTTTCGACCTTGAAATCGCAAAAAATGCGCGAAAACATGGATTTGTCTCTCCTGCCGCGCACACACTTCCGATAGCTTGCAAAGGCCTAAAAAACACAAGCAGCCCGTGAGTTATTATGGGAGAGACTGTTTTCATCAAGTTTGAAGCCATAGTTTTGGCGCGGCAGCCGTTTCTTTCATTTTGGGGCCTATGTGTTTTTCGACCTTGAAATCGCAAAAAATGCACGAAAACATGGATTTGTCTCTCCTGCCGCGCACACACTTCCGATAGCTTGCGAAGGCCTAAAAAACACAATCAGCCCGTGAGTTAATATGGGAGAGACTGTTTTCATCAAGTTTGAAGCCATAGTTTTGGCGCGGCAGCCGTTTCTTTCATTTTGGGGCCTATGTGTTTTTCGACCTTGAAATCGCAAAAAAGGCGCAAAAACATTGATTTGTCTCTCCTGCCGCGCACACACTTCCGATAACTTGCAAAGGCCTAAAAAACACAAGCAGCCCGTGAGTTATTATGGGAGAGACTGTTTTCATCAAGTTTGAAGCCATAGTTTTGGCGCGCCAGCCGTTTCTTTCATTTTGGGGCCTATGTGTTTTTCGACCTTGAAATCGCAAAAAAGGGGCGAAAACATGGATTTGTCTCTCCTGCCGCGCACACACTTCCGATAGCTTGCAAAGGCCTAAAAAACACAAGCAGGCCGTGAGTTATTATGGGAGAGACTGTTTTCATCAAGTTTGAAGCCATAGTTTTGGTGCGCCACCCGTTTCTTTCATTTTGGGGCCTATGTGTTTTTCGACCTTGAAATCGCAAAAAAGGCGCGAAAACATGGATTTGTCTCTCCTGCCGCGCACACATTTCCGATAGCTTGCAAAGGCCTAAAAAACACAAGCAGCCCGTGAGTTATTATGGGAGAGACTGTTTTCATCAAGTTTGAAGCCATAGTTTTGGCGCGGCAGCCGTTTCTTTCATTTTGGGGCCTATGTGTTTTTCGACCTTGAAATCGCAAAAAAGGCGCGAAAACATGGATTTGTCTCTCCTGCCGCGCACACACTTCCAATAGCTTGCAAAGGCCTAAAAAACACAAGCAGCCCGTGAGTTATTATGGGAGAGACTGTTTTCATCAAGTTTGAAGCCATAGTTTTGGCGCGGCAGCCGTTTCTTTCATTTTGGGGCCTATGTGTTTTTCGACCTTGAAATCGCAAAAAATGCGCGAAAACATGGATTTGTCTCTCCTGCCGCGCACACACTTCCGATAGCTTGCAAAGGCCTAAAAAACACAAGCAGCCCGTGAGTTATTATGGGAGAGACTGTTTTCATCAAGTTTGAAGCCATAGTTTTGGCGCGGCAGCCGTTTCTTTCATTTTGGGGCCTATGTGTTTTTCGACCTTGAAATCGCAAAAAAGGCGAGAAAACATGGATTTGTCTCTCCTGCCGCGCACACACTTCCGATAGCTTGCAAAGGCCTAAAAAACACAAGCAGCCCGTGAGTTATTATGGGAGAGACTGTTTTCATCAAGATTGAAGCCATAGTTTTGGCGCGGCAGCCGTTTCTTTCATTTTGGGGCCTATGTGTTTTTCGACCTTGAAATCGCAAAAAATGCACGAAAACATGGATTTGTCTCTCCTGCCGCGCACACACTTCCGATAGCTTGCGAAGGCCTAAAAAACACAAGCGGCCCTTGAGTTATTGTGGGAGAGACTGTTTTCATCAAGTTTGAAGCCTCAGTTTTGGCTGGACAGCCGTTTCTTTATTTTTGGGTTCTATGTGTTTTTCGACCTGGAAATGGCAAAAAAGGCGCGAAAACATAGATTTGTCTCTCCTGCTGCGCACACACTTCCGATAGCTTGCGAAGGCCTAAAAAACACAATCAGCCCGTGAGTTAATATGGGAGAGACTGTTTTCATCAAGTTTGAAGCCATAGTTTTGGCGCGGCAGCCGTTTCTTTCATTTTGGGGCCTATGTGTTTTTCGACCTTGAAATCGCAAAAAAGGCGCAAAAACATTGATTTGTCTCTCCTGCCGCGCACACACTTCCGATAACTTGCAAAGGCCTAAAAAACACAAGCAGCCCGTGGGTTATTATGGGAGAGACTGTTTTCATCAAGTTTGAAGCCATAGTTTTGGCGCGCCAGCCGTTTCTTTCATTTTGGGGCCTATGTGTTTTTCGACCTTGAAATCGCAAAAAAGGGGCGAAAACATGGATTTGTCTCTCCTGCTGCGCACACACTTCCGATAGCTTGCAAAGGCCTAAAAAACACAAGCAGGCCGTGAGTTATTATGGGAGAGACTGTTTTCATCAAGTTTGAAGCCATAGTTTTGGTGCGCCACCCGTTTCTTTCATTTTGGGGCCTATGTGTTTTTCGACCTTGAAATCGCAAAAAAGGGGCGAAAACATGGATTTGTCTCTCCTGCCGCGCACACACTTCCGATAGCTTGCAAAGGCCTAAAAAACACAAGCAGGCCGTGAGTTATTATGGGAGAGACTGTTTTCATCAAGTTTGAAGCCATAGTTTTGGTGCGCCACCCGTTTCTTTCATTTTGGGGCCTATGTGTTTTTCGACCTTGAAATCGCAAAAAAGGGGCGAAAACATGGATTTGTCTCTCCTGCCGCGCACACACTTCCGATAGCTTGCAAAGGCCTAAAAAACACAAGCAGGCCGTGAGTTATTATGGGAGAGACTGTTTTCATCAAGTTTGAAGCCATAGTTTTGGTGCGCCACCCGTTTCTTTCATTTTGGGGCCTATGTGTTTTTCGACCTTGAAATCGCAAAAAAGGCGCGAAAACATGGATTTGTCTCTCCTGCCGCGCACACATTTCCGATAGCTTGCAAAGGCCTAAAAAACACAAGCAGCCCGTGAGTTATTATGGGAGAGACTGTTTTCATCAAGTTTGAAGCAATAGTTTTGGCGCGGCAGCCGTTTCTTTCATTTTGGGGCCTATGTGTTTTTCGACCTTGAAATCGCAAAAAAGGCGCGAAAACATGGATTTGTCTCTCCTGCCGCGCACACACTTCCAATAGCTTGCAAAGGCCTAAAAAACACAAGCAGCCCGTGAGTTATTATGGGAGAGACTGTTTTCATCAAGTTTGAAGCCATAGTTTTGGCGCGGCAGCCGTTTCTTTCATTTTGGGGCCTATGTGTTTTTCGACCTTGAAATCGCAAAAAATGCGCGAAAACATGGATTTGTCTCTCCTGCCGCGCACACACTTCCGATAGCTTGCAAAGGCCTAAAAAACACAAGCAGCCCGTGAGTTATTATGGGAGAGACTGTTTTCATCAAGTTTGAAGCCATAGTTTTGGCGCGGCAGCCGTTTCTTTCATTTTGGGGCCTATGTGTTTTTCGACCTTGAAATCGCAAAAAAGGCGAGAAAACATGGATTTGTCTCTCCTGCCGCGCACACACTTCCGATAGCTTGCAAAGGCCTAAAAAACACAAGCAGCCCGTGAGTTATTATGGGAGAGACTGTTTTCATCAAGATTGAAGCCATAGTTTTGGCGCGGCAGCCGTTTCTTTCATTTTGGGGCCTATGTGTTTTTCGACCTTGAAATCGCAAAAAATGCACGAAAACATGGATTTGTCTCTCCTGCCGCGCACACACTTCCGATAGCTTGCGAAGGCCTAAAAAACACAAGCGGCCCTTGAGTTATTGTGGGAGAGACTGTTTTCATCAAGTTTGAAGCCTCAGTTTTGGCTGGACAGCCGTTTCTTTATTTTTGGGTTCTATGTGTTTTTCGACCTGGAAATGGCAAAAAAGGCGCGAAAACATAGATTTGTCTCTCCTGCTGCGCACACACTTCCGATAGCTTGCGAAGGCCTAAAAAACACAATCAGCCCGTGAGTTAATATGGGAGAGACTGTTTTCATCAAGTTTGAAGCCATAGTTTTGGCGCGGCAGCCGTTTCTTTCATTTTGGGGCCTATGTGTTTTTCGACCTTGAAATCGCAAAAAAGGCGCGAAAACATGGATTTGTCTCTCCTGCCGCGCACACATTTCCGATAGCTTGCAAAGGCCTAAAAAACACAAGCAGCCCGTGAGTTATTATGGGAGAGACTGTTTTCATCAAGTTTGAAGCCATAGTTTTGGCGCGGCAGCCGTTTCTTTCATTTTGGGGCCTATGTGTTTTTCGACCTTGAAATCGCAAAAAAGGCGCGAAAACATGGATTTGTCTCTCCTGCCGCGCACACACTTCCAATAGCTTGCAAAGGCCTAAAAAACACAAGCAGCCCGTGAGTTATTATGGGAGAGACTGTTTTCATCAAGTTTGAAGCCATAGTTTTGGCGCGGCAGCCGTTTCTTTCATTTTGGGGCCTATGTGTTTTTCGACCTTGAAATCGCAAAAAATGCGCGAAAACATGGATTTGTCTCTCCTGCCGCGCACACACTTCCGATAGCTTGCAAAGGCCTAAAAAACACAAGCAGCCCGTGAGTTATTATGGGAGAGACTGTTTTCATCAAGTTTGAAGCCATAGTTTTGGCGCGGCAGCCGTTTCTTTCATTTTGGGGCCTATGTGTTTTTCGACCTTGAAATCGCAAAAAAGGCGAGAAAACATGGATTTGTCTCTCCTGCCGCGCACACACTTCCGATAGCTTGCAAAGGCCTAAAAAACACAAGCAGCCCGTGAGTTATTATGGGAGAGACTGTTTTCATCAAGATTGAAGCCATAGTTTTGGCGCGGCAGCCGTTTCTTTCATTTTGGGGCCTATGTGTTTTTCGACCTTGAAATCGCAAAAAATGCACGAAAACATGGATTTGTCTCTCCTGCCGCGCACACACTTCCGATAGCTTGCGAAGGCCTAAAAAACACAAGCGGCCCTTGAGTTATTGTGGGAGAGACTGTTTTCATCAAGTTTGAAGCCTCAGTTTTGGCTGGACAGCCGTTTCTTTATTTTTGGGTTCTATGTGTTTTTCGACCTGGAAATGGCAAAAAAGGCGCGAAAACATAGATTTGTCTCTCCTGCTGCGCACACACTTCCGATAGCTTGCGAAGGCCTAAAAAACACAATCAGCCCGTGAGTTAATATGGGAGAGACTGTTTTCATCAAGTTTGAAGCCATAGTTTTGGCGCGGCAGCCGTTTCTTTCATTTTGGGGCCTATGTGTTTTTCGACCTTGAAATCGCAAAAAAGGCGCAAAAACATTGATTTGTCTCTCCTGCCGCGCACACACTTCCGATAACTTGCAAAGGCCTAAAAAACACAAGCAGCCCGTGAGTTATTATGGGAGAGACTGTTTTCATCAAGTTTGAAGCCATAGTTTTGGCGCGCCAGCCGTTTCTTTCATTTTGGGGCCTATGTGTTTTTCGACCTTGAAATCGCAAAAAAGGGGCGAAAACATGGATTTGTCTCTCCTGCTGCGCACACACTTCCGATAGCTTGCAAAGGCCTAAAAAACACAAGCAGGCCGTGAGTTATTATGGGAGAGACTGTTTTCATCAAGTTTGAAGCCATAGTTTTGGTGCGCCACCCGTTTCTTTCATTTTGGGGCCTATGTGTTTTTCGACCTTGAAATCGCAAAAAAGGGGCGAAAACATGGATTTGTCTCTCCTGCCGCGCACACACTTCCGATAGCTTGCAAAGGCCTAAAAAACACAAGCAGGCCGTGAGTTATTATGGGAGAGACTGTTTTCATCAAGTTTGAAGCCATAGTTTTGGTGCGCCACCCGTTTCTTTCATTTTGGGGCCTATGTGTTTTTCGACCTTGAAATCGCAAAAAAGGCGCGAAAACATGGATTTGTCTCTCCTGCCGCGCACACACTTCCAATAGCTTGCAAAGGCCTAAAAAACACAAGCAGCCCGTGAGTTATTATGGGAGAGACTGTTTTCATCAAGTTTGAAGCCATAGTTTTGGCGCGGCAGCCGTTTCTTTCATTTTGGGGCCTATGTGTTTTTCGACCTTGAAATCGCAAAAAAGGCGCGAAAACATGGATTTGTCTCTCCTGCCGCGCACACACTTCCGATAGCTTGCGAAGGCCTAAAAAACACAAGCGGCCCTTGAGTTATTGTGGGAGAGACTGTTTTCATCAAGTTTGAAGCCTCAGTTTTGGCTGGACAGCCGTTTCTTTATTTTTGGGTTCTATGTGTTTTTCGACCTGGAAATGGCAAAAAAGGCGCGAAAACATAGATTTGTCTCTCCTGCTGCGCACACACTTCCGATAGCTTGCGAAGGCCTAAAAAACACAATCAGCCCGTGAGTTAATATGGGAGAGACTGTTTTCATCAAGTTTGAAGCCATAGTTTTGGCGCGGCAGCCGTTTCTTTCATTTTGGGGCCTATGTGTTTTTCGACCTTGAAATCGCAAAAAAGGCGCAAAAACATTGATTTGTCTCTCCTGCCGCGCACACACTTCCGATAACTTGCAAAGGCCTAAAAAACACAAGCAGCCCGTGGGTTATTATGGGAGAGACTGTTTTCATCAAGTTTGAAGCCATAGTTTTGGCGCGCCAGCCGTTTCTTTCATTTTGGGGCCTATGTGTTTTTCGACCTTGAAATCGCAAAAAAGGGGCGAAAACATGGATTTGTCTCTCCTGCTGCGCACACACTTCCGATAGCTTGCAAAGGCCTAAAAAACACAAGCAGGCCGTGAGTTATTATGGGAGAGACTGTTTTCATCAAGTTTGAAGCCATAGTTTTGGTGCGCCACCCGTTTCTTTCATTTTGGGGCCTATGTGTTTTTCGACCTTGAAATCGCAAAAAAGGGGCGAAAACATGGATTTGTCTCTCCTGCCGCGCACACACTTCCGATAGCTTGCAAAGGCCTAAAAAACACAAGCAGGCCGTGAGTTATTATGGGAGAGACTGTTTTCATCAAGTTTGAAGCCATAGTTTTGGTGCGCCACCCGTTTCTTTCATTTTGGGGCCTATGTGTTTTTCGACCTTGAAATCGCAAAAAAGGGGCGAAAACATGGATTTGTCTCTCCTGCCGCGCACACACTTCCGATAGCTTGCAAAGGCCTAAAAAACACAAGCAGGCCGTGAGTTATTATGGGAGAGACTGTTTTCATCAAGTTTGAAGCCATAGTTTTGGTGCGCCACCCGTTTCTTTCATTTTGGGGCCTATGTGTTTTTCGACCTTGAAATCGCAAAAAAGGCGCGAAAACATGGATTTGTCTCTCCTGCCGCGCACACATTTCCGATAGCTTGCAAAGGCCTAAAAAACACAAGCAGCCCGTGAGTTATTATGGGAGAGACTGTTTTCATCAAGTTTGAAGCAATAGTTTTGGCGCGGCAGCCGTTTCTTTCATTTTGGGGCCTATGTGTTTTTCGACCTTGAAATCGCAAAAAAGGCGCGAAAACATGGATTTGTCTCTCCTGCCGCGCACACACTTCCAATAGCTTGCAAAGGCCTAAAAAACACAAGCAGCCCGTGAGTTATTATGGGAGAGACTGTTTTCATCAAGTTTGAAGCCATAGTTTTGGCGCGGCAGCCGTTTCTTTCATTTTGGGGCCTATGTGTTTTTCGACCTTGAAATCGCAAAAAATGCGCGAAAACATGGATTTGTCTCTCCTGCCGCGCACACACTTCCGATAGCTTGCAAAGGCCTAAAAAACACAAGCAGCCCGTGAGTTATTATGGGAGAGACTGTTTTCATCAAGTTTGAAGCCATAGTTTTGGCGCGGCAGCCGTTTCTTTGATTTTGGGGCCTATGTGTTTTTCGACCTTGAAATCGCAAAAAAGGCGAGAAAACATGGATTTGTCTCTCCTGCCGCGCACACACTTCCGATAGCTTGCAAAGGCCTAAAAAACACAAGCAGCCCGTGAGTTATTATGGGAGAGACTGTTTTCATCAAGATTGAAGCCATAGTTTTGGCGCGGCAGCCGTTTCTTTCATTTTGGGGCCTATGTGTTTTTCGACCTTGAAATCGCAAAAAATGCACGAAAACATGGATTTGTCTCTCCTGCCGCGCACACACTTCCGATAGCTTGCGAAGGCCTAAAAAACACAAGCGGCCCTTGAGTTATTGTGGGAGAGACTGTTTTCATCAAGTTTGAAGCCTCAGTTTTGGCTGGACAGCCGTTTCTTTATTTTTGGGTTCTATGTGTTTTTCGACCTGGAAATGGCAAAAAAGGCGCAAAAACATTGATTTGTCTCTCCTGCCGCGCACACACTTCCGATAACTTGCAAAGGCCTAAAAAACACAAGCAGCCCGTGAGTTATTATGGGAGAGACTGTTTTCATCAAGTTTGAAGCCATAGTTTTGGCGCGCCAGCCGTTTCTTTCATTTTGGGGCCTATGTGTTTTTCGACCTTGAAATCGCAAAAAAGGGGCGAAAACATGGATTTGTCTCTCCTGCCGCGCACACACTTCCGATAGCTTGCAAAGGCCTAAAAAACACAAGCAGGCCGTGAGTTATTATGGGAGAGACTGTTTTCATCAAGTTTGAAGCCATAGTTTTGGTGCGCCACCCGTTTCTTTCATTTTGGGGCCTATGTGTTTTTCGACCTTGAAATCGCAAAAAAGGGGTGAAAACATGGATTTGTCTCTCCTGCCGCGCACACATTTCCGATAGCTTGCAAAGGCCTAAAAAACACAAGCAGCCCGTGAGTTATTATGGGAGAGACTGTTTTCATCAAGTTTGAAGCCATAGTTTTGGCGCGGTAGCCGTTTCTTTCATTTTGGGGCCTATGTGTTTTTCGACCTTGAAATCGCAAAAAAGGCGCGAAAACATGGATTTGTCTCTCCTGCCGCGCACACACTTCCGATAGCTTGCAAAGGCCTAAAAAACACAAGCAGCCCGTGAGTTATTATGGGAGAGACTGTTTTCATCAAGTTTGAAGCCATAGTTTTGGCGCGCCAGCAGTTTCTTTCATTTTGGGGCCTATGTGTTTTTCGACCTTGAAGTCGCAAAAAAGGCGCGAAAACATTGATTTGTCTCTCCTGCCGCGCACACACTTCCGATAGCTTGCAAAGGCCTAAAAAACACAAGCGGCCCTTGAGTTATTGTGGGAGAGACTGTTTTCATCAAGTTTGAAGCCTCAGTTTTGGCTGGACAGCCGTTTCTTTATTTTTGGGGTCTGTGTGTTTTTCGACCTGGAAATGGCAAAACAGGCGCGAAAACATAGATTTGTGTCTCCTGCTGTGCACACACTTCCGATAGCTTGCGAAGGCCTAAAAAACACAATCAGCCCGTGAGTTAATATGGGAGAGACTGTTTTCATCAAGTTTGAAGCCATAGTTTTGGCGCGGCAGCCGTTTCTTTCATTTTGGGGCCTATGTGTTTTTCGACCTTGAAATCGCAAAAAAGGCGCGAAAACATGGATTTGTCTCTCCTGCCGCGCACACACTTCCGATAGCTTGCAAAGGCCTAAAAAACACAAGCAGCCCGTGAGTTATTATGGGAGAGACTGTTTTCATCAAGTTTGAAGCCATAGTTTTGGCGCGCCAACCGTTTCTTTCATTTTGGGGCCTATGTGTTTTTCGACCTTGAAATCGCAAAAAATGCGCGAAAACATGGATTTGTCTCTCCTGCCGCGCACACACTTCCGATAGCTTGCAAAGGCCTAAAAAACACAAGCAGCCCGTGAGTTATTATGGGAGAGACTGTTTTCATCAAGTTTGAAGCCATAGTTTTGGCGCGGCAGCCGTTTCTTTCATTTTGGGGCCTATGTGTTTTTCGACCTTGAAATCGCAAAAAAGGTGCAAAAACATGGATTTGTCTCTCCTGCCGCGCACACACTTCCGATAGCTTGCGAAGGCCTAAAAAACACAAGCGGCCCTTGAGTTATTGTGGGAGAGACTGTTTTCATCAAGTTTGAAGCCTCAGTTTTGGCTGGACAGCCGTTTCTTTATTTTTGGGTTCTGTGTGTTTTTCGACCTGGAAATGGCAAAAAAGGCGCGAAAACATAGATTTGTCTCTCCTGCCGCGCACACACTTCCGATAGCTTGCGAAGGCCTAAAAAACACAATCAGCCCGTGAGTTAATATGGGAGAGACTGTTTTCATCAAGTTTGAAGCCATAGTTTTGGCGCGGCAGCCGTTTCTTTCATTTTGGGGCCTATGTGTTTTTCGACCTTGAAATCGCAAAAAAGGCGCAAAAACATTGATTTGTCTCTCCTGCCGCGCACACACTTCCGATAGCTTGCAAAGGCCTAAAAAACACAAGCGGCCCGTGAGTTATTATGGGAGTGACTGTTTTCATCAAGTTTGAAGCCATAGTTTTGGCGCGCCAGCCGTTTCTTTCATTTTGGGGCCTATGTGTTTTTCGACCTTGAAATCGCAAAAAAGGCGCGAAAACATGGATTTGTCTCTCCTGCCGCGCACACACTTCCGATAGCTTGCAAAGGCCTAAAAAACACAAGCAGCCCGTGAGTTATTATGGGAGAGACTGTTTTCATCAAGTTTGAAGCCACAGTTTTGGCGGGACAGCCGTTTCTTTATTTTTGGGGTCTGTGTGTTTTTCGACCTGGAAATGGCAAAACAGGCGCGAAAACATAGATTTGTGTCTCCTGCTGTGCACACACTTCCGATAGCTTGCGAAGGCCTAAAAAACACAATCAGCCCGTGAGTTAATATGGGAGAGACTGTTTTCATCAAGTTTGAAGCCATAGTTTTGGCGCGGCAGCCGTTTCTTTCATTTTGGGGCCTATGTGTTTTTCGACCTTGAAATCGCAAAAAAGGCGCGAAAACATGGATTTGTCTCTCCTGCCGCGCACACACTTCCGATAGCTTGCAAAGGCCTAAAAAACACAAGCAGCCCGTGAGTTATTATGGGAGAGACTGTTTTCATCAAGTTTGAAGCCATAGTTTTGGCGCGCCAGCCGTTTCTTTCATTTTGGGGCCTATGTGTTTTTCGACCTTGAAATCGCAAAAAATGCGCGAAAACATGGATTTGTCTCTCCTGCCGCGCACACACTTCCGATAGCTTGCAAAGGCCTAAAAAACACAAGCAGCCCGTGAGTTATTATGGGAGAGACTGTTTTCATCAAGTTTGAAGCCATAGTTTTGGCGCGGCAGCCGTTTCTTTCATTTTGGGGCCTATGTGTTTTTCGACCTTGAAATCGCAAAAAAGGTGCAAAAACATGGATTTGTCTCTCCTGCCACGCACACACTTCCGATAGCTTGCGAAGGCCTAAAAAACACAAGCGGCCCTTGAGTTATTGTGGGAGAGACTGTTTTCATCAAGTTTGAAGCCTCAGTTTTGGCTGGACAGCCGTTTCTTTATTTTTGGGTTCTGTGTGTTTTTCGACCTGGAAATGGCAAAAAAGGCGCGAAAACATAGATTTGTCTCTCCTGCCGCGCACACACTTCCGATAGCTTGCGAAGGCCTAAAAAACACAATCAGCCCGTGAGTTAATATGGGAGAGACTGTTTTCATCAAGTTTGAAGCCATAGTTTTGGCGCGGCAGCCGTTTCTTTCATTTTGGGGCCTATGTGTTTTTCGACCTTGAAATCGCAAAAAAGGCGCAAAAACATTGATTTGTCTCTCCTGCCGCGCACACACTTCCGATAGCTTGCAAAGGCCTAAAAAACACAAGCGGCCCGTGAGTTATTATGGGAGTGACTGTTTTCATCAAGTTTGAAGCCATAGTTTTGGCGCGCCAGCCGTTTCTTTCATTTTGGGGCCTATGTGTTTTTCGACCTTGAAATCGCAAAAAAGGCGCGAAAACATGGATTTGTCTCTCCTGCCGCGCACACACTTCCGATAGCTTGCAAAGGCCTAAAAAACACAAGCAGCCCGTGAGTTATTATGGGAGAGACTGTTTTCATCAAGTTTGAAGCCACAGTTTTGGCGCGCCAGCCGTTTCTTTCATTTTGGGGCCTATGTGTTTTTCGACCTTGAAATCGCAAAAAAGGCGCGAAAACATGGATTTGTCTCTCCTGCCGCGCACACACTTCCGATAGCTTGCAAAAGACTAAAAAACACAAGCGGCCCTTGAGTTATTGTGGGAGAGACTGTTTTCATCAAGTTTGAAGCCTCAGTTTTGGCTGGACAGCCGTTTCTTTATTTTTGGGGTCTGTGTGTTTTTCGACCTGGAAATGGCAAAACAGGCGCGAAAACATAGATTTGTATCTCCTGCTGCGCACACACTTCCGATAGCTTGCGAAGGCCTAAAAAACACAATCAGCCCGTGAGTTAATATGGGAGAGACTGTTTTCATCAAGTTTGAAGCCATAGTTTTGGCGCGGCAGCCGTTTCTTTCATTTTGGGGCCTATGTGTCTTTCGACCTTGAAATCGCAAAAAAGGCGCGAAAACATGGATTTGTCTCTCCTGCCGCGCACACACTTCCGATAGCTTGCGAAGGCCTAAAAAACACAAGCGGCCCTTGAGTTATTGTGGGAGAGACTGTTTTCATCAAGTTTGAAGCCTCAGTTTTGGCTGGACAGCAGTTTCTTTATTTTTGGGGTCTGTGTGTTTTTCGACCTGGAAATGGCAAAACAGGCGCGAAAACATAGATTTGTCTCTCCTGCTGCGCACACACTTCCGATAGCTTGCGAAGGCCTAAAAAACACAATCAGCCCGTGAGTTAATATGGGAGAGACTGTTTTCATCAAGTTTGAAGCCATAGTTTTGGCGCGCCAGCCGTTTCTTTCATTTTGGGGCCTATGTGTTTTTCGACCTTGAAATCGCAAAAAAGGCGCGAAAACATGGATTTGTCTCTCCTGCCGCGCACACACTTCCGATAGCTTGCAAAGGCCTAAAAAACACAAGCAGCCCGTGAGTTATTATGGGAGAGACTGTTTTCATCAAGTTTGAAGCCACAGTTTTGGCGCGCCAGCCGTTTCTTTCATTTTGGGGCCTATGTGTTTTTCGACCTTGAAATCGCAAAAAAGGCGCGAAAACATGGATTTGTCTCTCCTGCCGCGCACACACTTCCGATAGCTTGCAAAAGCCTAAAAAACACAAGCGGCCCTTGAGTTATTGTGGGAGAGACTGTTTTCATCAAGTTTGAAGCCTCAGTTTTGGCTGGACAGCCGTTTCTTTATTTTTGGGGTCTGTGTGTTTTTCGACCTGGAAATGGCAAAACAGGCGCGAAAACATAGATTTGTATCTCCTGCTGCGCACACACTTCCGATAGCTTGCGAAGGCCTAAAAAACACAATCAGCCCGTGAGTTAATATGGGAGAGACTGTTTTCATCAAGTTTGAAGCCATAGTTTTGGCGCGGCAGCCGTTTCTTTCATTTTGGGGCCTATGTGTCTTTCGACCTTGAAATCGCAAAAAATGCGCGAAAACATGGATTTGTCTCTACTGCCGCGCACACACTTCCGATAGCTTGCAAAGGCCTAAAAAACACAAGCGGCCCTTGAGTTATTGTGGGAGAGACTGTTTTCATCAAGTTTGAAGCCTCAGTTTTGGCTGGACAGCCGTTTCTTTATTTTTGGGGTCTGTGTGTTTTTCGACCTGGAAATGGCAAAACAGGCGCGGAAACATAGATTTGTATCTCCTGCTGTGCACACACTTCCGATAGCTTGCGAAGGCCTAAAAAACACAATCAGCCCGTGAGTTAATATGGGGGAGACTGTTTTCATCAAGTTTGAAGCCATAGTTTTGGCGCGGCAGCCGTTTCTTTCATTTTGGGGCCTATGTGTTTTTCGACCTTGAAATCGCAAAAAAGGCGCGAAAACATGGATTTGTCTCTCCTGCCGCGCACACACTTCCGATAGCTTGCGAAGGCCTAAAAAACACAAGCGGCCCTTGAGTTATTGTGGGAGAGACTGTTTTCATCAAGTTTGAAGCCTCAGTTTTGGCTGGACAGCAGTTTCTTTATTTTTGGGGTCTGTGTGTTTTTCGACCTGGAAATGGCAAAACAGGCGCGAAAACATAGATTTGTCTCTCCTGCTGCGCACACACTTCCGATAGCTTGCGAAGGCCTAAAAAACACAATCAGCCCGTGAGTTAATATGGGAGAGACTGTTTTCATCAAGTTTGAAGCCATAGTTTTGGCGCGCCAGCCGTTTCTTTCATTTTGGGGCCTATGTGTTTTTCGACCTTGAAATCGCAAAAAAGGCGCGAAAACATGGATTTGTCTCTCCTGCCGCGCACACACTTCGATAGCTTGCAAAGGCCTAAAAAACACAAGCAGCCTGTGAGTTATTAAGGGAGAGACTGTTTTCATCAAGTTTGAAGCCATAGTTTTGGCGCGGCAGCCGTTTCTTTCATTTTGGGGCCTATGTGTTTTTCGACCTTGAAATCGCAAAAAATGAGCGAAAACATGGATTTGTCTCTCCTGCCGCGCACACACTTCCGATAGCTTGCGAAGGCCTAAAAAACACAAGCGGCCCTTGAGTTATTGTGGGAGAGACTGTTTTCATCAAGTTTGAAGCCTCAGTTTTGGCTGGACAGCCGTTTCTTTATTTTTGGGGTCTGTGTGTTTTTCGACCTGGAAATCGCAAAAAAGGCGCGAAAACATGGATTTGTCTCTCCTGCCGCGCACACACTTCCGATAGCTTGCAAAGGCCTAAAAAACACAAGCAGCCCGTGAGTTATTATGGGAGAGACTGTTTTCATCAAGTTTGAAGCCATAGTTTTGGCGCGCCAGCCGTTTCTTTCATTTTGGGGCCTATGTGTTTTTCGACCTTGAAATCGCAAAAAATGCGCGAAAACATGGATTTGTCTCTACTGCCGCGCACACACTTCCGATAGCTTGCGAAGGCCTAAAAAACACAAGCGGCCCTTGAGATATTTTGGGAGAGACTGTTTTCATCAAGTTTGAAGCCTCAGTTTTGGCTGGACAGCCGTTTCTTTATTTTTGGGGTCTGTGTGTTTTTCGACCTGGAAATGGCAAAAAAGGCGCGAAAACATAGATTTGTCTCTCCTGCTGCGCACACACTTCCGATAGCTTGCGAAGGCCTAAAAAACACAATCAGCCCGTGAGTTAATATGGGAGAGACTGTTTTCATCAACTTTGAAGCCATAGTTTTGGCGCGGCAGCCGTTTCTTTCATTTTGGGGCCTATGTGTTTTTCGACCTTGAAATCGCAAAAAAGGCGCGAAAACATGGATTTGTATCTCCTGCCGTGCACACACTTCCGATAGCTTGCAAAGGCCTAAAAAACACAAGCAGCCCGTGAGTTATTATGGGAGAGACTGTTTTCATCAAGTTTGAAGCCATAGTTTTGGCGTGGCAGCCGTTTCTTTCATTTTGGGGCCTATGTGTTTTTCGACCTTGAAATCGCAAAAAATGCGCGAAAACATGGATTTGTCTCTCCTGCCGCGCACACACTTCCGATAGCTTGCGAAGGCCTAAAAAACACAAGCGGCCCTTGAGTTATTGTGGGAGAGACTGTTTTCATCAAGTTTGAAGCCATAGTTTTGGCGCGGCAGCCGTTTCTTTCATTTTGGGGCCTTTGTGTTTTTCGACCTGGAAATGGCAAAAAAGGCGCGAAAACATGGATTTGTCTCTCCTGCCGCGCACACACTTCCGATAGCGTGCAAAGGCCTAAAAAACACAAGCAGCCCGTGAGTTATTATGGGAGAGACTGTTTTCATCAAGTTTGAAGCCATAGTTTTGGCGCGCCAGCCGTTTCTTTCATTTTGGGGCCTATGTGTTTTTCGACCTTGAAATCGCAAAAAAGTCGCGAAAACATTGATTTGTCTCTCCTGCTGCGCACACACTTCCGATAGCTTGCGAAGGCCTAAAAAACACAATCAGCCCGTGAGTTATTGTGGGAGAGACTGTTTTCATCAAGTTTGAAGCCATAGTTTTGGCGCGCCAGCCGTTTCTTTCATTTTGGGGCCTATGTGTTTTTCGACCTTGAAATCGCAAAAAAGGCGCGAAAACATGGATTTGTCTCTCCTGCCGCGCACACACTTCCGATAGCTTGCAAAGGCCTAAAAAACACAAGCAGCCCGTGAGTTATTATGGGAGAGACTGTTTTCATCAAGATTGAAGCCATAGTTTTGGCGCGGCAGCCGTTTCTTTCATTTTGGGGCCTATGTGTTTTTCGACCTTGAAATCGCAAAAAAGGCGCGAAAACATGGATTTGTCTCTCCTGCCGCGTATACACTTCCAATAGCTTGCAAAGGCCTAAAAAACACAAGCAGCCCGTGAGTTATTATGGGAGAGACTGTTTTCATCAAGTTTGAAGCCATAGTTTTGGCGCGGCAGCCGTTTCTTTCATTTTGGGGCCTATGTGTTTTTCGACCTTGAAATCGCAAAAAATGCGCGAAAACATGGATTTGTCTCTCCTGCCGCGCACACACTTCCGATAGCTTGGGAAGGCCTAAAAAACACAAGCGGCCCTTGAGTTATTGTGGGAGAGACTGTTTTCATCAAGTTTGAAGCCTCAGTTTTGGCTGGACAGCCGTTTCTTTATTTTTGGGTTCTGTGTGTTTTTCGACCTGGAAATGGCAAAACAGGCGCGAAAACATAGATTTGTCTCTCCTGCTGAGCACACACTTCCGATAGCTTGCGAAGGCCTAAAAAACACAATCAGCCCGTGAGTTAATATGGGAGAGACTGTTTTCATCAAGTTTGAAGCCATAGTTTTGGCGCGCCAGCCGTTTCTTTCATTTTGGGGCCTATGTGTTTTTCGACCTTGAAATCGCAAAAAAGGCGCGAAAACATTGATTTGTCTCTCCTGCCGCGCACACACTTCCGATAGCTTGCAAAGGCCTAAAAAACACAAGCAGCCCGTGAGTTATTATGGGAGAGACTGTTTTCATCAAGTTTGAAGCCATAGTTTTGGCGCGGCAGCCGTTTCTTTCATTTTGGGGCCTATGTGTTTTTCGACCTTGAAATCGCAAAAAATGCGCGAAAACATGGATTTGTCTCTCCTGCCGCGCACACACTTCCGATAGCTTGCGAAGGCCTAAAAAACACAAGCAGCCCGTGAGTTATTATGGGAGAGACTGTTTTCATCAAGTTTGAAGCCATAGTTTTGGCGCGCCAGCAGTTTCTTTCATTTTGGGGCCTATGTGTTTTTCGACCTTGAAATCGCAAAAAAGGCGCGAAAACATGGATTTGTCTCTCCTGCCGCGCACACTCTTCCGATAGCTTGCAAAGGCCTAAAAAACACAAGCAGCCCGTGAGTTATTATGGGAGAGACTGTTTTCATCAAGTTTGAAGCCATAGTTTTGGCGCGGCAGCCGTTTCTTTCATTTTGGGGCCTATGTGTTTTTCGACCTTGAAATCGCAAAAAAGGCGCGAAAACATGGATTTGTCTCTCCTGCCGCGCACACACTTCCGATAGCTTGCAAAGGCCTAAAAAACACAAGCAGCCCGTGAGTTATTATGGGAAAGACTGTTTTCATCAAGTTTGAAGCCATAGTGTTGGCGCGCCAGCCGTTTCTTTCATTTTGGGGCATATGTGTTTTTAGACCTTGAAATCGCAAAAAATGCGCGAAAACATGGATTTGTCTCTCCTGCCGCGCACACACTTCCGATAGCTTGCGAAGGCCTAAAAAACACAAGTGGCCCTTGAGTTATTGTGGGAGAGACTGTTTTCATCAAGTTTGAAGCCTCAGTTTTGGCTGGACAGCCGTTTCTTTATTTTTGGGTTCTGTGTGTTTTTCGACCTGGAAATGGCAAAACAGGCGCGAAAACATAGATTTGTCTCTCCTGCTGAGCACACACTTCCGATAGCTTGCGAAGGCCTAAAAAACACAATCAGCCCGTGAGTTAATATGGGAGAGACTGTTTTCATCAAGTTTGAAGCCATAGTTTTGGCGCGCCAGCCGTTTCTTTCATTTTGGGGCCTATGTGTTTTTCGACCTTGAAATCGCAAAAAAGGCGCGAAAACATGGATTTGTCTCTCCTGCCGCGCACACACTTCCGATAGCTTGCAAAGGCCTAAAAAACACAAGCAGCCCATGAGTTATTATTGGAGAGACTGTTTTCATCAAGATTGAAGCCATAGTTTTGGCGCGGCAGCCGTTTCTTTCATTTTGGGGCCTATGTGTTTTTCGACCTTGAAATCGCAAAAAAGGCGCGAAAACATGGATTTGTCTCTCCTGCCGCGCACACACTTCCAATAGCTTGCAAAGGCCTAAAAAACACAAGCAGCCCGTGAGTTATTATGGGAGAGACTGTTTTCATCAAGTTTGAAGCCATAGTTTTGGCGCGGCAGCCGTTTCTTTCATTTTGGGGCCTATGTGTTTTTCGACCTTGAAATCGCAAAAAAGGCGCGAAAACATGGATTTGTCTCTCCTGCCGCGCACAACTTCCGATAGCTTGCAAAGGCCTAAAAAACACAAGCGGCCCTTGAGTTATTGTGGGAGAGACAGTTTTCATCAAGTTTGAAGCCTCAGTTTTGGCTGGACAGCCGTGTCTTTATTTTTGGGTTCTGTGTGTTTTTCGACCTGGAAATGGCAAAACAGGCGCGAAAACATAGATTTGTCTCTCCTGCTGAGCACACACTTCCGATAGCTTGCGAAGGCCTAAAAAACACAATCAGCCCGTGAGTTAATATGGGAGAGACTGTTTTCATCAAGTTTGAAGCCATAGTTTTGGCGCGCCAGCCGTTTCTTTCATTTTGGGGCCTATGTGTTTTTCGACCTTGAAATCGCAAAAAATGCGCGAAAACATGGATTTGTCTCTCCTGCCGCGCACACACTTCCGATAGCTTGCGAAGGCCTAAAAAACACAAGCAGCCCGTGAGTTATTATGGGAGAGACTGTTTTCATCAAGTTTGAAGCCATAGTTTTGGCGCGCCAGCCGTTTCTTTCATTTTGGGGCTTATGTGTTTTTCGACCTTGAAATCGCAAAAAAGGCGCGAAAACATGGATTTGTCTCTCCTGCCGCGCACACACTTCCGATAGCTTGCAAAGGCATAAAAAACACAAGCAGACCGTGAGTTATTATGGGAAAGACTGTTTTCATCAAGTTTGAAGCTATAGTTTTGGCGCGCCAGCCGTTTCTTTCATTTTGGGGCCTATGTGTTTTTCGACCTTGAAATCGCAAAAAAGGCGCGAAAACATGGATTTGTCTCTCCTGCCGCGCACAACTTCCGATAGCTTGCAAAGGCCTAAAAAACACAAGCAGCCCTTGAGTTATTATGGGAGAGACTGTTTTCATCAAGTTTCAAGCCATAGTTTTGGCGCCCCAGCCGTTTCTTTCATTTTGGGGCCTATGTGTTTTTCGACCTTGAAATCGCAAAAAAGGCGCTAAAACATGGATTTGTCTCTCCTGCCGCGCACACACTTCCGATAGCTTGCGAAGGCCTAAAAAACACAAGCGGCCCTTGAGTTATTGTGGGAGAGACTGTTTTCATCAAGTTTGAAGCCTCAGTTTTGGCTGGACAGCCGTTTCTTTATTTTTGGGTTCTATGTGTTTTTCGACCTGGAAATGGCAAAAAAGGCGCGAAAACATAGATTTGTCTCTCCTGCTGCGCACACACTTCCGATAGCTTGCGAAGGCCTAAAAAACACAATCAGCCCGTGAGTTAATATGGGAGAGACTGTTTTCATCAAGTTTCAAGCCATAGTTTTGGCGCCCCAGACCGTTTCTTTCATTTTGGGGCCTATGTGTTTTTCGACCTTGAAATCGCAAAAAAGGCGCAAAAACATGGATTTGTCTCTCCTGCCGCGCACAACTTCCGATAGCTTGCAAAGGCCTAAAAAACACAAGCAGCCCTTGAGTTATTATGGGAGAGACTGTTTTCATCAAGTTTCAAGCCATAGTTTTGGCGCCCCAGCCGTTTCTTTCATTTTGGGGCCTATGTGTTTTTCGACCTTGAAATCGCAAAAAAGGCGCGAAAACATGGATTTGTCTCTCCTGCCGCGCACACACTTCCGATAGCTTGCAAAGGCCTAAAAAACACAAGCAGCCCGTGAGTTATTATGGGAGAGACTGTTTTCATCAAGTTTGAAGCCATAGTTTTGGCGCGGCAGCCGTTTCTTTCATTTTGGGGCCTATGTGTTTTTCGACCTTGAAATCGCAAAAAAGTCGCGAAAACATGGATTTGTCTCTCCTGCCGCGCACACACTTCCGATAGCTTGCAAAGGCCTAAAAAACACAAGCAGCCCGTGAGTTATTATGGGAAAGACTGTTTTCATCAAGTTTGAAGCCATAGTTTTGGCGCGCCAGCCGTTTCTTTCATTTTGGGGCCTATGTGTTTTTCGACCTTGAAATCGCAAAAAAGGCGCGAAAACATGGATTTGTCTCTCCTGCCGCGCACAACTTCCGATAGCTTGCAAAGGCCTAAAAAACACAAGCAGCCCTTGAGTTATTATGGGAGAGACTGTTTTCATCAAGTTTCAAGCCATAGTTTTGGCGCCCCAGCCGTTTCTTTCATTTTGGGGCCTATGTGTTTTTCGACCTTGAAATCGCAAAAAAGGCGCGAAAACATGGATTTGTCTCTCCTGCCGCGCACACACTTCCGATAGCTTGCAAAGGCCTAAAAAACACAAGCAGCCCGTGAGTTATTATGGGAGAGACTGTTTTCATCAAGATTGAAGCCATAGTTTTGGCGCGGCAGCCGTTTCTTTCATTTTGGGGCCTATGTGTTTTTCGACCTTGAAATCGCAAAAAATGCACGAAAACATGGATTTGTCTCTCCTGCCGCGCACACACTTCCGATAGCTTGCGAAGGCCTAAAAAACACAAGCGGCCCTTGAGTTATTGTGGGAGAGACTGTTTTCATCAAGTTTGAAGCCTCAGTTTTGGCTGGACAGCCGTTTCTTTATTTTTGTGTTCTATGTGTTTTTCGACCTGGAAATGGCAAAAAAGGCGCGAAAACATAGATTTGTCTCTCCTGCTGCGCACACACTTCCGATAGCTTGCGAAGGCCTAAAAAACACAATCAGCCCGTGAGTTAATATGGGAGAGACTGTTTTCATCAAGTTTCAAGCCATAGTTTTGGCGCCCCAGACCGTTTCTTTCATTTTGGGGCCTATGTGTTTTTCGACCTTGAAATCGCAAAAAAGGCGCGAAAACATGGATTTGTCTCTCCTGCCGCGCACAACTTCCGATAGCTTGCAAAGGCCTAAAAAACACAAGCAGCCCTTGAGTTATTATGGGAGAGACTGTTTTCATCAAGTTTCAAGCCATAGTTTTGGCGCCCCAGCCGTTTCTTTCATTTTGGGGCCTATGTGTTTTTCGACCTTGAAATCGCAAAAAAGGCGCGAAAACATGGATTTGTCTCTCCTGCCGCGCACACACTTCCGATAGCTTGCAAAGGCCTAAAAAACACAAGCAGCCCGTGAGTTATTATGGGAGAGACTGTTTTCATCAAGATTGAAGCCATAGTTTTGGCGCGGCAGCCGTTTCTTTCATTTTGGGGCCTATGTGTTTTTCGACCTTGAAATCGCAAAAAATGCACGAAAACATGGATTTGTCTCTCCTGCCGCGCACACACTTCCGATAGCTTGCGAAGGCCTAAAAAACACAAGCGGCCCTTGAGTTATTGTGGGAGAGACTGTTTTCATCAAGTTTGAAGCCTCAGTTTTGGCTGGACAGCCGTTTCTTTATTTTTGGGTTCTATGTGTTTTTCGACCTGGAAATGGCAAAAAAGGCGCGAAAACATAGATTTGTCTCTCCTGCTGCGCACACACTTCCGATAGCTTGCGAAGGCCTAAAAAACACAATCAGCCCGTGAGTTAATATGGGAGAGACTGTTTTCATCAAGTTTCAAGCCATAGTTTTGGCGCCCCAGACCGTTTCTTTCATTTTGGGGCCTATGTGTTTTTCGACCTTGAAATCGCAAAAAAGGCGCGAAAACATGGATTTGTCTCTCCTGCCGCGCACAACTTCCGATAGCTTGCAAAGGCCTAAAAAACACAAGCAGCCCTTGAGTTATTATGGGAGAGACTGTTTTCATCAAGTTTCAAGCCATAGTTTTGGCGCCCAAGCCGTTTCTTTCATTTTGGGGCCTATGTGTTTTTCGACCTTGAAATCGCAAAAAAGGCGCGAAAACATGGATTTGTCTCTCCTGCCGCGCACACACTTCCGATAGCTTGCAAAGGCCTAAAAAACACAAGCAGCCCGTGAGTTATTATGGGAGAGACTGTTTTCATCAAGTTTGAAGCCATAGTTTTGGCGCGGCAGCCGTTTCTTTCATTTTGGGGCCTATGTGTTTTTCGACCTTGAAATCGCAAAAAAGTCGCGAAAACATGGATTTGTCTCTCCTGCCGCGCACACACTTCCGATAGCTTGCAAAGGCCTAAAAAACACAAGCAGCCCGTGAGTTATTATGGGAAAGACTGTTTTCATCAAGTTTGAAGCCATAGTTTTGGCGCGCCAGCCGTTTCTTTCATTTTGGGGCCTATGTGTTTTTCGACCTTGAAATCGCAAAAAAGGCGCGAAAACATGGATTTGTCTCTCCTGCCGCGCACAACTTCCGATAGCTTGCAAAGGCCTAAAAAACACAAGCAGCCCTTGAGTTATTATGGGAGAGACTGTTTTCATCAAGTTTCAAGCCATAGTTTTGGCGCCCCAGCCGTTTCTTTCATTTTGGGGCCTATGTGTTTTTCGACCTTGAAATCGCAAAAAAGGCGCGAAAACATGGATTTGTCTCTCCTGCCGCGCACAACTTCCGATAGCTTGCAAAGGCCTAAAAAACACAAGCGGCCCTTGAGTTATTGTGGGAGAGGCAGTTTTCATCAAGTTTGAAGCCTCAGTTTTGGCTGGACAGCCGTGTCTTTATTTTTGGGTTCTGTGTGTTTTTCGACCTGGAAATGGCAAAACAGGCGCGAAAACATAGATTTGTCTCTCCTGCTGAGCACACACTTCCGATAGCTTGCGAAGGCCTAAAAAACACAATCAGCCCGTGAGTTAATATGGGAGAGACTGTTTTCATCAAGTTTGAAGCCATAGTTTTGGCGCGCCAGCCGTTTCTTTAATTTTGGGGCCTATGTGTTTTTCGACCTTGAAATCGCAAAAAATGCGCGAAAACATGGATTTGTCTCTCCTGCCGCGCACACACTTCCGATAGCTTGCAAAGGCCTAAAAAACACAAGCAGCCCGTGAGTTATTATGGGAGAGACTGTTTTCATCAAGTTTGAAGCCATAGTTTTGGCGCGGCAGCCGTTTCTTTCATTTTGGGGCCTATGTGTTTTTCGACCTTGAAATCGCAAAACATGCACGAAAACATGGATTTGTCTCTCCTGCCGCGCACACACTTCCGATAGCTTGCGAAGGCCTAAAAAACACAAGCGGCCCTTGAGTTATTGTGGGAGAGACTGTTTTCATCAAGTTTGAAGCCTCAGTTTTGGCTGGACAGCCGTTTCTTTCATTTTGGGGCCTATGTGTTTTTCGACCTTGAAATCGCAAAAAAGGCGCGAAAACATGGATTTGTCTCTCCTGCCGCGCACACACTTCCGATAGCTTGCAAAGGCCTAAAAAACACAAGCAGCCCGTGAGTTATTATGGGAAAGACTGTTTTCATCAAGTTTGAAGCCATAGTTTTGCCGCGCCAGCCGTTTCTTTCATTTTGGGGCCTATGTGTTTTTCGACCTTGAAATCGCAAAAAAGGCGCGAAAACATGGATTTGTCTCTCCTGCCGCGCACAACTTCCGATAGCTTGCAAAGGCCTAAAAAACACAAGCGGCCCTTGAGTTATTGTGGGAGAGACAGTTTTCATCAAGTTTGAAGCCTCAGTTTTGGCTGGACAGCCGTGTCTTTATTTTTGGGTTCTGTGTGTTTTTCGACCTGGAAATGGCAAAACAGGCGCGAAAACATAGATTTGTCTCTCCTGCTGAGCACACACTTCCGATAGCTTGCGAAGGCCTAAAAAACACAATCAGCCCGTGAGTTAATATGGGAGAGACTGTTTTCATCAAGTTTGAAGCCATAGTTTTGGCGCGCCAGCCGTTTCTTTAATTTTGGGGCCTATGTGTTTTTCGACCTTGAAATCGCAAAAAATGCGCGAAAACATGGATTTGTCTCTCCTGCCGCGCACACACTTCCGATAGCTTGCGAAGGCCTAAAAAACACAAGCAGCCCGTGAGTTATTATGGGAGAGACTGTTTTCATCAAGTTTGAAGCCATAGTTTTGGCGCGCCAGCCGTTTCTTTCATTTTGGGGCTTATGTGTTTTTCGACCTTGAAATCGCAAAAAAGGCGCGAAAACATGGATTTGTCTCTCCTGCCGCGCACACACTTCCGATAGCTTGCAAAGGCCTAAAAAACACAAGCAGCCCGTGAGTTATTATGGGAGAGACTGTTTTCATCAAGTTTGAAGCCATAGTTTTGGCGCGGCAGCCGTTTCTTTCATTTTGGGGCCTATGTGTTTTTCGACCTTGAAATCGCAAAACATGCACGAAAACATGGATTTGTCTCTCCTGCCGCGCACACACTTCCGATAGCTTGCGAAGGCCTAAAAAACACAAGCGGCCCTTGAGTTATTGTGGGAGAGACTGTTTTCATCAAGTTTGAAGCCTCAGTTTTGGCTGGACAGCCGTTTCTTTATTTTTGGGTTCTATGTGTTTTTCGACCTGGAAATGGCAAAAAAGGCGCGAAAACATAGATTTGTCTCTCCTGCTGCGCACACACTTCCGATAGCTTGCGAAGGCCTAAAAAACACAATCAGCCCGTGAGTTAATATGGGAGAGACTGTTTTCATCAAGTTTCAAGCCATAGTTTTGGCGCCCCAGCCGTTTCTTTCATTTTGGGGCCTATGTGTTTTTCGACCTTGAAATCGCAAAAAAGGCGCGAAAACATGGATTTGTCTCTCCTGCCGCGCACAACTTCCGATAGCTTGCAAAGGCCTAAAAAACACAAGCAGCCCTTGAGTTATTATGGGAGAGACTGTTTTCATCAAGTTTCAAGCCATAGTTTTGGCGCCCCAGCCGTTTCTTTCATTTTGGGGCCTATGTGTTTTTCGACCTTGAAATCGCAAAAAAGGCGCGAAAACATGGATTTGTCTCTCCTGCCGCGCACACACTTCCGATAGCTTGCAAAGGCCTAAAAAACACAAGCAGCCCGTGAGTTATTATGGGAGAGACTGTTTTCATCAAGATTGAAGCCATAGTTTTGGCGCGGCAGCCGTTTCTTTCATTTTGGGGCCTATGTGTTTTTCGACCTTGAAATCGCAAAAAAGGCGCGAAAACATGGATTTGTCTCTCCTGCCGCGCACACACTTCCAATAGCTTGCAAAGGCCTAAAAAACACAAGCAGCCCGTGAGTTATTATGGGAGAGACTGTTTTCATCAAGTTTGAAGCCATAGTTTTGGCGCGGCAGCCGTTTCTTTCATTTTGGGGCCTATGTGTTTTTCGACCTTGAAATCGCAAAAAATGCGCGAAAACATGGATTTGTCTCTCCTGCCGCGTACACACTTCCGATAGCTTGCAAAGGCCTAAAAAACACAAGCAGCCCGTGAGTTATTATGGGAGAGACTGTTTTCATCAAGTTTGAAGCCATAGTTTTGGCGCGGCAGCCGTTTCTTTCATTTTGGGGCCTATGTGTTTTTCGACCTTGAAATCGCAAAAAAGGCGCGAAAACATGGATTTGTCTCTCCTGCCGCGCACACACTTCCGATAGCTTGCAAAGGCCTAAAAAACACAAGCAGCCCGTGAGTTATTATGGGAAAGACTGTTTTCATCAAGTTTGAAGCCATAGTTTTGGCGCGCCAGCCGTTTCTTTCATTTTGGGGCCTATGTGTTTTTCGACCTTGAAATCGCAAAAAAGTCGCGAAAACATGGATTTGTCTCTCCTGCCGCGCACACACTTCCGATAGCTTGCAAAGGCCTAAAAAACACAAGCAGCCCTTGAGTTATTATGGGAGAGACTGTTTTCATCAAGTTTCAAGCCATAGTTTTGGCGCCCCAGCCGTTTCTTTCATTTTGGGGCCTATGTGTTTTTCGACCTTGAAATCGCAAAAAAGGCGCGAAAACATGGATTTATCTCTCCTGCCGCGCACACACTTCCAATAGCTTGCAAAGGCCTAAAAAAACACAAGCAGCCCGTGAGTTATTATGGGAGAGACTGTTTTCATCAAGTTTGAAGCCATAGTTTTGGCGCGGCAGCCGTTTCTTTCATTTTGGGGCCTATGTGTTTTTCGACCTTGAAATCGCAAAAAAGGCGCGAAAACATGGATTTGTCTCTCCTGCCGCGCACACACTTCCGATAGCTTGCAAAGGCCTAAAAAACACAAGCAGCCCGTGAGTTATTATGGGAAAGACTGTTTTCATCAAGTTTGAAGCCATAGTTTTGGCGCGCCAGCCGTTTCTTTCATTTTGGGGCCTATGTGTTTTTCGACCTTGAAATCGCAAAAAAGGCGCGAAAACATGGATTTGTCTCTCCTGCCGCGCACCACTTCCGATAGCTTGCAAAGGCCTAAAAAACACAAGCAGCCCTTGAGTTATTATGGGAGAGACTGTTTTCATCAAGTTTCAAGCCATAGTTTTGGCGCCCCAGCCGTTTCTTTCATTTTGGGGCCTATGTGTTTTTTGACCTTGAAATCGCAAAAAATGCGCGAAAACATGGATTTGTCTCTCCTGCCGCGCACACACTTCCGATAGCTTGCGAAGGCCTAAAAAACACAAGCGGCCCTTGAGTTATTGTGGGAGAGACTGTTTTCATCAAGTTTGAAGCCTCAGTTTTGGCTGGACAGCCGTGTCTTTATTTTTGGGTTCTGTGTGTTTTTCGACCTGGAAATGGCAAAACAGGCGCGAAAACATAGATTTGTCTCTCCTGCTGAGCACACACTTCCGATAGCTTGCGAAGGCCTAAAAAACACAATCAGCCCGTGAGTTAATATGGGAGAGACTGTTTTCATCAAGTTTGAAGCCATAGTTTTGGCGCGCCAGCCGTTTCTTTCATTTTGGGGCCTATGTGTTTTTCGACCTTGAAATCGCAAAAAAGTCGCGAAAACATGGATTTGTCTCTCCTGCCGCGCACACACTTCCGATAGCTTGCAAAGGCCTAAAAAACACAAGCAGCCCGTGTGTTATTATGGGAAAGACTGTTTTCATCAAGTTTGAAGCCATAGTTTTGGCGCGCCAGCCGTTTCTTTCATTTTGGGGCCTATGTGTTTTTCGACCTTGAAATCGCAAAAAAGGCGCGAAAACATGGATTTGTCTCTCCTGCCGCGCACACACTTCCAATAGCTTGCAAAGGCCTAAAAAACACAAGCAGCCCGTGAGTTATTATGGGAGAGACTGTTTTCATCAAGATTGAAGCCATAGTTTTGGCGCGGCAGCCGTTTCTTTCATTTTGGGGCCTATGTGTTTTTCGACCTTGAAATCGCAAAAAAGGCGCGAAAACATGGATTTGTCTCTCCTGCCGCGCACACACTTCCAATAGCTTGCAAAGGCCTAAAAAACACAAGCAGCCCGTGAGTTATTATGGGAGAGACTGTTTTCATCAAGTTTGAAGCCATAGTTTTGGCGCGGCAGCCGTTTCTTTCATTTTGGGGCCTATGTGTTTTTCGACCTTGAAATCGCAAAAAATGCGCGAAAACATGGATTTGTCTCTCCTGCCGCGTACACACTTCCGATAGCTTGCAAAGGCCTAAAAAACACAAGCAGCCCGTGAGTTATTATGGGAGAGACTGTTTTCATCAAGTTTGAAGCCATAGTTTTGGCGCGGCAGCCGTTTCTTTCATTTTGGGGCCTATGTGTTTTTCGACCTTGAAATCGCAAAAAAGGCGCGAAAACATGGATTTGTCTCTCCTGCCGCGCACACACTTCCGATAGCTTGCAAAGGCCTAAAAAACACAAGCAGCCCGTGAGTTATTATGGGAAAGACTGTTTTCATCAAGTTTGAAGCCATAGTTTTGGCGCGCCAGCCGTTTCTTTCATTTTGGGGCCTATGTGTTTTTCGACCTTGAAATCGCAAAAAAGTCGCGAAAACATGGATTTGTCTCTCCTGCCGCGCACACACTTCCGATAGCTTGCAAAGGCCTAAAAAACACAAGCAGCCCTTGAGTTATTATGGGAGAGACTGTTTTCATCAAGTTTCAAGCCATAGTTTTGGCGCCCCAGCCGTTTCTTTCATTTTGGGGCCTATGTGTTTTTCGACCTTGAAATCGCAAAAAAGGCGCGAAAACATGGATTTATCTCTCCTGCCGCGCACACACTTCCAATAGCTTGCAAAGGCCTAAAAAAACACAAGCAGCCCGTGAGTTATTATGGGAGAGACTGTTTTCATCAAGTTTGAAGCCATAGTTTTGGCGCGGCAGCCGTTTCTTTCATTTTGGGGCCTATGTGTTTTTCGACCTTGAAATCGCAAAAAAGGCGCGAAAACATGGATTTGTCTCTCCTGCCGCGCACACACTTCCGATAGCTTGCAAAGGCCTAAAAAACACAAGCAGCCCGTGAGTTATTATGGGAAAGACTGTTTTCATCAAGTTTGAAGCCATAGTTTTGGCGCGCCAGCCGTTTCTTTCATTTTGGGGCCTATGTGTTTTTCGACCTTGAAATCGCAAAAAAGGCGCGAAAACATGGATTTGTCTCTCCTGCCGCGCACCACTTCCGATAGCTTGCAAAGGCCTAAAAAACACAAGCAGCCCTTGAGTTATTATGGGAGAGACTGTTTTCATCAAGTTTCAAGCCATAGTTTTGGCGCCCCAGCCGTTTCTTTCATTTTGGGGCCTATGTGTTTTTTGACCTTGAAATCGCAAAAAATGCGCGAAAACATGGATTTGTCTCTCCTGCCGCGCACACACTTCCGATAGCTTGCGAAGGCCTAAAAAACACAAGCGGCCCTTGAGTTATTGTGGGAGAGACTGTTTTCATCAAGTTTGAAGCCTCAGTTTTGGCTGGACAGCCGTGTCTTTATTTTTGGGTTCTGTGTGTTTTTCGACCTGGAAATGGCAAAACAGGCGCGAAAACATAGATTTGTCTCTCCTGCTGAGCACACACTTCCGATAGCTTGCGAAGGCCTAAAAAACACAATCAGCCCGTGAGTTAATATGGGAGAGACTGTTTTCATCAAGTTTGAAGCCATAGTTTTGGCGCGCCAGCCGTTTCTTTCATTTTGGGGCCTATGTGTTTTTCGACCTTGAAATCGCAAAAAAGTCGCGAAAACATGGATTTGTCTCTCCTGCCGCGCACACACTTCCGATAGCTTGCAAAGGCCTAAAAAACACAAGCAGCCCGTGTGTTATTATGGGAAAGACTGTTTTCATCAAGTTTGAAGCCATAGTTTTGGCGCGCCAGCCGTTTCTTTCATTTTGGGGCCTATGTGTTTTTCGACCTTGAAATCGCAAAAAAGGCGCGAAAACATGGATTTGTCTCTCCTGCCGCGCACACACTTCCAATAGCTTGCAAAGGCCTAAAAAACACAAGCAGCCCGTGAGTTATTATGGGAGAGACTGTTTTCATCAAGTTTGAAGCCATAGTTTTGGCGCGGCAGCCGTTTCTTTCATTTTGGGGCCTATGTGTTTTTCGACCTTGAAATCGCAAAAAATGCGCGAAAACATGGATTTGTCTCTCCTGCCGCGCACACACTTCCGATAGCTTGCAAAGGCCTAAAAAACACAAGCAGCCCGTGAGTTATTATGGGAGAGACTGTTTTCATCAAGTTTGAAGCCATAGTTTTGGCGCGGCAGCCGTTTCTTTCATTTTGGGGCCTATGTGTTTTTCGACCTTGAAATCGCAAAAAATGCGCGAAAACATGGATTTGTCTCTCCTGCCGCGCACACACTTCCGATAGCTTGCAAAGGCCTAAAAAACA
This sequence comes from Argentina silus, assembly GCF_951799395.1. Taxonomy (NCBI): domain Eukaryota; kingdom Metazoa; phylum Chordata; class Actinopteri; order Argentiniformes; family Argentinidae; genus Argentina; species Argentina silus. Next base: position 959,153 of record NW_028153183.1, read on the forward strand.
CAAGCAGCCCGTGAGTTATTATGGGAGAGACTGTTTTCATCAAGTTTGAAGCCATAGTTTTGGCGCGCCAGCCGTTTCTTTCATTTTGGGGCCTATGTGTTTTTCGACCTTGAAATCGCAAAAAAGGCGCGAAAACATGGATTTGTCTCTCCTGCCGCGCACCACTTCCGATAGCTTGCAAAGGCCTAAAAAACACAAGCAGCCCTTGAGTTATTATGGGAGAGACTGTTTTCATCAAGTTTCAAGCCATAGTTTTGGCGCCCCAGCCGTTTCTTTCATTTTGGGGCCTATGTGTTTTTTGACCTTGAAATCGCAAAAAATGCGCGAAAACATGGATTTGTCTCTCCTGCCGCGCACACACTTCCGATAGCTTGCGAAGGCCTAAAAAACACAAGCGGCCCTTGAGTTATTGTGGGAGAGACTGATTTCATCAAGTTTGAAGCCTCAGTTTTGGCTGGACAGCCGTGTCTTTATTTTTGGGTTCTGTGTGTTTTTCGACCTGGAAATGGCAAAACAGGCGCGAAAACATAGATTTGTCTCTCCTGCTGAGCACACACTTCCGATAGCTTGCGAAGGCCTAAAAAACACAATCAGCCCGTGAGTTAATATGGGAGAGACTGTTTTCATCAAGTTTGAAGCCATAGTTTTGGCGCGCCAGCCGTTTCTTTCATTTTGGGGCCTATGTGTTTTTCGACCTTGAAATCGCAAAAAAGTCGCGAAAACATGGATTTGTCTCTCCTGCCGCGCACACACTTCCGATAGCTTGCAAAGGCCTAAAAAACACAAGCAGCCCGTGTGTTATTATGGGAAAGACTGTTTTCATCAAGTTTGAAGCCATAGTTTTGGCGCGCCAGCCGTTTCTTTCATTTTGGGGCCTATGTGTTTTTCGACCTTGAAATCGCAAAAAAGGCGCGAAAACATGGATTTGTCTCTCCTGCCGCGCACAACTTCCGATAGCTTGCAAAGGCCTAAAAAACACAAGCAGCCCTTGAGTTATTATGGGAGAGACTGTTTTCATCAAGTTTCAAGCCATAGTTTTGGCGCGGCAGCCGTTTCTTTCATTTTGGGGCCTATGTGTTTTTCGACCTTGAAATCGCAAAAAATGCACGAAAACATGGATTTGTCTCTCCTGCCGCGCACACACTTCCGATAGCTTGCGAAGGCCTAAAAAACACAAGCGGCCCTTGAGTTATTGTGGGAGAGACTGTTTTCATCAAGTTTGAAGCCTCAGTTTTGGCTGGACAGCCGTTTCTTTCATTTTGGGGCCTATGTGTTTTTCGACCTTGAAATCGCAAAAAAGGCGCGAAAACATGGATTTGTCTCTCCTGCCGCGCACACACTTCCGATAGCTTGCAAAGGCCTAAAAAACACAAGCAGCCCGTGAGTTATTATGGGAAAGACTGTTTTCATCAAGTTTGAAGCCATAGTTTTGGCGCGCCAGCCGTTTCTTTCATTTTGGGGCCTATGTGTTTTTCGACCTTGAAATCGCAAAAAAGGCGCGAAAACATGGATTTGTCTCTCCTGCCGCGCACAACTTCCGATAGCTTGCAAAGGCCTAAAAAACACAAGCGGCCCTTGAGTTATTGTGGGAGAGACTGTTTTCATCAAGTTTGAAGCCTCAGTTTTGGCTGGACAGCCGTGTCTTTATTTTTGGGTTCTGTGTGTTTTTCGACCTGGAAATGGCAAAACAGGCGCGAAAACATAGATTTGTCTCTCCTGCTGAGCACACACTTCCGATAGCTTGCGAAGGCCTAAAAAACACAATCAGCCCGTGAGTTAATATGGGAGAGACTGTTTTCATCAAGTTTGAAGCCATAGTTTTGGCGCGCCAGCCGTTTCTTTCATTTTGGGGCCTATGTATTTTTCGACCTTGAAATCGCAAAAAATGCGCGAAAACATGGATTTGTCTCTCCTGCCGCGCACAACTTCCGATAGCTTGCAAAGGCCTAAAAAACACAAGCAGCCCTTGAGTTATTATGGGAGAGACTGTTTTCATCAAGTTTCAAGCCATAGTTTTGGCGCGGCAGCCGTTTCTTTCATTTTGGGGCCTATGTGTTTTTCGACCTTGAAATCGCAAAAAATGCACGAAAACATGGATTTGTCTCTCCTGCCGCGCACACACTTCCGATAGCTTGCGAAGGCCTAAAAAACACAAGCGGCCCTTGAGTTATTGTGGGAGAGACTGTTTTCATCAAGTTTGAAGCCTCAGTTTTGGCTGGACAGCCGTTTCTTTCATTTTGGGGCCTATGTGTTTTTCGACCTTGAAATCGCAAAAAAGGCGCGAAAACATGGATTTGTCTCTCCTGCCGCGCACACACTTCCGATAGCTTGCAAAGGCCTAAAAAACACAAGCAGCCCGTGAGTTATTATGGGAAAGACTGTTTTCATCAAGTTTGAAGCCATAGTTTTGGCGCGCCAGCCGTTTCTTTCATTTTGGGGCCTATGTGTTTTTCGACCTTGAAATCGCAAAAAAGGCGCGAAAACATGGATTTGTCTCTCCTGCCGCGCACAACTTCCGATAGCTTGCAAAGGCCTAAAAAACACAAGCGGCCCTTGAGTTATTGTGGGAGAGACTGTTTTCATCAAGTTTGAAGCCTCAGTTTTGGCTGGACAGCCGTGTCTTTATTTTTGGGTTCTGTGTGTTTTTCGACCTGGAAATGGCAAAACAGGCGCGAAAACATAGATTTGTCTCTCCTGCTGAGCACACACTTCCGATAGCTTGCGAAGGCCTAAAAAACACAATCAGCCCGTGAGTTAATATGGGAGAGACTGTTTTCATCAAGTTTGAAGCCATAGTTTTGGCGCGCCAGCCGTTTCTTTCATTTTGGGGCCTATGTATTTTTCGACCTTGAAATCGCAAAAAATGCGCGAAAACATGGATTTGTCTCTCCTGCCGCGCACACACTTCCGATAGCTTGCGAAGGCCTAAAAAACACAAGCAGCCCGTGAGTTATTATGGGAGAGACTGTTTTCATCAAGTTTGAAGCCATAGTTTTGGCGCGCCAGCCGTTTCTTTCATTTTGGGGCTTATGTGTTTTTCGACCTTGAAATCGCAAAAAAGGCGCGAAAACATGGATTTGTCTCTCCTGCCGCGCACACACTTCCGATAGCTTGCAAAGGCCTAAAAAACACAAGCAGCCCGTGAGTTATTATGGGAGAGACTGTTTTCATCAAGTTTGAAGCCATAGTTTTGGCGCGGCAGCCGTTTCTTTCATTTTGGGGCCTATGTGTTTTTCGACCTTGAAATCGCAAAACATGCACGAAAACATGGATTTGTCTCTCCTGCCGCGCACACACTTCCGATAGCTTGCGAAGGCCTAAAAAACACAAGCGGCCCTTGAGTTATTGTGGGAGAGACTGTTTTCATCAAGTTTGAAGCCTCAGTTTTGGCTGGACAGCCGTTTCTTTATTTTTGGGGCCTATGTGTTTTTCGACCTTGAAATCGCAAAAAAGGCGCGAAAACATGGATTTGTCTCTCCTGCCGCGCACACACTTCCGATAGCTTGCAAAGGCCTAAAAAACACAAGCAGCCCGTGAGTTATTATGGGAAAGACTGTTTTCATCAAGTTTGAAGCCATAGTTTTGGCGCGCCAGCCGTTTCTTTCATTTTGGGGCCTATGTGTTTTTCGACCTTGAAATCGCAAAAAAGTCGCGAAAACATGGATTTGTCTCTCCTGCCGCGCACACACTTCCGATAGCTTGCAAAGGCCTAAAAAACACAAGCAGCCCTTGAGTTATTATGGGAGAGACTGTTTTCATCAAGTTTCAAGCCATAGTTTTGGCGCCCCAGCCGTTTCTTTCATTTTGGGGCTTATGTGTTTTTCGACCTTGAAATCGCAAAAAAGGCGCGAAAACATGGATTTGTCTCTCCTGCCGCGCACACACTTCCGATAGCTTGCAAAGGCCTAAAAAACACAAGCAGCCCGTGAGTTATTATGGGAGAGACTGTTTTCATCAAGTTTGAAGCCATAGTTTTGGCGCGGCAGCCGTTTCTTTCATTTTGGGGCCTATGTGTTTTTCGACCTTGAAATCGCAAAACATGCACGAAAACATGGATTTGTCTCTCCTGCCGCGCACACACTTCCGATAGCTTTCGAAGGCCTAAAAAACACAAGCGGCCCTTGAGTTATTGTGGGAGAGACTGTTTTCATCAAGTTTGAAGCCTCAGTTTTGGCTGGACAGCCGTTTCTTTATTTTTGGGGCCTATGTGTTTTTCGACCTTGAAATCGCAAAAAAGGCGCGAAAACATGGATTTGTCTCTCCTGCCGCGCACACACTTCCGATAGCTTGCAAAGGCCTAAAAAACACAAGCAGCCCGTGAGTTATTATGGGAAAGACTGTTTTCATCAAGTTTGAAGCCATAGTTTTGGCGCGCCAGCCGTTTCTTTCATTTTGGGGCCTATGTGTTTTTCGACCTTGAAATCGCAAAAAAGTCGCGAAAACATGGATTTGTCTCTCCTGCCGCGCACACACTTCCGATAGCTTGCAAAGGCCTAAAAAACACAAGCAGCCCTTGAGTTATTATGGGAGAGACTGTTTTCATCAAGTTTCAAGCCATAGTTTTGGCGCCCCAGCCGTTTCTTTCATTTTGGGGCCTATGTGTTTTTCGACCTTGAAATCGCAAAAAAGGCGCGAAAACATGGATTTATCTCTCCTGCCGCGCACACACTTCCAATAGCTTGCAAAGGCCTAAAAAAACACAAGCAGCCGGTGAGTTATTATGGGAGAGACTGTTTTCATCAAGTTTGAAGCCATAGTTTTGGCGCGGCAGCCGTTTCTTTCATTTTGGGGCCTATGTGTTTTTCGACCTTGAAATCGCAAAAAAGGCGCGAAAACATGGATTTGTCTCTCCTGCCGCACACACACTTCCGATAGCTTGCAAAGGCCTAAAAAACACAAGCAGCCCGTGAGTTATTATGGGAAAGACTGTTTTCATCAAGTTTGAAGCCATAGTTTTGGCGCGCCAGCCGTTTCTTTCATTTTGGGGCCTATGTGTTTTTCGACCTTGAAATCGCAAAAAAGGCGCGAAAACATGGATTTGTCTCTCCTGCCGCGCACACACTTCCAATAGCTTGCAAAGGCCTAAAAAACACAAGCAGCCCGTGAGTTATTATGGGAGAGACTGTTTTCATCAAGTTTGAAGCCATAGTTTTGGCGCGGCAGCCGTTTCTTTCATTTTGGGGCCTATGTGTTTTTTGACCTTGAAATCGCAAAAAATGCGCGAAAACATGGATTTGTCTCTCCTGCCGCGCACACACTTCCGATAGCTTGCGAAGGCCTAAAAAACACAAGCGGCCCTTGAGTTATTGTGGGAGAGACTGTTTTCATCAAGTTTGAAGCCTCAGTTTTGGCTGGACAGCCGTGTCTTTATTTTTGGGTTCTGTGTGTTTTTCGACCTGGAAATGGCAAAACAGGCGCGAAAACATAGATTTGTCTCTCCTGCTGAGCACACACTTCCGATAGCTTGCGAAGGCCTAAAAAACACAATCAGCCCGTGAGTTAATATGGGAGAGACTGTTTTCATCAAGTTTGAAGCCATAGTTTTGGCGCGCCAGCCGTTTCTTTCATTTTGGGGCCTATGTGTTTTTCGACCTTGAAATCGCAAAAAAGGCACGAAAACATGGATTTGTCTCTCCTGCCGCGCACACACTTCCGATAGCTTGCAAAGGCCTAAAAAACACAAGCAGCCCATGAGTTATTATGGGAGAGACTGTTTTCATCAAGATTGAAGCCATAGTTTTGGCGCGGCAGCCGTTTCTTTCATTTTGGGGCCTATGTGTTTTTCGACCTTGAAATCGCAAAAAAGGCGCGAAAACATGGATTTGTCTCTCCTGCCGCGCACACACTTCCAATAGCTTGCAAAGGCCTAAAAAACACAAGCAGCCCGTGAGTTATTATGGGAGAGACTGTTTTCATCAAGTTTGAAGCCATAGTTTTGGCGCGGCAGCCGTTTCTTTCATTTTGGGGCCTATGTGTTTTTCGACCTTGAAATCGCAAAAAATGCGCGAAAACATGGATTTGTCTCTCCTGCCGCGCACACACTTCCGATAGCTTGCAAAGGCCTAAAAAACACAAGCAGCCCGTGAGTTATTATGGGAGAGACTGTTTTCATCAAGTTTGAAGCCATAGTTTTGGCGCGGCAGCCGTTTCTTTCATTTTGGGGCCTATGTGTTTTTCGACCTTGAAATCGCAAAAAAGGCGCGAAAACATGGATTTGTCTCTCCTGCCGCGCACACACTTCCGATAGCTTGCAAAGGCCTAAAAAACACAAGCAGACCGTGAGTTATTATGGGAAAGACTGTTTTCATCAAGTTTGAAGCTATAGTTTTGGCGCGCCAGCCGTTTCTTTCATTTTGGGGCCTATGTGTTTTTCGACCTTGAAATCGCAAAAAAGGCTCGAAAACATGGATTTGTCTCTCCTGCCGCGCACACACTTCCGATAGCTTGCAAAGGCCTAAAAAACACAAGCAGCCCGTGAGTTATTATGGGAAAGACTGTTTTCATCAAGTTTGAAGCCATAGTTTTGGCGCGCCAGCCGTTTCTTTCATTTTGGGGCCTATGTGTTTTTCGACCTTGAAATCGCAAAAAAGTCGCGAAAACATGGATTTGTCTCTCCTGCCGCGCACACACTTCCGATAGCTTGCAAAGGCCTAAAAAACACAAGCAGCCCTTGAGTTATTATGGGAGAGACTGTTTTCATCAAGTTTCAAGCCATAGTTTTGGCGCCCCAGCCGTTTCTTTCATTTTGGGGCCTATGTGTTTTTCGACCTTGAAATCGCAAAAAAGGCGCGAAAACATGGATTTATCTCTCCTGCCGCGCACACACTTCCAATAGCTTGCAAAGGCCTAAAAAAACACAAGCAGCCCGTGAGTTATTATGGGAGAGACTGTTTTCATCAAGTTTGAAGCCATAGTTTTGGCGCGGCAGCCGTTTCTTTCATTTTGGGGCCTATGTGTTTTTCGACCTTGAAATCGCAAAAAAGGCGCGAAAACATGGATTTGTCTCTCCTGCCGCGCACACACTTCCGATAGCTTGCAAAGGCCTAAAAAACACAAGCAGCCCGTGAGTTATTATGGGAAAGACTGTTTTCATCAAGTTTGAAGCCATAGTTTTGGCGCGCCAGCCGTTTCTTTCATTTTGGGGCCTATGTGTTTTTCGACCTTGAAATCGCAAAAAAGGCGCGAAAACATGGATTTGTCTCTCCTGCCGCGCACCACTTCCGATAGCTTGCAAAGGCCTAAAAAACACAAGCAGCCCTTGAGTTATTATGGGAGAGACTGTTTTCATCAAGTTTCAAGCCATAGTTTTGGCGCCCCAGCCGTTTCTTTCATTTTGGGGCCTATGTGTTTTTTGACCTTGAAATCGCAAAAAATGCGCGAAAACATGGATTTGTCTCTCCTGCCGCGCACACACTTCCGATAGCTTGCGAAGGCCTAAAAAACACAAGCGGCCCTTGAGTTATTGTGGGAGAGACTGTTTTCATCAAGTTTGAAGCCTCAGTTTTGGCTGGACAGCCGTGTCTTTATTTTTGGGTTCTGTGTGTTTTTCGACCTGGAAATGGCAAAACAGGCGCGAAAACATAGATTTGTCTCTCCTGCTGAGCACACACTTCCGATAGCTTGCGAAGGCCTAAAAAACACAATCAGCCCGTGAGTTAATATGGGAGAGACTGTTTTCATCAAGTTTGAAGCCATAGTTTTGGCGCGCCAGCCGTTTCTTTCATTTTGGGGCCTATGTGTTTTTCGACCTTGAAATCGCAAAAAAGGCACGAAAACATGGATTTGTCTCTCCTGCCGCGCACACACTTCCGATAGCTTGCAAAGGCCTAAAAAACACAAGCAGCCCATGAGTTATTATGGGAGAGACTGTTTTCATCAAGATTGAAGCCATAGTTTTGGCGCGGCAGCCGTTTCTTTCATTTTGGGGCCTATGTGTTTTTCGACCTTGAAATCGCAAAAAAGGCGCGAAAACATGGATTTGTCTCTCCTGCCGCGCACACACTTCCAATAGCTTGCAAAGGCCTAAAAAACACAAGCAGCCCGTGAGTTATTATGGGAGAGACTGTTTTCATCAAGTTTGAAGCCATAGTTTTGGCGCGGCAGCCGTTTCTTTCATTTTGGGGCCTATGTGTTTTTCGACCTTGAAATCGCAAAAAATGCGCGAAAACATGGATTTGTCTCTCCTGCCGCGCACACACTTCCGATAGCTTGCAAAGGCCTAAAAAACACAAGCAGACCGTGAGTTATTATGGGAAAGACTGTTTTCATCAAGTTTGAAGCTATAGTTTTGGCGCGCCAGCCGTTTCTTTCATTTTGGGGCCTATGTGTTTTTCGACCTTGAAATCGCAAAAAAGGCGCGAAAACATGGATTTGTCTCTCCTGCCGCGCACAACTTCCGATAGCTTGCAAAGGCCTAAAAAACACAAGCAGCCCTTGAGTTATTATGGGAGAGACTGTTTTCATCAAGTTTCAAGCCATAGTTTTGGCGCGGCAGCCGTTTCTTTCATTTTGGGGCCTATGTGTTTTTCGACCTTGAAATCGCAAAAAATGCACGAAAACATGGATTTGTCTCTCCTGCCGCGCACACACTTCCGATAGCTTGCGAAGGCCTAAAAAACACAAGCGGCCCTTGAGTTATTGTGGGAGAGACTGTTTTCATCAAGTTTGAAGCCTCAGTTTTGGCTGGACAGCGGTTTCTTTATTTTTGGGTTCTATGTGTTTTTCGACCTGGAAATGGCAAAAAAGGCGCGAAAACATAGATTTGTCTCTCCTGCTGCGCACACACTTCCGATAGCTTGCAAAGGCCTAAAAAACACAAGCAGCCCGTGAGTTATTATGGGAGAGACTGTTTTCATCAAGTTTGAAGCCATAGTTTTGGCGCGGCAGCCGTTTCTTTCATTTTGGGGCCTATGTGTTTTTCGACCTTGAAATCGCAAAAAAGTCGCGAAAACATGGATTTGTCTCTCCTGCCGCGCACACACTTCCGATAGCTTGCAAAGGCCTAAAAAACACAAGCAGCCCGTGAGTTATTATGGGAGAGACTGTTTTCATCAAGATTGAAGCCATAGTTTTGGCGCGGCAGCCGTTTCTTTCATTTTGGGGCCTATGTGTTTTTCGACCTTGAAATCGCAAAAAATGCGCGAAAACATGGATTTGTCTCTCCTGCCGCGCACACACTTCCGATAGCTTGCAAAGGCCTAAAAAACACAAGCAGCCCGTGAGTTATTATGGGAGAGACTGTTTTCATCAAGTTTGAAGCCATAGTTTTGGCGCGGCAGCCGTTTCTTTCATTTTGGGGCCTATGTGTTTTTCGACCTTGAAATCGCAAAAAAGTCGCGAAAACATGGATTTGTCTCTCCTGCCGCGCACACACTTCCGATAGCTTGCAAAGGCCTAAAAAACACAAGCAGCCCGTGAGTTATTATGGGAGAGACTGTTTTCATCAAGATTGAAGCCATAGTTTTGGCGCGGCAGCCGTTTCTTTCATTTTGGGGCCTATGTGTTTTTCGACCTTGAAATCGCAAAAAATGCGCGAAAACATGGATTTGTCTCTCCTGCCGCGCACACACTTCCGATAGCTTGCAAAGGCCTAAAAAACACAAGCAGCCCGTGAGTTATTATGGGAGAGACTGTTTTCATCAAGTTTGAAGCCATAGTTTTGGCGCGGCAGCCGTTTCTTTCATTTTGGGGCCTATGTGTTTTTCGACCTTGAAATCGCAAAAAAGGCGCGAAAACATGGATTTGTCTCTCCTGCCGCGCACACACTTCCGATAGCTTGCAAAGGCCTAAAAAACACAAGCAGCCCGTGAGTTATTATGGGAAAGACTGTTTTCATCAAGTTTGAAGCCATAGTTTTGGCGCGCCAGCCGTTTCTTTCATTTTGGGGCCTATGTGTTTTTCGACCTTGAAATCGCAAAAAAGGCGCGAAAACATGGATTTGTCTCTCCTGCCGCGCACACACTTCCGATAGCTTGCAAAGGCCTAAAAAACACAAGCAGCCCGTGAGTTATTATGGGAGAGACTGTTTTCATCAAGTTTGAAGCCATAGTTTTGGCGCGGCAGCCGTTTCTTTCATTTTGGGGCCTATGTGTTTTTCGACCTTGAAATCGCAAAAAAGGCGCGAAAACATGGATTTGTCTCTCCTGCCGCGCACACACTTCCGATAGCTTGCAAAGGCCTAAAAAACACAAGCAGCCCGTGAGTTATTATGGGAAAGACTGTTTTCATCAAGTTTGAAGCCATAGTTTTGGCGCGCCAGCCGTTTCTTTCATTTTGGGGCCTATGTGTTTTTCGACCTTGAAATCGCAAAAAAGGCGCGAAAACATGGATTTGTCTCTCCTGCCGCGCACACACTTCCGATAGCTTGCAAAGGCCTAAAAAACACAAGCAGCCCGTGAGTTATTATGGGAAAGACTGTTTTCATCAAGTTTGAAGCCATAGTTTTGGCGCGCCAGCCGTTTCTTTCATTTTGGGGCCTATGTGTTTTTCGACCTTGAAATCGCAAAAAAGGCGCGAAAACATGGATTTGTCTCTCCTGCCGCGCACACACTTCCGATAGCTTGCAAAGGCCTAAAAAACACAAGCAGCCCTTGAGTTATTATGGGAGAGACTGTTTTCATCAAGTTTCAAGCCATAGTTTTGGCGCCCCAGCCGTTTCTTTCATTTTGGGGCCTATGTGTTTTTCGACCTTGAAATCGCAAAAAAGGCGCGAAAACATGGATTTATCTCTCCTGCCGCGCACACACTTCCAATAGCTTGCAAAGGCCTAAAAAAACACAAGCAGCCGGTGAGTTATTATGGGAGAGACTGTTTTCATCAAGTTTGAAGCCATAGTTTTGGCGCGGCAGCCGTTTCTTTCATTTTGGGGCCTATGTGTTTTTCGACCTTGAAATCGCAAAAAAGGCGCGAAAACATGGATTTGTCTCTCCTGCCGCACACACACTTCCGATAGCTTGCAAAGGCCTAAAAAACACAAGCAGCCCGTGAGTTATTATGGGAAAGACTGTTTTCATCAAGTTTGAAGCCATAGTTTTGGCGCGCCAGCCGTTTCTTTCATTTTGGGGCCTATGTGTTTTTCGACCTTGAAATCGCAAAAAAGGCGCGAAAACATGGATTTGTCTCTCCTGCCGCGCACCACTTCCGATAGCTTGCAAAGGCCTAAAAAACACAAGCAGCCCTTGAGTTATTATGGGAGAGACTGTTTTCATCAAGTTTCAAGCCATAGTTTTGGCGCCCCAGCCGTTTCTTTCATTTTGGGGCCTATGTGTTTTTTGACCTTGAAATCGCAAAAAATGCGCGAAAACATGGATTTGTCTCTCCTGCCGCGCACACACTTCCGATAGCTTGCGAAGGCCTAAAAAACACAAGCGGCCCTTGAGTTATTGTGGGAGAGACTGTTTTCATCAAGTTTGAAGCCTCAGTTTTGGCTGGACAGCCGTGTCTTTATTTTTGGGTTCTGTGTGTTTTTCGACCTGGAAATGGCAAAACAGGCGCGAAAACATAGATTTGTCTCTCCTGCTGAGCACACACTTCCGATAGCTTGCGAAGGCCTAAAAAACACAATCAGCCCGTGAGTTAATATGGGAGAGACTGTTTTCATCAAGTTTGAAGCCATAGTTTTGGCGCGCCAGCCGTTTCTTTCATTTTGGGGCCTATGTGTTTTTCGACCTTGAAATCGCAAAAAAGGCACGAAAACATGGATTTGTCTCTCCTGCCGCGCACACACTTCCGATAGCTTGCAAAGGCCTAAAAAACACAAGCAGCCCATGAGTTATTATGGGAGAGACTGTTTTCATCAAGATTGAAGCCATAGTTTTGGCGCGGCAGCCGTTTCTTTCATTTTGGGGCCTATGTGTTTTTCGACCTTGAAATCGCAAAAAAGGCGCGAAAACATGGATTTGTCTCTCCTGCCGCGCACACACTTCCAATAGCTTGCAAAGGCCTAAAAAACACAAGCAGCCCGTGAGTTATTATGGGAGAGACTGTTTTCATCAAGTTTGAAGCCATAGTTTTGGCGCGGCAGCCGTTTCTTTCATTTTGGGGCCTATGTGTTTTTCGACCTTGAAATCGCAAAAAATGCGCGAAAACATGGATTTGTCTCTCCTGCCGCGCACACACTTCCGATAGCTTGCAAAGGCCTAAAAAACACAAGCAGCCCGTGAGTTATTATGGGAGAGACTGTTTTCATCAAGTTTGAAGCCATAGTTTTGGCGCGGCAGCCGTTTCTTTCATTTTGGGGCCTATGTGTTTTTCGACCTTGAAATCGCAAAAAAGGCGCGAAAACATGGATTTGTCTCTCCTGCCGCGCACACACTTCCGATAGCTTGCAAAGGCCTAAAAAACACAAGCAGACCGTGAGTTATTATGGGAAAGACTGTTTTCATCAAGTTTGAAGCTATAGTTTTGGCGCGCCAGCCGTTTCTTTCATTTTGGGGCCTATGTGTTTTTCGACCTTGAAATCGCAAAAAAGGCTCGAAAACATGGATTTGTCTCTCCTGCCGCGCACACACTTCCGATAGCTTGCAAAGGCCTAAAAAACACAAGCAGCCCGTGAGTTATTATGGGAAAGACTGTTTTCATCAAGTTTGAAGCCATAGTTTTGGCGCGCCAGCCGTTTCTTTCATTTTGGGGCCTATGTGTTTTTCGACCTTGAAATCGCAAAAAAGTCGCGAAAACATGGATTTGTCTCTCCTGCCGCGCACACACTTCCGATAGCTTGCAAAGGCCTAAAAAACACAAGCAGCCCTTGAGTTATTATGGGAGAGACTGTTTTCATCAAGTTTCAAGCCATAGTTTTGGCGCCCCAGCCGTTTCTTTCATTTTGGGGCCTATGTGTTTTTCGACCTTGAAATCGCAAAAAAGGCGCGAAAACATGGATTTATCTCTCCTGCCGCGCACACACTTCCAATAGCTTGCAAAGGCCTAAAAAAACACAAGCAGCCCGTGAGTTATTATGGGAGAGACTGTTTTCATCAAGTTTGAAGCCATAGTTTTGGCGCGGCAGCCGTTTCTTTCATTTTGGGGCCTATGTGTTTTTCGACCTTGAAATCGCAAAAAAGGCGCGAAAACATGGATTTGTCTCTCCTGCCGCGCACACACTTCCGATAGCTTGCAAAGGCCTAAAAAACACAAGCGGCCCTTGAGTTATTGTGGGAGAGACTGTTTTCATCAAGTTTGAAGCCTCAGTTTTGGCTGGACAGCCGTGTCTTTATTTTTGGGTTCTGTGTGTTTTTCGACCTGGAAATGGCAAAACAGGCGCGAAAACATAGATTTGTCTCTCCTGCTGAGCACACACTTCCGATAGCTTGCGAAGGCCTAAAAAACACAATCAGCCCGTGAGTTAATATGGGAGAGACTGTTTTCATCAAGTTTGAAGCCATAGTTTTGGCGCGCCAGCCGTTTCTTTCATTTTGGGGCCTATGTGTTTTTCGACCTTGAAATCGCAAAAAAGGCACGAAAACATGGATTTGTCTCTCCTGCCGCGCACACACTTCCGATAGCTTGCAAAGGCCTAAAAAACACAAGCAGCCCATGAGTTATTATGGGAGAGACTGTTTTCATCAAGATTGAAGCCATAGTTTTGGCGCGGCAGCCGTTTCTTTCATTTTGGGGCCTATGTGTTTTTCGACCTTGAAATCGCAAAAAAGGCGCGAAAACATGGATTTGTCTCTCCTGCCGCGCACACACTTCCAATAGCTTGCAAAGGCCTAAAAAACACAAGCAGCCCGTGAGTTATTATGGGAGAGACTGTTTTCATCAAGTTTGAAGCCATAGTTTTGGCGCGGCAGCCGTTTCTTTCATTTTGGGGCCTATGTGTTTTTCGACCTTGAAATCGCAAAAAATGCGCGAAAACATGGATTTGTCTCTCCTGCCGCGCACACACTTCCGATAGCTTGCAAAGGCCTAAAAAACACAAGCAGCCCGTGAGTTATTATGGGAGAGACTGTTTTCATCAAGTTTGAAGCCATAGTTTTGGCGCGGCAGCCGTTTCTTTCATTTTGGGGCCTATGTGTTTTTCGACCTTGAAATCGCAAAAAAGGCGCGAAAACATGGATTTGTCTCTCCTGCCGCGCACACACTTCCGATAGCTTGCAAAGGCCTAAAAAACACAAGCAGACCGTGAGTTATTATGGGAAAGACTGTTTTCATCAAGTTTGAAGCTATAGTTTTGGCGCGCCAGCCGTTTCTTTCATTTTGGGGCCTATGTGTTTTTCGACCTTGAAATCGCAAAAAAGGCGCGAAAACATGGATTTGTCTCTCCTGCCGCGCACAACTTCCGATAGCTTGCAAAGGCCTAAAAAACACAAGCAGCCCTTGAGTTATTATGGGAGAGACTGTTTTCATCAAGTTTCAAGCCATAGTTTTGGCGCGGCAGCCGTTTCTTTCATTTTGGGGCCTATGTGTTTTTCGACCTTGAAATCGCAAAAAATGCACGAAAACATGGATTTGTCTCTCCTGCCGCGCACACACTTCCGATAGCTTGCGAAGGCCTAAAAAACACAAGCGGCCCTTGAGTTATTGTGGGAGAGACTGTTTTCATCAAGTTTGAAGCCTCAGTTTTGGCTGGACAGCGGTTTCTTTATTTTTGGGTTCTATGTGTTTTTCGACCTGGAAATGGCAAAAAAGGCGCGAAAACATAGATTTGTCTCTCCTGCTGCGCACACACTTCCGATAGCTTGCAAAGGCCTAAAAAACACAAGCAGCCCGTGAGTTATTATGGGAGAGACTGTTTTCATCAAGTTTGAAGCCATAGTTTTGGCGCGGCAGCCGTTTCTTTCATTTTGGGGCCTATGTGTTTTTCGACCTTGAAATCGCAAAAAAGTCGCGAAAACATGGATTTGTCTCTCCTGCCGCGCACACACTTCCGATAGCTTGCAAAGGCCTAAAAAACACAAGCAGCCCGTGAGTTATTATGGGAGAGACTGTTTTCATCAAGATTGAAGCCATAGTTTTGGCGCGGCAGCCGTTTCTTTCATTTTGGGGCCTATGTGTTTTTCGACCTTGAAATCGCAAAAAATGCGCGAAAACATGGATTTGTCTCTCCTGCCGCGCACACACTTCCGATAGCTTGCAAAGGCCTAAAAAACACAAGCAGCCCGTGAGTTATTATGGGAGAGACTGTTTTCATCAAGTTTGAAGCCATAGTTTTGGCGCGGCAGCCGTTTCTTTCATTTTGGGGCCTATGTGTTTTTCGACCTTGAAATCGCAAAAAAGTCGCGAAAACATGGATTTGTCTCTCCTGCCGCGCACACACTTCCGATAGCTTGCAAAGGCCTAAAAAACACAAGCAGCCCGTGAGTTATTATGGGAGAGACTGTTTTCATCAAGATTGAAGCCATAGTTTTGGCGCGGCAGCCGTTTCTTTCATTTTGGGGCCTATGTGTTTTTCGACCTTGAAATCGCAAAAAATGCGCGAAAACATGGATTTGTCTCTCCTGCCGCGCACACACTTCCGATAGCTTGCAAAGGCCTAAAAAACACAAGCAGCCCGTGAGTTATTATGGGAGAGACTGTTTTCATCAAGTTTGAAGCCATAGTTTTGGCGCGGCAGCCGTTTCTTTCATTTTGGGGCCTATGTGTTTTTCGACCTTGAAATCGCAAAAAAGGCGCGAAAACATGGATTTGTCTCTCCTGCCGCGCACACACTTCCGATAGCTTACAAAGGCCTAAAAAACACAAGCAGCCCGTGAGTTATTATGGGAAAGACTGTTTTCATCAAGTTTGAAGCCATAGTTTTGGCGCGCCAGCCGTTTCTTTCATTTTGGGGCCTATGTGTTTTTCGACCTTGAAATCGCAAAAAAGGCGCGAAAACATGGATTTGTCTCTCCTGCCGCGCACACACTTCCGATAGCTTGCAAAGGCCTAAAAAACACAAGCAGCCCGTGAGTTATTATGGGAGAGACTGTTTTCATCAAGTTTGAAGCCATAGTTTTGGCGCGGCAGCCGTTTCTTTCATTTTGGGGCCTATGTGTTTTTCGACCTTGAAATCGCAAAAAAGGCGCGAAAACATGGATTTGTCTCTCCTGCCGCGCACACACTTCCGATAGCTTGCAAAGGCCTAAAAAACACAAGCAGCCCGTGAGTTATTATGGGAAAGACTGTTTTCATCAAGTTTGAAGCCATAGTTTTGGCGCGCCAGCCGTTTCTTTCATTTTGGGGCCTATGTGTTTTTCGACCTTGAAATCGCAAAAAAGGCGCGAAAACATGGATTTGTCTCTCCTGCCGCGCACACACTTCCGATAGCTTGCAAAGGCCTAAAAAACACAAGCAGCCCGTGAGTTATTATGGGAAAGACTGTTTTCATCAAGTTTGAAGCCATAGTTTTGGCGCGCCAGCCGTTTCTTTCATTTTGGGGCCTATGTGTTTTTCGACCTTGAAATCGCAAAAAAGGCGCGAAAAAATGGATTTGTCTCTCCTGCCGCGCACACACTTCCGATAGCTTGCAAAGGCCTAAAAAACACAAGCAGCCCGTGAGTTATTATGGGAGAGACTGTTTTCATCAAGTTTGAAGCCATAGTTTTGGCGCGGCAGCCGTTTCTTTCATTTTGGGGCCTATGTGTTTTTCGACCTTGAAATCGCAAAAAAGGCGCGAAAACATGGATTTGTCTCTCCTGCCGCGCACACACTTCCGATAGCTTGCAAAGGCCTAAAAAACACAAGCAGCCCGTGAGTTATTATGGGAAAGACTGTTTTCATCAAGTTTGAAGCCATAGTTTTGGCGCGCCAGCCGTTTCTTTCATTTTGGGGCCTATGTGTTTTTCGACCTTGAAATCGCAAAAAAGGCGCGAAAACATGGATTTGTCTCTCCTGCCGCGCACACACTTCCGATAGCTTGCAAAGGCCTAAAAAACACAAGCAGCCCGTGAGTTATTATGGGAGAGACTGTTTTCATCAAGTTTGAAGCCATAGTTTTGGCGCGGCAGCCGTTTCTTTCATTTTGGGGCCTATGTGTTTTTCGACCTTGAAATCGCAAAAAAGGCGCGAAAACATGGATTTGTCTCTCCTGCCGCGCACACACTTCCAATAGCTTGCAAAGGCCTAAAAAACACAAGCAGCCCGTGAGTTATTATGGGAGAGACTGTTTTCATCAAGTTTGAAGCCATAGTTTTGGCGCGGCAGCCGTTTCTTTCATTTTGGGGCCTATGTGTTTTTCGACCTTGAAATCGCAAAAAATGCGCGAAAACATGGATTTGTCTCTCCTGCCGCGCACACACTTCCGATAGCTTGCAAAGGCCTAAAAAACACAAGCAGCCCGTGAGTTATTATGGGAGAGACTGTTTTCATCAAGTTTGAAGCCATAGTTTTGGCGCGGCAGCCGTTTCTTTCATTTTGGGGCCTATGTGTTTTTCGACCTTGAAATCGCAAAAAAGGCGCGAAAACATGGATTTGTCTCTCCTGCCGCGCACACACTTCCGATAGCTTGCAAAGGCCTAAAAAACACAAGCAGCCCGTGAGTTATTATGGGAAAGACTGTTTTCATCAAGTTTGAAGCCATAGTTTTGGCGCGCCAGCCGTTTCTTTCATTTTGGGGCCTATGTGTTTTTCGACCTTGAAATCGCAAAAAAGGCGCGAAAACATGGATTTGTCTCTCCTGCCGCGCACACACTTCCGATAGCTTGCAAAGGCCTAAAAAACACAAGCAGCCCGTGAGTTATTATGGGAGAGACTGTTTTCATCAAGTTTGAAGCCATAGTTTTGGCGCGCCAGCCGTTTCTTTCATTTTGGGGCCTATGTGTTTTTCGACCTTGAAATCGCAAAAAATGCGCGAAAACATGGATTTGTCTCTCCTGCCGCGCACACACTTCCGATAGCTTGCAAAGGCCTAAAAAACACAAGCAGCCCGTGAGTTATTATGGGAGAGACTGTTTTCATCAAGTTTGAAGCCATAGTTTTGGCGCGGCAGCCGTTTCTTTCATTTTGGGGCCTATGTGTTTTTCGACCTTGAAATCGCAAAAAAGGTGTGAAAACATGGATTTGTCTCTCCTGCCGCGCACACACTTCCGATAGCTTGCAAAGGCCTAAAAAACACAAGCAGCCCGTGAGTTATTATGGGAAAGACCGTTTTCATCAAGTTTGAAGCCATAGTTTTGGCGCGCAAGCCGTTTCTTTCATTTTGGGGCCTATGTGTTTTTCGACCTTGAAATCGCAAAAAAGGCGCGAAAACATGGATTTGTCTCTCCTGCCGCGCACAACTTCCGATAGCTTGCAAAGGCCTAAAAAACACAAGCAGCCCTTGAGTTATTATGGGAGAGACTGTTTTCATCAAGTTTCAAGCCATAGTTTTGGCGCCACAGCCGTTTCTTTCATTTTGGGGCCTATGTGTTTTTCGACCTTGAAATCGCAAAAAAGGCGCGAAAACATGGATTTGTCTCTCCTGCCGCGCACACACTTCCGATAGCTTGCAAAGGCCTAAAAAACACAAGCAGCCCGTGAGTTATTATGGGAGAGACTGTTTTCATCAAGTTTGAAGCCATAGTTTTGGCGCGGCAGCCGTTTCTTTCATTTTGGGGCCTATGTGTTTTTCGACCTTGAAATCGCAAAAAATGCGCGAAAACATGGATTTGTCTCTCCTGCCGCGCACACACTTCCGATAGCTTGCGAAGGCCTAAAAAACACAAGCGGCCCTTGAGTTATTGTGGGAGAGACTGTTTTCATCAAGTTTGAAGCCTCAGTTTTGGCTGGACAGCCGTTTCTTTATTTTTGGGGTCTGTGTGTTTTTCGACCTGGAAATGGCAAAACAGGCGCGAAAACATAGATTTGTCTCTCCTGCTGCGCACACACTTCCGATAGCTTGCGAAGGCCTAAAAAACACAATCAGCCCGTGAGTTAATATGGGAGAGACTGTTTTCATCAAGTTTGAAGCCATAGTTTTGGCGCGCCAGCCGTTTCTTTCATTTTGGGGCCTACGTGTTTTTCGACCTTGAAATCGCAAAAAAGGCGTGAAAACATGGATTTGTCTCTCCTGCCGCGCACACACTTCCGATAGCTTGCAAAGGCCTAAAAAACACAATCAGCCCGTGAGTTAATATGGGAGAGACTGTTTTCATCAAGTTTGAAGCCATAGTTTTGGCGCGGCAGCCGTTTCTTTCATTTTGGGGCCTATGTGTTTTTCGACCTTGAAATCGCAAAAAATGCGCAAAAACATGGATTTGTCTCTCCTGCCGCGCACACACTTCTGATAGCTTGCGAAGGCCTAAAAAACACAAGCGGCCCTTGAGTTATTGTGGGAGAGACTGTTTTCATCAAGTTTGAAGCCTCAGTTTTGGCTGGACAGCCGTTTCTTTATTTTTGGGTTCTGTGTGTTTTTCGACCTGGAAATGGCAAAAAAGGCGCGAAAACATAGATTTGTCTCTCCTGCTGCGCACACACTTCCGATAGCTTGCGAAGGCCTAAAAAACACAATCAGCCCGTGAGTTAATATGGGAGAGACTGTTTTCATTAAGTTTGAAGCCATAGTTTTGGCGCGCCAGCCGTTTCTTTCATTTTGGGGCCTATGTGTTTTTCGACCTTGAAATCGCAAAAAAGGCGCGAAAACATGGATTTGTCTCTCCTGCCGCGCACACACTTCCGATAGCTTGCAAAGGCCTAAAAAACACAAGCAGCCCGTGAGTTATTATGGGAGAGACTGTTTTCATCAAGTTTGAAGCCATAGTTTTGGCGCGGCAGCCGTTTCTTTCATTTTGGGGCCTATGTGTTTTTCGACCTTGAAATCGCAAAAAATGCGCGAAAACATGGATTTGTCTCTCCTGCCGCGCACACACTTCCGATAGCTTGCGAAGGCCTAAAAAACACAAGCGGCCCTTGAGTTATTGTGGGAGAGACTGTTTTCATCAAGTTTGAAGCCTCAGTTTTGGCTGGACAGCCGTTTCTTTATTTTTGGGGTCTGTGTGTTTTTCGACCTGGAAATGGCAAAACAGGCGCGAAAACATAGATTTGTCTCTCCTGCTGCGCACACACTTCCGATAGCTTGCGAAGGCCTAAAAAACACAATCAGCCCGTGAGTTAATATGGGAGAGACTGTTTTCATCAAGTTTGAAGCCATAGTTTTGGCGCGCCAGCCGTTTCTTTCATTTTGGGGCCTACGTGTTTTTCGACCTTGAAATCGCAAAAAAGGCGTGAAAACATGGATTTGTCTCTCCTGCCGCGCACACACTTCCGATAGCTTGCAAAGGCCTAAAAAACACAAGCAGCCTGTGAGTTATTATGGGAGAGACTGTTTTCATCAAGTTTGAAGCCATAGTTTTGGCTGGACAGCCGTTTCTTTATTTTTGGGGTCTGTGTGTTTTTCGACCTGGAAATCGCAAAAAAGGCGCGAAAACATGGATTTGTCTCTCCTGCCGCGCACACACTTCCGATAGCTTGCAAAGGCCTAAAAAACACAAGCAGCCCGTGAGTTATTATGGGAGAGACTGTTTTCATCAAGTTTGAAGCCATAGTTTTGGCGCGCCAGCCGTTTCTTTCATTTTGGGGCCTATGTGTTTTTCGACCTTGAAATCGCAAAAAAGGCGCGAAAACATGGATTTGTCTCTCCTGCCGCGCACACACTTCCGATAGCTTGCAAAGGCCTAAAAAACAGAAGCAGCCCGTGAGTTATTATGGGAGAGACTGTTTTCATCAAGTTTGAAGCCATAGTTTTGGCGCGGCAGCCGTTTCTTTCATTTTGGGGCCTATGTGTTTTTCGACCTTGAAATCGCAAAAAATGCGCGAAAACATGGATTTGTCTCTACTGCCGCGCACACACTTCCGATAGCTTGCAAAGGCCTAAAAAACACAAGCGGCCCTTGAGTTATTGTGGGAGAGACTGTTTTCATCAAGTTTGAAGCCATAGTTTTGGCTGGACAGCCGTTTCTTTATTTTTGGGGTCTGTGTGTTTTTCGACCTGGAAATCGCAAAAAAGGCGCGAAAACATGGATTTGTCTCTCCTGCCGCGCACACACTTCCGATAGCTTGCAAAGGCCTAAAAAACACAAGCAGCCCGTGAGTTATTATGGGAGAGACTGTTTTCATCAAGTTTGAAGCCATAGTTTTGGCGCGCCAGCCGTTTCTTTCATTTTGGGGCCTATGTGTTTTTCGACCTTGAAATCGCAAAAAAGGCGCGAAAACATGGATTTGTCTCTCCTGCCGCGCACACACTTCCGATAGCTTGCAAAGGCCTAAAAAACACAAGCAGCCCGTGAGTTATTATGGGAGAGACTGTTTTCATCAAGTTTGAAGCCATAGTTTTGGCGCGGCAGCCGTTTCTTTCATTTTGGGGCCTATGTGTTTTTCGACCTTGAAATCGCAAAAAATGCGCGAAAACATGGATTTGTCTCTACTGCCGCGCACACACTTCCGATAGCTTGCAAAGGCCTAAAAAACACAAGCGGCCCTTGAGTTATTGTGGGAGAGACTGTTTTCATCAAGTTTGAAGCCATAGTTTTGGCGCGGCAGCCGTTTCTTTCATTTTGGGGCCTATGTGTTTTTCGACCTTGAAATCGCAAAAAATGCGAGAAAACATGGATTTGTCTCTCCTGCCGCGCACACACTTCCGATAGCTTGCGAAGGCCTAAAAAACACAAGCGGCCCTTGAGTTATTGTGGGAGAGACTGTTTTCATCAAGTTTGAAGCCTCAGTTTTGGCTGGACAGCCGTTTCTTTATTTTTGGGGTCTGTGTGTTTTTCGACCTGGAAATCGCAAAAAAGGCGCGAAAACATGGATTTGTCTCTCCTGCCGCGCACACACTTCCGATAGCTTGCAAAGGCCTAAAAAACACAAGCAGCCCGTGAGTTATTATGGGAGAGACTGTTTTCATCAAGTTTGAAGCCATAGTTTTGGCGCGCCATCCGTTTCTTTCATTTTGGGGCCTATGTGTTTTTCGACCTTGAAATCGCAAAAAAGGCGCGAAAACATGGATTTGTCTCTCCTGCCGCGCACACACTTCCGATAGCTTGCAAAGGCCTAAAAAACACAAGCAGCCCGTGAGTTATTATGGGAGAGACTGTTTTCCTCAAGTTTGAAGCCATAGTT
Source organism: Argentina silus (assembly GCF_951799395.1). Lineage (NCBI taxonomy): Eukaryota > Metazoa > Chordata > Actinopteri > Argentiniformes > Argentinidae > Argentina > Argentina silus. Next base: position 981,158 of record NW_028153183.1, read on the forward strand.
TTGGCGCGCCAGCCGTTTCTTTCATTTTGGGGCCTATGTGTTTTTCGACCTTGAAATCGCAAAAAAGGCGCGAAAACATGGATTTGTCTCTCCTGCCGCGCACACACTTCCGATAGCTTGCAAAGGCCTAAAAAACACAAGCAGCCCGTGAGTTATTATTGGAGAGACTGTTTTCATCAAGTTTGAAGCCATAGTTTTGGCGCGCCAGCCGTTTCTTTCATTTTGGGGCCTATGTGTTTTTCGACCTTGAAATCGCAAAAAATGCGCAAAAACATGGATTTGTCTCTCCTGCCGCGCACACACTTCTGATAGCTTGCGAAGGCCTAAAAAACACAAGCGGCCCTTGAGTTATTGTGGGAGAGACTGTTTTCATCAAGTTTGAAGCCTCAGTTTTGGCTGGACAGCCGTTTCTTTATTTTTGGGGTCTGTGTGTTTTTCGACCTGGAAATCGCAAAAAAGGCGCGAAAACATGGATTTGTCTCTCCTGCCGCGCACACACTTCCGATAGCTTGCAAAGGCCTAAAAAACACAAGCAGCCCGTGAGTTATTATGGGAGAGACTGTTTTCATCAAGTTTGAAGCCATAGTTTTGGCGCGCCATCCGTTTCTTTCATTTTGGGGCCTATGTGTTTTTCGACCTTGAAATCGCAAAAAAGGTGCGAAAACATGGATTTGTCTCTCCTGCCGCGCACACACTTCCGATAGCTTGCAAAGGCCTAAAAAACACAAGCAGCCCGTGAGTTATTATGGGAGAGACTGTTTTCCTCAAGTTTGAAGCCATAGTTTTGGCGCGCCAGCCGTTTCTTTCATTTTGGGGCCTATGTGTTTTTCGACCTTGAAATCGCAAAAAAGGCGCGAAAACATGGATTTGTCTCTCCTGCCGCGCACACACTTCCGATAGCTTGCAAAGGCCTAAAAAACACAAGCAGCCCGTGAGTTATTATTGGAGAGACTGTTTTCATCAAGTTTGAAGCCATAGTTTTGGCGCGCCAGCCGTTTCTTTCATTTTGGGGCCTATGTGTTTTTCGACCTTGAAATCGCAAAAAATGCGCAAAAACATGGATTTGTCTCTCCTGCCGCGCACACACTTCTGATAGCTTGCGAAGGCCTAAAAAACACAAGCGGCCCTTGAGTTATTGTGGGAGAGACTGTTTTCATCAAGTTTGAAGCCTCAGTTTTGGCTGGACAGCCGTTTCTTTATTTTTGGGTTCTGTGTGTTTTTCGACCTGGAAATGAAAAAAAGGCGCGAAAACATAGATTTGTCTCTCCTGCTGCGCACACACTTCCGATAGCTTGCGAAGGCCTAAAAAACACAATCAGCCCGTGAGTTAATATGGGAGAGACTGTTTTCATCAAGTTTGAAGCCATAGTTTTGGCGCGCCAGCCGTTTCTTTCATTTTGGGGCCTATGTGTTTTTCGACCTGGAAATCGCAAAAAATGCGCGAAAACATGGATTTGTCTCTACTGCCGCGCACACACTTCCGATAGCTTGCAAAGGCCTAAAAAACACAAGCGGCCCTTGAGTTATTGTGGGAGAGACTGTTTTCATCAAGTTTGAAGCCATAGTTTTGGCTGGACAGCCGTTTCTTTATTTTTGGGGTCTGTGTGTTTTTCGACCTGGAAATCGCAAAAAAGGCGCGAAAACATGGATTTGTCTCTCCTGCCGCGCACACACTTCCGATAGCTTGCAAAGGCCTAAAAAACACAAGCAGCCCGTGAGTTATTATGGGAGAGACTGTTTTCATCAAGTTTGAAGCCATAGTTTTGGCGCGGCAGCCGTTTCTTTCATTTTGGGGCCTATGTGTTTTTCGACCTTGAAATCGCAAAAAATGCGCGAAAACATGGATTTGTCTCTACTGCCGCGCACACACTTCCGATAGCTTGCAAAGGCCTAAAAAACACAAGCGGCCCTTGAGTTATTGTGGGAGAGACTGTTTTCATCAAGTTTGAAGCCATAGTTTTGGCGCGGCAGCCGTTTCTTTCATTTTGGGGCCTATGTGTTTTTCGACCTTGAAATCGCAAAAAATGCGCGAAAACATGGATTTGTCTCTCCTGCCGCGCACACACTTCCGATAGCTTGCGAAGGCCTAAAAAACACAAGCGGCCCTTGAGTTATTGTGGGAGAGACTGTTTTCATCAAGTTTGAAGCCTCAGTTTTGGCTGGACAGCCGTTTCTTTATTTTTGGGGTCTGTGTGTTTTTCGACCTGGAAATCGCAAAAAAGGCGCGAAAACATGGATTTGTCTCTCCTGCCGCGCACACACTTCCGATAGCTTGCAAAGGCCTAAAAAACACAAGCAGCCCGTGAGTTATTATGGGAGAGACTGTTTTCATCAAGTTTGAAGCCATAGTTTTGGCGCGCCATCCGTTTCTTTCATTTTGGGGCCTATGTGTTTTTCGACCTTGAAATCGCAAAAAAGGCGCGAAAACATGGATTTGTCTCTCCTGCCGCGCACACACTTCCGATAGCTTGCAAAGGCCTAAAAAACACAAGCAGCCCGTGAGTTATTATGGGAGAGACTGTTTTCCTCAAGTTTGAAGCCATAGTTTTGGCGCGCCAGCCGTTTCTTTCATTTTGGGGCCTATGTGTTTTTCGACCTTGAAATCGCAAAAAAGGCGCGAAAACATGGATTTGTCTCTCCTGCCGCGCACACACTTCCGATAGCTTGCAAAGGCCTAAAAAACACAAGCAGCCCGTGAGTTATTATTGGAGAGACTGTTTTCATCAAGTTTGAAGCCATAGTTTTGGCGCGCCAGCCGTTTCTTTCATTTTGGGGCCTATGTGTTTTTCGACCTTGAAATCGCAAAAAATGCGCAAAAACATGGATTTGTCTCTCCTGCCGCGCACACACTTCTGATAGCTTGCGAAGGCCTAAAAAACACAAGCGGCCCTTGAGTTATTGTGGGAGAGACTGTTTTCATCAAGTTTGAAGCCTCAGTTTTGGCTGGACAGCCGTTTCTTTATTTTTGGGGTCTGTGTGTTTTTCGACCTGGAAATCGCAAAAAAGGCGCGAAAACATGGATTTGTCTCTCCTGCCGCGCACACACTTCCGATAGCTTGCAAAGGCCTAAAAAACACAAGCAGCCCGTGAGTTATTATGGGAGAGACTGTTTTCATCAAGTTTGAAGCCATAGTTTTGGCGCGCCATCCGTTTCTTTCATTTTGGGGCCTATGTGTTTTTCGACCTTGAAATCGCAAAAAAGGCGCGAAAACATGGATTTGTCTCTCCTGCCGCGCACACACTTCCGATAGCTTGCAAAGGCCTAAAAAACACAAGCAGCCCGTGAGTTATTATGGGAGAGACTGTTTTCCTCAAGTTTGAAGCCATAGTTTTGGCGCGCCAGCCGTTTCTTTCATTTTGGGGCCTATGTGTTTTTCGACCTTGAAATCGCAAAAAAGGCGCGAAAACATGGATTTGTCTCTCCTGCCGCGCACACACTTCCGATAGCTTGCAAAGGCCTAAAAAACACAAGCAGCCCGTGAGTTATTATTGGAGAGACTGTTTTCATCAAGTTTGAAGCCATAGTTTTGGCGCGCCAGCCGTTTCTTTCATTTTGGGGCCTATGTGTTTTTCGACCTTGAAATCGCAAAAAATGCGCAAAAACATGGATTTGTCTCTCCTGCCGCGCACACACTTCTGATAGCTTGCGAAGGCCTAAAAAACACAAGCGGCCCTTGAGTTATTGTGGGAGAGACTGTTTTCATCAAGTTTGAAGCCTCAGTTTTGGCTGGACAGCCGTTTCTTTATTTTTGGGTTCTGTGTGTTTTTCGACCTGGAAATGAAAAAAAGGCGCGAAAACATAGATTTGTCTCTCCTGCTGCGCACACACTTCCGATAGCTTGCGAAGGCCTAAAAAACACAATCAGCCCGTGAGTTAATATGGGAGAGACTGTTTTCATCAAGTTTGAAGCCATAGTTTTGGCGCGCCAGCCGTTTCTTTCATTTTGGGGCCTATGTGTTTTTCGACCTGGAAATCGCAAAAAAGGCGCGAAAACATGGATTTGTCTCTCCTGCCGCCCACACACTTCCGATAGCTTGCAAAGGCCTAAAAAACACAAGCAGCCCGTGAGTTATTATGGGAGAGACTGTTTTCATCAAGTTTGAAGCCATAGTTTTGGCGCGCCATCCGTTTCTTTCATTTTGGGGCCTATGTGTTTTTCGACCTTGAAATCGCAAAAAAGGCGCGAAAACATGGATTTGTCTCTCCTGCCGCGCACACACTTCCGATAGCTTGCAAAGGCCTAAAAAACACAAGCAGCCCGTGAGTTATTATGGGAGAGACTGTTTTCCTCAAGTTTGAAGCCATAGTTTTGGCGCGCCAGCCGTTTCTTTCATTTTGGGGCCTATGTGTTTTTCGACCTTGAAATCGCAAAAAATGCGCAAAAACATGTATTTGTCTCTCCTGCCGCGCACACACTTCTGATAGCTTGCGAAGGCCTAAAAAACACAAGCGGCCCTTGAGTTATTGTGGGAGAGACTGTTTTCATCAAGTTTGAAGCCTCAGTTTTGGCTGGACAGCCGTTTCTTTATTTTTGGGTTCTGTGTGTTTTTCGACCTGGAAATGAAAAAAAGGCGCGAAAACATAGATTTGTCTCTCCTGCCGCGCACACACTTCCGATAGCTTGCAAAGGCCTAAAAAACACAAGCAGCCCGTGAGTTATTATGGGAGAGACTGTTTTCATCAAGTTTGAAGCCATAGTTTTGGCGCGCCAGCCGTTTCTTTCATTTTGGGGCCTATGTGTTTTTCGACCTTGAAATCGCAAAAAAGGCGCGAAAACATGGATTTGTCTCTCCTGCCGCGCACACACTTCCGATAGCTTGCAAAGGCCTAAAAAACACAAGCAGCCCGTGAGTTATTATTGGAGAGACTGTTTTCATCAAGTTTGAAGCCATAGTTTTGGCGCGCCAGCCGTTTCTTTCATTTTGGGGCCTATGTGTTTTTCGACCTTGAAATCGCAAAAAATGCGCAAAAACATGGATTTGTCTCTCCTGCCGCGCACACACTTCTGATAGCTTGCGAAGGCCTAAAAAACACAAGCGGCCCTTGAGTTATTGTGGGAGAGACTGTTTTCATCAAGTTTGAAGCCTCAGTTTTGGCTGGACAGCCGTTTCTTTATTTTTGGGGTCTGTGTGTTTTTCGACCTGGAAATCGCAAAAAAGGCGCGAAAACATGGATTTGTCTCTCCTGCCGCGCACACACTTCCGATAGCTTGCAAAGGCCTAAAAAACACAAGCAGCCCGTGAGTTATTATGGGAGAGACTGTTTTCATCAAGTTTGAAGCCATAGTTTTGGCGCGCCATCCGTTTCTTTCATTTTGGGGCCTATGTGTTTTTCGACCTTGAAATCGCAAAAAAGGCGCGAAAACATGGATTTGTCTCTCCTGCCGCGCACACACTTCCGATAGCTTGCAAAGGCCTAAAAAACACAAGCAGCCCGTGAGTTATTATGGGAGAGACTGTTTTCCTCAAGTTTGAAGCCATAGTTTTGGCGCGCCAGCCGTTTCTTTCATTTTGGGGCCTATGTGTTTTTCGACCTTGAAATCGCAAAAAAGGCGCGAAAACATGGATTTGTCTCTCCTGCCGCGCACACACTTCCGATAGCTTGCAAAGGCCTAAAAAACACAAGCAGCCCGTGAGTTATTATTGGAGAGACTGTTTTCATCAAGTTTGAAGCCATAGTTTTGGCGCGCCAGCCGTTTCTTTCATTTTGGGGCCTATGTGTTTTTCGACCTTGAAATCGCAAAAAATGCGCAAAAACATGGATTTGTCTCTCCTGCCGCGCACACACTTCTGATAGCTTGCGAAGGCCTAAAAAACACAAGCGGCCCTTGAGTTATTGTGGGAGAGACTGTTTTCATCAAGTTTGAAGCCTCAGTTTTGGCTGGACAGCCGTTTCTTTATTTTTGGGTTCTGTGTGTTTTTCGACCTGGAAATGAAAAAAAGGCGCGAAAACATAGATTTGTCTCTCCTGCTGCGCACACACTTCCGATAGCTTGCGAAGGCCTAAAAAACACAATCAGCCCGTGAGTTAATATGGGAGAGACTGTTTTCATCAAGTTTGAAGCCATAGTTTTGGCGCGCCAGCCGTTTCTTTCATTTTGGGGCCTATGTGTTTTTCGACCTTGAAATCGCAAAAAAGGCGCGAAAACATGGATTTGTCTCTCCTGCCGCGCACACACTTCCGATAGCTTGCGAAGGCCTAAAAAACACAAGCGGCCCTTGAGTTATTGTGGGAGAGACTGTTTTCATCAAGTTTGAAGCCTCAGTTTTGGCTGGACAGCCGTTTCTTTATTTTTGGGGTCTGTGTGTTTTTCGACCTGGAAATCGCAAAAAAGGCGCGAAAACATGGATTTGTCTCTCCTGCCGCCCACACACTTCCGATAGCTTGCAAAGGCCTAAAAAACACAAGCAGCCCGTGAGTTATTATGGGAGAGACTGTTTTCATCAAGTTTGAAGCCATAGTTTTGGCGCGCCATCCGTTTCTTTCATTTTGGGGCCTATGTGTTTTTCGACCTTGAAATCGCAAAAAAGGCGCGAAAACATGGATTTGTCTCTCCTGCCGCGCACACACTTCCGATAGCTTGCAAAGGCCTAAAAAACACAAGCAGCCCGTGAGTTATTATGGGAGAGACTGTTTTCCTCAAGTTTGAAGCCATAGTTTTGGCGCGCCAGCCGTTTCTTTCATTTTGGGGCCTATGTGTTTTTCGACCTTGAAATCGCAAAAAAGGCGCGAAAACATGGATTTGTCTCTCCTGCCGCGCACACACTTCCGATAGCTTGCAAAGGCCTAAAAAACACAAGCAGCCCGTGAGTTATTATTGGAGAGACTGTTTTCATCAAGTTTGAAGCCATAGTTTTGGCGCGCCAGCCGTTTCTTTCATTTTGGGGCCTATGTGTTTTTCGACCTTGAAATCGCAAAAAATGCGCAAAAACATGTATTTGTCTCTCCTGCCGCGCACACACTTCTGATAGCTTGCGAAGGCCTAAAAAACACAAGCGGCCCTTGAGTTATTATGGGAGAGACTGTTTTCATCAAGTTTGAAGCCTCAGTTTTGGCTGGACAGCCGTTTCTTTATTTTTGGGTTCTGTGTGTTTTTCGACCTGGAAATGAAAAAAAGGCGCGAAAACATAGATTTGTCTCTCCTGCCGCGCACACACTTCCGATAGCTTGCAAAGGCCTAAAAAACACAAGCAGCCCGTGAGTTATTATGGGAGAGACTGTTTTCATCAAGTTTGAAGCCATAGTTTTGGCGCGGCAGCCGTTTCTTTCATTTTGGGGCCTATGTGTTTTTCGACCTTGAAATCGCAAAAAATGCGCGAAAACATGGATTTGTCTCTCCTGCCGCGCACACACTTCCGATAGCTTGCGAAGGCCTAAAAAACACAAGCGGCCCTTGAGTTATTGTGGGAGAGACTGTTTTCATCAAGTTTGAAGCCTCAGTTTTGGCTGGACAGCCGTTTCTTTATTTTTGGGGTCTGTGTGTTTTTCGACCTGGAAATGGCAAAACAGGCGCGAAAACATAGATTTGTCTCTCCTGCTGCGCACACACTTCCGATAGCTTGCGAAGGCCTAAAAAACACAATCAGCCCGTGAGTTAATATGGGAGAGACTGTTTTCATCAAGTTTGAAGCCATAGTTTTGGCGCGGCAGCCGTTTCTTTCATTTTGGGGCCTATGTGTTTTTCGACCTTGAAATCGCAAAAAATGCGCGAAAACATGGATTTGTCTCTCCTGCCGCGCACACACTTCCGATAGCTTGCGAAGGCCTAAAAAACACAAGCGGCCATTGAGTTATTGTGGGAGAGACTGTTTTCATCAAGTTTGAAGCCTCAGTTTTGGCTGGACAGCCGTTTCTTTATTTTTGGGGTCTGTGTGTTTTTCGACCTGGAAATCGCAAAAAAGGCGCGAAAACATGGATTTGTCTCTCCTGCCACGCACACACTTCCGATAGCTTGCAAAAGCCTAAAAAACACAAGCAGCCCGTGAGTTATTATGGGAGAGACTGTTTTCCTCAAGTTTGAAGCCATAGTTTTGGCGCGCCATCCGTTTCTTTCATTTTGGGGCCTATGTGTTTTTCGACCTTGAAATCGCAAAAAAGGCGCGAAAACATGGATTTGTCTCTCCTGCCGCGCACACACTTCCGATAGCTTGCAAAGGCCTAAAAAACACAAGCAGCCCGTGAGTTATTATGGGAGAGACTGTTTTCATCAAGTTTGAAGCCATAGTTTTGGCGCGGCAGCCGTTTCTTTCATTTTGGGGCCTATGTGTTTTTCGACCTTGAAATCGCAAAAAATGCGCGAAAACATGGATTTGTCTCTACTGCCGCGCACACACTTCCGATAGCTTGCGAAGGCCTAAAAAACACAAGCGGCCCTTGAGTTATTTTGGGAGAGACTGTTTTCATCAAGTTTGAAGCCTCAGTTTTGGCTGGACAGCCGTTTCTTTCATTTTGGGGCCTATGTGTTTTTCGACCTGGAAATGGCAAAAAAGGCGCGAAAACATAGATTTGTCTCTCCTGCTGCGCACACACTTCCGATAGCTTGCGAAGGCCTAAAAAACACAATCAGCCTGTGAGTTAATATGGGAGAGACTGTTTTCATCAAGTTTGAAGCCATAGTTTTGGCGCGCCAGCCGTTTCTTTCATTTTGGGGCCTATGTGTTTTTCGACCTTGAAATCGCAAAAAATGCGCAAAAACATGTATTTGTCTCTCCTGCCGCGCACACACTTCTGATAGCTTGCGAAGGCCTAAAAAACACAAGCGGCCCTTGAGTTATTGTGGGAGAGACTGTTTTCATCAAGTTTGAAGCCTCAGTTTTGGCTGGACAGCCGTTTCTTTATTTTTGGGTTCTGTGTGTTTTTCGACCTGGAAATGAAAAAAAGGCGCGAAAACATAGATTTGTCTCTCCTGCCGCGCACACACTTCCGATAGCTTGCAAAGGCCTAAAAAACACAAGCAGCCCGTGAGTTATTATGGGAGAGACTGTTTTCATCAAGTTTGAAGCCATAGTTTTGGCGCGGCAGCCGTTTCTTTCATTTTGGGGCCTATGTGTTTTTCGACCTTGAAATCGCAAAAAATGCGCGAAAACATGGATTTGTCTCTCCTGAAGCGCACACACTTCCGATAGCTTGCGAAGGCCTAAAAAACACAAGCGGCCCTTGAGTTATTGTGGGAGAGACTGTTTTCCTCAAGTTTGAAGCCATAGTTTTGGCGCGCCATCCGTTTCTTTCATTTTGGGGCCTATGTGTTTTTCGACCTTGAAATCGCAAAAAAGGCGCGAAAACATGGATTTGTCTCTCCTGCCGCGCACACACTTCCGATAGCTTGCAAAGGCCTAAAAAACACAAGCAGCCCGTGAGTTATTATGGGAGAGACTGTTTTCATCAAGTTTGAAGCCATAGTTTTGGCGCGGCAGCCGTTTCTTTCATTTTGGGGCCTATGTGTTTTTCGACCTTGAAATCGCAAAAAATGCGCGAAAACATGGATTTGTCTCTACTGCCGCGCACACACTTCCGATAGCTTGCGAAGGCCTAAAAAACACAAGCGGCCCTTGAGTTATTTTGGGAGAGACTGTTTTCATCAAGTTTGAAGCCTCAGTTTTGGCTGGACAGCCGTTTCTTTCATTTTGGGGCCTATGTGTTTTTCGACCTGGAAATGGCAAAAAAGGCGCGAAAACATAGATTTGTCTCTCCTGCTGCGCACACACTTCCGATAGCTTGCGAAGGCCTAAAAAACACAATCAGCCTGTGAGTTAATATGGGAGAGACTGTTTTCATCAAGTTTGAAGCCATAGTTTTGGCGCGCCAGCCGTTTCTTTCATTTTGGGGCCTATGTGTTTTTCGACCTTGAAATCGCAAAAAATGCGCAAAAACATGTATTTGTCTCTCCTGCCGCGCACACACTTCTGATAGCTTGCGAAGGCCTAAAAAACACAAGCGGCCCTTGAGTTATTGTGGGAGAGACTGTTTTCATCAAGTTTGAAGCCTCAGTTTTGGCTGGACAGCCGTTTCTTTATTTTTGGGTTCTGTGTGTTTTTCGACCTGGAAATGAAAAAAAGGCGCGAAAACATAGATTTGTCTCTCCTGCCGCGCACACACTTCCGATAGCTTGCAAAGGCCTAAAAAACACAAGCAGCCCGTGAGTTATTATGGGAGAGACTGTTTTCATCAAGTTTGAAGCCATAGTTTTGGCGCGGCAGCCGTTTCTTTCATTTTGGGGCCTATGTGTTTTTCGACCTTGAAATCGCAAAAAATGCGCGAAAACATGGATTTGTCTCTCCTGCCGCGCACACACTTCCGATAGCTTGCGAAGGCCTAAAAAACACAAGCGGCCCTTGAGTTATTGTGGGAGAGACTGTTTTCATCAAGTTTGAAGCCTCAGTTTTGGCTGGACAGCCGTTTCTTTATTTTTGGGGTCTGTGTGTTTTTCGACCTGGAAATGGCAAAACAGGCGCGAAAACATAGATTTGTCTCTCCTGCTGCGCACACACTTCCGATAGCTTGCGAAGGCCTAAAAAACACAATCAGCCCGTGAGTTAATATGGGAGAGACTGTTTTCATCAAGTTTGAAGCCATAGTTTTGGCGCGGCAGCCGTTTCTTTCATTTTGGGGCCTATGTGTTTTTCGACCTTGAAATCGCAAAAAATGCGCGAAAACATGGATTTGTCTCTCCTGCCGCGCACACACTTCCGATAGCTTGCGAAGGCCTAAAAAACACAAGCGGCCATTGAGTTATTGTGGGAGAGACTGTTTTCATCAAGTTTGAAGCCTCAGTTTTGGCTGGACAGCCGTTTCTTTATTTTTGGGGTCTGTGTGTTTTTCGACCTGGAAATCGCAAAAAAGGCGCGAAAACATGGATTTGTCTCTCCTGCCACGCACACACTTCCGATAGCTTGCAAAAGCCTAAAAAACACAAGCAGCCCGTGAGTTATTATGGGAGAGACTGTTTTCCTCAAGTTTGAAGCCATAGTTTTGGCGCGCCATCCGTTTCTTTCATTTTGGGGCCTATGTGTTTTTCGACCTTGAAATCGCAAAAAAGGCGCGAAAACATGGATTTGTCTCTCCTGCCGCGCACACACTTCCGATAGCTTGCAAAGGCCTAAAAAACACAAGCAGCCCGTGAGTTATTATGGGAGAGACTGTTTTCATCAAGTTTGAAGCCATAGTTTTGGCGCGGCAGCCGTTTCTTTCATTTTGGGGCCTATGTGTTTTTCGACCTTGAAATCGCAAAAAATGCGCGAAAACATGGATTTGTCTCTACTGCCGCGCACACACTTCCGATAGCTTGCGAAGGCCTAAAAAACACAAGCGGCCCTTGAGTTATTTTGGGAGAGACTGTTTTCATCAAGTTTGAAGCCTCAGTTTTGGCTGGACAGCCGTTTCTTTCATTTTGGGGCCTATGTGTTTTTCGACCTGGAAATGGCAAAAAAGGCGCGAAAACATAGATTTGTCTCTCCTGCTGCGCACACACTTCCGATAGCTTGCGAAGGCCTAAAAAACACAATCAGCCTGTGAGTTAATATGGGAGAGACTGTTTTCATCAAGTTTGAAGCCATAGTTTTGGCGCGGCAGCCGTTTCTTTCATTTTGGGGCCTATGTGTTTTTCGACCTTGAAATCGCAAAAAAGGCGCGAAAACATAGATTTGTATCTCCTGCCGCGCACACACTTCCGATAGCTTGCAAAGGCCTAAAAAACACAAGCAGCCCGTGAGTTATTATGGGAGAGACTGTTTTCATCAAGTTTGAAGCCATAGTTTTGGCGCGGCAGCCGTTTCTTTCATTTTGGGGCCTATGTGTTTTTCGACCTTGAAATCGCAAAAAATGCGCGAAAACATGGATTTGTCTCTCCTGCCGCGCACACACTTCCGATAGCTTACGAAGGCCTAAAAAACACAAGCGGCCCTTGAGTTATTGTGGGAGAGACTGTTTTCATCAAGTTTGAAGCCTCAGTTTTGGCTGGACAGCCGTTTCTTTATTTTTGGGGTCTGTGTGTTTTTCGACCTGGAAATCGCAAAAAAGGCGCGAAAACATGGATTTGTCTCTCCTGCCGCGCACACACTTCCGATAGCTTGCAAAGGCCTAAAAAACACAAGCAGTCCGTGAGTTATTATGGGAGAGACTGTTTTCATCAAGTTTGAAGCCATAGTTTTGGCGCGCCAGCCGTTTCTTTCATTTTGGGGCCTATGTGTTTTTCGACCTTGAAATCGCAAAAAATGCGCGAAAACATGGATTTGTCTCTCCTGCCGCGCACACACTTCCGATAGCTTGCGAAGGCCTAAAAAACACAAGCGGCCCTTGAGTTATTGTGGGAGAGACTGTTTTCATCAAGTTTGAAGCCTCAGTTTTGGCTGGACAGCCGTTTCTTTATTTTTGGGGTCTGTGTGTTTTTCGACCTGGAAATGGCAAAACAGGCGCGAAAACATAGATTTGTCTCTCCTGCTGCGCACACACTTCCGATAGCTTGCGAAGGCCTAAAAAACACAATCAGCCCGTGAGTTAATATGGGAGAGACTGTTTTCATCAAGTTTGAAGCCATAGTTTTGGCGCGGCAGCCGTTTCTTTCATTTTGGGGCCTATGTGTTTTTCGACCTTGAAATCGCAAAAAATGCGCGAAAACATGGATTTGTCTCTCCTGCCGCGCACACACTTCCGATAGCTTGCGAAGGCCTAAAAAACACAAGCGGCCATTGAGTTATTGTGGGAGAGACTGTTTTCATCAAGTTTGAAGCCTCAGTTTTGGCTGGACAGCCGTTTCTTTATTTTTGGGGTCTGTGTGTTTTTCGACCTGGAAATCGCAAAAAAGGCGCGAAAACATGGATTTGTCTCTCCTGCCACGCACACACTTCCGATAGCTTGCAAAAGCCTAAAAAACACAAGCAGCCCGTGAGTTATTATGGGAGAGACTGTTTTCCTCAAGTTTGAAGCCATAGTTTTGGCGCGCCATCCGTTTCTTTCATTTTGGGGCCTATGTGTTTTTCGACCTTGAAATCGCAAAAAATGCGCGAAAACATGGATTTGTCTCTCCTGCCGCGCACACACTTCCGATAGCTTGCAAAGGCCTAAAAAACACAAGCAGCCCGTGAGTTATTATGGGAGAGACTGTTTTCATCAAGTTTGAAGCCATAGTTTTGGCGCGCCAGCCGTTTCTTTCATTTTGGGGCCTATGTGTTTTTCGACCTTGAAATCGCAAAAAAGGCGCGAAAACATGGATTTGTCTCTCCTGCCGCGCACACGCTTCCGATAGCTTGCAAAGGCCTAAAAAACACAAGCGGCCCTTGAGTTATTGTGGGAGAGACTGTTTTCATCAAGTTTGAAGCCTCAGTTTTGGCTGGACAGCCGTTTCTTTATTTTTGGGGTCTGTGTGTTTTTCGACCTGGAAATGGCAAAACAGGCGCGAAAACATAGATTTGTCTCTCCTGCTGCGCACACACTTCCGATAGCTTGCAAAGGCCTAAAAAACACAAGCAGCCTGTGAGTTATTATGGGAGAGACTGTTTTCATCAAGTTTGAAGCCATAGTTTTGGCGCGGCAGCCGTTTCTTTCATTTTGGGGCCTATGTGTTTTTCGACCTTGAAATCGCAAAAAATGCGCGAAAACATGGATTTGTCTCTCCTGCCGCGCACACACTTCCGATAGCTTGCAAAGGCCTAAAAAACACAAGCAGCCCGTGAGTTATTATGGGAGAGACTGTTTTCATCAAGTTTGAAGCCATAGTTTTGGCGCGGCAGCCGTTTCTTTCATTTTGGGGCCTATGTGTTTTTCGACCTTGAAATCGCAAAAAATGCGCGAAAACATGGATTTGTCTCTACTGCCGCGCACACACTTCCGATAGCTTGCAAAGGCCTAAAAAACACAAGCGGCCCTTGAGTTATTGTGGGAGAGACTGTTTTCATCAAGTTTGAAGCCATAGTTTTGGCGCGGCAGCCGTTTCTTTCATTTTGGGGCCTATGTGTTTTTCGACCTTGAAATCGCAAAAAATGCGAGAAAACATGGATTTGTCTCTCCTGCCGCGCACACACTTCCGATAGCTTGCGAAGGCCTAAAAAACACAAGCGGCCCTTGAGTTATTGTGGGAGAGACTGTTTTCATCAAGTTTGAAGCCTCAGTTTTGGCTGGACAGCCGTTTCTTTATTTTTGGGGTCTGTGTGTTTTTCGACCTGGAAATCGCAAAAAAGGCGCGAAAACATGGATTTGTCTCTCCTGCCGCGCACACACTTCCGATAGCTTGCAAAGGCCTAAAAAACACAAGCAGCCCGTGAGTTATTATGGGAGAGACTGTTTTCATCAAGTTTGAAGCCATAGTTTTGGCGCGCCATCCGTTTCTTTCATTTTGGGGCCTATGTGTTTTTCGACCTTGAAATCGCAAAAAAGGCGCGAAAACATGGATTTGTCTCTCCTGCCGCGCACACACTTCCGATAGCTTGCAAAGGCCTAAAAAACACAAGCAGCCCGTGAGTTATTATGGGAGAGACTGTTTTCCTCAAGTTTGAAGCCATAGTTTTGGCGCGCCAGCCGTTTCTTTCATTTTGGGGCCTATGTGTTTTTCGACCTTGAAATCGCAAAAAAGGCGCGAAAACATGGATTTGTCTCTCCTGCCGCGCACACACTTCCGATAGCTTGCAAAGGCCTAAAAAACACAAGCAGCCCGTGAGTTATTATTGGAGAGACTGTTTTCATCAAGTTTGAAGCCATAGTTTTGGCGCGCCAGCCGTTTCTTTCATTTTGGGGCCTATGTGTTTTTCGACCTTGAAATCGCAAAAAATGCGCAAAAACATGGATTTGTCTCTCCTGCCGCGCACACACTTCTGATAGCTTGCGAAGGCCTAAAAAACACAAGCGGCCCTTGAGTTATTGTGGGAGAGACTGTTTTCATCAAGTTTGAAGCCTCAGTTTTGGCTGGACAGCCGTTTCTTTATTTTTGGGGTCTGTGTGTTTTTCGACCTGGAAATCGCAAAAAAGGCGCGAAAACATGGATTTGTCTCTCCTGCCGCGCACACACTTCCGATAGCTTGCAAAGGCCTAAAAAACACAAGCAGCCCGTGAGTTATTATGGGAGAGACTGTTTTCATCAAGTTTGAAGCCATAGTTTTGGCGCGCCATCCGTTTCTTTCATTTTGGGGCCTATGTGTTTTTCGACCTTGAAATCGCAAAAAAGGCGCGAAAACATGGATTTGTCTCTCCTGCCGCGCACACACTTCCGATAGCTTGCAAAGGCCTAAAAAACACAAGCAGCCCGTGAGTTATTATGGGAGAGACTGTTTTCCTCAAGTTTGAAGCCATAGTTTTGGCGCGCCAGCCGTTTCTTTCATTTTGGGGCCTATGTGTTTTTCGACCTTGAAATCGCAAAAAAGGCGCGAAAACATGGATTTGTCTCTCCTGCCGCGCACACACTTCCGATAGCTTGCAAAGGCCTAAAAAACACAAGCAGCCCGTGAGTTATTATTGGAGAGACTGTTTTCATCAAGTTTGAAGCCATAGTTTTGGCGCGCCAGCCGTTTCTTTCATTTTGGGGCCTATGTGTTTTTCGACCTTGAAATCGCAAAAAATGCGCAAAAACATGGATTTGTCTCTCCTGCCGCGCACACACTTCTGATAGCTTGCGAAGGCCTAAAAAACACAAGCGGCCCTTGAGTTATTGTGGGAGAGACTGTTTTCATCAAGTTTGAAGCCTCAGTTTTGGCTGGACAGCCGTTTCTTTATTTTTGGGTTCTGTGTGTTTTTCGACCTGGAAATGAAAAAAAGGCGCGAAAACATAGATTTGTCTCTCCTGCTGCGCACACACTTCCGATAGCTTGCGAAGGCCTAAAAAACACAATCAGCCCGTGAGTTAATATGGGAGAGACTGTTTTCATCAAGTTTGAAGCCATAGTTTTGGCGCGCCAGCCGTTTCTTTCATTTTGGGGCCTATGTGTTTTTCGACCTGGAAATCGCAAAAAATGCGCGAAAACATGGATTTGTCTCTACTGCCGCGCACACACTTCCGATAGCTTGCAAAGGCCTAAAAAACACAAGCGGCCCTTGAGTTATTGTGGGAGAGACTGTTTTCATCAAGTTTGAAGCCATAGTTTTGGCTGGACAGCCGTTTCTTTATTTTTGGGGTCTGTGTGTTTTTCGACCTGGAAATCGCAAAAAAGGCGCGAAAACATGGATTTGTCTCTCCTGCCGCGCACACACTTCCGATAGCTTGCAAAGGCCTAAAAAACACAAGCAGCCCGTGAGTTATTATGGGAGAGACTGTTTTCATCAAGTTTGAAGCCATAGTTTTGGCGCGGCAGCCGTTTCTTTCATTTTGGGGCCTATGTGTTTTTCGACCTTGAAATCGCAAAAAAGGCGCGAAAACATGGATTTGTCTCTACTGCCGCGCACACACTTCCGATAGCTTGCAAAGGCCTAAAAAACACAAGCGGCCCTTGAGTTATTGTGGGAGAGACTGTTTTCATCAAGTTTGAAGCCATAGTTTTGGCGCGGCAGCCGTTTCTTTCATTTTGGGGCCTATGTGTTTTTCGACCTTGAAATCGCAAAAAATGCGCGAAAACATGGATTTGTCTCTCCTGCCGCGCACACACTTCCGATAGCTTGCGAAGGCCTAAAAAACACAAGCGGCCCTTGAGTTATTGTGGGAGAGACTGTTTTCATCAAGTTTGAAGCCTCAGTTTTGGCTGGACAGCCGTTTCTTTATTTTTGGGGTCTGTGTGTTTTTCGACCTGGAAATCGCAAAAAAGGCGCGAAAACATGGATTTGTCTCTCCTGCCGCGCACACACTTCCGATAGCTTGCAAAGGCCTAAAAAACACAAGCAGCCCGTGAGTTATTATGGGAGAGACTGTTTTCATCAAGTTTGAAGCCATAGTTTTGGCGCGCCATCCGTTTCTTTCATTTTGGGGCCTATGTGTTTTTCGACCTTGAAATCGCAAAAAAGGCGCGAAAACATGGATTTGTCTCTCCTGCCGCGCACACACTTCCGATAGCTTGCAAAGGCCTAAAAAACACAAGCAGCCCGTGAGTTATTATGGGAGAGACTGTTTTCCTCAAGTTTGAAGCCATAGTTTTGGCGCGCCAGCCGTTTCTTTCATTTTGGGGCCTATGTGTTTTTCGACCTTGAAATCGCAAAAAAGGCGCGAAAACATGGATTTGTCTCTCCTGCCGCGCACACACTTCCGATAGCTTGCAAAGGCCTAAAAAACACAAGCAGCCCGTGAGTTATTATTGGAGAGACTGTTTTCATCAAGTTTGAAGCCATAGTTTTGGCGCGCCAGCCGTTTCTTTCATTTTGGGGCCTATGTGTTTTTCGACCTTGAAATCGCAAAAAATGCGCAAAAACATGGATTTGTCTCTCCTGCCGCGCACACACTTCTGATAGCTTGCGAAGGCCTAAAAAACACAAGCGGCCCTTGAGTTATTGTGGGAAAGACTGTTTTCATCAAGTTTGAAGCCTCAGTTTTGGCTGGACAGCCGTTTCTTTATTTTTGGGGTCTGTGTGTTTTTCGACCTGGAAATCGCAAAAAAGGCGCGAAAACATGGATTTGTCTCTCCTGCCGCGCACACACTTCCGATAGCTTGCAAAGGCCTAAAAAACACAAGCAGCCCGTGAGTTATTATGGGAGAGACTGTTTTCATCAAGTTTGAAGCCATAGTTTTGGCGCGCCATCCGTTTCTTTCATTTTGGGGCCTATGTGTTTTTCGACCTTGAAATCGCAAAAAAGGCGCGAAAACATGGATTTGTCTCTCCTGCCGCGCACACACTTCCGATAGCTTGCAAAGGCCTAAAAAACACAAGCAGCCCGTGAGTTATTATGGGAGAGACTGTTTTCCTCAAGTTTGAAGCCATAGTTTTGGCGCGCCAGCCGTTTCTTTCATTTTGGGGCCTATGTGTTTTTCGACCTTGAAATCGCAAAAAAGGCGCGAAAACATGGATTTGTCTCTCCTGCCGCGCACACACTTCCGATAGCTTGCAAAGGCCTAAAAAACACAAGCAGCCCGTGAGTTATTATTGGAGAGACTGTTTTCATCAAGTTTGAAGCCATAGTTTTGGCGCGCCAGCCGTTTCTTTCATTTTGGGGCCTATGTGTTTTTCGACCTTGAAATCGCAAAAAATGCGCAAAAACATGGATTTGTCTCTCCTGCCGCGCACACACTTCTGATAGCTTGCGAAGGCCTAAAAAACACAAGCGGCCCTTGAGTTATTGTGGGAGAGACTGTTTTCATCAAGTTTGAAGCCTCAGTTTTGGCTGGACAGCCGTTTCTTTATTTTTGGGTTCTGTGTGTTTTTCGACCTGGAAATGAAAAAAAGGCGCGAAAACATAGATTTGTCTCTCCTGCTGCGCACACACTTCCGATAGCTTGCGAAGGCCTAAAAAACACAATCAGCCCGTGAGTTAATATGGGAGAGACTGTTTTCATCAAGTTTGAAGCCATAGTTTTGGCGCGCCAGCCGTTTCTTTCATTTTGGGGCCTATGTGTTTTTCGACCTGGAAATCGCAAAAAAGGCGCGAAAACATGGATTTGTCTCTCCTGCCGCCCACACACTTCCGATAGCTTGCAAAGGCCTAAAAAACACAAGCAGCCCGTGAGTTATTATGGGAGAGACTGTTTTCATCAAGTTTGAAGCCATAGTTTTGGCGCGCCATCCGTTTCTTTCATTTTGGGGCCTATGTGTTTTTCGACCTTGAAATCGCAAAAAAGGCGCGAAAACATGGATTTGTCTCTCCTGCCGCGCACACACTTCCGATAGCTTGCAAAGGCCTAAAAAACACAAGCAGCCCGTGAGTTATTATGGGAGAGACTGTTTTCCTCAAGTTTGAAGCCATAGTTTTGGCGCGCCAGCCGTTTCTTTCATTTTGGGGCCTATGTGTTTTTCGACCTTGAAATCGCAAAAAATGCGCAAAAACATGTATTTGTCTCTCCTGCCGCGCACACACTTCTGATAGCTTGCGAAGGCCTAAAAAACACAAGCGGCCCTTGAGTTATTGTGGGAGAGACTGTTTTCATCAAGTTTGAAGCCTCAGTTTTGGCTGGACAGCCGTTTCTTTATTTTTGGGGTCTGTGTGTTTTTCGACCTGGAAATCGCAAAAAAGGCGCGAAAACATGGATTTGTCTCTCCTGCCGCGCACACACTTCCGATAGCTTGCAAAGGCCTAAAAAACACAAGCAGCCCGTGAGTTATTATGGGAGAGACTGTTTTCATCAAGTTTGAAGCCATAGTTTTGGCGCGCCATCCGTTTCTTTCATTTTGGGGCCTATGTGTTTTTCGACCTTGAAATCGCAAAAAAGGCGCGAAAACATGGATTTGTCTCTCCTGCCGCGCACACACTTCCGATAGCTTGCAAAGGCCTAAAAAACACAAGCAGCCCGTGAGTTATTATGGGAGAGACTGTTTTCCTCAAGTTTGAAGCCATAGTTTTGGCGCGCCAGCCGTTTCTTTCATTTTGGGGCCTATGTGTTTTTCGACCTTGAAATCGCAAAAAAGGCGCGAAAACATGGATTTGTCTCTCCTGCCGCGCACACACTTCCGATAGCTTGCAAAGGCCTAAAAAACACAAGCAGCCCGTGAGTTATTATTGGAGAGACTGTTTTCATCAAGTTTGAAGCCATAGTTTTGGCGCGCCAGCCGTTTCTTTCATTTTGGGGCCTATGTGTTTTTCGACCTTGAAATCGCAAAAAATGCGCAAAAACATGGATTTGTCTCTCCTGCCGCGCACACACTTCTGATAGCTTGCGAAGGCCTAAAAAACACAAGCGGCCCTTGAGTTATTGTGGGAGAGACTGTTTTCATCAAGTTTGAAGCCTCAGTTTTGGCTGGACAGCCGTTTCTTTATTTTTGGGTTCTGTGTGTTTTTCGACCTGGAAATGAAAAAAAGGCGCGAAAACATAGATTTGTCTCTCCTGCTGCGCACACACTTCCGATAGCTTGCGAAGGCCTAAAAAACACAATCAGCCCGTGAGTTAATATGGGAGAGACTGTTTTCATCAAGTTTGAAGCCATAGTTTTGGCGCGCCAGCCGTTTCTTTCATTTTGGGGCCTATGTGTTTTTCGACCTTGAAATCGCAAAAAAGGCGCGAAAACATGGATTTGTCTCTCCTGCCGCGCACACACTTCCGATAGCTTGCGAAGGCCTAAAAAACACAAGCGGCCCTTGAGTTATTGTGGGAGAGACTGTTTTCATCAAGTTTGAAGCCTCAGTTTTGGCTGGACAGCCGTTTCTTTATTTTTGGGGTCTGTGTGTTTTTCGACCTGGAAATCGCAAAAAAGGCGCGAAAACATGGATTTGTCTCTCCTGCCGCCCACACACTTCCGATAGCTTGCAAAGGCCTAAAAAACACAAGCAGCCCGTGAGTTATTATGGGAGAGACTGTTTTCATCAAGTTTGAAGCCATAGTTTTGGCGCGCCATCCGTTTCTTTCATTTTGGGGCCTATGTGTTTTTCGACCTTGAAATCGCAAAAAAGGCGCGAAAACATGGATTTGTCTCTCCTGCCGCGCACACACTTCCGATAGCTTGCAAAGGCCTAAAAAACACAAGCAGCCCGTGAGTTATTATGGGAGAGACTGTTTTCCTCAAGTTTGAAGCCATAGTTTTGGCGCGCCAGCCGTTTCTTTCATTTTGGGGCCTATGTGTTTTTCGACCTTGAAATCGCAAAAAAGGCGCGAAAACATGGATTTGTCTCTCCTGCCGCGCACACACTTCCGATAGCTTGCAAAGGCCTAAAAAACACAAGCAGCCCGTGAGTTATTATTGGAGAGACTGTTTTCATCAAGTTTGAAGCCATAGTTTTGGCGCGCCAGCCGTTTCTTTCATTTTGGGGCCTATGTGTTTTTCGACCTTGAAATCGCAAAAAATGCGCAAAAACATGTATTTGTCTCTCCTGCCGCGCACACACTTCTGATAGCTTGCGAAGGCCTAAAAAACACAAGCGGCCCTTGAGTTATTGTGGGAGAGACTGTTTTCATCAAGTTTGAAGCCTCAGTTTTGGCTGGACAGCCGTTTCTTTATTTTTGGGTTCTGTGTGTTTTTCGACCTGGAAATGAAAAAAAGGCGCGAAAACATAGATTTGTCTCTCCTGCCGCGCACACACTTCCGATAGCTTGCAAAGGCCTAAAAAACACAAGCAGCCCGTGAGTTATTATGGGAGAGACTGTTTTCATCAAGTTTGAAGCCATAGTTTTGGCGCGGCAGCCGTTTCTTTCATTTTGGGGCCTATGTGTTTTTCGACCTTGAAATCGCAAAAAATGCGCGAAAACATGGATTTGTCTCTCCTGCCGCGCACACACTTCCGATAGCTTGCGAAGGCCTAAAAAACACAAGCGGCCCTTGAGTTATTGTGGGAGAGACTGTTTTCATCAAGTTTGAAGCCTCAGTTTTGGCTGGACAGCCGTTTCTTTATTTTTGGGGTCTGTGTGTTTTTCGACCTGGAAATGGCAAAACAGGCGCGAAAACATAGATTTGTCTCTCCTGCTGCGCACACACTTCCGATAGCTTGCGAAGGCCTAAAAAACACAATCAGCCCGTGAGTTAATATGGGAGAGACTGTTTTCATCAAGTTTGAAGCCATAGTTTTGGCGCGGCAGCCGTTTCTTTCATTTTGGGGCCTATGTGTTTTTCGACCTTGAAATCGCAAAAAATGCGCGAAAACATGGATTTGTCTCTCCTGCCGCGCACACACTTCCGATAGCTTGCGAAGGCCTAAAAAACACAAGCGGCCATTGAGTTATTGTGGGAGAGACTGTTTTCATCAAGTTTGAAGCCTCAGTTTTGGCTGGACAGCCGTTTCTTTATTTTTGGGGTCTGTGTGTTTTTCGACCTGGAAATCGCAAAAAAGGCGCGAAAACATGGATTTGTCTCTCCTGCCACGCACACACTTCCGATAGCTTGCAAAAGCCTAAAAAACACAAGCAGCCCGTGAGTTATTATGGGAGAGACTGTTTTCCTCAAGTTTGAAGCCATAGTTTTGGCGCGCCATCCGTTTCTTTCATTTTGGGGCCTATGTGTTTTTCGACCTTGAAATCGCAAAAAAGGCGCGAAAACATGGATTTGTCTCTCCTGCCGCGCACACACTTCCGATAGCTTGCAAAGGCCTAAAAAACACAAGCAGCCCGTGAGTTATTATGGGAGAGACTGTTTTCATCAAGTTTGAAGCCATAGTTTTGGCGCGGCAGCCGTTTCTTTCATTTTGGGGCCTATGTGTTTTTCGACCTTGAAATCGCAAAAAATGCGCAAAAACATGGATTTGTCTCTCCTGCCGCGCACACACTTCTGATAGCTTGCGAAGGCCTAAAAAACACAAGCGGCCCTTGAGTTATTGTGGGAGAGACTGTTTTCATCAAGTTTGAAGCCTCAGTTTTGGCTGGACAGCCGTTTCTTTATTTTTGGGTTCTGTGTGTTTTTCGACCTGGAAATGAAAAAAAGGCGCGAAAACATAGATTTGTCTCTCCTGCTGCGCACACACTTCCGATAGCTTGCGAAGGCCTAAAAAACACAATCAGCCCGTGAGTTAATATGGGAGAGACTGTTTTCATCAAGTTTGAAGCCATAGTTTTGGCGCGCCAGCCGTTTCTTTCATTTTGGGGCCTATGTGTTTTTCGACCTTGAAATCGCAAAAAATGCGCAAAAACATGGATTTGTCTCTCCTGCCGCGCACACACTTCTGATAGCTTGCGAAGGCCTAAAAAACACAAGCGGCCCTTGAGTTATTGTGGGAGAGACTGTTTTCATCAAGTTTGAAGCCTCAGTTTTGGCTGGACAGCCGTTTCTTTATTTTTGGGTTCTGTGTGTTTTTCGACCTGGAAATGAAAAAAAGGCGCGAAAACATAGATTTGTCTCTCCTGCTGCGCACACACTTCCGATAGCTTGCGAAGGCCTAAAAAACACAATCAGCCCGTGAGTTAATATGGGAGAGACTGTTTTCATCAAGTTTGAAGCCATAGTTTTGGCGCGCCAGCCGTTTCTTTCATTTTGGGGCCTATGTGTTTTTCGACCTTGAAATCGCAAAAAAGGCGCGAAAACATGGATTTGTCTCTCCTGCCGCGCACACACTTCCGATAGCTTGCGAAGGCCTAAAAAACACAAGCGGCCCTTGAGTTATTGTGGGAGAGACTGTTTTCATCAAGTTTGAAGCCTCAGTTTTGGCTGGACAGCCGTTTCTTTATTTTTGGGGTCTGTGTGTTTTTCGACCTGGAAATCGCAAAAAAGGCGCGAAAACATGGATTTGTCTCTCCTGCCGCCCACACACTTCCGATAGCTTGCAAAGGCCTAAAAAACACAAGCAGCCCGTGAGTTATTATGGGAGAGACTGTTTTCATCAAGTTTGAAGCCATAGTTTTGGCGCGCCATCCGTTTCTTTCATTTTGGGGCCTATGTGTTTTTCGACCTTGAAATCGCAAAAAAGGCGCGAAAACATGGATTTGTCTCTCCTGCCGCGCACACACTTCCGATAGCTTGCAAAGGCCTAAAAAACACAAGCAGCCCGTGAGTTATTATGGGAGAGACTGTTTTCCTCAAGTTTGAAGCCATAGTTTTGGCGCGCCAGCCGTTTCTTTCATTTTGGGGCCTATGTGTTTTTCGACCTTGAAATCGCAAAAAAGGCGCGAAAACATGGATTTGTCTCTCCTGCCGCGCACACACTTCCGATAGCTTGCAAAGGCCTAAAAAACACAAGCAGCCCGTGAGTTATTATTGGAGAGACTGTTTTCATCAAGTTTGAAGCCATAGTTTTGGCGCGCCAGCCGTTTCTTTCATTTTGGGGCCTATGTGTTTTTCGACCTTGAAATCGCAAAAAATGCGCAAAAACATGTATTTGTCTCTCCTGCCGCGCACACACTTCTGATAGCTTGCGAAGGCCTAAAAAACACAAGCGGCCCTTGAGTTATTGTGGGAGAGACTGTTTTCATCAAGTTTGAAGCCTCAGTTTTGGCTGGACAGCCGTTTCTTTATTTTTGGGTTCTGTGTGTTTTTCGACCTGGAAATGAAAAAAAGGCGCGAAAACATAGATTTGTCTCTCCTGCCGCGCACACACTTCCGATAGCTTGCAAAGGCCTAAAAAACACAAGCAGCCCGTGAGTTATTATGGGAGAGACTGTTTTCATCAAGTTTGAAGCCATAGTTTTGGCGCGGCAGCCGTTTCTTTCATTTTGGGGCCTATGTGTTTTTCGACCTTGAAATCGCAAAAAATGCGCGAAAACATGGATTTGTCTCTCCTGCCGCGCACACACTTCCGATAGCTTGCGAAGGCCTAAAAAACACAAGCGGCCCTTGAGTTATTGTGGGAGAGACTGTTTTCATCAAGTTTGAAGCCTCAGTTTTGGCTGGACAGCCGTTTCTTTATTTTTGGGGTCTGTGTGTTTTTCGACCTGGAAATGGCAAAACAGGCGCGAAAACATAGATTTGTCTCTCCTGCTGCGCACACACTTCCGATAGCTTGCGAAGGCCTAAAAAACACAATCAGCCCGTGAGTTAATATGGGAGAGACTGTTTTCATCAAGTTTGAAGCCATAGTTTTGGCGCGGCAGCCGTTTCTTTCATTTTGGGGCCTATGTGTTTTTCGACCTTGAAATCGCAAAAAATGCGCGAAAACATGGATTTGTCTCTCCTGCCGCGCACACACTTCCGATAGCTTGCGAAGGCCTAAAAAACACAAGCGGCCATTGAGTTATTGTGGGAGAGACTGTTTTCATCAAGTTTGAAGCCTCAGTTTTGGCTGGACAGCCGTTTCTTTATTTTTGGGGTCTGTGTGTTTTTCGACCTGGAAATCGCAAAAAAGGCGCGAAAACATGGATTTGTCTCTCCTGCCACGCACACACTTCCGATAGCTTGCAAAAGCCTAAAAAACACAAGCAGCCCGTGAGTTATTATGGGAGAGACTGTTTTCCTCAAGTTTGAAGCCATAGTTTTGGCGCGCCATCCGTTTCTTTCATTTTGGGGCCTATGTGTTTTTCGACCTTGAAATCGCAAAAAAGGCGCGAAAACATGGATTTGTCTCTCCTGCCGCGCACACACTTCCGATAGCTTGCAAAGGCCTAAAAAACACAAGCAGCCCGTGAGTTATTATGGGAGAGACTGTTTTCATCAAGTTTGAAGCCATAGTTTTGGCGCGGCAGCCGTTTCTTTCATTTTGGGGCCTATGTGTTTTTCGACCTTGAAATCGCAAAAAATGCGCGAAAACATGGATTTGTCTCTACTGCCGCGCACACACTTCCGATAGCTTGCGAAGGCCTAAAAAACACAAGCGGCCCTTGAGTTATTTTGGGAGAGACTGTTTTCATCAAGTTTGAAGCCTCAGTTTTGGCTGGACAGCCGTTTCTTTCATTTTGGGGCCTATGTGTTTTTCGACCTGGAAATGGCAAAAAAGGCGCGAAAACATAGATTTGTCTCTCCTGCTGCGCACACACTTCCGATAGCTTGCGAAGGCCTAAAAAACACAATCAGCCTGTGAGTTAATATGGGAGAGACTGTTTTCATCAAGTTTGAAGCCATAGTTTTGGCGCGCCAGCCGTTTCTTTCATTTTGGGGCCTATGTGTTTTTCGACCTTGAAATCGCAAAAAATGCGCAAAAACATGTATTTGTCTCTCCTGCCGCGCACACACTTCTGATAGCTTGCGAAGGCCTAAAAAACACAAGCGGCCCTTGAGTTATTGTGGGAGAGACTGTTTTCATCAAGTTTGAAGCCTCAGTTTTGGCTGGACAGCCGTTTCTTTATTTTTGGGTTCTGTGTGTTTTTCGACCTGGAAATGAAAAAAAGGCGCGAAAACATAGATTTGTCTCTCCTGCCGCGCACACACTTCCGATAGCTTGCAAAGGCCTAAAAAACACAAGCAGCCCGTGAGTTATTATGGGAGAGACTGTTTTCATCAAGTTTGAAGCCATAGTTTTGGCGCGGCAGCCGTTTCTTTCATTTTGGGGCCTATGTGTTTTTCGACCTTGAAATCGCAAAAAATGCGCGAAAACATGGATTTGTCTCTCCTGCCGCGCACACACTTCCGATAGCTTGCGAAGGCCTAAAAAACACAAGCGGCCCTTGAGTTATTGTGGGAGAGACTGTTTTCCTCAAGTTTGAAGCCATAGTTTTGGCGCGCCATCCGTTTCTTTCATTTTGGGGCCTATGTGTTTTTCGACCTTGAAATCGCAAAAAAGGCGCGAAAACATGGATTTGTCTCTCCTGCCGCGCACACACTTCCGATAGCTTGCAAAGGCCTAAAAAACACAAGCAGCCCGTGAGTTATTATGGGAGAGACTGTTTTCATCAAGTTTGAAGCCATAGTTTTGGCGCGGCAGCCGTTTCTTTCATTTTGGGGCCTATGTGTTTTTCGACCTTGAAATCGCAAAAAATGCGCGAAAACATGGATTTGTCTCTACTGCCGCGCACACACTTCCGATAGCTTGCGAAGGCCTAAAAAACACAAGCGGCCCTTGAGTTATTTTGGGAGAGACTGTTTTCATCAAGTTTGAAGCCTCAGTTTTGGCTGGACAGCCGTTTCTTTCATTTTGGGGCCTATGTGTTTTTCGACCTGGAAATGGCAAAAAAGGCGCGAAAACATAGATTTGTCTCTCCTGCTGCGCACACACTTCCGATAGCTTGCGAAGGCCTAAAAAACACAATCAGCCTGTGAGTTAATATGGGAGAGACTGTTTTCATCAAGTTTGAAGCCATAGTTTTGGCGCGCCAGCCGTTTCTTTCATTTTGGGGCCTATGTGTTTTTCGACCTTGAAATCGCAAAAAATGCGCAAAAACATGTATTTGTCTCTCCTGCCGCGCACACACTTCTGATAGCTTGCGAAGGCCTAAAAAACACAAGCGGCCCTTGAGTTATTGTGGGAGAGACTGTTTTCATCAAGTTTGAAGCCTCAGTTTTGGCTGGACAGCCGTTTCTTTATTTTTGGGTTCTGTGTGTTTTTCGACCTGGAAATGAAAAAAAGGCGCGAAAACATAGATTTGTCTCTCCTGCCGCGCACACACTTCCGATAGCTTGCAAAGGCCTAAAAAACACAAGCAGCCCGTGAGTTATTATGGGAGAGACTGTTTTCATCAAGTTTGAAGCCATAGTTTTGGCGCGGCAGCCGTTTCTTTCATTTTGGGGCCTATGTGTTTTTCGACCTTGAAATCGCAAAAAATGCGCGAAAACATGGATTTGTCTCTCCTGCCGCGCACACACTTCCGATAGCTTGCGAAGGCCTAAAAAACACAAGCGGCCCTTGAGTTATTGTGGGAGAGACTGTTTTCATCAAGTTTGAAGCCTCAGTTTTGGCTGGACAGCCGTTTCTTTATTTTTGGGGTCTGTGTGTTTTTCGACCTGGAAATGGCAAAACAGGCGCGAAAACATAGATTTGTCTCTCCTGCTGCGCACACACTTCCGATAGCTTGCGAAGGCCTAAAAAACACAATCAGCCCGTGAGTTAATATGGGAGAGACTGTTTTCATCAAGTTTGAAGCCATAGTTTTGGCGCGGCAGCCGTTTCTTTCATTTTGGGGCCTATGTGTTTTTCGACCTTGAAATCGCAAAAAATGCGCGAAAACATGGATTTGTCTCTCCTGCCGCGCACACACTTCCGATAGCTTGCGAAGGCCTAAAAAACACAAGCGGCCATTGAGTTATTGTGGGAGAGACTGTTTTCATCAAGTTTGAAGCCTCAGTTTTGGCTGGACAGCCGTTTCTTTATTTTTGGGGTCTGTGTGTTTTTCGACCTGGAAATCGCAAAAAAGGCGCGAAAACATGGATTTGTCTCTCCTGCCACGCACACACTTCCGATAGCTTGCAAAAGCCTAAAAAACACAAGCAGCCCGTGAGTTATTATGGGAGAGACTGTTTTCCTCAAGTTTGAAGCCATAGTTTTGGCGCGCCATCCGT
The DNA here is from genome assembly GCF_951799395.1 of Argentina silus. Taxonomy (NCBI): domain Eukaryota; kingdom Metazoa; phylum Chordata; class Actinopteri; order Argentiniformes; family Argentinidae; genus Argentina; species Argentina silus. Next base: position 1,008,990 of record NW_028153183.1, read on the forward strand.
TTCTTTCATTTTGAGGCCTATGTGTTTTTCGACCTTGAAATCGCAAAAAAGGCGCGAAAACATGGATTTGTCTCTCCTGCCGCGCACACACTTCCGATAGCTTGCAAAGGCCTAAAAAACACAAGCAGCCCGTGAGTTATTATGGGAGAGACTGTTTTCATCAAGTTTGAAGCCATAGTTTTGGCGCGGCAGCCGTTTCTTTCATTTTGGGGCCTATGTGTTTTTCGACCTTGAAATCGCAAAAAATGCGCGAAAACATGGATTTGTCTCTACTGCCGCGCACACACTTCCGATAGCTTGCGAAGGCCTAAAAAACACAAGCGGCCCTTGAGTTATTTTGGGAGAGACTGTTTTCATCAAGTTTGAAGCCTCAGTTTTGGCTGGACAGCCGTTTCTTTCATTTTGGGGCCTATGTGTTTTTCGACCTGGAAATGGCAAAAAAGGCGCGAAAACATAGATTTGTCTCTCCTGCTGCGCACACACTTCCGATAGCTTGCGAAGGCCTAAAAAACACAATCAGCCTGTGAGTTAATATTGGAGAGACTGTTTTCATCAAGTTTGAAGCCATAGTTTTGGCGCGGCAGCCGTTTCTTTCATTTTGGGGCCTATGTGTTTTTCGACCTTGAAATCGCAAAAAAGGCGCGAAAACATAGATTTGTATCTCCTGCCGCGCACACACTTCCGATAGCTTGCAAAGGCCTAAAAAACACAAGCAGCCCGTGAGTTATTATGGGAGAGACTGTTTTCATCAAGTTTGAAGCCATAGTTTTGGCGCGGCAGCCGTTTCTTTCATTTTGGGGCCTATGTGTTTTTCGACCTTGAAATCGCAAAAAATGCGCGAAAACATGGATTTGTCTCTCCTGCCGCGCACACACTTCCGATAGCTTACGAAGGCCTAAAAAACACAAGCGGCCCTTGAGTTATTGTGGGAGAGACTGTTTTCATCAAGTTTGAAGCCTCAGTTTTGGCTGGACAGCCGTTTCTTTATTTTTGGGGTCTGTGTGTTTTTCGACCTGGAAATCGCAAAAAAGGCGCGAAAACATGGATTTGTCTCTCCTGCCGCGCACACACTTCCGATAGCTTGCAAAGGCCTAAAAAACACAAGCAGTCCGTGAGTTATTATGGGAGAGACTGTTTTCATCAAGTTTGAAGCCATAGTTTTGGCGCGCCAGCCGTTTCTTTCATTTTGGGGCCTATGTGTTTTTCGACCTTGAAATCGCAAAAAATGCGCGAAAACATGGATTTGTCTCTCCTGCCGCGCACACACTTCCGATAGCTTGCGAAGGCCTAAAAAACACAAGCGGCCCTTGAGTTATTGTGGGAGAGACTGTTTTCATCAAGTTTGAAGCCTCAGTTTTGGCTGGACAGCCGTTTCTTTATTTTTGGGGTCTGTGTGTTTTTCGACCTGGAAATGGCAAAACAGGCGCGAAAACATAGATTTGTCTCTCCTGCTGCGCACACACTTCCGATAGCTTGCGAAGGCCTAAAAAACACAATCAGCCCGTGAGTTAATATGGGAGAGACTGTTTTCATCAAGTTTGAAGCCATAGTTTTGGCGCGGCAGCCGTTTCTTTCATTTTGGGGCCTATGTGTTTTTCGACCTTGAAATCGCAAAAAATGCGCGAAAACATGGATTTGTCTCTCCTGCCGCGCACACACTTCCGATAGCTTGCGAAGGCCTAAAAAACACAAGCGGCCATTGAGTTATTGTGGGAGAGACTGTTTTCATCAAGTTTGAAGCCTCAGTTTTGGCTGGACAGCCGTTTCTTTATTTTTGGGGTCTGTGTGTTTTTCGACCTGGAAATCGCAAAAAAGGCGCGAAAACATGGATTTGTCTCTCCTGCCACGCACACACTTCCGATAGCTTGCAAAAGCCTAAAAAACACAAGCAGCCCGTGAGTTATTATGGGAGAGACTGTTTTCCTCAAGTTTGAAGCCATAGTTTTGGCGCGCCATCCGTTTCTTTCATTTTGGGGCCTATGTGTTTTTCGACCTTGAAATCGCAAAAAATGCGCGAAAACATGGATTTGTCTCTCCTGCCGCGCACACACTTCCGATAGCTTGCAAAGGCCTAAAAAACACAAGCAGCCCGTGAGTTATTATGGGAGAGACTGTTTTCATCAAGTTTGAAGCCATAGTTTTGGCGCGCCAGCCGTTTCTTTCATTTTGGGGCCTATGTGTTTTTCGACCTTGAAATCGCAAAAAAGGCGCGAAAACATGGATTTGTCTCTCCTGCCGCGCACACGCTTCCGATAGCTTGCAAAGGCCTAAAAAACACAAGCGGCCCTTGAGTTATTGTGGGAGAGACTGTTTTCATCAAGTTTGAAGCCTCAGTTTTGGCTGGACAGCCGTTTCTTTATTTTTGGGGTCTGTGTGTTTTTCGACCTGGAAATGGCAAAACAGGCGCGAAAACATAGATTTGTCTCTCCTGCTGCGCACACACTTCCGATAGCTTGCAAAGGCCTAAAAAACACAAGCAGCCTGTGAGTTATTATGGGAGAGACTGTTTTCATCAAGTTTGAAGCCATAGTTTTGGCGCGGCAGCCGTTTCTTTCATTTTGGGGCCTATGTGTTTTTCGACCTTGAAATCGCAAAAAATGCGCGAAAACATGGATTTGTCTCTCCTGCCGCGCACACACTTCCGATAGCTTACGAAGGCCTAAAAAACACAAGCGGCCCTTGAGTTATTGTGGGAGAGACTGTTTTCATCAAGTTTGAAGCCTCAGTTTTGGCTGGACAGCCGTTTCTTTATTTTTGGGGTCTGTGTGTTTTTCGACCTGGAAATCGCAAAAAAGGCGCGAAAACATGGATTTGTCTCTCCTGCCGCGCACACACTTCCGATAGCTTGCAAAGGCCTAAAAAACACAAGCAGTCCGTGAGTTATTATGGGAGAGACTGTTTTCATCAAGTTTGAAGCCATAGTTTTGGCGCGCCAGCCGTTTCTTTCATTTTGGGGCCTATGTGTTTTTCGACCTTGAAATCGCAAAAAAGGCGCGAAAACATGGATTTGTCTCTCCTGCCGCGCACACACTTCCGATAGCTTGCAAAGGCCTAAAAAACACAAGCAGCCCGTGAGTTATTATGGGAGAGACTGTTTTCATCAAGTTTGAAGCCATAGATTTGGCGCGCCAGCCGTTTCTTTCATTTTGGGGCCTATGTGTTTTTCGACCTTGAAATCGCAAAAAAGGCGCGAAAACATGGATTTGTCTCTCCTGCCGCGCACACACTTCCGATAGCTTGCAAAGGCCTAAAAAACACAAGCAGCCCGTGAGTTATTATGGGAGAGACTGTTTTCATCAAGTTTGAAGCCATAGTTTTGGCGCGGCAGCCGTTTCTTTCATTTTGGGGCCTATGTGTTTTTCGACCTTGAAATCGCAAAAAATGCGCGAAAACATGGATTTGTCTCTACTGCCGCGCACACACTTCCGATAGCTTGCGAAGGCCTAAAAAACACAAGCGGCCCTTGAGTTATTTTGGGAGAGACTGTTTTCATCAAGTTTGAAGCCTCAGTTTTGGCTGGACAGCCGTTTCTTTCATTTTGGGGCCTATGTGTTTTTCGACCTGGAAATGGCAAAAAAGGCGCGAAAACATAGATTTGTCTCTCCTGCTGCGCACACACTTCCGATAGCTTGCGAAGGCCTAAAAAACACAATCAGCCTGTGAGTTAATATGGGAGAGACTGTTTTCATCAAGTTTGAAGCCATAGTTTTGGCGCGGCAGCCGTTTCTTTCATTTTGGGGCCTATGTGTTTTTCGACCTTGAAATCGCAAAAAATGCGCGAAAACATGGATTTGTCTCTCCTGCCGCGCACACACTTCCGATAGCTTACGAAGGCCTAAAAAACACAAGCGGCCCTTGAGTTATTGTGGGAGAGACTGTTTTCATCAAGTTTGAAGCCTCAGTTTTGGCTGGACAGCCGTTTCTTTATTTTTGGGGTCTGTGTGTTTTTCGACCTGGAAATCGCAAAAAAGGCGCGAAAACATGGATTTGTCTCTCCTGCCGCGCACACACTTCCGATAGCTTGCAAAGGCCTAAAAAACACAAGCAGTCCGTGAGTTATTATGGGAGAGACTGTTTTCATCAAGTTTGAAGCCATAGTTTTGGCGCGCCAGCCGTTTCTTTCATTTTGGGGCCTATGTGTTTTTCGACCTTGAAATCGCAAAAAAGGCGCGAAAACATGGATTTGTCTCTCCTGCCGCGCACACACTTCCGATAGCTTGCAAAGGCCTAAAAAACACAAGCAGCCCGTGAGTTATTATGGGAGAGACTGTTTTCATCAAGTTTGAAGCCATAGTTTTGGCGCGCCAGCCGTTTCTTTCATTTTGGGGCCTATGTGTTTTTCGACCTTGAAATCGCAAAAAAGGCGCGAAAACATGGATTTGTCTCTCCTGCCGCGCACACACTTCCGATAGCTTGCAAAGGCCTAAAAAACACAAGCAGCCCGTGAGTTATTATGGGAGAGACTGTTTTCATCAAGTTTGAAGCCATAGTTTTGGCGCGGCAGCCGTTTCTTTCATTTTGGGGCCTATGTGTTTTTCGACCTTGAAATCGCAAAAAATGCGCGAAAACATGGATTTGTCTCTACTGCCGCGCACACACTTCCGATAGCTTGCGAAGGCCTAAAAAACACAAGCGGCCCTTGAGTTATTTTGGGAGAGACTGTTTTCATCAAGTTTGAAGCCTCAGTTTTGGCTGGACAGCCGTTTCTTTCATTTTGGGGCCTATGTGTTTTTCGACCTGGAAATGGCAAAAAAGGCGCGAAAACATAGATTTGTCTCTCCTGCTGCGCACACACTTCCGATAGCTTGCGAAGGCCTAAAAAACACAATCAGCCTGTGAGTTAATATGGGAGAGACTGTTTTCATCAAGTTTGAAGCCATAGTTTTGGCGCGGCAGCCGTTTCTTTCATTTTGGGGCCTATGTGTTTTTCGACCTTGAAATCGCAAAAAAGGCGCGAAAACATAGATTTGTATCTCCTGCCGCGCACACACTTCCGATAGCTTGCAAAGGCCTAAAAAACACAAGCAGCCCGTGAGTTATTATGGGAGAGACTGTTTTCATCAAGTTTGAAGCCATAGTTTTGGCGCGGCAGCCGTTTCTTTCATTTTGGGGCCTATGTGTTTTTCGACCTTGAAATCGCAAAAAATGCGCGAAAACATGGATTTGTCTCTCCTGCCGCGCACACACTTCCGATAGCTTACGAAGGCCTAAAAAACACAAGCGGCCCTTGAGTTATTGTGGGAGAGACTGTTTTCATCAAGTTTGAAGCCTCAGTTTTGGCTGGACAGCCGTTTCTTTATTTTTGGGGTCTGTGTGTTTTTCGACCTGGAAATCGCAAAAAAGGCGCGAAAACATGGATTTGTCTCTCCTGCCGCGCACACACTTCCGATAGCTTGCAAAGGCCTAAAAAACACAAGCAGTCCGTGAGTTATTATGGGAGAGACTGTTTTCATCAAGTTTGAAGCCATAGTTTTGGCGCGCCAGCCGTTTCTTTCATTTTGGGGCCTATGTGTTTTTCGACCTTGAAATCGCAAAAAATGCGCGAAAACATGGATTTGTCTCTCCTGCCGCGCACACACTTCCGATAGCTTGCGAAGGCCTAAAAAACACAAGCGGCCCTTGAGTTATTGTGGGAGAGACTGTTTTCATCAAGTTTGAAGCCTCAGTTTTGGCTGGACAGCCGTTTCTTTATTTTTGGGGTCTGTGTGTTTTTCGACCTGGAAATGGCAAAACAGGCGCGAAAACATAGATTTGTCTCTCCTGCTGCGCACACACTTCCGATAGCTTGCGAAGGCCTAAAAAACACAATCAGCCCGTGAGTTAATATGGGAGAGACTGTTTTCATCAAGTTTGAAGCCATAGTTTTGGCGCGGCAGCCGTTTCTTTCATTTTGGGGCCTATGTGTTTTTCGACCTTGAAATCGCAAAAAATGCGCGAAAACATGGATTTGTCTCTCCTGCCGCGCACACACTTCCGATAGCTTGCGAAGGCCTAAAAAACACAAGCGGCCATTGAGTTATTGTGGGAGAGACTGTTTTCATCAAGTTTGAAGCCTCAGTTTTGGCTGGACAGCCGTTTCTTTATTTTTGGGGTCTGTGTGTTTTTCGACCTGGAAATCGCAAAAAAGGCGCGAAAACATGGATTTGTCTCTCCTGCCACGCACACACTTCCGATAGCTTGCAAAAGCCTAAAAAACACAAGCAGCCCGTGAGTTATTATGGGAGAGACTGTTTTCCTCAAGTTTGAAGCCATAGTTTTGGCGCGCCATCCGTTTCTTTCATTTTGGGGCCTATGTGTTTTTCGACCTTGAAATCGCAAAAAATGCGCGAAAACATGGATTTGTCTCTCCTGCCGCGCACACACTTCCGATAGCTTGCAAAGGCCTAAAAAACACAAGCAGCCCGTGAGTTATTATGGGAGAGACTGTTTTCATCAAGTTTGAAGCCATAGTTTTGGCGCGCCAGCCGTTTCTTTCATTTTGGGGCCTATGTGTTTTTCGACCTTGAAATCGCAAAAAAGGCGCGAAAACATGGATTTGTCTCTCCTGCCGCGCACACGCTTCCGATAGCTTGCAAAGGCCTAAAAAACACAAGCGGCCCTTGAGTTATTGTGGGAGAGACTGTTTTCATCAAGTTTGAAGCCTCAGTTTTGGCTGGACAGCCGTTTCTTTATTTTTGGGGTCTGTGTGTTTTTCGACCTGGAAATGGCAAAACAGGCGCGAAAACATAGATTTGTCTCTCCTGCTGCGCACACACTTCCGATAGCTTGCAAAGGCCTAAAAAACACAAGCAGCCTGTGAGTTATTATGGGAGAGACTGTTTTCATCAAGTTTGAAGCCATAGTTTTGGCGCGGCAGCCGTTTCTTTCATTTTGGGGCCTATGTGTTTTTCGACCTTGAAATCGCAAAAAATGCGCGAAAACATGGATTTGTCTCTCCTGCCGCGCACACACTTCCGATAGCTTACGAAGGCCTAAAAAACACAAGCGGCCCTTGAGTTATTGTGGGAGAGACTGTTTTCATCAAGTTTGAAGCCTCAGTTTTGGCTGGACAGCCGTTTCTTTATTTTTGGGGTCTGTGTGTTTTTCGACCTGGAAATCGCAAAAAAGGCGCGAAAACATGGATTTGTCTCTCCTGCCGCGCACACACTTCCGATAGCTTGCAAAGGCCTAAAAAACACAAGCAGTCCGTGAGTTATTATGGGAGAGACTGTTTTCATCAAGTTTGAAGCCATAGTTTTGGCGCGCCAGCCGTTTCTTTCATTTTGGGGCCTATGTGTTTTTCGACCTTGAAATCGCAAAAAAGGCGCGAAAACATGGATTTGTCTCTCCTGCCGCGCACACACTTCCGATAGCTTGCAAAGGCCTAAAAAACACAAGCAGCCCGTGAGTTATTATGGGAGAGACTGTTTTCATCAAGTTTGAAGCCATAGTTTTGGCGCGGCAGCCGTTTCTTTCATTTTGGGGCCTATGTGTTTTTCGACCTTGAAATCGCAAAAAATGCGCGAAAACATGGATTTGTCTCTACTGCCGCGCACACACTTCCGATAGCTTGCGAAGGCCTAAAAAACACAAGCGGCCCTTGAGTTATTTTGGGAGAGACTGTTTTCATCAAGTTTGAAGCCTCAGTTTTGGCTGGACAGCCGTTTCTTTCATTTTGGGGCCTATGTGTTTTTCGACCTGGAAATGGCAAAAAAGGCGCGAAAACATAGATTTGTCTCTCCTGCTGCGCACACACTTCCGATAGCTTGCGAAGGCCTAAAAAACACAATCAGCCTGTGAGTTAATATGGGAGAGACTGTTTTCATCAAGTTTGAAGCCATAGTTTTGGCGCGGCAGCCGTTTCTTTCATTTTGGGGCCTATGTGTTTTTCGACCTTGAAATCGCAAAAAATGCGCGAAAACATGGATTTGTCTCTCCTGCCGCGCACACACTTCCGATAGCTTACGAAGGCCTAAAAAACACAAGCGGCCCTTGAGTTATTGTGGGAGAGACTGTTTTCATCAAGTTTGAAGCCTCAGTTTTGGCTGGACAGCCGTTTCTTTATTTTTGGGGTCTGTGTGTTTTTCGACCTGGAAATCGCAAAAAAGGCGCGAAAACATGGATTTGTCTCTCCTGCCGCGCACACACTTCCGATAGCTTGCAAAGGCCTAAAAAACACAAGCAGTCCGTGAGTTATTATGGGAGAGACTGTTTTCATCAAGTTTGAAGCCATAGTTTTGGCGCGCCAGCCGTTTCTTTCATTTTGGGGCCTATGTGTTTTTCGACCTTGAAATCGCAAAAAAGGCGCGAAAACATGGATTTGTCTCTCCTGCCGCGCACACACTTCCGATAGCTTGCAAAGGCCTAAAAAACACAAGCAGCCCGTGAGTTATTATGGGAGAGACTGTTTTCATCAAGTTTGAAGCCATAGTTTTGGCGCGCCAGCCGTTTCTTTCATTTTGGGGCCTATGTGTTTTTCGACCTTGAAATCGCAAAAAAGGCGCGAAAACATGGATTTGTCTCTCCTGCCGCGCACACACTTCCGATAGCTTGCAAAGGCCTAAAAAACACAAGCAGCCCGTGAGTTATTATGGGAGAGACTGTTTTCATCAAGTTTGAAGCCATAGTTTTGGCGCGGCAGCCGTTTCTTTCATTTTGGGGCCTATGTGTTTTTCGACCTTGAAATCGCAAAAAATGCGCGAAAACATGGATTTGTCTCTACTGCCGCGCACACACTTCCGATAGCTTGCGAAGGCCTAAAAAACACAAGCGGCCCTTGAGTTATTTTGGGAGAGACTGTTTTCATCAAGTTTGAAGCCTCAGTTTTGGCTGGACAGCCGTTTCTTTCATTTTGGGGCCTATGTGTTTTTCGACCTGGAAATGGCAAAAAAGGCGCGAAAACATAGATTTGTCTCTCCTGCTGCGCACACACTTCCGATAGCTTGCGAAGGCCTAAAAAACACAATCAGCCTGTGAGTTAATATGGGAGAGACTGTTTTCATCAAGTTTGAAGCCATAGTTTTGGCGCGGCAGCCGTTTCTTTCATTTTGGGGCCTATGTGTTTTTCGACCTTGAAATCGCAAAAAAGGCGCGAAAACATAGATTTGTATCTCCTGCCGCGCACACACTTCCGATAGCTTGCAAAGGCCTAAAAAACACAAGCAGCCCGTGAGTTATTATGGGAGAGACTGTTTTCATCAAGTTTGAAGCCATAGTTTTGGCGCGGCAGCCGTTTCTTTCATTTTGGGGCCTATGTGTTTTTCGACCTTGAAATCGCAAAAAATGCGCGAAAACATGGATTTGTCTCTCCTGCCGCGCACACACTTCCGATAGCTTACGAAGGCCTAAAAAACACAAGCGGCCCTTGAGTTATTGTGGGAGAGACTGTTTTCATCAAGTTTGAAGCCTCAGTTTTGGCTGGACAGCCGTTTCTTTATTTTTGGGGTCTGTGTGTTTTTCGACCTGGAAATCGCAAAAAAGGCGCGAAAACATGGATTTGTCTCTCCTGCCGCGCACACACTTCCGATAGCTTGCAAAGGCCTAAAAAACACAAGCAGTCCGTGAGTTATTATGGGAGAGACTGTTTTCATCAAGTTTGAAGCCATAGTTTTGGCGCGCCAGCCGTTTCTTTCATTTTGGGGCCTATGTGTTTTTCGACCTTGAAATCGCAAAAAAGGCGCGAAAACATGGATTTGTCTCTCCTGCCGCGCACACACTTCCGATAGCTTGCAAAGGCCTAAAAAACACAAGCAGCCCGTGAGTTATTATGGGAGAGACTGTTTTCATCAAGTTTGAAGCCATAGTTTTGGCGCGCCAGCCGTTTCTTTCATTTTGGGGCCTATGTGTTTTTCGACCTTGAAATCGCAAAAAAGGCGCGAAAACATGGATTTGTCTCTCCTGCCGCGCACACACTTCCGATAGCTTGCAAAGGCCTAAAAAACACAAGCAGCCCATGAGTTATTATGGGAGAGACTGTTTTCATCAAGTTTGAAGCCATAGTTTTGGCGCGGCAGCCGTTTCTTTCATTTTGGGGCCTATGTGTTTTTCGACCTTGAAATCGCAAAAAATGCGCGAAAACATGGATTTGTCTCTACTGCCGCGCACACACTTCCGATAGCTTGCGAAGGCCTAAAAAACACAAGCGGCCCTTGAGTTATTTTGGGAGAGACTGTTTTCATCAAGTTTGAAGCCTCAGTTTTGGCTGGACAGCCGTTTCTTTATTTTTGGGGTCTGTGTGTTTTTCGACCTGGAAATGGCAAAACAGGCGCGAAAACATAGATTTGTCTCTCCTGCTGCGCACACACTTCCGATAGCTTGCGAAGGCCTAAAAAACACAATCAGCCTGTGAGTTAATATGGGAGAGACTGTTTTCATCAAGTTTGAAGCCATAGTTTTGGCGCGGCAGCCGTTTCTTTCATTTTGGGGCCTATGTGTTTTTCGACCTTGAAATCGCAAAAAATGCGCAAAAACATGGAAATGTCTCTCCTGCCGCGCACACACTTCCGATAGCTTGCAAAGGCCTAAAAAACACAAGCAGCCCGTGAGTTATTATGGGAGAGACTGTTTTCATCAAGTTTGAAGCCATAGTTTTGGCGCGGCAGCCGTTTCTTTCATTTTGGGGCCTATGTGTTTTTCGACCTTGATATCGCAAAAAATGCGCGAAAACATGGATTTGTCTCTCCTGCCGCGCACACACTTCCGATAGCTTGCAAAGGCCTAAAAAACACAAGCAGCCCGTGAGTTATTATGGGAAAGACTGTTTTCATCAAGTTTGAAGCCATAGTTTTGGCGCGCCAGCCGTTTCTTTCATTTTGGGGCCTATGTGTTTTTCGACCTTGAAATCGCAAAAAAGGCGCGAAAACATGGATTTGTCTCTCCTGCCGCGCACACACTTCCGATAGCTTGCAAAGGCCTAAAAAACACAAGCGGCCCTTGAGTTATTGTGGGTGAGACTGTTTTCATCAAGTTTGAAGCCTCAGTTTTGGCTGGACAGCCGTTGCTTTCATTTTGGGGCCTATGTGTTTTTCGACCTTGAAATCGCAAAAAAGGCGCGAAAACATGGATTTGTCTCTCCTGCTGCGCACACACTTCCGATAGCTTGCAAAGGCCTAAAAAACACAAGCAGCCCGTGAGTTATTATGGGAGAGACTGTTTTCATCAAGTTTGAAGCCATAGTTTTGGCGCGCCAGCCGTTTCTTTCATTTTGGGGCCTATGTGTTTTTCGACCTTGAAATCGCAAAAAAGGCGCGAAAACATGGATTTGTCTCTCCTGCCGCGCACACACTTCCGATAGCTTGCAAAGGCCTAAAAAACACAAGCAGCCCGTGAGTTATTATGGGAGAGACTGTTTTCATCAAGTTTGAAGCCATAGTTTTGGCGCGGCAGCCGTTTCTTTCATTTTGGGGCCTATGTGTTTTTCGACCTTGAAATCGCAAAAAATGCGCGAAAACATGGATTTGTCTCTACTGCCGCGCACACACTTCCGATAGCTTGCGAAGGCCTAAAAAACACAAGCGGCCCTTGAGTTATTTTGGGAGAGACTGTTTTCATCAAGTTTGAAGCCTCAGTTTTGGCTGGACAGCCGTTTCTTTATTTTTGGGGTCTGTGTGTTTTTCGACCTGGACATGGCAAAAAAGGCGCGAAAACATAGATTTGTCTCTCCTGCTGCGCACACACTTCCGATAGCTTGCGAAGGCCTAAAAAACACAATCAGCCCGTGAGTTAATATGGGAGAGACTGTTTTCATCAAGTTTGAAGCCATAGTTTTGGCGCGGCAGCCGTTTCTTTCATTTTGGGGCCTATGTGTTTTTCGACCTTGAAATCGCAAAAAAGGCGCGAAAACATAGATTTGTATCTCCTGCCGCGCACACACTTCCGATAGCTTGCAAAGGCCTAAAAAACACAAGCAGCCCGTGAGTTATTATGGGAGAGACTGTTTTCATCAAGTTTGAAGCCATAGTTTTGGCGCGGCAGCCGTTTCTTTCATTTTGGGGCCTATGTGTTTTTCGACCTTGAAATCGCAAAAAATGCGCGAAAACATGGATTTGTCTCTCCTGCCGCGCACACACTTCCGATAGCTTACGAAGGCCTAAAAAACACAAGCGGCCCTTGAGTTATTGTGGGAGAGACTGTTTTCATCAAGTTTGAAGCCTCAGTTTTGGCTGGACAGCCGTTTCTTTATTTTTGGGGTCTGTGTGTTTTTCGACCTGGAAATCGCAAAAAAGGCGCGAAAACATGGATTTGTCTCTCCTGCCGCGCACACACTTCCGATAGCTTGCAAAGGCCTAAAAAACACAAGCAGTCCGTGAGTTATTATGGGAGAGACTGTTTTCATCAAGTTTGAAGCCATAGTTTTGGCGCGCCAGCCGTTTCTTTCATTTTGGGGCCTATGTGTTTTTCGACCTTGAAATCGCAAAAAAGGCGCGAAAACATGGATTTGTCTCTCCTGCCGCGCACACACTTCCGATAGCTTGCAAAGGCCTAAAAAACACAAGCAGCCCGTGAGTTATTATGGGAGAGACTGTTTTCATCAAGTTTGAAGCCATAGTTTTGGCGCGCCAGCCGTTTCTTTCATTTTGGGGCCTATGTGTTTTTCGACCTTGAAATCGCAAAAAAGGCGCGAAAACATGGATTTGTCTCTCCTGCCGCGCACACACTTCCGATAGCTTGCAAAGGCCTAAAAAACACAAGCAGCCCGTGAGTTATTATGGGAGAGACTGTTTTCATCAAGTTTGAAGCCATAGTTTTGGCGCGGCAGCCGTTTCTTTCATTTTGGGGCCTATGTGTTTTTCGACCTTGAAATCGCAAAAAATGCGCGAAAACATGGATTTGTCTCTACTGCCGCGCACACACTTCCGATAGCTTGCGAAGGCCTAAAAAACACAAGCGGCCCTTGAGTTATTTTGGGAGAGACTGTTTTCATCAAGTTTGAAGCCTCAGTTTTGGCTGGACAGCCGTTTCTTTATTTTTGGGGTCTGTGTGTTTTTCGACCTGGACATGGCAAAAAAGGCGCGAAAACATAGATTTGTCTCTCCTGCTGCGCACACACTTCCGATAGCTTGCGAAGGCCTAAAAAACACAATCAGCCCGTGAGTTAATATGGGAGAGACTGTTTTCATCAAGTTTGAAGCCATAGTTTTGGCGCGGCAGCCGTTTCTTTCATTTTGGGGCCTATGTGTTTTTCGACCTTGAAATCGCAAAAAAGGCGCGAAAACATAGATTTGTATCTCCTGCCGCGCACACACTTCCGATAGCTTGCAAAGGCCTAAAAAACACAAGCAGCCCGTGAGTTATTATGGGAGAGACTGTTTTCATCAAGTTTGAAGCCATAGTATTGGCGCGGCAGCCGTTTCTTTCATTTTGGGGCCTATGTGTTTTTCGACCTTGAAATCGCAAAAAATGCGCGAAAACATGGATTTGTCTCTCCTGCCGCGCACACACTTCCGATAGCTTGCGAAGGCCTAAAAAACACAAGCGGCCCTTGAGTTATTGTGGGAGAGACTGTTTTCATCAAGTTTGAAGCCTCAGTTTTGGCTGGACAGCCGTTTCTTTATTTTTGGGGTCTGTGTGTTTTTCGACCTGGAAATGGCAAAACAGGCGCGAAAACATAGATTTGTCTCTCCTGCTGCGCACACACTTCCGATAGCTTGCGAAGGCCTAAAAAACACAATCAGCCCGTGAGTTAATATGGGAGAGACTGTTTTCATCAAGTTTGAAGCCATAGTTTTGGCGCGGCAGCCGTTTCTTTCATTTTGGGGCCTATGTGTTTTTCGACCTTGAAATCGCAAAAAATGCGCGAAAACATGGATTTGTCTCTACTGCCGCGCACACACTTCCGATAGCTTGCGAAGGCCTAAAAAACACAAGCGGCCCTTGAGTTATTTTGGGAGAGACTGTTTTCATCAAGTTTGAAGCCTCAGTTTTGGCTGGACAGCCGTTTCTTTATTTTTGGGGTCTGTGTGTTTTTCGACCTGGAAATGGCAAAAAAGGCGCGAAAACATAGATTTGTCTCTCCTGCTGCGCACACACTTCCGATAGCTTGCGAAGGCCTAAAAAACACAATCAGCCCGTGAGTTAATATGGGAGAGACTGTTTTCATCAAGTTTGAAGCCATAGTTTTGGCGCGGCAGCCGTTTCTTTCATTTTGGGGCCTATGTGTTTTTCGACCTTGAAATCGCAAAAAATGCGCGAAAACATGGATTTGTCTCTCCTGCCGCGCACACACTTCCGATAGCTTGCGAAGGCCTAAAAAACACAAGCGGCCCTTGAGTTATTGTGGGAGAGACTGTTTTCATCAAGTTTGAAGCCTCAGTTTTGGCTGGACAGCCGTTTCTTTATTTTTGGGGTCTGTGTGTTTTTCGACCTGGAAATGGCAAAACAGGCGCGAAAACATAGATTTGTCTCTCCTGCTGCGCACACACTTCCGATAGCTTGCGAAGGCCTAAAAAACACAATCAGCCCGTGAGTTAATATGGGAGAGACTGTTTTCATCAAGTTTGAAGCCATAGTTTTGGCGCGCCAGCCGTTTCTTTCATTTTGGGGCCTATGTGTTTTTCGACCTTGAAATCGCAAAAAAGGCGCGAAAACATGGATTTGTCTCTCCTGCCGCGCACACACTTCCGATAGCTTGCAAAGGCCTAAAAAACACAAGCAGCCCGTGAGTTATTATGGGAAAGACTGTTTTCATCAAGTTTGAAGCCATAGTTTTGGCGCGCCAGCCGTTTTTTTCATTTTGGGGCCTATGTGTTTTTCGACCTTGAAATCGCAAAAAAGGCGCGAAAACATGGATTTGTCTCTCCTGCCGCGCACACACTTCCGATAGCTTGCGAAGGCCTAAAAAACACAATCAGCCCGTGAGTTAATATGGGAGAGACTGTTTTCATCAAGTTTGAAGCCATAGTTTTGGCGCGGCAGCCGTTTCTTTCATTTTCGGGCCTATGTGTTTTTCGACCTTGAAATCGCAAAAAATGCGCAAAAACATGGATTTGTCTCTCCTGCCGCGCACACACTTCCGATAGCTTGCGAAGGCCTAAAAAACACAAGCGGCCCTTGAGTTATTGTGGGAGAGACTGTTTTCATCAAGTTTGAAGCCTCAGTTTTGGCTGGACAGCCGTTTCTTTATTTTTGGGGTCTGTGTGTTTTTCGACCTGGAAATGGCAAAACAGGCGCGAAAACATAGATTTGTCTCTCCTGCTGCGCACACACTTCCGATAGCTTGCGAAGGCCTAAAAAACACAATCAGCCCGTGAGTTAATATGGGAGAGACTGTTTTCATCAAGTTTGAAGCCATAGTTTTGGCGCGCCAGCCGTTTCTTTCATTTTGGGGCCTATGTGTTTTTCGACCTTGAAATCGCAAAAAAGGCGCGAAAACATGGAAATGTCTCTCCTGCCGCGCACACACTTCCGATAGCTTGCAAAGGCCTAAAAAACACAAGCAGCCCGTGAGTTATTATGGGAGAGACTGTTTTCATCAAGTTTGAAGCCATAGTTTTGGCGCGGCAGCCGTTTCTTTCATTTTGGGGCCTATGTGTTTTTCGACCTTGAAATCGCAAAAAATGCGCGAAAACATGGATTTGTCTCTCCTGCCGCGCACACACTTCCGATAGCTTGCAAAGGCCTAAAAAACACAAGCAGCCCGTGAGTTATTATGGGAAAGACTGTTTTCATCAAGTTTGAAGCCATAGTTTTGGCGCGCCAGCCGTTTCTTTCATTTTGGGGCCTATGTGTTTTTCGACCTTGAAATCGCAAAAAAGGCGCGAAAACATGGATTTGTCTCTCCTGCCGCGCACACACTTCCGATAGCTTGCAAAGGCCTAAAAAACACAAGCGGCCCTTGAGTTATTGTGGGTGAGACTGTTTTCATCAAGTTTGAAGCCTCAGTTTTGGCTGGACAGCCGTTGCTTTCATTTTGGGGCCTATGTGTTTTTCGACCTTGAAATCGCAAAAAATTCGCGAAAACATGGATTTGTCTCTCCTGCCGCGCACACACTTCCGATAGCTTGCGAAGGCCTAAAAAACACAAGCGGCCCTTGAGTGATTGTGGGAGAGACTGTTTTCATCAAGTTTGAAGCCATAGTTTTGGCGCGCCAGCCGTTTCTTTCATTTTGGGGCCTATGTGTTTTTCGACCTTGAAATCGCAAAAAAGGCGCGAAAACATGGATTTGTCTCTCCTGCCGCGCACACACTTCCGATAGCTTGCAAAGGCCTAAAAAACACAAGCGGCCCTTGAGTTATTGTGGGTGAGACTGTTTTCATCAAGTTTGAAGCCTCAGTTTTGGCTGGACAGCCGTTGCTTTCATTTTGGGGCCTATGTGTTTTTCGACCTTGAAATCGCAAAAAATGCGCGAAAACATGGATTTGTCTCTCCTGCCGCGCACACACTTCCGATAGCTTGCGAAGGCCTAAAAAACACAAGCGGCCCTTGAGTTATTATGGGAGAGACTGTTTTCATCAAGTTTGAAGCCATAGTTTTGGCGCGCCAGCCGTTTCTTTCATTTTGGGGCCTATGTGTTTTTCGACCTTGAAATCGCAAAAAAGGCGCAAAAACATGGATTTGTCTCTCCTGCCGCGCACACACTTCCGATAGCTTGCAAAGGCCTAAAAAACACAAGCGGCCCTTGAGTTATTGTGGGAGAGACAGTTTTCATCAAGTTTGAAGCCTCAGTTTTGGCTAGACAGCCGTTGCTTTATTTTTGGGTTCTGTGTGTTTTTCGACCTGGAAATGGCAAAAAAGGCGCGAAAACATAGATTTGTCTCTCCTGCTGCGCACACACTTCCGATAGCTTGCGAAGGCCTAAAAAACACAATCAGCCCGTGAGTTAATATGGGAGAGACTGTTTTCATCAAGTTTGAAGCCATAGTTTTGGAGCGGCAGCCGTTTCTTTCATTTTGGGGCCTATGTGTTTTTCGACCTTGAAATCGCAAAAAATGCGCAAAAACATGGATTTGTCTCTCCTGCCGCGCACACACTTCCGATAGCTTGCGAAGGCCTAAAAAACACAAGCGGCCCTTGAGTTATTGTGGGAGAGACTGTTTTCATCAAGTTTGAAGCCTCAGTTTTGGCTAGACAGCCGTTGCTTTATTTTTGGGTTCTGTGTGTTTTTCGACCTGGAAATGGCAAAAAAGGCGCGAAAACATAGATTTGTCTCTCCTGCTGCGCACACACTTCCGATAGCTTGCGAAGGCCTAAAAAACACAATCAGCCCGTGAGTTAATATGGGAGAGACTGTTTTCATCAAGTTTGAAGCCATAGTTTTGGCGAGGCAGCCGTTTCTTTCATTTTGGGGCCTATGTGTTTTTCGACCTTGAAATCGCAAAAAATGCGCAAAAACATGGATTTGTCTCTCCTGCCGCGCACACACTTCCGATAGCTTGCGAAGGCCTAAAAAACACAAGCGGCCCTTGAGTTATTGTGGGAGAGACTGTTTTCATCAAGTTTGAAGCCTCAGTTTTGGCTGGACAGCCGTTTCTTTATTTTTGGGGTCTGTGTGTTTTTCGACCTGGAAATGGCAAAACAGGCGCGAAAACATAGATTTGTCTCTCCTGCTGCGCACACACTTCCGATAGCTTGCGAAGGCCTAAAAAACACAATCAGCCCGTGAGTTAATATGGGAGAGACTGTTTTCATCAAGTTTGAAGCCATAGTTTTGGCGCGCCAGCCGTTTCTTTCATTTTGGGGCCTATGTGTTTTTCGACCTTGAAATCGCAAAAAAGGCGCGAAAACATGGATTTGTCTCTCCTGCCGCGCACACACTTCCGATAGCTTGCAATGGCCTAAAAAACACAAGCGGCCCTTGAGTTATTGTGGGTGAGACTGTTTTCATCAAGTTTGAAGCCTCAGTTTTGGCTGGACAGCCGTTGCTTTCATTTTGGGGCCTATATGTTTTTCGACCTTGAAATCGCAAAAAATTCGCGAAAACATGGATTTGTCTCTCCTGCCGCGCACACACTTCCGATAGCTTGCGAAGGCCTAAAAAACACAAGCGGCCCTTGAGTTATTGTGGGAGAGACTGTTTTCATCAAGTTTGAAGCCATAGTTTTGGCGCGGCAGCCGTTTCTTTCATTTTGGGGCCTATGTGTTTTTCGACCTTGAAATCGCAAAAAATGCGCGAAAACATGGATTTGTCTCTCCTGCCGCGCACACACTTCCGATAGCTTGCGAAGGCCTAAAAAACACAAGCGGCCCTTGAGTTATTATGGGAGAGACTGTTTTCATCAAGTTTGAAGCCATAGTTTTGGCGCGCCAGCCGTTTCTTTCATTTTGGGGCCTATGTGTTTTTCGACCTTGAAATCGCAAAAAAGGCGCGAAAACATGGATTTGTCTCTCCTGCCGCGCACACACTTCCGATAGCTTGCAAAGGCCTAAAAAACACAAGCGGCCCTTGAGTTATTGTGGGAGAGACAGTTTTCATCAAGTTTGAAGCCTCAGTTTTGGCTAGACAGCCGTTGCTTTATTTTTGGGTTCTGTGTGTTTTTCGACCTGGAAATGGCAAAAAAGGCGCGAAAACATAGATTTGTCTCTCCTGCTGCGCACACACTTCCGATAGCTTGCGAAGGCCTAAAAAACACAATCAGCCCGTGAGTTAATATGGGAGAGACTGTTTTCATCAAGTTTGAAGCCATAGTTTTGGCGCGGCAGCCGTTTCTTTCATTTTGGGGCCTATGTGTTTTTCGACCTTGAAATCGAAAAAAATGCGCAAAAACATGGATTTGTCTCTCCTGCCGCGCACACACTTCCGATAGCTTGCGAAGGCCTAAAAAACACAAGCGGCCCTTGAGTTATTGTGGGAGAGACTGTTTTCATCAAGTTTGAAGCCTCAGTTTTGGCTGGACAGCCGTTTCTTTATTTTTGGGTTCTGTGTGTTTTTCGACCTGGAAATGGCAAAACAGGCGCGAAAACATAGATTTGTCTCTCCTGCTGCGCACACACTTCCGATAGCTTGCGAAGGCCTAAAAAACACAATCAGCCCGTGAGTTAATATGGGAGAGACTGTTTTCATCAAGTTTGAAGCCATAGTTTTGGCGCGCCAGCCGTTTCTTTCATTTTGGGGCCTATGTGTTTTTCGACCTTGAAATCGCAAAAAAGGCGCGAAAACATGGATTTGTCTCTCCTGCCGCGCACACACTTCCGATAGCTTGCAAAGGCCTAAAAAACACAAGCAGCCCGTGAGTTATTATGGGAGAGACTGTTTTCATCAAGTTTGAAGCCATAGTTTTGGCGCGGCAGCCGTTTCTTTCATTTTGGGGCCTATGTGTTTTTCGACCTTGAAATCGCAAAAAATGCGCGAAAACATGGATTTGTCTCTCCTGCCGCGCACACACTTCCGATAGCTTGCGAAGGCCTAAAAAACACAAGCGGCCCTTGAGTTATTATGGGAGAGACTGTTTTCATCAAGTTTGAAGCCTCAGTTTTGGCTGGACAGCCGTTTCTTTATTTTTGGGGTCTGTGTGTTTTTCGACCTGGAAATGGCAAAACAGGCGCGAAAACATAGATTTGTCTCTCCTGCTGCGCACACACTTCCGATAGCTTGCGAAGGCCTAAAAAACACAATCAGCCCGTGAGTTAATATGGGAGAGACTGTTTTCATCAAGTTTGAAGCCATAGTTTTGGCGCGCCAGCCGTTTCTTTCATTTTGGGGCCTATGTGTTTTTCGACCTTGAAATCGCAAAAAAGGCGCGAAAACATGGATTTGTCTCTCCTGCCGCGCACACACTTCCGATAGCTTGCAAAGGCCTAAAAAACACAAGCGGCCCTTGAGTTATTGTGGGTGAGACTGTTTTCATCAAGTTTGAAGCCTCAGTTTTGGCTGGACAGCCGTTGCTTTCATTTTGGGGCCTATATGTTTTTCGACCTTGAAATCGCAAAAAATTCGCGAAAACATGGATTTGTCTCTCCTGCCGCGCACACACTTCCGATAGCTTGCGAAGGCCTAAAAAACACAAGCGGCCCTTGAGTTATTGTGGGAGAGACTGTTTTCATCAAGTTTGAAGCCATAGTTTTGGCGCGGCAGCCGTTTCTTTCATTTTGGGGCCTATGTGTTTTTCGACCTTGAAATCGCAAAAAATGCGCGAAAACATGGATTTGTCTCTCCTGCCGCGCACACACTTCCGATAGCTTGCGAAGGCCTAAAAAACACAAGCGGCCCTTGAGTTATTATGGGAGAGACTGTTTTCATCAAGTTTGAAGCCATAGTTTTGGCGCGCCAGCCGTTTCTTTCATTTTGGGGCCTATGTGTTTTTCGACCTTGAAATCGCAAAAAAGGCGCGAAAACATGGATTTGTCTCTCCTGCCGCGCACACACTTCCGATAGCTTGCAAAGGCCTAAAAAACACAAGCGGCCCTTGAGTTATTGTGGGAGAGACAGTTTTCATCAAGTTTGAAGCCTCAGTTTTGGCTAGACAGCCGTTGCTTTATTTTTGGGTTCTGTGTGTTTTTCGACCTGGAAATGGCAAAAAAGGCGCGAAAACATAGATTTGTCTCTCCTGCTGCGCACACACTTCCGATAGCTTGCGAAGGCCTAAAAAACACAATCAGCCCGTGAGTTAATATGGGAGAGACTGTTTTCATCAAGTTTGAAGCCATAGTTTTGGCGCGGCAGCCGTTTCTTTCATTTTGGGGCCTATGTGTTTTTCGACCTTGAAATCGAAAAAAATGCGCAAAAACATGGATTTGTCTCTCCTGCCGCGCACACACTTCCGATAGCTTGCGAAGGCCTAAAAAACACAAGCGGCCCTTGAGTTATTGTGGGAGAGACTGTTTTCATCAAGTTTGAAGCCTCAGTTTTGGCTGGACAGCCGTTTCTTTATTTTTGGGTTCTGTGTGTTTTTCGACCTGGAAATGGCAAAACAGGCGCGAAAACATAGATTTGTCTCTCCTGCTGCGCACACACTTCCGATAGCTTGCGAAGGCCTAAAAAACACAATCAGCCCGTGAGTTAATATGGGAGAGACTGTTTTCATCAAGTTTGAAGCCATAGTTTTGGCGCGCCAGCCGTTTCTTTCATTTTGGGGCCTATGTGTTTTTCGACCTTGAAATCGCAAAAAAGGCGCGAAAACATGGATTTGTCTCTCCTGCCGCGCACACACTTCCGATAGCTTGCAAAGGCCTAAAAAACACAAGCAGCCCGTGAGTTATTATGGGAGAGACTGTTTTCATCAAGTTTGAAGCCATAGTTTTGGCGCGGCAGCCGTTTCTTTCATTTTGGGGCCTATGTGTTTTTCGACCTTGAAATCGCAAAAAATGCGCGAAAACATGGATTTGTCTCTCCTGCCGCGCACACACTTCCGATAGCTTGCGAAGGCCTAAAAAACACAAGCGGCCCTTGAGTTATTATGGGAGAGACTGTTTTCATCAAGTTTGAAGCCATAGTTTTGGCGCGCCAGCCGTTTCTTTCATTTTGGGGCCTATGTGTTTTTCGACCTTGAAATCGCAAAAAAGGCGCGAAAACATGGATTTGTCTCTCCTGCCGCGCACACACTTCCGATAGCTTGCAAAGGCCTAAAAAACACAAGCGGCCCTTGAGTTATTGTGGGAGAGACAGTTTTCATCAAGTTTGAAGCCTCAGTTTTGGCTAGACAGCCGTTGCTTTATTTTTGGGTTCTGTGTGTTTTTCGACCTGGAAATGGCAAAAAAGGCGCGAAAACATAGATTTGTCTCTCCTGCTGCGCACACACTTCCGATAGCTTGCGAAGGCCTAAAAAACACAATCAGCCCGTGAGTTAATATGGGAGAGACTGTTTTCATCAAGTTTGAAGCCATAGTTTTGGCGCGGCAGCCGTTTCTTTCATTTTGGGGCCTATGTGTTTTTCGACCTTGAAATCGCAAAAAATGCGCAAAAACATGGATTTGTCTCTCCTGCCGCGCACACACTTCCGATAGCTTGCGAAGGCCTAAAAAACACAAGCGGCCCTTGAGTTATTGTGGGAGAGACTGTTTTCATCAAGTTTGAAGCCTCAGTTTTGGCTGGACAGCCGTTTCTTTATTTTTGGGTTCTGTGTGTTTTTCGACCTGGAAATGGCAAAACAGGCGCGAAAACATAGATTTGTCTCTCCTGCTGCGCACACACTTCCGATAGCTTGCGAAGGCCTAAAAAACACAATCAGCCCGTGAGTTAATATGGGAGAGACTGTTTTCATCAAGTTTGAAGCCATAGTTTTGGCGCGCCAGCCGTTTCTTTCATTTTGGGGCCTATGTGTTTTTCGACCTTGAAATCGCAAAAAAGGCGCGAAAACATGGATTTGTCTCTCCTGCCGCGCACACACTTCCGATAGCTTGCAAAGGCCTAAAAAACACAAGCAGCCCGTGAGTTATTATGGGAGAGACTGTTTTCATCAAGTTTGAAGCCATAGTTTTGGCGCGGCAGCCGTTTCTTTCATTTTGGGGCCTATGTGTTTTTCGACCTTGAAATCGCAAAAAATGCGCGAAAACATGGATTTGTCTCTCCTGCCGCGCACACACTTCCGATAGCTTGCGAAGGCCTAAAAAACACAAGCGGCCCTTGAGTTATTATGGGAGAGACTGTTTTCATCAAGTTTGAAGCCATAGTTTTGGCGCGCCAGCCGTTTCTTTCATTTTGGGGCCTATGTGTTTTTCGACCTTGAAATCGCAAAAAAGGCGCGAAAACATGGATTTGTCTCTCCTGCCGCGCACACACTTCCGATAGCTTGCAAAGGCCTAAAAAACACAAGCGGCCCTTGAGTTATTGTGGGAGAGACAGTTTTCATCAAGTTTGAAGCCTCAGTTTTGGCTAGACAGCCGTTGCTTTATTTTTGGGTTCTGTGTGTTTTTCGACCTGGAAATGGCAAAAAAGGCGCGAAAACATAGATTTGTCTCTCCTGCTGCGCACACACTTCCGATAGCTTGCGAAGGCCTAAAAAACACAATCAGCCCGTGAGTTAATATGGGAGAGACTGTTTTCATCAAGTTTGAAGCCATAGTTTTGGCGCGGCAGCCGTTTCTTTCATTTTGGGGCCTATGTGTTTTTCGACCTTGAAATCGCAAAAAATGCGCTAAAACATGGATTTGTCTCTCCTGCCGCGCACACACTTCCGATAGCTTGCGAAGGCCTAAAAAACACAAGCGGCCCTTGAGTTATTGTGGGAGAGACTGTTTTCATCAAGTTTGAAGCCTCAGTTTTGGCTGGACAGCCGTTTCTTTATTTTTGGGGTCTGTGTGTTTTTCGACCTGGAAATGGCAAAACAGGCGCGAAAACATAGATTTGTCTCTCCTGCTGCGCACACACTTCCGATAGCTTGCGAAGGCCTAAAAAACACAATCAGCCCGTGAGTTAATATGGGAGAGACTGTTTTCATCAAGTTTGAAGCCATAGTTTTGGCGCGCCAGCCGTTTCTTTCATTTTGGGGCCTATGTGTTTTTCGACCTTGAAATCGCAAAAAAGGCGCGAAAACATGGATTTGTCTCTCCTGCCGCGCACACACTTCCGATAGCTTGCAAAGGCCTAAAAAACACAAGCAGCCCGTGAGTTATTATGGGAGAGACTGTTTTCATCAAGTTTGAAGCCATAGTTTTGGCGCGGCAGCCGTTTCTTTCATTTTGGGGCCTATGTGTTTTTCGACCTTGAAATCGCAAAAAATGCGCGAAAACATGGATTTGTCTCTCCTGCCGCGCACACACTTCCGATAGCTTGCAAAGGCCTAAAAAACACAAGCAGCCCGTGAGTTATTATGGGAAAGACTGTTTTCATCAAGTTTGAAGCCATAGTTTTGGCGCGCCAGCCGTTTCTTTCATTTTGGGGCCTATGTGTTTTTCGACCTTGAAATCGCAAAAAAGGCGCGAAAACATGGATTTGTCTCTCCTGCCGCGCACACACTTCCGATAGCTTGCGAAGGCCTAAAAAACACAAGCGGCCCTTGAGTTATTGTGGGAGAGACTGTTTTCATCAAGTTTGAAGCCTCAGTTTTGGCTGGACAGCCGTTTCTTTATTTTTGGGGTCTGTGTGTTTTTCGACCTTGAAATCGCAAAAAAGGCGCGAAAACATGGATTTGTCTCTCCTGCCGCGCACACACTTCCGATAGCTTGCAAAGGCCTAAAAAACACAAGCAGCCCGTGAGTTAATATGGGAGAGACTGTTTTCATCAAGTTTGAAGCCATAGTTTTGGCGCGCCAGCCGTTTCTTTCATTTTGGGGCCTATGTGTTTTTCGACCTTGAAATCGCAAAAAAGGCGCGAAAACATGGATTTGTCTCTCCTGCCGCGCACACACTTCCGATAGCTTGCAAAGGCCTAAAAAACACAAGCAGCCCGTGAGTTATTATGGGAGAGACTGTTTTCATCAAGTTTGAAGCCATAGTTTTGGCGCGCCAGCCGTTTCTTTCATTTTGGGGCCTATGTGTTTTTCGACCTTGAAATCGCAAAAAAGGCCCGAAAACATGGATTTGTCTCTCCTGCCGCGCACACACTTCCGATAGCGTGCAAAGGCCTAAAAAACACAAGCAGCCCTTGAGTTATTGTGGGAGAGACTGTTTTCATCAAGTTTGAAGCCTCAGTTTTGGCTGGACAGCCGTTTCTTTATTTTTGGGGCCTTTGTGTTTTTCGACCTGGAAATGTCAAAAAAGGCGCGAAAACATGGATTTGTCTCTCCTGCCGCGCACACACTTCCGATAGCGTGCAAAGGCCTAAAAAACACAAGCAGCCCGTGAGTTATTATGGGAGAGACTGTTTTCATCAAGTTTGAAGCCATAGTTTTGGCGCGCCAGCCGTTTCTTTCATTTTGGGGCCTATGTGTTTTTCGACATTGAAATCGCAAAAAAGGCGCGAAAACATGGATTTGTCTCTCCTGCCGCGCACACACTTCCGATATCTTGCGAAGACCTAAAAAACACAAGCAGCCCTTGAGTTATTGTGGGAGAGACTGTTTTCATCAAGTTTGAAGCCATAGTTTTGGCGCGCCAGCCGTTTCTTTCATTTTGGGGCCTATGTGTTTTTCGACATTGAAATCGCAAAAAAGTCGCGAAAACATTTATTTGTCTCTCCTGCCGCCCACACACTTCGGAGAGCTTGCAAATGCCTAATAACCACAAGCAGCCCCTACACCATTATGGGAGACACTGTTTTCATCAAGTTTGAAGCCTCAGTGTTGGCGCGGCAGCCTTTTCTTTCTCTTTCGGGATTGTGTTTTTCTCCACCTGAAAATGCCAAAGAAGGCATAAAAACATGGATTTGTCTCTCCTGCTGCGCACACACTTCGGAGAGCTTGCAAATGCCTAATAACCACAAGCAGCCCCTACACCATTATGGGAGACACTGTTTTCATGAAGTTTGAAGCCTCAGTGTTGGCGCGGCAGCCTTTTCTTTCTCTTTCGGGATTGTGTTTTTCTCCACCTGAAAATGCCAAAGAAGGCATAAAAACATGGATTTGTCTCTCCTGCTGCGCACACACTTCGGAGAGCTTGCAAATGCCTAATAACCACAAGCAGCCCCTACACCATTATGGGAGACACTGTTTTCATCAAGTTTGAAGCCTCAGTGTTGGCGCGGCAGCCTTTTCTTTCTCTTTCGGGATTGTGTTTTTCTCCACCTGAAAATTCCAAAGAAGGCATAAAAACATGGATTTGTCTTTCCTGCTGCGCACACACTTCGGAGAGCTTGCAAATGCCTAATAACCACAAGCAGCCCTTACACCATTATGGGAGACACTGTTTTCATCAAGTTTGAAGCCTCAGTGTTGGCGCGGCAGCATTTTCTTTCTCTTTCGGGATTGTGTTTTTCTCCACCTGAAAATGCCAAAGAAGGCATAAAAACATGGATTTGTTTTTCCTGCTGCGCACACACTTCGGAGAGCTTGCAAATGCCTAATAACCACAAGCAGCCCCTACACCATTATGGGAGACACTGTTTTCATCAAGTTTGAAGCCTCAGTGTTGGCGCGGCAGCCTTTTCTTTCTCTTTCGGGATTGTGTTTTTCTCCACCTGAAAATGCCAAAGAAGGCATAAAAACATGGATTTGTCTCTCCTGCTGCGCACACACTTCGGAGAGCTTGCAAATGCCTAATAACCACAAGCAGCCCGTGAGTTATTATGGGAGAGACTGTTTTCATCAAGATTGAAGCCATAGTTTTGGCGCGGCAGCCGTTTCTTTCATTTTGGGGCCTATGTGTTTTTCGACCTTGAAATCGCAAAAAAGGCCCGAAAACATGGATTTGTCTCTCCTGCCGCGCACACACTTCCGATAGCGTGCAAAGGCCTAAAAAACACAAGCAGCCCTTGAGTTATTGTGGGAGAGACTGTTTTCATCAAGTTTGAAGCCTCAGTTTTGGCTGGACAGCCGTTTCTTTATTTTTGGGGCCTTTGTGTTTTTCGACCTGGAAATGGCAAAAAAGGCGCGAAAACATGGATTTGTCTCTCCTGCCGCGCACACACTTCCGATAGCGTGCAAAGGCCTAAAAAACACAAGCAGCCCGTGAGTTATTATGGGAGAGACTGTTTTCATCAAGTTTGAAGCCATAGTTTTGGCGCGCCAGCCGTTTCTTTCATTTTGGGGCCTATGTGTTTTTCGACCTTGAAATCGCAAAAAATGCGCGAAAACATGGATTTGTCTCTACTGCCGCGCACACACTTCCGATAGCTTGCGAAGGCCTAAAAAACACAAGCGGCCCTTGAGTTATTTTGGGAGAGACTGTTTTCATCAAGTTTGAAGCCTCAGTTTTGGCTGGACAGCCGTTTCTTTATTTTTGGGGTCTGTGTGTTTTTCGACCTGGACATGGCAAAAAAGGCGCGAAAACATAGATTTGTCTCTCCTGCTGCGCACACACTTCCGATAGCTTGCGAAGGCCTAAAAAACACAATCAGCCCGTGAGTTAATATGGGAGAGACTGTTTTCATCAAGTTTGAAGCCATAGTTTTGGCGCGGCAGCCGTTTCTTTCATTTTGGGGCCTATGTGTTTTTCGACCTTGAAATCGCAAAAAAGGCGCGAAAACATAGATTTGTATCTCCTGCCGCGCACACACTTCCGATAGCTTGCAAAGGCCTAAAAAACACAAGCAGCCCGTGAGTTATTATGGGAGAGACTGTTTTCATCAAGTTTGAAGCCATAGTATTGGCGCGGCAGCCGTTTCTTTCATTTTGGGGCCTATGTGTTTTTCGACCTTGAAATCGCAAAAAATGCGCGAAAACATGGATTTGTCTCTCCTGCCGCGCACACACTTCCGATAGCTTGCGAAGGCCTAAAAAACACAAGCGGCCCTTGAGTTATTGTGGGAGAGACTGTTTTCATCAAGTTTGAAGCCTCAGTTTTGGCTGGACAGCCGTTTCTTTATTTTTGGGGTCTGTGTGTTTTTCGACCTGGAAATGGCAAAACAGGCGCGAAAACATAGATTTGTCTCTCCTGCTGCGCACACACTTCCGATAGCTTGCGAAGGCCTAAAAAACACAATCAGCCCGTGAGTTAATATGGGAGAGACTGTTTTCATCAAGTTTGAAGCCATAGTTTTGGCGCGCCAGCCGTTTCTTTCATTTTGGGGCCTATGTGTTTTTCGACCTTGAAATCGCAAAAAAGGCGCGAAAACATGGATTTGTCTCTCCTGCCGCGCACACACTTCCGATAGCTTGCAAAGGCCTAAAAAACACAAGCAGCCCGTGAGTTATTATGGGAAAGACTGTTTTCATCAAGTTTGAAGCCATAGTTTTGGCGCGCCAGCCGTTTTTTTCATTTTGGGGCCTATGTGTTTTTCGACCTTGAAATCGCAAAAAAGGCGCGAAAACATGGATTTGTCTCTCCTGCCGCGCACACACTTCCGATAGCTTGCGAAGGCCTAAAAAACACAATCAGCCCGTGAGTTAATATGGGAGAGACTGTTTTCATCAAGTTTGAAGCCATAGTTTTGGCGCGCCAGCCGTTTCTTTCATTTTGGGGCCTATGTGTTTTTCGACCTTGAAATCGCAAAAAATGCGCAAAAACATGGATTTGTCTCTCCTGCCGCGCACACACTTCCGATAGCTTGCGAAGGCCTAAAAAACACAAGCGGCCCTTGAGTTATTGTGGGAGAGACTGTTTTCATCAAGTTTGAAGCCTCAGTTTTGGCTGGACAGCCGTTTCTTTATTTTTGGGGTCTGTGTGTTTTTCGACCTGGAAATGGCAAAACAGGCGCGAAAACATAGATTTGTCTCTCCTGCTGCGCACACACTTCCGATAGCTTGCGAAGGCCTAAAAAACACAATCAGCCCGTGAGTTAATATGGGAGAGACTGTTTTCATCAAGTTTGAAGCCATAGTTTTGGCGCGCCAGCCGTTTCTTTCATTTTGGGGCCTATGTGTTTTTCGACCTTGAAATCGCAAAAAAGGCGCGAAAACATGGATTTGTCTCTCCTGCCGCGCACACACTTCCGATAGCTTGCAAAGGCCTAAAAAACACAAGCGGCCCTTGAGTTATTGTGGGTGAGACTGTTTTCATCAAGTTTGAAGCCTCAGTTTTGGCTGGACAGCCGTTGCTTTCATTTTGGGGCCTATGTGTTTTTCGACCTTGAAATCGCAAAAAATTCGCGAAAACATGGATTTGTCTCTCCTGCCGCGCACACACTTCCGATAGCTTGCGAAGGCCTAAAAAACACAAGCGGCCCTTGAGTGATTGTGGGAGAGACTGTTTTCATCAAGTTTGAAGCCATAGTTTTGGCGCGCCAGCCGTTTCTTTCATTTTGGGGCCTATGTGTTTTTCGACTTTGAAATCGCAAAAAAGGCGCGAAAACATGGATTTGTCTCTCCTGCCGCGCACACACTTCCGATAGCTTGCAAAGGCCTAAAAAACACAAGCGGCCCTTGAGTTATTGTGGGTGAGACTGTTTTCATCAAGTTTGAAGCCTCAGTTTTGGCTGGACAGCCGTTGCTTTCATTTTGGGGCCTATGTGTTTTTCGACCTTGAAATCGCAAAAAATTCGCGAAAACATGGATTTGTCTCTCCTGCCGCGCACACACTTCCGATAGCTTGCGAAGGCCTAAAAAACACAAGCGGCCCTTGAGTTATTGTGGGAGAGACTGTTTTCATCAAGTTTGAAGCCATAGTTTTGGCGCGGCAGCCGTTTCTTTCATTTTGGGGCCTATGTGTTTTTCGACCTTGAAATCGCAAAAAATGCGCGAAAACATGGATTTGTCTCTCCTGCCGCGCACACACTTCCGATAGCTTGCGAAGGCCTAAAAAACACAAGCGGCCCTTGAGTTATTATGGGAGAGACTGTTTTCATCAAGTTTGAAGCCATAGTTTTGGCGCGCCAGCCGTTTCTTTCATTTTGGGGCCTATGTGTTTTTCGACCTTGAAATCGCAAAAAAGGCGCGAAAACATGGATTTGTCTCTCCTGCCGCGCACACACTTCCGATAGCTTGCAAAGGCCTAAAAAACACAAGCGGCCCTTGAGTTATTGTGGGAGAGACAGTTTTCATCAAGTTTGAAGCCTCAGTTTTGGCTAGACAGCCGTTGCTTTATTTTTGGGTTCTGTGTGTTTTTCGACCTGGAAATGGCAAAAAAGGCGCGAAAACATAGATTTGTCTCTCCTGCTGCGCACACACTTCCGATAGCTTGCGAAGGCCTAAAAAACACAATCAGCCCGTGAGTTAATATGGGAGAGACTGTTTTCATCAAGTTTGAAGCCATAGTTTTGGCGCGGCAGCCGTTTCTTTCATTTTGGGGCCTATGTGTTTTTCGACCTTGAAATCGCAAAAAATTCGCAAAAACATGGATTTGTCTCTCCTGCCGCGCACACACTTCCGATAGCTTGCGAAGGCCTAAAAAACACAAGCGGCCCTTGAGTTATTGTGGGAGAGACTGTTTTCATCAAGTTTGAAGCCTCAGTTTTGGCTAGACAGCCGTTGCTTTATTTTTGGGTTCTGTGTGTTTTTCGACCTGGAAATGGCAAAAAAGGCGCGAAAACATAGATTTGTCTCTCCTGCTGCGCACACACTTCCGATAGCTTGCGAAGGCCTAAAAAACACAATCAGCCCGTGAGTTAATATGGGAGAGACTGTTTTCATCAAGTTTGAAGCCATAGTTTTGGCGAGGCAGCCGTTTCTTTCATTTTGGGGCCTATGTGTTTTTCGACCTTGAAATCGCAAAAAATGCGCAAAAACATGGATTTGTCTCTCCTGCCGCGCACACACTTCCGATAGCTTGCGAAGGCCTAAAAAACACAAGCGGCCCTTGAGTTATTGTGGGAGAGACTGTTTTCATCAAGTTTGAAGCCTCAGTTTTGGCTGGACAGCCGTTTCTTTATTTTTGGGGTCTGTGTGTTTTTCGACCTGGAAATGGCAAAAAAGGCGCGAAAACATAGATTTGTCTCTCCTGCTGCGCACACACTTCCGATAGCTTGCGAAGGCCTAAAAAACACAATCAGCCCGTGAGTTAATATGGGAGAGACTGTTTTCATCAAGTTTGAAGCCATAGTTTTGGCGCGCCAGCCGTTTCTTTCATTTTGGGGCCTATGTGTTTTTCGACCTTGAAATCGCAAAAAAGGCGCGAAAACATGGATTTGTCTCTCCTGCCGCGCACACACTTCCGATAGCTTGCAAAGGCCTAAAAAACACAAGCAGCCCGTGAGTTATTATGGGAAAGACTGTTTTCATCAAGTTTGAAGCCATAGTTTTGGCGCGCCAGCCGTTTTTTTCATTTTGGGGCCTATGTGTTTTTCGACCTTGAAATCGCAAAAAAGGCGCGAAAACATGGATTTGTCTCTCCTGCCGCGCACACACTTCCGATAGCTTGCGAAGGCCTAAAAAACACAATCAGCCCGTGAGTTAATATGGGAGAGACTGTTTTCATCAAGTTTGAAGCCATAGTTTTGGCGCGGCAGCCGTTTCTTTCATTTTGGGGCCTATGTGTTTTTCGACCTTGAAATCGCAAAAAATGCGCAAAAACATGGATTTGTCTCTCCTGCCGCGCACACACTTCCGATAGCTTGCGAAGGCCTAAAAAACACAAGCGGCCCTTGAGTTATTGTGGGAGAGACTGTATTCATCAAGTTTGAAGCCTCAGTTTTGGCTGGACAGCCGTTTCTTTATTTTTGGGGTCTGTGTGTTTTTCGACCTGGAAATGGCAAAACAGGCGCGAAAACATAGATTTGTCTCTCCTGCTGCGCACACACTTCCGATAGCTTGCGAAGGCCTAAAAAACACAATCAGCCCGTGAGTTAATATGGGAGAGACTGTTTTCATCAAGTTTGAAGCCATAGTTTTGGCGCGCCAGCCGTTTCTTTCATTTTGGGGCCTATGTGTTTTTCGACCTTGAAATCGCAAAAAAGGCGCGAAAACATGGAAATGTCTCTCCTGCCGCGCACACACTTCCGATAGCTTGCAAAGGCCTAAAAAACACAAGCAGCCCGTGAGTTATTATGGGAGAGACTGTTTTCATCAAGTTTGAAGCCATAGTTTTGGCGCGGCAGCCGTTTCTTTCATTTTGGGGCCTATGTGTTTTTCGACCTTGAAATCGCAAAAAATGCGCGAAAACATGGATTTGTCTCTCCTGCCGCGCACACACTTCCGATAGCTTGCAAAGGCCTAAAAAACACAAGCAGCCCGTGAGTTATTATGGGAAAGACTGTTTTCATCAAGTTTGAAGCCATAGTTTTGGCGCGCCAGCCGTTTCTTTCATTTTGGGGCCTATGTGTTTTTCGACCTTGAAATCGCAAAAAAGGCGCGAAAACATGGATTTGTCTCTCCTGCCGCGCACACACTTCCGATAGCTTGCAAAGGCCTAAAAAACACAAGCGGCCCTTGAGTTATTGTGGGTGAGACTGTTTTCATCAAGTTTGAAGCCTCAGTTTTGGCTGGACAGCCGTTGCTTTCATTTTGGGGCCTATGTGTTTTTCGACCTTGAAATCGCAAAAAATTCGCGAAAACATGGATTTGTCTCTCCTGCCGCGCACACACTTCCGATAGCTTGCGAAGGCCTAAAAAACACAAGCGGCCCTTGAGTTATTGTGGGAGAGACTGTTTTCATCAAGTTTGAAGCCATAGTTTTGGCGCGGCAGCCGTTTCTTTCATTTTGGGGCCTATGTGTTTTTCGACCTTGAAATCGCAAAAAATGCGCGAAAACATGGATTTGTCTCTCCTGCCGCGCACACACTTCCGATAGCTTGCGAAGGCCTAAAAAACACAAGCGGCCCTTGAGTTATTATGGGAGAGACTGTTTTCATCAAGTTTGAAGCCATAGTTTTGGCGCGCCAGCCGTTTCTTTCATTTTGGGGCCTATGTGTTTTTCGACCTTGAAATCGCAAAAAAGGCGCGAAAACATGGATTTGTCTCTCCTGCCGCGCACACACTTCCGATAGCTTGCAAAGGCCTAAAAAACACAAGCGGCCCTTGAGTTATTGTGGGAGAGACAGTTTTCATCAAGTTTGAAGCCTCAGTTTTGGCTAGACAGCCGTTGCTTTATTTTTGGGTTCTGTGTGTTTTTCGACCTGGAAATGGCAAAAAAGGCGCGAAAACATAGATTTGTCTCTCCTGCTGCGCACACACTTCCGATAGCTTGCGAAGGCCTAAAAAACACAATCAGCCCGTGAGTTAATATGGGAGAGACTGTTTTCATCAAGTTTGAAGCCATAGTTTTGGCGCGGCAGCCGTTTCTTTCATTTTGGGGCCTATGTGTTTTTCGACCTTGAAATCGCAAAAAATTCGCAAAAACATGGATTTGTCTCTCCTGCCGCGCACACACTTCCGATAGCTTGCGAAGGCCTAAAAAACACAAGCGGCCCTTGAGTTATTGTGGGAGAGACTGTTTTCATCAAGTTTGAAGCCTCAGTTTTGGCTAGACAGCCGTTGCTTTATTTTTGGGTTCTGTGTGTTTTTCGACCTGGAAATGGCAAAAAAGGCGCGAAAACATAGATTTGTCTCTCCTGCTGCGCACACACTTCCGATAGCTTGCGAAGGCCTAAAAAACACAATCAGCCCGTGAGTTAATATGGGAGAGACTGTTTTCATCAAGTTTGAAGCCATAGTTTTGGCGAGGCAGCCGTTTCTTTCATTTTGGGGCCTATGTGTTTTTCGACCTTGAAATCGCAAAAAATGCGCAAAAACATGGATTTGTCTCTCCTGCCGCGCACACACTTCCGATAGCTTGCGAAGGCCTAAAAAACACAAGCGGCCCTTGAGTTATTGTGGGAGAGACTGTTTTCATCAAGTTTGAAGCCTCAGTTTTGGCTGGACAGCCGTTTCTTTATTTTTGGGGTCTGTGTGTTTTTCGACCTGGAAATGGCAAAACAGGCGCGAAAACATAGATTTGTCTCTCCTGCTGCGCACACACTTCCGATAGCTTGCGAAGGCCTAAAAAACACAATCAGCCCGTGAGTTAATATGGGAGAGACTGTTTTCATCAAGTTTGAAGCCATAGTTTTGGCGCGCCAGCCGTTTCTTTCATTTTGGGGCCTATGTGTTTTTCGACCTTGAAATCGCAAAAAAGGCGCGAAAACATGGATTTGTCTCTCCTGCCGCGCACACACTTCCGATAGCTTGCAAAGGCCTAAAAAACACAAGCGGCCCTTGAGTTATTGTGGGTGAGACTGTTTTCATCAAGTTTGAAGCCTCAGTTTTGGCTGGACAGCCGTTGCTTTCATTTTGGGGCCTATATGTTTTTCGACCTTGAAATCGCAAAAAATTCGCGAAAACATGGATTTGTCTCTCCTGCCGCGCACACACTTCCGATAGCTTGCGAAGGCCTAAAAAACACAAGCGGCCCTTGAGTTATTGTGGGAGAGACTGTTTTCATCAAGTTTGAAGCCATAGTTTTGGCGCGGCAGCCGTTTCTTTCATTTTGGGGCCTATGTGTTTTTCGACCTTGAAATCGCAAAAAATGCGCGAAAACATGGATTTGTCTCTCCTGCCGCGCACACACTTCCGATAGCTTGCGAAGGCCTAAAAAACACAAGCGGCCCTTGAGTTATTATGGGAGAGACTGTTTTCATCAAGTTTGAAGCCATAGTTTTGGCGCGCCAGCCGTTTCTTTCATTTTGGGGCCTATGTGTTTTTCGACCTTGAAATCGCAAAAAAGGCGCGAAAACATGGATTTGTCTCTCCTGCCGCGCACACACTTCCGATAGCTTGCAAAGGCCTAAAAAACACAAGCGGCCCTTGAGTTATTGTGGGAGAGACAGTTTTCATCAAGTTTGAAGCCTCAGTTTTGGCTAGACAGCCGTTGCTTTATTTTTGGGTTCTGTGTGTTTTTCGACCTGGAAATGGCAAAAAAGGCGCGAAAACATAGATTTGTCTCTCCTGCTGCGCACACACTTCCGATAGCTTGCGAAGGCCTAAAAAACACAATCAGCCCGTGAGTTAATATGGGAGAGACTGTTTTCATCAAGTTTGAAGCCATAGTTTTGGCGCGGCAGCCGTTTCTTTCATTTTGGGGCCTATGTGTTTTTCGACCTTGAAATCGCAAAAAATGCGCAAAAACATGGATTTGTCTCTCCTGCCGCGCACACACTTCCGATAGCTTGCGAAGGCCTAAAAAACACAAGCGGCCCTTTAGTTATTGTGGGAGAGACTGTTTTCATCAAGTTTGAAGCCTCAGTTTTGGCTGGACAGCCGTTTCTTTATTTTTGGGTTCTGTGTGTTTTTCGACCTGGAAATGGCAAAACAGGCGCGAAAACATAGATTTGTCTCTCCTGCTGCGCACACACTTCCGATAGCTTGCGAAGGCCTAAAAAACACAATCAGCCCGTGAGTTAATATGGGAGAGACTGTTTTCATCAAGTTTGAAGCCATAGTTTTGGCGCGCCAGCCGTTTCTTTCATTTTGGGGCCTATGTGTTTTTCGACCTTGAAATCGCAAAAAAGGCGCGAAAACATGGATTTGTCTCTCCTGCCGCGCACACACTTCCGATAGCTTGCAAAGGCCTAAAAAACACAAGCAGCCCGTGAGTTATTATGGGAGAGACTGTTTTCATCAAGTTTGAAGCCATAGTTTTGGCGCGGCAGCCGTTTCTTTCATTTTGGGGCCTATGTGTTTTTCGACCTTGAAATCGCAAAAAATGCGCGAAAACATGGATTTGTCTCTCCTGCCGCGCACACACTTCCGATAGCTTGCGAAGGCCTAAAAAACACAAGCGGCCCTTGAGTTATTATGGGAGAGACTGTTTTCATCAAGTTTGAAGCCATAGTTTTGGCGCGCCAGCCGTTTCTTTCATTTTGGGGCCTATGTGTTTTTCGACCTTGAAATCGCAAAAAAGGCGCGAAAACATGGATTTGTCTCTCCTGCCGCGCACACACTTCCGATAGCTTGCAAAGGCCTAAAAAACACAAGCGGCCCTTGAGTTATTGTGGGAGAGACAGTTTTCATCAAGTTTGAAGCCTCAGTTTTGGCTAGACAGCCGTTGCTTTATTTTTGGGTTCTGTGTGTTTTTCGACCTGGAAATGGCAAAAAAGGCGCGAAAACATAGATTTGTCTCTCCTGCTGCGCACACACTTCCGATAGCTTGCGAAGGCCTAAAAAACACAATCAGCCCGTGAGTTAATATGGGAGAGACTGTTTTCATCAAGTTTGAAGCCATAGTTTTGGCGCGGCAGCCATTTCTTTCATTTTGGGGCCTATGTGTTTTTCGACCTTGAAATCGCAAAAAATGCGCAAAAACATGGATTTGTCTCTCCTGCCGCGCACACACTTCCGATAGCTTGCGAAGGCCTAAAAAACACAAGCGGCCCTTGAGTTATTGTGGGAGAGACTGTTTTCATCAAGTTTGAAGCCTCAGTTTTGGCTGGACAGCCGTTTCTTTATTTTTGGGTTCTGTGTGTTTTTCGACCTGGAAATGGCAAAACAGGCGCGAAAACATAGATTTGTCTCTCCTGCTGCGCACACACTTCCGATAGCTTGCGAAGGCCTAAAAAACACAATCAGCCCGTGAGTTAATATGGGAGAGACTGTTTTCATCAAGTTTGAAGCCATAGTTTTGGCGCGCCAGCCGTTTCTTTCATTTTGGGGCCTATGTGTTTTTCGACCTTGAAATCGCAAAAAAGGCGCGAAAACATGGATTTGTCTCTCCTGCCGCGCACACACTTCCGATAGCTTGCAAAGGCCTAAAAAACACAAGCAGCCCGTGAGTTATTATGGGAGAGACTGTTTTCATCAAGTTTGAAGCCATAGTTTTGGCGCGGCAGCCGTTTCTTTCATTTTGGGGCCTATGTGTTTTTCGACCTTGAAATCGCAAAAAATGCGCGAAAACATGGATTTGTCTCTCCTGCCGCGCACACACTTCCGATAGCTTGCGAAGGCCTAAAAAACACAAGCGGCCCTTGAGTTATTATGGGAGAGACTGTTTTCATCAAGTTTGAAGCCATAGTTTTGGCGCGCCAGCCGTTTCTTTCATTTTGGGGCCTATGTGTTTTTCGACCTTGAAATCGCAAAAAAGGCGCGAAAACATGGATTTGTCTCTCCTGCCGCGCACACACTTCCGATAGCTTGCAAAGGCCTAAAAAACACAAGCGGCCCTTGAGTTATTGTGGGAGAGACAGTTTTCATCAAGTTTGAAGCCTCAGTTTTGGCTAGACAGCCGTTGCTTTATTTTTGGGTTCTGTGTGTTTTTCGACCTGGAAATGGCAAAAAAGGCGCGAAAACATAGATTTGTCTCTCCTGCTGCGCACACACTTCCGATAGCTTGCGAAGGCCTAAAAAACACAATCAGCCCGTGAGTTAATATGGGAGAGACTGTTTTCATCAAGTTTGAAGCCATAGTTTTGGCGCGGCAGCCGTTTCTTTCATTTTGGGGCCTATGTGTTTTTCGACCTTGAAATCGCAAAAAATGCGCTAAAACATGGATTTGTCTCTCCTGCCGCGCACACACTTCCGATAGCTTGCGAAGGCCTAAAAAACACAAGCGGCCCTTGAGTTATTGTGGGAGAGACTGTTTTCATCAAGTTTGAAGCCTCAGTTTTGGCTGGACAGCCGTTTCTTTATTTTTGGGGTCTGTGTGTTTTTCGACCTGGAAATGGCAAAACAGGCGCGAAAACATAGATTTGTCTCTCCTGCTGCGCACACACTTCCGATAGCTTGCGAAGGCCTAAAAAACACAATCAGCCCGTGAGTTAATATGGGAGAGACTGTTTTCATCAAGTTTGAAGCCATAGTTTTGGCGCGCCAGCCGTTTCTTTCATTTTGGGGCCTATGTGTTTTTCGACCTTGAAATCGCAAAAAAGGCGCGAAAACATGGATTTGTCTCTCCTGCCGCGCACACACTTCCGATAGCTTGCAAAGGCCTAAAAAACACAAGCAGCCCATGAGTTATTATGGGAGAGACTGTTTTCATCAAGTTTGAAGCCATAGTTTTGGCGCGGCAGCCGTTTCTTTCATTTTGGGGCCTATGTGTTTTTCGACCTTGAAATCGCAAAAAATGCGCTAAAACATGGATTTGTCTCTCCTGCCGCGCACACACTTCCGATAGCTTGCGAAGGCCTAAAAAACACAAGCGGCCCTTGAGTTATTGTGGGAGAGACTGTTTTCATCAAGTTTGAAGCCTCAGTTTTGGCTGGACAGCCGTTTCTTTATTTTTGGGGTCTGTGTGTTTTTCGACCTGGAAATGGCAAAACAGGCGCGAAAACATAGATTTGTCTCTCCTGCTGCGCACACACTTCCGATAGCTTGCGAAGGCCTAAAAAACACAATCAGCCCGTGAGTTAATATGGGAGAGACTGTTTTCATCAAGTTTGAAGCCATAGTTTTGGCGCGCCAGCCGTTTCTTTCATTTTGGGGCCTATGTGTTTTTCGACCTTGAAATCGCAAAAAAGGCGCGAAAACATGGATTTGTCTCTCCTGCCGCGCACACACTTCCGATAGCTTGCAAAGGCCTAAAAAACACAAGCAGCCCGTGAGTTATTATGGGAGAGACTGTTTTCATCAAGTTTGAAGCCATAGTTTTGGCGCGGCAGCCGTTTCTTTCATTTTGGGGCCTATGTGTTTTTCGACCTTGAAATCGCAAAAAATGTGCGAAAACATGGATTTGTCTCTCCTGCCGCGCACACACTTCCGATAGCTTGCAAAGGCCTAAAAAACACAAGCAGCCCGTGAGTTATTATGGGAAAGACTGTTTTCATCAAGTTTGAAGCCATAGTTTTGGCGCGCCAGCCGTTTCTTTCATTTTGGGGCCTATGTGTTTTTCGACCTTGAAATCGCAAAAAATGCGCTAAAACATGGATTTGTCTCTCCTGCCGCGCACACACTTCCGATAGCTTGCGAAGGCCTAAAAAACACAAGCGGCCCTTGAGTTATTGTGGGAGAGACTGTTTTCATCAAGTTTGAAGCCTCAGTTTTGGCTGGACAGCCGTTTCTTTATTTTTGGGGTCTGTGTGTTTTTCGACCTGGAAATGGCAAAACAGGCGCGAAAACATAGATTTGTCTCTCCTGCTGCGCACACACTTCCGATAGCTTGCGAAGGCCTAAAAAACACAATCAGCCCGTGAGTTAATATGGGAGAGACTGTTTTCATCAAGTTTGAAGCCATAGTTTTGGCGCGCCAGCCGTTTCTTTCATTTTGGGGCCTATGTGTTTTTCGACCTTGAAATCGCAAAAAAGGCGCGAAAACATGGATTTGTCTCTCCTGCCGCGCACACACTTCCGATAGCTTGCAAAGGCCTAAAAAACACAAGCAGCCCGTGAGTTATTATGGGAGAGACTGTTTTCATCAAGTTTGAAGCCATAGTTTTGGCGCGGCAGCCGTTTCTTTCATTTTGGGGCCTATGTGTTTTTCGACCTTGAAATCGCAAAAAATGCGCTAAAACATGGATTTGTCTCTCCTGCCGCGCACACACTTCCGATAGCTTGCGAAGGCCTAAAAAACACAAGCGGCCCTTGAGTTATTGTGGGAGAGACTGTTTTCATCAAGTTTGAAGCCTCAGTTTTGGCTAGACAGCCGTTGCTTTATTTTTGGGTTCTGTGTGTTTTTCGACCTGGAAATGGCAAAAAAGGCGCGAAAACATAGATTTGTCTCTCCTGCTGCGCACACACTTCCGATAGCTTGCGAAGGCCTAAAAAACACAATCAGCCCGTGAGTTAATATGGGAGAGACTGTTTTCATCAAGTTTGAAGCCATAGTTTTGGCGCGGCAGCCGTTTCTTTCATTTTGGGGCCTATGTGTTTTTCGACCTTGAAATCGCAAAAAATGCGCAAAAACATGGATTTGTCTCTCCTGCCGCGCACACACTTCCGATAGCTTGCGAAGGCCTAAAAAACACAAGCGGCCCTTTAGTTATTGTGGGAGAGACTGTTTTCATCAAGTTTGAAGCCTCAGTTTTGGCTGGACAGCCGTTTCTTTATTTTTGGGTTCTGTGTGTTTTTCGACCTGGAAATGGCAAAACAGGCGCGAAAACATAGATTTGTCTCTCCTGCTGCGCACACACTTCCGATAGCTTGCGAAGGCCTAAAAAACACAATCAGCCCGTGAGTTAATATGGGAGAGACTGTTTTCATCAAGTTTGAAGCCATAGTTTTGGCGCGCCAGCCGTTTCTTTCATTTTGGGGCCTATGTGTTTTTCGACCTTGAAATCGCAAAAAAGGCGCGAAAACATGGATTTGTCTCTCCTGCCGCGCACACACTTCCGATAGCTTGCAAAGGCCTAAAAAACACAAGCAGCCCGTGAGTTATTATGGGAGAGACTGTTTTCATCAAGTTTGAAGCCATAGTTTTGGCGCGGCAGCCGTTTCTTTCATTTTGGGGCCTATGTGTTTTTCGACCTTGAAATCGCAAAAAATGCGCGAAAACATGGATTTGTCTCTCCTGCCGCGCACACACTTCCGATAGCTTGCGAAGGCCTAAAAAACACAAGCGGCCCTTGAGTTATTATGGGAGAGACTGTTTTCATCAAGTTTGAAGCCATAGTTTTGGCGCGCCAGCCGTTTCTTTCATTTTGGGGCCTATGTGTTTTTCGACCTTGAAATCGCAAAAAAGGCGCGAAAACATGGATTTGTCTCTCCTGCCGCGCACACACTTCCGATAGCTTGCAAAGGCCTAAAAAACACAAGCGGCCCTTGAGTTATTGTGGGAGAGACAGTTTTCATCAAGTTTGAAGCCTCAGTTTTGGCTAGACAGCCGTTGCTTTATTTTTGGGTTCTGTGTGTTTTTCGACCTGGAAATGGCAAAAAAGGCGCGAAAACATAGATTTGTCTCTCCTGCTGCGCACACACTTCCGATAGCTTGCGAAGGCCTAAAAAACACAATCAGCCCGTGAGTTAATATGGGAGAGACTGTTTTCATCAAGTTTGAAGCCATAGTTTTGGCGCGGCAGCCGTTTCTTTCATTTTGGGGCCTATGTGTTTTTCGACCTTGAAATCGCAAAAAATGCGCTAAAACATGGATTTGTCTCTCCTGCCGCGCACACACTTCCGATAGCTTGCGAAGGCCTAAAAAACACAAGCGGCCCTTGAGTTATTGTGGGAGAGACTGTTTTCATCAAGTTTGAAGCCTCAGTTTTGGCTGGACAGCCGTTTCTTTATTTTTGGGGTCTGTGTGTTTTTCGACCTGGAAATGGCAAAACAGGCGCGAAAACATAGATTTGTCTCTCCTGCTGCGCACACACTTCCGATAGCTTGCGAAGGCCTAAAAAACACAATCAGCCCGTGAGTTAATATGGGAGAGACTGTTTTCATCAAGTTTGAAGCCATAGTTTTGGCGCGCCAGCCGTTTCTTTCATTTTGGGGCCTATGTGTTTTTCGACCTTGAAATCGCAAAAAAGGCGCGAAAACATGGATTTGTCTCTCCTGCCGCGCACACACTTCCGATAGCTTGCAAAGGCCTAAAAAACACAAGCAGCCCGTGAGTTATTATGGGAGAGACTGTTTTCATCAAGTTTGAAGCCATAGTTTTGGCGCGGCAGCCGTTTCTTTCATTTTGGGGCCTATGTGTTTTTCGACCTTGAAATCGCAAAAAATGCGCTAAAACATGGATTTGTCTCTCCTGCCGCGCACACACTTCCGATAGCTTGCGAAGGCCTAAAAAACACAAGCGGCCCTTGAGTTATTGTGGGAGAGACTGTTTTCATCAAGTTTGAAGCCTCAGTTTTGGCTGGACAGCCGTTTCTTTATTTTTGGGGTCTGTGTGTTTTTCGACCTGGAAATGGCAAAACAGGCGCGAAAACATAGATTTGTCTCTCCTGCTGCGCACACACTTCCGATAGCTTGCGAAGGCCTAAAAAACACAATCAGCCCGTGAGTTAATATGGGAGAGACTGTTTTCATCAAGTTTGAAGCCATAGTTTTGGCGCGCCAGCCGTTTCTTTCATTTTGGGGCCTATGTGTTTTTCGACCTTGAAATCGCAAAAAAGGCGCGAAAACATGGATTTGTCTCTCCTGCCGCGCACACACTTCCGATAGCTTGCAAAGGCCTAAAAAACACAAGCAGCCCGTGAGTTATTATGGGAGAGACTGTTTTCATCAAGTTTGAAGCCATAGTTTTGGCGCGGCAGCCGTTTCTTTCATTTTGGGGCCTATGTGTTTTTCGACCTTGAAATCGCAAAAAATGTGCGAAAACATGGATTTGTCTCTCCTGCCGCGCACACACTTCCGATAGCTTGCAAAGGCCTAAAAAACACAAGCAGCCCGTGAGTTATTATGGGAAAGACTGTTTTCATCAAGTTTGAAGCCATAGTTTTGGCGCGCCAGCCGTTTCTTTCATTTTGGGGCCTATGTGTTTTTCGACCTTGAAATCGCAAAAAATGCGCTAAAACATGGATTTGTCTCTCCTGCCGCGCACACACTTCCGATAGCTTGCGAAGGCCTAAAAAACACAAGCGGCCCTTGAGTTATTGTGGGAGAGACTGTTTTCATCAAGTTTGAAGCCTCAGTTTTGGCTGGACAGCCGTTTCTTTATTTTTGGGGTCTGTGTGTTTTTCGACCTGGAAATGGCAAAACAGGCGCGAAAACATAGATTTGTCTCTCCTGCTGCGCACACACTTCCGATAGCTTGCGAAGGCCTAAAAAACACAATCAGCCCGTGAGTTAATATGGGAGAGACTGTTTTCATCAAGTTTGAAGCCATAGTTTTGGCGCGCCAGCCGTTTCTTTCATTTTGGGGCCTATGTGTTTTTCGACCTTGAAATCGCAAAAAAGGCGCGAAAACATGGATTTGTCTCTCCTGCCGCGCACACACTTCCGATAGCTTGCAAAGGCCTAAAAAACACAAGCAGCCCGTGAGTTATTATGGGAGAGACTGTTTTCATCAAGTTTGAAGCCATAGTTTTGGCGCGGCAGCCGTTTCTTTCATTTTGGGGCCTATGTGTTTTTCGACCTTGAAATCGCAAAAAATGCGCTAAAACATGGATTTGTCTCTCCTGCCGCGCACACACTTCCGATAGCTTGCGAAGGCCTAAAAAACACAAGCGGCCCTTGAGTTATTGTGGGAGAGACTGTTTTCATCAAGTTTGAAGCCTCAGTTTTGGCTGGACAGCCGTTTCTTTATTTTTGGGGTCTGTGTGTTTTTCGACCTGGAAATGGCAAAACAGGCGCGAAAACATAGATTTGTCTCTCCTGCTGCGCACACACTTCCGATAGCTTGCGAAGGCCTAAAAAACACAATCAGCCCGTGAGTTAATATGGGAGAGACTGTTTTCATCAAGTTTGAAGCCATAGTTTTGGCGCGCCAGCCGTTTCTTTCATTTTGGGGCCTATGTGTTTTTCGACCTTGAAATCGCAAAAAAGGCGCGAAAACATGGATTTGTCTCTCCTGCCGCGCACACACTTCCGATAGCTTGCAAAGGCCTAAAAAACACAAGCAGCCCGTGAGTTATTATGGGAGAGACTGTTTTCATCAAGTTTGAAGCCATAGTTTTGGCGCGGCAGCCGTTTCTTTCATTTTGGGGCCTATGTGTTTTTCGACCTTGAAATCGCAAAAAATGCGCTAAAACATGGATTTGTCTCTCCTGCCGCGCACACACTTCCGATAGCTTGCGAAGGCCTAAAAAACACAAGCGGCCCTTGAGTTATTGTGGGAGAGACTGTTTTCATCAAGTTTGAAGCCTCAGTTTTGGCTGGACAGCCGTTTCTTTATTTTTGGGGTCTGTGTGTTTTTCGACCTGGAAATGGCAAAACAGGCGCGAAAACATAGATTTGTCTCTCCTGCTGCGCACACACTTCCGATAGCTTGCGAAGGCCTAAAAAACACAATCAGCCCGTGAGTTAATATGGGAGAGACTGTTTTCATCAAGTTTGAAGCCATAGTTTTGGCGCGCCAGCCGTTTCTTTCATTTTGGGGCCTATGTGTTTTTCGACCTTGAAATCGCAAAAAAGGCGCGAAAACATGGATTTGTCTCTCCTGCCGCGCACACACTTCCGATAGCTTGCAAAGGCCTAAAAAACACAAGCAGCCCGTGAGTTATTATGGGAGAGACTGTTTTCATCAAGTTTGAAGCCATAGTTTTGGCGCGGCAGCCGTTTCTTTCATTTTGGGGCCTATGTGTTTTTCGACCTTGAAATCGCAAAAAATGTGCGAAAACATGGATTTGTCTCTCCTGCCGCGCACACACTTCCGATAGCTTGCAAAGGCCTAAAAAACACAAGCAGCCCGTGAGTTATTATGGGAAAGACTGTTTTCATCAAGTTTGAAGCCATAGTTTTGGCGCGCCAGCCGTTTCTTTCATTTTGGGGCCTATGTGTTTTTCGACCTTGAAATCGCAAAAAAGGCGCGAAAACATGGATTTGTCTCTCCTGCCGCGCACACACTTCCGATAGCTTGCAAAGGCCTAAAAAACACAAGCGGCCCTTGAGTTATTGTGGGTGAGACTGTTTTCATCAAGTTTGAAGCCTCAGTTTTGGCTGGACAGCCGTTGCTTTCATTTTGGGGCCTATGTGTTTTTCGACCTTGAAATCGCAAAAAATTCGCGAAAACATGGATTTGTCTCTCCTGCCGCGCACACACTTCCGATAGCTTGCGAAGGCCTAAAAAACACAAGCGGCCCTTGAGTGATTGTGGGAGAGACTGTTTTCATCAAGTTTGAAGCCATAGTTTTGGCGCGCCAGCCGTTTCTTTCATTTTGGGGCCTATGTGTTTTTCGACCTTGAAATCGCAAAAAAGGCGCGAAAACATGGATTTGTCTCTCCTGCCGCGCACACACTTCCGATAGCTTGCAAAGGCCTAAAAAACACAAGCGGCCCTTGAGTTATTGTGGGTGAGACTGTTTTCATCAAGTTTGAAGCCTCAGTTTTGGCTGGACAGCCGTTGCTTTCATTTTGGGGCCTATGTGTTTTTCGACCTTGAAATCGCAAAAAATTCGCGAAAACATGGATTTGTCTCTCCTGCCGCGCACACACTTCCGATATCTTGCGAAGGCCTAAAAAACACAAGCAGCCCTTGAGTTATTGTGGGAGAGACTGTTTTCATCAAGTTTGAAGTCATAGTTTTGGCGCGGCAGCCGTTTCTTTCATTTTGGGGCCTTTGTGTTTTTCGACCTGGAAATGGCAAAAAAGGCGCGAAAACATGGATTTGTCTCTCCTGCCGCGCACACACTTCCGATAGCTTGCAAAGGCCTAAAAAACACAAGCAGCCCGTGAGTTAATATGGGAGAGACTGTTTTCATCAAGTTTGAAGCCATAGTTTTGGCGCGCCAGCCGTTTCTTTC
The DNA here is from genome assembly GCF_951799395.1 of Argentina silus. NCBI lineage: Eukaryota > Metazoa > Chordata > Actinopteri > Argentiniformes > Argentinidae > Argentina > Argentina silus. The sequence goes on from NW_028153183.1 coordinate 1,053,489, forward strand.
ATTTTGGGGCCTATGTGTTTTTCGACCTTGAAATCGCAAAAAAGGCGCGAAAACATGGATTTGTCTCTCCTGCCGCGCACACACTTCCGATAGCTTGCAAAGGCCTAAAAAACACAAGCAGCCTGTGAGTTATTATGGGAGAGACTGTTTTCATCAAGTTTGAAGCCATAGTTTTGGCGCGGCAGCCGTTTCTTTCATTTTGGGGCCTATGTGTTTTTCGACCTTGAAATCGCAAAAAATGCGCGAAAAAATGGATTTGTCTCTCCTGCCGCGCACACACTTCCGATAGCTTGCGAAGGCCTAAAAAACACAAGCGGCCCTTGAGTTATTGTGGGAGAGACTGTTTTCATCAAGTTTGAAGCCTCAGTTTTGGCTGGACAGCCGTTTCTTTCATTTTGGGGCCTATGTGTTTTTCGACCTTGAAATCGCAAAAAAGTCGCGAAAACATTGATTTGTCTCTCCTGCCGCGCACACACTTCCGATATCTTGCGAAGGCCTAAAAAACACAAGCAGCCCTTGAGTTATTGTGGGAGAGACTGTTTTCATCAAGTTTGAAGTCATAGTTTTGGCGCGGCAGCCGTTTCTTTCATTTTGGGGCCTTTGTGTTTTTCGACCTGGAAATGGCAAAAAAGGCGCGAAAACATGGATTTGTCTCTCCTGCCGCGCACACACTTCCGATAGCGTGCAAAGGCCTAAAAAACACTAGCAGCCCGTGAGTTATTATGGGAGAGACTGTTTTCATCAAGTTTGAAGCCATAGTTTTGGCGCGCCAGCCGTTTCTTTCATTTTGGGGCCTATGTGTTTTTCGACCTTGAAATCGCAAAAAAGTCGCGAAAACATTGATTTGTCTCTCCTGCCGCGCACACACTTCCGATATCTTGCGAAGGCCTAAAAAACACAAGCAGCCCTTGAGTTATTGTGGGAGAGACTGTTTTCATCAAGTTTGAAGTCATAGTTTTGGCGCGGCAGCCGTTTCTTTCATTTTGGGGCCTTTGTGTTTTTCGACCTGGAAATGGCAAAAAAGGCGCGAAAACATGGATTTGTCTCTCCTGCCGCGCACACACTTCCGATAGCTTGCAAAGGCCTAAAAAACACAAGCGGCCCTTGAGTTATTGTGGGTGAGACTGTTTTCATCAAGTTTGAAGCCTCAGTTTTGGCTGGACAGCCGTTGCTTTCATTTTGGGGTCTGTGTGTTTTTCGACCTGGAAATCGCAAAAAAGGCGCGAAAACATGGATTTGTCTCTCCTGCCGCGCACACACTTCCGATAGCTTGCAAAGGCCTAAAAAACACAAGCAGCCCGTGAGTTAATATGGGAGAGACTGTTTTCATCAAGTTTGAAGCCATAGTTTTGGCGCGCCAGCCGTTTCTTTCATTTTGGGGCCTATGTGTTTTTCGACCTTGAAATCGCAAAAAAGTCGCGAAAACATTGATTTGTCTCTCCTGCCGCGCACACACTTCCGATATCTTGCGAAGGCCTAAAAAACACAAGCAGCCCTTGAGTTATTGTGGGAGAGACTGTTTTCATCAAGTTTGAAGTCATAGTTTTGGCGCGGCAGCCGTTTCTTTCATTTTGGGGCCTTTGTGTTTTTCGACCTGGAAATGGCAAAAAAGGCGCGAAAACATGGATTTGTCTCTCCTGCCGCGCACACACTTCCGATAGCTTGCGAAGGCCTAAAAAACACAAGCGGCCCTTGAGTTATTGTCTGAGAGACTGTTTTCATCAAGTTTGAAGCCTCAGTTTTGGCTGGACAGCCGTTTCTTTATTTTTGGGGCCTTTGTTTTCTTCGACCTGGAAATGGAAAAAAGGCGCGAAAACATGGATTTGTCTCTCCTGCCGCGCACACACTTCCAATAGCGTGCAAAGGCCTAAAAAACACAAGCAGCCCGTGAGTTATTATGGGAGAGACTGTTTTCATCAAGTTTGAAGCCATAGTTTTGGCGCGGCAGCCGTTTCTTTCATTTTGGGGCCTATGTGTTTTTCGACCTTGAAATCGCAAAAAAGGCGCGAAAACATTGATTTGTCTCTCCTGCCGCGCACACACTTCCGTTATCTTGCGAAGGCCTAAAAAACACAAGCAGCCCTTGAGTTGTTGTGGGAGAGACTGTTTTCATCAAGTTTGAAGCCATAGTTTTGGCGCGGCAGCCGTTTCTTTCATTTTGGGGCCTTTGTGTTTTTCGACCTGGAAATGGCAAAAAAGGCGCGAAAACATGGATTTGTCTCTCCTGCCGCGCACACACTTCCGATAGCGTGCAAAGGCCTAAAAAACACAAGCAGCCCGTGAGTTATTATGGGAGAGACTGTTTTCATCAAGTTTGAAGCCATAGTTTTGGCGCGCCAGCCGTTTCTTTCATTTTGGGGCCTATGTGTTTTTCGACCTTGAAATCGCAAAAAAGGCCCGAAAACATGGATTTGTCTCTCCTGCCGCGCACACACTTCCGATAGCTTGCAAAGGCCTAAAAAGCACAAGCAGCCCGTGAGTTATTATGGGAGAGACTGTTTTCATCAAGTTTGAAGCCATAGTTTTGGCGCGCCAGCCGTTTCTTTCATTTTGGGGCCTATGTGTTTTTCGACCTTGAAATCGCAAAAAAGGCGCGAAAACATGGATTTGTCTCTACTGCCGCGCACACACTTCCGATAGCTTGCAAAGGCCTAAAAAACACAAGCGGCCCTTGAGTTATTGTGGGAGAGACTGTTTTCATCAAGTTTGAAGCCTCAGTTTTGGCTGGACAGCCGTTTCTTTATTTTTGGGGTCTGTGTGTTTTTCGACCTGGAAATGGCAAAACAGGCGCGAAAACATAGATTTGTCTCTCCTGCTGCGCACACACTTCCGATAGCTTGCGAAGGCCTAAAAAACACAATCAGCCCGTGAGTTAATATGGGAGAGACTGTTTTCATCAAGTTTGAAGCCATAGTTTTGGCGCGGTAGCCGTTTCTTTCATTTTGGGGCCTATGTGTTTTTCGACCTTGAAATCGCAAAAAATGCGCGAAAACATGGATTTGTCTCTCCTGCCGCGCACACACTTCCGATAGCTTGCGAAGGCCTAAAAAACACAAGCGGCCATTGAGTTATTGTGGGAGAGACTGTTTTCATCAAGTTTGAAGCCATAGTTTTGGCGCGCCAGCCGTTTCTTTCATTTTGGGGCCTATGTGTTTTTCGACCTTGAAATCGCAAAAAAGGCGCGAAAACATGGATTTGTCTCTCCTGCCGCGCACACACTTCCGATAGCTTGCGAAGGCCTAAAAAACACAAGCGGCCATTGAGTTATTGTGGGAGAGACTGTTTTCATCAAGTTTGAAGCCATAGTTTTGGCGCGCCAGCCGTTTCTTTCATTTTGGGGCCTATGTGTTTTTCGACCTTGAAATCGCAAAAAAGGCGCGAAAACATGGATTTGTCTCTCCTGCCGCGCACACACTTCCGATAGCTTGCAAAGGCCTAAAAAACACAAGCAGCCTGTGAGTTATTATGGGAGAGACTGTTTTCATCAAGTTTGAAGCCATAGTTTTGGCGCGGCAGCCGTTTCTTTCATTTTGGGGCCTATGTGTTTTTCGACCTTGAAATCGCAAAAAATGCGCGAAAACATGGATTTGTCTCTCCTGCCGCGCACACACTTCCGATAGCTTGCGAAGGCCTAAAAAACACAAGCGGCCCTTGAGTTATTGTGGGAGAGACTGTTTTCATCAAGTTTGAAGCCTCAGTTTTGGCTGGACAGCCGTTTCTTTATTTTTGGGGTCTGTGTGTTTTTCGACCTGGAAATCGCAAAAAAGGCGCGAAAACATGGATTTGTCTCTCCTGCCGCGCACACACTTCCGATAGCTTGCAAAGGCCTAAAAAACACAAGCAGTCCGTGAGTTATTATGGGAGAGACTGTTTTCATCAAGTTTGAAGCCATAGTTTTGGCGTGCCAGCCGTTTCTTTCATTTTGGTGCCTATGTGTTTTTCGACCTTGAAATCGCAAAAAAGGCGCGAAAACATGGATTTGTCTCTCCTGCCGCGCACACACTTCCGATAGCTTGCAAAGGCCTAAAAAACACAAGCAGCCCGTGAGTTATTATGGGAGAGACTGTTTTCATCAAGTTTGAAGCCATAGTTTTGGCGCGCCAGCCGTTTCTTTCATTTTGGGGCCTATGTGTTTTTCGACCTTGAAATCGCAAAAAAGGCGCGAAAACATGGATTTGTCTCTCCTGCCGCGCACACACTTCCGATAGCTTGCAAAGGCCTAAAAAACACAAGCAGCCCGTGAGTTATTATGGGAGAGACTGTTTTCATCAAGTTTGAAGCCATAGTTTTGGCGCGCCAGCCGTTTCTTTCATTTTGGGGCCTATGTGTTTTTCGACCTTGAAATCGCAAAAAAGGCGCGAAAACATGGATTTGTCTCTCCTGCCGCGCACACACTTCCGATAGCTTGCAAAGGCCTAAAAAACACAAGCGGCCCTTGAGTTATTGTGGGAGAGACTGTTTTCATCAAGTTTGAAGCCTCAGTTTTGGCTGGACAGCCGTTTCTTTATTTTTGGGGTCTGTGTGTTTTTCGACCTGGAAATCGCAAAAAAGGCGCGAAAACATGGATTTGTCTCTCCTGCCGCGCACACACTTCCGATAGCTTGCAAAGGCCTAAAAAACACAAGCAGCCCGTGAGTTATTATGGGAGAGACTGTTTTCATCAAGTTTGAAGCCATAGTTTTGGCGCGCCAGCCGTTTCTTTCATTTTGGGGCCTATGTGTTTTTCGACCTTGAAATCGCAAAAAAGGCCCGAAAACATGGATTTGTCTCTCCTGCCGCGCACACACTTCCGATAGCTTGCAAAGGCCTAAAAAACACAAGCAGCCCGTGAGTTATTATGGGAGAGACTGTTTTCATCAAGTTTGAAGCCATAGTTTTGGCGCGCCAGCCGTTTCTTTCATTTTGGGGCCTATGTGTTTTTCGACCTTGAAATCGCAAAAAAGGCGCGAAAACATGGATTTGTCTCTACTGCCGCGCACACACTTCCGATAGCTTGCAAAGGCCTAAAAAACACAAGCGGCCCTTGAGTTATTGTGGGAGAGACTGTTTTCATCAAGTTTGAAGCCTCAGTTTTGGCTGGACAGCCGTTTCTTTATTTTTGGGGTCTGTGTGTTTTTCGACCTGGAAATGGCAAAACAGGCGCGAAAACATAGATTTGTCTCTCCTGCTGCGCACACACTTCCGATAGCTTGCGAAGGCCTAAAAAACACAATCAGCCCGTGAGTTAATATGGGAGAGACTGTTTTCATCAAGTTTGAAGCCATAGTTTTGGCGCGGTAGCCGTTTCTTTCATTTTGGGGCCTATGTGTTTTTCGACCTTGAAATCGCAAAAAATGCGCGAAAACATGGATTTGTCTCTCCTGCCGCGCACACACTTCCGATAGCTTGCGAAGGCCTAAAAAACACAAGCGGCCATTGAGTTATTGTGGGAGAGACTGTTTTCATCAAGTTTGAAGCCATAGTTTTGGCGCGCCAGCCGTTTCTTTCATTTTGGGGCCTATGTGTTTTTCGACCTTGAAATCGCAAAAAAGGCGCGAAAACATGGATTTGTCTCTCCTGCCGCGCACACACTTCCGATAGCTTGCGAAGGCCTAAAAAACACAAGCGGCCATTGAGTTATTGTGGGAGAGACTGTTTTCATCAAGTTTGAAGCCATAGTTTTGGCGCGCCAGCCGTTTCTTTCATTTTGGGGCCTATGTGTTTTTCGACCTTGAAATCGCAAAAAAGGCGCGAAAACATGGATTTGTCTCTCCTGCCGCGCACACACTTCCGATAGCTTGCAAAGGCCTAAAAAACACAAGCAGCCTGTGAGTTATTATGGGAGAGACTGTTTTCATCAAGTTTGAAGCCATAGTTTTGGCGCGGCAGCCGTTTCTTTCATTTTGGGGCCTATGTGTTTTTCGACCTTGAAATCGCAAAAAATGCGCGAAAACATGGATTTGTCTCTCCTGCCGCGCACACACTTCCGATAGCTTGCGAAGGCCTAAAAAACACAAGCGGCCCTTGAGTTATTGTGGGAGAGACTGTTTTCATCAAGTTTGAAGCCTCAGTTTTGGCTGGACAGCCGTTTCTTTATTTTTGGGGTCTGTGTGTTTTTCGACCTGGAAATCGCAAAAAAGGCGCGAAAACATGGATTTGTCTCTCCTGCCGCGCACACACTTCCGATAGCTTGCGAAGGCCTGAAAAACACAAGCGGCCATTGAGTTATTGTGGGAGAGACTGTTTTCATCAAGTTTGAAGCCATAGTTTTGGCGCGCCAGCCGTTTCTTTCATTTTGGGGCCTATGTGTTTTTCGACCTTGAAATCGCAAAAAAGGCGCGAAAACATGGATTTGTCTCTCCTGCCGCGCACACACTTCCGATAGCTTGCAAAGGCCTAAAAAACACAAGCAGCCCGTGAGTTATTATGGGAGAGACTGTTTTCATCAAGTTTGAAGCCATAGTTTTGGCGCGCCAGCCGTTTCTTTCATTTTGGGGCCTATGTGTTTTTCGACCTTGAAATCGCAAAAAAGGCGCGAAAACATGGATTTGTCTCTACTGCCGCGCACACACTTCCGATAGCTTGCAAAGGCCTAAAAAACACAAGCGGCCCTTGAGTTATTGTGGGAGAGACTGTTTTCATCAAGTTTGAAGCCTCAGTTTTGGCTGGACAGCCGTTTCTTTATTTTTGGGGTCTGTGTGTTTTTCGACCTGGAAATCGCAAAAAAGGCGCGAAAACATGGATTTGTCTCTCCTGCCGCGCACACACTTCCGATAGCTTGCGAAGGCCTAAAAAACACAAGCGGCCATTGAGTTATTGTGGGAGAGACTGTTTTCATCAAGTTTGAAGCCATAGTTTTGGCGCGCCAGCCGTTTCTTTCATTTTGGGGCCTATGTGTTTTTCGACCTTGAAATCGCAAAAAAGGCGCGAAAACATGGATTTGTCTCTCCTGCCGCGCACACACTTCCGATAGCTTGCGAAGGCCTAAAAAACACAAGCGGCCATTGAGTTATTGTGGGAGAGACTGTTTTCATCAAGTTTGAAGCCATAGTTTTGGCGCGCCAGCCGTTTCTTTCATTTTGGGGCCTATGTGTTTTTCGACCTTGAAATCGCAAAAAAGGCGCGAAAACATGGATTTGTCTCTCCTGCCGCGCACACACTTCCGATAGCTTGCAAAGGCCTAAAAAACACAAGCAGCCTGTGAGTTATTATGGGAGAGACTGTTTTCATCAAGTTTGAAGCCATAGTTTTGGCGCGGCAGCCGTTTCTTTCATTTTGGGGCCTATGTGTTTTTCGACCTTGAAATCGCAAAAAATGCGCGAAAACATGGATTTGTCTCTCCTGCCGCGCACACACTTCCGATAGCTTGCGAAGGCCTAAAAAACACAAGCGGCCCTTGAGTTATTGTGGGAGAGACTGTTTTCATCAAGTTTGAAGCCTCAGTTTTGGCTGGACAGCCGTTTCTTTATTTTTGGGGTCTGTGTGTTTTTCGACCTGGAAATCGCAAAAAAGGCGCGAAAACATGGATTTGTCTCTCCTGCCGCGCACACACTTCCGATAGCTTGCAAAGGCCTAAAAAACACAAGCAGTCCGTGAGTTATTATGGGAGAGACTGTTTTCATCAAGTTTGAAGCCATAGTTTTGGCGTGCCAGCCGTTTCTTTCATTTTGGGGCCTATGTGTTTTTCGACCTTGAAATCGCAAAAAAGGCGCGAAAACATGGATTTGTCTCTCCTGCCGCGCACACACTTCCGATAGCTTGCAAAGGCCTAAAAAACACAAGCAGCCCGTGAGTTATTATGGGAGAGACTGTTTTCATCAAGTTTGAAGCCATAGTTTTGGCGCGCCAGCCGTTTCTTTCATTTTGGGGCCTATGTGTTTTTCGACCTTGAAATCGCAAAAAAGGCGCGAAAACATGGATTTGTCTCTCCTGCCGCGCACACACTTCCGATAGCTTGCAAAGGCCTAAAAAACACAAGCAGCCCGTGAGTTATTATGGGAGAGACTGTTTTCATCAAGTTTGAAGCCATAGTTTTGGCGCGGCAGCCGTTTCTTTCATTTTGGGGCCTATGTGTTTTTCGACCTTGAAATCGCAAAAAATGCGCGAAAACATGGATTTGGCTCTCCTGCCGCGCACACACTTCCGATAGCTTGCGAAGGCCTAAAAAACACAAGCGGCCATTGAGTTATTGTGGGAGAGACTGTTTTCATCAAGTTTGAAGCTTCAGTTTTGGCTGGACAGCCGTTTCTTTATTTTTGGGGTCTGTGTGTTTTTCGACCTTGAAATCGCAAAAAAGGCGCGAAAACATGGATTTGTCTCTCCTGCCACGCACACACTTCCGATATCTTGCGAAGGCCTAAAAAACACAAGCAGCCCTTGAGTTATTGTGGGAGAGACTGTTTTCATCAAGTTTGAAGTCATAGTTTTGGCGCGGCAGCCGTTTCTTTCATTTTGGGGCCTTTGTGTTTTTCGACCTGGAAATGGCAAAAAAGGCGCGAAAACATGGATTTGTCTCTCCTGCCGCGCACACACTTCCGATAACTTGCGAAGGCCTAAAAAACACAAGCGGCCCTTGAGTTATTGTCTGAGAGACTGTTTTCATCAAGTTTGAAGCCTCAGTTTTGGCTGGACAGCCGTTTCTTTATTTTTGGGGCCTTTGTTTTCTTCGACCTGGAAATGGAAAAAAGGCGCGAAAACATGGATTTGTCTCTCCTGCCGCGCACACACTTCCGATAGCGTGCAAAGGCCTAAAAAACACAAGCAGCCCGTGAGTTATTATGGGAGAGACTGTTTTCATCAAGTTTGAAGCCATAGTTTTGGCGCGGCAGCCGTTTCTTTCATTTTGGGGCCTATGTGTTTTTCGACCTTGAAATCGCAAAAAAGGCGCGAAAACATGGATTTGTCTCTCCTGCCGCGCACACACTTCCGATATCTTGCGAAGGCCTAAAAAACACAAGCAGCCCTTGAGTTGTTGTGGGAGAGACTGTTTTCATCAAGTTTCAACCCTAACCATAACCATAGACCCGACCCCGACCCTATCCCTTTCCCTAACCCCAACCCCGACCCCGACCCTGACCACAACCCTAACCATAACCATCAACCCGACCCCGACCCTATCCCTTTCCCTAACCCCAACCCCGACCCCGACCCTGACCACAACCCTAACCATAACCATCAACCCGACCCCGACCCTATCCCTTTCCCTAACCCCAACCCCGACCCCGACCCTGACCACAACCCTAACCATAACCATCAACCCGACCCCGACCCTATCCCTTTCCCTAACCCCAACCCCGACCCCGACCCTGACCACAACCCTAACCATAACCATCAACCCGACCCCGACCCTATCCCTTTCCCTAACCCCAACCCCGACCCCGACCCTGACCACAACCCTAACCATAACCATCAACCCGACCCGACCCTATCCCTTTCCCTAACCCCAACCCCGACCCCGACCCTGACCACAACCCTAACCATAACCATCAACCCGACCCCGACCCTATCCCTTTCCCTAACCCCAACCCCGACCCCGACCCTGACCACAACCCTAACCATAACCATCAACCCGACCCCGACCCTATCCCTTTCCCTAACCCCAACCCCGACCCCGACCCTGACCACAACCCTAACCATAACCATCAACCCGACCCCGACCCTATCCCTTTCCCTAACCCCAACCCCGACCCCGACCCTGACCACAACCCTAACCATAACCATCAACCCGACCCCGACCCTATCCCTTTCCCTAACCCCAACCCCGACCCCGACCCTGACCACAACCCTAACCATAACCATCAACCCGACCCCGACCCTATCCCTTTCCCTAACCCCAACCCCCGACCCCGACCCTGACCACAACCCTAACCATAACCATCAACCCGACCCCGACCCTATCCCTTTCCCTAACCCCAACCCCGACCCCGACCCTGACCACAACCCTAACCATAACCATAAACCCGACCCCGACCCTATCCCTTTCACTAACCCCAACCCCCGACCCTGACCACAACCCTAACCATAACCATCAACCCGACCCCGACCCTATCCCTTTCCCTAACCCCAACCCCGACCCCGACACTGACCACAACCCTAACCATAACCATCAACCCGACCCCGACCCTATCCCTTTCCCTAACCCCAACCCCGACCCCGACCCTGACCACAACCCTAACCATAACCATCAACCCGACCCCGACCCTATCCCTTTCCCTAACCCCAACCCCGACCCCGACCCTGACCACAACCCTAACCATAACCATCAACCCGACCCCGACCCTATCCATTTCCCTAACCCCAACCCCGACCCCGACCCTGACCACAACCCTAACCATAACCATCAACCCGACCCCGACCCTATCCCTTTCCCTAACCCCAACCCCGACCCCGACCCTGACCACAACCCTAACCATAACCATCAACCCGACCCCGACCCTATCCCTTTCCCTAACCCCAACCCCGACCCCTGACCCTGACCACAACCCTAACCATAACCATCAACCCGACCCCGACCCTATCCCTTTCCCTAACCCCAACCCCGACCCCGACCCTGACCACAACCCTAACCATAACCATCAACCCGACACCGACCCTATCCCTTTCCCTAACCCCAACCCCGACCCTGACCACAACCCTAACCATAACCATCAACCCGACCCCGACCCTATCCCTTTCCCTAACCCCAACCCCGACCCCGACCCTGACCACAACCCTAACCATAACCATCAACCCGACCCCGACCCTATCCCTTTCCCTAACCCCAACCCCGACCCCGACCCTGACCACAACCCTAACCATAACCATCAACCCGACCCCGACCCTATCCCTTTCCCTAACCCCAACCCCGACCCTGACCACAACCCTAACCATAACCATCAACCCGACCCCGACCCTATCCCTTTCCCTAACCCCAACCCCGACCCCGACCCTGACCACAACCCTAACCATAACCATCAACCCGACCCCGACCCTATCCCTTTCCCTAACCCCAACCCCGACCCCGACCCTGACCACAACCCTAACCATAACCATCAACCCGACCCCGACCATATCCCTTTCCCTAACCCCAACCCCGACCCCGACCCTGACCACAACCCTAACCATAACCATCAACCCGACCCCGACCCTATCCCTTTCCCTAACCCCAACCCCGACCCCGACCCTGACCACAACCCTAACCATAACCATCAACCCGACCCCGACCCTATCCCTTTCCCTAACCCCAACCCCGACCCCGACCCTGACCACAACCCTAACCATAACCATCAACCCGACCCCGACCCTATCCCTTTCCCTAACCCCAACCCCGACCCCGACCCTGACCACAACCCTAACCATAACCATCAACCCGACGCCGACCCTATCCCTTTCCCTAACCCCAACCCCGACCCCGACCCTGACCACAACCCTAACCATAACCATCAACCCGACCCCGACCCTATCCCTTTCCCTAACCCCAACCCCGACCCCGACCCTGACCACAACCCTAACCATAACCATCAACCCGACCCCGACCCTATCCCTTTCCCTAACCCCAACCCCGACCCCGACCCTGACCACAACCCTAACCATAACCATCAACCCGACCCCGACCCTATCCCTTTCCCTAACCCCAACCCCGACCCCGACCCTGACCACAACCCTAACCATAACCATCAACCCGACCCCGACCCTATCCCTTTCCCTAACCCCAACCCCGACCCCGACCCTGACCACAACCCTAACCATAACCATCAACCCGACCCCGACCCTATCCCTTTCCCTAACCCCAACCCCGACCCCGACCCTGACCACAACCCTAACCATAACCATCAACCCGACCCCGACCCTATCCCTTTCCCTAACCCCAACCCCGACCCCGACCCTGACCACAACCCTAACCATAACCATCAACCCGACCCCGACCCTATCCCTTTCCCTAACCCCAACCCCGACCCCGACCCTGACCACAACCCTAACCATAACCATCAACCCGACCCCGACCCTATCGCTTTCCCTAACCCCAACCCCGACCCCGACCCTGACCACAACCCTAACCATAACCATCAACCCGACCCCGACCCTATCCCTTTCCCTAACCCCAACCCCGACCCCGACCCTGACCACAACCCTAACCATAACCATCAACCCGACCCCGACCCTATCCCTTTCCCTAACCCCAACCCCGACCCCGACCCTGACCACAACCCTAACCATAACCATCAACCCGACCCCGACCCTATCCCTTTCCCTAACCCCAACCCCGACCCCGACCCTGACCACAACCCTAACCATAACCATCAACCCGACCCCGACCCTATCCCTTTCCCTAACCCCAACCCCGACCCCGACCTTGACCACAACCATCAACCCGACCCCGACCCTATCCCTTTCCCTAACCCCAACCCCGACCCCGACCCTGACCACAACCATCAACCCGACCCCGACCCTATCCCTTTCCCTAACCCCAACCCCGACCCCGACCCTGACCACAACCCTAACCATAACCATCAACCCGACCCCGACCCTATCCCTTTCCCTAACCCCAACCCCGACCCTGACCACAACCCTAACCATAACCATCAACCCGACCCCGACCCTATCCCTTTCCCTAACCCCAACCCCGACCCCGACCCTGACCACAACCCTAACCATAACCATCAACCCGACCCCGACCCTATCCCTTTCCCTAACCCCAACCCCGACCCCGACCCTGACCACAACCCTAACCATAACCATCAACCCGACCCCGACCCTATCCCTTTCCCTAACCCCAACCCCGACCCCGACCCTGACCACAACCCTAACTATAACCATCAACCCGACCCCGACCCTATCCCTTTCCCTAACCCCAACCCCGACCCCGACCCTGACCACAACCCTAACCATAACCATAAACCCGACCCCGACCCTATCCCTTTCACTAACCCCAACCCCGACCCTGACCACAACCCTAACCATAACCATCAACCCGACCCCGACCCTATCCCTTTCCCTAACCCCAACCCCGACCCCGACCCTGACCACAACCCTAACCATAACCATCAACCCGACCCCGACCCTATCCCTTTCCCTAACCCCAACCCCGACCCCGACCCTGACCACAACCCTAACCATAACCATCAACCCGACCCCGACCCTATCCCTTTCCCTAACCCCAACCCCGACCCCGACCCTGACCACAACCCTAACCATAACCATCAACCCGACCCCGACCCTATCCCTTTCCCTAACCCCAACCCCGACCCCGACCCTGACCACAACCCTAACCATAACCATCAACCCGACCCCGACCCTATCCCTTTCCCTAACCCCAACCCCGACCCTGACCCTGACCACAACCCTAACCATAACCATCAACCCGACCCCGACCCTATCCCTATCCCTAACCCCAACCCCGACCCCGACCCTGACCACAACCCTAACCATAACCATCAACCCGACACCGACCCTATCCCTTTCACTAACCCCAACCCCGACCCTGACCACAACCCTAACCATAACCATCAACCCGACCCCGACCCTATCCCTTTCCCTAACCCCAACCCCGACCCCGACCCTGACCACAACCCTAACCATAACCATCAACCCGACCCCGACCCTATCCCTTTCCCTAACCCCAACCCCGCCCCCGACCCTGACCACAACCCTAACCATAACCATCAACCCGACCCCGACCCTATCCCTTTCCCTAACCCCAACCCCGACCCCGACCCTGACCACAACCCTAACCATAACCATCAACCCGACCCCGACCCTATCCCTTGCCCTAACCCCAACCCCGACCCCGACCCTGACCACAACCCTAACCATAACCATCAACCCGACCCCGACCCTATCCCTTTCCCTAACCCCAACCCCGACCCCGACCCTGACCACAACCCTAACCATAACCATCAACCCGACCCCGACCCTATCCCTTTCCCTAACCCCAACCCCGACCCTGACCACAACCCTAACCATAACCATCAACCCGACCCCGACCCTATCCCTTTCCCTAACCCCAACCCCGACCCCGACCCTGACCACAACCCTAACCATAACCATCAACCCGACCCCGACCCTATCCCTTTCCCTAACCCCAACCCCGACCCCGACCCTGACCACAACCCTAACCATAACCATCAACCCGACCCCGACCCTATCCCTTTCCCTAACCCCAACCCCGACCCCGACCCTGACCACAACCCTAACCATAACCATCAACCCGACCCCGTCCCTATCCCTTTCCCTAACCCCAACCCCGACCCCGACCCTGACCACAACCCTAACCATAACCATCAACCCGACCCCGACCCTATCCCTTTCCCTAACCCCAACCCCGACCCCGACCCTGACCACAACCCTAACCATAACCATCAACCCGACCCCGACCCTATCCCTTTCCCTAACCCCAACCCCGACCCCGACCCTGACCACAACCCTAACCATAACCATCAACCCGACCCCGACCCTATCCCTTTCCCTAACCCCAACCCCGACCCCGACCCTGACCACAACCCTAACCATAACCATCAACCCGACCCCGACCCTATCCCTTTCCCTAACCCCAACCCCGACCCTGACCACAACCCTAACCATAACCATCAACCCGACCCCGACCCTATCCCTTTCCCTAACCCCAACCCCGACCCCGACCCTGACCACAACCCTAACCATAACCATCAACCCGACCCCGACCCTATCCCTTTCCCTAACCCCAACCCCGACCCCGACCCCGACCCTGACCACAACCCTAACCATAACCATCAACCCGACCCCGACCCTATCCCTTTCCCTAACCCCAACCCCGACCCCGACCCTGACCACAACCCTAACCATAACCATCAACCCGACCCCGACCCTATCCCTTTCCCTAACCCCAACCCCGACCCCGACCCTGACCACAACCCTAACCATAACCATCAACCCGACCCCGACCCTATCCCTTTCCCTAACCCCAACCCCGACCCCGACCCTGACCACAACCCTAACCATAACCATCAACCCGACCCCGACCCTATCCCTTTCCCTAACCCCAACCCCGACCCCGACCCTGACCACAACCCTAACCATAACCATCAACCCGACCCCGACCCTATCCCTTTCCCTAACCCCAACCCCGACCCTGACCACAACCCTAACCATAACCATCAACCCGACCCCGACCCTATCCCTTTCCCTAACCCCAACCCCGACCCCGACCCTGACCACAACCCTAACCATAACCATCAACCCGACCCCGACCCTATCCCTTTCCCTAACCCCAACCCCGACCCCGACCCTGACCACAACCCTAACCATAACCATCAACCCGACCCCGACCATATCCCTTTCCCTAACCCCAACCCCGACCCCGACCCTGACCACAACCCTAACCATAACCATCAACCCGACCCCGACCCTATCCCTTTCCCTAACCCCAACCCCGACCCTGACCACAACCCTAACCATAACCATCAACCCGACCCCGACCCTATCCCTTTCCCTAACCCCAACCCCGACCCCGACCCTGACCACAACCCTAACCATAACCATCAACCCGACCCCGACCCTATCCCTTTCCCTAACCCCAACCCCGACCCCGACCCTGACCACAACCCTAACCATAACCATCAACCCGACCCCGACCCTATCCCTTTCCCTAACCCCAACCCCGACCCCGACCCTGACCACAACCCTAACCATAACCATCAACCCGACCCCGACCCTATCCCTTTCCCTAACCCCAACCCCGACCCCGACCCTGACCACAACCCTAACCATAACCATCAACCCGACCCCGACCCTATCCCTTTCCCTAACCCCAACCCCGACCCCGACCCTGACCACAACCCTCACGGGCTGATTGTGTTTTTTAGGCCTTCGCAAGCTATCGGAAGTGTGTGCACAGCAGGAGAGACAAATCTATGTTTTCGCGCCTGTTTTGCCATTTCCAGGTCGAAAAACACACAGACCCCAAAAATAAAGAAACGGCTGTCCAGCCAAAACTGAGGCTTCAAACTTGATGAAAACAGTCTCTCCCACAATAACTCAAGGGCCGCTTGTGTTTTTTAGGCCTTTGCAAGCTATCGGAAGTGTGTGCGCGGCAGTAGAGACAAATCCATGTTTTCGCGCATTTTTTGCGATTTCAAGGTCGAAAAACACATAGGCCCCAAAATAAAAGAAACGGCTGCCGCGCCAAAACTATGGCTTCAAACTTGATGAAAACAGTCTCTCCCATAATAACTCACGGGCTGCTTGTGTTTTTTAGGCCTTTGCAAGCTATCGGAAGTGTGTGCGCGGCAGGAGAGACAAATCCATGTTTTCGCGCCTTTTTTTGCGATTTCCAGGTCGAAAAACACACAGACCCCAAAAATAAAGAAACGGCTGTCCAGCCAAAACTGAGGCTTCAAACTTGATGAAAACAGTCTCTCCCACAATAACTCAATGGCCGCTTGTGTTTTTTAGGCCTTCGCAAGCTATCGGAAGTGTGTGCGCGGCAGGAGAGACAAATCCATGTTTTCGCGCTTTTTTGCGATTTCAAGGTCGAAAAACACATAGGCCCCAAAATGAAAGAAACGGCTGCCGCGCCAAAACTATGGCTTCAAACTTGATGAAAACAGTCTTTCCCATAATAACTCACGGGCTGCTTGTGTTTTTTAGGCCTTTGCAAGCTATCGGAAGTGTGTGCGCGGCAGGAGAGACAAATCTATGTTTTCGCGCCTTTTTTGCCATTTCCAGGTCGAAAAACACACAGAACCCAAAAATAAAGAAACGGCTGTCCAGCCAAAACTGAGGCTTCAAACTTGATGAAAACAGTCTCTCCCACAATAACTCAAGGGCCGCTTGTGTTTTTTAGGCCTTCGCAAGCTATCGGAAGTGTGTGCGCGGCAGGAGAGACAAATCCATGTTTTCGCGCCTTTTTTGCCATTTCCAGGTCGAAAAACACACAGAACCCAAAAATAAAGAAACGGCTGCCGCGCCAAAACTATGGCTTCAAACTTGATGAAAACAGTCTCTCCCATAATAACTCACGGGCTGCTTGTGTTTTTTAGGCCTTTGCAAGCTATCGGAAGTGTGTGCGCGGCAGGAGAGACAAATCCATGTTTTCGCGCCTTTTTTGCGATTTCAAGGTCGAAAAACACATAGGCCCCAAAATGAAAGAAACGGCTGGCGCGCCAAAACTATGGCTTCAAACTTGATGAAAACAGTCTCTCCCATAATAACTCACGGGCCGCTTGTGTTTTTTAGGCCTTTGCAAGCTATCGGAAGTGTGTGCGCGGCAGGAGAGACAAATCCATGTTTTCGCGCCTTTTTTGCGATTTCAAGGTCGAAAAACACATAGGCCCCAAAATGAAAGAAACGGCTGCCGCGCCAAAACTATGGCTTCAAACTTGATGAAAACAGTCTCTCCCATAATAACTCACTGGCTGCTTGTGTTTTTTAGGCCTTTGCAAGCTATCGGAAATGTGTGCGCGGCAGGAGAGACAAATCCATGTTTTCGCGCCTTTTTTGCGATTTCAAGGTCGAAAAACACATAGGCCCCAAAATGAAAGAAACGGGTGGCGCACCAAAACTATGGCTTCAAACTTGATGAAAACAGTCTCTCCCATAATAACTCACGGCCTGCTTGTGTTTTTTAGGCCTTTGCAAGCTATCGGAAGTGTGTGCGCGGCAGGAGAGACAAATCCATGTTTTCGCGCCTTTTTTGCGATTTCAAGGTCGAAAAACACATAGGCCCCAAAATGAAAGAAACGGCTGGCGCGCCAAAACTATGGCTTCAAACTTGATGAAAACAGTCTCTCCCATAATAACTCACGGGCTGCTTGTGTTTTTTAGGCCTTTGCAAGTTATCAGAAGTGTGTGCGCGGCAGGAGAGACAAATCAATGTTTTTGCGCCTTTTTTGCGATTTCAAGGTCGAAAAACACATAGGCCCCAAAATGAAAGAAACGGCTGGCGCGCCAAAACTATGGCTTCAAACTTGATGAAAACAGTCTCTCCCATAATAACTCACGGGCTGCTTGTGTTTTTTAGGCCTTCGCAAGCTATCGGAAGTGTGTGCGCGGCAGGAGAGACAAATCCATGTTTTTATGCCTTCTTTGGCATTTTCAGGTGGAGAAAAACACAATCCCGAAAGAGAAAGAAAAGGCTGCCGCGCCAACACTGAGGCTTCAAACTTGATGAAAACAGTGTCTCCCATAATGGTGTAGGGGCTGCTTGTGGTTATTAGGCCTTTGCAAGCTCTCCGAAGTGTGTGCGCAGCAGGAGAGAGAAATCCATGTTTTTATGCCTTCTTTGTCATTTTCAGGTGGAGAAAAACACAATCCCGAAAGAGAAAGAAAAGGCTGCCGCGCCAACACTGAGGCTTCAAACTTGATGAAAACAGTGTCTCCCATAATGGTGTAGGGGCTGCTTGTGGTTATTAGGCCTTTGCAAGCTCTCCGAAGTGTGTGCGCAGCAGGAGAGAGAAATCCATGTTTTTATGCCTTCTTTGTCATTTTCAGGTGGAGAAAAACACAATCCCGAAAGAGAAAGAAAAGGCTGCCGCGCCAACACTGAGGCTTCAAACTTGATGAAAACAGTGTCTCCCATAATGGTGTAGGGGCTGCTTGTGGTTATTAGGCCTTTGCAAGCTCTCCGAAGTGTGTGCGCAGCAGGAGAGACAAATCCATGTTTTTATGCCTTCTTTGGCATTTTCAGGTGGAGAAAAACACAATCCCGAAAGAGAAAGAAAAGGCTGCCTCGCCAACACTGAGGATTCAAACTTGATGAAAACAGTGTCTCCCATAATGGAGTAGGGGCTGCTTGTGGTTATTAGGCATTTGCAAGCTCTCCGAAGTGTGTGCGCAGCAGGAGAGACAAATCCATGTTTTTATGCCTTCTTTGGCATTTTCAGGTGGAGAAAAACACAATCCCGAAAGAGAAAGAAAAGGCTGCCGCGCCAACACTGAGGCTTCAAACTTGATGAAAACAGTGTCTCCCATAATGGAGTAGGGGCTGCTTGTGGTTATTAGGCATTTGCAAGCTCTCCGAAGTGTGTGCGCAGCAGGAGAGACAAATCCATGTTTTTATGCCTTCTTTGGCATTTTCAGGTGGAGAAAAACACAATCCCGAAAGAGAAAGAAAAGGCTGCCGCGCCAACACTGAGGCTTCAAACTTGATGAAAACAGTGTCTCCCATAATGGAGTAGGGGCTGCTTGTGGTTATTAGGCATTTGCAAGCTCTCCGAAGTGTGTGCGCAGCAGGAGAGACAAATCCATGTTTTTATGCCTTCTTTGGCATTTTCAGGTGGAGAAAAACACAATCCCGAAAGAGAAAGAAAAGGCTGCCGCGCCAACACTGAGGCTTCAAACTTGATGAAAACAGTGTCTCCCATAATGGAGTAGGGGCTGCTTGTGGTTATTAGGCATTTGCAAGCTCTCCGAAGTGTGTGCGCAGCAGGAGAGACAAATCCATGTTTTTATGCCTTCTTTGGCATTTTCAGGTGGAGAAAAACACAATCCCGAAAGAGAAAGAAAAGGCTGCCGCGCCAACACTGAGGCTTCAAACTTGATGAAAACAGTGTCTCCCATAATGGAGTAGGGGCTGCTTGTGGTTATTAGGCATTTGCAAGCTCTCCGAAGTGTGTGCGCAGCAGGAGAGACAAATCCATGTTTTTATGCCTTCTTTGGCATTTTCAGGTGGAGAAAAACACAATCCCGAAAGAGAAAGAAAAGGCTGCCGCGCCAACACTGAGGCTTCAAACTTGATGAAAACAGTGTCTCCCATAATGGTGTAGGGGCTGCTTGTGGTTATTAGGCCTTTGCAAGCTCTCCGAAGTGTGTGCGCAGCAGGAGAGACAAATCCATGTTTTTATGCCTTCTTTGGCATTTTCAGGTGGAGAAAAACACAATCCCGAAAGAGAAAGAAAAGGCTGCCGCGCCAACACTGAGGCTTCAAACTTGATGAAAACAGTGTCTCCCATAATGGAGTAGGGGCTGCTTGTGGTTATTAGGCATTTGCAAGCTCTCCGAAGTGTGTGCGCAGCAGGAGAGACAAATCCATGTTTTTATGCCTTCTTTGGCATTTTCAGGTGGAGAAAAACACAATCCCGAAAGAGAAAGAAAAGGCTGCCGCGCCAACACTGAGGCTTCAAACTTGATGAAAACAGTGTCTCCCATAATGGAGTAGGGGCTGCTTGTGGTTATTAGGCATTTGCAAGCTCTCCGAAATGTGTGCGCAGCAGGAGAGACAAATCCATGTTTTTATGCCTTCTTTGGCATTTTCAGGTGGAGAAAAACACAATCCCGAAAGAGAAAGAAAAGGCTGCCGCGCCAACACTGAGGCTTCAAACTTGATGAAAACAGTGTCTCCCATAATGGTGTAGGGGCTGCTTGTGGTTATTAGGCCTTTGCAAGCTCTCCGAAGTGTGTGCGCGGCAGGAGAGACAAATCCATGTTTTCGCGCCTTTTTTGCCATTTCCAGGTCGAAAAACACAAAGGCCCCAAAAATAAAGAAACGGCTGTCCAGCCAAAACTGAGGCTTCAAACTTGATGAAAACAGTCTCTCCCACAATAACTCAAGGGCTGCTTGTGTTTTTTAGGCCTTTGCACGCTATCGGAAGTGTGTGCGCGGCAGGAGAGACAAATCCTTGTTTTCGCGCCTTTTTTGCGATTTCAAAGTCGAAAAACACATAGGCCCCAAAATGAAAGAAACGGCTGCCGCGCCAAAACTATGGCTTCAAACTTGATGAAAACAGTCTCTCCCATAATAACTCACGGGCTGCTTGTGTTTTTTAGGCCTTTGCACGCTATCGGAAGTGTGTGCGCGGCAGGAGAGACAAATCCATGTTTTCGCGCCTTTTTTGCCATTTCCAGGTCGAAAAACACAAAGGCCCCAAAAATAAAGAAACGGCTGTCCAGCCAAAACTGAGGCTTCAAACTTGATGAAAACAGTCTCTCAGACAATAACTCAAGGGCCGCTGGTGTTTTTTAGGCCTTCGCAAGCTATCGGAAGTGTGTGCGCGGCAGGAGAGACAAATCCATGTTTTCGCGCCTTTTTTGCCATTTCCAGGTCGAAAAACACAAAGGCCCCAAAATGAAAGAAACGGCTGCCGCGCCAAAACTATGGCTTCAAACTTGATGAAAACAGTCTCTCCCACAATAACTCAAGGGCTGCTTATTTTTTTTAGGCCTTCGCAAGATATCGGAAGTGTGTGTGCGGCAGGAGAGACAAATCCATGTTTTCGCGCCTTTTTTGCGATTTCAAGGTCGAAAAACACATAGGCCCCAAAATGAAAGAAACGGCTGGCGCACCAAAACTATGGCTTCAAACTTGATGAAAACAGTCTCTCCCATAATAACTCACGGGCTGCTTGTGTTTTTTAGGCCTTTGCACGCTATCGGAAGTGTGTGCGCGGCAGGAGAGACAAATCCATGTTTTCGCGCCTTTTTTGCCATTTCCAGGTCGAAAAACACAAAGGCCCCAAAAATAAAGAAACGGCTGTCCAGCCAAAACTGAGGCTTCAAACTTGATGAAAACAGTCTCTCCCACAATAACTCAAGGGCTGCTTGTGTTTTTTAGGCCTTCGCAAGCTATCGGAAGTGTGTGCGCGGCAGGAGAGACAAATCCATGTTTTCGCGCCTTTTTTGCCATTTCCAGGTCGAAAAACACAAAGGCCCCAAAAATAAAGAAACGGCTGTCCAGCCAAAACTGAGGCTTCAAACTTGATGAAAACAGTCTCTCCCACAATAACTCAAGGGCTGCTTGTGTTTTTTAGGCCTTCGCAAGATATCGGAAGTGTGTGCGCGGCAGGAGAGACAAATCAATGTTTTCGCGACTTTTTTGCGATTTCAAGGTCGAAAAACACATAGGCCCCAAAATGAAAGAAACGGCTGGCGCGCCAAAACTATGGCTTCAAACTTGATGAAAACAGTCTCTCCCATAATAACTCACGGGCTGCTTGTGTTTTTTAGGCCTTTGCACGCTATCGGAAGTGTGTGCGCGGCAGGAGAGACAAATCCATGTTTTCGCGCCTTTTTTGCGATTTCAAGGTAGAAAAACACATAGGCCCCAAAATGAAAGAAACGGCTGCCGCGCCAAAACTATGGCTTCAAACTTGATGAAAACAGTCTCTCCCATAATAACTCACGGGCTGCTTGTGTTTTTTAGGCCTTTGCACGCTATCGGAAGTGTGTGCGCAGCAGGAGAGACAAATCCATGTTTTCGCGCCTTTTTTGCCATTTCCAGGTCGAAAAACACAAAGGCCCCAAAAATAAAGAATCGGCTGTCCAGCCAAAACTGAGGCTTCAAACTTGATGAAAACAGTCTCTCCCACAATAACTCAAGGGCTGCTTGTGTTTTTTAGGCCTTCGCAAGATATCGGAAGTGTGTGCGCGGCAGGAGAGACAAATCAATGTTGTCGCGACTTTTTTGCGATTTCAAAGTCGAAAAACACATAGTCCCCAAAATGAAAGAAACAGCTGGCGCGCCAAAACTATGGCTTCAAACTTGATGAAAACAGTCTCTCCCATAATAACTCACGGGCTGCTTGTGTTTTTTAGGCCTTTGCACGCTATCGGAAGTGTGTGCGCGGCAGGAGAGACAAATCCATGTTTTCGCGCCTTTTTTGCGATTTCAAGGTCGAAAAACACATAGGCCCCAAAATGAAAGAAACGGCTGCCACGCCAAAACTATGGCTTCAAACTTGATGAAAACAGTCTCTCCCATAATAACTCACGGGCTGCTTGTGTTTTTTAGGCCTTTGCACGCTATCGGAAGTGTGTGCGCGGCAGGAGAGACAAATCCATGTTTTCGCGCCTTTTTTGCCATTTCCAGGTCGAAAAACACAAAGGCCCCAAAAATAAAGAAACGGCTGTCCAGCCAAAACTGAGGCTTCAAACTTGATGAAAACAGTCTCTCAGACAATAACTCAAGGGCCGCTTGTGTTTTTTAGGCCTTCGCAAGCTATCGGAAGTGTGTGCGCGGCAGGAGAGACAAATCCATGTTTTCGCGCCTTTTTTGCGATTTCAAGGTCGAAAAACACATAGGCCCCAAAATGAAAGAAACGGCTGGCGCGCCAAAACTATGGCTTCAAACTTGATGAAAACAGTCTCTCCCATAATAACTCACGGGCTGCTTGTGTTTTTTAGGCCTTTGCACGCTATCGGAAGTGTGTGCGCGGCAGGAGAGACAAATCCATGTTTTCGCGCCTTTTTTGCCATTTCCAGGTCGAAAAACACAAAGGCCCCAAAAATAAAGAAACGGCTGTCCAGCCAAAACTGAGGCTTCAAACTTGATGAAAACAGTCTCTCAGACAATAACTCAAGGGCCGCTTGTGTTTTTTAGGCCTTCGCAAGCTATCGGAAGTGTGTGCGCGGCAGGAGAGACAAATCCATGTTTTCGCGCCTTTTTTGCGATTTCAAGGTCGAAAAACACATAGGCCCCAAAATGAAAGAAACGGCTGGCGCGCCAAAACTATGGCTTCAAACTTGATGAAAACAGTCTCTCCCATAATAACTCACGGGCTGCTTGTGTTTTTTAGGCCTTTGCACGCTATCGGAAGTGTGTGCGCGGCAGGAGAGACAAATCCATGTTTTCGCGCCTTTTTTGCCATTTCCAGGTCGAAAAACACAAAGGCCCCAAAAATAAAGAAACGGCTGTCCAGCCAAAACTGAGGCTTCAAACTTGATGAAAACAGTCTCTCCCACAATAACTCAAGGGCTGCTTGTGTTTTTTAGGCCTTCGCAAGATATCGGAAGTGTGTGCGCGGCAGGAGAGACAAATCCATGTTTTCGCGCCTTTTTTGCCATTTCCAGGTCGAAAAACACAAAGGCCCCAAAAATAAAGAAACGGCTGTCCAGCCAAAACTGAGGCTTCAAACTTGATAAAAACAGTCTCTCCCACAATAACTCAAGGGCTGCTTTTGTTTTTTAGGCCTTCGCAAGATATCGGAAGTGTGTGCGCGGCAGGAGAGACAAATCAATGTTTTCGCGACTTTTTTGCGATTTCAAGGTCGAAAAACACATAGGCCCCAAAATGAAAGAAACGGCTGGCGCGCCAAAACTATGGCTTCAAACTTGATGAAAAAAGTCTCTCCCATAATAACTCACGGGCTGCTTGTGTTTTTTAGGCCTTTGCACGCTATCGGAAGTGTGTGCGCGGCAGCAGAGACAAATCCATGTTTTCGCGCATTTTTTGCGATTTCAAGGTCGAAAAACACATAGGCCCCAAAATGAAAGAAACGGCTGCCGCGCCAAAACTATGGCTTCAAACTTGATGAAAACAGTCTCTCCCATAATAACTCACGGGCTGCTTGTGTTTTTTAGGCCTTTGCACGCTATCGGAAGTGTGTGCGCGGCAGGAGAGACAAATCCATTTTTTCGCGCCTTTTTTGCCATTTCCAGGTCGAAAAACACAAAGGCCCCAAAAATAAAGAAACGGCTGTCCAGCCAAAACTGAGGCTTCAAACTTGATGAAAACAGTCTCTCCCACAATAACTCAAAGGCTGCTTGT
The DNA here is from genome assembly GCF_951799395.1 of Argentina silus. Classification (NCBI taxonomy): domain Eukaryota; kingdom Metazoa; phylum Chordata; class Actinopteri; order Argentiniformes; family Argentinidae; genus Argentina; species Argentina silus. The sequence continues at coordinate 1,077,901 of NW_028153183.1, forward strand.
GTTTTTTAGGCCTTCGCAAGATATCGGAAGTGTGTGCGCGGCAGGAGAGACAAATCAATGTTTTCGCGACTTTTTTGCGATTTCAAGGTCGAAAAACACATAGGCCCCAAAATGAAAGAAACGGCTGGCGCGCCAAAACTATGTCTTCAAACTTGATGAAAACAGTCTCTCCCATAATAACTCACGGGCTGCTTGTGTTTTTTAGGCCTTTGCACGCTATCTGAAGTGTGTGCGCGGCAGGAGAGACAAATCCATGTTTTCGCGCCTTTTTTGCCATTTCCAGGTCGAAAAACACAAAGGCCCCAAAAATAAAGAAACGGCTGTCCAGCCAAAACTGAGGCTTCAAACTTGATGAAAACAGTCTCTCAGACAATAACTCAAGGGCCGCTTGTGTTTTTTAGGCCTTCGCAAGCTATCGGAAGTGTGTGCGCGGCAGGAGAGACAAATCCATGTTTTCGCGCCTTTTTTGCCATTTCCAGGTCGAAAAACACAAAGGCCCCAAAATGAAAGAAACGGCTGCCGCGCCAAAACTATGGCTTCAAACTTGATGAAAACAGTCTCTCCCACAATAACTCAAGGGCTGCTTGTGTTTTTTAGGCCTTCGCAAGATATCGGAAGTGTGTGCGCGGCAGGAGAGACAAATCAATGTTTTCGCGACTTTTTTGCGATTTCAAGGTCGAAAAACACATAGGCCCCAAAATGAAAGAAACGGCTGGCGCGCCAAAACTATGGCTTCAAACTTGATGAAAACAGTCTCTCCCATAATAACTCACGGGCTGCTTGTGTTTTTTAGGCCTTTGCACGCTATCGGAAGTGTGTGCGCGGCAGGAGAGACAAATCCATGTTTTCGCGCCTTTTTTGCGATTTCAAGGTCGAAAAACACATAGGCCCCAAAATGAAAGAAACGGCTGCCGCGCCAAAACTATGGCTTCAAACTTGATGAAAACAGTCTCTCCCATAATAACTCACGGGCTGCTTGTGTTTTTTAGGCCTTCGCAAGATATCGGAAGTGTGTGCGCGGCAGGAGAGACAAATCCATGTTTTCGCGCCTTTTTTGCCATTTCCAGGTCGAAAAACACAAAGGCCCCAAAAATAAAGAAACGGCTGTCCAGCCAAAACTGAGGCTTCAAACTTGATAAAAACAGTCTCTCCCACAATAACTCAAGGGCTGCTTTTGTTTTTTAGGCCTTCGCAAGATATCGGAAGTGTGTGCGCGGCAGGAGAGACAAATCAATGTTTTCGCGACTTTTTTGCGATTTCAAGGTCGAAAAACACATAGGCCCCAAAATGAAAGAAACGGCTGGCGCGCCAAAACTATGGCTTCAAACTTGATGAAAAAAGTCTCTCCCATAATAACTCACGGGCTGCTTGTGTTTTTTAGGCCTTTGCACGCTATCGGAAGTGTGTGCGCGGCAGGAGAGACAAATCCATGTTTTCGCGCATTTTTTGCGATTTCAAGGTCGAAAAACACATAGGCCCCAAAATGAAAGAAACGGCTGCCGCGCCAAAACTATGGCTTCAAACTTGATGAAAACAGTCTCTCCCATAATAACTCACGGGCTGCTTGTGTTTTTTAGGCCTTTGCACGCTATCGGAAGTGTGTGCGCGGCAGGAGAGACAAATCCATTTTTTCGCGCCTTTTTTGCCATTTCCAGGTCGAAAAACACAAAGGCCCCAAAAATAAAGAAACGGCTGTCCAGCCAAAACTGAGGCTTCAAACTTGATGAAAACAGTCTCTCCCACAATAACTCAAAGGCTGCTTGTGTTTTTTAGGCCTTCGCAAGATATCGGAAGTGTGTGCGCGGCAGGAGAGACAAATCAATGTTTTCGCGACTTTTTTGCGATTTCAAGGTCGAAAAACACATAGGCCCCAAAATGAAAGAAACGGCTGGCGCGCCAAAACTATGTCTTCAAACTTGATGAAAACAGTCTCTCCCATAATAACTCACGGGCTGCTTGTGTTTTTTAGGCCTTTGCACGCTATCTGAAGTGTGTGCGCGGCAGGAGAGACAAATCCATGTTTTCGCGCCTTTTTTGCCATTTCCAGGTCGAAAAACACAAAGGCCCCAAAAATAAAGAAACGGCTGTCCAGCCAAAACTGAGGCTTCAAACTTGATGAAAACAGTCTCTCAGACAATAACTCAAGGGCCGCTTGTGTTTTTTAGGCCTTCGCAAGCTATCGGAAGTGTGTGCGCGGCAGGAGAGACAAATCCATGTTTTCGCGCCTTTTTTGCCATTTCCAGGTCGAAAAACACAAAGGCCCCAAAATGAAAGAAACGGCTGCCGCGCCAAAACTATGGCTTCAAACTTGATGAAAACAGTCTCTCCCACAATAACTCAAGGGCTGCTTGTGTTTTTTAGGCCTTCGCAAGATATCGGAAGTGTGTGCGCGGCAGGAGAGACAAATCAATGTTTTCGCGACTTTTTTGCGATTTCAAGGTCGAAAAACACATAGGCCCCAAAATGAAAGAAACGGCTGGCGCGCCAAAACTATGGCTTCAAACTTGATGAAAACAGTCTCTCCCATAATAACTCACGGGCTGCTTGTGTTTTTTAGGCCTTTGCACGCTATCGGAAGTGTGTGCGCGGCAGGAGAGACAAATCCATGTTTTCGCGCCTTTTTTGCGATTTCAAGGTCGAAAAATACATAGGCCCCAAAATGAAAGAAACGGCTGCCGCGCCAAAACTATGGCTTCAAACTTGATGAAAACAGTCTCTCCCATAATAACTCACGGGCTGCTTGTGTTTTTTAGGCCTTTGCACGCTATCGGAAGTGTGTGCGCGGCAGGAGAGACAAATCCATGTTTTCGCGCCTTTTTTGCGATTTCAAGGTCGAAAAATACATAGGCCCCAAAATGAAAGAAACGGCTGCCGCGCCAAAACTATGGCTTCAAACTTGATGAAAACAGTCTCTCCCATAATAACTCACGGGCTGCTTGTGTTTTTTAGGCCTTTGCACGCTATCGGAAGTGTGTGCGCGGCAGGAGAGACAAATCCATGTTTTCGCGCCTTTTTTGCGATTTCAAGGTCGAAAAATACATAGGCCCCAAAATGAAAGAAACGGCTGCCGCGCCAAAACTATGGCTTCAAACTTGATGAAAACAGTCTCTCCCATAATAACTCACGGGCTGCTTGTGTTTTTTAGGCCTTTGCACGCTATCGGAAGTGTGTGCGCGGCAGGAGAGACAAATCCATGTTTTCGCGCCTTTTTTGCCATTTCCAGGTCGAAAAACACAAAGGCCCCAAAAATAAAGAAACGGCTGTCCAGCCAAAACTGAGGCTTCAAACTTGATGAAAACAGTCTCTCAGACAATAACTCAAGGGCCGCTTGTGTTTTTTAGGCCTTCGCAAGCTATCGGAAGTGTGTGCGTGGCAGGAGAGACAAATCCATGTTTTCGCGCCTTTTTTGCCATTTCCAGGTCGAAATACACAAAGGCCCCAAAATGAAAGAAACGGCTGCCGCGCCAAAACTATGGCTTCAAACTTAATGAAAACAGTCTCTCCCACAATAACTCAAGGGCTGCTTGTGTTTTTTAGGCCTTCGCAAGATATCGGAAGTGTGTGCGCGGCAGGAGAGACAAATCAATGTTTTCGCGACTTTTTTGCGATTTCAAGGTCGAAAAACACATAGGCCCCAAAATGTAAGAAACGGCTGCCGCGCCAAAACTATGGCTTCAAACTTGATGAAAACAGTCCCTCCCATAATAACTCACGGGCTGCTTGTGTTTTTTAGGCCTTTGCACGCTATCGGAAGTGTGTGCGCGGCAGGAGAGACAAATCCATGTTTTCGCGACTTTTTTGGCATTTCCAAGTCGAAAAACACAAAGGCCCCAAAAATAAAGAAACGGCTGTCCAGCCAAAACTGAGGCTTCAAACTTGATGAAAACAGTGTCTCCCATAATGGTGTAGGGGCTGCTTGTGGTTATTAGGCCTTTGCAAGCTCTCCGAAGTGTGTGCGCATCAGGAGAGACAAATCCATGTTTTTATGCCTTCTTTGGCATTTTCAGGTGGAGAAAAACACAATCCCGAAAGAGAAAGAAAAGGCTGCCGCGCCAACACTGAGGCTTCAAACTTGATGAAAACAGTGTCTCCCATAATGGAGTAGGGGCTGCTTGTGGTTATTAGGCATTTGCAAGCTCTCCGAAGTGTGTGCGCAGCAGGAGAGACAAATCCATGTTTTTATGCCTTCTTTGGCATTTTCAGGTGGAGAAAAACACAATCCCGAAAGAGAAAGAAAAGGCTGCCTCGCCAACACTGAGGCTTCAAACTTGATGAAAACAGTGTCTCCCATAATGGAGTAGGGGCTGCTTGTGGTTATTAGGCATTTGCAAGCTCTCCGAAGTGTGTGCGCAGCAGGAGAGACAAATCCATGTTTTTATGCCTTCTTTGGCATTTTCAGGTGGAGAAAAACACAATCCCGAAAGAGAAAGAAAAGGCTGCCGCGCCAACACTGAGGCTTCAAACTTGATGAAAACAGTGTCTCCCATAATGGAGTAGGGGCTGCTTGTGGTTATTAGGCATTTGCAAGCTCTCCGAAGTGTGTGCGCAGCAGGAGAGACAAATCCATGTTTTTATGCCTTCTTTGGCATTTTCAGGTGGAGAAAAACACAATCCCGAAAGAGAAAGAAAAGGCTGCCGCGCCAACACTGAGGCTTCAAACTTGAAAACAGTGTCTCCCATAATGGAGTAGGGGCTGCTTGTGGTTATTAGGCATTTGCAAGCTCTCCGAAGTGTGTGCGCAGCAGGAGAGACAAATCCATGTTTTTATGCCTTCTTTGGCATTTTCAGGTGGAGAAAAACACAATCCCGAAAGAGAAAGAAAAGGCTGCCGCGCCAACACTGAGGCTTCAAACTTGATGAAAACAGTGTCTCCCATAATGGAGTAGGGGCTGCTTGTGGTTATTAGGCATTTGCAAGCTCTCCGAAGTGTGTGCGCAGCAGGAGAGACAAATCCATGTTTTTATGCCTTCTTTGGCATTTTCAGGTGCAGAAAAACACAATCCCGAAAGAGAAAGAAAAGGCTGCCGCGCCAACACTGAGGCTTCAAACTTGATGAAAACAGTGTCTCCCATAATGGTGTAGGGGCTGCTTGTGGTTATTAGGCCTTTGCAAGCTCTCCGAAGTGTGTGCGCATCAGGAGAGAAAAATCCATGTTTTTATGCCTTCTTTGGCATTTTCAGGTGGAGAAAAACACAATCCCGAAAGAGAAAGAAAAGGCTGCCGCGCCAACACTGAGGCTTCAAACTTGATGAAAACAGTGTCTCCCATAATGGAGTAGGGGCTGCTTGTGGTTATTAGGCATTTGCAAGCTCTCCGAAGTGTGTGCGCAGCAGGAGAGACAAATCCATGTTTTTATGCCTTCTTTGGCATTTTCAGGTGGAGAAAAACACAATCCCGAAAGAGAAAGAAAAGGCTGCCGCGCCAACACTGAGGCTTCAAACTTGATGAAAACAGTGTCTCCCATAATGGAGTAGGGGCTGCTTGTGGTTATTAGGCATTTGCAAGCTCTCCGAAGTGTGTGCGCAGCAGGAGAGACAAATCCATGTTTTTATGCCTTCTTTGGCATTTTCAGGTGGAGAAAAACACAATCCCGAAAGAGAAAGAAAAGGCTGCCGCGCCAACACTGAGGCTTCAAACTTGATGAAAACAGTGTCTCCCATAATGGAGTAGGGGCTGCTTGTGGTTATTAGGCATTTGCAAGCTCTCCGAAGTGTGTGCGCAGCAGGAGAGACAAATCCATGTTTTTATGCCTTCTTTGGCATTTTCAGGTGGAGAAAAACACAATCCCGAAAGAGAAAGAAAAGGCTGCCGCGCCAACACTGAGGCTTCAAACTTGATGAAAACAGTGTCTCCCATAATGGAGTAGGGGCTGCTTGTGGTTATTAGGCATTTGCAAGCTCTCCGAAGTGTGTGCGCAGCAGGAGAGACAAATCCATGTTTTTATGCCTTCTTTGGCATTTTCAGGTGCAGAAAAACACAATCCCGAAAGAGAAAGAAAAGGCTGCCGCGCCAACACTGAGGCTTCAAACTTGATGAAAACAGTGTCTCCCATAATGGTGTAGGGGCTGCTTGTGGTTATTAGGCCTTTGCAAGCTCTCCGAAGTGTGTGCGCATCAGGAGAGAAAAATCCATGTTTTTATGCCTTCTTTGGCATTTTCAGGTGGAGAAAAACACAATCCCGAAAGAGAAAGAAAAGGCTGCCGCGCCAACACTGAGGCTTCAAACTTGATGAAAACAGTGTCTCCCATAATGGAGTAGGGGCTGCTTGTGGTTATTAGGCATTTGCAAGCTCTCCGAAGTGTGTGCGCAGCAGGAGAGACAAATCCATGTTTTTATGCCTTCTTTGGCATTTTCAGGTGGAGAAAAACACAATCCCGAAAGAGAAAGAAAAGGCTGCCGCGCCAACACTGAGGCTTCAAACTTGATGAAAACAGTGTCTCCCATAATGGAGTAGGGGCTGCTTGTGGTTATTAGGCATTAGCAAGCTCTCCGAAGTGTGTGCGCAGCAGGAGAGACAAATCCATGTTTTTATGCCTTCTTTGGCATTTTCAGGTGGAGAAAAACACAATCCCGAAAGAGAAAGAAAAGGCTGCCGCGCCAACACTGAGGCTTCAAACTTGATGAAAACAGTGTCTCCCATAATGGTGTAGGGGCTGCTTGTGGTTATTAGGCCTTTGCAAGCTCTCCGAAGTGTGTGCGCGGCAGGAGAGACAAATCCATGTTTTCGCGCCTTTTTTGCCATTTCCAGGTCGAAAAACACAAAGGCCCCAAAAATAAAGAAACGGCTGTCCAGCCAAAACTGAGGCTTCAAACTTGATGAAAACAGTCTCTCCCATAATAACTCACGGGCTGCTTGTGTTTTTTAGGCCTTTGCAAGTTATCGGAAGTGTGTGCGCGGCAGGAGAGACAAATCCATGTTTTCGCGCCTTTTTTGCCATTTCCAGGTCGAAAAACACAAAGGCCCCAAAAATAAAGAAACGGCTGTCCAGCCAAAACTGAGGCTTCAAACTTGATGAAAACAGTCTCTCCCACAATAACTCAAGGGCTGCTTGTGTTTTTTAGGCCTTCGCAAGATATCGGAAGTGTGTGCGCGGCAGGAGAGACAAATCAATGTTTTCGCGACTTTTTTGCGATTTCAAGGTCGAAAAACACATAGGCCCCAAAATGAAAGAAACGGCTGGCGCGCCAAAACTATGGCTTCAAACTTGATGAAAACAGTCTCTCCCATAATAACTCACGGGCTGCTTGTGTTTTTTAGGCCTTTGCACGCTATCGGAAGTGTGTGCGCGGCAGGAGAGACAAATCCATGTTTTCGCGCCTTTTTTGCGATTTCAAGGTCGAAAAACACATAGGCCCCAAAATGAAAGAAACGGCTGCCGCGCCAAAACTATGGCTTCAAACTTGATGAAAACAGTCTCTCCCATAATAACTCACGGGCTGCTTGTGTTTTTTAGGCCTTTGCAAGCTCTCCGAAGTGTGTGCGCGGCAGGAGAGACAAATCCATGTTTTCGCGCCTTTTTTGCGATTTCAAGGTCGAAAAACACATAGGCCCCAAAATGAAAGAAACGGCTGCCGCGCCAAAACTATGGCTTCAAACTTGATGAAAACAGTCTCTCCCATAATAACTCACGGGCTGCTTGTGTTTTTTAGGCCTTTGCAAGCTCTCCAAAGTGTGTGCGCGGCAGGAGAGACAAATCCATGTTTTCGCGCCTTTTTTGCCATTTCCAGGTCGAAAAACACAAAGGCCCCAAAAATAAAGAAACGGCTGTCCAGCCAAAACTGAGGCTTCAAACTTGATGAAAACAGTCTCTCCCACAATAACTCAAGGGCTGCTTGTGTTTTTTAGGCCTTCGCAAGATATCGGAAGTGTGTGCGCGGCAGGAGAGACAAATCAATGTTTTCGCGACTTTTTTGCGATTTCAAGGTCGAAAAACACATAGGCCCCAAAATGAAAGAAACGGCTGGCGCGCCAAAACTATGGCTTCAAACTTGATGAAAACAGTCTCTCCCATAATAACTCACGGGCTGCTTGTGTTTTTTAGGCCTTTGCACGCTATCGGAAGTGTGTGCGCGGCAGGAGAGACAAATCCATGTTTTCGCGCCTTTTTTGCGATTTCAAGGTCGAAAAACACATAGGCCCCAAAATGAAAGAAACGGCTGCCGCGCCAAAACTATGGCTTCAAACTTGATGAAAACAGTCTCTCCCATAATAACTCACGGGCTGCTTGTGTTTTTTAGGCCTTTGCACGCTATCGGAAGTGTGTGCGCGGCAGGAGAGACAAATCCATGTTTTCGCGCCTTTTTTGCCATTTCCAGGTCGAAAAACACAAAGGCCCCAAAAATAAAGAAACGGCTGTCCAGCCAAAACTGAGGCTTCAAACTTGATGAAAACAGTCTCTCAGACAATAACTCAAGGGCCGCTTGTGTTTTTTAGGCCTTCGCAAGCTATCGGAAGTGTGTGCGCGGCAGGAGAGACAAATCCATGTTTTCGCGCCTTTTTTGCCATTTCCAGGTCGAAAAACACAAAGGCCCCAAAAATAAAGAAACGGCTGTCCAGCCAAAACTGAGGCTTCAAACTTGATGAAAACAGTCTCTCCCACAATAACTCAAGGGCTGCTTGTGTTTTTTAGGCCTTCGCAAGATATCGGAAGTGTGTGCGCGGCAGGAGAGACAAATCAATGTTTTCGCGCCTTTTTTGCGATTTCAAGGTCGAAAAACACATAGGCCCCAAAATGAAAGAAACGGCTGCCGCGCCAAAACTATGGCTTCAAACTTGATGAAAACAGTCTCTCCCATAATAACTCACGGGCTGCTTGTGTTTTTTAGGCCTTTGCACGCTATCGGAAGTGTGTGCGCGGCAGGAGAGACAAATCCATGTTTTCGCGCCTTTTTTGCCATTTCCAGGTCGAAAAACACAAAGGCCCCAAAAATAAAGAAACGGCTGTCCAGCAAAAACTGAGGCTTCAAACTTGATGAAAACAGTCTCTCAGACAATAACTCAAGGGCCGCTTGTGTTTTTTAGGCCTTCGCAAGCTATCGGAAGTGTGTGCGCGGAAGGAGAGACAAATCCATGTTTTCGCGCCTTTTTTACGATTTCAAGGTCGAAAAACACATAGGCCCCAAAATGAAAGAAACGGCTGCCGCGCCAAAACTATGGATTCAAACTTGATGAAAACATTCTCTCCCACAATAACTCAAGGGCTGCTTGTGTTTTTTAGGCCTTCGCAAGCTATCGGAAGTGTGTGCGCGGCAGGAGAGACAAATCCATGTTTTCGCACCTTTTTTGCCATTTCCAGGTCGAAAAACACATAGGCCCCAAAATGAAAGAAACGGCTGCCGCGCCAAAACTATGGCTTCAAACTTGATGAAAACAGTCTCTCCCATAATAACTCACGGGCTGCTTGTGTTTTTTAGGCCTTTGCACGCTATCGGAAGTGTGTGCGCGGCAGGAGAGACAAATCCATGTTTTCGCGCCTTTTTTGCCATTTCCAGGTCGAAAAACACAAAGGCCCCAAAAATAAAGAAACGGCTGTCCAGCCAAAACTGAGGCTTCAAACTTGATGAAAACAGTCTCACAGACAATAACTCAAGGGCCGCTTGTTTTTTTTAGGCCTTCGCAAGCTATCGGAAGTGTGTGCGCGGCAGGAGAGACAAATCCATGTTTTCGCACCTTTTTTGCCATTTCCAGGTCGAAAAACACAAAGGCCCCAAAAATAAAGAAACGGCTGTCCAGCCAAAACTGAGGCTTCAAACTTGATGAAAACAGTCTCTCCCATAATAACTCACGGGCTGCTTGTGTTTTTTAGGCCTTTGCACGCTATCGGAAGTGTGTGCGCGGCAGGAGAGACAAATCCATGTTTTCGCGCCTTTTTTGCCATTTCCAGGTCGAAAAACACAAAGGCCCCAAAAATAAAGAAACGGCTGTCCAGCCAAAACTGAGGCTTCAAACTTGATGAAAACAGTCTCTCAGACAATAACTCAAGGGCCGCTTGTGTTTTTTAGGCCTTCGCAAGCTATCGGAAGTGTGTGCGCGGAAGGAGAGACAAATCCATGTTTTCGCGCCTTTTTTACGATTTCAAGGTCGAAAAACACATAGGCCCCAAAATGAAAGAAACGGCTGCCGCGCCAAAACTATGGATTCAAACTTGATGAAAACATTCTCTCCCACAATAACTCAAGGGCTGCTTGTGTTTTTTAGGCCTTCGCAAGCTATCGGAAGTGTGTGCGCGGCAGGAGAGACAAATCCATGTTTTCGCGCCTTTTTTGCCATTTCCAGGTCGAAAAACACATAGGCCCCAAAATGAAAGAAACGGCTGCCGCGCCAAAACTATGGCTTCAAACTTGATGAAAACAGTCTCTCCCATAATAACTCACGGGCTGCTTGTGTTTTTTAGGCCTTTGCACGCTATCGGAAGTGTGTGCGCGGCAGGAGAGACAAATCCATGTTTTCGCGCCTTTTTTGCCATTTCCAGGTCGAAAAACACAAAGGCCCCAAAAATAAAGAAACGGCTGTCCAGCCAAAACTGAGGCTTCAAACTTGATGAAAACAGTCTCTCAGACAATAACTCAAGGGCCGCTTGTGTTTTTTAGGCCTTCGCAAGCTATCGGAAGTGTGTGCGCGGCAGGAGAGACAAATCCATGTTTTCGCGCCTTTTTTGCCATTTCCAGGTCGAAAAACACAAAGGCCCCAAAAATAAAGAAACGGCTGTCCAGCCAAAACTGAGGCTTCAAACTTGATGAAAACAGTCTCTCCCACAATAACTCAAGGGCTGCTTGTGTTTTTTAGGCCTTCGCAAGATATCGGAAGTGTGTGCGCGGCAGGAGAGACAAATCAATGTTTTCGCGCCTTTTTTGCGATTTCAAGGTCGAAAAACACATAGGCCCCAAAATGAAAGAAACGGCTGCCGCGCCAAAACTATGGCTTCAAACTTGATGAAAACAGTCTCTCCCATAATAACTCACGGGCTGCTTGTGTTTTTTAGGCCTTTGCAAGATATCGGAAGTGTGTGCGCGGCAGGAGAGACAAATCAATGTTTTCGCGCCTTTTTTGCCATTTCCAAGTTGAAAAACACAAAGGCCCCAAAAATAAAGAAACGGCTGTCCAGCCAAAACTGAGGCTTCAAACTTGATGAAAACAGTGTCTCCCATAATGGAGTAGGGGCTGCTTGTGGTTATTAGGCATTTGCAAGCTCTCCGAAGTGTGTGCGCAGCAGGAGAGACAAATCCATGTTTTTATGCCTTCTTTGGCATTTTCAGGTGGAGAAAAACACAATCCCGAAAGAGAAAGAAAAGGCTGCCGCGCCAACACTGAGGCTTCAAACTTGATGAAAACAGTGTCTCCCATAATGGAGTAGGGGCTGCTTGTGGTTATTAGGCATTTGCAAGCTCTCCGAAGTGTGTGCGCAGCAGGAGAGACAAATCCATGTTTTTATGCCTTCTTTGGCATTTTCAGGTGGAGAAAAACACAATCCCGAAAGAGAAAGAAAAGGCTGCCGCGCCAACACTGAGGCTTCAAACTTGATGAAAACAGTGTCTCCCATAATGGAGTAGGGGCTGCTTGTGGTTATTAGGCATTTGCAAGCTCTCCGAAGTGTGTGCGCAGCAGGAGAGACAAATCCATGTTTTTATGCCTTCTTTGGCATTTTCAGGTGGAGAAAAACACAATCCCGAAAGAGAAAGAAAAGGCTGCCGCGCCAACACTGAGGCTTCAAACTTGATGAAAACAGTGTCTCCCATAATGGAGTAGGGGCTGCTTGTGGTTATTAGGCATTTGCAAGCTCTCCGAAGTGTGTGCGCAGCAGGAGAGACAAATCCATGTTTTTATGCCTTCTTTGGCATTTTCAGGTGGAGAAAAACACAATCCCGAAAGAGAAAGAAAAGGCTGCCGCGCCAACACTGAGGCTTCAAACTTGATGAAAACAGTGTCTCCCATAATAGAGTAGGGGCTGCTTGTGGTTATTAGGCATTTGCAAGCTCTCCGAAGTGTGTGCGCAGCAGGAGAGACAAATCCATGTTTTTATGCCTTCTTTGGCATTTTCAGGTGGAGAAAAACACAATCCCGAAAGAGAAAGAAAAGGCTGCCGCGCCAACACTGAGGCTTCAAACTTGATGAAAACAGTGTCTCCCATAATGGAGTAGGGGCTGCTTGTGGTTATTAGGCATTTGCAAGCTCTCCGAAGTGTGTGCGCAGCAGGAGAGACAAATCCATGTTTTTATGCCTTCTTTGGCATTTTCAGGTGGAGAAAAACACAATCCCGAAAGAGAAAGAAAAGGCTGCCGCGCCAACACTGAGGCTTCAAACTTGATGAAAACAGTGTCTCCCATAATGGAGTAGGGGCTGCTTGTGGTTATTAGGCATTTGCAAGCTCTCCGAAGTGTGTGCGCAGCAGGAGAGACAAATCCATGTTTTTATGCCTTCTTTGGCATTTTCAGGTGGAGAAAAACACAATCCCGAAAGAGAAAGAAAAGGCTGCCGCGCCAACACTGAGGCTTCAAACTTGATGAAAACAGTGTCTTCCATAATGGAGTAGGGGCTGCTTGTGGTTATTAGGCATTTGCAAGCTCTCCGAAGTGTGTGCGCAGCAGGAGAGACAAATCCATGTTTTTATGCCTTCTTTGGCATTTTCAGGTGGAGAAAAACACAATCCCGAAAGAGAAAGAAAAGGCTGCCGCGCCAACACTGAGGCTTCAAACTTGATGAAAACAGTGTCTCCCATAATGGAGTAGGGGCTGCTTGTGGTTATTAGGCATTTGCAAGCTCTCCGAAGTGTGTGCGCAGCAGGAGAGACAAATCCATGTTTTTATGCCTTCTTTGGCATTTTCAGGTGGAGAAAAACACAATCCCGAAAGAGAAAGAAAAGGCTGCCGCGCCAACACTGAGGCTTCAAACTTGATGAAAACAGTGTCTCCCATAATGGAGTAGGGGCTGCTTGTGGTTATTAGGCATTTGCAAGCTCTCCGAAGTGTGTGCGCAGCAGGAGAGACAAATCCATGTTTTTATGCCTTCTTTGGCATTTTCAGGTGGAGAAAAACACAATCCCGAAAGAGAAAGAAAAGGATGCCGCGCCAACACTGAGGCTTCAAACTTGATGAAAACAGTGTCTCCCATAATGGAGTAGGGGCTGCTTGTGGTTATTAGGCATTTGCAAGCTCTCCGAAGTGTGTGCGCAGCAGGAGAGACAAATCCATGTTTTTATGCCTTCTTTGGCATTTTCAGGTGGAGAAAAACACAATCCCGAAAGAGAAAGAAAAGGCTGCCGCGCCAACACTGAGGCTTCAAACTTGATGAAAACAGTGTCTCCCATAATGGAGTAGGGGCTGCTTGTGGTTATTAGGCATTTGCAAGCTCTCTGAAGTGTGTGCGCAGCAGGAGAGACAAATCCATGTTTTTATGCCTTCTTTGGCATTTTCAGGTGGAGAAAAACACAATCCCGAAAGAGAAAGAAAAGGCTGCCGCGCCAACACTGAGGCTTCAAACTTGATGAAAACAGTGTCTCCCATAATGGAGTAGGGGCTGCTTGTGGTTATTAGGCATTTGCAAGCTCTCCGAAGTGTGTGCGCAGCAGGAGAGACAAATCCATGTTTTTATGCCTTCTTTGGCATTTTCAGGTGGAGAAAAACACAATCCCGAAAGAGAAAGAAAAGGCTGCCGCGCCAACACTGAGGCTTCAAACTTGATGAAAACAGTGTCTCCCATAATGGAGTAGGGGCTGCTTGTGGTTATTAGGCATTTGCAAGCTCTCCGAAGTGTGTGCGCAGCAGGAGAGACAAATCCATGTTTTTATGCCTTCTTTGGCATTTTCAGGTGGAGAAAAACACAATCCCGAAAGAGAAAGAAAAGGCTGCCGCGCCAACACTGAGGCTTCAAACTTGATGAAAACAGTGTCTCCCATAATGGAGTAGGGGCTGCTTGTGGTTATTAGGCATTTGCAAGCTCTCCGAAGTGTGTGCGCAGCAGGAGAGACAAATCCATGTTTTTATGCCTTCTTTGGCATTTTCAGGTGGAGAAAAACACAATCCCGAAAGAGAAAGAAAAGGCTGCCGCGCCAACACTGAGGCTTCAAACTTGATGAAAACAGTGTCTCCCATAATGGAGTAGGGGCTGCTTGTGGTTATTAGGCATTTGCAAGCTCTCCGAAGTGTGTGCGCAGCAGGAGAGACAAATCCATGTTTTTATGCCTTCTTTGGCATTTTCAGGTGGAGAAAAACACAATCCCGAAAGAGAAAGAAAAGGCTGCCGCGCCAACACTGAGGCTTCAAACTTGATGAAAACAGTGTCTCCCATAATGGAGTAGGGGCTGCTTGTGGTTATTAGGCATTTGCAAGCTCTCCGAAGTGTGTGCGCAGCAGGAGAGACAAATCCATGTTTTTATGCCTTCTTTGGCATTTTCAGGTGGAGAAAAACACAATCCCGAAAGAGAAAGAAAAGGCTGCCGCGCCAACACTGAGGCTTCAAACTTGATGAAAACAGTGTCTCCCATAATGGAGTAGGGGCTGCTTGTGGTTATTAGGCATTTGCAAGCTCTCCGAAGTGTGTGCGCAGCAGGAGAGACAAATCCATGTTTTTATGCCTTCTTTGGCATTTTCAGGTGGAGAAAAACACAATCCCGAAAGAGAAAGAAAAGGCTGCCGCGCCAACACTGAGGCTTCAAACTTGATGAAAACAGTGTCTCCCATAATGGAGTAGGGGCTGCTTGTGGTTATTAGGCATTTGCAAGCTCTCCGAAGTGTGTGCGCAGCAGGAGAGACAAATCCATGTTTTTATGCCTTCTTTGGCATTTTCAGGTGGAGAAAAACACAATCCCGAAAGAGAAAGAAAAGGCTGCCGCGCCAACACTGAGGCTTCAAACTTGATGAAAACAGTGTCTCCCATAATGGAGTAGGGGCTGCTTGTGGTTATTAGGCATTTGCAAGCTCTCCGAAGTGTGTGCGCAGCAGGAGAGACAAATCCATGTTTTTATGCCTTCTTTGGCATTTTCAGGTGGAGAAAAACACAATCCCGAAAGAGAAAGAAAAGGCTGCCGCGCCTACACTGAGGCTTCAAACTTGATGAAAACAGTGTCTCCCATAATGGAGTAGGGGCTGCTTGTGGTTATTAGGCATTTGCAAGCTCTCCGAAGTGTGTGCGCAGCAGGAGAGACAAATCCATGTTTTTATGCCTTCTTTGGCATTTTCAGGTGGAGAAAAACACAATCCCGAAAGAGAAAGATAAGGCTGCCGCGCCAACACTGAGGCTTCAAACTTTATGAAAACAGTGTCTCCCATAATGGAGTAGGGGCTGCTTGTGGTTATTAGGCATTTGCAAGCTCTCCGAAGTGTGTGCGCAGCAGGAGAGACAAATCCATGTTTTTATGCCTTCTTTGGCATTTTCAGGTGGAGAAAAACACAATCCCGAAAGAGAAAGAAATGGCTGCCGCGCCAACACTGAGGCTTCAAACTTGATGAAAACAGTGTCTCCCATAATGGAGTAGGGGCTGCTTGTGGTTATTAGGCATTTGCAAGCTCTCCGAAGTGTGTGCGCAGCAGGAGAGACAAATCCATGTTTTTATGCCTTCTTTGGCATTTTCAGGTGGAGAAAAACACAATCCCGAAAGAGAAAGAAAAGGCTGCTGCGCCAACACTGAGGCTTCAAACTTGATGAAAACAGTGTCTCCCATAATGGTGTAGGGGCTGCTTGTGGTTATTAGGCCTTTGCACGCTATCGGAAGTGTGTGCGCGGCAGGAGAGACAAATCCATGTTTTCGCGCCTTTTTTGCGATTTCAAGGTCGAAAAACACAAAGGCCCCAAAAATAAAGAAACGGCTGTCCAGCCAAAACTGAGGCTTCAAACTTGATGAAAACAGTCTCTCCCATAATAACTCACGGGCTGCTTGTGTTTTTTAGGCCTTTGCAAGTTATCGGAAGTGTGTGCGCGGCAGGAGAGACAAATCCATGTTTTCGCGCCTTTTTTGCCATTTCCAGGTCGAAAAACACAAAGGCCCCAAAAATAAAGAAACGGCTGTCCAGCCAAAACTGAGGCTTCAAACTTGATGAAAACAGTCTCTCCCATAATAACTCACGGGCTGCTTGTGTTTTTTAGGCCTTTGCAAGTTATCGGAAGTGTGTGCGCGGCAGGAGAGACAAATCCATGTTTTCGCGCCTTTTTTGCCATTTCCAGGTCGAAAAACACAAAGGCCCCAAAATGAAAGAAACGGCTGGCGCGCCAAAACTATGGCTTCAAACTTGATGAAAACAGTCTCTCCCATAATAACTCACGGGCTGCTTGTGTTTTTTAGGCCTTTGCAAGCTCTCCGAAGTGTGTGCGCGGCAGGAGAGACAAATCCATGTTTGCGCGCCTTTTTTGCGATTTCAAGGTCGAAAAACACATAGGCCCCAAAATGAAAGAAACGGCTGCCGCGCCAAAACTATGGCTTCAAACTTGATGAAAACAGTCTCTCCCATAATAACTCACGGGCTGCTTGTGTTTTTTAGGCCTTTGCAAGCTCTCCGAAGTGTGTGCGCGGCAGGATAGACAAATCCATGTTTTCGCGCCTTTTTTGCCATTTCCAGGTCGAAAAACACAAAGGCCCCAAAAATAAAGAAACGGCTGTCCAGCCAAAACTGAGGCTTCAAACTTGATGAAAACAGTCTCTCCCATAATAACTCACGGGCTGCTTGTGTTTTTTAGGCCTTTGCAAGTTATCGGAAGTGTGTGCGCGGCAGGAGAGACAAATCCATGTTTTCGCGCCTTTTTTGCCATTTCCAGGTCGAAAAACACAAAGGCCCCAAAATGAAAGAAACGGCTGGCGCGCCAAAACTATGGCTTCAAACTTGATGAAAACAGTCTCTCCCATAATAACTCACGGGCTGCTTGTGTTTTTTAGGCCTTTGCAAGCTCTCCGAAGTGTGTGCGCGGCAGGAGAGACAAATCCATGTTTGCGCGCCTTTTTTGCGATTTCAAGGTCGAAAAACACATAGGCCCCAAAATGAAAGAAACGGCTGCCGCGCCAAAACTATGGCTTCAAACTTGATGAAAACAGTCTCTCCCATAATAACTCACGGGCTGCTTGTGTTTTTTAGGCCTTTGCACGCTATCTGAAGTGTGTGCGCGGCAGGAGAGACAAATCCATGTTTTCGCGCCTTTTTTGCCATTTCCAGGTCGAAAAACACAAAGGCCCCAAAAATAAAGAAACGGCTGTCCAGCCAAAACTGAGGCTTCAAACTTGATGAAAACAGTCTCTCAGACAATAACTCAAGGGCCGCTTGTGTTTTTTAGGCCTTCGCAAGCTATCGGAAGTGTGTGCGCGGCAGGAGAGACAAATCCATGTTTTCGCGCCTTTTTTGCCATTTCCAGGTCGAAAAACACAAAGGCCCCAAAATGAAAGAAACGGCTGCCGCGCCAAAACTATGGCTTCAAACTTGATGAAAACAGTCTCTCCCACAATAACTCAAGGGCTGCTTGTGTTTTTTAGGCCTTCGCAAGATATCGGAAGTGTGTGCGCGGCAGGAGAGACAAATCAATGTTTTCGCGACTTTTTTGCGATTTCAAGGTCGAAAAACACATAGGCCCCAAAATGAAAGAAACGGCTGGCGCGCCAAAACTATGGCTTCAAACTTGATGAAAACAGTCTCTCCCATAATAACTCACGGGCTGCTTGTGTTTTTTAGGCCTTTGCACGCTATCGGAAGTGTGTGCGCGGCAGGAGAGACAAATCCATGTTTTCGCGCCTTTTTTGCGATTTCAAGGTCGAAAAACACAAAGGCCCCAAAAATAAAGAAACGGCTGTCCAGCCAAAACTGAGGCTTCAAACTTGATGAAAACAGTCTCTCCCACAATAACTCAAGGGCTGCTTGTGTTTTTTAGGCCTTCGCAAGGTATCGGAAGTGTGTGCGCGGCAGGAGAGACAAATCAATGTTTTCGCGACTTTTTTGCGATTTCAAGGTCGAAAAACACATAGGCCCCAAAATGAAAGAAACGGCTGGCGCGCCAAAACTATGGCTTCAAACTTGATGAAAACAGTCTCTCCCATAATAACTCACGGGCTGCTTGTGTTTTTTAGGCCTTTGCACGCTATCGGAAGTGTGTGCGCGGCAGGAGAGACAAATCCATGTTTTCGCGCCTTTTTTGCGATTTCAAGGTCGAAAAACACATAGGCCCCAAAATGAAAGAAACGGCTGCCGCGCCAAAACTATGGCTTCAAACTTGATGAAAACAGTCTCTCCCATAATAACTCACGGGCTGCTTGTGGTTATTAGGCCTTTGCAAGCTCTCCAAAGTGTGTGCGCAGCAGGAGAGACAAATCCATGTTTTTATGCCTTCTTTGGCATTTTCAGGTGGAGAAAAACACAATCCCGAAAGAGAAAGAAAAGGCTGCCGCGCCAACACTGAGGCTTCAAACTTGATGAAAACAGTCTCCCATAATGGAGTAGGAGCTGCTTGTGGTTATTAGGCATTTGCAAGCTCTCCGAAGTGTGTGCGCAGCAGGAGAGACAAATCCATGTTTTTATGCCTTCTTTGGCATTTTCAGGTGGAGAAAAACACAATCCCGAAAGAGAAAGAAAAGGCTGCCGCGCCAACACTGAGGCTTCAAACTTGATGAAAACAGTGTCTCCCATAATGGATTAGGGGCTGCTTGTGGTTATTAGGCATTTGCAAGCTCTCCGAAGTGTGTGCGCAGCAGGAGAGACAAATCCATGTTTTTATGCCTTCTTTGGCATTTTCAGGTGGAGAAAAACACAATCCCGAAAGAGAAAGAAAAGGCTGCCGCGCCAACACTGAGGCTTCAAACTTGATGAAAACAGTGTCTCCCATAATGGAGTAGGGGCTGCTTGTGGTTATTAGGCATTTGCAAGCTCTCCGAAGTGTGTGCGCAGCAGGAGAGACAAATCCATGTTTTTATGCCTTCTTTGGCATTTTCAGGTGGAGAAAAACACAATCCCGAAAGAGAAAGAAAAGGCTGCCGCGCCAACACTGAGGCTTCAAACTTGATGAAAACAGTGTCTCCCATAATGGAGTAGGGGCTGCTTGTGGTTATTAGGCATTTGCAAGCTCTCCGAAGTGTGTGCGCAGCAGGAGAGACAAATCCATGTTTTTATGCCTTCTTTGGCATTTTCAGGTGGAGAAAAACACAATCCCGAAAGAGAAAGAAAAGGCTGCCGCGCCAACACTGAGGCTTCAAACTTGATGAAAACAGTGTCTCCCATAATGGAGTAGGGGCTGCTTGTGGTTATTAGGCATTTGCAAGCTCTCCGACGTGTGTGCGCAGCAGGAGAGACAAATCCATGTTTTTATGCCTTCTTTGGCATTTTCAGGTGGAGAAAAACACAATCCCGAAAGAGAAAGAAAAGGCTGCCGCGCCAACACTGAGGCTTCAAACTTGATGAAAACAGTGTCTCCCATAATGGAGTAGGGGCTGCTTGTGGTTATTAGGCCTTTGCAAGCTCTCCGAAGTGTGTGCGCAGCAGGAGAGACAAATCCATGTTTTTATGCCTTCTTTGGCATTTTCAGGTGGAGAAAAACACAATCCCGAAAGAGAAAGAAAAGGCTGCCGCGCCAACACTGAGGCTTCAAACTTGATGAAAACAGTGTCTCCCATAATGGAGTAGGGGCTGCTTGTGGTTATTAGGCCTTTGCAAGCTCTCCGAAGTGTGTGCGCAGCAGGAGAGACAAATCCATGTTTTTATGCCTTCTTTGGCATTTTCAGGTGGAGAAAAACACAATCCCGAAAGAGAAAGAAAAGGCTGCCGCGCCAACACTGAGGCTTCAAACTTGATGAAAACAGTGTCTCCCATAATGGAGTAGGGGCTGCTTGTGGTTATTAGGCATTTGCAAGCTCTCCGAAGTGTGTGCGCAGCAGGAGAGACAAATCCATGTTTTTATGCCTTCTTTGGCATTTTCAGGTGGAGAAAAACACAATCCCGAAAGAGAAAGAAAAGGCTGCCGCGCCAACACTGAGGCTTCAAACTTGATGAAAACAGTGTCTCCCATAATGGAGTAGGGGCTGCTTGTGGTTATTAGGCCTTTGCAAGCTCTCCGAAGTGTGTGCGCAGCAGGAGAGACAAATCCATGTTTTTATGCCTTCTTTGGCATTTTCAGGTGGAGAAAAACACAATCCCGAAAGAGAAAGAAAAGGCTGCCGCGCCAACACTGAGGCTTCAAACTTGATGAAAACAGTGTCTCCCATAATGGAGTAGGGGCTGCTTGTGGTTATTAGGCCTTTGCAAGCTCTCCGAAGTGTGTGCGCAGCAGGAGAGACAAATCCATGTTTTTATGCCTTCTTTGGCATTTTCAGGTGGAGAAAAACACAATCCCGAAAGAGAAAGAAAAGGCTGCCGCGCCAACACTGAGGCTTCAAACTTGATGAAAACAGTGTCTCCCATAATGGAGTAGGGGCTGCTTGTGGTTATTAGGCATTTGCAAGCTCTCCGAAGTGTGTGCGCAGCAGGAGAGACAAATCCATGTTTTTATGCCTTCTTTGGCATTTTCAGGTGGAGAAAAACACAATCCCGAAAGAGAAAGAAAAGGCTGCCGCGCCAACACTGAGGCTTCAAACTTGATGAAAACAGTGTCTCCCTTAATGGAGTAGGGGCTGCTTGTGGTTATTAGGCATTTGCAAGCTCTCCGAAGTGTGTGCGCAGCAGGAGAGACAAATCCATGTTTTTATGCCTTCTTTGGCATTTTCAGGTGGAGAAAAACACAATCCCGAAAGAGAAAGAAAAGGCTGCCGCGCCAACACTGAGGCTTCAAACTTGATGAAAACAGTGTCTCCCATAATGGAGTAGGGGCTGCTTGTGGTTATTAGGCCTTTGCAAGCTCTCCGAAGTGTGTGCGCAGCAGGAGAGACAAATCCATGTTTTTATGCCTTCTTTGGCATTTTCAGGTGGAGAAAAACACAATCCCGAAAGAGAAAGAAAAGGCTGCCGCGCCAACACTGAGGCTTCAAACTTGATGAAAACAGTGTCTCCCATAATGGAGTAGGGGCTGCTTGTGGTTATTAGGCCTTTGCAAGCTCTCCGAAGTGTGTGCGCAGCAGGAGAGACAAATCCATGTTTTTATGCCTTCTTTGGCATTTTCAGGTGGAGAAAAACACAATCCCGAAAGAGAAAGAAAAGGCTGCCGCGCCAACACTGAGGCTTCAAACTTGATGAAAACAGTGTCTCCCATAATGGAGTAGGGGCTGCTTGTGGTTATTAGGCATTTGCAAGCTCTCCGAAGTGTGTGCGCAGCAGGAGAGACAAATCCATGTTTTTATGCCTTCTTTGGCATTTTCAGGTGGAGAAAAACACAATCCCGAAAGAGAAAGAAAAGGCTGCCGCGCCAACACTGAGGCTTCAAACTTGATGAAAACAGTGTCTCCCATAATGGAGTAGGGGCTGCTTGTGGTTATTAGGCATTTGCAAGCTCTCCGAAGTGTGTGCGCAGCAGGAGAGACAAATCCATGTTTTTATGCCTTCTTTGGCATTTTCAGGTGGAGAAAAACACAATCCCGAAAGAGAAAGAAAAGGCTGCCGCGCCAACACTGAGGCTTCAAACTTGATGAAAACAGTGTCTCCCATAATGGAGTAGGGGCTGCTTGTGGTTATTAGGCATTTGCAAGCTCTCCGAAGTGTGTGCGCAGCAGGAGAGACAAATCCATGTTTTTATGCCTTCTTTGGCATTTTCAGGTGGAGAAAAACACAATCCCGAAAGAGAAAGAAAAGGCTGCCGCGCCAACACTGAGGCTTCAAACTTGATGAAAACAGTGTCTCCCATAATGGTGCAGGGGCTGCTTGTGGTTATTAGGCCTTTGCAAGCTCTCCTTAGTGTGTGCGCAGCAGGAGAGACAAATCCATGTTTTCGCGCCTTTTTTGCCATTTCCAGGTCGAAAAACACAAAGGCCCCAAAATGAAAGAAACGGCTGCCGCGCCAAAACTATGGCTTCAAACTTGATGAAAACTGTCTCTCCCACAATAACTCAAGGACTGCTTGTGTTTTTTAGGCCTTCGCAAGATATCGGAAGTGTGTGCGCGGCAGGAGAGACAAATCCATGTTTTCGCGCCTTTTTTGCGATTTCAAGGTCGAAAAACACATAGGCCCCAAAATGAAAGAAACGGCTGCCGCGCAAAAACTATGGCTTCAAACTTGATGAAAACAGTCTCTCCCATAATAACTCACGGGCTGCTTGTGTTTTTTAGTCCTTTGCACGCTATCGGAAGTGTGTGCGCGGCAGGAGAGACAAATCCATGTTTTCGCGCCTTTTTTGCGATTTCAAGGTCGAAAAACACATAGGCCCCAAAATGAAAGAAACGGCTGCCGCGCCAAAACTATGGCTTCAAACTTGATGAAAACAGTCTCTCCCATAATAACTCACGGGCCGCTTGAGTTTTTTAGGCCTTTGCACGCTATCGGAAGTGTGTGCGCGGCAGGAGAGACAAATCCATGTTTTCGCTCCTTTTTTGCCATTTCCAGGTCGAAAAACACAAAGGCCCCAAAAATAAAGAAACGGCTGTCCAGCCAAAACTGAGGCTTCAAACTTGATGAAAACAGTCTCTCAGACAATAACTCAAGGGCCGCTTGTGTTTTTTAGGCCTTCGCAAGCTATCGGAAGTGTGTGCGCGGCAGGAGAGACAAATCCATGTTTTCGCGCCTTTTTTGCCATTTCCAGGTCGAAAAACACAAAGGCCCCAAAATGAAAGAAACGGCTGCCGCGCCAAAACTATGGCTTCAAACTTGATGAAAACAGTCTCTCCCACAATAACTCAAGGGCTGCTTGTGTTTTTTAGGCCTTCGCAAGATATCGGAAGTGTGTGCGCGGCAGGAGAGACAAATCAATGTTTTCGCGACTTTTTTGCGATTTCAAGGTCGAAAAAAACATAGGCCCCAAAATGAAAGAAACGGCTGGCGCGCCAAAACTATGGCTTCAAACTTGATGAAAACAGTCTCTCCCATAATAACTCACGGGCTGCTTGTGTTTTTTAGGCCTTTGCACGCTATCGGAAGTGTGTGCGCGGCAGGAGAGACAAATCCATGTTTTCGCGCCTTCTTTGGCATTTTCAGGTGGAGAAAAACACAATCCCGAAAGAGAAAGAAAAGGCTGCCGCGCCAACACTGAGGCTTCAAACTTGATGAAAACAGTGTCTCCCATAATGGAGTAGGGGCTGCTTGTGGTTATTAGGCATTTGCAAGCTCTCCGAAGTGTGTGCGCAGCAGGAGAGACAAATCCATGTTTTTATGCCTTCTTTGGCATTTTCAGGTGGAGAAAAACACAATCCCGAAAGAGAAAGAAAAGGCTGCCGCGCCAACACTGAGGCTTCAAACTTGATGAAAACAGTGTCTCCCATAATGGTGCAGGGGCTGCTTGTGGTTATTAGGCCTTTGCAAGCTCTCCTTAGTGTGTGCGCAGCAGGAGAGACAAATCCATGTTTTCGCGCCTTTTTTGCCATTTCCAGGTCGAAAAACACAAAGGCCCCAAAATGAAAGAAACGGCTGCCGCGCCAAAACTATGGCTTCAAACTTGATGAAAACTGTCTCTCCCACAATAACTCAAGGACTGCTTGTGTTTTTTAGGCCTTCGCAAGATATCGGAAGTGTGTGCGCGGCAGGAGAGACAAATCCATGTTTTCGCGCCTTTTTTGCGATTTCAAGGTCGAAAAACACATAGGCCCCAAAATGAAAGAAACGGCTGCCGCGCAAAAACTATGGCTTCAAACTTGATGAAAACAGTCTCTCCCATAATAACTCACGGGCTGCTTGTGTTTTTTAGTCCTTTGCACGCTATCGGAAGTGTGTGCGCGGCAGGAGAGACAAATCCATGTTTTCGCGCCTTTTTTGCGATTTCAAGGTCGAAAAACACATAGGCCCCAAAATGAAAGAAACGGCTGCCGCGCCAAAACTATG
This sequence comes from Argentina silus, assembly GCF_951799395.1. Taxonomy (NCBI): domain Eukaryota; kingdom Metazoa; phylum Chordata; class Actinopteri; order Argentiniformes; family Argentinidae; genus Argentina; species Argentina silus. The sequence continues at coordinate 1,101,755 of NW_028153183.1, forward strand.
GCTTCAAACTTGATGAAAACAGTCTCTCCCATAATAACTCACGGGCCGCTTGAGTTTTTTAGGCCTTTGCACGCTATCGGAAGTGTGTGCGCGGCAGGAGAGACAAATCCATGTTTTCGCTCCTTTTTTGCCATTTCCAGGTCGAAAAACACAAAGGCCCCAAAAATAAAGAAACGGCTGTCCAGCCAAAACTGAGGCTTCAAACTTGATGAAAACAGTCTCTCAGACAATAACTCAAGGGCCGCTTGTGTTTTTTAGGCCTTCGCAAGCTATCGGAAGTGTGTGCGCGGCAGGAGAGACAAATCCATGTTTTCGCGCCTTTTTTGCCATTTCCAGGTCGAAAAACACAAAGGCCCCAAAATGAAAGAAACGGCTGCCGCGCCAAAACTATGGCTTCAAACTTGATGAAAACAGTCTCTCCCACAATAACTCAAGGGCTGCTTGTGTTTTTTAGGCCTTCGCAAGATATCGGAAGTGTGTGCGCGGCAGGAGAGACAAATCAATGTTTTCGCGACTTTTTTGCGATTTCAAGGTCGAAAAAAACATAGGCCCCAAAATGAAAGAAACGGCTGGCGCGCCAAAACTATGGCTTCAAACTTGATGAAAACAGTCTCTCCCATAATAACTCACGGGCTGCTTGTGTTTTTTAGGCCTTTGCACGCTATCGGAAGTGTGTGCGCGGCAGGAGAGACAAATCCATGTTTTCGCGCCTTTTTTGCGATTTCAAGGTCGAAAAACACATAGTCCCCAAAATGAAAGAAACGGCTGCCGCGCCAAAACTATGGCTTCAAACTTGATGAAAACAGTCTCTCCCATAATAACTCACGGGCTGCTTGTGTTTTTTAGGCCTTTGCACGCTATCGGAAGTGTGTGCGCGGCAGGAGAGACAAATCAATGTTTTCGCGCCTTTTTTGCCATTTCCAGGTCGAAAAACACAAAGGCCCCAAAAATAAAGAAACGGCTGTCCAGCCAAAACTGAGGCTTCAAACTTGATGAAAACAGTCTCTCAGACAATAACTCAAGGGCCGCTTGTGTTTTTTAGGCCTTCGCAAGCTATCGGAAGTGTGTGCGCGGCAGGAGAGACAAATCCATGTTTTCGCGCCTTTTTTGCCATTTCCAGGTCGAAATACACATAGGCCCCAAAATGAAAGAAACGGCTGGCGCGCCAAAACTATGGCTTCAAACTTGATGAAAACAGTCTCTCCCATAATAACTCACGGGCTGCTTGTGTTTTTTAGACCTTTGCACGCTATCGGAAGTGTGTGCGCGGCAGGAGAGACAAATCCATGTTTTCGCGCCTTTTTTGCGATTTCAAGGTCGAAAAACACATAGGCCCCAAAATGAAAGAAACGGCTGCCGCGCCAAAACTATGGCTTCAAACTTGATGAAAACAGTCTCTCCCATAATAACTCACGGGCTGCTTGTGTTTTTTAGGCCTTTGCACGCTATCGGAAGTGTGTGCGCGGCAGGAGAGACAAATCAATGTTTTCGCGCCTTTTTTGCCATTTCCAGGTCGAAAAACACAAAGGCCCCAAAAATAAAGAAACGGCTGTCCAGCCAAAACTGAGGCTTCAAACTTGATGAAAACAGTCTCTCAGACAATAACTCAAGGGCCGCTTGTGTTTTTTAGGCCTTCGCAAGCTATCGGAAGTGTGTGCGCGGCAGGAGAGACAAATCCATGTTTTCGCGCCTTTTTTGCCATTTCCAGGTCGAAATACACATAGGCCCCAAAATGAAAGAAACGGCTGGCGCGCCAAAACTATGGCTTCAAACTTGATGAAAACAGTCTCTCCCATAATAACTCACGGGCTGCTTGTGTTTTTTAGACCTTTGCACGCTATCGGAAGTGTGTGCGCGGCAGGAGAGACAAATCCATGTTTTCGCGCCTTTTTTGCGATTTCAAGGTCGAAAAACACATAGGCCCCAAAATGAAAGAAACGGCTGCCGCGCCAAAACTATGGCTTCAAACTTGATGAAAACAGTCTCTCCCATAATAACTCACGGGCTGCTTGTGTTTTTTAGGCCTTTGCACGCTATCGGAAGTGTGTGCGCGGCAGGAGAGACAAATCCATGTTTTCGCGCCTTTTTTGCCATTTCCAGGTCGAAAAACACAAAGGCCCCAAAAATAAAGAAACGGCTGTCCAGCCAAAACTGAGGCTTCAAACTTGATGAAAACAGTCTCTCAGACAATAACTCAATGGCCGCTTGTGTTTTTTAGGCCTTCGCAAGCTATCGGAAGTGTGTGCGCGGCAGGAGAGACAAATCCATGTTTTCGCGCCTTTTTTGCCATTTCCAGGTCGAAAAACACAAAGGCCCCAAAATGAAAGAAACGGCTGCCGCGCCAAAACTATGACTTCAAACTTGATGAAAACAGTCTCTCCCACAATAACTCAAGGGCTGCTTGTGTTTTTTAGGCCTTCGCAAGATATCGGAAGTGTGTGCGCGGCAGGAGAGACAAATCAATGTTTTCGCGACTTTTTTGCGATTTCAAGGTCGAAAAACACATAGGCCCCAAAATGAAAGAAACGGCTGGCGCGCCAAAACTATGGCTTCAAACTTGATGAAAACAGTCTCTCCCATAATAACTCACGGGCTGCTTGTGTTTTTTAGGCCTTTGCACGCTATCGGAAGTGTGTGCGCGGCAGGAGAGACAAATCCATGTTTTCGCGCCTTTTTTGCCATTTCCAGATCGAAAAACACAAAGGCCCCAAAATGAAAGAAACGGCTGCCGCGCCAAAACTATGACTTCAAACTTCATGAAAACAGTCTCTCCCACAATAACTCAAGGGCTGCTTGTGTTTTTTAGGCCTTCGCAAGATATCGGAAGTGTGTGCGCGGCAGGAGAGACAAATCAATGTTTTCGCGACTTTTTTGCGATTTCAAGGTCGAAAAACACATAGGCCCCAAAATGAAAGAAACGGCTGGCGCGCCAAAACTATGGTTTCAAACTTGATGAAAACAGTCACTCCCATAATAACTCACGGGCTGCTTGTGTTTTTTAGGCTTTTGCACGCTATCGGAAGTGTGTGCGCGGCAGGAGAGACAAATCCATGTTTTCGCGCCTTTTTTGCCATTTCCAGGTCGAAGAAAACAAAGGCCCCAAAAATAAAGAAACGGCTGTCCAGCCAAAACTGAGGCTTCAAACTTGATGAAAACAGTCTCTCAGACAATAACTCAAGGGCCGCTTGTGTTTTTTAGGCCTTCGCAAGCTATCGGAAGTGTGTGCGCGGCAGGAGAGACAAATCCATGTTTTCGCGCCTTTTTTACGATTTCAAGGTCGAAAAACACATAAGCCCCAAAATGAAAGAAACGGCTGCCGCGCCAAAACTATGACTTCAAACTTGATGAAAACATTCTCTCCCACAATAACTCAAGGGCTGCTTGTGTTTTTTAGGCCTTCGCAAGCTATCGGAAGTGTGTGCGCGGCAGGAGAGACAAATCCATGTTTTCACGCCTTTTTTGCCATTTCCAGGTCGAAAAACACAAAGGCCCCAAAAATAAAGAAACGGCTGTCCAGCCAAAACTGAGGCTTCAAACTTGATGAAAACAGTGTCTCCCATAATGGAGTAGGGGCTGCTTGTGGTTATTAGGCCTTTGCAAGCTCTCCGAAGTGTGTGCGCAGCAGGAGAGACAAATCCATGTTTTTATGCCTTCTTTGGCATTTTCAGGTGGAGAAAAACACAATCCCGAAAGAGAAAGAAATGGCTGCCGCGCCAACACTGAGGCTTCAAACTTGATGAAAACAGTGTCTCCCATAATGGAGTAGGGGCTGCTTGTGGTTATTAGGCATTTGCAAGCTCTCCGAAGTGTGTGCGCAGCAGGAGAGACAAATCCATGTTTTTATGCCTTCTTTGGCATTTTCAGGTGGAGAAAAACACAATCCCGAAAGAGAAAGAAAAGGCTGCCGTGCCAACACTGAGGCTTCAAACTTGATGAAAACAGTGTCTCCCATAATGGAGTAGGGGTTGCTTGTGGTTATTAGGCATTTGCAAGCTCTCCGAAGTGTGTGCGCAGCAGGAGAGACAAATCCATGTTTTTATGCCTTCTTTGGCATTTTCAGGTGGAGAAAAACACAATCCCGAAAGAGAAAGAAAAGGCTGCCGCGCCAACACTGAGGCTTCAAACTTGATGAAAACAGTGTCTCCCATAATGGAGTAGGGGCTGCTTGTGGTTATTACGCCTTTGCAAGCTCTCCGAAGTGTGTGCGCAGTAGGAGAGACAAATCCATGTTTTTATGCCTTCTTTGGCATTTTCAGGTGGAGAAAAACACAATCCCGAAAGAGAAAGAAATGCCTGCCGCGCCAACACTGAGGCTTCAAACTTGATGAAAACAGTGTCTCCCATAATGGAGTAGGGGCCGCTTGTGGTTATTAGGCATTTGCAAGCTCTCCGAAGTGTGTGCGCAGCAGGAGAGACAAATCCATGTGTTTATGCCTTCTTTGGCATTTTCAGGTGGAGAAAAACACAATCCCGAAAGAGAAAGAAAAGGCTGCCTTGCCAACACTGAGGCTTCAAACTTGATGAAAACAGTGTCTCCCATAATGGAGTAGGGGCTGCTTGTGGTTATTAGGCATTTGCAAGCTCTCCGAAGTGTGTGCGCAGCAGGAGAGACAAATCCATGTTTTTGTGCCTTCTTTGGCATTTTCAGGTGGAGAAAAACACAATCCCGAAAGAGAAAGAAAAGGCTGCCGCGCCAACACTGAGGCTTCAAACTTGATGAAAACAGTCTCTCCCATAATAACTCACGGGCTGCTTGTGTTTTTTAGGCCTTTGCACGCTATCGGAAGTGTGTGCGCGGCAGGAGAGACAAATCCATGTTTTCGCGCCTTTTTTGCGATTTCAAGGTCGAAAAACACACAGGCCCCAAAATGAAAGAAACGGCTGGCGCGCCAAAACTATGGCTTCAAACTTGATGAAAACAGTCTCTCCCATAATAACTCACGGGCTGCTTGTGTTTTTTAGGCCTTTGCACGCTATCGGAAGTGTGTGCGCGGCAGGAGAGACAAATCCATGTTTTCGCGCCTTTTTTGCGATTTCAAGGTCGAAAAACACATAGGCCCCAAAATGAAAGAAACGGCTGTCCAGCCAAAACTGAGGCTTCAAACTTGATGAAAACAGTCTCTCAGACAATAACTCAAGGGCTGCTTGTGTTTTTTAGGCCTTCGCAAGATATCGGAAGTGTGTGCGCGGCAGGAGAGACAAATCCATGTTTTCGCGCCTTTTTTGCGATTTCAAGGTCGAAAAACACATAGGCCCCAAAATGAAAGAAACGGCTGCCGGGCCAAAACTATGGCTTCAAACTTGATGAAAACAGTCTCTCCCATAATAACTCACGGGCTGCTTGTGTTTTTTAGGCCTTTGCACGCTATCGGAAGTGTGTGCGCGGCAGGAGAGACAAATCCATGTTTTCGCGCCTTTTTTGCCATTTCCAGGTCGAAAAACACATAGGCCCCAAAATGAAAGAAACGGCTGCCGCGCCAAAACTATGGCTTCAAACTTGATGAAAACAGTCTCTCCCACAACAACTCAAGGGCTGCTTGTGTTTTTTAGGCCTTCGCAAGATATCGGAAGTGTGTGCGCGGCAGGAGAGACAAATCAATGTTTTCGCGACTTTTTTGCGATATCAAGGTCGAAAAACACATAGGCCCCAAAATGAAAGAAACGGCTGGCGCGCCAAAACTATGGCTTCAAACTTGATGAAAACAGTCTCTCAGACAATAACTCAAGGGCTGCTTGTGTTTTTTAGGCCTTCGCAAGATAAACACATAGGCCCCAAAATGAAAGAAACGGCTGCCGCGCCAAAACTATGGCTTCAAACTTGATGAAAACAGTCTCTCCCATAATAACTCACGGGCTGCTTGTGTTTTTTAGGCCTTTGCACGCTATCGGAAGTGTGTGCGCGGCAGGAGAGACAAATCCATGTTTTCGCGCCTTTTTTGCCATTTCCAGGTCGAAAAACACAAAGGCCCCAAAATGAAAGAAACGGCTGCCGCGCCAAAACTATGACTTCAAACTTGATGAAAACAGTCTCTCCCACAATAACTCAAGGGCTGCTTGTGTTTTTTAGGCCTTCGCAAGATATCGGAAGTGTGTGCGCGGCAGGAGAGACAAATCAATGTTTTCGCGACTTTTTTGCGATTTCAAGGTCGAAAAACACATAGGCCCCAAAATGAAAGAAACGGCTGGCGCGCCAAAACTATGGCTTCAAACTTGATGAAAACAGTCTCTCCCATAATAACTCACGGGCTGCTTGTGTTTTTTAGACCTTTGCACGCTATCGGAAGTGTGTGCGCGGCAGGAGAGACAAATCCATGTTTTCGCGCCTTTTTTGCGATTTCAAGGTCGAAAAACACATAGGCCCCAAAATGAAAGAAACGGCTGCCGCGCCAAAACTATGGCTTCAAACTTGATGAAAACAGTCACTCCCATAATAACTCACGGGCTGCTTGTGTTTTTTAGGCCTTCGCAAGCTATCGGAAGTGTGTGCGCGGCAGGAGAGACAAATCCATGTTTTCGCGCCTTTTTTGCCATTTCCAGGTCGAAAAACACAAAGGCCCCAAAATGAAAGAAACGGCTGCCGCGCCAAAACTATGACTTCAAACTTGATGAAAACAGTCTCTCCCACAATAACTCAAGGGCTGCTTGTGTTTTTTAGGCCTTCGCAAGATATCGGAAGTGTGTGCGCGGCAGGAGAGACAAATCAATGTTTTCGCGACTTTTTTGCGATTTCAAGGTCGAAAAACACACAGGCCCCAAAATGAAAGAAACGGCTGGCGCGCCAAAACTATGGCTTCAAACTTGATGAAAACAGTCTCTCCCATAATAACTCACGGGCTGCTTGTGTTTTTTAGGCCTTTGCACGCTATCGGAAGTGTGTGCGCGGCAGGAGAGACAAATCCATGTTTTCGCGCCTTTTTTGCGATTTCAAGGTCGAAAAACACATAGGCCCCAAAATGAAAGAAACGGCTGTCCAGCCAAAACTGAGGCTTCAAACTTGATGAAAACAGTCTCTCAGACAATAACTCAAGGGCTGCTTGTGTTTTTTAGGCCTTCGCAAGATATCGGAAGTGTGTGCGCGGCAGGAGAGACAAATCCATGTTTTCGCGCCTTTTTTGCGATTTCAAGGTCGAAAAACACATAGGCCCCAAAATGAAAGAAACGGCTGCCGGGCCAAAACTATGGCTTCAAACTTGATGAAAACAGTCTCTCCCATAATAACTCACGGGCTGCTTGTGTTTTTTAGGCCTTTGCACGCTATCGGAAGTGTGTGCGCGGCAGGAGAGACAAATCCATGTTTTCGCGCCTTTTTTGCCATTTCCAGGTCGAAAAACACATAGGCCCCAAAATGAAAGAAACGGCTGCCGCGCCAAAACTATGGCTTCAAACTTGATGAAAACAGTCTCTCCCACAACAACTCAAGGGCTGCTTGTGTTTTTTAGGCCTTCGCAAGATATCGGAAGTGTGTGCGCGGCAGGAGAGACAAATCAATGTTTTCGCGACTTTTTTGCGATATCAAGGTCGAAAAACACATAGGCCCCAAAATGAAAGAAACGGCTGGCGCGCCAAAACTATGGCTTCAAACTTGATGAAAACAGTCTCTCAGACAATAACTCAAGGGCTGCTTGTGTTTTTTAGGCCTTCGCAAGATAAACACATAGGCCCCAAAATGAAAGAAACGGCTGCCGCGCCAAAACTATGGCTTCAAACTTGATGAAAACAGTCTCTCCCATAATAACTCACGGGCTGCTTGTGTTTTTTAGGCCTTTGCACGCTATCGGAAGTGTGTGCGCGGCAGGAGAGACAAATCCATGTTTTCGCGCCTTTTTTGCCATTTCCAGGTCGAAAAACACAAAGGCCCCAAAATGAAAGAAACGGCTGCCGCGCCAAAACTATGACTTCAAACTTGATGAAAACAGTCTCTCCCACAATAACTCAAGGGCTGCTTGTGTTTTTTAGGCCTTCGCAAGATATCGGAAGTGTGTGCGCGGCAGGAGAGACAAATCAATGTTTTCGCGACTTTTTTGCGATTTCAAGGTCGAAAAACACATAGGCCCCAAAATGAAAGAAACGGCTGGCGCGCCAAAACTATGGCTTCAAACTTGATGAAAACAGTCTCTCCCATAATAACTCACGGGCTGCTTGTGTTTTTTAGACCTTTGCACGCTATCGGAAGTGTGTGCGCGGCAGGAGAGACAAATCCATGTTTTCGCGCCTTTTTTGCGATTTCAAGGTCGAAAAACACATAGGCCCCAAAATGAAAGAAACGGCTGCCGCGCCAAAACTATGGCTTCAAACTTGATGAAAACAGTCACTCCCATAATAACTCACGGGCTGCTTGTGTTTTTTAGGCCTTCGCAAGCTATCGGAAGTGTGTGCGCGGCAGGAGAGACAAATCCATGTTTTCGCGCCTTTTTTGCCATTTCCAGGTCGAAAAACACAAAGGCCCCAAAATGAAAGAAACGGCTGCCGCGCCAAAACTATGACTTCAAACTTGATGAAAACAGTCTCTCCCACAATAACTCAAGGGCTGCTTGTGTTTTTTAGGCCTTCGCAAGATATCGGAAGTGTGTGCGCGGCAGGAGAGACAAATCAATGTTTTCGCGACTTTTTTGCGATTTCAAGGTCGAAAAACACACAGGCCCCAAAATGAAAGAAACGGCTGGCGCGCCAAAACTATGGCTTCAAACTTGATGAAAACAGTCTCTCCCATAATAACTCACGGGCTGCTTGTGTTTTTTAGGCCTTTGCACGCTATCGGAAGTGTGTGCGCGGCAGGAGAGACAAATCCATGTTTTCGCGCCTTTTTTGCGATTTCAAGGTCGAAAAACACATAGGCCCCAAAATGAAAGAAACGGCTGTCCAGCCAAAACTGAGGCTTCAAACTTGATGAAAACAGTCTCTCAGACAATAACTCAAGGGCTGCTTGTGTTTTTTAGGCCTTCGCAAGATATCGGAAGTGTGTGCGCGGCAGGAGAGACAAATCCATGTTTTCGCGCCTTTTTTGCGATTTCAAGGTCGAAAAACACATAGGCCCCAAAATGAAAGAAACGGCTGTCCAGCCAAAACTGAGGCTTCAAACTTGATGAAAACAGTCTCTCAGACAATAACTCAAGGGCTGCTTGTGTTTTTTAGGCCTTCGCAAGATATCGGAAGTGTGTGCGCGGCAGGAGAGACAAATCCATGTTTTCGCGCCTTTTTTGCGATTTCAAGGTCGAAAAACACATAGGCCCCAAAATGAAAGAAACGGCTGCCGGGCCAAAACTATGGCTTCAAACTTGATGAAAACAGTCTCTCCCATAATAACTCACGGGCTGCTTGTGTTTTTTAGGCCTTTGCACGCTATCGGAAGTGTGTGCGCGGCAGGAGAGACAAATCCATGTTTTCGCGCCTTTTTTGCCATTTCCAGGTCGAAAAACACATAGGCCCCAAAATGAAAGAAACGGCTGCCGCGCCAAAACTATGGCTTCAAACTTGATGAAAACAGTCTCTCCCACAACAACTCAAGGGCTGCTTGTGTTTTTTAGGCCTTCGCAAGATATCGGAAGTGTGTGCGCGGCAGGAGAGACAAATCAATGTTTTCGCGACTTTTTTGCGATATCAAGGTCGAAAAACACATAGGCCCCAAAATGAAAGAAACGGCTGGCGCGCCAAAACTATGGCTTCAAACTTGATGAAAACAGTCTCTCAGACAATAACTCAAGGGCTGCTTGTGTTTTTTAGGCCTTCGCAAGATAAACACATAGGCCCCAAAATGAAAGAAACGGCTGCCGCGCCAAAACTATGGCTTCAAACTTGATGAAAACAGTCTCTCCCATAATAACTCACGGGCTGCTTGTGTTTTTTAGGCCTTTGCACGCTATCGGAAGTGTGTGCGCGGCAGGAGAGACAAATCCATGTTTTCGCGCCTTTTTTGCCATTTCCAGGTCGAAAAACACAAAGGCCCCAAAATGAAAGAAACGGCTGCCGCGCCAAAACTATGACTTCAAACTTGATGAAAACAGTCTCTCCCACAATAACTCAAGGGCTGCTTGTGTTTTTTAGGCCTTCGCAAGATATCGGAAGTGTGTGCGCGGCAGGAGAGACAAATCAATGTTTTCGCGACTTTTTTGCGATTTCAAGGTCGAAAAACACATAGGCCCCAAAATGAAAGAAACGGCTGGCGCGCCAAAACTATGGCTTCAAACTTGATGAAAACAGTCTCTCCCATAATAACTCACGGGCTGCTTGTGTTTTTTAGACCTTTGCACGCTATCGGAAGTGTGTGCGCGGCAGGAGAGACAAATCCATGTTTTCGCGCCTTTTTTGCGATTTCAAGGTCGAAAAACACATAGGCCCCAAAATGAAAGAAACGGCTGCCGCGCCAAAACTATGGCTTCAAACTTGATGAAAACAGTCACTCCCATAATAACTCACGGGCTGCTTGTGTTTTTTAGGCCTTCGCAAGCTATCGGAAGTGTGTGCGCGGCAGGAGAGACAAATCCATGTTTTCGCGCCTTTTTTGCCATTTCCAGGTCGAAAAACACAAAGGCCCCAAAATGAAAGAAACGGCTGCCGCGCCAAAACTATGACTTCAAACTTGATGAAAACAGTCTCTCCCACAATAACTCAAGGGCTGCTTGTGTTTTTTAGGCCTTCGCAAGATATCGGAAGTGTGTGCGCGGCAGGAGAGACAAATCAATGTTTTCGCGACTTTTTTGCGATTTCAAGGTCGAAAAACACACAGGCCCCAAAATGAAAGAAACGGCTGGCGCGCCAAAACTATGGCTTCAAACTTGATGAAAACAGTCTCTCCCATAATAACTCACGGGCTGCTTGTGTTTTTTAGGCCTTTGCACGCTATCGGAAGTGTGTGCGCGGCAGGAGAGACAAATCCATGTTTTCGCGCCTTTTTTGCGATTTCAAGGTCGAAAAACACATAGGCCCCAAAATGAAAGAAACGGCTGTCCAGCCAAAACTGAGGCTTCAAACTTGATGAAAACAGTCTCTCAGACAATAACTCAAGGGCTGCTTGTGTTTTTTAGGCCTTCGCAAGATATCGGAAGTGTGTGCGCGGCAGGAGAGACAAATCCATGTTTTCGCGCCTTTTTTGCGATTTCAAGGTCGAAAAACACATAGGCCCCAAAATGAAAGAAACGGCTGCCGGGCCAAAACTATGGCTTCAAACTTGATGAAAACAGTCTCTCCCATAATAACTCACGGGCTGCTTGTGTTTTTTAGGCCTTTGCACGCTATCGGAAGTGTGTGCGCGGCAGGAGAGACAAATCCATGTTTTCGCGCCTTTTTTGCCATTTCCAGGTCGAAAAACACATAGGCCCCAAAATGAAAGAAACGGCTGCCGCGCCAAAACTATGGCTTCAAACTTGATGAAAACAGTCTCTCCCACAACAACTCAAGGGCTGCTTGTGTTTTTTAGGCCTTCGCAAGATATCGGAAGTGTGTGCGCGGCAGGAGAGACAAATCAATGTTTTCGCGACTTTTTTGCGATATCAAGGTCGAAAAACACATAGGCCCCAAAATGAAAGAAACGGCTGGCGCGCCAAAACTATGGCTTCAAACTTGATGAAAACAGTCTCTCAGACAATAACTCAAGGGCTGCTTGTGTTTTTTAGGCCTTCGCAAGATAAACACATAGGCCCCAAAATGAAAGAAACGGCTGCCGCGCCAAAACTATGGCTTCAAACTTGATGAAAACAGTCTCTCCCATAATAACTCACGGGCTGCTTGTGTTTTTTAGGCCTTTGCACGCTATCGGAAGTGTGTGCGCGGCAGGAGAGACAAATCCATGTTTTCGCGCCTTTTTTGCCATTTCCAGGTCGAAAAACACAAAGGCCCCAAAATGAAAGAAACGGCTGCCGCGCCAAAACTATGACTTCAAACTTGATGAAAACAGTCTCTCCCACAATAACTCAAGGGCTGCTTGTGTTTTTTAGGCCTTCGCAAGATATCGGAAGTGTGTGCGCGGCAGGAGAGACAAATCAATGTTTTCGCGACTTTTTTGCGATTTCAAGGTCGAAAAACACATAGGCCCCAAAATGAAAGAAACGGCTGGCGCGCCAAAACTATGGCTTCAAACTTGATGAAAACAGTCTCTCCCATAATAACTCACGGGCTGCTTGTGTTTTTTAGACCTTTGCACGCTATCGGAAGTGTGTGCGCGGCAGGAGAGACAAATCCATGTTTTCGCGCCTTTTTTGCGATTTCAAGGTCGAAAAACACATAGGCCCCAAAATGAAAGAAACGGCTGCCGCGCCAAAACTATGGCTTCAAACTTGATGAAAACAGTCACTCCCATAATAACTCACGGGCTGCTTGTGTTTTTTAGGCCTTCGCAAGCTATCGGAAGTGTGTGCGCGGCAGGAGAGACAAATCCATGTTTTCGCGCCTTTTTTGCCATTTCCAGGTCGAAAAACACAAAGGCCCCAAAATGAAAGAAACGGCTGCCGCGCCAAAACTATGACTTCAAACTTGATGAAAACAGTCTCTCCCACAATAACTCAAGGGCTGCTTGTGTTTTTTAGGCCTTCGCAAGATATCGGAAGTGTGTGCGCGGCAGGAGAGACAAATCAATGTTTTCGCGACTTTTTTGCGATTTCAAGGTCGAAAAACACACAGGCCCCAAAATGAAAGAAACGGCTGGCGCGCCAAAACTATGGCTTCAAACTTGATGAAAACAGTCTCTCCCATAATAACTCACGGGCTGCTTGTGTTTTTTAGGCCTTTGCACGCTATCGGAAGTGTGTGCGCGGCAGGAGAGACAAATCCATGTTTTCGCGCCTTTTTTGCGATTTCAAGGTCGAAAAACACATAGGCCCCAAAATGAAAGAAACGGCTGTCCAGCCAAAACTGAGGCTTCAAACTTGATGAAAACAGTCTCTCAGACAATAACTCAAGGGCTGCTTGTGTTTTTTAGGCCTTCGCAAGATATCGGAAGTGTGTGCGCGGCAGGAGAGACAAATCCATGTTTTCGCGCCTTTTTTGCGATTTCAAGGTCGAAAAACACATAGGCCCCAAAATGAAAGAAACGGCTGCCGGGCCAAAACTATGGCTTCAAACTTGATGAAAACAGTCTCTCCCATAATAACTCACGGGCTGCTTGTGTTTTTTAGGCCTTTGCACGCTATCGGAAGTGTGTGCGCGGCAGGAGAGACAAATCCATGTTTTCGCGCCTTTTTTGCCATTTCCAGGTCGAAAAACACATAGGCCCCAAAATGAAAGAAACGGCTGCCGCGCCAAAACTATGGCTTCAAACTTGATGAAAACAGTCTCTCCCACAACAACTCAAGGGCTGCTTGTGTTTTTTAGGCCTTCGCAAGATATCGGAAGTGTGTGCGCGGCAGGAGAGACAAATCAATGTTTTCGCGACTTTTTTGCGATATCAAGGTCGAAAAACACATAGGCCCCAAAATGAAAGAAACGGCTGGCGCGCCAAAACTATGGCTTCAAACTTGATGAAAACAGTCTCTCAGACAATAACTCAAGGGCTGCTTGTGTTTTTTAGGCCTTCGCAAGATAAACACATAGGCCCCAAAATGAAAGAAACGGCTGCCGCGCCAAAACTATGGCTTCAAACTTGATGAAAACAGTCTCTCCCATAATAACTCACGGGCTGCTTGTGTTTTTTAGGCCTTTGCACGCTATCGGAAGTGTGTGCGCGGCAGGAGAGACAAATCCATGTTTTCGCGCCTTTTTTGCCATTTCCAGGTCGAAAAACACAAAGGCCCCAAAATGAAAGAAACGGCTGCCGCGCCAAAACTATGACTTCAAACTTGATGAAAACAGTCTCTCCCACAATAACTCAAGGGCTGCTTGTGTTTTTTAGGCCTTCGCAAGATATCGGAAGTGTGTGCGCGGCAGGAGAGACAAATCCATGTTTTCGCGCCTTTTTTGCGATTTCAAGGTCGAAAAACACATAGGCCCCAAAATGAAAGAAACGGCTGCCGCGCCAAAACTATGGCTTCAAACTTGATGAAAACAGTCACTCCCATAATAACTCACGGGCTGCTTGTGTTTTTTAGGCCTTCGCAAGCTATCGGAAGTGTGTGCGCGGCAGGAGAGACAAATCCATGTTTTCGCGCCTTTTTTGCCATTTCCAGGTCGAAAAACACAAAGGCCCCAAAATGAAAGAAACGGCTGCCGCGCCAAAACTATGACTTCAAACTTGATGAAAACAGTCTCTCCCACAATAACTCAAGGGCTGCTTGTGTTTTTTAGGCCTTCGCAAGATATCGGAAGTGTGTGCGCGGCAGGAGAGACAAATCAATGTTTTCGCGACTTTTTTGCGATTTCAAGGTCGAAAAACACATAGGCCCCAAAATGAAAGAAACGGCTGGCGCGCCAAAACTATGGCTTCAAACTTGATGAAAACAGTCTCTCCCATAATAACTCACGGGCTGCTTGTGTTTTTTAGACCTTTGCACGCTATCGGAAGTGTGTGCGCGGCAGGAGAGACAAATCCATGTTTTCGCGCCTTTTTTGCGATTTCAAGGTCGAAAAACACATAGGCCCCAAAATGAAAGAAACGGCTGCCGCGCCAAAACTATGGCTTCAAACTTGATGAAAACAGTCACTCCCATAATAACTCACGGGCTGCTTGTGTTTTTTAGGCCTTCGCAAGCTATCGGAAGTGTGTGCGCGGCAGGAGAGACAAATCCATGTTTTCGCGCCTTTTTTGCCATTTCCAGGTCGAAAAACACAAAGGCCCCAAAATGAAAGAAACGGCTGCCGCGCCAAAACTATGACTTCAAACTTGATGAAAACAGTCTCTCCCACAATAACTCAAGGGCTGCTTGTGTTTTTTAGGCCTTCGCAAGATATCGGAAGTGTGTGCGCGGCAGGAGAGACAAATCAATGTTTTCGCGACTTTTTTGCGATTTCAAGGTCGAAAAACACATAGGCCCCAAAATGAAAGAAACGGCTGGCGCGCCAAAACTATGGCTTCAAACTTGATGAAAACAGTCTCTCCCATAATAACTCACGGGCTGCTTGTGTTTTTTAGACCTTTGCACGCTATCGGAAGTGTGTGCGCGGCAGGAGAGACAAATCCATGTTTTCGCGCCTTTTTTGCGATTTCAAGGTCGAAAAACACATAGGCCCCAAAATGAAAGAAACGGCTGCCGCGCCAAAACTATGGCTTCAAACTTGATGAAAACAGTCACTCCCATAATAACTCACGGGCTGCTTGTGTTTTTTAGGCCTTCGCAAGCTATCGGAAGTGTGTGCGCGGCAGGAGAGACAAATCCATGTTTTCGCGCCTTTTTTGCCATTTCCAGGTCGAAAAACACAAAGGCCCCAAAATGAAAGAAACGGCTGCCGCGCCAAAACTATGACTTCAAACTTGATGAAAACAGTCTCTCCCACAATAACTCAAGGGCTGCTTGTGTTTTTTAGGCCTTCGCAAGATATCGGAAGTGTGTGCGCGGCAGGAGAGACAAATCAATGTTTTCGCGACTTTTTTGCGATTTCAAGGTCGAAAAACATATAGGCCCCAAAATGAAAGAAACGGCTGGCGAGCCAAAACTATGGCTTCAAACTTGATGAAAACAGTCTCTCAGACAATAACTCAAGGGCTGCTTGTGTTTTTTAGGCCTTCGCAAGATATCGGAAGTGTGTGCTCGGCAGGAGAGACAAATCCATGTTTTCGCGCCTTTTTTGCGATTTCAAGGTCGAAAAACACATAGGCCCCAAAATGAAAGAAACGGCTGCCGCGCCAAAACTATGGCTTCAAACTTGATGAAAACAGTCTCTCCCATAATAACTCACGGGCTGCTTGTGTTTTTTAGGCCTTTGCATGCTATCGGAAGTGTGTGCGCGGCAGGAGAGACAAATCCATGTTTTCGCGCCTTTTTTACGATTTCAAGGTCGAAAAACACATAGGCCCCAAAATGAAAGAAACGGCTGCCGCGCCAAAACTATGACTTCAAACTTGATGAAAACATTCTCTCCCACAATAACTCAAGGGCTGCTTGTGTTTTTTAGGCCTTCGCAAGCTATCGGAAGTGTGTGCGCGGCAGGAGAGACAAATCCATGTTTTCGCGCCTTTTTTGCCATTTCCAGGTCGAAAAACACAAAGGCCCCAAAAATAAAGAAACGGCTGTCCAGCCAAAACTGAGGCTTCAAACTTGATGAAAACAGTCTCTCCCACAATAACTCACGGCCCGCTTGTGTTTTTTAGGCCTTCGCAAGCTATCGGAAGTGTGTGCGCGGCAGGAGAGACAAATCAATGTTTTCGCGCCTTTTTTGCCATTTCCAGGTCGAAAAACACACAGGCCCCAAAAATAAAGAAATGGCTGTCCAGCCAAAACTGAGGCTTCAAACTTGATGAAAACAGTGTCTCCCATAATGGAGTAGGGGCTGCTTGTGGTTATTAGGCATTTGCAAGCTCTCCGAAGTGTGTGCGCAGCAGGAGAGACAAATCCATGTTTTTATGCCTTCTTTGGCATTTTCAGGTGGAGAAAAACACAATCCCGAAAGAGAAAGAAATGGCTGCCGCGCCAACACTGAGGCTTCAAACTTGATGAAAACAGTGTCTCCCATAATGGAGTAGGGGCTGCTTGTCGTTATTAGGCATTTGCAAGCTCTCCGAAGTGTGTGCGCAGCAGGAGAGACAAATCCATGTTTTTTTGCCTTCTTTGGCATTTTCAGGTGGAGAAAAACACAATCCCGAAAGAGAAAGAAAAGGCTGCCGCGCCAACACTGAGGCTTCAAACTTGATGAAAACAGTGTCTCCCATAATGGAGTAGGGGCTGCTTGTGGTTATTAGGCATTTGCAAGCTCTCCGAAGTGTGTGCGCAGCAGGAGAGACAAATCCATGTTTTTATGCCTTCTTTGGCATTTTCAGGTGGAGAAAAACACAATCCCGAAAGAGAAAGAAAAGGCTGCCGCGCCAACACTGAGGCTTCAAACTTGATGAAAACAGTGTCTCCCATAATGGAGTAGGGGATGCTTGTGGTTATTAGGCATTTGCAAGCTCTCCGAAGTGTGTGCGCAGCAGGAGAGACAAATCCATGTTTTTATGCCTTCTTTGGCATTTTCAGGTGGAGAAAAACACAATCCCGAAAGAGAAAGAAAAGGCTGCCGCGCCAACACTGAGGCTTCAAACTTGATGAAAACAGTGTCTCCCATAATGGAGTAGGGGCTGCTTGTGGTTATTAGGCATTTGCAAGCTCTCCGAAGTGTGTGCGCAGCAGGAGAGACAAATCCATGTTTTTATGCCTTCTTTGGCATTTTCAGGTGGAGAAAAACACAATCCCGAAAGAGAAAGAAAAGGCTGCCGCGCCAACACTGAGGCTTCAAACTTGATGAAAACAGTGTCTCCCATAATGGAGTAGGGGCTGCTTGTGGTTATTAGGCATTTGCAAGCTCTCCGAAGTGTGTGCGCAGCAGGAGAGACAAATCCATGTTTTTATGCCTTCTTTGGCATTTTCAGGTGGAGAAAAACACAATCCCGAAAGAGAAAGAAAAGGCTGCCGCGCCAACACTGAGGCTTCAAACTTGATGAAAACAGTCTCTCCCATAATAACTCACGGGCTGCTTGTGTTTTTTAGGCCTTTGCACGCTATCGGAAGTGTGTGCGCGGCAGGAGAGACAAATCCATGTTTTCGCGCCTTTTTTGCGATTTCAAGGTCGAAAAACACACAGGCCCCAAAATGAAAGAAACGGCTGCCGCGCCAAAACTATGGCTTCAAACTTGATGAAAACAGTCTCTCCCATAATAACTCACGGGCTGCTTGTGTTTTTTAGGCCTTTGCACGCTATCGGAAGTGTGTGCGCGGCAGGAGAGACAAATCCATGTTTTCGCGACTTTTTTGACATTTCCAGGTCGAAAAACACAAAGGCCCCAAAAATAAAGAAACGGCTGTCCAGCTAAAACTGAGGCTTCAAACTTGATGAAAACAGTCTCTCAGACAATAACTCAAGGGCCGCTTGTGTTTTTTAGGCCTTCGCAAGCTATCGGAAGTGTGTGCGCGGCAGGAGAGACAAATCCATGTTTTCGCGCCTTTTTTACCATTTCCAGGTCGAAAAACACAAAGGCCCCAAAATGAAAGAAACGGCTGCCGCGCCAAAACTATGGCTTCAAACTTGATGAAAACTGTCTCTCCCACAATAACTCAAGGGCTGCTTGTGTTTTTTAGGCCTTCGCAAGATATCGGAAGTGTGTGCGCGGCAGGAGAGACAAATCCATGTTTTCGCGCCTTTTTTGCGATTTCAAGGTCGAAAAACACATAGGCCCCAAAATGAAAGAAACGGCTGCCGCGCCAAAACTATGGCTTCAAACTTGATGAAAACAGTCTCTCCCATAATAACTCACGGGCTGCTTGTGTTTTTTAGGCCTTTGCACGCTATCGGAAGTGTGTGCGCGGCAGGAGAGACAAATCCATGTTTTCGCGCCTTTTTTGCCATTTCCAGGTCGAAAAACACAAAGGCCCCAAAAATAAAGAAACGGCTGTCCAGTCAAAACTGAGGCTTCAAACTTGATGAAAACAGTCTCTCAGACAATAACTCAAGGGCTGCTTGTGTTTTTTAGGCCTTCGCAAGATATCGGAAGTGTGTGCGCGGCAGGAGAGACAAATCTATGTTTTCGCGACTTTTTTGCGATTTCAAGGTCGAAAAACACATAGGCCCCAAAATGAAAGAAACGGCTGGCGCGCCAAAACTATGGCTTCAAACTTGATGAAAACAGTCTCTCCCATAATAACTCACGGGCTGCTTGTGTTTTTTAGGCCTTTGCACGCTATCGGAAGTGTGTGCGCGGCAGGAGAGACAAATCCATGTTTTCGCGCCTTTTTTGACATTTCCAGGTCGAAAAACACATAGGCCCCAAAATAAAGAAACGGCTGCCGCGCCAAAACTATGGCTTCAAACTTGATGAAAACAGTCTCTCCCACAACAACTCAAGGGCTGCTTGTGTTTTTTAGGCCTTCGCAAGATATCGGAAGTGTGTGCGCGGCAGGAGAGACAAATCAATGTTTTCGCGCCTTTTTTGCCATTTCCAGGTCGAAAAACACAAAGGCCCCAAAATGAAAGAAACGGCTGCCGCGCAAAAACTATGGCTTCAAACTTGATGAAAACAGTCTCTCCCATAATAACTCACGGGCTGCTTGTGTTTTTTAGGCCTTTGCACGCTATCGGAAGTGTGTGCGCGGCAGGAGAGACAAATCCATGTTTTCGCGCCTTTTTTGCCATTTCCAGGTCGAAAAACACAAAGGCCCCAAAATGAAAGAAACGGCTGCCGCGCCAAAACTATGACTTCAAACTTGATGAAAACAGTCTCTCCCACAATAACTCAAGGGCTGCTTGTGTTTTTTAGGCCTTCGCAAGATATCGGAAGTGTGTGCGCGGCAGGAGAGACAAATCAATGTTTTCGCGACTTTTTTGCGATTTCAAGGTCGAAAAACACATAGGCCCCAAAATGAAAGAAACGGCTGGCGCGCCAAAACTATGGCTTCAAATTTGATGAAAACAGTCTCTCCCATAATAACTCACGGGCTGCTTGTGTTTTTTAGACCTTTGCACGCTATCGGAAGTGTGTGCGCGGCAGGAGAGACAAATCCATGTTTTCGCGCCTTTTTTGCGATTTCAAGGTCGAAAAACACATAGGCCCCAAAATGAAAGAAACGGCTGTCCAGCCAAAACTGAGGCTTCAAACTTGATGAAAACAGTCTCTCAGACAATAACTCAAGGGCTGCTTGTGTTTTTTAGGCCTTCGCAAGATATCGGAAGTGTGTGCGCGGCAGGAGAGACAAATCCATGTTTTCGCGCCTTTTTTGCGATTTCAAGGTCGAAAAACACATAGGCCCCAAAATGAAAGAAACGGCTGCCGCGCCAAAACTATGGCTTCAAACTTGATGAAAACAGTCTCTCCCATAATAACTCACGGGCTGCTTGTGTTTTTTAGGCCTTTGCACGCTATCGGAAGTGTGTGCGCGGCAGGAGAGACAAATCCATGTTTTCGCGCCTTTTTTGCCATTTCCAGGTCGAAAAACACATAGGCCCCAAAATGAAAGAAACGGCTGCCGCGCCAAAACTATGGCTTCAAACTTGATGAAAACAGTCTCTCCCACAACAACTCAAGGGCTGCTTGTGTTTTTTAGGCCTTCGCAAGATATCGGAAGTGTGTGCGCGGCAGGAGAGACAAATCAATGTTTTCGCGACTTTTTTGCGATTTCAAGGTCGAAAAACACATAGGCCCCAAAATGAAAGAAACGGCTGGCGCGCCAAAACTATGGCTTCAAACTTGATGAAAACAGTCTCTCAGACAATAACTCAAGGGCTGCTTGTGTTTTTTAGGCCTTCGCAAGATATCGGAAGTGTGTGCTCGGCAGGAGAGACAAATCCATGTTTTCGCGCCTTTTTTGCGATTTCCAGGTCGAAAAACACAAAGGCCCCAAAATGAAAGAAACGGCTGCCGCGCCAAAACTATGACTTCAAACTTGATGAAAACAGTCTCTCCCACAATAACTCAAGGGCTGCTTGTGTTTTTTAGGCCTTCGCAAGATATCGGAAGTGTGTGCGCGGCAGGAGAGACAAATCAATGTTTTCGCGACTTTTTTGCGATTTCAAGGTCGAAAAACATATAGGCCCCAAAATGAAAGAAACGGCTGGCGAGCCAAAACTATGGCTTCAAACTTGATGAAAACAGTCTCTCAGACAATAACTCAAGGGCTGCTTGTGTTTTTTAGGCCTTCGCAAGATATCGGAAGTGTGTGCTCGGCAGGAGAGACAAATCCATGTTTTCGCGCCTTTTTTGCGATTTCAAGGTCGAAAAACACATAGGCCCCAAAATGAAAGAAACGGCTGCCGCGCCAAAACTATGGCTTCAAACTTGATGAAAACAGTCTCTCCCATAATAACTCACGGGCTGCTTGTGTTTTTTAGGCCTTTGCATGCTATCGGAAGTGTGTGCGCGGCAGGAGAGACAAATCCATGTTTTCGCGCCTTTTTTGCCATTTCCAGGTCGAAAAACACAAAGGCCCCAAAATGAAAGAAACGGCTGCCGCGCCAAAACTATGACTTCAAACTTGATGAAAACAGTCTCTCCCACAATAACTCAAGGGCTGCTTGTGTTTTTTAGGCCTTCGCAAGATATCGGAAGTGTGTGCGCGGCAGGAGAGACAAATCAATGTTTTCGCGACTTTTTTGCGATTTCAAGGTCGAAAAACACATAGGCCCCAAAATGAAAGAAACGGCTGGCGCGCCAAAACTATGGCTTCAAACTTGATGAAAACAGTCTCTCCCATAATAACTCACGGGCTGCTTGTGTTTTTTAGACCTTTGCACGCTATCGGAAGTGTGTGCGCGGCAGGAGAGACAAATCCATGTTTTCGCGCCTTTTTTGCGATTTCAAGGTCGAAAAACACATAGGCCCCAAAATGAAAGAAACGGCTGCCGCGCCAAAACTATGGCTTCAAACTTGATGAAAACAGTCACTCCCATAATAACTCACGGGCTGCTTGTGTTTTTTAGGCCTTTGCACGCTATCGGAAGTGTGTGCGCGGCAGGAGAGACAAATCCATGTTTTCGCGCCTTTTTTGCCATTTCCAGGTCGAAAAACACAAAGGCCCCAAAAATAAAGAAACGGCTGTCCAGCCAAAACTGAGGCTTCAAACTTGATGAAAACAGTCTCTCCCACAATAACTCACGGCCCGCTTGTGTTTTTTAGGCCTTCGCAAGCTATCGGAAGTGTGTGCGCGGCAGGAGAGACAAATCCATGTTTTCGCGCCTTTTTTGCCATTTCCAGGTCGAAAAACACAAAGGCCCCAAAATGAAAGAAACGGCTGCCGCGCCAAAACTATGACTTCAAACTTGATGAAAACAGTCTCTCCCACAATAACTCAAGGGCTGCTTGTGTTTTTTAGGCCTTCGCAAGATATCGGAAGTGTGTGCGCGGCAGGAGAGACAAATCAATGTTTTCGCGACTTTTTTGCGATTTCAAGGTCGAAAAACACATAGGCCCCAAAATGAAAGAAACGGCTGGCGCGCCAAAACTATGGCTTCAAACTTGATGAAAACAGTCTCTCAGACAATAACTCAAGGGCTGCTTGTGTTTTTTAGGCCTTCGCAAGATATCGGAAGTGTGTGCTCGGCAGGAGAGACAAATCCATGTTTTCGCGCCTTTTTTGCGATTTCAAGGTCGAAAAACACATAGGGCCCAAAATGAAAGAAACGGCTGCCGCGCCAAAACTATGGCTTCAAACTTGATGAAAACAGTCTCTCCCATAATAACTCACGGGCTGCTTGTGTTTTTTAGGCCTTTGCACGCTATCGGAAGTGTGTGCGCGGCAGGAGAGACAAATCCATGTTTTCGCGCCTTTTTTGCCATTTCCAGGTCGAAAAACACAAAGGCCCCAAAAATAAAGAAACGGCTGTCCAGCCAAAACTGAGGCTTCAAACTTGATGAAAACAGTCTCTCCCACAATAACTCACGGCCCGCTTGTGTTTTTTAGGCCTTCGCAAGCTATCGGAAGTGTGTGCGCGGCAGGAGAGACAAATCCATGTTTTCGCGCCTTTTTTGCCATTTCCAGGTCGAAAAACACAAAGGCCCCAAAATGAAAGAAACGGCTGCCGCGCCAAAACTATGACTTCAAACTTGATGAAAACAGTCTCTCCCACAATAACTCAAGGGCTGCTTGTGTTTTTTAGGCCTTCGCAAGATATCGGAAGTGTGTGCGCGGCAGGAGAGACAAATCAATGTTTTCGCGACTTTTTTGCGATTTCAAGGTCGAAAAACACATAGGCCCCAAAATGAAAGAAACGGCTGGCGCGCCAAAACTATGGCTTCAAACTTGATGAAAACAGTCTCTCAGACAATAACTCAAGGGCTGCTTGTGTTTTTTAGGCCTTCGCAAGATATCGGAAGTGTGTGCTCGGCAGGAGAGACAAATCCATGTTTTCGCGCCTTTTTTGCGATTTCAAGGTCGAAAAACACATAGGGCCCAAAATGAAAGAAACGGCTGCCGCGCCAAAACTATGGCTTCAAACTTGATGAAAACAGTCTCTCCCATAATAACTCACGGGCTGCTTGTGTTTTTTAGGCCTTTGCACGCTATCGGAAGTGTGTGCGCGGCAGGAGAGACAAATCCATGTTTTCGCGCCTTTTTTGCCATTTCCAGGTCGAAAAACACAAAGGCCCCAAAATGAAAGAAACGGCTGCCGCGCCAAAACTATGACTTCAAACTTGATGAAAACAGTCTCTCCCACAATAACTCAAGGGCTGCTTGTGTTTTTTAGGCCTTCGCAAGATATCGGAAGTGTGTGCGCGGCAGGAGAGACAAATCAATGTTTTCGCGACTTTTTTGCGATTTCAAGGTCGAAAAACACATAGGCCCCAAAATGAAAGAAACGGCTGCCGCGCCAAAACTATGGCTTCAAACTTGATGAAAACAGTCACTCCCATAATAACTCACGGGCTGCTTGTGTTTTTTAGGCTTTTGCACGCTATCGGAAGTGTGTGCGCGGCAGGAGAGACAAATCCATGTTTTCGCGCCTTTTTTGCCATTTCCAGGTCGAAGAAAACAAAGGCCCCAAAAATAAAGAAACGGCTGTCCAGCCAAAACTGAGGCTTCAAACTTGATGAAAACAGTCTCTCAGACAATAACTCAAGGGCCGCTTGTGTTTTTTAGGCCTTCGCAAGCTATCGGAAGTGTGTGCGCGGCAGGAGAGACAAATCCATGTTTTCGCGCCTTTTTTACGATTTCAAGGTCGAAAAACACATAGGCCCCAAAATGAAAGAAACGGCTGCCGCGCCAAAACTATGACTTCAAACTTGATGAAAACATTCTCTCCCACAATAACTCAAGGGCTGCTTGTGTTTTTTAGGCCTTCGCAAGCTATCGGAAGTGTGTGCGCGGCAGGAGAGACAAATCCATGTTTTCGCGCCTTTTTTGCCATTTCCAGGTCGAAAAACACAAAGGCCCCAAAAATAAAGAAACGGCTGTCCAGCCAAAACTGAGGCTTCAAACTTGATGAAAACAGTCTCTCCCACAATAACTCACGGCCCGCTTGTGTTTTTTAGGCCTTCGCAAGCTATCGGAAGTGTGTGCGCGGCAGGAGAGACAAATCAATGTTTTCGCGCCTTTTTTGCCATTTCCAGGTCGAAAAACACACAGGCCCCAAAAATAAAGAAATGGCTGTCCAGCCAAAACTGAGGCTTCAAACTTGATGAAAACAGTGTCTCCCATAATGGAGTAGGGGCTGCTTGTGGTTATTAGGCATTTGCAAGCTCTCCGAAGTGTGTGCGCAGCAGGAGAGACAAATCCATGTTTTTATGCCTTCTTTGGCATTTTCAGGTGGAGAAAAACACAATCCCGAAAGAGAAAGAAATGGCTGCCGCGCCAACACTGAGGCTTCAAACTTGATGAAAACAGTGTCTCCCATAATGGAGTAGGGGCTGCTTGTGGTTATTAGGCATTTGCAAGCTCTCCGAAGTGTGTGCGCAGCAGGAGAGACAAATCCATGTTTTTATGCCTTCTTTGGCATTTTCAGGTGGAGAAAAACACAATCCCGAAAGAGAAAGAAAAGGCTGCCGCGCCAACACTGAGGCTTCAAACTTGATGAAAACAGTGTCTCCCATAATGGAGTAGGGGCTGCTTGTGGTTATTAGGCCTTTGCAAGCTCTCCGAAGTGTGTGCGCAGCAGGAGAGACAAATCCATGTTTTTATGCCTTCTTTGGCATTTTCAGGTGGAGAAAAACACAATCCCGAAAGAGAAAGAAATGGCTGCCGCGCCAACACTGAGGATTCAAACTTGATGAAAACAGTGTCTCCCATAATGGAGTAGGGGCTGCTTGTGGTTATTAGGCATTTGCAAGCTCTCCGAAGTGTGTGCGCAGCAGGAGAGACAAATCCATGTTTTTATGCCTTCTTTGGCATTTTCAGGTGGAGAAAAACACAATCCCGAAAGAGAAAGAAAAGGCTGCCGCGCCAACACTGAGGCTTCAAACTTGATGAAAACAGTGTCTCCCATAATGGAGTAGGGGTTGCTTGTGGTTATTAGGCATTTGCAAGCTCTCCGAAGTGTGTGCGCAGCAGGAGAGACAAATCCATGTTTTTATGCCTTCTTTGGCATTTTCAGGTGGAGAAAAACACAATCCCGAAAGAGAAAGAAAAGGCTGCCGCGCCAACACTGAGGCTTCAAACTTGATGAAAACAGTGTCTCCCATAATGGAGTAGGGGTTGCTTGTGGTTATTAGGCATTTGCAAGCTCTCCGAAGTGTGTGCGCAGCAGGAGAGACAAATCCATGTTTTTATGCCTTCTTTGGCATTTTCAGGTGGAGAAAAACACAATCCCGAAAGAGAAAGAAAAGGCTGCCGCGCCAACACTGAGGCTTCAAACTTGATGAAAACAGTGTCTCCCATAATGGAGTAGGGGCTGCTTGTGGTTATTACGCCTTTGCAAGCTCTCCGAAGTGTGTGCGCAGCAGGAGAGACAAATCCATGTTTTTATGCCTTCTTTGGCATTTTCAGGTGGAGAAAAACACAATCCCGAAAGAGAAAGAAATGCCTGCCGCGCCAACACTGAGGCTTCAAACTTGATGAAAACAGTGTCTCCCATAATGGAGTAGGGGCTGCTTGTGGTTATTAGGCATTTGCAAGCTCTCCGAAGTGTGTGCGCAGCAGGAGAGACAAATCCATGTTTTTATGCCTTCTTTGGCATTTTCAGGTGGAGAAAAACACAATCCCGAAAGAGAAAGAAAAGGCTGCCGCGCCAACACTGAGGCTTCAAACTTGATGAAAACAGTGTCTCCCATAATGGAGTAGGGGCTGCTTGTGGTTATTAGGCATTTGCAAGCTCTCCGAAGTGTGTGCGCAGCAGGAGAGACAAATCCATGTTTTTATGCCTTCTTTGGCATTTTCAGGTGGAGAAAAACACAATCCCGAAAGAGAAAGAAATGGCTGCCGCGCCAACACTGAGGCTTCAAACTTGATGAAAACAGTGTCTCCCATAATGGAGTAGGGGCTGCTTGTGGTTATTAGGCATTTGCAAGCTCTCCGAAGTGTGTGCGCAGCAGGAGAGACAAATCCATGTTTTTATGCCTTCTTTGGCATTTTCAGGTGGAGAAAAACACAATCCCGAAAGAGAAAGAAATGGCTGCCGCGCCAACACTGAGGCTTCAAACTTGATGAAAACAGTGTCTCCCATAATGGAGTAGGGGCTGCTTGTGGTTATTAGGCATTTGCAAGCTCTCCGAAGTGTGTGCGCAGCAGGAGAGACAAATCCATGTTTTTATGCCTTCTTTGGCATTTTCAGGTGGAGAAAAACACAATCCCGAAAGAGAAAGAAAAGGCTGCCGCGCCAACACTGAGGCTTCAAACTTGATGAAAACAGTCTCTCCCATAATAACTCACGGGCTGCTTGTGTTTTTTAGGCCTTTGCACGCTATCGGAAGTGTGTGCGCGGCAGGAGAGACAAATCCATGTTTTCGCGCCTTTTTTGCGATTTCAAGGTCGAAAAACACACAGGCCCCAAAATGAAAGAAACGGCTGCCGCGCCAAAACTATGGCTTCAAACTTGATGAAAACAGTCTCTCCCATAATAACTCACGGGCTGCTTGTGTTTTTTAGGCCTTTGCAAGCTATCGGAAGTGTGTGCGCGGCAGGAGAGACAAATCCATGTTTTCGCGACTTTTTTGACATTTCCAGGTCGAAAAACACAAAGGCCCCAAAAATAAAGAAACGGCTGTCCAGCTAAAACTGAGGCTTCAAACTTGATGAAAACAGTCTCTCAGACAATAACTCAAGGGCCGCTTGTGTTTTTTAGGCCTTCGCAAGCTATCGGAAGTGTGTGCGCGGCAGGAGAGACAAATCCATGTTTTCGCGCCTTTTTTGCCATTTCCAGGTCGAAAAACACAAAGGCCCCAAAATGAAAGAAACGGCTGCCGCGCCAAAACTATGGCTTCAAACTTCATGAAAACTGTCTCTCCCACAATAACTCAAGGGCTGCTTGTGTTTTTTAGGACTTCGCAAGATATCGGAAGTGTGTGCGCGGCAGGAGAGACAAATCCATGTTTTCGCGCCTTTTTTGCGATTTCAAGGTCGAAAAACACATAGGCCCCAAAATGAAAGAAACGGCTGCCGCGCCAAAACTATGGCTTCAAACTTGATGAAAACAGTCTCTCCCATAATAACTCACGGGCTGCTTGTGTTTTTTAGGCCTTTGCACGCTATCGGAAGTGTGTGCGCGGCAGGAGAGACAAATCCATGTTTTCGCGCCTTTTTTGCCATTTCCAGGTCGAAAAACACAAAGGCCCCAAAAATAAAGAAACGGCTGTCCAGTCAAAACTGAGGCTTCAAACTTGATGAAAACAGTCTCTCAGACAATAACTCAAGGGCTGCTTGTGTTTTTTAGGCCTTCGCAAGATATCGGAAGTGTGTGCGCGGCAGGAGAGACAAATCTATGTTTTCGCGACTTTTTTGCGATTTCAAGGTCGAAAAACACATAGATCCCAAAATGAAAGAAACGGCTGGCGCGCCAAAACTATGGCTTCAAACTTGATGAAAACAGTCTCTCCCATAATAACTCACGGGCTGCTTGTGTTTTTTAGGCCTTTGCACGCTATCGGAAGTGTGTGCGCGGCAGGAGAGACAAATCCATGTTTTCGCGCCTTTTTTGACATTTCCAGGTCGAAAAACACATAGGCCCCAAAATAAAGAAACGGCTGCCGCGCCAAAACTATGGCTTCAAACTTGATGAAAACAGTCTCTCCCACAACAACTCAAGGGCTGCTTGTGTTTTTTAGGCCTTCGCAAGATATCGGAAGTGTGTGCGCGGCAGGAGAGACAAATCAATGTTTTCGCGCCTTTTTTGCCATTTCCAGGTCGAAAAACACAAAGGCCCCAAAAATAAAGAAACGGCTGTCCAGCCAAAACTGAGGCTTCAAACTTGATGAAAACAGTCTCTCAGACAATAACTCAAGGGCCGCTTGTGTTTTTTAGGCCTTCGCAAGCTATCGGAAGTGTGTGCGCGGCAGGAGAGACAAATCCATGTTTTCGCGCCTTTTTTGCGATTTCAAGGTCGAAAAACACATAGGCCCCAAAATGAAAGAAACGGCTGCCGCGCAAAAACTATGGCTTCAAACTTGATGAAAACAGTCTCTCCCATAATAACTCACGGGCTGCTTGTGTTTTTTAGGCCTTTGCACGCTATCGGAAGTGTGTGCGCGGCAGGAGAGACAAATCCATGTTTTCGCGCCTTTTTTGCCATTTCCAGGTCGAAAAACACAAAGGCCCCAAAATGAAAGAAACGGCTGCCGCGCCAAAACTATGACTTCAAACTTGATGAAAACAGTCTCTCCCACAATAACTCAAGGGCTGCTTGTGTTTTTTAGGCCTTCGCAAGATATCGGAAGTGTGTGCGCGGCAGGAGAGACAAATCAATGTTTTCGCGACTTTTTTGCGATTTCAAGGTCGAAAAACACATAGGCCCCAAAATGAAAGAAACGGCTGGCGCGCCAAAACTATGGCTTCAAATTTGATGAAAACAGTCTCTCCCATAATAACTCACGGGCTGCTTGTGTTTTTTAGACCTTTGCACGCTATCGGAAGTGTGTGCGCGGCAGGAGAGACAAATCCATGTTTTCGCGCCTTTTTTGCGATTTCAAGGTCGAAAAACACATAGGCCCCAAAATGAAAGAAACGGCTGTCCAGCCAAAACTGAGGCTTCAAACTTGATGAAAACAGTCTCTCAGACAATAACTCAAGGGCTGCTTGTGTTTTTTAGGCCTTCGCAAGATATCGGAAGTGTGTGCGCGGCAGGAGAGACAAATCCATGTTTTCGCGCCTTTTTTGCGATTTCAAGGTCGAAAAACACATAGGCCCCAAAATGAAAGAAACGGCTGCCGTGCCAAAACTATGGCTTCAAACTTGATGAAAACAGTCTCTCCCATAATAACTCACGGGCTGCTTGTGTTTTTTAGGCCTTTGCACGCTATCGGAAGTGTGTGCGCGGCAGGAGAGACAAATCCATGTTTTCGCGCCTTTTTTGCGATTTCAAGGTCGAAAAACACATAGGCCCCAAAATGAAAGAAAAGGCTGTCCAGCCAAAACTGAGGCTTCAAACTTGATGAAAACAGTCTCTCAGACAATAACTCAAGGGCTGCTTGTGTTTTTTAGGCCTTCGCAAGATATCGGAAGTGTGTGCGCGGCAGGAGAGACAAATCCATGTTTTCGCGCCTTTTTTGCCATTTCCAGGTCGAAAAACACATAGGCCCCAAAATGAAAGAAACGGCTGCCGCGCCAAAACTATGGCTTCAAACTTGATGAAAACAGTCTCTCCCACAACAACTCAAGGGCTGCTTGTGTTTTTTAGGCCTTCGCAAGATATCGGAAGTGTGTGCGCGGCAGGAGAGACAAATCAATGTTTTCGCGACTTTTTTGCGATTTCAAGGTCGAAAAACACATAGGCCCCAAAATGAAAGAAACGGCTGGCGCGCCAAAACTATGGCTTCAAACTTGATGAAAACAGTCTCTCAGACAATAACTCAAGGGCTGCTTGTGTTTTTTAGGCCTTCGCAAGATATCGGAAGTGTGTGCTCGGCAGGAGAGACAAATCCATGTTTTCGCGCCTTTTTTGCGATTTCAAGGTAGAAAAACACATAGGCCCCAAAATGAAAGAAACGGCTGCCGCGCCAAAACTATGGCTTCAAACTTGATGAAAACAGTCTCTCCCATAATAACTCACGGGCTGCTTGTGTTTTTTAGGCCTTTGCACGCTATCGGAAGTGTGTGCGCGGCAGGAGAGACAAATCCATGTTTTCGCGCCTTTTTTGCCATTTCCAGGTCGAAAAACACAAAGGCCCCAAAATGAAAGAAACGGCTGCCGCGCCAAAACTATGACTTCAAACTTGATGAAAACAGTCTCTCCCACAATAACTCAAGGGCTGCTTGTGTTTTTTAGGCCTTCGCAAGATATCGGAAGTGTGTGCGCGGCAGGAGAGACAAATCAATGTTTTCGCGACTTTTTTGCGATTTCAAGGTCGAAAAACACATAGGCCCCAAAATGAAAGAAACGGCTGGCGCGCCAAAACTATGGCTTCAAACTTGATGAAAACAGTCTCTCCCATAATAACTCACGGGCTGCTTGTGTTTTTTAGACCTTTGCACGCTATCGGAAGTGTGTGCGCGGCAGGAGAGACAAATCCATGTTTTCGCGCCTTTTTTGCGATTTCAAGGTCGAAAAACACATAGGCCCCAAAATGAAAGAAACGGCTGCCGCGCCAAAACTATGGCTTCAAACTTGATGAAAACAGTCACTCCCATAATAACTCACGGGCTGCTTGTGTTTTTTAGGCCTTCGCAAGCTATCGGAAGTGTGTGCGCGGCAGGAGAGACAAATCCATGTTTTCGCGCCTTTTTTGCCATTTCCAGGTCGAAAAACACAAAGGCCCCAAAATGAAAGAAACGGCTGCCGCGCCAAAACTATGACTTCAAACTTGATGAAAACAGTCTCTCCCACAATAACTCAAGGGCTGCTTGTGTTTTTTAGGCCTTCGCAAGATATCGGAAGTGTGTGCGCGGCAGGAGAGACAAATCAATGTTTTCGCGACTTTTTTGCGATTTCAAGGTCGAAAAACATATAGGCCCCAAAATGAAAGAAACGGCTGGCGAGCCAAAACTATGGCTTCAAACTTGATGAAAACAGTCTCTCAGACAATAACTCAAGGGCTGCTTGTGTTTTTTAGGCCTTCGCAAGATATCGGAAGTGTGTGCTCGGCAGGAGAGACAAATCCATGTTTTCGCGCCTTTTTTGCGATTTCAAGGTCGAAAAACACATAGGCCCCAAAATGAAAGAAACGGCTGCCGCGCCAAAACTATGGCTTCAAACTTGATGAAAACAGTCTCTCCCATAATAACTCACGGGCTGCTTGTGTTTTTTAGGCCTTTGCATGCTATCGGAAGTGTGTGCGCGGCAGGAGAGACAAATCCATGTTTTCGCGCCTTTTTTGCCATTTCCAGGTCGAAAAACACAAAGGCCCCAAAATGAAAGAAACGGCTGCCGCGCCAAAACTATGACTTCAAACTTGATGAAAACAGTCTCTCCCACAATAACTCAAGGGCTGCTTGTGTTTTTTAGGCCTTCGCAAGATATCGGAAGTGTGTGCGCGGCAGGAGAGACAAATCAATGTTTTCGCGACTTTTTTGCGATTTCAAGGTCGAAAAACACATAGGCCCCAAAATGAAAGAAACGGCTGGCGCGCCAAAACTATGGCTTCAAACTTGATGAAAACAGTCTCTCCCATAATAACTCACGGGCTGCTTGTGTTTTTTAGACCTTTGCACGCTATCGGAAGTGTGTGCGCGGCAGGAGAGACAAATCCATGTTTTCGCGCCTTTTTTGCGATTTCAAGGTAGAAAAACACATAGGCCCCAAAATGAAAGAAACGGCTGCCGCGCCAAAACTATGGCTTCAAACTTGATGAAAACAGTCACTCCCATAATAACTCACGGGCTGCTTGTGTTTTTTAGGCCTTTGCACGCTATCGGAAGTGTGTGCGCGGCAGGAGAGACAAATCCATGTTTTCGCGCCTTTTTTGCCATTTCCAGGTCGAAAAACACAAAGGCCCCAAAATGAAAGAAACGGCTGCCGCGCCAAAACTATGACTTCAAACTTGATGAAAACAGTCTCTCCCACAATAACTCAAGGGCTGCTTGTGTTTTTTAGGCCTTCGCAAGATATCGGAAGTGTGTGCGCGGCAGGAGAGACAAATCAATGTTTTCGCGACTTTTTTGCGATTTCAAGGTCGAAAAACATATAGGCCCCAAAATGAAAGAAACGGCTGGCGAGCCAAAACTATGGCTTCAAACTTGATGAAAACAGTCTCTCAGACAATAACTCAAGGGCTGCTTGTGTTTTTTAGGCCTTCGCAAGATATCGGAAGTGTGTGCTCGGCAGGAGAGACAAATCCATGTTTTCGCGCCTTTTTTGCGATTTCAAGGTCGAAAAACACATAGGCCCCAAAATGAAAGAAACGGCTGCCGCGCCAAAACTATGGCTTCAAACTTGATGAAAACAGTCTCTCCCATAATAACTCACGGGCTGCTTGTGTTTTTTAGGCCTTTGCATGCTATCGGAAGTGTGTGCGCGGCAGGAGAGACAAATCCATGTTTTCGCGCCTTTTTTGCCATTTCCAGGTCGAAAAACACAAAGGCCCCAAAATGAAAGAAACGGCTGCCGCGCCAAAACTATGACTTCAAACTTGATGAAAACAGTCTCTCCCACAATAACTCAAGGGCTGCTTGTGTTTTTTAGGCCTTCGCAAGATATCGGAAGTGTGTGCGCGGCAGGAGAGACAAATCAATGTTTTCGCGACTTTTTTGCGATTTCAAGGTCGAAAAACACATAGGCCCCAAAATGAAAGAAACGGCTGGCGCGCCAAAACTATGGCTTCAAACTTGATGAAAACAGTCTCTCCCATAATAACTCACGGGCTGCTTGTGTTTTTTAGACCTTTGCACGCTATCGGAAGTGTGTGCGCGGCAGGAGAGACAAATCCATGTTTTCGCGCCTTTTTTGCGATTTCAAGGTAGAAAAACACATAGGCCCCAAAATGAAAGAAACGGCTGCCGCGCCAAAACTATGGCTTCAAACTTGATGAAAACAGTCACTCCCATAATAACTCACGGGCTGCTTGTGTTTTTTAGGCCTTTGCACGCTATCGGAAGTGTGTGCGCGGCAGGAGAGACAAATCCATGTTTTCGCGCCTTTTTTGCCATTTCCAGGTCGAAGAAAACAAAGGCCCCAAAAATAAAGAAACGGCTGTCAGGCAAAACTGAGGCTTCAAACTTGATGAAAACAGTCTCTCAGACAATAACTCAAGGGCCGCTTGTGTTTTTTAGGCCTTCGCAAGCTATCGGAAGTGTGTGCGCGGCAGGAGAGACAAATCCATGTTTTCGCGCCTTTTTTACGATTTCAAGGTCGAAAAACACATAGGCCCCAAAATGAAAGAAACGGCTGCCGCGCCAAAACTATGGCTTCAAACTTGATGAAAACATTCTCTCCCACAATAACTCAAGGGCTGCTTGTGTTTTTTAGGCCTTCGCAAGCTATCGGAAGTGTGTGCGCGGCAGGAGAGACAAATCCATGTTTTCGCGCCTTTTTTGCCATTTCCAGGTCGAAAAACACAAAGGCCCCAAAAATAAAGAAACGGCTGTCCAGCCAAAACTGAGGCTTCAAACTTGATGAAAACAGTCTCTCCCACAATAACTCACGGCCCGCTTGTGTTTTTTAGGCCTTCGCAAGCTATCGGAAGTGTGTGCGCGGCAGGAGAGACAAATCAATGTTTTCGCGCCTTTTTTGCCATTTCCAGGTCGAAAAACACACAGGCCCCAAAAATAAAGAAATGGCTGTCCAGCCAAAACTGAGGCTTCAAACTTGATGAAAACAGTGTCTCCCATAATGGAGTAGGGGCTGCTTGTGGTTATTAGGCATTTGCACGCTATCGGAAGTGTGTGCGCGGCAGGAGAGACAAATCCATGTTTTCGCGCCTTTTTTGCCATTTCCAGGTCGAAGAAAACAAAGGCCCCAAAAATAAAGAAACGGCTGTCCAGCCAAAACTGAGGCTTCAAACTTGATGAAAACAGTCTCTCAGACAATAACTCAAGGGCTGCTTGTGTTTTTTAGGCCTTCGCAAGATATCGGAAGTGTGTGCGCGGCAGGAGAGACAAATCAATGTTTTCGCGACTTTTTTGCGATTTCAAGGTCGAAAAACACATAGGCCCCAAAATGAAAGAAACGGCTGGCTTGCCAAAACTATGGCTTCAAACTTGATGAAAACAGTCTCTCCCATAATAACTCACGGGCTGCTTGTGTTTTTTAGGCCTTTGCACGCTATCGGAAGTGTGTGCGCGGCAGGAGAGACAAATCCATGTTTTCGCGCCTTTTTTGCCATTTCCAGGTCGAAAAACACATAGGCCCCAAAATGAAAGAAACGGCTGGCGCGCCAAAACTATGGCTTCAAACTTGATGAAAACAGTCTCTCCCATAATAACTCACGGGCTGCTTGTGTTTTTTAGGCCTTTGCACGCTATCGGAAGTGTGTGCGCGGCAGGAGAGACAAATCCATGTTTTCGCGCCTTTTTTGCGATTTCAAGGTCGAAAAACACATAGGCCCCAAAATGAAAGAAACGGCTGCCGCGCCAAAACTATGGCTTCAAACTTGATGAAAACAGTCTCTCCCATAATAACTCACGGGCTGCTTGTGTTTTTTAGGCCTTTGCACGCTATCGGAAGTGTGTGCGCGGCAGGAGAGACAAATCCATGTTTTCGCGCCATTTTTGCCATTTCCAGGTCGAAAAACACAAAGGCCCCAAAATGAAAGAAACGGCTGCCGCGCCAAAACTATGACTTCAAACTTGATGAAAACAGTCTCTCCCACAATAACTCAAGGGCTGCTTGTGTTTTTTAGGCCTTCGCAAGATATCGGAAGTGTGTGCGCGGCAGGAGAGACAAATCAATGTTTTCGCGACTTTTTTGCGATTTCAAGGTCGAAAAACACATAGGCCCCAAAATGAAAGAAACGGCTGGCGCGCCAAAACTATGGCTTCAAATTTGATGAAAACAGTCTCTCCCATAATAACTCACGGGCTGCTTGTGTTTTTTAGATCTTTGCACGCTATCGGAAGTGTGTGCGCGGCAGGAGAGACAAATCCATGTTTTCGCGCCTTTTTTGCGATTTCAAGGTCGAAAAACACATAGGCCCCAAAATGAAAGAAACGGCTGCCGCGCCAAAACTATGGCTTCAAACTTGATGAAAACAGTCTCTCCCATAATAACTCACGGGCTGCTTGTGTTTTTTAGGCCTTTGCACGCTATCGGAAGTGTGTGCGCGGCAGGAGAGACAAATCCATGTTTTCGCGCCTTTTTTGCCATTTCCAGGTCGAAGAAAACAAAGGCCCCAAAAATAAAGAAACGGCTGTCCAGCCAAAACTGAGGCTTCAAACTTGATGAAAACAGTCTCTCCCACAATAACTCAAGGGCTGCTTGTGTTTTTTAGGCCTTCGCAAGATATCGGAAGTGTGTGCGCGGCAGGAGAGACAAATCAATGTTTTCGCGACTTTTTTGCGATTTCAAGTTCGAAAAACACATAGGCCCCAAAATGAAAGAAACGGCTGCCTCGCCAAAACTATGGCTTCAAACTTGATGAAAACAGTCTCTCCCATAATAACTCACGGGCTGCTTGTGTTTTTTAGGCCTTCGCAAGCTATCGGAAGTGTGTGTGCGGCAGGAGAGACAAATCCATGTTTTCGCGCCTTTTTTGCCATTTCCAGGTCGAAAAAAACAAAGGCCCCAAAAATAAAGAAACGGCTGTCCAGCCAAAACTGAGGCTTCAAACTTGATGAAAACAGTCTCTCCCACAATAACTCACGGCCCGCTTGTGTTTTTTAGGCCTTCGCAAGCTATCGGAAGTGTGTGCGCGGCAGGAGAGACAAATCAATGTTTTCGCGCCTTTTTTGCCATTTCCAGGTCGAAAAACACACAGGCCCCAAAAATAAAGAAATGGCTGTCCAGCCAAAACTGAGGCTTCAAACTTGATGAAAACAGTCTCTCCCACAATAACTCACGGCCCGCTTGTGTTTTTTAGGCCTTCGCAAGCTATCGGAAGTGTGTGCGCAGCAGGAGAGACAAATCCATGTTTTTATGCCTTCTTTGGCATTTTCAAGTGGAGAAAAACACAATCCCGAAAGAGAAAGAAAAGGCTGCCGCGCCAACACTGAGGCTTCAAACTTGATGAAAACAGTGTCTCCCATAATGGAGTAGGGGCTGCTTGTGGTTATTAGGCATTTGCAAGCTCTCCGAAGTGTGTGCGCAGCAGGAGAGACAAATCCATGTTTTTATGCCTTCTTTGGCATTTTCAGGTGGAGAAAAACACAATCCCGAAAGAGAAAGAAAAGGCTGCCGCGCCAACACTGAGGCTTCAAACTTGATGAAAACAGTGTCTCCCATAATGGAGTAGGGGCTGCTTGTGGTTATTAGGCCTTTGCAAGCTCTCCGAAGTGTGTGCGCAGCAGGAGAGACAAATCCATGTTTTTATGCCTTCTTTGGCATTTTCAGGTGGAGAAAAACACAATCCCGAAAGAGAAAGAAATGGCTGCCGCGCCAACACTGAGGCTTCAAACTTGATGAAAACAGTGTCTCCCATAATGGAGTAGGGGCTGCTTGTGGTTATTAGGCATTTGCAAGCTCTCCGAAGTGTGTGCGCAGCAGGAGAGACAAATCCATGTTTTTATGTCTTCTTTGGCATTTTCAGGTGGAGAAAAACACAATCCCGAAAGAGAAAGAAAAGGCTGCCGCACCAACACTGAGGCTTCAAACTTGATGAAAACAGTGTCTCCCATAATGGAGTAGGGGCTGCTTGTGGTTATTAGGCATTTGCAAGCTCTCCGAAGTGTGTGCGCAGCAGGAGAGACAAATCCATGTTTTTATGCCTTCTTTGGCATTTTCAGGTGGAGAAAAACACAATCCCGAAAGAGAAAGAAAAGGCTGCCGCGCCAACACTGAGGCTTCAAACTTGATGAAAACAGTGTCTCCCATAATGGTGTAGGGGCTGCTTGTGGTTATTAGGCCTTTGCAAGCTCTCCGAAGTGTGTGCGCAGCAGGAGAGACAAATCCATGTTTTTATGCCTTCTTTGGCATTTTCAGGTGGAGAAAAACACAATCCCGAAAGAGAAAGAAAAGGCTGCCGCGCCAACACTGAGGCTTCAAACTTGATGAAAACAGTGTCTCCCATAATGGTGTAGGGGCTGCTTGTGGTTATTAGGCCTTTGCAAGCTCTCCGAAGTGTGTGCGCAGCAGGAGAGACAAATCCATGTTTTTATGCCTTCTTTGGCATTTTCAGGTGGAGAAAAACACAATCCCGAAAGAGAAAGAAAAGGCTGCCGCGCCAACACTGAGGCTTCAAACTTGATGAAAACAGTCTCTCCCATAATAACTCACGGGCTGCTTGTGTTTTTTAGGCCTTTACACGCTATCGGAAGTGTGTGCGCGGCAGGAGAGACAAATCCATGTTTTCGCGCCTTTTTTGCGATTTCAAGGTCGAAAAACACACAGGCCCCAAAATGAAAGAAACGGCTGCCGCGCCAAAACTATGGCTTCAAACTTGATGAAAACAGTCTCTCCCATAATAACTCACGGGCTGCTTGTGTTTTTTAGGCCTTTGCACGCTATCGGAAGTGTCTGCGCGGCAGGAGAGACAAATCCATGTTTTCGCGCCTTTTTTGCCATTTCCAGGTCGAAAAACACAAAGGCCCCAAAAATAAAGAAACGGCTGTCCAGCTAAAACTGAGGCTTCAAACTTGATGAAAACAGTCTCTTAGACAATAACTCAAGGGCCGCTTGTGTTTTTTAGGCCTTCGCAAGCTATCGGAAGTGTGTGCGCGGCAGGAGAGACAAATCAATGTTTTCGCGACTTTTATGCGATTTCAAGGTCGAAAAACACATAGGCCCCAAAATGAAAGAAACGGCTGGCGCGCCAAAACTATGGCTTCAAACTTGATGAAAACAGTCTCTCCCATAATAACTCACGGGCTGCTTGTGTTTTTTAGGCCTTTGCACGCTATCGGAAGTGTGTGTGCGGCATGAGAGACAAATCCATGTTTTCGCGCCTTTTTTGCCATTTCCAGGTCGAAAAAAACAAAGGCCCCAAAATGAAAGAAACGGCTGCCGCGCCAAAACTATGACTTCAAACTTGATGAAAACAGTCTCTCAGACAATAACTCAAGGGCTGCTTGTGTTTTTTAGGCCTTCGCAAGATATCGGAAGTGTGTGCGCGGCAGGAGAGACAAATCAATGTTTTCGCGACTTTTTTGCGATTTCAAGGTCGAAAACCACATAGGCCCCAAAATGAAAGAAACGGCTGGCGCGCCAAAACTATGGCTTCAAACTTGATGAAAACAGTCTCTCCCATAATAACTCACGGGCTGCTTGTGTTTTTTAGGCCTTTGCACGCTATCGGAAGTGTGTGCGCGGCAGGAGAGACAAATCCATGTTTTTATGCCTTCTTTGGCATTTTCAGGTGGAGAAAAACACAATCCCGAAAGAGAAAGAAATGGCTGCCGCGCCAACACTGAGGCTTCAAACTTGATGAAAACAGTGTCTCCCATAATGGAGTAGGGGCTGCTTGTGGTTATTAGGCATTTGCAAGCTCTCCGAAGTGTGTGCGCAGCAGGAGAGACAAATCCATGTTTTTATGCCTTCTTTGGCATTTTCAGGTGGAGAAAAACACAATCCCGAAAGAGAAAGAAAAGGCTGCCGCGCCAACACTGAGGCTTCAAACTTGATGAAAACAGTGTCTCCCATAATGGAGTAGGGGCTGCTTGTGGTTATTAGGCATTTGCAAACTCTCCGAAGTGTGTGCGCAGCAGGAGAGACAAATCCATGTTTTTATGCCTTCTTTGGCATTTTCAGGTGGAGAAAAACACAATCCCGATAGAGAAAGAAATGGCTGCCGCGCCAACACTGAGGCTTCAAACTTGATGAAAACAGTGTCTCCCATAATGGAGTAGGGGCTGCTTGTGGTTATTAGGCATTTGCAAGCTCTCCGAAGTGTGTGCGCAGCAGGAGAGACAAATCCATGTTTTTATGCCTTCTTTGGCATTTTCAGGTGGAGAAAAACACAATCCCGAAAGAGAAAGAAAAGGCTGCCGCGCCAACACTGAGGCTTCAAACTTGATGAAAACAGTGTCTCCCATAATGGAGTAGGGGCTGCTTGTGGTTATTAGGCCTTTGCAAGCTCTCCTTAGTGTGTGCGCAGCAGGAGAGACAAATCCATGTTTTCGCGCCTTTTTTGCCATTTCCAGGTCGAAAAACACAAAGGCCCCAAAAATAAAGAAACGGCTGTCCAGCTAAAACTGAGGCTTCAAACTTGATGAAAACAGTCTCTTAGACAATAACTCAAGGGCCGCTTGTGTTTTTTAGGCCTTCGCAAGCTATCGGAAGTGTGTGCGCGGCAGGAGAGACAAATCCATGTTTTCGCGCCTTTTTTGCCATTTCCAGGTCGAAAAACACAAAGGCCCCAAAATGAAAGAAACGGCTGGCGCGCCAAAACTATGGCTTCAAACTTGATGAAAACAGTCTCTCCCATAATAACTCACGGGCTGCTTGTGTTTTTTAGGCCTTTGCACGCTATCGGAAGTGTGTGCGCGGCAGGAGAGTCAAATCCATGTTTTCGCGCCTTTTTTGCCATTTCCAGGTCGAAAAACACAAAGGCCCCAAAATGAAAGAAACGGCTGCCGCGCCAAAACTATGACTTCAAACTTGATGAAAACAGTCTCTCCCACAATAACTCAAGGGCTGCTTGTGTTTTTTAGGCCTTTGCAAGATATCGGAAGTGTGTGCGCGGCAGGAGAGACAAATCAATTTTTTCGCGACTTTTTTGCGATTTCAAGGTCGAAAAACACATAGGCCCCAAAATGAAAGAAACGGCTGGCGCGCCAAAACTATGGCTTCTAATTTGATGAAAACAGTCTCTCCCATAATAACTCACGGGCTGCTTGTGTTTTTTAGACCTTTGCACGCTATCGGAAGTGTGTGCGCGGCAGGAGAGACAAATCCATGTTTTCGCGCCTTTTTTGCGATTTCAAGGTCGAAAAACACATAGGCCCCAAAATGAAAGAAACGGCTGCCGCGCCAAAACTATGGCTTCAAACTTGATGAAAACAGTCTCTCCCATAATAACTCACAGGCTGCTTGTGTTTTTTAGGCCTTTGCACGCTATCGGAAGTGTGTGCGCGGCAGGAGAGACAAATCCATGTTTTCGCGCCTTTTTTGCCATTTCCAGGTCGAAGAAAACAAAGGCCCCAAAAATAAAGAAACGGCTGTCCAGCCAAAACTGAGGCTTCAAACTTGATGAAAACAGTCTCTCAGACAATAACTCAAGGGCTGCTTGTGTTTTTTAGGCCTTCGCAAGCTATCGGAAGTGTGTGCGCGGCAGGAGAGACAAATCCATGTTTTCGCGCCTTTTTTACGATTTCAAGGTCGAAAAACACATAGGCCCCAAAATGAAAGAAACGGCTGCCGCGCCAAAACTATGGCTTTAAACTTGATGAAAACATTCTCTCCCACAATAACTCAAGGGCTGCTTGCGTTTTTTAGGCCTTCGCAAGCTATCGGAAGTGTGTGCGCGGCAGGAGAGACAAATCCATGTTTTCGCGCCTTTTTTGCCATTTCCAGGTCGAAAAACACAAAGGCCCCAAAAATAAAGAAACGGCTGTCCAGCCAAAACTGAGGCTTCAAACTTGATGAAAACAGTCTCTCCCACAATAACTCACGGCCCGCTTGTGTTTTTTAGGCCTTTGCAAGCTATCGGAAGTGTGTGCGCGGCAGGAGAGACAAATCCATGTTTTTATGCCTTCTTTGGCATTTTCAGGTGGAGAAAAACACAATCCCGAAAGAGAAAGAAATGGCTGCCGCGCCAACACTGAGGCTTCAAACTTGATGAAAACTGTGTCTCCCATAATGGAGTAGGGGCTGCTTGTGGTTATTAGGCCTTCGCAAGCTATCGGAAGTGTGTGCGCGGCAGGAGAGACAAATCCATGTTTTTATGCCTTCTTTGGCATTTTCAGGTGGAGAAAAACACAATCCCGAAAGAGAAAGAAATGGCTGCCGCGCCAACACTGAGGCTTCAAACTTGATGAAAACTGTGTCTCCCATAATGGAGTAGGGGCTGCTTGTGGTTATTAGGCATTTGCAAGCTCTCCGAAGTGTGTGCGCAGCAGGAGAGACAAATCCATGTTTTTATGCCTTCTTTGGCATTTTCAGGTGGAGAAAAACACAATCCCGAAAGAGAAAGAAATGGCTGCCGCGCCAACACTGAGGCTTCAAACTTGATGAAAACAGTGTCTCCCATAATGGAGTAGGGGCTGCTTGTGGTTATTAGGCATTTGCAAGCTCTCCGAAGTGTGTGCGCAGCAGGAGAGACAAATCCATGTTTTTATGCCTTCTTTGGCATTTTCAGGTGGAGAAAAACACAATCCCGAAAGAGAAAGAAATGGCTGCCGCGCCAACACTGAGGCTTCAAACTTGATGAAAACAGTGTCTCCCATAATGGAGTAGGGGCTGCTTGTGGTTATTAGGCATTTGCAAGCTCTCCGAAGTGTGTGCGCAGCAGGAGAGACAAATCCATGTTTTTATGCCTTCTTTGGCATTTTCAGGTGGAGAAAAACACAATCCCGAAAGAGAAAGAAATGGCTGCCGCGCCAACACTGAGGCTTCAAACTTGATGAAAACAGTGTCTCCCATAATGGAGTAGGGGCTGCTTGTGGTTATTAGGCATTTGCAAGCTCTCCGAAGTGTGTGCGCAGCAGGAGAGACAAATCCATGTTTTTATGCCTTCTTTGGCATTTTCAGGTGGAGAAAAACACAATCCCGAAAGAGAAAGAAATGGCTGCCGCGCCAACACTGAGGCTTCAAACTTAATGAAAACAGTGTCTCCCATAATGGAGTAGGGGCTGCTTGTGGCTATTAGGCATTTGCAAGCTCTCCGAAGTGTGTGCGCAGCAGGAGAGAGAAATCCATGTTTTTATGCCTTCTTTGGCATTTTCAGGTGGAGAAAAACACAATCCCGAAAGAGAAAGAAATGGCTGCCGCGCCAACACTGAGGCTTCAAACTTGATGAAAACAGTGTCTCCCATAATGGAGTAGGGGCTGCTTGTGGTTATTAGGCATTTGCAAGCTCTCCGAAGTGTGT
Source organism: Argentina silus (assembly GCF_951799395.1). Lineage (NCBI taxonomy): Eukaryota > Metazoa > Chordata > Actinopteri > Argentiniformes > Argentinidae > Argentina > Argentina silus. The sequence continues at coordinate 1,143,429 of NW_028153183.1, forward strand.
GCGCAGCAGGAGAGACAAATCCATGTTTTTATGCCTTCTTTGGCATTTTCAGGTGGAGAAAAACACAATCCCGAAAGAGAAAGAAATGGCTGCCGCGCCAACACTGAGGCTTCAAACTTGATGAAAACAGTGTCTCCCATAATGGAGTAGGGGCTGCTTGTGGTTATTAGGCCTTTGCAAGCTCTCCGAAGTGTGTGCGCAGCAGGAGAGACAAATCCATGTTTTTATGCCTTCTTTGGCATTTTCAGGTGGAGAAAAACACAATCCCGAAAGAGAAAGAAATGGCTGCCGCGCCAACACTGAGGCTTCAAACTTGATGAAAACAGTGTCTCCCATAATGGAGTAGGGGCTGCTTGTGGTTATTAGGCCTTTGCAAGCTCTCCGAAGTGTGTGCGCAGCAGGAGAGACAAATCCATGTTTTTATGCCTTCTTTGGCATTTTCAGGTGGAGAAAAACACAATCCAGAAAGAGAAAGAAATGGCTGCCGCGCCAACACTGAGGCTTCAAACTTGATGAAAACAGTGTCTCCCATAATGGAGTAGGGGCTGCTTGTGGTTATTAGGCCTTTGCAAGCTCTCCGAAGTGTGTGCGCAGCAGGAGAGACAAATCCATGTTTTTATGCCTTCTTTGGCATTTTCAGGTGGAGAAAAACACAATCCCGAAAGAGAAAGAAAAGGCTGCCGCGCCAACACTGAGGCTTCAAACTTGATGAAAACAGTGTCTCCCATAATGGAGTAGGGGCTGCTTGTGGTTATTAGGCATTTGCAAGCTCTCCGAAGTGTGTGCGCAGCAGGAGAGACAAATCCATGTTTTTATGCCTTCTTTGGCATTTTCAGGTGGAGAAAAACACAATCCCGAAAGAGAAAGAAATGGCTGCCGCGCCAACACTGAGGCTTCAAACTTGATGAAAACAGTGTCTCCCATAATGGAGTAGGGGCTGCTTGTGGTTATTAGGCATTTGCAAGCTCTCCGAAGTGTGTGCGCAGCAGGAGAGACAAATCCATGTTTTTATGCCTTCTTTGGCATTTTCAGGTGGAGAAAAACACAATCCCGAAAGAGAAAGAAAAGGCTGCCGCGCCAACACTCAGGCTTCAAACTTGATGAAAACAATGTCTCCCATAATGGAGTAGGGGCTGCTTGTGGTTATTAGGCATTTGCAAGCTCTCCGAAGTGTGTGCGCAGCAGGAGAGACAAATCCATGTTTTTATGCCTTCTTTGGCATTTTCAGGTGGAGAAAAACACAATCCCGAAAGAGAAAGAAATGGCTGCCGCGCCAACACTGAGGCTTCAAACTTGATGAAAACAGTGTCTCCCATAATGGAGTAGGGGCTGCTTGTGGTTATTAGGCATTTGCAAGCTCTCCGAAGTGTGTGCGCAGCAGGAGAGACAAATCCATGTTTTTATGCCTTCTTTGGCATTTTCAGGTGGAGAAAAACACAATCCCGAAAGAGAAAGAAATGTCTGCCGCGCCAACACTGAGGCTTCAAACTTGATGAAAACAGTGTCTCCCATAATGGAGTAGGGGCTGCTTGTGGTTATTAGGCATTTGCAAGCTCTCCGAAGTGTGTGCGCAGCAGGAGAGACAAATCCATGTTTTCGCGCCTTTTTTGCCATTTCCAGGTCGAAAAACACAAAGGCCCCAAAAATAAAGAAACGGCTGTCCAGCTAAAACTGAGGCTTCAAACTTGATGAAAACAGTCTCTTAGACAATAACTCAAGGGCCGCTTGTGTTTTTTAGGCCTTCGCAAGCTATCGGAAGTGTGTGCGCGGCAGGAGAGACAAATCCATGTTTTCGCGCCTTTTTTGCGATTTCAAGGTCGAAAAACACATAGGCCCCAAAATGAAAGAAACGGCTGCCGCGCCAAAACTATGGCTTCAAACTTGATGAAAACAGTCTCTCCCATAATAACTCACGGGCTGCTTGTGTTTTTTAGGCCTTTGCACGCTATCGGAAGTGTGTGCGCGGCAGGCGAGACAAATCCATGTTTTCGCGCCTTTTTTGCCATTTCCAGGTCGAAAAACACAAAGGCCCCAAAAATAAAGAAACGGCTGTCCAGCCAAAACTGAGGCTTCAAACTTGATGAAAACAGTCTCTCAGACAATAACTCAAGGGCTGCTTGTGTTTTTTAGGCCTTCGCAAGATATCGGAAGTGTGTGCGCGGCAGGAGAGACAAATAAATGTTTTCGCGACTTTTTTGCGATTTCAAGGTCGAAAAACACATAGGCCCCAAAATGAAAGAAACGGCTGGCGCGCCAAAACTATGGCTTCAAACTTGATGAAAACAGTCTCTCCCATAATAACTCACGGGCTGCTTGTGTTTTTTAGGCCTTTGCACGCTATCGGAAGTGTGTGCGCGGCAGGAGAGACAAATCCATGTTTTCGCGCCTTTTTTACCATTTCCAGGTCGAAAAACACAAAGGCCCCAAAATGAAAGAAACGGCTGCCGCGCCAAAACTATGACTTCAAACTTGATGAAAACAGTCTCTCCCACAATAACTCAAGGGCTGCTTGTGTTTTTTAGGCCTTCGCAAGATATCGGAAGTGTGTGCGCGGCAGGAGAGACAAATCAATGTTTTCGCGACTTTTTTGCGATTTCAAGGTCGAAAAACACATAGGCCCCAAAATGAAAGAAACGGCTGGCGCGCCAAAACTATGGCTTCAAACTTGATGAAAACAGTCTCTCCCATAATAACTCACGGTCTGCTTGTGTTTTTTAGGCCTTTGCACGCTATCGGAAGTGTGTGCGCGGCAGGAGAGACAAATCCATGTTTTCGCGCCTTTTTTGCCATTTCCAGGTCGAAAAACACAAAGGCCCCAAAATGAAAGAAACGGCTGCCGCGCCAAAACTATGACTTCAAACTTGATGAAAACAGTCTCTCCCACAATAACTCAAGGGCTGCTTGTGTTTTTTAGGCCTTCGCAAGATATCGGAAGTGTGTGCGCGGCAGTAGAGACAAATCAATGTTTTCGCGACTTTTTTGCGATTTCAAGGTCGAAAAACACATAGGCCCCAAAATGAAAGAAACGGCTGGCGCGCCAAAACTATGGCTTCAAACTTGATGAAAACAGTCTCTCCCACAATAACTCAAGGGCTGCTTGTGTTTTTTAGGCCTTCGCAAGATATCGGAAGTGTGTGCGCGGCAGGAGAGACAAATCAATGTTTTCGCGAATTTTTTGCGATTTCAAGGTCGAAAAACACATAGGCCCCAAAATGAAAGAAACGGCTGGCGCGCCAAAACTATGGCTTCAAACTTGATGAAAACAGTCTCTCCCACAACAACTCAAGGGCTGCTTGTGTTTTTTAGGCCTTCGCAAGATATCGGAAGTGTGTGCACGGCAGGAGAGACAAATCCATGTTTTCGCGCCTTTTTTGCCATTTCCAGGTCGAAAAACACAAAGGCCCTAAAATGAAAGAAACGGCTGCCGCGCCAAAACTATGGCTTCAAACTTGATGAAAACTGTCTCTCCCACAATAACTCAAGGGCTGCTTGTGTTTTTTAGGCCTTCGCAAGATATCGGAAGTGTGTGCGCGGCAGGAGAGACAAATCCATGTTTTCGCGCCTTTTTTGCGATTTCAAGGTCGAAAAACACATAGGCCCCAAAATGAAAGAAACGGCTGCCGCGCCAAAACTATGGCTTCAAACTTGATGAAAACAGTCTCTCCCATAATAACTCACGGGCTGCTTGTGTTTTTTAGGCCTTTGCACGCTATCGGAAGTGTGTGCGCGGCAGGAGAGACAAATCCATGTTTTCGCGCCTTTTTTGCCATTTCCAGGTCGAAAAACACAAAGGCCCCAAAAATAAAGAAACGGCTGTCCAACCAAAACTGAGGCTTCAAACTTGATGAAAACAGTCTCTCAGACAATAACTCAAGGGCTGCTTGTGTTTTTTAGGCCTTCGCAAGATATCGGAAGTGTGTGCGCGGCAGGAGAGACAAATCAATGTTTTCGCGACTTTTTTGCGATTTCAAGGTCGAAAAACACATAGGCCCCAAAATGAAAGAAACGGCTGGCGCGCCAAAACTATGGCTTCAAACTTGATGAAAACAGTCTCTCCCATAATAACTCACGGGCTGCTTGTGTTTTTTAGGCCTTTGCACGCTATCGGAAGTGTGTGCGCGGCAGGAGAGACAAATCCATGTTTTCGCGCCTTTTTTGCCATTTCCAGGTCGAAAAACACAAAGGCCCCAAAAATAAAGAAACGGCTGTCCAACCAAAACTGAGGCTTCAAACTTGATGAAAACTGTCTCTCAGACAATAACTCAAGGGCTGCTTGTGTTTTTTAGGCCTTCGCAAGATATCGGAAGTGTGTGCGCGGCAGGAGAGACAAATCAATGTTTTCGCGACTTTTTTGCGATTTCAAGGTCGAAAAACACATAGGCCCCAAAATGAAAGAAACGGCTGGCGCGCCAAAACTATGGCTTCAAACTTGATGAAAACAGTCTCTCCCATAATAACTCACGGGCTGCTTGTGTTTTTTAGGCCTTTGCACGCTATCGGAAGTGTGTGCGCGGCAGGAGAGACAAATCCATGTTTTCGCGCCTTTTTTGCCATTTCCAGGTCGAAAAACACAAAGGCCCCAAAAATAAAGAAACGGCTGTCCAGCTAAAACTGAGGCTTCAAACTTGATGAAAACAGTCTCTTAGACAATAACTCAAGGGCCGCTTGTGTTTTTTAGGCCTTCGCAAGCTATCGGAAGTGTGTGCGCGGCAGGAGAGACAAATCCATGTTTTCGCGCCTTTTTTGCCATTTCCAGGTCGAAAAACACAAAGGCCCCAAAATGAAAGAAACGGCTGCCGCGCCAAAACTATGACTTCAAACTTGATGAAAACAGTCTCTCCCACAATAACTCAAGGGCTGCTTGTGTTTTTTAGGCCTTCGCAAGATATCGGAAGTGTGTGCGCGGCAGGAGAGACAAATCAATGTTTTCGCGACTTTTTTGCGATTTCAAGGTCGAAAAACACATAGGCCCCAAAATGAAAGAAACGGCTGGCGCGCCAAAACTATGGCTTCAAACTTGATGAAAACAGTCTCTCCCATAATAACTCACGGGCTGCTTGTGTTTTTTAGGCCTTTGCACGCTATCGGAAGTGTGTGCGCGGCAGGAGAGACAAATCCATGTTTTCGCGCCTTTTTTGCGATTTCAAGGTCGAAAAACACACAGGCCCCATAATGAAAGCCCTCCTGCTGTGCCTCCTGAAAGCCCTCCTGCTGTGGCAAGCCCCTCTGAATTACATTACATACCCATAATGCCTGTTACAGCCACATGAAGAAAGAGGTGAGGAAAAATAAGGTAGGAGCACATAAACATACATAACGTAAACATAAACATACATAACGTAAACATAAACATATATAACGTAAACATAAACATACATAACGTAAACATAAACATACATAACGTAAACATAAACATATATAACATAAACATACATAACGTAAACATAAACATACATAACGTAAACATAAACATATATAACGTAAACATAAACATACATAACGTAAACATAAACATACATAACGTAAACATAAACATATATAACGTAAACATACATAACGTAAACATAAACATACATAACGTAAACATAAACATACATAACGTAAACATAAACATATATAACGTAAACATACATAACGTAAACATAAACATACATAACGTAAACATAAACATACATAACTTAAACATAAACATACATAACGTAAACATACATAATGTAAACATAAACATATATAACGTAAACATACATAACGTAAACATAAACATACATAACGTAAACATAAACATACGTAACATAAACATATATAACGTAAACATAAACATATATAACGTAAACATACATAACGTAAACATAAACATACGCAACGTAAACATAAACATACGCAACGTAAACATAATCATATATAACGTAAACATACATAACGTAAACATAAACATACATAACGTAAACATAAACATACATAACGTAAACATAAACATACATAACGTAAACATAAACATATATAACGTAAACATACATAACGTAAACATAAACATACATAACGTAAACATAAACATACATAACGTAAACATAAACATACATAACGTAAACATAAACATACATAACGTAAACATACATAATGTAAACATAAACATATATAACGTAAACATACATAACGTAAACATAAACATACATAACGTAAACATAAACATACGTAACATAAACATATATAACGTAAACATAAACATATATAACGTAAACATACATAACGTAAACATAAACATACGCAACGTAAACATAAACATACGCAACGTAAACATAATCATACATAACGTAAACATAAACATACATAACGTAAACATAAACATATATAACGTAAACATAAACATACATAACGTAAACATACATAACGTAAACATAAACATACATAACGTAAACATAAACATATATAACGTAAACATAAACATACATAACGTAAACATAAACATATATAACGTAAACATACGCAACGTAAACATAAACATACGCAACATAAACATACATAACGTAAACATAAACATACATAACGTAAACATACATAACGTAAACATAAACATACATAACGTAAACATAAACATACATAACGTAAACATAAACATACATAACGTAAACATAAACATATATAACGTAAACATACATAACGTAAACATAAACATACATAACGTAAACATAAACATACATAACGTAAACATAAACATATATAACGTAAAATACATAACGTAAACATAAACATACATAACGTAAACATAAACATATATAACGTAAACATAAACATATATAACGTAAACATACATAACGTAAACATAAACATATATAACGTAAACATACATAACGTAAACATAAACATACATAACGTAAACATAAACATACATAACGTAAACATACATAACGTAAACATAAACATACATAACGTAAACATACATAACGTAAACATAAACATACATAACGTAAACATAAACATATATAACGTAAACATAAACATATATAATGTAAACATAAACATACATAACGTAAACATAAACATACATAACGTAAACATACATAACGTAAACATAAACATACATAACGTAAACATAAACATACATAACGTAAACATAAACATACATAACGTAAACATAAACATACGTAACGTAAACATACGCAACGTAAACATAAACATACGCAACATAAACATACATAACGTAAACATAAACATACATAACGTAAACATACATAACGTAAACATAAACATATATAACGTAAACATACATAATGTAAACATAAACATATATAACGTAAACATACATAACGTAAACATAAACATACATAACGTAAACATAAACATACATAATGTAAACATAAACATATATAACGTAAACATAAACATATATAACGTAAACATAAACATACATAACAAACATATATAACGTAAACATAAACATACATAACGTAAACATAAACATATATAACGTAAACATAAACATACATAACGTAAACATAAACATACATAACGTAAACATAAACATATATAACATAAACATACATAACGTAAACATAAACATACATAACGTAAACATAAACATACATAACGTAAACATAAACATACATAACGTAAACATAAACATATATAACGTAAACATACATAACGTAAACATAAACATACATAACGTAAACATAAACATACATAACGTAAACATAAACATATATAACGTAAACATAAACATATATAACGTAAACATACATAACGTAAACATAAACATACATAACGTAAACATAAACATATATAACGTAAACATAAACATATATAATGTAAACATAAACATACATAACGTAAACATAAACATACATAACGTAAACATACATAACGTAAACATAAACATACATAACGTAAACATAAACATACATAACGTAAACATAAACATACATAACGTAAACATAAACATACGTAACGTAAACATACGCAACGTAAACATAAACATACGCAACATAAACATACATAACGTAAACATAAACATACATAACGTAAACATACATAACGTAAACATAAACATATATAACGTAAACATACATAATGTAAACATAAACATATATAACGTAAACATACATAACGTAAACATAAACATACATAACGTAAACATAAACATACATAACGTAAACATAAACATACATAATGTAAACATAAACATATATAACGTAAACATAAACATACATAACAAACATATATAACGTAAACATAAACATATATAACATAAACATAAACATACATAACGTAAACATAAACATACATACCATAAACATAAACATACATAACATAAACATACATAACATAAATATAAACATACATAACATAAACATACATAACATAAAAGGGCCGCTTGTGTTTTTTAGGCCTTCGCAAGCTATCGGAAGTGTGTGCGCGGCAGGAGAGACAAATCCATGTTTTCGCGCCTTTTTTGCCATTTCCAGGTCGAAAAACACAAAGGCCCCAAAATGAAAGAAACGGCTGCCGCGCCAAAACTATGACTTCAAACTTGATGAAAACAGTCTCTCCCACAATAACTCAAGGGCTGCTTGTGTTTTTTAGGCCTTCGCAAGATATCGGAAGTGTGTGCGCGGCAGGAGAGACAAATCAATGTTTTCGCGACTTTTTTGCGATTTCAAGGTCGAAAAACACATAGGCCCCAAAATGAAAGAAACGGCTGGCGCGCCAAAACTATGGCTTCAAACTTGATGAAAACAGTCTCTCCCATAATAACTCACAGGCTGCTTGTGTTTTTTAGGCCTTTGCACGCTATCGGAAGTGTGTGCGCGGCAGGAGAGACAAATCCATGTTTTCGCGCCTTTTTTGCCATTTCCAGGTCGAAAAACACAAAGGCCCCAAAATGAAAGAAACGGCTGGCGCGCCAAAACTATGGCTTCAAACTTGATGAAAACAGTCTCTCACATAATAACTCACGGGCTGCTTGTGTTTTTTAGGCCTTTGCACGCTATCGGAAGTGTGTGCGCGGCAGGAGAGACAAATCCATGTTTTCGCGCCTTTTTTGCCATTTCCAGGTCGAAAAACACAAAGGCCCCAAAAATAAAGAAACGGCTGTCCAACCAAAACTGAGGCTTCAAACTTGATGAAAACAGTCTCTCAGACAATAACTCAAGGGCTGCTTGTGTTTTTTAGGCCTTCGCAAGATATCGGAAGTGTGTGCGCGGCAGGAGAGACAAATCAATGTTTTCGCGACTTTTTTGCGATTTCAAGGTCGAAAAACACATAGGCCCCAAAATGAAAGAAACGGCTGGCGCGCCAAAACTATGGCTTCAAACTTGATGAAAACAGTCTCTCCCATAATAACTCACGGGCTGCTTGTGTTTTTTAGGCCTTTGCACGCTATCGGAAGTGTGTGCGCGGCAGGAGAGACAAATCCATGTTTTCGCGCCTTTTTTGCCATTTCCAGGTCGAAAAACACAAAGGCCCCAAAAATAAAGAAACGGCTGTCCAGCTAAAACTGAGGCTTCAAACTTGATGAAAACAGTCTCTTAGACAATAACTCAAGGGCCGCTTGTGTTTTTTAGGCCTTTGCACGCTATCGGAAGTGTGTGCGCGGCAGGAGAGACAAATCCATGTTTTCGCGCCTTTTTTACCATTTCCAGGTCGAAAAACACAAAGGCCTCAAAAATAAAGAAACGGCTGTCCAGCCAAAACTGAGGCTTCAAACTTGATGAAAACAGTCTCTCAGACAATAACTCAAGGGCCGCTTGTGTTTTTTAGGCCTTCGCAAGCTATCGGAAGTGTGTGCGCGGCAGGAGAGACAAATCCATGTTTTCGCGCCTTTTTTGCCATTTCCAGGTCGAAAAACACAAAGGCCCCAAAATGAAAGAAACGGCTGCCGCGCCAAAACTATGACTTCAAACTTGATGAAAACAGTCTCTCCCACAATAACTCAAGGGCTGCTTGTGTTTTTTAAGCCTTCGCAAGATATCGGAAGTGTGTGCGCGGCAGGAGAGACAAATCAATGTTTTCGCGACTTTTTTGCGATTTCAAGGTCGAAAAACACATAGGCCCCAAAATGAAAGAAACGGCTGGCGCGCCAAAACTATGGCTTCAAACTTGATGAAAACAGTCTCTCCCATAATAACTCACAGGCTGCTTGTGTTTTTTAGGCCTTTGCACGCTATCGGAAGTGTGTGCGCGGCAGGAGAGACAAATCCATTTTTCGCGCCTTTTTTGCCATTTCCAGGTCGAAAAACACAAAGGCCCCGAAATGAAAGAAACGGCTGGCGCGCCAAAACTATGGCTTCAAACTTGATGAAAACAGTCTCTCCCATAATAACTCACGGGCTGCTTGTGTTTTTTAGGCCTTTGCACGCTATCGGAAGTGTGTGCGCGGCAGGAGAGACAAATCCATGTTTTCGCGCCTTTTTTACCATTTCCAGGTCGAAAAACACAAAGGCCTCAAAAATAAAGAAAAGGCTGTCCAGCCAAAACTGAGGCTTCAAACTTGATGAAAACAGTCGCTCAGACAATAACTCAAGGGCCGCTTGTGTTTTTTAGGCCTTCGCAAGCTATCGGAAGTGTGTGCGCGGCAGGAGAGACAAATCCATGTTTTCGCGCCTTTTTTGCCATTTCCAGGTCGAAAAACACAAAGGCCCCAAAATGAAAGAAACGGCTGCCGCGCCAAAACTATGACTTCAAAATTGATGAAAACAGTCTCTCCCACAATAACTCAAGGGCTGCTTGTGTTTTTTAGGCCTTCGCAAGATATCGGAAGTGTGTGCGCGGCAGGAGAGACAAATCAATGTTTTCGCGACTTTTTTGCGATTTCAAGGTCGAAAAACACATAGGCCCCAAAATGAAAGAAACGGCTGGCGCGCCAAAACTATGGCTTCAAACTTGATGAAAACAGTCTCTCCCATAATAACTCACAGGCTGCTTGTGTTTTTTAGGCCTTTGCACGCTATCGGAAGTGTGTGCGCGGCAGGAGAGACAAATCCATGTTTTCGCGCCTTTTTTGCCATTTCCAGGTCGAAAAACACAAAGGCCCCAAAATGAAAGAAACGGCTGGCGCGCCAAAACTATGGCTTCAAACTTGATGAAAACAGTCTCTCCCATAATAACTCACGGGCTGCTTGTGTTTTTTAGGCCTTTGCACGCTATCGGAAGTGTGTGCGCGGCAGGAGAGACAAATCCATGTTTTCGCGCCTTTTTTACCATTTCCAGGTCGAAAAACACAAAGGCCTCAAAAATAAAGAAACGGCTATCCAGCCAAAACTGAGGCTTCAAACTTGATGAAAACAGTCTCTCAGACAATAACTCAAGGGCCGCTTGTGTTTTTTAGGCCTTCGCAAGCTATCGGAAGTGTGTGCGCGGCAGGAGAGACAAATCCATGTTTTCGCGCCTTTTTTGCCATTTCCAGGTCGAAAAACACAAAGGCCCCAAAATGAAAGAAACGGCTGCCGCGCCAAAACTATGACTTCAAACTTGATGAAAACAGTCTCTCCCACAATAACTCAAGGGCTGCTTGTGTTTTTTAGGCCTTCGCAAGATATCGGAAGTGTGAGCGCGGCAGGAGAGACAAATCAATGTTTTCGCGACTTTTTTGCGATTTCAAGGTCGAAAAACACATAGGCCCCAAAATGAAAGAAACGGCTGGCGCGCCAAAACTATGGCTTCAAACTTGATGAAAACAGTCTCTCCCATAATAACTCACAGGCTGCTTGTGTTTTTTAGGCCTTTGCACGCTATCGGAAGTGTGTGCGCGGCAGGAGAGACAAATCCATGTTTTCGCGCCTTTTTTGCCATTTCCAGGTCGAAAAACACAAAGGCCCCAAAATGAAAGAAACGGCTGCCGCGCCAAAACTATGACTTCAAACTTGATGAAAACAGTCTCTCCCACAATAACTCAAGGGCTGCTTGTGTTTTTTAGGCCTTCGCAAGATATCGGAAGTGTGTGCGCGGCAGGAGAGACAAATCAATGTTTTCGCGACTTTTTTGCGATTTCAAGGTCGAAAAACACATAGGCCCCAAAATGAAAGAAACGGCTGGCGCGCCAAAACTATGGCTTCAAACTTGATGAAAACAGTCTCTCCCACAATAACTCAAGGGCTGCTTGTGTTTTTTAGGCCTTCGCAAGATATCGGAAGTGTGTGCGCGGCAGGAGAGACAAATCAATGTTTTCGCGAATTTTTTGCGATTTCAAGGTCGAAAAACACATAGGCCCCAAAATGAAAGAAACGGCTGGCGCGCCAAAACTATGGCTTCAAACTTGATGAAAACAGTCTCTCCCATAATAACTCACGGGCTGCTTGTGTTTTTTAGGCCTTTGCACGCTATCGGAAGTGTGTGCGCGGCAGGAGAGACAAATCCATGTTTTCGCGCCTTTTTTGCCATTTCCAGGTCGAAAAACACAAAGGCCCCAAAAATAAAGAAACGGCTGTCCAGCCAAAACTGAGGCTTCAAACTTGATGAAAACAGTCTCTCAGACAATAACTCAAGGGCTGCTTGTGTTTTTTAGGCCTTCGCAAGATATCGGAAGTGTGTGCGCGGCAGGAGAGACAAATCAATGTTTTCGCGACTTTTTTGCGATTTCAAGGTCGAAAAACACATAGGCCCCAAAATGAAAGAAACGGCTGCCGCGCCAAAACTATGGCTTCAAACTTGATGAAAACAGTCTCTCCCATAATAACTCAAGGGCTGCTTGTGTTTTTTAGGCCTTCGCAAGATATCGGAAGTGTGTGCGCGGCAGGAGAGACAAATCAATGTTTTCGCGACTTTTTTGCGATTTCAAGGTCGAAAAACACATAGGCCCCAAAATGAAAGAAACGGCTGGCGCGCCAAAACTATGGCTTCAAACTTGATGAAAACAGTCTCTCCCATAATAACTCACAGGCTGCTTGTGTTTTTTAGGCCTTTGCACGCTATCGGAAGTGTGTGCGCGGCAGGAGAGACAAATCCATGTTTTCGCGCCTTTTTTGCGATTTCAAGGTCGAAAAACACATAGGCCCCAAAATGAAAGAAACGGCTGGCGCGCCAAAACTATGGCTTCAAACTTGATGAAAACAGTCTCTCCCATAATAACTCACAGGCTGCTTGTGTTTTTTAGGCCTTTGCACGCTATCGGAAGTGTGTGCGCGGCAGGAGAGACAAATCCATGTTTTCGCGCCTTTTTTACCATTTCCAGGTCGAAAAACACAAAGGCCTCAAAAATAAAGAAACGGCTGTCCAGCCAAAACTGAGGCTTCAAACTTGATGAAAACAGTCTCTCAGACAATAACTCAAGGGCCGCTTGTGTTTTTTAGGCCTTCGCAAGCTATCGGAAGTGTGTGCGCGGCAGGAGAGACAAATCCATGTTTTCGCGCCTTTTTTGCCATTTCCAGGTCGAAAAACACAAAGGCCCCAAAATGAAAGAAACGGCTGCCGCGCCAAAACTATGACTTCAAACTTGATGAAAACAGTCTCTCCCACAATAACTCAAGGGCTGCTTGTGTTTTTTAGGCCTTCGCAAGATATCGGAAGTGTGAGCGCGGCAGGAGAGACAAATCAATGTTTTCGCGACTTTTTTGCGATTTCAAGGTCGAAAAACACATAGGCCCCAAAATGAAAGAAACGGCTGGCGCGCCAAAACTATGGCTTCAAACTTGATGAAAACAGTCTCTCCCATAATAACTCACAGGCTGCTTGTGTTTTTTAGGCCTTTGCACGCTATCGGAAGTGTGTGCGCGGCAGGAGAGACAAATCCATGTTTTCGCGCCTTTTTTGCCATTTCCAGGTCGAAAAACACAAAGGCCCCAAAATGAAAGAAACGGCTGCCGCGCCAAAACTATGACTTCAAACTTGATGAAAACAGTCTCTCCCACAATAACTCAAGGGCTGCTTGTGTTTTTTAGGCCTTCGCAAGATATCGGAAGTGTGTGCGCGGCAGGAGAGACAAATCAATGTTTTCGCGACTTTTTTGCGATTTCAAGGTCGAAAAACACATAGGCCCCAAAATGAAAGAAACGGCTGGCGCGCCAAAACTATGGCTTCAAACTTGATGAAAACAGTCTCTCCCACAATAACTCAAGGGCTGCTTGTGTTTTTTAGGCCTTCGCAAGATATCGGAAGTGTGTGCGCGGCAGGAGAGACAAATCAATGTTTTCGCGAATTTTTTGCGATTTCAAGGTCGAAAAACACATAGGCCCCAAAATGAAAGAAACGGCTGGCGCGCCAAAACTATGGCTTCAAACTTGATGAAAACAGTCTCTCCCATAATAACTCACGGGCTGCTTGTGTTTTTTAGGCCTTTGCACGCTATCGGAAGTGTGTGCGCGGCAGGAGAGACAAATCCATGTTTTCGCGCCTTTTTTGCCATTTCCAGGTCGAAAAACACAAAGGCCCCAAAAATAAAGAAACGGCTGTCCAGCCAAAACTGAGGCTTCAAACTTGATGAAAACAGTCTCTCAGACAATAACTCAAGGGCTGCTTGTGTTTTTTAGGCCTTCGCAAGATATCGGAAGTGTGTGCGCGGCAGGAGAGACAAATCAATGTTTTCGCGACTTTTTTGCGATTTCAAGGTCGAAAAACACATAGGCCCCAAAATGAAAGAAACGGCTGCCGCGCCAAAACTATGGCTTCAAACTTGATGAAAACAGTCTCTCCCATAATAACTCACAGGCTGCTTGTGTTTTTTAGGCCTTTGCACGCTATCGGAAGTGTGTGCGCGGCAGGCGAGACAAATCCATGTTTTCGCGCCTTTTTTGCCATTTCCTGGTCGAAAAACACAAAGGCCCCAAAATGAAAGAAACGGCTGGCGCGCCAAAACTATGGCTTCAAACTTGATGAAAACAGTCTCTCCCATAATAACTCACGGGCTGCTTGTGTTTTTTAGGCCTTTGCACGCTATCGGAAGTGTGTGCGCGGCAGGAGAGACAAATCCATGTTTTCGCGCCTTTTTTACCATTTCCAGGTCGAAAAACACAAAGGCCTCAAAAATAAAGAAACGGCTGTCCAGCCAAAACTGAGGCTTCAAACTTGATGAAAACAGTCTCTCAGACAATAACTCAAGGGCCGCTTGTGTTTTTTAGGCCTTCGCAAGCTATCGGAAGTGTGTGCGCGGCAGGAGAGACAAATCCATGTTTTCGCGCCTTTTTTGCCATTTCCAGGTCGAAAAACACAAAGGCCCCAAAATGAAAGAAACGGCTGCCGCGCCAAAACTATGACTTCAAACTTGATGAAAACAGTCTCTCCCACAATAACTCAAGGGCTGCTTGTGTTTTTTAGGCCTTCGCAAGATATCGGAAGTGTGAGCGCGGCAGGAGAGACAAATCAATGTTTTCGCGACTTTTTTGCGATTTCAAGGTCGAAAAACACATAGGCCCCAAAATGAAAGAAACGGCTGGCGCGCCAAAACTATGGCTTCAAACTTGATGAAAACAGTCTCTCCCATAATAACTCACAGGCTGCTTGTGTTTTTTAGGCCTTTGCACGCTATCGGAAGTGTGTGCGCGGCAGGAGAGACAAATCCATGTTTTCGCGCCTTTTTTGCCATTTCCAGGTCGAAAAACACAAAGGCCCCAAAATGAAAGAAACGGCTGCCGCGCCAAAACTATGACTTCAAACTTGATGAAAACAGTCTCTCCCACAATAACTCAAGGGCTGCTTGTGTTTTTTAGGCCTTCGCAAGATATCGGAAGTGTGTGCGCGGCAGGAGAGACAAATCAATGTTTTCGCGACTTTTTTGCGATTTCAAGGTCGAAAAACACATAGGCCCCAAAATGAAAGAAACGGCTGGCGCGCCAAAACTATGGCTTCAAACTTGATGAAAACAGTCTCTCCCACAATAACTCAAGGGCTGCTTGTGTTTTTTAGGCCTTCGCAAGATATCGGAAGTGTGTGCGCGGCAGGAGAGACAAATCAATGTTTTCGCGAATTTTTTGCGATTTCAAGGTCGAAAAACACATAGGCCCCAAAATGAAAGAAACGGCTGGCGCGCCAAAACTATGGCTTCAAACTTGATGAAAACAGTCTCTCCCATAATAACTCACGGGCTGCTTGTGTTTTTTAGGCCTTTGCACGCTATCGGAAGTGTGTGCGCGGCAGGAGAGACAAATCCATGTTTTCGCGCCTTTTTTGCCATTTCCAGGTCGAAAAACACAAAGGCCCCAAAAATAAAGAAACGGCTGTCCAGCCAAAACTGAGGCTTCAAACTTGATGAAAACAGTCTCTCAGACAATAACTCAAGGGCTGCTTGTGTTTTTTAGGCCTTCGCAAGATATCGGAAGTGTGTGCGCGGCAGGAGAGACAAATCAATGTTTTCGCGACTTTTTTGCGATTTCAAGGTCGAAAAACACATAGGCCCCAAAATGAAAGAAACGGCTGCCGCGCCAAAACTATGGCTTCAAACTTGATGAAAACAGTCTCTCCCATAATAACTCACGGGCTGCTTGTGTTTTTTAGGCCTTTGCACGCTATCGGAAGTGTGTGCGCGGCAGGAGAGACAAATCCATGTTTTCGCGCCTTTTTTGCCATTTCCAGGTCGAAAAACACAAAGGCCCCAAAATGAAAGAAACGGCTGCCGCGCCAAAACTATGACTTCAAACTTGATGAAAACAGTGTCTCCCATAGTGGAGTAGGGGCTGCTTGTGGTTATTAGGCCTTTGCAAGCTCTCCGAAGTGTGTGCGCAGCAGGAGAGACAAATCCATGTTTTTATGCCTTCTTTGGCATTTTCAGGTGGAGAAAAACACAATCCCGAAAGAGAAAGAAATGGCTGCCGCGCCAACACTGAGGCTTCAAACTTGATGAAAACAGTGTCTCCCATAATGGAGTAGGGGCTGCTTGTGGTTATTAGGCATTTGCAAGCTCTCCGAAGTGTGTGCGCAGCAGGAGAGACAAATCCATGTTTTTATGCCTTCTTTGGCATTTTCAGGTGGAGAAAAACACAATCCCGAAAGAGAAAGAAAAGGCTGCCGCGCCAACACTGAGGCTTCAAACTTGATGAAAACAGTGTCTCCCATAGTGGAGTAGGGGCTGCTTGTGGTTATTAGGCCTTTGCAAGCTCTCCGAAGTGTGTGCGCAGCAGGAGAGACAAATCCATGTTTTTATGCCTTCTTTGGCATTTTCAGGTGGAGAAAAACACAATCCCGAAAGAGAAAGAAATGGCTGCCGCGCCAACACTGAGGCTTCAAACTTGATGAAAACAGTGTCTCCCATAATGGAGTAGGGGCTGCTTGTGGTTATTAGGCATTTGCAAGCTCTCCGAAGTGTGTGCGCAGCAGGAGAGACAAATCCATGTTTTTATGCCTTCTTTGGCATTTTCAGGTGGAGAAAAACACAATCCCGAAAGAGAAAGAAATGGCTGCCGCGCCAACACTGAGGCTTCAAACTTGATGAAAACAGTGTCTCCCATAATGGAGTAGGGGCTGCTTGTGGTTATTAGGCATTTGCAAGCTCTCCGAAGTGTGTGCGCAGCAGGAGAGACAAATCCATGTTTTTATGCCTTCTTTGGCATTTTCAGGTGGAGAAAAACACAATCCCGAAAGAGAAAGAAAAGGCTGCCGCGCCAACACTGAGGCTTCAAACTTGATGAAAACAGTCTCTCAGACAATAACTCAAGGGCCGCTTGTGTTTTTTAGGCCTTCGCAAGCTATCGGAAGTGTGTGCGCGGCAGGAGAGACAAATCCATGTTTTCGCGCCTTTTTTGCCATTTCCAGGTCGAAAAACACAAAGGCCCCAAAAATAAAGAAACGGCTGTCCAGCCAAAACTGAGGCTTCAAACTTGATGAAAACAGTCTCTCAGACAATAACTCACGATCTGCTTGTGTTTTTTAGGCCTTCGCAAGATATCGGAAGTGTGTGCGCGGCAGGAGAGACAAATCAATGTTTTCGCGACTTTTTTGCGATTTCAAGGTCGAAAAACACATAGGCCCCAAAATGAAAGAAACGGCTGGCGCGCCAAAACTATGGCTTCAAACTTGATGAAAACAGTCTCTCCCATAATAACTCACGGGCTGCTTGTGTTTTTTAGGCCTTTGCACGCTATCGGAAGTGTGTGCGCGGCAGGAGAGACAAATCCATGTTTTCGCGCCTTTTTTGCCATTTCCAGGTCGAAAAAGACATAGGCCCCAAAATGAAAGAAACGGCTGCCGCGCCAAAACTATGGCTTGAAACTTGATGAAAACAGTCTCTCCCACAACAACTCAAGGGCTGCTTGTGTTTTTTAGGCCTTCGCAAGATATCGGAAGTGTGTGCGCGGCAGGAGAGACAAATCAATGTTTTCGCGCCTTTTTTGCCATTTCCAGGTCGAAAAACACAAAGGCCCCAAAAATAAAGAAACGGCTGTCCAGCCAAAACTGAGGCTTCAAACTTGATGAAAACAGTCTCTCAGACAATAACTCAAGGGCCGCTTGTGTTTTTTAGGCCTTCGCAAGCTATCGGAAGTGTGTGCGCGGCAGGAGAGACAAATCCATGTTTTCGCGCCTTTTTTGCCATTTCCAGGTCGAAAAACACAAAGGCCCCAAAATGAAAGAAACGGCTGCCGCGCCAAAACTATGACTTCAAACTTGATGAAAACAGTCTCTCCCATAATAACTCACGGGCTGCTTGTGTTTTTTAGGCCTTTGCACGCTATCGGAAGTGTGTGCGCGGCAGGAGAGACAAATCCATGTTTTCGCGCCTTTTTTGCCATTTCCAGGTCGAAAAACACAAAGGCCCCAAAATGAAAGAAACGGCTGCCGCGCCAAAACTATGACTTCAAACTTGATGAAAACAGTCTCTCCCACAATAACTCAAGGGCTGCTTGTGTTTTTTAGGCCTTCGCAAGATATCGGAAGTGTGTGAGCGGCAGGAGAGACAAATCAATGTTTTCGCGACTTTTTTGCGATTTCAAGGTCGAAAAACACATAGGCCCCAAAATGAAAGAAACGGCTGGCGCGCCAAAACTATGGCTTCAAACTTGATAAAAACAGTCTCTCCCATAATAACTCACGGTCTGCTTGTGTTTTTTAGGCCTTTGCACGCTATCGGAAGTGTGTGCGCGGCAGGAGAGACAAATCCATGTTTTCGCGCCTTTTTTGCCATTTCCAGGTCGAAAAACACAAAGGCCCCAAAAATAAAGAAACGGCTGTCCAGCCAAAACTGAGGCTTCAAACTTGATGAAAACAGTCTCTCAGACAATAACTCAAGGGCTGCTTGTGTTTTTTAGGCCTTCGCAAGATATCGGAAGTGTGTGCTCGGCAGGAGAGACAAATCCATGTTTTCACGCCTTTTTTGCGATTTCAAGGTCGAAAAACACATAGGCCCCAAAATGAAAGAAACGGCTGCCGCGCCAAAACTATGGCTTCAAACTTGATGAAAACAGTCTCTCCCATAATAACTCACGGGCTGCTTGTGTTTTTTAGGCCTTTGCACGCTATCGGAAGTGTGTGCGCGGCAGGAGAGACAAATCCATGTTTTCGCGCCTTTTTTGCCATTTCCAGGTCGAAAAACACAAAGGCCCCAAAATGAAAGAAACGGCTGCCGCGCCAACACTGAGGCTTCAAACTTGATGAAAACAGTCTCTCAGACAATAACTCAAGGGCCGCTTGTGTTTTTTAGGCCTTCGCAAGCTATCGGAAGTGTGTGCGCGGCAGGAGAGACAAATCCATGTTTTCGCGCCTTTTTTGCCATTTCCAGGTCGAAAAACACAAAGGCCCCAAAAATAAAGAAACGGCTGTCCAGCCAAAACTGAGGCTTCAAACTTGATGAAAACAGTCTCTCAGACAATAACTCACGGGCTGCTTGTGTTTTTTAGGCCTTCGCAAGATATCGGAAGTGTGTGCGCGGCAGGAGAGACAAATCAATGTTTTCGCGACTTTTTTGCGATTTCAAGGTCGAAAAACACATAGGCCCCAAAATGAAAGAAACGGCTGGCGCGCCAAAACTATGGCTTCAAACTTGATGAAAACAGTCTCTCCCATAATAACTCACGGGCTGCTTGTGTTTTTTAGGCCTTTGCACGCTATCGGAAGTGTGTGCGCGGCAGGAGAGACAAATCCATGTTTTCGCGCCTTTTTTGCCATTTCCAGGTCGAAAAAGACATAGGCCCCAAAATGAAAGAAACGGCTGCCGCGCCAAAACTATGGCTTCAAACTTGATGAAAACAGTCTCTCCCACAACAACTCAAGGGCTGCTTGTGTTTTTTAGGCCTTCGCAAGATATCGGAAGTGTGTGCGCGGCAGGAGAGACAAATCAATGTTTTCGCGCCTTTTTTGCCATTTCCAGGTCGAAAAACACAAAGGCCCCAAAAATAAAGAAACGGCTGTCCAGCCAAAACTGAGGCTTCAAACTTGATGAAAACAGTCTCTCAGACAATAACTCAAGGGCCGCTTGTGTTTTTTAGGCCTTCGCAAGCTATCGGAAGTGTGTGCGCGGCAGGAGAGACAAATCCATGTTTTCGCGCCTTTTTTGCCATTTCCAGGTCGAAAAACACAAAGGCCCCAAAATGAAAGAAACGGCTGCCGCGCCAAAACTATGACTTCAAACTTGATGAAAACAGTCTCTCCCATAATAACTCACGGGCTGCTTGTGTTTTTTAGGCCTTTGCACGCTATCGGAAGTGTGTGCGCGGCAGGAGAGACAAATCCATGTTTTCGCGCCTTTTTTGCCATTTCCAGGTCGAAAAACACAAAGGCCCCAAAATGAAAGAAACGGCTGCCGCGCCAAAACTATGACTTCAAACTTGATGAAAACAGTCTCTCCCACAATAACTCAAGGGCTGCTTGTGTTTTTTAGGCCTTCGCAAGATATCGGAAGTGTGTGAGCGGCAGGAGAGACAAATCAATGTTTTCGCGACTTTTTTGCGATTTCAAGGTCGAAAAACACATAGGCCCCAAAATTAAAGAAACGGCTGGCGCGCCAAAACTATGGCTTCAAACTTGATGAAAACAGTCTCTCCCATAATAACTCACGGGCTGCTTGTGTTTTTTAGACCTTTGCACGCTATCGGAAGTGTGTGCGCGGCAGGAGAGACAAATCCATGTTTTCGCGCCTTTTTTGCGATTTCAAGGTCGAAAAACACATAGGCCCCAAAATGAAAGAAACGGCTGCCGCGCCAAAACTATGGCTTCAAACTTGATGAAAACAGTCTCTCCCATAATAACTCACGGGCTGCTTGTGTTTTTTAGGCCTTTGCACGCTATCGGAAGTGTGTGCGCGGCAGGAGAGACAAATCCATGTTTTCGCGCCTTTTTTGCCATTTCCAGGTCGAAGAAAACAAAGGCCCCAAAAATAAAGAAACGGCTGTCCAGCCAAAACTGAGGCTTCAAACTTGATTAAAACAGTCTCTCAGACAATAACTCAAGGGCCGCTTGTGTTTTTTAGGCCTTCGCAAGCTATCGGAAGTGTGTGCGCGGCAGGAGAGACAAATCCATGTTTTCGCGCCTTTTTTACGATTTCAAGGTCGAAAAACACATAGGCCCCAAAATGAAAGAAACGGCTGCCGCGCCAAAACTATGGCTTCAAACTTGATGAAAACATTCTCTCCCACAATAACTCAAGGGCTGCTTGTGTTTTATAGGCCTTCGCAAGCTATCGGAAGTGTGTGCGCGGCAGGAGAGACAAATCAATGTTTTCGCGCCTTTTTTGCCATTTCCAGGTCGAAAAACACACAGGCCCCAAAAATAAAGAAATGGCTGTCCAGCCAAAACTGAGGCTTCAAACTTGATGAAAACAGTGTCTCCCATAATGGAGTAGGGGCTGCTTGTGGTTATTAGGCATTTGCAAGCTCTCCGAAGTGTGTGCGCAGCAGGAGAGACAAATCCATGTTTTTATGCCTTCTTTGGCATTTTCAGGTGGAGAAAAACACAATCCCGAAAGAGAAAGAAAAGGCTGCCGCGCCAACACTGAGGCTTCAAACTTGATGAAAACAGTGTCTCCCATAATGGAGTAGGGGCTGCTTGTGGTTATTAGGCATTTGCAAGCTCTCCGAAGTGTGTGCGCAGCAGGAGAGACAAATCCATGTTTTTATGCCTACTTTGGCATTTTCAGGTGGAGAAAAACACAATCCCGAAAGAGAAAGAAATGGCTGCCGCGCCAATACTGAGGCTTCAAACTTGATGAAAACAGTGTCTCCCATAATGGAGTAGGGGCTGCTTGTGGTTATTAGGCATTTGCAAGCTCTCCGAAGTGTGTGCGCAGCAGGAGAGACAAATCCATGTTTTTATGCCTTCTTTGGCATTTTCAGGTGGAGAAAAACACAATCCCGAAAGAGAAAGAAATGGCTGCCGCGCCAACACTGAGGCTTCAAACTTGATGAAAACAGTGTCTCCCATAATGGAGTAGGGGCTGCTTGTGGTTATTAGGCATTTGCAAGCTCTCCGAAGTGTGTGCGCAGCAGGAGAGACAAATCCATGTTTTTATGCCTTCTTTGGCATTTTCAGGTGGAGAAAAACACAATCCCGAAAGAGAAAGAAAAGGCTGCCGCGCCAACACTGAGGCTTCAAACTTGATGAAAACAGTGTCTCCCATAATGGAGTAGGGGCTGCTTGTGGTTATTAGGCATTTGCAAGCTCTCCGAAGTGTGTGCGCAGCAGGAGAGACAAATCCATGTTTTTATGCCTTCTTTGGCATTTTCAGGTGGAGAAAAACACAATCCCGAAAGAGAAAGAAAAGGCTGCCGCGCCAACACTGAGGCTTCAAACTTGATGAAAACAGTCTCTCAGACAATAACTCAAGGGCCGCTTGTGTTTTTTAGGCCTTCGCAAGCTATCGGAAGTGTGTGCGCGGCAGGAGAGACAAATCCATGTTTTCACGCCTTTTTTGCCATTTCCAGGTCGAAAAACACAAAGGCCCCAAAATGAAAGAAACGGCTGCCGCGCCAAAACTATGGCTTCAAACTTGATGAAAACTGTCTCTCCCACAATAACTCAAGGGCTGCTTGTGTTTTTTAGGCCTTCGCAAGATATCGGAAGTGTGTGCGCGGCAGGAGAGACAAATCCATGTTTTCGCGCCTTTTTTGCGATTTCAAGGTCGAAAAACACATAGGCCCCAAAATGAAAGAAACGGCTGCCGCGCCAAAACTATGGCTTCAAACTTGATGACAACAGTCTCTCCCATAATAACTCACGGGCTGCTTGTGTTTTTTAGGCCTTTGCACGCTATCGGAAGTGTGTGTCCGGCAGGAGAGACAAATCCATGTTTTCGCGCCTTTTTTGCCATTTCCAGGTCGAAAAACACAAAGGCCCCAAAAATAAAGAAACGGCTGTCCAGCCAAAACTGAGGCTTCAAACTTGATGAAAACAGTCTCTCAGACAATAACTCAAGGGCTGCTTGTGTTTTTTAGGCCTTCGCAAGATATCGGAAGTGTGTGCGCGGCAGGAGAGACAAATCAATGTTTTCGCGACTTTTTTGCGATTTCAAGGTCGAAAAACACATAGGCCCCAAAATGAAAGAAACGGCTGGCGCGCCAAAACTATGGCTTCAAACTTGATGAAAACAGTCTCTCCCATAATAACTCACGGGCTGCTTGTGTTTTTTAGGCCTTTGCACGCTATCGGAAGTGTGTGCGCGGCAGGAGAGACAAATCCATGTTTTCGCGCCTTTTTTGCCATTTCCAGGTCGAAAAACACATAGGCCCCAAAATGAAAGAAACGGCTGCCGCGCCAAAACTATGGCTTCAAACTTGATGAAAACAGTCTCTCCCACAACAACTCAAGGGCTGCTTGTGTTTTTTAGGCCTTCGCAAGATATCGGAAGTGTGTGCGCGGCAGGAGAGACAAATCAATGTTTTCGCGCCTTTTTTGCCATTTCCAGGTCGAAAAACACAAAGGCCCCAAAAATAAAGAAACGGCTGTCCAGCCAAAACTGAGGCTTCAAACTTGATGAAAACAGTCTCTCAGACAATAACTCAAGGGCCGCTTGTGTTTTTTAGGCCTTCGCAAGCTATCGGAAGTGTGTGCGCGGCAGGAGAGACAAATCCATGTTTTCGCGCCTTTTTTGCCATTTCCAGGTCGAAAAACACAAAGGCCCCAAAATGAAAGAAACGGCTGGCGCGCCAAAACTATGGCTTCAAACTTGATGAAAACAGTCTCTCCCATAATAACTCACGGGCTGCTTGTGTTTTTTAGGCCTTTGCACGCTATCGGAAGTGTGTGCGCGGCATGAGAGACAAATCCATGTTTTCGCGCCTTTTTTGCCATTTCCAGGTCGAAAAACACAAAGGCCCCAAAATGAAAGAAACGGCTGGCGCGCCAAAACTATGGCTTCAAACTTGATGAAAACTGTCTCTCCCACAATAACTCAAGGGCTGCTTGTGTTTTTTAGGCCTTCGCAAGATATCGGAAGTGTGTGCGCGGCAGGAGAGACAAATCCATGTTTTCGCGCCTTTTTTGCGATTTCAAGGTCGAAAAACACATAGGCCCCAAAATGAAAGAAACGGTTGCCGCGCCAAAACTATGGCTTCAAACTTGATGAAAACAGTCTCTCCCATAATAACTCACGGGCTGCTTGTGTTTTTTAGGCCTTTGCACGCTATCGGAAGTGTGTGCGCGGCAGGAGAGACAAATCCATGTTTTTATGCCTTCTTTGGCATTTTCAGGTGGAGAAAAACACAATCCCGAAAGAGAAAGAAAAGGCTGCCGCGCCAACACTGAGGCTTCAAACTTGATGAAAACAGTGTCTCCCATAATGGAGTAGGGGCTGCTTGTGGTTATTAGGCCTTTGCAAGCTCTCCGAAGTGTGTGCGCAGCAGGAGAGACAAATCCATGTTTTTATGCCTTCTTTGGCATTTTCAGGTGGAGAAAAACACAATCCCGAAAGAGAAAGAAAAGGCTGCCGCGCCAACACTGAGGCTTCAAACTTGATGAAAACAGTGTCTCCCATAATGGAGTAGGGGCTGCTTGTGGTTATTAGGCCTTTGCAAGCTGTCCGAAGTGTGTGCGCAGCAGGAGAGACAAATCCATGTTTTTATGCCTTCTTTGGCATTTTCAGGTGGAGAAAAACACAATCCCGAAAGAGAAAGAAATGGCTGCCGCGCCAACACTGAGGCTTCAAACTTGATGAAAACAGTGTCTCCCATAATGGAGTAGGGGCTGCTTGTGGTTATTAGGCATTTGCAAGCTCTCCGAAGTGTGTGCGCAGCAGGAGAGACAAATCCATGTTTTTATGCCTTCTTTGGCATTTTCAGGTGGAGAAAAACACAATCCCGAAAGAGAAAGAAAAGGCTGCCGCGCCAACACTGAGGCTTCAAACTTGATGAAAACAGTGTCTCCCATAATGGTGTAGGGGCTGCTTGTGGTTATTAGGCATTTGCAAGCTCTCCGAAGTGTGTGCGCAGCAGGAGAGACAAATCCATGTTTTTATGCCTTCTTTGGCATTTTCAGGTGGAGAAAAACACAATCCCGAAAGAGAAAGAAATGGCTGCCGCGCCAACACTGAGGCTTCAAACTTGATGAAAACAGTGTCTCCCATAATGGAGTAGGGGCTGCTTGTGGTTATTAGGCATTTGCAAGCTCTCCGAAGTGTGTGCGCAGCAGGAGAGACAAATCCATGTTTTTATGCCTTCTTTGGCATTTTCAGGTGGAGAAAAACACAATCCCGAAAGAGAAAGAAAAGGCTGCCGCGCCAACACTGAGGCTTCAAACTTGATGAAAACAGTCTCTCAGACAATAACTCAAGGGCCGCTTGTGTTTTTTAGGCCTTCGCAAGCTATCGGAAGTGTGTGCGCGGCAGGAGAGACAAATCCATGTTTTCACGCCTTTTTTGCCATTTCCAGGTCGAAAAACACAAAGGCCCCAAAATGAAAGAAACGGCTGCCGCGCCAAAACTATGGCTTCAAACTTGATGAAAACTGTCTCTCCCACAATAACTCAAGGGCTGCTTGTGTTTTTTAGGCCTTCGCAAGATATCGGAAGTGTGTGCGCGGCAGGAGAGACAAATCCATGTTTTCGCGCCTTTTTTGCGATTTCAAGGTCGAAAAACACATAGGCCCCAAAATGAAAGAAACGGCTGCCGCGCCAAAACTATGGCTTCAAACTTGATGAAAACAGTCTCTCCCATAATAACTCACGGGCTGCTTGTGTTTTTTAGGCCTTTGCACGCTATCGGAAGTGTGTGCGCGGCAGGAGAGACAAATCCATGTTTTCGCGCCTTTTTTGCCATTTCCAGGTCGAAAAACACAAAGGCCCCAAAAATAAAGAAACGGCTGTCCAGCCAAAACTGAGGCTTCAAACTTGATGAAAACAGTCTCTCAGACAATAACTCAAGGGCTGCTTGTGTTTTTTAGGCCTTCGCAAGATATCGGAAGTGTGTGCGCGGCAGGAGAGACAAATCAATGTTTTCGCGACTTTTTTGCGATTTCAAGGTCGAAAAACACATAGGCCCCAAAATGAAAGAAACGGCTGGCGCGCCAAAACTATGGCTTCAAACTTGATGAAAACAGTCTCTCCCATAATAACTCACGGGCTGCTTGTGTTTTTTAGGCCTTTGCACGCTATCGGAAGTGTGTGCGCGGCAGGAGAGACAAATCCATGTTTTCGCGCCTTTTTTGCCATTTCCAGGTCGAAAAACACATAGGCCCCAAAATGAAAGAAACGGCTGCCGCGCCAAAACTATGGCTTCAAACTTGATGAAAACAGTCTCTCCCACAACAACTCAAGGGCTGCTTGTGTTTTTTAGGCCTTCGCAAGATATCGGAAGTGTGTGCGCGGCAGGAGAGACAAATCAATGTTTTCGCGCCTTTTTTGCCATTTCCAGGTCGAAAAACACAAAGGCCCCAAAAATAAAGAAACGGCTGTCCAGCCAAAACTGAGGCTTCAAACTTGATGAAAACAGTCTCTCAGACAATAACTCAAGGGCCGCTTGTGTTTTTTAGGCCTTCGCAAGCTATCGGAAGTGTGTGCGCGGCAGGAGAGACAAATCCATGTTTTCGCGCCTTTTTTGCCATTTCCAGGTCGAAAAACACAAAGGCCCCAAAATGAAAGAAACGGCTGGCGCGCCAAAACTATGGCTTCAAACTTGATGAAAACTGTCTCTCCCACAATAACTCAAGGGCTGCTTGTGTTTTTTAGGCCTTCGCAAGATATCGGAAGTGTGTGCGCGGCAGGAGAGACAAATCCATGTTTTCGCGCCTTTTTTGCGATTTCAAGGTCGAAAAACACATAGGCCCCAAAATGAAAGAAACGGCTGCCGCGCCAAAACTATGGCTTCAAACTTGATGAAAACAGTCTCTCCCATAATAACTCACGGGCTGCTTGTGTTTTTTAGGCCTTTGCACGCTATCGGAAGTGTGTGCGCGGCAGGAGAGACAAATCCATGTTTTTATGCCTTCTTTGGCATTTTCAGGTGGAGAAAAACACAATCCCGAAAGAGAAAGAAAAGGCTGCCGCGCCAACACTGAGGCTTCAAACTTGATGAAAACAGTGTCTCCCATAATGGAGTAGGGGCTGCTTGTGGTTATTAGGCCTTTGCAAGCTCTCCGAAGTGTGTGCGCAGCAGGAGAGACAAATCCATGTTTTTATGCCTTCTTTGGCATTTTCAGGTGGAGAAAAACACAATCCCGAAAGAGAAAGAAAAGGCTGCCGCGCCAACACTGAGGCTTCAAACTTGATGAAAACAGTGTCTCCCATAATGGAGTAGGGGCTGCTTGTGGTTATTAGGCCTTTGCAAGCTGTCCGAAGTGTGTGCGCAGCAGGAGAGACAAATCCATGTTTTTATGCCTTCTTTGGCATTTTCAGGTGGAGAAAAACACAATCCCGAAAGAGAAAGAAATGGCTGCCGCGCCAACACTGAGGCTTCAAACTTGATGAAAACAGTGTCTCCCATAATGGAGTAGGGGCTGCTTGTGGTTATTAGGCATTTGCAAGCTCTCCGAAGTGTGTGCGCAGCAGGAGAGACAAATCCATGTTTTTATGCCTTCTTTGGCATTTTCAGGTGGAGAAAAACACAATCCCGAAAGAGAAAGAAAAGGCTGCCGCGCCAACACTGAGGCTTCAAACTTGATGAAAACAGTGTCTCCCATAATGGTGTAGGGGCTGCTTGTGGTTATTAGGCATTTGCAAGCTCTCCGAAGTGTGTGCGCAGCAGGAGAGACAAATCCATGTTTTTATGCCTTCTTTGGCATTTTCAGGTGGAGAAAAACACAATCCCGAAAGAGAAAGAAAAGGCTGCCGCGCCAACACTGAGGCTTCAAACTTGATGAAAACAGTGTCTCCCATAGTGGAGTAGGGGCTGCTTGTGGTTATTAGGAATTTGCAAGCTCTCCGAAGTGTGTGCGCAGCAGGAGAGACAAATCCATGTTTTTATGCCTTCTTTGGCATTTTCAGGTGGAGAAAAACACAATCCCGAAAGAGAAAGAAATGGCTGCCGCGCCAACACTGAGGCTTCAAACTTGATGAAAACAGTGTCTCCCATAATGGAGTAGGGGCTGCTTGTGGTTATTAGGCATTTGCAAGCTCTCCGAAGTGTGTGCGCAGCAGGAGAGACAAATCCATGTTTTTATGCCTTCTTTGGCATTTTCAGGTGGAGAAAAACACAATCCCGAAAGAGAAAGAAAAGGCTGCCGCGCCAACACTGAGGCTTCAAACTTGATGAAAACAGTGTCTCCCATAGTGGAGTAGGGGCTGCTTGTGGTTATTAGGCCTTTGCAAGCTCTCCGAAGTGTGTGCGCAGCAGGAGAGACAAATCCATGTTTTTATGCCTTCTTTGGCATTTTCAGGTGGAGAAAAACACAATCCCGAAAGAGAAAGAAATGGCTGCCGCGCCAACACTGAGGCTTCAAACTTGATGAAAACAGTGTCTCCCATAATGGAGTAGGGGCTGCTTGTGGTTATTAGGCATTTGCAAGCTCTCCGAAGTGTGTGCGCAGCAGGAGAGACAAATCCATGTTTTTATGCCTTCTTTGGCATTTTCAGGTGGAGAAAAACACAATCCCGAAAGAGAAAGAAATGGCTGCCGCGCCAACACTGAGGCTTCAAACTTGATGAAAACAGTGTCTCCCATAATGGAGTAGGGGCTGCTTGTGGTTATTAGGCATTTGCAAGCTCTCCGAAGTGTGTGCGCAGCAGGAGAGACAAATCCATGTTTTTATGCCTTCTTTGGCATTTTCAGGTGGAGAAAAACACAATCCCGAAAGAGAAAGAAAAGGCTGCCGCGCCAACACTGAGGCTTCAAACTTGATGAAAACAGTCTCTCAGACAATAACTCAAGGGCCGCTTGTGTTTTTTAGGCCTTCGCAAGCTATCGGAAGTGTGTGCGCGGCAGGAGAGACAAATCCATGTTTTCGCGCCTTTTTTGCCATTTCCAGGTCGAAAAACACAAAGGCCCCAAAAATAAAGAAACGGCTGTCCAGCCAAAACTGAGGCTTCAAACTTGATGAAAACAGTCTCTCAGACAATAACTCACGGGCTGCTTGTGTTTTTTAGGCCTTCGCAAGATATCGGAAGTGTGTGCGCGGCAGGAGAGACAAATCAATGTTTTCGCGACTTTTTTGCGATTTCAAGGTCGAAAAACACATAGGCCCCAAAATGAAAGAAACGGCTGGCGCGCCAAAACTATGGCTTCAAACTTGATGAAAACAGTCTCTCCCATAATAACTCACGGGCTGCTTGTGTTTTTTAGGCCTTTGCACGCTATCGGAAGTGTGTGCGCGGCAGGAGAGACAAATCCATGTTTTCGCGCCTTTTTTGCCAT
Organism: Argentina silus; assembly: GCF_951799395.1. Lineage (NCBI taxonomy): Eukaryota > Metazoa > Chordata > Actinopteri > Argentiniformes > Argentinidae > Argentina > Argentina silus. The sequence continues at coordinate 1,173,052 of NW_028153183.1, forward strand.
TTCCAGGTCGAAAAAGACATAGGCCCCAAAATGAAAGAAACGGCTGCCGCGCAAAAACTATGGCTTCAAACTTGATGAAAACAGTCTCTCCCACAACAACTCAAGGGCTGCTTGTGTTTTTTAGGCCTTCGCAAGATATCGGAAGTGTGTGCGCGGCAGGAGAGACAAATCAATGTTTTCGCGCCTTTTTTGCCATTTCCAGGTCGAAAAACACAAAGGCCCCAAAAATAAAGAAACGGCTGTCCAGCCAAAACTGAGGCTTCAAACTTGATGAAAACAGTCTCTCAGACAATAACTCAAGGGCCGCTTGTGTTTTTTAGGCCTTCGCAAGCTATCGGAAGTGTGTGCGCGGCAGGAGAGACAAATCCATGTTTTCGCGCCTTTTTTGCCATTTCCAGGTCGAAAAACACAAAGGCCCCAAAATGAAAGAAACGGCTGCCGCGCCAAAACTATGACTTCAAACTTGATGAAAACAGTCTCTCCCATAATAACTCACGGGCTGCTTGTGTTTTTTAGGCCTTTGCACGCTATCGGAAGTGTGTGCGCGGCAGGAGAGACAAATCCATGTTTTCGCGCCTTTTTTGCCATTTCCAGGTCGAAAAACACAAAGGCCCCAAAATGAAAGAAACGGCTGCCGCGCCAAAACTATGGCTTCAAACTTGATGAAAACAGTCTCTCCCATAATAACTCACGGGCTGCTTGTGTTTTTTAGGCCTTTGCACGCTATCGGAAGTGTGTGCGCGGCAGGAGAGACAAATCCATGTTTTCGCGCCTTTTTTGCCATTTCCAGGTCGAAAAACACAAAGGCCCCAAAATGAAAGAAACGGCTGCCGCACCAAAACTATGACTTCAAACTTGATGAAAACAGTCTCTCCCACAATAACTCAAGGGCTGCTTGTGTTTTTTAGGCCTTCGCAAGATATCGGAAGTGTGTGCGCGGCAGGAGAGACAAATCAATGTTTTCGCGACTTTTTTGCGATTTCAAGGTCGAAAAACACATAGGCCCCAAAATGAAAGAAACGGCTGGCGCGCCAAAACTATGGCTTCAAACTTGATAAAAACAGTCTCTCCCATAATAACTCACGGTCTGCTTGTGTTTTTTAGGCCTTTGCACGCTATCGGAAGTGTGTGCGCGGCAGGAGAGACAAATCCATGTTTTCGCGCCTTTTTTGCCATTTCCAGGTCGAAAAACACAAAGGCCCCAAAAATAAAGAAACGGCTGTCCAGCCAAAACTGAGGCTTCAAACTTTATGAAAACAGTCTCTCAGACAATAACTCAAGGGCTGCTTGTGTTTTTTAGGCCTTCGCAAGATATCGGAAGTGTGTGCTCGGCAGGAGAGACAAATCCATGTTTTCGCGCCTTTTTTGCCATTTCCAGGTCGAAAAACACAAAGGCCCCAAAATGAAAGAAACGGCTGCCGCGCCAAAACTATGACTTCAAACTTGGTGAAAACAGTCTCTCCCACAATAACTCAAGGGCTGCTTGTGTTTTTTAGGCCTTCGCAAGATATCGGAAGTGTGTGCGCGGCAGGAGAGACAAATCAATGTTTTCGCGACTTTTTTGCGATTTCAAGGTCGAAAAACACATAGGCCCCAAAATTAAAGAAACGGCTGGCGCGCCAAAACTATGGCTTCAAACTTGATGAAAACAGTCTCTCCCATAATAACTCACGGGCTGCTTGTGTTTTTTAGACCTTTGCACGCTATCGGAAGTGTGTGCGCGGCAGGAGAGACAAATCCATGTTTTCGCGCCTTTTTTGCGATTTCAAGGTCGAAAAACACATAGGCCCCAAAATGAAAGAAACGGCTGCCGCGCCAAAACTATGGCTTCAAACTTGATGAAAACAGTCTCTCCCATAATAACTCACGGGCTGCTTGTGTTTTTTAGGCCTTTGCACGCTATCGGAAGTGTGTGCGCGGCAGGAGAGACAAATCCATGTTTTCGCGCCTTTTTTGCCATTTCCAGGTCGAAGAAAACAAAGGCCCCAAAAATAAAGAAACGGCTGTCCAGCCAAAACTGAGGCTTCAAACTTGATTAAAACAGTCTCTCAGACAATAACTCAAGGGCCGCTTGTGTTTTTTAGGCCTTCGCAAGCTATCGGAAGTGTGTGCGCGGCAGGAGAGACAAATCCATGTTTTCGCGCCTTTTTTACGATTTCAAGGTCGAAAAACACATAGGCCCCAAAATGAAAGAAACGGCTGCCGCGCCAAAACTATGGCTTCAAACTTGATGAAAACATTCTCTCCCAGAATAACTCAAGGGCTGCTTGTGTTTTTTAGGCCTTCGCAAGCTATCGGAAGTGTGTGCGCGGCAGGAGAGACAAATCAATGTTTTCGCGCCTTTTTTGCCATTTCCAGGTCGAAAAACACACAGGCCCCAAAAATAAAGAAATGGCTGTCCAGCCAAAACTGAGGCTTCAAACTTGATGAAAACAGTGTCTCCCATAATGGAGTAGGGGCTGCTTGTGGTTATTAGGCATTTGCAAGCTCTCCGAAGTGTGTGCGCAGCAGGAGAGACAAATCCATGTTTTTATGCCTTCTTTGGCATTTTCAGGTGGAGAAAAACACAATCCCGAAAGAGAAAGAAAAGGCTGCCGCGCCAACACTGAGGCTTCAAACTTGATGAAAACAGTGTCTCCCATAATGGAGTAGGGGCTGCTTGTGGTTATTAGGCATTTGCAAGCTCTCCGAAGTGTGTGCGCAGCAGGAGAGACAAATCCATGTTTTTATGCCTTCTTTGGCATTTTCAGGTGGAGAAAAACACAATCCCGAAAGAGAAAGAAATGGCTGCCGCGCCAATACTGAGGCTTCAAACTTGATGAAAACAGTGTCTCCCATAATGGAGTAGGGGCTGCTTGTGGTTATTAGGCATTTGCAAGCTCTCCGAAGTGTGTGCGCAGCAGGAGAGACAAATCCATGTTTTTATGCCTTCTTTGGCATTTTCAGGTGGAGAAAAACACAATCCCGAAAGAGAAAGAAAAGGCTGCCGCGCCAACACTGAGGCTTCAAACTTGATGAAAACAGTGTCTCCCATAGTGGAGTAGGGGCTGCTTGTGGTTATTAGGCCTTTGCAAGCTCTCCGAAGTGTGTGCGCAGCAGGAGAGACAAATCCATGTTTTTATGCCTTCTTTGGCATTTTCAGGTGGAGAAAAACACAATCCCGAAAGAGAAAGAAAAGGCTGCCGCGCCAACACTGAGGCTTCAAACTTGATGAAAACAGTGTCTCCCATAGTGGAGTAGGGGCTGCTTGTGGTTATTAGGCCTTTGCAAGCTCTCCGAAGTGTGTGCGCAGCAGGAGAGACAAATCCATGTTTTTATGCCTTCTTTTGCATTTTCAGGTGGAGAAAAACACAATCCCGAAAGAGAAAGAAATGGCTGCCGCGCCAACACTGAGGCTTCAAACTTGATGAAAACAGTGTCTCCCATAATGGAGTAGGGGCTGCTTGTGGTTATTAGGTATTTGCAAGCTCTCCGAAGTGTGTGCGCAGCAGGAGAGACAAATCCATGTTTTTATGCCTTCTTTGGCATTTTCAGGTGGAGAAAAACACAATCCCGAAAGAGAAAGAAATGGCTGCCGCGCCAACACTGAGGCTTCAAACTTGATGAAAACAGTGTCTCCCATAATGGAGTAGGGGCTGCTTGTGGTTATTAGGCATTTGCAAGCTCTCCGAAGTGTGTGCGCAGCAGGAGAGACAAATCCATGTTTTTATGCCTTCTTTGGCATTTTCAGGTGGAGAAAAACACAATCCCGAAAGAGAAAGAAAAGGCTGCCGCGCCAACACTGAGGCTTCAAACTTGATGAAAACAGTCTCTCAGACAATAACTCAAGGGCCGCTTGTGTTTTTTAGGCCTTCGCAAGCTATCGGAAGTGTGTGCGCGGCAGGAGAGACAAATCCATGTTTTCACGCCTTTTTTGCCATTTCCAGGTCGAAAAACACAAAGGCCCCAAAATGAAAGAAACGGCTGCCGCGCCAAAACTATGGCTTCAAACTTGATGAAAACTGTCTCTCCCACAATAACTCAAGGGCTGCTTGTGTTTTTTAGGCCTTCGCAAGATATCGGAAGTGTGTGCGCGGCAGGAGAGACAAATCCATGTTTTCGCGCCTTTTTTGCGATTTCAAGGTCGAAAAACACATAGGCCCCAAAATGAAAGAAACGGCTGCCGCGCCAAAACTATGGCTTCAAACTTGATGAAAACAGTCTCTCCCATAATAACTCACGGGCTGCTTGTGTTTTTTAGGCCTTTGCACGCTATCGGAAGTGTGTGCGCGGCAGGAGAGACAAATCCATGTTTTCGCGCCTTTTTTGCCATTTCCAGGTCGAAAAACACAAAGGCCCCAAAAATAAAGAAACGGCTGTCCAGCCAAAACTGAGGCTTCAAACTTGATGAAAACAGTCTCTCAGACAATAACTCAAGGGCTGCTTGTGTTTTTTAGGCCTTCGCAAGATATCGGAAGTGTGTGCGCGGCAGGAGAGACAAATCAATGTTTTCGCGACTTTTTTGCGATTTCAAGGTCGAAAAACACATAGGCCCCAAAATGAAAGAAACGGCTGGCGCGCCAAAACTATGGCTTCAAACTTGATGAAAACAGTCTCTCCCATAATAACTCACGGGCTGCTTGTGTTTTTTAGGCCTTTGCACGCTATCGGAAGTGTGTGTGCGGCAGGAGAGACAAATCCATGTTTTCGCGCCTTTTTTGCCATTTCCAGGTCGAAAAACACATAGGCCCCAAAATGAAAGAAACGGCTGCCGCGCCAAAACTATGGCTTCAAACTTGATGAAAACAGTCTCTCCCACAACAACTCAAGGGCTGCTTGTGTTTTTTAGGCCTTCGCAAGATATCGGAAGTGTGTGCGCGGCAGGAGAGACAAATCAATGTTTTCGCGCCTTTTTTGCCATTTCCAGGTCGAAAAACACAAAGGCCCCAAAAATAAAGAAACGGCTGTACAGCCAAAACTGAGGCTTCAAACTTGATGAAAACAGTCTCTCAGACAATAACTCAAGGGCCGCTTGTGTTTTTTAGGCCTTCGCAAGCTATCGGAAGTGTGTGCGCGGCAGGAGAGACAAATCCATGTTTTCGCGCCTTTTTTGCCATTTCCAGGTCGAAAAACACAAAGGCCCCAAAATGAAAGAAACGGCTGCCGCGCCAAAACTATGACTTCAAACGTGATGAAAACAGTGTCTCCCATAATGGTGTAGGGGCTGCTTGTGGTTATTAGGCATTTGCAAACTCTCCGAAGTGTGTGCGCAGCAGGAGAGACAAATCCATGTTTTTATGCCTTCTTTGGCATTTTCAGGTGGAGAAAAACACAATCCCGAAAGAGAAAGAAAAGGCTGCCGCGCCAACACTGAGGCTTCAAACTTGATGAAAACAGTGTCTCCCATAATGGAGTAGGGGCTGCTTGTGGTTATTAGGCATTTGCAAGCTCTCCGAAGTGTGTGCGCAGCAGGAGAGACAAATCCATGTTTTTATGCCTTCTTTGGCATTTTCAGGTGGAGAAAAACACAATCCCGAAAGAGAAAGAAATGGCTGCCGCGCCAACACTGAGGCTTCAAACTTGATGAAAACAGTGTCTCCCATAATGGAGTAGGGGCTGCTTGTGGTTATTAGGCATTTGCAAGCTCTCCGAAGTGTGTGCGCAGCAGGAGAGACAAATCCATGTTTTTATGCCTTCTTTGGCATTTTCAGGTGGAGAAAAACACAATCCCGAAAGAGAAAGAAATGGCTGCCGCGCCAACACTGAGGCTTCAAACTTGATGAAAACAGTGTCTCCCATAATGGAGTAGGGGCTGCTTGTGGTTATTAGGCATTTGCAAGCTCTCCGAAGTGTGTGCGAAGCAGGTGAGACAAATCCATGTTTTTATGCCTTCTTTGGCATTTTCAGGTGGAGAAAAACACAATCCCGAAAGAGAAAGAAAAGGCTGCCGCGCCAACACTGAGGCTTCAAACTTGATGAAAACAGTGTCTCCCATAATGGAGTAGGGGCTGCTTGTGGTTATTAGGCCTTTGCAAGCTCTCCGAAGTGTGTGCGCAGCAGGAGAGACAAATCCATGTTTTTATGCCTTCTTTGGCATTTTCAGGTGGAGAAAAACACAATCCCGAAAGAGAAAGAAATGGCTGCCGCGCCAACACTGAGGCTTCAAACTTGATGAAAACAGTGTCTCCCATAATGGAGTAGGGGCTGCTTGTGGTTATTAGGCATTTGCAAGCTCTCCGAAGTGTGTGCGCAGCAGGAGAGACAAATCCATGTTTTTATGCCTTCTTTGGCATTTTCAGGTGGAGAAAAACACAATCCCGAAAGAGAAAGAAAAGGCTGCCGCACCAACACTGAGGCTTCAAACTTGATGAAAACAGTGTCTCCCATAATGGAGTAGGGGCTGCTTGTGGTTATTAGGCATTTGCAAGCTCTCCGAAGTGTGTGCGCAGCAGGAGAGACAAATCCATGTTTTTATGCCTTCTTTGGCATTTTCAGGTGGAGAAAAACACAATCCCGAAAGAGAAAGAAATGGCTGCCGCGCCAACACTGAGGCTTCAAACTTGATGAAAACAGTGTCTCCCATAATGGAGTAGGGGCTGCTTGTGGTTATTAGGCATTTGCAAGCTCTCCGAAGTGTGTGCGCAGCAGGAGAGACAAATCCATGTTTTTATGCCTTCTTTGGCATTTTCAGGTGGAGAAAAACACAATCCCGAAAGAGAAAGAAATGGCTGCCGCGCCAACACTGAGGCTTCAAACTTGATGAAAACAGTGTCTCCCATAATGGAGTAGGGGCTGCTTGTGGTTATTAGGCATTTGCAAGCTCTCCGAAGTGTGTGCGCAGCAGGAGAGACAAATCCATGTTTTTATGCCTTCTTTGGCATTTTCAGGTGGAGAAAAACACAATCCCGAAAGAGAAAGAAATGGCTGCCGCGCCAACACTGAGGCTTCAAACTTGATGAAAACAGTGTCTCCCATAATGGAGTAGGGGCTGCTTGTGGTTATTAGGCATTTGCAAGCTCTCCGAAGTGTGTGCGCAGCAGGAGAGACAAATCCATGTTTTTATGCCTTCTTTGGCATTTTCAGGTGGAGAAAAACACATTCCCGAAAGAGAAAGAAAAGGCTGCCGCGCCAACACTGAGGCTTCAAACTTGATGAAAACAGTGTCTCCCATAATGGAGTAGGGGCTGCTTGTGGTTATTAGGCCTTTGCAAGCTCTCCGAAGTGTGTGCGCAGCAGGAGAGACAAATCCATGTTTTTATGCCTTCTTTGGCATTTTCAGGTGGAGAAAAACACAATCCCGAAAGAGAAAGAAAAGGCTGCCGCGCCAACACTGAGGCTTCAAACTTGATGAAAACAGTGTCTCCCATAATAGTGTAGGGGCTGCTTGTGGTTATTAGGCCTTTGCAAGCTCTCCTTAGTGTGTGCGCAGCAGGAGAGACAAATCCATGTTTTTATGCCTTCTTTGGCATTTTCAGGTGGAGAAAAACACAATCCCGAAAGAGAAAGAAAAGGCTGCCGCGCCAACACTGAGGCTTCAAACTTGATGAAAACAGTCTCTCCCATAATAACTCACGGGCTGCTTGTGTTTTTTAGGCCTTTGCACGCTATCGGAAGTGTGTGTGCGGCAGGAGAGACAAATCCATGTTTTCGCGCCTTTTTTGCCATTTCCAGGTCGAAAAACACAAAGGCCCCAAAAATAAAGAAACGGCTGTCCAGCTAAAACTGAGGCTTCAAACTTGATAAAAACAGTCTCTTAGACAATAACTCAAGGGCCGCTTGTGTTTTTTAGGCCTTCGCAAGATATCGGAAGTGTGTGCGCGGCAGGAGAGACAAATCCATGTTTTCGCGCCTTTTTTGCGATTTCAAGGTCGAAAAACACATAGGCCCCAAAATGAAAGAAACGGCTGCCGCGCCAAAACTATGGCTTCAAACTTGATGAAAACAGTCTCTCCCATAATAACTCACGGGCTGCTTGTGTTTTTTAGGCCTTTGCACGCTATCGGAAGTGTGTGCGCGGCAGGAGAGACAAATCCATGTTTTCGCGCCTTTTTTGCCATTTCCAGGTCGAAAAACACAAAGGCCACAAAAATAAAGAAACGGCTGTCCAGCCAAAACTGAGGCTTCAAACTTGATGAAAACAGTCTCTCAGACAATAACTCAAGGGCTGCTTGTGTTTTTTAGGCCTTCGCAAGATATCGGAAGTGTGTGCGCGGCAGGAGAGACAAATCAATGTTTTCGCGACTTTTTTGCGATTTCAAGGTCGAAAAACACATAGGCCCCAAAATGAAAGAAACGGCTGGCGCGCCAAAACTATGGCTTCAAACTTGATGAAAACAGTCTCTCCCATAATAACTCACGGGCTGCTTGTGTTTTTTAGGCCTTTGCACGCTATCGGAAGTGTGTGCGCGGCAGGAGAGACAAATCCATGTTTTCGCGCCTTTTTTGCGATTTCAAGGTCGAAAAACACATAGGCCCCAAAATGAAAGAAACGGCTGCCGCGCCAAAACTATGGCTTCAAACTTGATGAAAACAGTCTCTCCCATAATAACTCACGGGCTGCTTGTGTTTTTTAGGCCTTTGCACGCTATCGGAAGTGTGTGCGCGGCAGGAGAGACAAATCCATGTTTTCGCGCCTTTTTTGCCATTTCCAGGTCGAAAAACACAAAGGCCCCAAAAATAAAGAAACGGCTGTCCAGCCAAAACTGAGGCTTCAAACTTGATGAAAACAGTCTCTCAGACAATAACTCAAGGGCTGCTTGTGTTTTTTAGGCCTTCGCAAGATATCGGAAGTGTGTGCGCGGCAGGAGAGACAAATCAATGTTTTCGCGACTTTTTTGCGATTTCAAGGTCGAAAAACACATAGGCCCCAAAATGAAAGAAACGGCTGGCGCGCCAAAACTATGGCTTCAAACTTGATGAAAACAGTCTCTCCCATAATAACTCACGGGCTGCTTGTGTTTTTTAGGCCTTTGCACGCTATCGGAAGTGTGTGCGCGGCAGGAGAGACAAATCCATGTTTTCGCGCCTTTTTTGCCATTTCCAGGTCGAAAAACACATAGGCCCCAAAATGAAAGAAACGGCTGCCGCGCCAAAACTATGGCTTCAAACTTGATGAAAACAGTCTCTCCCACAACAACTCAAGAACTGCTTGTGTTTTTTAGGCCTTCGCAAGATATCGGAAGTGTGTGCGCGGCAGGAGAGACAAATCAATGTTTTCGCGCCTTTTTTGCCATTTCCAGGTCGAAAAACACAAAGGCCCCAAAAATAAAGAAACGGCTGTCCAGCCAAAACTGAGGCTTCAAACTTGATTAAAACAGTCTCTCAGACAATAACTCATGGGCCGCTTGTGTTTTTTAGGCCTTCGCAAGCTATCGGAAGTGTGTGCGCGGCAGGAGAGACAAATCCATGTTTTCGCGCCTTTTTTACGATTTCAAGGTCGAAAAACACATAGGCCCCAAAATGAAAGAAACGGCTGCCGCGCCAAAACTATGGCTTCAAACTTGATGAAAACATTCTCTCCCACAATAACTCAAGGGCTGCTTGTGTTTTTTAGGCCTGCGCAAGCTATCGGAAGTGTGTGCGCGGCAGGAGAGACAAATCCATGTTTTCGCGCCTTTTTTGCCATTTCCAGGTCGAAAAACACATAGGCCCCAAAATGAAAGAAACGGCTGGCGCGCCAAAACTATGGCTTCAAACTTGATGAAAACAGTCTCTCCCATAATAACTCACGGGCTGCTTGTGTTTTTTAGGCCTTTGCACGCTATCGGAAGTGTGTGCGCGGCAGGAGAGACAAATCCATGTTTTCGCGCCTTTTTTGCCATTTCCAGGTCGAAAAACACAAAGGCCCCAAAATGAAAGAAACGGCTGCCGCGCCAAAACTATGACTTCAAACTTGATGAAAACAGTCTCTCCCACAATAACTCAAGGGCTGCTTGTGTTTTTTAGGCCTTCGCAAGATATCGGAAGTGTGTGCGCGGCAGGAGAGACAAATCAATGTTTTCGCGCCTTTTTTGCCATTTCCAGGTCGAAAAACACAAAGGCCCCAAAAATAAAGAAACGGCTGTCCAGCCAAAACTGAGGCTTCAAACTTGATTAAAACAGTCTCTCAGACAATAACTCAAGGGCCGCTTGTGTTTTTTAGGCCTTCGCAAGCTATCGGAAGTGTGTGCGCGGCAGGAGAGACAAATCCATGTTTTCGCGCCTTTTTTACGATTTCAAGGTCGAAAAACACATAGGCCCCAAAATGAAAGAAACGGCTGCCGCGCCAAAACTATGGCTTCAAACTTGATGAAAACATTCTCTCCCACAATAACTCAAGGGCTGCTTGTGTTTTTTAGGCCTTCGCAAGCTATCGGAAGTGTGTGCGCGGCAGGAGAGACAAATCCATGTTTTCGCGCCTTTTTTGCCATTTCCAGGTCGAAAAACACATAGGCCCCAAAATGAAAGAAACGGCTGGCGCGCCAAAACTATGGCTTCAAACTTGATGAAAACAGTCTCTCCCATAATAACTCACGGGCTGCTTGTGTTTTTTAGGCCTTTGCACGCTATCGGAAGTGTGTGCGCGGCAGGAGAGACAAATCCATGTTTTCGCGCCTTTTTTGCCATTTCCAGGTCGAAAAACACAAAGGCCCCAAAATGAAAGAAACGGCTGCCGCGCCAAAACTATGACTTCAAACTTGATGAAAACAGTCTCTCCCACAATAACTCAAGGGCTGCTTGTGTTTTTTAGGCCTTCGCAAGATATCGGAAGTGTGTGCGCGGCAGGAGAGACAAATCAATGTTTTCGCGCCTTTTTTGCCATTTCCAGGTCGAAAAACACAAAGGCCCCAAAAATAAAGAAACGGCTGTCCAGCCAAAACTGAGGCTTCAAACTTGATTAAAACAGTCTCTCAGACAATAACTCAAGGGCCGCTTGTGTTTTTTAGGCCTTCGCAAGCTATCGGAAGTGTGTGCGCGGCAGGAGAGACAAATCCATGTTTTCGCGCCTTTTTTACGATTTCAAGGTCGAAAAACACATAGGCCCCAAAATGAAAGAAACGGCTGCCGCGCCAAAACTATGGCTTCAAACTTGATGAAAACATTCTCTCCCACAATAACTCAAGGGCTGCTTGTGTTTTTTAGGCCTTCGCAAGCTATCGGAAGTGTGTGCGCGGCAGGAGAGACAAATCCATGTTTTCGCGCCTTTTTTGCCATTTCCAGGTCGAAAAACACATAGGCCCCAAAATGAAAGAAACGGCTGGCGCGCCAAAACTATGGCTTCAAACTTGATGAAAACAGTCTCTCCCATAATAACTCACGGGCTGCTTGTGTTTTTTAGGCCTTTGCACGCTATCGGAAGTGTGTGCGCGGCAGGAGAGACAAATCCATGTTTTCGCGCCTTTTTTGCCATTTCCAGGTCGAAAAACACAAAGGCCCCAAAATGAAAGAAACGGCTGCCGCGCCAAAACTATGACTTCAAACTTGATGAAAACAGTCTCTCCCACAATAACTCAAGGGCTGCTTGTGTTTTTTAGGCCTTCGCAAGATATCGGAAGTGTGTGCGCGGCAGGAGAGACAAATCAATGTTTTCGCGACTTTTTTGCGATTTCAAGGTCGAAAAACACATAGGCCCCAAAATGAAAGAAACGGCTGGCGCGCCAAAACTATGGCTTCAAACTTGATGAAAACAGTCTCTCCCATAATAACTCACGGGCTGCTTGTGTTTTTTAGGCCTTTGCACGCTATCGGAAGTGTGTGCGCGGCAGGAGAGACAAATCCATGTTTTCGCGCCTTTTTTGCCATTTCAAGGTCGAAAAACACAAAGGCCCCAAAATGAAAGAAACGGCTGGCGCGCCAAAACTATGGCTTCAAACTTGATGAAAACAGTCTCTCCCACAATAACTCAAGGGCTGCTTGTGTTTTTTAGGCCTTCGCAAGATATCGGAAGTGTGTGCGCGGCAGGAGAGACAAATCAATGTTTTCGCGATTTTTTTGCGATTTCAAGGTCGAAAAACACATAGGCCCCAAAATGAAAGAAACGGCTGGCGCGCCAAAACTATGGCTTCAAACTTGATGAAAACAGTCTCTCCCATAATAACTCACGGGCTGCTTGTGTTTTTTAGGCCTTTGCACGCTATCGGAAGTGTGTGCGCGGCAGGAGAGACAAATCCATGTTTTCGCGCCTTTTTTGCCATTTCCAGGTCGAAAAACACAAAGGCCCCAAAATGAAAGAAACGGCTGCCGCGCCAAAACTATGACTTCAAACTTGATGAAAACAGTCTCTCCCACAATAACTCAAGGGCTGCTTGTGTTTTTTAGGCCTTCGCAAGATATCGGAAGTGTGTGCGCGGCAGGAGAGACAAATCAATGTTTTCGCGACTTTTTTGCGATTTCAAGGTCGAAAAACACATAGGCCCCAAAATGAAAGAAACGGCTGCGGCGCCAAAACTATGGCTTCAAACTTGATGAAAACAGTCTCTCCCATAATAACTCACGGGCTGCTTGTGTTTTTTAGGCCTTTGCACACTATCGGAAGTGTGTGCGCGGCAGGAGAGACAAATCCATGTTTTCGCGCCTTTTTTGCCATTTCCAGGTCGAAAAACACAAAGGCCCCAAAAATAAAGAAACGGCTGTCCAGCCAAAACTGAGGCTTCAAACTTGATGAAAACAGTCTCTCAGACAATAACTCAAGGGCTGCTTGTGTTTTTTAGGCCTTCGCAAGATATCGGAAGTGTGTGCGCGGCAGGAGAGACAAATCAATGTTTTCGCGACTTTTTTGCGATTTCAAGGTCGAAAAACACATAGGCCCCAAAATGAAAGAAACGGCTGGCGCGCCAAAACTATGGCTTCAAACTTGATGAAAACAGTCTCTCCCATAATAACTCACGGGCTGCTTGTGTTTTTTAGGCCTTTGCACGCTATCGGAAGTGTGTGCGCGGCAGGAGAGACAAATCCATGTTTTCGCGCCTTTTTTGCCATTTCAAGGTCGAAAAACACAAAGGCCCCAAAATGAAAGAAACGGCTGGCGCGCCAAAACTATGGCTTCAAACTTGATGAAAACAGTCTCTCCCACAATAACTCAAGGGCTGCTTGTGTTTTTTAGGCCTTCGCAAGATATCGGAAGTGTGTGCGCGGCAGGAGAGACAAATCAATGTTTTCGCGATTTTTTTGCGATTTCAAGGTCGAAAAACACATAGGCCCCAAAATGAAAGAAACGGCTGGCGCGCCAAAACTATGGCTTCAAACTTGATGAAAACAGTCTCTCCCATAATAACTCACGGGCTGCTTGTGTTTTTTAGGCCTTTGCACGCTATCGGAAGTGTGTGCGCGGCAGGAGAGACAAATCCATGTTTTCGCGCCTTTTTTGCCATTTCCAGGTCGAAAAACACAAAGGCCCCAAAATGAAAGAAACGGCTGCCGCGCCAAAACTATGACTTCAAACTTGATGAAAACAGTCTCTCCCACAATAACTCAAGGGCTGCTTGTGTTTTTTAGGCCTTCGCAAGATATCGGAAGTGTGTGCGCGGCAGGAGAGACAAATCAATGTTTTCGCGACTTTTTTGCGATTTCAAGGTCGAAAAACACATAGGCCCCAAAATGAAAGAAACGGCTGCGGCGCCAAAACTATGGCTTCAAACTTGATGAAAACAGTCTCTCCCATAATAACTCACGGGCTGCTTGTGTTTTTTAGGCCTTTGCACGCTATCGGAAGTGTGTGCGCGGCAGGAGAGACAAATCCATGTTTTCGCGCCTTTTTTGCCATTTCCAGGTCGAAAAACACAAAGGCCCCAAAAATAAAGAAACGGCTGTCCAGCCAAAACTGAGGCTTCAAACTTGATGAAAACAGTCTCTCAGACAATAACTCAAGGGCTGCTTGTGTTTTTTAGGCCTTCGCAAGATATCGGAAGTGTGTGCGCGGCAGGAGAGACAAATCAATGTTTTCGCGACTTTTTTGCGATTTCAAGGTCGAAAAACACATAGGCCCCAAAATGAAAGAAACGGCTGGCGCGCCAAAACTATGGCTTCAAACTTGATGAAAACAGTCTCTCCCATAATAACTCACGGGCTGCTTGTGTTTTTTAGGCCTTTGCACGCTATCGGAAGTGTGTGCGCGGCAGGAGAGACAAATCCATGTTTTCGCGCCTTTTTTGCCATTTCAAGGTCGAAAAACACAAAGGCCCCAAAATGAAAGAAACGGCTGCCGCGCCAAAACTATGACTTCAAACTTGATGAAAACAGTCTCTCCCACAATAACTCAAGGGCTGCTTGTGTTTTTTAGGCCTTTGCACGCTATCGGAAGTGTGTGCGCGGCAGGAGAGACAAATCCATGTTTTCGCGCCTTTTTTGCCATTTCCAGGTCGAAAAACACAAAGGCCCCAAAATGAAAGAAACGGCTGCCGCGCCAAAACTATGACTTCAAACTTGATGAAAACAGTCTCTCCCACAATAACTCAAGGGCTGCTTGTGTTTTTTAGGCCTTCGCAAGATATCGGAAGTGTGTGCGCGGCAGGAGAGACAAATCAATGTTTTCGCGACTTTTTTGCGATTTCAAGGTCGAAAAACACATAGGCCCCAAAATGAAAGAAACGGCTGGCGCGCCAAAACTATGGCTTCAAACTTGATGAAAACAGTCTCTCCCATAATAACTCACGGGCTGCTTGTGTTTTTTAGGCCTTTGCACGCTATCGGAAGTGTGTGCGCGGCAGGAGAGACAAATCCATGTTTTCGCGCCTTTTTTGCCATTTCCAGGTCGAAAAACACAAAGGCCCCAAAAATAAAGAAACGGCTGTCCAGCCAAAACTGAGGCTTCAAACTTGATGAAAACAGTCTCTCAGACAATAACTCAAGGGCTGCTTGTGTTTTTTAGGCCTTCGCAAGATATCGGAAGTGTGTGCGCGGCAGGAGAGACAAATCAATGTTTTCGCGACTTTTTTGCGATTTCAAGGTCGAAAAACACATAGGCCCCAAAATGAAAGAAACGGCTGGCGCGCCAAAACTATGGCTTCAAACTTGATGAAAACAGTCTCTCCCATAATAACTCACGGGCTGCTTGTGTTTTTTAGGCCTTTGCACGCTATCGGAAGTGTGTGCGCGGCAGGAGAGACAAATCCATGTTTTCGCGCCTTTTTTGCCATTTCCAGGTCGAAAAACACATAGGCCCCAAAATGAAAGAAACGGCTGCCGCGCCAAAACTATGGCTTCAAACTTGATGAAAACAGTCTCTCCCACAACAACTCAAGAACTGCTTGTGTTTTTTAGGCCTTCGCAAGATATCGGAAGTGTGTGCGCGGCAGGAGAGACAAATCAATGTTTTCGCGCCTTTTTTGCCATTTCCAGGTCGAAAAACACAAAGGCCCCAAAAATAAAGAAACGGCTGTCCAGCCAAAACTGAGGCTTCAAACTTGATTAAAACAGTCTCTCAGACAATAACTCAAGGGCCGCTTGTGTTTTTTAGGCCTTCGCAAGCTATCGGAAGTGTGTGCGCGGCAGGAGAGACAAATCCATGTTTTCGCGCCTTTTTTACGATTTCAAGGTCGAAAAACACATAGGCCCCAAAATGAAAGAAACGGCTGCCGCGCCAAAACTATGGCTTCAAACTTGATGAAAACATTCTCTCCCACAATAACTCAAGGGCTGCTTGTGTTTTTTAGGCCTTCGCAAGCTATCGGAAGTGTGTGCGCGGCAGGAGAGACAAATCCATGTTTTCGCGCCTTTTTTGCCATTTCCAGGTCGAAAAACACATAGGCCCCAAAATGAAAGAAACGGCTGGCGCGCCAAAACTATGGCTTCAAACTTGATGAAAACAGTCTCTCCCATAATAACTCACGGGCTGCTTGTGTTTTTTAGGCCTTTGCACGCTATCGGAAGTGTGTGCGCGGCAGGAGAGACAAATCCATGTTTTCGCGCCTTTTTTGCCATTTCCAGGTCGAAAAACACAAAGGCCCCAAAATGAAAGAAACGGCTGCCGCGCCAAAACTATGACTTCAAACTTGATGAAAACAGTCTCTCCCACAATAACTCAAGGGCTGCTTGTGTTTTTTAGGCCTTCGCAAGATATCGGAAGTGTGTGCGCGGCAGGAGAGACAAATCAATGTTTTCGCGACTTTTTTGCGATTTCAAGGTCGAAAAACACATAGGCCCCAAAATGAAAGAAACGGCTGGCGCGCCAAAACTATGGCTTCAAACTTGATGAAAACAGTCTCTCCCATAATAACTCACGGGCTGCTTGTGTTTTTTAGGCCTTTGCACGCTATCGGAAGTGTGTGCGCGGCAGGAGAGACAAATCCATGTTTTCGCGCCTTTTTTGCCATTTCAAGGTCGAAAAACACAAAGGCCCCAAAATGAAAGAAACGGCTGGCGCGCCAAAACTATGGCTTCAAACTTGATGAAAACAGTCTCTCCCACAATAACTCAAGGGCTGCTTGTGTTTTTTAGGCCTTCGCAAGATATCGGAAGTGTGTGCGCGGCAGGAGAGACAAATCAATGTTTTCGCGATTTTTTTGCGATTTCAAGGTCGAAAAACACATAGGCCCCAAAATGAAAGAAACGGCTGGCGCGCCAAAACTATGGCTTCAAACTTGATGAAAACAGTCTCTCCCATAATAACTCACGGGCTGCTTGTGTTTTTTAGGCCTTTGCACGCTATCGGAAGTGTGTGCGCGGCAGGAGAGACAAATCCATGTTTTCGCGCCTTTTTTGCCATTTCCAGGTCGAAAAACACAAAGGCCCCAAAATGAAAGAAACGGCTGCCGCGCCAAAACTATGACTTCAAACTTGATGAAAACAGTCTCTCCCACAATAACTCAAGGGCTGCTTGTGTTTTTTAGGCCTTCGCAAGATATCGGAAGTGTGTGCGCGGCAGGAGAGACAAATCAATGTTTTCGCGACTTTTTTGCGATTTCAAGGTCGAAAAACACATAGGCCCCAAAATGAAAGAAACGGCTGCGGCGCCAAAACTATGGCTTCAAACTTGATGAAAACAGTCTCTCCCATAATAACTCACGGGCTGCTTGTGTTTTTTAGTCCTTTGCACGCTATCGGAAGTGTGTGCGCGGCAGGAGAGACAAATCCATGTTTTCGCGCCTTTTTTGCCATTTCCAGGTCGAAAAACACAAAGGCCCCAAAAATAAAGAAACGGCTGTCCAGCCAAAACTGAGGCTTCAAACTTGATGAAAACAGTCTCTCAGACAATAACTCAAGGGCTGCTTGTGTTTTTTAGGCCTTCGCAAGATATCGGAAGTGTGTGCGCAGCAGGAGAGACAAATCAATGTTTTCGCGACTTTTTTGCGATTTCAAGGTCGAAAAACACATAGGCCCCAAAATGAAAGAAACGGCTGGCGCGCCAAAACTATGGCTTCAAACTTGATGAAAACAGTCTCTCCCATAATAACTCACGGGCTGCTTGTGTTTTTTAGGCCTTTGCACGCTATCGGAAGTGTGTGCGCGGCAGGAGAGACAAATCCATGTTTTCGCGCCTTTTTTGCCATTTCAAGGTCGAAAAACACAAAGGCCCCAAAATGAAAGAAACGGCTGCCGCGCCAAAACTATGACTTCAAACTTGATGAAAACAGTCTCTCCCACAATAACTCAAGGGCTGCTTGTGTTTTTTAGGCCTTCGCAAGATATCGGAAGTGTGTGCGCGGCAGGAGAGACAAATCAATGTTTTCGCGATTTTTTTGCGATTTCAAGGTCGAAAAACACATATGCCCCAAAATGAAAGAAACGGCTGGCGCGCCAAAACTATGGCTTCAAACTTGATGAAAACAGTCTCTCCCATAATAACTCACGGGCTGCTTGTGTTTTTTAGGCCTTTGCACGCTATCGGAAGTGTGTGCGCGGCAGGAGAGACAAATCCATGTTTTCGCGCCTTTTTTGCCATTTCCAGGTCGAAAAACACAAAGGCCCCAAAATGAAAGAAACGGCTGCCGCGCCAAAACTATGACTTCAAACTTGATGAAAACAGTCTCTCCCACAATAACTCAAGGGCTGCTTGTGTTTTTTAGGCCTTCGCAAGATATCGGAAGTGTGTGCGCGGCAGGAGAGACAAATCAATGTTTTCGCGACTTTTTTGCGATTTCAAGGTCGAAAAACACATAGGCCCCAAAATGAAAGAAACGGCTGCGGCGCCAAAACTATGGCTTCAAACTTGATGAAAACAGTCTCTCCCATAATAACTCACGGGCTGCTTGTGTTTTTTAGGCCTTTGCACGCTATCGGAAGTGTGTGCGCGGCAGGAGAGACAAATCCATGTTTTCGCGCCTTTTTTGCCATTTCCAGGTCGAAAAACACAAAGGCCCCAAAAATAAAGAAACGGCTGTCCAGCCAAAACTGAGGCTTCAAACTTGATGAAAACAGTCTCTCAGACAATAACTCAAGGGCTGCTTGTGTTTTTTAGGCCTTCGCAAGATATCGGAAGTGTGTGCGCGGCAGGAGAGACAAATCAATGTTTTCGCGACTTTTTTGCGATTTCAAGGTCGAAAAACACATAGGCCCCAAAATGAAAGAAACAGCTGGCGCGCCAAAACTATGGCTTCAAACTTGATGAAAACAGTCTCTCCCATAATAACTCACGGGCTGCTTGTGTTTTTTAGGCCTTTGCACGCTATCGGAAGTGTGTGCGCGGCAGGAGAGACAAATCCATGTTTTCGCGCCTTTTTTGCCATTTCCAGGTCGAAAAACACATAGGCCCCAAAATGAAAGAAACGGCTGCCGCGCCAAAACTATGGCTTCAAACTTGATGAAAACAGTCTCTCCCACAACAACTCAAGGGCTGCTTGTGTTTTTTAGGCCTTCGCAAGATATCGGAAGTGTGTGCGCGGCAGGAGAGACAAATCAATATTTTCGCGCCTTTTTTGCCATTTCCAGGTCGAAAAACACAAAGGCCCCAAAAATAAAGAAACGGCTGTCCAGCCAAAACTGAGGCTTCAAACTTGATGAAAACAGTCTCTCAGACAATAACTCAAGGGCCGCTTGTGTTTTTTAGGCCTTCGCAAGCTATCGGAAGTGTGTGCGCGGCAGGAGAGACAAATCAATGTTTTCGCGACTTTTTTGCGATTTCAAGGTCGAAAAACACATAGGCCCCAAAATGAAAGAAACGGCTGGCGCGCCAAAACTATGGCTTCAAACTTGATGAAAACAGTCTCTCCCATAATAACTCACGGGCTGCTTGTGTTTTTTAGGCCTTTGCACGCTATCGGAAGTGTGTGCGCGGCAGGAGAGACAAATCCATGTTTTCGCGCCTTTTTTGCCATTTCCAGGTCGAAAAACACAAAGGCCCCAAAAATAAAGAAACGGCTGTCCAGCCAAAACTGAGGCTTCAAACTTGATGAAAACAGTCTCTCAGACAATAACTCAAGGGCTGCTTGTGTTTTTAGGCCTTCGCAAGATATCGGAAGTGTGTGCTCGGCAGGAGAGACAAATCCATGTTTTCGCGCCTTTTTTGCGATTTCAAGGTCGAAAAACACATAGGCCCCAAAATGAAAGAAACGGCTGGCGCGCCAAAACTATGGCTTCAAACTTGATGAAAACAGTCTCTCCCACAATAACTCACGGCCCGCTTGTGTTTTTTAGGCCTTCGCAAGCTATCGGAAGTGTGTGCGCGGCAGGAGAGACAAATCAATGTTTTCGCGCCTTTTTTGCCATTTCCAGGTCGAAAAACACACAGGCCCCAAAAATAAAGAAATGGCTGTCCAGCCAAAACTGAGGCTTCAAACTTGATGAAAACAGTGTCTCCCATAATGGAGTAGGGGCTGCTTGTGGTTATTAGGCCTTTGCAAGCTGTCCGAAGTGTGTGCGCAGCAGGAGAGACAAATCCATGTTTTTATGCCTTCTTTGGCATTTTCAGGTGGAGAAAAACACAATCCCGAAAGAGAAAGAAAAGGCTGCCGCGCCAACACTGAGGCTTCAAACTTGATGAAAACAGTGTCTCCCATAATGGAGTAGGGGCTGCTTGTGGTTATTAGGCATTTGCAAGCTCTCCGAAGTGTGTGCGCAGCAGGAGAGACAAATCCATGTTTTTATGCCTTCTTTGGCATTTTCAGGTGGAGAAAAACACAATCCCGAAAGAGAAAGAAAAGTCTGCCGCGCCAACACTGAGGCTTCAAACTTGATGAAAACAGTGTCTCCCATAATGGAGTAGGGGCTGCTTGTGGTTATTAGGCATTTGCAAGCTCTCCGAAGTGTGTGCGCAGCAGGAGAGACAAATCCATGTTTTTATGCCTTCTTTGGCATTTTCAGGTGTAGAAAAACACAATCCCGAAAGAGAAAGAAAAGTCTTCCGCGCCAACACTGAGGCTTCAAACTTGATGAAAACAGTGTCTCCCATAATGGAGTAGGGGCTGCTTGTGGTTATTAGGCCTTTGCAAGCTCTCCGAAGTGTGTGCGCAGCAGGAGAGACAAATCCATGTTTTTATGCCTTCTTTGGCATTTTCAGGTGGAGAAAAACACAATCCCGAAAGAGAAAGAAAAGGCTGCCGCGCCAACACTGAGGCTTCAAACTTGATGAAAACAGTGTCTCCCATAATGGAGTAGGGGCTGCTTGTGGTTATTAGGCCTTTGCAAGCTGTCCGAAGTGTGTGCGCAGCAGGAGAGACAAATCCATGTTTTTATGCCTTCTTTGGCATTTTCAGGTGGAGAAAAACACAATCCCGAAAGAGAAAGAAAAGGCTGCCGCGCCAACACTGAGGCTTCAAACTTGATGAAAACAGTCTCTCCCATAATAACTCACGGGCTGCTTGTGTTTTTTAGGCCTTTGCACGCTATCGGAAGTGTGTGCGCGGCAGGAGAGACAAATCCATGTTTTCGCGCCTTTTTTGCGATTTCAAGGTCGAAAAACACACAGGCCCCAAAATGAAAGAAACGGCTGCCGCGCCAAAACTATGGCTTCAAACTTGATGAAAACAGTCTCTCCCATAATAACTCACGGGCTGCTTGTGTTTTTTAGGCCTTTGCACGCTATCGGAAGTGTGTGCGCGGCAGGAGAGACAAATCCATGTTTTCACGCCTTTTTTGCCATTTCCAGGTCAAAAAACACAAAGGCCCCAAAAATAAAGAAACGGCTGTCCAGCTAAAACTGAGGCTTCAAACTTGATGAAAACAGTCTCTCAGACAATAACTCAAGGGCCGCTTGTGTTTTTTAGGCCTTCGCAAGCTATCGGAAGTGTGTGCGCGGCAGGAGAGACAAATCCATGTTTTCGCACCTTTTTTGCCATTTCCAGGTCGAAAAACACAAAGGCCCCAAAATGAAAGAAACGGCTGCCGCGCCAAAACTATGGCTTCAAACTTGATGAAAACTGTCTCTCCCACAATAACTCAAGGGCTGCTTGTGTTTTTTAGGCCTTCGCAAGATATCGGAAGTGTGTGCGCGGCAGGAGAGACAAATCCATGTTTTCGCGCCTTTTTTGCGATTTCAAGGTCGAAAAACACATAGGCCCCAAAATGAAAGAAACGGCTGCCGCGCCAAAACTATGGCTTCAAACTTGATAAAAACAGTCTCTCCCATAATAACTCACGGGCTGCTTGTGTTTTTTAGGCCTTTGCACGCTATCGGAAGTGTGTGCGCGGCAGGAGAGACAAATCCATGTTTTCGCGCCTTTTTTGCCATTTCCAGGTCGAAAAACACAAAGGCCCCAAAAATAAAGAAACGGCTGTCCAGCCAAAACTGAGGCTTCAAACTTGATGAAAACAGTCTCTCAGACAATAACTCAAGGGCTGCTTGTGTTTTTTAGGCCTTCGCAAGATATCGGAAGTGTGTGCGCGGCAGGAGAGACAAATCAATGTTTTCGCGACTTTTTTGCGATTTCAAGGTCGAAAAACACATAGGCCCCAAAATGAAAGAAACGGCTGGCGCGCCAAAACTATGGCTTCAAACTTGATGAAAACAGTCTCTCCCATAATAACTCACGGGCTGCTTGTGTTTTTTAGGCCTTCGCAAGATATCGGAAGTGTGTGCGCGGCAGGAGAGACAAATCCATGTTTTCGCGCCTTTTTTGCGATTTCAAGGTCGAAAAACACATAGGCCCCAAAATGAAAGAAACGGCTGCCGCGCCAAAACTATGGCTTCAAACTTGATGAAAACAGTCTCTCCCATAATAACTCACGGGCTGCTTGTGTTTTTTAGGCCTTTGCACGCTATCGGAAGTGTGTGCGCGGCAGGAGAGACAAATCCATGTTTTCGCGCCTTTTTTGCCATTTCCAGGTCGAAGAAAACAAAGGCCCCAAAAATAAAGAAACGGCTGTCCAGCCAAAACTGAGGCTTCAAACTTGATTAAAACAGTCTCTCAGACAATAACTCAAGGGCCGCTTGTGTTTTTTAGGCCTTCGCAAGCTATCGGAAGTGTGTGCGCGGCAGGAGAGACAAATCCATGTTTTCGCGCCTTTTTTACGATTTCAAGGTCGAAAAACACATAGGCCCCAAAATGAAAGAAACGGCTGCCGCGCCAAAACTATGGCTTCAAACTTGATGAAAACATTCTCTCCCACAATAACTCAAGGGCTGCTTGTGTTTTTTAGGCCTTCGCAAGCTATCGGAAGTGTGTGCGCGGCAGGAGAGACAAATCCATGTTTTCGCGCCTTTTTTGCCATTTCCAGGTCGAAAAACACAAAGGCCCCAAAAATAAAGAAACGGCTGTCCAGCCAAAACTGAGGCTTCAAACTTGATGAAAACAGTGTCTCCTATATTGGAGTAGGGGCTGCTTGTGGTTATTAGGCATTTGCAAGCTCTCCGAAGTGTGTGCGCAGCAGGAGAGACAAATCCATGTTTTTATGCCTTCTTTGGCATTTTCAGGTGGAGAAAAACACAATCCCGAAAGAGAAAGAAAAGGCTGCCGCGCCAACACTGAGGCTTCAAACTTGATGAAAACAGTGTCTCCCATAGTGGAGTAGGGGCTGCTTGTGGTTATTAGGCCTTTGCAAGCTCTCCGAAGTGTGTGCGCGGCAGGAGAGACAAATCAATGTTTTCGCGCCTTTTTTGCCATTTCCAGGTCGAAAAACACACAGGCCCCAAAAATAAAGAAATGGCTGTCCAGCCAAAACTGAGGCTTCAAACTTGATGAAAACAGTGTCTCCCATATTGGAGTAGGGGCTGCTTGTGGTTATTAGGCATTTGCAAGCTCTCCGAAGTGTGTGCGCAGCAGGAGAGACAAATCCATGTTTTTATGCCTTCTTTGGCATTTTCAGGTGGAGAAAAACACAATCCCGAAAGAGAAAGAAAAGGCTGCCGCGCCAACACTGAGGCTTCAAACTTGATGAAAACAGTGTCTCCCATAATGGAGTAGGGGCTGCTTGTGGTTATTAGGCATTTGCAAGCTCTCCGAAGTGTGTGCGCAGCAGGAGAGACAAATCCATGTTTTTATGCCTTCTTTGGCATTTTCAGGTGGAGAAAAACACAATCCCGAAAGAGAAAGAAAAGGCTGCCGCGCCAACACTGAGGCTTCAAACTTGATGAAAACAGTGTCTCCCATAGTGGAGTAGGGGCTGCTTGTGGTTATTAGGCCTTTGCAAGCTCTCCGAAGTGTGTGCGCAGCAGGAGAGACAAATCCATGTTTTTATGCCTTCTTTGGCATTTTCAGGTGGAGAAAAACACAATCCCGAAAGAGAAAGAAATGGCTGCCGCGCCAACACTGAGGCTTCAAACTTGATGAAAACAGTGTCTCCCATAATGGAGTAGGGGCTGCTTGTGGTTATTAGGCATTTGCAAGCTCTCCGAAGTGTGTGCGCAGCAGGAGAGACAAATCCATGTTTTTATGCCTTCTTTGGCATTTTCAGGTGGAGAAAAACACAATCCCGAAAGAGAAAGAAAAGGCTGCCGCGCCAACACTGAGGCTTCAAACTTGATGAAAACAGTCTCTCCCATAATAACTCACGGGCTGCTTGTGTTTTTTAGGCCTTTGCACGCTATCGGAAGTGTGTGCGCGGCAGGAGAGACAAATCCATGTTTTCGCGCCTTTTTTGCGATTTCAAGGTCGAAAAACACACAGGCCCCAAAATGAAAGAAACGGCTGCCGCGCCAAAACTATGGCTTCAAACTTGATGAAAACAGTCTCTCCCATAATAACTCACGGGCTGCTTGTGTTTTTTAGGCCTTTGCACGCTATCGGAAGTGTGTGCGCGGCAGGAGAGACAAATCCATGTTTTCACGCCTTTTTTGCCATTTCCAGGTCAAAAAACACAAAGGCCCCAAAAATAAAGAAACGGCTGTCCAGCTAAAACTGAGGCTTCAAACTTGATGAAAACAGTCTCTCAGACAATAACTCAAGGGCCGCTTGTGTTTTTTAGGCCTTCGCAAGCTATCGGAAGTGTGTGCGCGGCAGGAGAGACAAATCCATGTTTTCGCACCTTTTTTGCCATTTCCAGGTCGAAAAACACAAAGGCCCCAAAATGAAAGAAACGGCTGCCGCGCCAAAACTATGGCTTCAAACTTGATGAAAACTGTCTCTCCCACAATAACTCAAGGGCTGCTTGTGTTTTTTAGGCCTTCGCAAGATATCGGAAGTGTGTGCGCGGCAGGAGAGACAAATCCATGTTTTCGCGCCTTTTTTGCGATTTCAAGGTCGAAAAACACATAGGCCCCAAAATGAAAGAAACGGCTGCCGCGCCAAAACTATGGCTTCAAACTTGATAAAAACAGTCTCTCCCATAATAACTCACGGGCTGCTTGTTTTTTTTAGGCCTTTGCACGCTATCGGAAGTGTGTGCGCGGCAGGAGAGACAAATCCATGTTTTCGCGCCTTTTTTGCCATTTCCAGGTCGAAAAACACAAAGGCCCCAAAAATAAAGAAACGGCTGTCCAGCCAAAACTGAGGCTTCAAACTTGATGAAAACAGTCTCTCAGACAATAACTCAAGGGCTGCTTGTGTTTTTTAGGCCTTCGCAAGATATCGGAAGTGTGTGCGCGGCAGGAGAGACAAATCAATGTTTTCGCGACTTTTTTGCGATTTCAAGGTCGAAAAACACATAGGCCCCAAAATGAAAGAAACGGCTGGCGCGCCAAAACTATGGCTTCAAACTTGATGAAAACAGTCTCTCCCATAATAACTCACGGGCTGCTTGTGTTTTTTAGGCCTTTGCACGCTATCGGAAGTGTGTGCGCGGCAGGAGAGACAAATCCATGTTTTCGCGCCTTTTTTGCCATTTCCAGGTCGAAGAAAACAAAGGCCCCAAAAATAAAGAAACGGCTGTCCAGCCAAAACTGAGGCTTCAAACTTGATTAAAACAGTCTCTCAGACAATAACTCAAGGGCCGCTTGTGTTTTTTAGGCCTTCGCAAGCTATCGGAAGTGTGTGCGCGGCAGGAGAGACAAATCCATGTTTTCGCGCCTTTTTTACGATTTCAAGGTCGAAAAACACATAGGCCCCAAAATGAAAGAAACGGCTGCCGCGCCAAAACTATGGCTTCAAACTTGATGAAAACATTCTCTCCCACAATAACTCAAGGGCTGCTTGTGTTTTTTAGGCCTTCGCAAGCTATCGGAAGTGTGTGCGCGGCAGGAGAGACAAATCCATGTTTTTATGCCTTCTTTGGCATTTTCAGGTGGAGAAAAACACAATCCCGAAAGAGAAAGAAATGGCTGCCGCGCCAACACTGAGGCTTCAAACTTGATGAAAACAGTGTCTCCCATAATGGAGTAGGGGCTGCTTGTGGTTATTAGGCATTTGCAAGCTCTCCGAAGTGTGTGCGCAGCAGGAGAGACAAATCCATGTTTTTATGCCTTCTTTGGCATTTTCAGGTGGAGAAAAACACAATCCCGAAAGAGAAAGAAAAGGCTGCCGCGCCAACACTGAGGCTTCAAACTTGATGAAAACAGTGTCTCCCATAGTGGAGTAGGGGCTGCTTGTGGTTATTAGGCCTTTGCAAGATCTCCGAAGTGTGTGCGCAGCAGGAGAGACAAATCCATGTTTTTATGCCTTCTTTGGCATTTTCAGGTGGAGAAAAACACAATCCCGAAAGAGAAAGAAAAGGCTGCCGCGCCAACACTGAGGCTTCAAACTTGATGAAAACAGTGTCTCCCATATTGGAGTAGGGGCTGCTTGTGGTTATTAGGCATTTGCAAGCTCTCCGAAGTGTGTGCACAGCAGGAGAGACAAATCCATGTTTTTATGCCTTCTTTGGCATTTTCAGGTGGAGAAAAACACAATCCCGAAAGAGAAAGAAAAGGCTGCCGCGCCAACACTGAGGCTTCAAACTTGATGAAAACAGTGTCTCCCATAGTGGAGTAGGGGCTGCTTGTGGTTATTAGGCCTTTGCAAGCTCTCCGAAGTGTGTGCGCAGCAGGAGAGACAAATCCATGTTTTTATGCCTTCTTTGGCATTTTCAGGTGGAGAAAAACACAATCCCGAAAGAGAAAGAAATGGCTGCCGCGCCAACACTGAGGCTTCAAACTTGATGAAAACAGTGTCTCCCATAATGGAGTAGGGGCTGCTTGTGGTTATTAGGCATTTGCAAGCTCTCCGAAGTGTGTGCGCAGCAGGAGAGACAAATCCATGTTTTTATGCCTTCTTTGGCATTTTCAGGTGGAGAAAAACACAATCCCGAAAGAGAAAGAAATGGCTGCCGCGCCAACACTGAGGCTTCAAACTTGATGAAAACAGTGTCTCCCATAATGGAGTAGGGGCTGCTTGTGGTTATTAGGCATTTGCAAGCTCTCCGAAGTGTGTGCGCAGCAGGAGAGACAAATCCATGTTTTTATGCCTTCTTTGGCATTTTCAGGTGGAGAAAAACACAATCCCGAAAGAGAAAGAAAAGGCTGCCGCGCCAACACTGAGGCTTCAAACTTGATGAAAACAGTGTCTCCCATAGTGGAGTAGGGGCTGCTTGTGGTTATTAGGCCTTTGCAAGCTCTCCGAAGTGTGTGCGCAGCAGGAGAGACAAATCCATGTTTTTATGCCTTCTTTGGCATTTTCAGGTGGAGAAAAACACAATCCCGAAAGAGAAAGAAATGGCTGCCGCGCCAACACTGAGGCTTCAAACTTGATGAAAACAGTGTCTCCCATAATGGAGTAGGGGCTGCTTGTGGTTATTAGGCATTTGCAAGCTCTCCGAAGTGTGTGCGCAGCAGGAGAGACAAATCCATGTTTTTATGCCTTCTTTGGCATTTTCAGGTGGAGAAAAACACAATCCCGAAAGAGAAAGAAATGGCTGCCGCGCCAACACTGAGGCTTCAAACTTGATGAAAACAGTGTCTCCCATAATGGAGTAGGGGCTGCTTGTGGTTATTAGGCATTTGCAAGCTCTCCGAAGTGTGTGCGCAGCAGGAGAGACAAATCCATGTTTTTATGCCTTCTTTGGCATTTTCAGGTGGAGAAAAACACAATCCCGAAAGAGAAAGAAAAGGCTGCCGCGCCAACACTGAGGCTTCAAACTTGATGAAAACAGTCTCTCCCATAATAACTCACGGGCTGCTTGTGTTTTTTAGGCCTTTGCACGCTATCGGAAGTGTGTGCGCGGCAGGAGAGACAAATCCATGTTTTCGCGCCTTTTTTGCGATTTCAAGGTCGAAAAACACACAGGCCCCAAAATGAAAGAAACGGCTGCCGCGCCAAAACTATGGCTTCAAACTTGATGAAAACAGTCTCTCCCATAATAACTCACGGGCTGCTTGTGTTTTTTAGGCCTTTGCACGCTATCGGAAGTGTGTGCGCGGCAGGAGAGACAAATCCATGTTTTCACGCCTTTTTTGCCATTTCCAGGTCAAAAAACACAAAGGCCCCAAAAATAAAGAAACGGCTGTCCAGCTAAAACTGAGGCTTCAAACTTGATGAAAACAGTCTCTCAGACAATAACTCAAGGGCCGCTTGTGTTTTTTAGGCCTTCGCAAGCTATCGGAAGTGTGTGCGCGGCAGGAGAGACAAATCCATGTTTTCGCACCTTTTTTGCCATTTCCAGGTCGAAAAACACAAAGGCCCCAAAATGAAAGAAACGGCTGCCGCGCCAAAACTATGGCTTCAAACTTGATGAAAACTGTCTCTCCCACAATAACTCAAGGGCTGCTTGTGTTTTTTAGGCCTTCGCAAGATATCGGAAGTGTGTGCGCGGCAGGAGAGACAAATCCATGTTTTCGCGCCTTTTTTGCGATTTCAAGGTCGAAAAACACATAGGCCCCAAAATGAAAGAAACGGCTGCCGCGCCAAAACTATGGCTTCAAACTTGATAAAAACAGTCTCTCCCATAATAACTCACGGGCTGCTTGTGTTTTTTAGGCCTTTGCACGCTATCGGAAGTGTGTGCGCGGCAGGAGAGACAAATCCATGTTTTCGCGCCTTTTTTGCCATTTCCAGGTCGAAAAACACAAAGGCCCCAAAAATAAAGAAACGGCTGTCCAGCCAAAACTGAGGCTTCAAACTTGATGAAAACAGTCTCTCAGACAATAACTCAAGGGCTGCTTGTGTTTTTTAGGCCTTCGCAAGATATCGGAAGTGTGTGCGCGGCAGGAGAGACAAATCAATGTTTTCGCGACTTTTTTGCGATTTCAAGGTCGAAAAACACATAGGCCCCAAAATGAAAGAAACGGCTGGCGCGCCAAAACTATGGCTTCAAACTTGATGAAAACAGTCTCTCCCATAATAACTCACGGGCTGCTTGTGTTTTTTAGGCCTTCGCAAGATATCGGAAGTGTGTGCGCGGCAGGAGAGACAAATCCATGTTTTCGCGCTTTTTTTGCGATTTCAAGGTCGAAAAACACATAGGCCCCAAAATGAAAGAAACGGCTGCCGCGCCAAAACTATGGCTTCAAACTTGATGAAAACAGTCTCTCCCATAATAACTCACGGGCTGCTTGTGTTTTTTAGGCCTTTGCACGCTATCGGAAGTGTGTGCGCGGCAGGAGAGACAAATCCATGTTTTCGCGCCTTTTTTGCCATTTCCAGGTCGAAGAAAACAAAGGCCCCAAAAATAAAGAAACGGCTGTCCAGCCAAAACTGAGGCTTCAAACTTGATTAAAACAGTCTCTCAGACAATAACTCAAGGGCCGCTTGTGTTTTTTAGGCCTTCGCAAGCTATCGGAAGTGTGTGCGCGGCAGGAGAGACAAATCCATGTTTTCGCGCCTTTTTTACGATTTCAAGGTCGAAAAACACATAGGCCCCAAAATGAAAGAAACGGCTGCCGCGCCAAAACTATGGCTTCAAACTTGATGAAAACATTCTCTCCCACAATAACTCAAGGGCTGCTTGTGTTTTTTAGGCCTTCGCAAGCTATCGGAAGTGTGTGCGCGGCAGGAGAGACAAATCCATGTTTTCGCGCCTTTTTTGCCATTTCCAGGTCGAAAAACACAAAGGCCCCAAAAATAAAGAAACGGCTGTCCAGCCAAAACTGAGGCTTCAAACTTGATGAAAACAGTGTCTCCTATATTGGAGTAGGGGCTGCTTGTGGTTATTAGGCATTTGCAAGCTCTCCGAAGTGTGTGCGCAGCAGGAGAGACAAATCCATGTTTTTATGCCTTCTTTGGCATTTTCAGGTGGAGAAAAACACAATCCCGAAAGAGAAAGAAAAGGCTGCCGCGCCAACACTGAGGCTTCAAACTTGATGAAAACAGTGTCTCCCATAGTGGAGTAGGGGCTGCTTGTGGTTATTAGGCCTTTGCAAGCTCTCCGAAGTGTGTGCGCGGCAGGAGAGACAAATCAATGTTTTCGCGCCTTTTTTGCCATTTCCAGGTCGAAAAACACACAGGCCCCAAAAATAAAGAAATGGCTGTCCAGCCAAAACTGAGGCTTCAAACTTGATGAAAACAGTGTCTCCCATATTGGAGTAGGGGCTGCTTGTGGTTATTAGGCATTTGCAAGCTCTCCGAAGTGTGTGCGCAGCAGGAGAGACAAATCCATGTTTTTATGCCTTCTTTGGCATTTTCAGGTGGAGAAAAACACAATCCCGAAAGAGAAAGAAAAGGCTGCCGCGCCAACACTGAGGCTTCAAACTTGATGAAAACAGTGTCTCCCATAATGGAGTAGGGGCTGCTTGTGGTTATTAGGCATTTGCAAGCTCTCCGAAGTGTGTGCGCAGCAGGAGAGACAAATCCATGTTTTTATGCCTTCTTTGGCATTTTCAGGTGGAGAAAAACACAATCCCGAAAGAGAAAGAAAAGGCTGCCGCGCCAACACTGAGGCTTCAAACTTGATGAAAACAGTGTCTCCCATAGTGGAGTAGGGGCTGCTTGTGGTTATTAGGCCTTTGCAAGCTCTCCGAAGTGTGTGCGCAGCAGGAGAGACAAATCCATGTTTTTATGCCTTCTTTGGCATTTTCAGGTGGAGAAAAACACAATCCCGAAAGAGAAAGAAAAGGCTGCCGCGCCAACACTGAGGCTTCAAACTTGATGAAAACAGTCTCTCCCATAATAACTCACGGGCTGCTTGTGTTTTTTAGGCCTTTGCACGCTATCGGAAGTCTGTGCGCGGCAGGAGAGACAAATCCATGTTTTTCGCGCCTTTTTTGCGATTTCAAGGTCGAAAAACACACAGGCCCCAAAATGAAAGAAACGGCTGCCGCGCCAAAACTATGGCTTCAAACTTGATGAAAACAGTCTCTCCCATAATAACTCACGGGCTGCTTGTGTTTTTTAGGCCTTTGCACGCTATCGGAAGTGTGTGCGCGGCAGGAGAGACAAATCCATGTTTTCACGCCTTTTTTGCCATTTCCAGGTCAAAAAACACAAAGGCCCCAAAAATAAAGAAACGGCTGTCCAGCTAAAACTGAGGCTTCAAACTTGATGAAAACAGTCTCTCAGACAATAACTCAAGGGCCGCTTGTGTTTTTTAGGCCTTCGCAAGCTATCGGAAGTGTGTGCGCGGCAGGAGAGACAAATCCATGTTTTCGCACCTTTTTTGCCATTTCCAGGTCGAAAAACACAAAGGCCCCAAAATGAAAGAAACGGCTGCCGCGCCAAAACTATGGCTTCAAACTTGATGAAAACTGTCTCTCCCACAATAACTCAAGGGCTGCTTGTGTTTTTTAGGCCTTCGCAAGATATCGGAAGTGTGTGCGCGGCAGGAGAGACAAATCCATGTTTTCGCGCCTTTTTTGCGATTTCAAGGTCGAAAAACACATAGGCCCCAAAATGAAAGAAACGGCTGCCGCGCCAAAACTATGGCTTCAAACTTGATAAAAACAGTCTCTCCCATAATAACTCACGGGCTGCTTGTGTTTTTTAGGCCTTTGCACGCTATCGGAAGTGTGTGCGCGGCAGGAGAGACAAATCCATGTTTTCGCGCCTTTTTTGCCATTTCCAGGTCGAAAAACACAAAGGCCCCAAAAATAAAGAAACGGCTGTCCAGCCAAAACTGAGGCTTCAAACTTGATGAAAACAGTCTCTCAGACAATAACTCAAGGGCTGCTTGTGTTTTTTAGGCCTTCGCAAGATATCGGAAGTGTGTGCGCGGCAGGAGAGACAAATCAATGTTTTCGCGACTTTTTTGCGATTTCAAGGTCGAAAAACACATAGGCCCCAAAATGAAAGAAACGGCTGGCGCGCCAAAACTATGGCTTCAAACTTGATGAAAACAGTCTCTCCCATAATAACTCAAGGGCTGCTTGTGTTTTTTAGACCTTCGCAAGCTATCGGAAGTGTGTGCGCGGCAGGAGAGACAAATCCATGTTTTCGCGCCTTTTTTGCCATTTCCAGGTCGAAAAACACAAAGGCCCCAAAAATAAAGAAACGGCTGTCCAGCCAAAACTGAGGCTTCAAACTTGATGAAAACAGTCTCTCCCACAATAACTCACGGCCCGCTTGTGTTTTTTAGGCCTTCGCAAGCTATCGGAAGTGTGTGCGCGGCAGGAGAGACAAATCAATGTTTTCGCGCCTTTTTTGCCATTTCCAGGTCGAAAAACACACAGGCCCCAAAAATAAAGAAATGGCTGTCCAGCCAAAACTGAGGCTTCAAACTTGATGAAAACAGTGTCTCCTATATTGGAGTAGGGGCTGCTTGTGGTTATTAGGCATTTGCAAGCTCTCCGAAGTGTGTGCGCAGCAGGAGAGACAAATCCATGTTTTTATGCCTTCTTTGGCATTTTCAGGTGGAGAAAAACACAATCCCGAAAGAGAAAGAAAAGGCTGCCGCGCCAACACTGAGGCTTCAAACTTGATGAAAACAGTGTCTCCCATAGTGGAGTAGGGGCTGCTTGTGGTTATTAGGCCTTTGCAAGCTCTCCGAAGTGTGTGCGCGGCAGGAGAGACAAATCAATGTTTTCGCGCCTTTTTTGCCATTTCCAGGTTGAAAAACACACAGGCCCCAAAAATAAAGAAATGGCTGTCCAGCCAAAACTGAGGCTTCAAACTTGATGAAAACAGTGTCTCCCATATTGGAGTAGGGGCTGCTTGTGGTTATTAGGCATTTGCAAGCTCTCCGAAGTGTGTGCGCAGCAGGAGAGACAAATCCATGTTTTTATGCCTTCTTTGGCATTTTCAGGTGGAGAAAAACACAATCCCGAAAGAGAAAGAAAAGGCTGCCGCGCCAACACTGAGGCTTCAAACTTGATGAAAACAGTGTCTCCCATAATGGAGTAGGGGCTGCTTGTGGTTATTAGGCATTTGCAAGCTCTCCGAAGTGTGTGCGCAAGCAGGAGAGACAAATCCATGTTTTTATGCCTTCTTTGGCATTTTCAGGTGGAGAAAAACACAATCCCGAAAGAGAAAGAAAAGGCTGCCGCGCCAACACTGAGGCTTCAAACTTGATGAAAACAGTGTCTCCCATAGTGGAGTAGGGGCTGCTTGTGGTTATTAGGCCTTTGCAAGCTCTCCGAAGTGTGTGCGCAGCAGGAGAGACAAATCCATGTTTTTATGCCTTCTTTGGCATTTTCAGGTGGAGAAAAACACAATCCCGAAAGAGAAAGAAAAGGCTGCCGCGCCAACACTGAGGCTTCAAACTTGATGAAAACAGTGTCTCCCATATTGGAGTAGGGGCTGCTTGTGGTTATTAGGCATTTGCAAGCTATCCGAAGTGTGTGCGCAGCAGGAGAGACAAATCCATGTTTTTATGCCTTCTTTGGCATTTTCAGGTGGAGAAAAACACAATCCCGAAAGAGAAAGAAAAGGCTGCCGCGCCAACACTGAGGCTTCAAACTTGAAGAAAACAGTGTCTCCCATAGTGGAGTAGGGGCTGCTTGTGGTTATTAGGCCTTTGCAAGCTCTCCGAAGTGTGTGCGCAGCAGGAGAGACAAATCCATGTTTTTATGCCTTCTTTGGCATTTTCAGGTGGAGAAAAACACAATCCCGAAAGAGAAAGAAATGGCTGCCGCGCCAACACTGAGGCTTCAAACTTGATGAAAACAGTGTCTCCCATAATGGAGTAGGGGCTGCTTGTGGTTATTAGGCATTTGCAAGCTCTCCGAAGTGTGTGCGCAGCAGGAGAGACAAATCCATGTTTTTATGCCTTCTTTGGCATTTTCAGGTGGAGAAAAACACAATCCCGAAAGAGAAAGAAATGGCTGCCGCGCCAACACTGAGGCTTCAAACTTGATGAAAACAGTGTCTCCCATAATGGAGTAGGGGCTGCTTGTGGTTATTAGGCATTTGCAAGCTCTCCGAAGTGTGTGCGCAGCAGGAGAGACAAATCCATGTTTTTATGCCTTCTTTGGCATTTTCAGGTGGAGAAAAACACAATCCCGAAAGAGAAAGAAATGGCTGCCGCGCCAACACTGAGGCTTCAAACTTGATGAAAACAGTGTCTCCCATAATGGAGTAGGGGCTGCTTGTGGTTATTAGGCATTTGCAAGCTCTCCGAAGTGTGTGCGCAGCAGGAGAGACAAATCCATGTTTTTATGCCTTCTTTGGCATTTTCAGGTGGAGAAAAACACAATCCCGAAAGAGAAAGAAAAGGCTGCCGCGCCAACACTGAGGCTTCAAACTTGATGAAAACAGTCTCTCCCATAATAACTCACGGGCTGCTTGTGTTTTTTAGGCCTTTGCACGCTATCGGAAGTGTGTGCGCGGCAGGAGAGACAAATCCATGTTTTCGCGCCTTTTTTGCGATTTCAAGGTCGAAAAACACACAGGCCCCAAAATGAAAGAAACGGCTGCCGCGCCAAAACTATGGCTTCAAACTTGATGAAAACAGTCTCTCCCATAATAACTCACGGGCTGCTTGTGTTTTTTAGGCCTTTGCACGCTATCGGAAGTGTGTGCGCGGCAGGAGAGACAAATCCATGTTTTCACGCCTTTTTTGCCATTTCCAGGTCAAAAAACACAAAGGCCCCAAAAATAAAGAAACGGCTGTCCAGCTAAAACTGAGGCTTCAAACTTGATGAAAACAGTCTCTCAGACAATAACTCAAGGGCCGCTTGTGTTTTTTAGGCCTTCGCAAGCTATCGGAAGTGTGTGCGCGGCAGGAGAGACAAATCCATGTTTTCGCACCTTTTTTGCCATTTCCAGGTCGAAAAACACAAAGGCCCCAAAATGAAAGAAACGGCTGCCGCGCCAAAACTATGGCTTCAAACTTGATGAAAACTGTCTCTCCCACAATAACTCAAGGGCTGCTTGTGTTTTTTAGGCCTTCGCAAGATATCGGAAGTGTGTGCGCGGCAGGAGAGACAAATCCATGTTTTCGCGCCTTTTTTGCGATTTCAAGGTCGAAAAACACATAGGCCCAAAAATGAAAGAAACGGCTGCCGCGCCAAAACTATGGCTTCAAACTTGATAAAAACAGTCTCTCCCATAATAACTCACGGGCTGCTTGTGTTTTTTAGGCCTTTGCACGCTATCGGAAGTGTGTGCGCGGCAGGAGAGACAAATCCATGTTTTCGCGCCTTTTTTGCCATTTCCAGGTCGAAAAACACAAAGGCCCCAAAAATAAAGAAACGGCTGTCCAGCCAAAACTGAGGCTTCAAACTTGATGAAAACAGTCTCTCAGACAATAACTCAAGGGCTGCTTGTGTTTTTTAGGCCTTCGCAAGATATCGGAAGTGTGTGCGCGGCAGGAGAGACAAATCAATGTTTTCGCGACTTTTTTGCGATTTCAAGGTCGAAAAACACATAGGCCCCAAAATGAAAGAAACGGCTGGCGCGCCAAAACTATGGCTTCAAACTTGATGAAAACAGTCTCTCCCATAATAACTCACGGGCTGCTTGTGTTTTTTAGGCCTTCGCAAGATATCGGAAGTGTGTGCGCGGCAGGAGAGACAAATCCATGTTTTCGCGCCTTTTTTGCGATTTCAAGGTCGAAAAACACATAGGCCCCAAAATGAAAGAAACGGCTGCCGCGCCAAAACTATGGCTTCAAACTTGATGAAAACAGTCTCTCCCATAATAACTCACGGGCTGCTTGTGTTTTTTAGGCCTTTGCACGCTATCGGAAGTGTGTGCGCGGCAGGAGAGACAAATCCATGTTTTCGCGCCTTTTTTGCCATTTCCAGGTCGAAGAAAACAAAGGCCCCAAAAATAAAGAAACGGCTGTCCAGCCAAAACTGAGGCTTCAAACTTGATTAAAACAGTCTCTCAGACAATAACTCAAGGGCCGCTTGTGTTTTTTAGGCCTTCGCAAGCTATCGGAAGTGTGTGCGCGGCAGGAGAGACAAATCCATGTTTTCGCGCCTTTTTTACGATTTCAAGGTCGAAAAACACATAGGCCCCAAAATGAAAGAAACGGCTGCCGCGCCAAAACTATGGCTTCAAACTTGATGAAAACAGTCTCTCCCACAATAACTCACGGCCCGCTTGTGTTTTTTAGGCCTTCGCAAGCTATCGGAAGTGTGTGCGCGGCAGGAGAGACAAATCAATGTTTTCGCGCCTTTTTTGCCATTTCCAGGTCGAAAAACACACAGGCCCCAAAAATAAAGAAATGGCTGTCCAGCCAAAACTGAGGCTTCAAACTTGATGAAAACAGTGTCTCCTATATTGGAGTAGGGGCTGCTTGTGGTTATTAGGCATTTGCAAGCTCTCCGAAGTGTGTGCGCAGCAGGAGAGACAAATCCATGTTTTTATGCCTTCTTTGGCATTTTCAGGTGGAGAAAAACACAATCCCGAAAGAGAAAGAAAAGGCTGCCGCGCCAACACTGAGGCTTCAAACTTGATGAAAACAGTGTCTCCCATAGTGGAGTAGGGGCTGCTTGTGGTTATTAGGCCTTTGCAAGCTCTCCGAAGTGTGTGCGCGGCAGGAGAGACAAATCAATGTTTTCGCGCCTTTTTTGCCATTTCCAGGTTGAAAAACACACAGGCCCCAAAAATAAAGAAATGGCTGTCCAGCCAAAACTGAGGCTTCAAACTTGATGAAAACAGTGTCTCCCATATTGGAGTAGGGGCTGCTTGTGGTTATTAGGCATTTGCAAGCTCTCCGAAGTGTGTGCGCAGCAGGAGAGACAAATCCATGTTTTTATGCCTTCTTTGGCATTTTCAGGTGGAGAAAAACACAATCCCGAAAGAGAAAGAAAAGGCTGCCGCGCCAACACTGAGGCTTCAAACTTGATGAAAACAGTGTCTCCCATAATGGAGTAGGGGCTGCTTGTGGTTATTAGGCATTTGCAAGCTCTCCGAAGTGTGTGCGCAAGCAGGAGAGACAAATCCATGTTTTTATGCCTTCTTTGGCATTTTCAGGTGGAGAAAAACACAATCCCGAAAGAGAAAGAAAAGGCTGCCGCGCCAACACTGAGGCTTCAAACTTGATGAAAACAGTGTCTCCCATAGTGGAGTAGGGGCTGCTTGTGGTTATTAGGCCTTTGCAAGCTCTCCGAAGTGTGTGCGCAGCAGGAGAGACAAATCCATGTTTTTATGCCTTCTTTGGCATTTTCAGGTGGAGAAAAACACAATCCCGAAAGAGAAAGAAAAGGCTGCCGCGCCAACACTGAGGCTTCAAACTTGATGAAAACAGTGTCTCCCATAGTGGAGTAGGGGCTGCTTGTGGTTATTAGGCCTTTGCAAGCTCTCCGAAGTGTGTGCGCAGCAGGAGAGACAAATCCATGTTTTTATGCCTTCTTTGGCATTTTCAGGTGGAGAAAAACACAATCCCGAAAGAGAAAGAAATGGCTGCCGCGCCAACACTGAGGCTTCAAACTTGATGAAAACAGTGTCTCCCATAATGGAGTAGGGGCTGCTTGTGGTTATTAGGCATTTGCAAGCTCTCCGAAGTGTGTGCGCAGCAGGAGAGACAAATCCATGTTTTTATGCCTTCTTTGGCATTTTCAGGTGGAGAAAAACACAATCCCGAAAGAGAAAGAAATGGCTGCCGCGCCAACACTGAGGCTTCAAACTTGATGAAAACAGTGTCTCCCATAATGGAGTAGGGGCTGCTTGTGGTTATTAGGCATTTGCAAGCTCTCCGAAGTGTGTGCGCAGCAGGAGAGACAAATCCATGTTTTTATGCCTTCTTTGGCATTTTCAGGTGGAGAAAAACACAATCCTGAAAGAGAAAGAAATGGCTGCCGCGCCAACACTGAGGCTTCAAACTTGATGAAAACAGTGTCTCCCATAATGGAGTAGGGGCTGCTTGTGGTTATTAGGCATTTGCAAGCTCTCCGAAGTGTGTGCGCAGCAGGAGAGACAAATCCATGTTTTTATGCCTTCTTTGGCATTTTCAGGTGGAGAAAAACACAATCCCGAAAGAGAAAGAAAAGGCTGCCGCGCCAACACTGAGGCTTCAAACTTGATGAAAACAGTCTCTCCCATAATAACTCACGGGCTGCTTGTGTTTTTTAGGCCTTTGCACGCTATCGGAAGTGTGTGCGCGGCAGGAGAGACAAATCCATGTTTTCGCGCCTTTTTTGCGATTTCAAGGTCGAAAAACACACAGGCCCCAAAATGAAAGAAACGGCTGCCGCGCCAAAACTATGGCTTCAAACTTGATGAAAACAGTCTCTCCCATAATAACTCACGGGCTGCTTGTGTTTTTTAGGCCTTTGCACGCTATCGGAAGTGTGTGCGCGGCAGGAGAGACAAATCCATGTTTTCACGCCTTTTTTGCCATTTCCGAGTCAAAAAACACAAAGGCCCCAAAAATAAAGAAACGGCTGTCCAGCTAAAACTGAGGCTTCAAACTTGATGAAAACAGTCTCTCAGACAATAACTCAAGGGCCGCTTGTGTTTTTTAGGCCTTCGCAAGCTATCGGAAGTGTGTGCGCGGCAGGAGAGACAAATCCATGTTTTCGCACCTTTTTTGCCATTTCCAGGTCGAAAAACACAAAGGCCCCAAAATGAAAGAAACGGCTGCCGCGCCAAAACTATGGCTTCAAACTTGATGAAAACTGTCTCTCCCACAATAACTCAAGGGCTGCTTGTGTTTTTTAGGCCTTCGCAAGATATCGGAAGTGTGTGCGCGGCAGGAGAGACAAATCCATGTTTTCGCGCCTTTTTTGCGATTTCAAGGTCGAAAAACACATAGGCCCCAAAATGAAAGAAACGGCTGCCGCGCCAAAACTATGGCTTCAAACTTGATAAAAACAGTCTCTCCCATAATAACTCACGGGCTGCTTGTGTTTTTTAGGCCTTTGCACGCTATCGGAAGTGTGTGCGCGGCAGGAGAGACAAATCCATGTTTTCGCGCCTTTTTTGCCATTTCCAGGTCGAAAAACACAAAGGCCCCAAAAATAAAGAAACGGCTGTCCAGCCAAAACTGAGGCTTCAAACTTGATGAAAACAGTCTCTCAGACAATAACTCAAGGGCTGCTTGTGTTTTTTAGGCCTTCGCAAGATATCGGAAGTGTGTGCGCGGCAGGAGAGACAAATCAATGTTTTCGCGACTTTTTTGCGATTTCAAGGTCGAAAAACACATAGGCCCCAAAATGAAAGAAACGGCTGGCGCGCCAAAACTATGGCTTCAAACTTGATGAAAACAGTCTCTCCCATAATAACTCACGGGCTGCTTGTGTTTTTTAGGCCTTCGCAAGATATCGGAAGTGTGTGCGCGGCAGGAGAGACAAATCCATGTTTTCGCGCCTTTTTTGCGATTTCAAGGTCGAAAAACACATAGGCCCCAAAATGAAAGAAACGGCTGCCGCGCCAAAACTATGGCTTCAAACTTGATGAAAACAGTCTCTCCCATAATAACTCACGGGCTGCTTGTGTTTTTTAGGCCTTTGCACGCTATCGGAAGTGTGTGCGCGGCAGGAGAGACAAATCCATGTTTTCGCGCCTTTTTTGCCATTTCCAGGTCGAAGAAAACAAAGGCCCCAAAAATAAAGAAACGGCTGTCCAGCCAAAACTGAGGCTTCAAACTTGATTAAAACAGTCTCTCAGACAATAACTCAAGGGCCGCTTGTGTTTTTTAGGCCTTCGCAAGCTATCGGAAGTGTGTGCGCGGCAGGAGAGACAAATCCATGTTTTCGCGCCTTTTTTACGATTTCAAGGTCGAAAAACACATAGGCCCCAAAATGAAAGAAACGGCTGCCGCGCCAAAACTATGGCTTCAAACTTGATGAAAACATTCTCTCCCACAATAACTCAAGGGCTGCTTGTGTTTTTTAGACCTTCGCAAGCTATCGGAAGTGTGTGCGCGGCAGGAGAGACAAATCCATGTTTTCGCGCCTTTTTTGCCATTTCCAGGTCGAAAAACACAAAGGCCCCAAAAATAAAGAAACGGCTGTCCAGCCAAAACTGAGGCTTCAAACTTGATGAAAACAGTCTCTCCCACAATAACTCACGGCCCGCTTGTGTTTTTT
Organism: Argentina silus; assembly: GCF_951799395.1. Lineage (NCBI taxonomy): Eukaryota > Metazoa > Chordata > Actinopteri > Argentiniformes > Argentinidae > Argentina > Argentina silus. Next base: position 1,212,572 of record NW_028153183.1, read on the forward strand.
AGGCCTTCGCAAGCTATCGGAAGTGTGTGCGCGGCAGGAGAGACAAATCAATGTTTTCGCGCCTTTTTTGCCATTTCCAGGTCGAAAAACACACAGGCCCCAAAAATAAAGAAATGGCTGTCCAGCCAAAACTGAGGCTTCAAACTTGATGAAAACAGTGTCTCCTATATTGGAGTAGGGGCTGCTTGTGGTTATTAGGCATTTGCAAGCTCTCCGAAGTGTGTGCGCAGCAGGAGAGACAAATCCATGTTTTTATGCCTTCTTTGGCATTTTCAGGTGGAGAAAAACACAATCCCGAAAGAGAAAGAAAAGGCTGCCGCGCCAACACTGAGGCTTCAAACTTGATGAAAACAGTGTCTCCCATAGTGGAGTAGGGGCTGCTTGTGGTTATTAGGCCTTTGCAAGCTCTCCGAAGTGTGTGCGCGGCAGGAGAGACAAATCAATGTTTTCGCGCCTTTTTTGCCATTTCCAGGTTGAAAAACACACAGGCCCCAAAAATAAAGAAATGGCTGTCCAGCCAAAACTGAGGCTTCAAACTTGATGAAAACAGTGTCTCCCATATTGGAGTAGGGGCTGCTTGTGGTTATTAGGCCTTTGCAAGCTCTCCGAAGTGTGTGCGCAGCAGGAGAGACAAATCCATGTTTTTATGCCTTCTTTGGCATTTTCAGGTGGAGAAAAACACAATCCCGAAAGAGAAAGAAAAGGCTGCCGCGCCAACACTGAGGCTTCAAACTTGATGAAAACAGTGTCTCCCATATTGGAGTAGGGGCTGCTTGTGGTTATTAGGCATTTGCAAGCTCTCCGAAGTGTGTGCGCAGCAGGAGAGACAAATCCATGTTTTTATGCCTTCTTTGGCATTTTCAGGTGGAGAAAAACACAATCCCGAAAGAGAAAGAAATGGCTGCCGCGCCAACACTGAGGCTTCAAACTTGATGAAAACAGTGTCTCCCATAATGGAGTAGGGGCTGCTTGTGGTTATTAGGCATTTGCAAGCTCTCCGAAGTGTGTGCGCAGCAGGAGAGACAAATCCATGTTTTTATGCCTTCTTTGGCATTTTCAGGTGGAGAAAAACACAATCCCGAAAGAGAAAGAAATGGCTGCCGCGCCAACACTGAGGCTTCAAACTTGATGAAAACAGTGTCTCCCATAATGGAGTAGGGGCTGCTTGTGGTTATTAGGCATTTGCAAGCTCTCCGAAGTGTGTGCGCAGCAGGAGAGACAAATCCATGTTTTTATGCCTTCTTTGGCATTTTCAGGTGGAGAAAAACACAATCCCGAAAGAGAAAGAAATGGCTGCCGCGCCAACACTGAGGCTTCAAACTTGATGAAAACAGTGTCTCCCATAATGGAGTAGGGGCTGCTTGTGGTTATTAGGCATTTGCAAGCTCTCCGAAGTGTGTGCGCAGCAGGAGAGACAAATCCATGTTTTTATGCCTTCTTTGGCATTTTCAGGTGGAGAAAAACACAATCCCGAAAGAGAAAGAAAAGGCTGCCGCGCCAACACTGAGGCTTCAAACTTGATGAAAACAGTGTCTCCCATAGTGGAGTAGGGGCTGCTTGTGGTTATTAGGCCTTTGCAAGCTCTCCGAAGTGTGTGCGCAGCAGGAGAGACAAATCCATGTTTTTATGCCTTCTTTGGCATTTTCAGGTGGAGAAAAACACAATCCCGAAAGAGAAAGAAATGGCTGCCGCGCCAACACTGAGGCTTCAAACTTGATGAAAACAGTGTCTCCCATAATGGAGTAGGGGCTGCTTGTGGTTATTAGGCATTTGCAAGCTCTCCGAAGTGTGTGCGCAGCAGGAGAGACAAATCCATGTTTTTATGCCTTCTTTGGCATTTTCAGGTGGAGAAAAACACAATCCCGAAAGAGAAAGAAATGGCTGCCGCGCCAACACTGAGGCTTCAAACTTGATGAAAACAGTGTCTCCCATAATGGAGTAGGGGCTGCTTGTGGTTATTAGGCATTTGCAAGCTCTCCGAAGTGTGTGCGCAGCAGGAGAGACAAATCCATGTTTTTATGCCTTCTTTGGCATTTTCAGGTGGAGAAAAACACAATCCCGAAAGAGAAAGAAAAGGCTGCCGCGCCAACACTGAGGCTTCAAACTTGATGAAAACAGTCTCTCCCATAATAACTCACGTGCTGCTTGTGTTTTTTAGGCCTTTGCACGCTATCGGAAGTGTGTGCGCGGCAGGAGAGACAAATCCATGTTTTCGCGCCTTTTTTGCCATTTCCAGGTCGAAAAACACAAAGGCCCCAAAATGAAATTAAACGGCTGCCGCGCCAAAACTATGACTTCAAACTTGATGAAAACAGTCTCTCCCACAATAACTCAAGGGCTGCTTGTGTTTTTTAGGCCTTCGCAAGATATCGGAAGTGTGTGCGCGGCAGGAGAGACAAATCAATGTTTTCGCGACTTTTTTGCGATTTCAAGGTCGAAAAACACATAGGCCCCAAAATTAAAGAAACGGCTGGCGCGCCAAAACTATGGCTTCAAACTTGATGAAAACAGTCTCTCCCATAATAACTCACGGGCTGCTTGTGTTTTTTAGACCTTTGCACGCTATCGGAAGTGTGTGCGCGGCAGGAGAGACAAATCCATGTTTTCGCGCCTTTTTTGCGATTTCAAGGTCGAAAAACACATAGGCCCCAAAATGAAAGAAACGGCTGAGGCGCCAAAACTATGGCTTCAAACTTGATGAAAACAGTCTCTCCCATAATAACTCACGGGCTGCTTGTGTTTTTTAGGCCTTTGCACGCTATCGGAAGTGTGTGCGCGGCAGGAGAGACAAATCCATGTTTTCGCGCCTTTTTTGCGATTTCAAGGTCGAAAAACACATAGGCCCCAAAATGAAAGAAACGGCTGCCGCGCCAAAACTATGGCTTCAAACTTGATGAAAACAGTCTCTCCCATAATAACTCACGGGCTGCTTGTGTTTTTTAGGCCTTTGCACGCTATCGGAAGTGTGTGCGCGGCAGGAGAGACAAATCCATGTTTTCGCGCCTTTTTTGCCATTTCCAGGTCGAAGAAAACAAAGGCCCCAAAAATAAAGAAACGGCTGTCCAGCCAAAACTGAGGCTTCAAACTTGATTAAAACAGTCTCTCAGACAATAACTCAAGGGCCGCTTGTGTTTTTTAGGCCTTCGCAAGCTATCGGAAGTGTGTGCGCGGCAGGAGAGACAAATCCATGTTTTCGCGCCTTTTTTACGATTTCAAGGTCGAAAAACACATAGGCCCCAAAATGAAAGAAACGGCTGCCGCGCCAAAACTATGGCTTCAAACTTGATGAAAACATTCTCTCCCACAATAACTCAAGGGCTGCTTGTGTTTTTTAGGCCTTCGCAAGCTATCGGAAGTGTGTGCGCGGCAGGAGAGACAAATCCATGTTTTCGCGCCTTTTTTGCCATTTCCAGGTCGAAAAACACAAAGGCCCCAAAAATAAAGAAACGGCTGTCCAGCCAAAACTGAGGCTTCAAACTTGATGAAAACAGTCTCTCCCACAATAACTCACGGCCCGCTTGTGTTTTTTAGGCCTTCGCAAGCTATCGGAAGTGTGTGTGCGGCAGGAGAGACAAATCAATGTTTTCGCGCCTTTTTTGCCATTTCCAGGTCGAAAAACACACATGCCCCAAAAATAAAGAAATGGCTGTCCAGCCAAAACTGAGGCTTCAAACTTGATGAAAACAGTGTCTCCCATATTGGAGTAGGGGCTGCTTGTGGTTATTAGGCATTTGCAAGCTCTCCGAAGTGTGTGCGCAGCAGGAGAGACAAATCCATGTTTTTATGCCTTCTTTGGCATTTTCAGGTGGAGAAAAACACAATCCCGAAAGAGAAAGAAAAGGCTGCCGCGCCAACACTGAGGCTTCAAACTTGATGAAAACAGTGTCTCCCATAGTGGAGTAGGGGCTGCTTGTGGTTATTAGGCCTTTGCAAGCTCTCCGAAGTGTGTGCGCGGCAGGAAAGACAAATCAATGTTTTCGCGCCTTTTTTGCCATTTCCAGGTCGAAAAACACACAGGCCCCAAAAATAAAGAAATGGCTGTCCAGCCAAAACTGAGGCTTCAAACTTGATGAAAACAGTGTCTCCCATATTGGAGTAGGGGCTGCTTGTGGTTATTAGGCATTTGCAAGCTCTCCGAAGTGTGTGCGCAGCAGGAGAGACAAATCCATGTTTTTATGCCTTCTTTGGCATTTTCAGGTGGAGAAAAACACAATCCCGAAAGAGAAAGAAAAGGCTGCCGCGCCAACACTGAGGCTTCAAACTTGATGAAAACAGTGTCTCCCATAGTGGAGTAGGGGCTGCTTGTGGTTATTAGGCCTTTGCAAGCTCTCCGAAGTGTGTGCGCAGCAGGAGAGACAAATCCATGTTTTTATGCCTTCTTTGGCATTTTCAGGTGGAGAAAAACACAATCCCGAAAGAGAAAGAAATGGCTGCCGCGCCAACACTGAGGCTTCAAACTTGATGAAAACAGTGTCTCCCATAATGGAGTAGGGGCTGCTTGTGGTTATTAGGCATTTGCAAGCTCTCCGAAGTGTGTGCGCAACAGGAGAGACAAATCCATGTTTTTATGCCTTCTTTGGCATTTTCAGGTGGAGAAAAACACAATCCCGAAAGAGAAAGAAAAGGCTGCCGCGCCAACACTGAGGCTTCAAACTTGATGAAAACAGTGTCTCCCATAGTGGAGTAGGGGCTGCTTGTGGTTATTAGGCCTTTGCAAGCTCTCCGAAGTGTGTGCGCAGCAGGAGAGACAAATCCATGTTTTTATGCCTTCTTTGGCATTTTCAGGTGGAGAAAAACACAATCCCGAAAGAGAAAGAAAAGGCTGCCGCGCCAACACTGAGGCTTCAAACTTGATGAAAACAGTGTCTCCCATATTGGAGTAGGGGCTGCTTGTGGTTATTAGGCATTTGCAAGCTCTCCGAAGTGTGTGCGCAGCAGGAGAGACAAATCCATGTTTTTATGCCTTCTTTGGCATTTTCAGGTGGAGAAAAACACAATCCCGAAAGAGAAAGAAAAGGCTGCCGCGCCAACACTGAGGCTTCAAACTTGATGAAAACAGTGTCTCCCATAGTGGAGTAGGGGCTGCTTGTGGTTATTAGGCCTTTGCAAGCTCTCCGAAGTGTGTGCGCAGCAGGAGAGACAAATCCATGTTTTTATGCCTTCTTTGGCATTTTCAGGTGGAGAAAAACACAATCCCGAAAGAGAAAGAAATGGCTGCCGCGCCAACACTGAGGCTTCAAACTTGATGAAAACAGTGTCTCCCATAATGGAGTAGGGGCTGCTTGTGGTTATTAGGCATTTGCAAGCTCTCCGAAGTGTGTGCGCAGCAGGAGAGACAAATCCATGTTTTTATGCCTTCTTTGGCATTTTCAGGTGGAGAAAAACACAATCCCGAAAGAGAAAGAAATGGCTGCCGCGCCAACACTGAGGCTTCAAACTTGATGAAAACAGTGTCTCCCATAATGGAGTAGGGGCTGCTTGTGGTTATTAGGCATTTGCAAGCTCTCCGAAGTGTGTGCGCAGCAGGAGAGACAAATCCATGTTTTTATGCCTTCTTTGGCATTTTCAGGTGGAGAAAAACACAATCCCGAAAGAGAAAGAAAAGGCTGCCGCGCCAACACTGAGGCTTCAAACTTGATGAAAACAGTGTCTCCCATAGTGGAGTAGGGGCTGCTTGTGGTTATTAGGCCTTTGCAAGCTCTCCGAAGTGTGTGCGCAGCAGGAGAGACAAATCCATGTTTTTATGCCTTCTTTGGCATTTTCAGGTGGAGAAAAACACAATCCCGAAAGAGAAAGAAATGGCTGCCGCGCCAACACTGAGGCTTCAAACTTGATGAAAACAGTGTCTCCCATAATGGAGTAGGGGCTGCTTGTGGTTATTAGGCATTTGCAAGCTCTCCGAAGTGTGTGCGCAGCAGGAGAGACAAATCCATGTTTTTATGCCTTCTTTGGCATTTTCAGGTGGAGAAAAACACAATCCCGAAAGAGAAAGAAATGGCTGCCGCGCCAACACTGAGGCTTCAAACTTGATGAAAACAGTGTCTCCCATAATGGAGTAGGGGCTGCTTGTGGTTATTAGGCATTTGCAAGCTCTCCGAAGTGTGTGCGCAGCAGGAGAGACAAATCCATGTTTTTATGCCTTCTTTGGCATTTTCAGGTGGAGAAAAACACAATCCCGAAAGAGAAAGAAAAGGCTGCCGCGCCAACACTGAGGCTTCAAACTTGATGAAAACAGTCTCTCCCATAATAACTCACGGGCTGCTTGTGTTTTTTAGGCCTTTGCACGCTATCGGAAGTGTGTGCGCGGCAGGAGAGACAAATCCATGTTTTCGCGCCTTTTTTGCGATTTCAAGGTCGAAAAACACACAGGCCCCAAAATGAAAGAAACGGCTGCCGCGCCAAAACTATGGCTTCAAACTTGATGAAAACAGTCTCTCCCATAATAACTCACGGGCTGCTTGTGTTTTTTAGGCCTTTGCACGCTATCGGAAGTGTGTGCGCGGCAGGAGAGACAAATCCATGTTTTCACGCCTTTTTTGCCATTTCCAGGTCAAAAAACACAAAGGCCCCAAAAATAAAGAAACGGCTGTCCAGCTAAAACTGAGGCTTCAAACTTGATGAAAACAGTCTCTCAGACAATAACTCAAGGGCCGCTTGTGTTTTTTAGGCCTTCGCAAGCTATCGGAAGTGTGTGCGCGGCAGGAGAGACAAATCCATGTTTTCGCACCTTTTTTGCCATTTCCAGGTCGAAAAACACAAAGGCCCCAAAATGAAAGAAACGGCTGCCGCGCCAAAACTATGGCTTCAAACTTGATGAAAACTGTCTCTCCCACAATAACTCAAGGGCTGCTTGTGTTTTTTAGGCCTTCGCAAGATATCGGAAGTGTGTGCGCGGCAGGAGAGACAAATCCATGTTTTCGCGCCTTTTTTGCGATTTCAAGGTCGAAAAACACATAGGCCCCAAAATGAAAGAAACGGCTGCCGCGCCAAAACTATGGCTTCAAACTTGATAAAAACAGTCTCTCCCATAATAACTCACGGGCTGCTTGTGATTTTTAGGCCTTTGCACGCTATCGGAAGTGTGTGCGCGGCAGGAGAGACAAATCCATGTTTTCGCGCCTTTTTTGCCATTTCCAGGTCGAAAAACACAAAGGCCCCAAAAATAAAGAAACGGCTGTCCAGCCAAAACTGAGGCTTCAAACTTGATGAAAACAGTCTCTCAGACAATAACTCAAGGGCTGCTTGTGTTTTTTAGGCCTTCGCAAGATATCGGAAGTGTGTGGGCGGCAGGAGAGACAAATCAATGTTTTCGCGACTTTTTTGCGATTTCAAGGTCGAAAAACACATAGGCCCCAAAATGAAAGAAACGGCTGGCGCGCCAAAACTATGGCTTCAAACTTGATGAAAACAGTCTCTCCCATAATAACTCACGGGCTGCTTGTGTTTTTTAGGCCTTCGCAAGATATCGGAAGTGTGTGCGCGGCAGGAGAGACAAATCCATGTTTTCGCGCCTTTTTTGCGATTTCAAGGTCGAAAAACACATAGGCCCCAAAATGAAAGAAACGGCTGCCGCGCCAAAACTATGGCTTCAAACTTGATGAAAACAGTCTCTCCCATAATAACTCACGGGCTGCTTGTGTTTTTTAGGCCTTTGCACGCTATCGGAAGTGTGTGCGCGGCAGGAGAGACAAATCCATGTTTTCGCGCCTTTTTTGCCATTTCCAGGTCGAAGAAAACAAAGGCCCCAAAAATAAAGAAACGGCTGTCCAGCCAAAACTGAGGCTTCAAACTTGATTAAAACAGTCTCTCAGACAATAACTCAAGGGCCGCTTGTGTTTTTTAGGCCTTCGCAAGCTATCGGAAGTGTGTGCGCGGCAGGAGAGACAAATCCATGTTTTCGCGCCTTTTTTACGATTTCAAGGTCGAAAAACACATAGGCCCCAAAATGAAAGAAACGGCTGCCGCGCCAAAACTATGGCTTCAAACTTGATGAAAACATTCTCTCCCACAATAACTCAAGGGCTGCTTGTGTTTTTTAGGCCTTCGCAAGCTATCGGAAGTGTGTGCGCGGCAGGAGAGACAAATCCATGTTTTCGCGCCTTTTTTGCCATTTCCAGGTCGAAAAACACAAAGGCCCCAAAAATAAAGAAACGGCTGTCCAGCCAAAACTGAGGCTTCAAACTTGATGAAAACAGTCTCTCCCACAATAACTCACGGCCCGCTTGTGTTTTTTAGGCCTTCGCAAGCTATCGGAAGTGTGTGCGCGGCAGGAGAGACAAATCAATGTTTTCGCGCCTTTTTTGCCATTTCCAGGTCGAAAAACACACAGGCCCCAAAAATAAAGAAATGGCTGTCCAGCCAAAACTGAGGCTTCAAACTTGATGAAAACAGTGTCTCCTATATTGGAGTAGGGGCTGCTTGTGGTTATTAGGCATTTGCAAGCTCTCCGAAGTGTGTGCGCAGCAGGAGAGACAAATCCATGTTTTTATGCCTTCTTTGGCATTTTCAGGTGGAGAAAAACACAATCCCGAAAGAGAAAGAAAAGGCTGCCGCGCCAACACTGAGGCTTCAAACTTGATGAAAACAGTGTCTCCCATAGTGGAGTAGGGGCTGCTTGTGGTTATTAGGCCTTTGCAAGCTCTCCGAAGTGTGTGCGCGGCAGGAGAGACAAATCAATGTTTTCGCGCCTTTTTTGCCATTTCCAGGTCGAAAAACACACAGGCCCCAAAAATAAAGAAATGGCTGTCCAGCCAAAACTGAGGCTTCAAACTTGATGAAAACAGTGTCTCCCATATTGGAGTAGGGGCTGCTTGTGGTTATTAGGCATTTGCAAGCTCTCCGAAGTGTGTGCGCAGCAGGAGAGACAAATCCATGTTTTTATGCCTTCTTTGGCATTTTCAGGTGGAGAAAAACACAATCCCGAAAGAGAAAGAAAAGGCTGCCGCGCCAACACTGAGGCTTCAAACTTGATGAAAACAGTGTCTCCCATAATGGAGTAGGGGCTGCTTGTGGTTATTAGGCATTTGCAAGCTCTCCGAAGTGTGTGCGCAGCAGGAGAGACAAATCCATGTTTTTATGCCTTCTTTGGCATTTTCAGGTGGAGAAAAACACAATCCCGAAAGAGAAAGAAAAGGCTGCCGCGCCAACACTGAGGCTTCAAACTTGATGAAAACAGTGTCTCCCATAGTGGAGTAGGGGCTGCTTGTGGTTATTAGGCCTTTGCAAGCTCTCCGAAGTGTGTGCGCAGCAGGAGAGACAAATCCATGTTTTTATGCCTTCTTTGGCATTTTCAGGTGGAGAAAAACACAATCCCGAAAGAGAAAGAAAAGGCTGCCGCGCCAACACTGAGGCTTCAAACTTGATGAAAACAGTCTCTCCCATAATAACTCACGGGCTGCTTGTGTTTTTTAGGCCTTTGCACGCTATCGGAAGTGTGTGCGCGGCAGGAGAGACAAATCCATGTTTTTCGCGCCTTTTTTGCGATTTCAAGGTCGAAAAACACACAGGCCCCAAAATGAAAGAAACGGCTGCCGCGCCAAAACTATGGCTTCAAACTTGATGAAAACAGTCTCTCCCATAATAACTCACGGGCTGCTTGTGTTTTTTAGGCCTTTGCACGCTATCGGAAGTGTGTGCGCGGCAGGAGAGACAAATCCATGTTTTCACGCCTTTTTTGCCATTTCCAGGTCAAAAAACACAAAGGCCCCAAAAATAAAGAAACGGCTGTCCAGCTAAAACTGAGGCTTCAAACTTGATGAAAACAGTCTCTCAGACAATAACTCAAGGGCCGCTTGTGTTTTTTAGGCCTTCGCAAGCTATCGGAAGTGTGTGCGCGGCAGGAGAGACAAATCCATGTTTTCGCACCTTTTTTGCCATTTCCAGGTCGAAAAACACAAAGGCCCCAAAATGAAAGAAACGGCTGCCGCGCCAAAACTATGGCTTCAAACTTGATGAAAACTGTCTCTCCCACAATAACTCAAGGGCTGCTTGTGTTTTTTAGGCCTTCGCAAGATATCGGAAGTGTGTGCGCGGCAGGAGAGACAAATCCATGTTTTCGCGCCTTTTTTGCGATTTCAAGGTCGAAAAACACATAGGCCCCAAAATGAAAGAAACGGCTGCCGCGCCAAAACTATGGCTTCAAACTTGATAAAAACAGTCTCTCCCATAATAACTCACGGGCTGCTTGTGTTTTTTAGGCCTTTGCACGCTATCGGAAGTGTGTGCGCGGCAGGAGAGACAAATCCATGTTTTCGCGCCTTTTTTGCGATTTCAAGGTCGAAAAACACATAGGCCCCAAAATGAAAGAAACGGCTGCCGCGCCAAAACTATGGCTTCAAACTTGATAAAAACAGTCTCTCCCATAATAACTCACGGGCTGCTTGTGTTTTTTAGGCCTTTGCACGCTATCGGAAGTGTGTGCGCGGCAGGAGAGACAAATCCATGTTTTCGCGCCTTTTTTGCCATTTCCAGGTCGAAAAACACAAAGGCCCCAAAAATAAAGAAACGGCTGTCCAGCCAAAACTGAGGCTTCAAACTTGATGAAAACAGTCTCTCAGACAATAACTCAAGGGCTGCTTGTGTTTTTTAGGCCTTCGCAAGATATCGGAAGTGTGTGCGCGGCAGGAGAGACAAATCCATGTTTTCGCGCCTTTTTTACGATTTCAAGGTCGAAAAACACATAGGCCCCAAAATGAAAGAAACGGCTGCCGCGCCAAAACTATGGCTTCAAACTTGATGAAAACATTCTCTCCCACAATAACTCAAGGGCTGCTTGTGTTTTTTAGGCCTTCGCAAGCTATCGGAAGTGTGTGCGCGGCAGGAGAGACAAATCCATGTTTTCGCGCCTTTTTTGCCATTTCCAGGTCGAAAAACACAAAGGCCCCAAAAATAAAGAAACGGCTGTCCAGCCAAAACTGAGGCTTCAAACTTGATGAAAACAGTCTCTCCCACAATAACTCACGGCCCGCTTGTGTTTTTTAGGCCTTCGCAAGCTATCGGAAGTGTGTGCGCGGCAGGAGAGACAAATCAATGTTTTCGCGCCTTTTTTGCCATTTCCAGGTCGAAAAACACACAGGCCCCAAAAATAAAGAAATGGCTGTCCAGCCAAAACTGAGGCTTCAAACTTGATGAAAACAGTGTCTCCCATATTGGAGTAGGGGCTGCTTGTGGTTATTAGGCATTTGCAAGCTCTCCGAAGTGTGTGCGCAGCAGGAGAGACAAATCCATGTTTTTATGCCTTCTTTGGCATTTTCAGGTGGAGAAAAACACAATCCCGAAAGAGAAAGAAAAGGCTGCCGCGCCAACACTGAGGCTTCAAACTTGATGAAAACAGTGTCTCCCATAATGGAGTAGGGGCTGCTTGTGGTTATTAGGCATTTGCAAGCTCTCCGAAGTGTGTGCGCAGCAGGAGAGACAAATCCATGTTTTTATGCCTTCTTTGGCATTTTCAGGTGGAGAAAAACACAATCCCGAAAGAGAAAGAAAAGGCTGCCGCGCCAACACTGAGGCTTCAAACTTGATGAAAACAGTCTCTCAGACAATAACTCAAGGGCCGCTTGTGTTTTTTAGGCCTTCGCAAGCTATCGGAAGTGTGTGCGCGGCAGGAGAGACAAATCCATGTTTTCGCACCTTTTTTGCCATTTCCAGGTCGAAAAACACAAAGGCCCCAAAATGAAAGAAACGGCTGCCGCGCCAAAACTATGGCTTCAAACTTGATGAAAACTGTCTCTCCCACAATAACTCAAGGGCTGCTTGTGTTTTTTAGGCCTTCGCAAGATATCGGAAGTGTGTGCGCGGCAGGAGAGACAAATCCATGTTTTTATGCCTTCTTTGGCATTTTCAGGTGGAGAAAAACACAATCCCGAAAGAGAAAGAAATGGCTGCCGCGCCAACACTGAGGCTTCAAACTTGATGAAAACAGTGTCTCCCATAATGGAGTAGGGGCTGCTTGTGGTTATTAGGCATTTGCAAGCTCTCCGAAGTGTGTGCGCAGCAGGAGAGACAAATCCATGTTTTTATGCCTTCTTTGGCATTTTCAGGTGGAGAAAAACACAATCCCGAAAGAGAAAGAAATGGCTGCCGCGCCAACACTATGGCTTCAAACTTGATGAAAACAGTCTCTCCCATAATAACTCACGGGCTGCTTGTGTTTTTTAGGCCTTTGCACGCTATCGGAAGTGTGTGCGCGGCAGGAGAGACAAATCCATGTTTTCGCGCCTTTTTTGCCATTTCCAGGTCGAAGAAAACAAAGGCCCCAAAAATAAAGAAACGGCTGTCGAGCCAAAACTGAGGCTTCAAACTTGATTAAAACAGTCTCTCAGACAATAACTCAAGGGCCGCTTGTGTTTTTTAGGCCTTCGCAAGCTATCGGAAGTGTGTGCGCGGCAGGAGAGACAAATCCATGTTTTCGCGCCTTTTTTACGATTTCAAGGTCGAAAAACACATAGGCCCCAAAATGAAAGAAACGGCTGCCGCGCCAAAACTATGGCTTCAAACTTGATGAAAACATTCTCTCCCACAATAACTCAAGGGCTGCTTGTGTTTTTTAGGCCTTCGCAAGCTATCGGAAGTGTGTGCGCGGCAGGAGAGACAAATCCATGTTTTCGCGCCTTTTTTGCCATTTCCAGGTCGAAAAACACAAAGGCCCCAAAAATAAAGAAACGGCTGTCCAGCCAAAACTGAGGCTTCAAACTTGATGAAAACAGTCTCTCCCACAATAACTCACGGCCCGCTTGTGTTTTTTAGGCCTTCGCAAGCTATCGGAAGTGTGTGCGCGGCAGGAGAGACAAATCAATGTTTTCGCGCCTTTTTTGCCATTTCCAGGTCGAAAAACACACAGGCCCCAAAAATAAAGAAATGGCTGTCCAGCCAAAACTGAGGCTTCAAACTTGATGAAAACAGTGTCTCCCATATTGGAGTAGGGGCTGCTTGTGGTTATTAGGCATTTGCAAGCTCTCCGAAGTGTGTGCGCAGCAGGAGAGACAAATCCATGTTTTTATGCCTTCTTTGGCATTTTCAGGTGGAGAAAAACACAATCCCGAAAGAGAAAGAAAAGGCTGCCGCGCCAACACTGAGGCTTCAAACTTGATGAAAACAGTGTCTCCCATAGTGGAGTAGGGGCTGCTTGTGGTTATTAGGCCTTTGCAAGCTCTCCGAAGTGTGTGCGCGGCAGGAGAGACAAATCAATGTTTTCGCGCCTTTTTTGCCATTTCCAGGTCGAAAAACACACAGGCCCCAAAAAAAAAGAAATGGCTGTCCAGCCAAAACTGAGGCTTCAAACTTGATGAAAACAGTGTCTCCCATATTGGAGTAGGGGCTGCTTGTGGTTATTAGGCATTTGCAAGCTCTCCGAAGTGTGTGCGCAGCAGGAGAGACAAATCCATGTTTTTATGCCTTCTTTGGCATTTTCAGGTGGAGAAAAACACAATCCCGAAAGAGAAAGAAAAGGCTGCCGCGCCAACACTGAGGCTTCAAACTTGATGAAAACAGTGTCTCCCATAGTGGAGTAGGGGCTGCTTGTGGTTATTAGGCCTTTGCAAGCTCTCCGAAGTGTGTGCGCAGCAGGAGAGACAAATCCATGTTTTTATGCCTTCTTTGGCATTTTCAGGTGGAGAAAAACACAATCCCGAAAGAGAAAGAAATGGCTGCCGCGCCAACACTGAGGCTTCAAACTTGATGAAAACAGTGTCTCCCATATTGGAGTAGGGGCTGCTTGTGGTTATTAGGCATTTGCAAGCTCTCCGAAGTGTGTGCGCAGCAGGAGAGACAAATCCATGTTTTTATGCCTTCTTTGGCATTTTCAGGTGGAGAAAAACACAATCCCGAAAGAGAAAGAAAAGGCTGCCGCGCCAACACTGAGGCTTCAAACTTGATGAAAACAGTGTCTCCCATAGTGGAGTAGGGGCTGCTTGTGGTTATTAGGCCTTTGCAAGCTCTCCGAAGTGTGTGCGCGGCAGGAGAGACAAATCAATGTTTTCGCGCCTTTTTTGCCATTTCCAGGTCGAAAAACACACAGGCCCCAAAAATAAAGAAATGGCTGTCCAGCCAAAACTGAGGCTTCAAACTTGATGAAAACAGTGTCTCCCATATTGGAGTAGGGGCTGCTTGTGGTTATTAGGCATTTGCAAGCTCTCCGAAGTGTGTGCGCAGCAGGAGAGACAAATCCATGTTTTTATGCCTTCTTTGGCATTTTCAGGTGGAGAAAAACACAATCCCGAAAGAGAAAGAAAAGGCTGCCGCGCCAACACTGAGGCTTCAAACTTGATGAAAACAGTGTCTCCCATAGTGGAGTAGGGGCTGCTTGTGGTTATTAGGCCTTTGCAAGCTCTCCGAAGTGTGTGCGCAGCAGGAGAGACAAATCCATGTTTTTATGCCTTCTTTGGCATTTTCAGGTGGAGAAAAACACAATCCCGAAAGAGAAAGAAATGGCTGCCGCGCCAACACTGAGGCTTCAAACTTGATGAAAACAGTGTCTCCCATATTGGAGTAGGGGCTGCTTGTGGTTATTAGGCATTTGCAAGCTCTCCGAAGTGTGTGCGCAGCAGGAGAGACAAATCCATGTTTTTATGCCTTCTTTGGCATTTTCAGGTGGAGAAAAACACAATCCCGAAAGAGAAAGAAAAGGCTGCCGCGCCAACACTGAGGCTTCAAACTTGATGAAAACAGTGTCTCCCATAGTGGAGTAGGGGCTGCTTGTGGTTATTAGGCCTTTGCAAGCTCTCCGAAGTGTGTGCGCGGCAGGAGAGACAAATCAATGTTTTCGCGCCTTTTTTGCCATTTCCAGGTCGAAAAACACACAGGCCCCAAAAATAAAGAAATGGCTGTCCAGCCAAAACTGAGGCTTCAAACTTGATGAAAACAGTGTCTCCCATATTGGAGTAGGGGCTGCTTGTGGTTATTAGGCAAGCTCTCCGAAGTGTGTGCGCAGCAGGAGAGACAAATCCATGTTTTTATGCCTTCTTTGGCATTTTCAGGTGGAGAAAAACACAATCCCGAAAGAGAAAGAAAAGGCTGCCGCGCCAACACTGAGGCTTCAAACTTGATGAAAACAGTGTCTCCCATAGTGGAGTAGGGGCTGCTTGTGGTTATTAGGCCTTTGCAAGCTCTCCGAAGTGTGTGCGCAGCAGGAGAGACAAATCCATGTTTTTATGCCTTCTTTGGCATTTTCAGGTGGAGAAAAACACAATCCCGAAAGAGAAAGAAATGGCTGCCGCGCCAACACTGAGGCTTCAAACTTGATGAAAACAGTGTCTCCCATAATGGAGTAGGGGCTGCTTGTGGTTATTAGGCATTTGCAAGCTCTCCGAAGTGTGTGCGCAGCAGGAGAGACAAATCCATGTTTTTATGCCTTCTTTGGCATTTTCAGGTGGAGAAAAACACAATCCCGAAAGAGAAAGAAAAGGCTGCCGCGCCAACACTGAGGCTTCAAACTTGATGAAAACAGTGTCTCCCATAGTGGAGTAGGGGCTGTTTGTGGTTATTAGGCATTTGCAAGCTCTCCGAAGTGTGTGCGCAGCAGGAGAGACAAATCCATGTTTTTATGCCTTCTTTGGCATTTTCAGGTGGAGAAAAACACAATCCCGAAAGAGAAAGAAAAGGCTGCCGCGCCAACACTGAGGCTTCAAACTTGATGAAAACAGTGTCTCCCATAGTGGAGTAGGGGCTGCTTGTGGTTATTAGGCCTTTGCAAGCTCTCCGAAGTGTGTGCGCAGCAGGAGAGACAAATCCATGTTTTTATGCCTTCTTTGGCATTTTCAGGTGGAGAAAAACACAATCCCGAAAGAGAAAGAAATGGCTGCCGCGCCAACACTGAGGCTTCAAACTTGATGAAAACAGTGTCTCCCATAATGGAGTAGGGGCTGCTTGTGGTTATTAGGCATTTGCAAGCTCTCCGAAGTGTGTGCGCAGCAGGAGAGACAAATCCATGTTTTTATGCCTTCTTTGGCATTTTCAGGTGGAGAAAAACACAATCCCGAAAGAGAAAGAAATGGCTGCCGCGCCAACACTGAGGCTTCAAACTTGATGAAAACAGTGTCTCCCATAATGGAGTAGGGGCTGCTTGTGGTTATTAGGCATTTGCAAGCTCTCCGAAGTGTGTGCGCAGCAGGAGAGACAAATCCATGTTTTTATGCCTTCTTTGGCATTTTCAGGTGGAGAAAAACACAATCCCGAAAGAGAAAGAAAAGGCTGCCGCGCCAACACTGAGGCTTCAAACTTGATGAAAACAGTCTCTCCCATAATAACTCACGGGCTGCTTGTGTTTTTTAGGCCTTTGCACGCTATCGGAAGTGTGTGCGCGGCAGGAGAGACAAATCCATGTTTTCGCGCCTTTTTTGCCATTTCCAGGTCGAAAAACACAAAGGCCCCAAAAATAAAGAAACGGCTGTCCAGCCAAAACTGAGGCTTCAAACTTGATGAAAACAGTCTCTCAGACAATAACTCAAGGGCTGCTTGTGTTTTTTAGGCCTTCGCAAGATATCGGAAGTGTGTGCTCGGCAGGAGAGACAAATCCATGTTTTCGCGCCTTTTTTGCCATTTCAAGGTCGAAAAACACATAGGCCCCAAAATGAAAGAAACGGCTGCCGCGCCAAAACTATGGCTTCAAACTTGATGAAAACAGTCTCTCCCATAATAACTCACGGGCTGCTTGTGTTTTTTAGGCCTTTGCACGCTATCGGAAGTGTGTGCGCGGCAGGAGAGACAAATCCATGTTTTCGCGCCTTTTTTGCCATTTCCAGGTCGAAAAACACAAAGGCCCCAAAATGAAAGAAACGGCTGCCGCGCCAAAACTATGACTTCAAACTTGATGAAAACAGTCTCTCCCACAATAACTCAAGGGCTGCTTGTGTTTTTTAGGCCTTCGCAAGATATCGGAAGTGTGTGCGCGGCAGGAGAGACAAATCAATGTTTTCGCGACTTTTTTGCGATTTCAAGGTCGAAAAACACATAGGCCCCAAAATTAAAGAAACGGCTGGCGCGCCAAAACTATGGCTTCAAACTTGATGAAAACAGTCTCTCCCATAATAACTCACGGGCTGCTTGTGTTTTTTAGACCTTTGCACGCTATCGGAAGTGTGTGCGCGGCAGGAGAGACAAATCCATGTTTTCGCGCCTTTTTTGCGATTTCAAGGTCGAAAAACACATAGGCCCCAAAATGAAAGAAACGGCTGAGGCGCCAAAACTATGGCTTCAAACTTGATGAAAACAGTCTCTCCCATAATAACTCACGGGCTGCTTGTGTTTTTTAGGCCTTTGCACGCTATCGGAAGTGTGTGCGCGGCAGGAGAGACAAATCCATGTTTTCGCGCCTTTTTTGCGATTTCAAGGTCGAAAAACACATAGGCCCCAAAATGAAAGAAACGGCTGCCGCGCCAAAACTATGGCTTCAAACTTGATGAAAACAGTCTCTCCCATAATAACTCACGGGCTGCTTGTGTTTTTTAGGCCTTTGCACGCTATCGGAAGTGTGTGCGCGGCAGGAGAGACAAATCCATGTTTTCGCGCCTTTTTTGCCATTTCCAGGTCGAAGAAAACAAAGGCCCCAAAAATAAAGAAACGGCTGTCGAGCCAAAACTGAGGCTTCAAACTTGATTAAAACAGTCTCTCAGACAATAACTCAAGGGCCGCTTGTGTTTTTTAGGCCTTCGCAAGCTATCGGAAGTGTGTGCGCGGCAGGAGAGACAAATCCATGTTTTCGCGCCTTTTTTACGATTTCAAGGTCGAAAAACACATAGGCCCCAAAATGAAAGAAACGGCTGCCGCGCCAAAACTATGGCTTCAAACTTGATGAAAACATTCTCTCCCACAATAACTCAAGGGCTGCTTGTGTTTTTTAGGCCTTCGCAAGCTATCGGAAGTGTGTGCGCGGCAGGAGAGACAAATCCATGTTTTCGCGCCTTTTTTGCCATTTCCAGGTCGAAAAACACAAAGGCCCCAAAAATAAAGAAACGGCTGTCCAGCCAAAACTGAGGCTTCAAACTTGATGAAAACAGTCTCTCCCACAATAACTCACGGCCCGCTTGTGTTTTTTAGGCCTTCGCAAGCTATCGGAAGTGTGTGCGCGGCAGGAGAGACAAATCAATGTTTTCGCGCCTTTTTTGCCATTTCCAGGTCGAAAAACACACAGGCCCCAAAAATAAAGAAATGGCTGTCCAGCCAAAACTGAGGCTTCAAACTTGATGAAAACAGTGTCTCCCATATTGGAGTAGGGGCTGCTTGTGGTTATTAGGCATTTGCAAGCTCTCCGAAGTGTGTGCGCAGCAGGAGAGACAAATCCATGTTTTTATGCCTTCTTTGGCATTTTCAGGTGGAGAAAAACACAATCCCGAAAGAGAAAGAAAAGGCTGCCGCGCCAACACTGAGGCTTCAAACTTGATGAAAACAGTGTCTCCCATATTGGAGTAGGGGCTGCTTGTGGTTATTAGGCATTTGCAAGCTCTCCGAAGTGTGTGCGCAGCAGGAGAGACAAATCCATGTTTTTATGCCTTCTTTGGCATTTTCAGGTGGAGAAAAACACAATCCCGAAAGAGAAAGAAAAGGCTGCCGCGCCAACACTGAGGCTTCAAACTTGATGAAAACAGTGTCTCCCATAGTGGAGTAGGGGCTGCTTGTGGTTATTAGGCCTTTGCAAGCTCTCCGAAGTGTGTGCGCAGCAGGAGAGACAAATCCATGTTTTTATGCCTTCTTTGGCATTTTCAGGTGGAGAAAAACACAATCCCGAAAGAGAAAGAAATGGCTGCCGCGCCAACACTGAGGCTTCAAACTTGATGAAAACAGTGTCTCCCATAATGGAGTAGGGGCTGCTTGTGGTTATTAGGCATTTGCAAGCTCTCCGAAGTGTGTGCGCAGCAGGAGAGACAAATCCATGTTTTTATGCCTTCTTTGGCATTTTCAGGTGGAGAAAAACACAATCCCGAAAGAGAAAGAAATGGCTACCGCGCCAACACTGAGGCTTCAAACTTGATGAAAACAGTGTCTCCCATAATGGAGTAGGGGCTGCTTGTGGTTATTAGGCATTTGCAAGCTCTCCGAAGTGTGTGCGCAGCAGGAGAGACAAATCCATGTTTTTATGCCTTCTTTGGCATTTTCAGGTGGAGAAAAACACAATCCCGAAAGAGAAAGAAAAGGCTGCCGCGCCAACACTGAGGCTTCAAACTTGATGAAAACAGTGTCTCCCATAGTGGAGTAGGGGCTGCTTGTGGTTATTAGGCCTTTGCAAGCTCTCCGAAGTGTGTGCGCAGCAGGAGAGACAAATCCATGTTTTTATGCCTTCTTTGGCATTTTCAGGTGGAGAAAAACACAATCCCGAAAGAGAAAGAAATGGTTGCCGCGCCAACACTGAGGCTTCAAACTTGATGAAAACAGTGTCTCCCATAATGGAGTAGGGGCTGCTTGTGGTTATTAGGCATTTGCAAGCTCTCCGAAGTGTGTGCGCAGCGGGAGAGACAAATCCATGTTTTTATGCCTTCTTTGGCATTTTCAGGTGGAGAAAAACACAATCCCGAAAGAGAAAGAAATGGCTGCCGCGCCAACACTGAGGCTTCAAACTTGATGAAAACAGTGTCTCCCATAATGGAGTAGGGGCTGCTTGTGGTTATTAGGCCTAATAACCACAAGCAGCCCCTACTCCATTATGGGAGACACTGTTTTCAAGCTCTCCGAAGTGTGTGCGCAGCAGGAGAGACAAATCCATGTTTTTATGCCTTCTTTGGCATTTTCAGGTGGAGAAAAACACAATCCCGAAAGAGAAAGAAAAGGCTGCCGCGCCAACACTGAGGCTTCAAACTTGATGAAAACAGTCTCTCCCATAATAACTCACGGGCTGCTTGTGTTTTTTAGGCCTTTGCACGCTATCGGAAGTGTGTGCGCGGCAGGAGAGACAAATCCATGTTTTCGCGCCTTTTTTGCGATTTCAAGGTCGAAAAACACACAGGCCCCAAAATGAAAGAAACGGCTGCCGCGCCAAAACTATGGCTTCAAACTTGATGAAAACAGTCTCTCCCATAATAACTCACGGGCTGCTTGTGTTTTTTAGGCCTTTGCACGCTATCGGAAGTGTGTGCGCGGCAGGAGAGACAAATCCATGTTTTCACGCCTTTTTTGCCATTTCCAGGTCGAAAAACACAAAGGCCCCAAAATGAAAGAAACGGCTGCCGCGCCAAAACTATGGCTTCAAACTTGATGAAAACTGTCTCTCCCACAATAACTCAAGGGCTGCTTGTGTTTTTTAGGCCTTCGCAAGATATCGGAAGTGTGTGCGCGGCCGGAGAGACAAATCAATGTTTTCGCGACTTTTTTGCGATTTCAAGGTCGAAAAACACATAGGCCCCAAAATGAAAGAAACGGCTGGCGCGCCAAAACTATGGCTTCAAACTTGATGAAAACAGTCTCTCCCATAATAACTCACGGGCTGCTTGTGTTTTTTAGGCCTTTGCACGCTATCGGAAGTGTGTGCGCGGCAGGAGAGACAAATCCATGTTTTCGCGCCTTTTTTGCCATTTCCAGGTCGAAAAACACAAAGGCCCCAAAATGAAAGAAACGGCTGCCGCGCCAAAACTATGACTTCAAACTTGATGAAAACAGTCTCTCCCACAATAACTCAAGGACTGCTTGTGTTTTTTAGGCCTTCGCAAGATATCGGAAGTGTGTGCGCGGCAGGAGAGACAAATCAATGTTTTCGCGACTTTTTTGCGATTTCAAGGTCGAAAAACACATAGGCCCCAAAATGAAAGAAACGGCTGGCGCGCCAAAACTATGGCTTCAAACTTGATAAAAACAGTCTCTCCCATAATAACTCACGGTCTGCTTGTGTTTTTTAGGCCTTTGAACGCTATCGGAAGTGTGTGCGCGGCAGGAGAGACAAATCCATGTTTTCGCGCCTTTTTTGCCATTTCCAGGTCGAAAAACACAAAGGCCCCAAAAATAAAGAAACGGCTGTCCAGCCAAAACTGAGGCTTCAAACTTGATGAAAACAGTCTCTCAGACAATAACTCAAGGGCTGCTTGTGTTTTTTAGGCCTTCGCAAGATATCGGAAGTGTGTGCTCGGCAGGAGAGACAAATCCATGTTTTCACGCCTTTTTTGCGATTTCAAGGTCGAAAAACACATAGGCCCCAAAATGAAAGAAACGGCTGCCGCGCCAAAACTATGGCTTCAAACTTGATGAAAACAGTCTCTCCCATAATAACTCACGGGCTGCTTGTGTTTTTTAGGCCTTTGCACGCTATCGAAAGTGTGTGCGCGGCAGGAGAGACAAATCCATGTTTCCGCGCTTTTTTTGCCATTTCCAGGTCGAAAAACACAAAGGCCCCAAAATGAAAGAAACGGCTGCCGCGCCAAAACTATGACTTCAAACTTGATGAAAACAGTCTCTCCCACAATAACTCAAGGGCTGCTTGTGTTTTTTAGGCCTTCGCAAGATATCGGAAGTGTGTGCGCGGCAGGAGAGACAAATCCATGTTTTCGCGCCTTTTTTAAGATTTCAAGGTCGAAAAACACATAGGCCCCAAAATGAAAGAAACGGCTGCCGCGCCAAAACTATGGCTTCAAACTTGATGAAAACATTCTCTCCCACAATAACTCAAGGGCTGCTTGTGTTTTTTAGGCCTTCGCAAGCTATCGGAAGTGTGTGCGCGGCAGGAGAGACAAATCAATGTTTTCGCGCCTTTTTTGCCATTTCCAGGTCGAAAAACACACAGGCCCCAAAAATAAAGAAATGGCTGTCCAGCCAAAACTGAGGCTTCAAACTTGATGAAAACAGTGTCTCCCATAATGGTGTAGGGGCTGCTTGTGGTTATTAGGCATTTGCAAGCTCTCCGAAGTGTGTGCGCAGCAGGAGAGTCAAATCCATGTTTTTATGCCTTCTTTGGCATTTTCAGGTGGAGAAAAACACAATCCCGAAAGAGAAAGAAAAGGCTGCCGCGCCAACACTGAGGCTTCAAACTTGATGAAAACAGTGTCTCCCATAATGGAGTAGGGGCTGCTTGTGGTTATTAGGCATTTGCAAGCTCTCCGAAGTGTGTGCGCAGCAGGAGAGACAAATCCATGTTTTTATGCCTTCTTTGGCATTTTCAGGTGGAGAAAAACACAATCCCGAAAGAGAAAGAAAAGGCTGCCGCGCCAACACTGAGGCTTCAAACTTGATGAAAACAGTGTCTCCCATAATGGAGTAGGGGCTGCTTGTGGTTATTAGGCATTTGCAAGCTCTCCGAAGTGTGTGCGCAGCAGGAGAGACAAATCCATGTTTTTATGCCTTCTTTGTCATTTTCAGGTGGAGAAAAACACAATCCCGAAAGAGAAAGAAAAGGCTGCCGCGCCAACACTGAGGCTTCAAACTTGATGAAAACAGTGTCTCCCATAATGGAGTAGGGGCTGCTTGTGGTTATTAGGCCTTTGCAAGCTCTCCGAAGTGTGTGCGCAGCAGGAGAGACAAATCCATGTTTTTATGCCTTCTTTGGCATTTTCAGGTGGAGAAAAACACAATCCCGAAAGAGAAAGAAAAGGCTGCCGCGCCAACACTGAGGCTTCAAACTTGATGAAAACAGTGTCTCCCATAATGGAGTAGGGGCTGCTTGTGGTTATTAGGCCTTTGCAAGCTGTCCGAAGTGTGTGCGCAGCAGGAGAGACAAATCCATGTTTTTATGCCTTCTTTGGCATTTTCAGGTGGAGAAAAACACAATCCCGAAAGAGAAAGAAATGGCTGCCGCGCCAACACTGAGGCTTCAAACTTGATGAAAACAGTGTCTCCCATAATGGAGTAGGGGCTGCTTGTGGTTATTAGGCATTTGCAAGCTCTCCGAAGTGTGTGCGCAGCAGGAGAGACAAATCCATGTTTTTATGCCTTCTTTGGCATTTTCAGGTGGAGAAAAACACAATCCCGAAAGAGAAAGAAATGGCTGCCGCGCCAACACTGAGGCTTCAAACTTGATGAAAACAGTGTCTCCCATAATGGAGTAGGGGCTGCTTGTGGTTATTAGGCATTTGCAAGCTCTCCGAAGTGTGTGCGCAGCAGGAGAGACAAATCCATGTTTTTATGCCTTCTTTGGCATTTTCAGGTGGAGAAAAACACAATCCCGAAAGAGAAAGAAAAGGCTGCCGCGCCAACACTGAGGCTTCAAACTTGATGAAAACAGTCTCTCCCATAATAACTCACGGGCTGCTTGTGTTTTTTAGGCCTTCGCAAGATATCGGAAGTGTGTGCGCGGCAGGAGAGACAAATCAATGTTTTCGCGACTTTTTTGCGATTTCAAGGTCGAAAAACACATAGGCCCCAAAATGAAAGAAACGGCTGGCGCGCCAAAACTATGGCTTCAAACTTGATGAAAACAGTCTCTCCCATAATAACTCACGGGCTGCTTGTGTTTTTTAGGCCTTTGCACGCTATCGGAAGTGTGTGCGCGGCAGGAGAGACAAATCCATGTTTTCGCGCCTTTTTTGCCATTTCCAGGTCGAAAAACACAAAGGCCCCAAAATGAAAGAAACGGCTGCCGCGCCAAAACTATGACTTCAAACTTGATGAAAACAGTCTCTCCCACAATAACTCAAGGGCTGCTTGTGTTTTTTAGGCCTTCGCAAGATATCGGAAGTGTGTGCGCGGCAGGAGAGACAAATCAATGTTTTCGCGACTTTTTTGCGATTTCAAGGTCGAAAAACACATAGGCCCCAAAATGAAAGAAACGGCTGGCGCGCCAAAACTATGGCTTCAAACTTGATAAAAACAGTCTCTCCCATAATAACTCACGGTCTGCTTGTGTTTTTTAGGCCTTTGCACGCTATCGGAAGTGTGTGCGCGGCAGGAGAGACAAATCCATGTTTTCGCGCCTTTTTTGCCATTTCCAGGTCGAAAAACACAAAGGCCCCAAAAATAAAGAAACGGCTGTCCAGCCAAAACTGAGGCTTCAAACTTGATGAAAACAGTCTCTCAGACAATAACTCAAGGGCTGCTTGTGTTTTTTAGGCCTTCGCAAGATATCGGAAGTGTGTGCTCGGCAGGAGAGACAAATCCATGTTTTCGCGCCTTTTTTGCCATTTCAAGGTCGAAAAACACATAGGCCCCAAAATGAAAGAAACGGCTGCCGCGCCAAAACTATGGCTTCAAACTTGATGAAAACAGTCTCTCCCATAATAACTCACGGGCTGCTTGTGTTTTTTAGGCCTTTGCACGCTATCGGAAGTGTGTGCGCGGCAGGAGAGACAAATCCATGTTTTCGCGCCTTTTTTGCCATTTCCAGGTCGAAAAACACAAAGGCCCCAAAATGAAAGAAACGGCTGCCGCGCCAAAACTATGACTTCAAACTTGATGAAAACAGTCTCTCCCACAATAACTCAAGGGCTGCTTGTGTTTTTTAGGCCTTCGCAAGATATCGGAAGTGTGTGCGCGGCAGGAGAGACAAATCAATGTTTTCGCGACTTTTTTGCGATTTCAAGGTCGAAAAACACATAGGCCCCAAAATTAAAGAAACGGCTGGCGCGCCAAAACTATGGCTTCAAACTTGATGAAAACAGTCTCTCACATAATAACTCACGGGCTGCTTGTGTTTTTTAGACCTTTGCACGCTATCGGAAGTGTGTGCGCGGCAGGAGAGACAAATCCATGTTTTCGCGCCTTTTTTGCGATTTCAAGGTCGAAAAACACATAGGCCCCAAAATGAAAGAAACGGCTGAGGCGCCAAAACTATGGCTTCAAACTTGATGAAAACAGTCTCTCCCATAATAACTCACGGGCTGCTTGTGTTTTTTAGGCCTTTGCACGCTATCGGAAGTGTGTGCGCGGCAGGAGAGACAAATCCATGTTTTCGCGCCTTTTTTGCGATTTCAAGGTCGAAAAACACATAGGCCCCAAAATGAAAGAAACGGCTGCCGCGCCAAAACTATGGCTTCAAACTTGATGAAAACAGTCTCTCCCATAATAACTCACGGGCTGCTTGTGTTTTTTAGGCCTTTGCACGCTATCGGAAGTGTGTGCGCGGCAGGAGAGACAAATCCATGTTTTCGCGCCTTTTTTGCCATTTCCAGGTCGAAGAAAACAAAGGCCCCAAAAATAAAGAAACGGCTGTCGAGCCAAAACTGAGGCTTCAAACTTGATTAAAACAGTCTCTCAGACAATAACTCAAGGGCCGCTTGTGTTTTTTAGGCCTTCGCAAGCTATCGGAAGTGTGTGCGCGGCAGGAGAGACAAATCCATGTTTTCGCGCCTTTTTTACGATTTCAAGGTCGAAAAACACATAGGCCCCAAAATGAAAGAAACGGCTGCCGCGCCAAAACTATGGCTTCAAACTTGATGAAAACATTCTCTCCCACAATAACTCAAGGGCTGCTTGTGTTTTTTAGGCCTTCGCAAGCTATCGGAAGTGTGTGCGCGGCAGGAGAGACAAATCCATGTTTTCGCGCCTTTTTTGCCATTTCCAGGTCGAAAAACACAAAGGCCCCAAAAATAAAGAAACGGCTGTCCAGCCAAAACTGAGGCTTCAAACTTGATGAAAACAGTCTCTCCCACAATAACTCACGGCCCGCTTGTGTTTTTTAGGCCTTCGCAAGCTATCGGAAGTGTGTGCGCGGCAGGAGAGACAAATCAATGTTTTCGCGCCTTTTTTGCCATTTCCAGGTCGAAAAACACACAGGCCCCAAAAATAAAGAAATGGCTGTCCAGCCAAAACTGAGGCTTCAAACTTGATGAAAACAGTGTCTCCCATATTGGAGTAGGGGCTGCTTGTGGTTATTAGGCATTTGCAAGCTCTCCGAAGTGTGTGCGCAGCAGGAGAGACAAATCCATGTTTTTATGCCTTCTTTGGCATTTTCAGGTGGAGAAAAACACAATCCCGAAAGAGAAAGAAAAGGCTGCCGCGCCAACACTGAGGCTTCAAACTTGATGAAAACAGTGTCTCCCATAGTGGAGTAGGGGCTGCTTGTGGTTATTAGGCCTTTGCAAGCTCTCCGAAGTGTGTGCGCGGCAGGAGAGACAAATCAATGTTTTCGCGCCTTTTTTGCCATTTCCAGGTCGAAAAACACACAGGCCCCAAAAATAAAGAAATGGCTGTCCAGCCAAAACTGAGGCTTCAAACTTGATGAAAACAGTGTCTCCCATATTGGAGTAGGGGCTGCTTGTGGTTATTAGGCATTTGCAAGCTCTCCGAAGTGTGTGCGCAGCAGGAGAGACAAATCCATGTTTTTATGCCTTCTTTGGCATTTTCAGGTGGAGAAAAACACAATCCCGAAAGAGAAAGAAAAGGCTGCCGCGCCAACACTGAGGCTTCAAACTTGATGAAAACAGTGTCTCCCATAGTGGAGTAGGGGCTGCTTGTGGTTATTAGGCCTTTGCAAGCTCTCCGAAGTGTGTGCGCAGCAGGAGAGACAAATCCATGTTTTTATGCCTTCTTTGGCATTTTCAGGTGGAGAAAAACACAATCCCGAAAGAGAAAGAAATGGCTGCCGCGCCAACACTGAGGCTTCAAACTTGATGAAAACAGTGTCTCCCATAATGGAGTAGGGGCTGCTTGTGGTTATTAGGCATTTGCAAGCTCTCCGAAGTGTGTGCGCAGCAGGAGAGACAAATCCATGTTTTTATGCCTTCTTTGGCATTTTCAGGTGGAGAAAAACACAATCCCGAAAGAGAAAGAAAAGGCTGCCGCGCCAACACTGAGGCTTCAAACTTGATGAAAACAGTGTCTCCCATAGTGGAGTAGGGGCTGCTTGTGGTTATTAGGCATTTGCAAGCTCTCCGAAGTGTGTGCGCAGCAGGAGAGACAAATCCATGTTTTTATGCCTTCTTTGGCATTTTCAGGTGGAGAAAAACACAATCCCGAAAGAGAAAGAAAAGGCTGCCGCGCCAACACTGAGGCTTCAAACTTGATGAAAACAGTGTCTCCCATAGTGGAGTAGGGGCTGCTTGTGGTTATTAGGCCTTTGCAAGCTCTCCGAAGTGTGTGCGCAGCAGGAGAGACAAATCCATGTTTTTATGCCTTCTTTGGCATTTTCAGGTGGAGAAAAACACAATCCCGAAAGAGAAAGAAATGGCTGCCGCGCCAACACTGAGGCTTCAAACTTGATGAAAACAGTGTCTCCCATAATGGAGTAGGGGCTGCTTGTGGTTATTAGGCATTTGCAAGCTCTCCGAAGTGTGTGCGCAGCAGGAGAGACAAATCCATGTTTTTATGCCTTCTTTGGCATTTTCAGGTGGAGAAAAACACAATCCCGAAAGAGAAAGAAATGGCTGCCGCGCCAACACTGAGGCTTCAAACTTGATGAAAACAGTGTCTCCCATAATGGAGTAGGGGCTGCTTGTGGTTATTAGGCATTTGCAAGCTCTCCGAAGTGTGTGCGCAGCAGGAGAGACAAATCCATGTTTTTATGCCTTCTTTGGCATTTTCAGGTGGAGAAAAACACAATCCCGAAAGAGAAAGAAAAGGCTGCCGCGCCAACACTGAGGCTTCAAACTTGATGAAAACAGTCTCTCCCATAATAACTCACGGGCTGCTTGTGTTTTTTAGGCCTTCGCAAGATATCGGAAGTGTGTGCGCGGCAGGAGAGACAAATCAATGTTTTCGCGACTTTTTTGCGATTTCAAGGTCGAAAAACACATAGGCCCCAAAATGAAAGAAACGGCTGGCGCGCCAAAACTATGGCTTCAAACTTGATGAAAACAGTCTCTCCCATAATAACTCACGGGCTGCTTGTGTTTTTTAGGCCTTTGCACGCTATCGGAAGTGTGTGCGCGGCAGGAGAGACAAATCCATGTTTTCGCGCCTTTTTTGCCATTTCCAGGTCGAAAAACACAAAGGCCCCAAAATGAAAGAAACGGCTGCCGCGCCAAAACTATGACTTCAAACTTGATGAAAACAGTCTCTCCCACAATAACTCAAGGGCTGCTTGTGTTTTTTAGGCCTTCGCAAGATATCGGAAGTGTGTGCGCGGCAGGAGAGACAAATCAATGTTTTCGCGACTTTTTTGCGATTTCAAGGTCGAAAAACACATAGGCCCCAAAAATAAAGAAACGGCTGTCCAGCCAAAACTGAGGCTTCAAACTTGATGAAAACAGTCTCTCAGACAATAACTCAAGGGCTGCTTGTGTTTTTTAGGCCTTCGCAAGATATCGGAAGTGTGTGCTCGGCAGGAGAGACAAATCCATGTTTTCGCGCCTTTTTTGCCATTTCAAGGTCGAAAAACACATAGGCCCCAAAATGAAAGAAACGGCTGCCGCGCCAAAACTATGGCTTCAAACTTGATGAAAACAGTCTCTCCCATAATAACTCACGGGCTGCTTGTGTTTTTTAGGCCTTTGCACGCTATCGGAAGTGTGTGCGCGGCAGGAGAGACAAATCCATGTTTTCGCGCCTTTTTTGCCATTTCCAGGTCGAAAAACACAAAGGCCCCAAAATGAAAGAAACGGCTGCCGCGCCAAAACTATGACTTCAAACTTGATGAAAACAGTCTCTCCCACAATAACTCAAGGGCTGCTTGTGTTTTTTAGGCCTTCGCAAGATATCGGAAGTGTGTGCGCGGCAGGAGAGACAAATCAATGTTTTCGCGACTTTTTTGCGATTTCAAGGTCGAAAAACACATAGGCCCCAAAATTAAAGAAACGGCTGGCGCGCCAAAACTATGGCTTCAAACTTGATGAAAACAGTCTCTCCCATAATAACTCACGGGCTGCTTGTGTTTTTTAGACCTTTGCACGCTATCGGAAGTGTGTGCGCGGCAGGAGAGACAAATCCATGTTTTCGCGCCTTTTTTGCGATTTCAAGGTCGAAAAACACATAGGCCCCAAAATGAAAGAAACGGCTGAGGCGCCAAAACTATGGCTTCAAACTTGATGAAAACAGTCTCTCCCATAATAACTCACGGGCTGCTTGTGTTTTTTAGGCCTTTGCACGCTATCGGAAGTGTGTGCGCGGCAGGAGAGACAAATCCATGTTTTCGCGCCTTTTTTGCGATTTCAAGGTCGAAAAACACATAGGCCCCAAAATGAAAGAAACGGCTGCCGCGCCAAAACTATGGCTTCAAACTTGATGAAAACAGTCTCTCCCATAATAACTCACGGGCTGCTTGTGTTTTTTAGGCCTTTGCACGCTATCGGAAGTGTGTGCGCGGCAGGAGAGACAAATCCATGTTTTCGCGCCTTTTTTGCCATTTCCAGGTCGAAGAAAACAAAGGCCCCAAAAATAAAGAAACGGCTGTCGAGCCAAAACTGAGGCTTCAAACTTGATTAAAACAGTCTCTCAGACAATAACTCAAGGGCCGCTTGTGTTTTTTAGGCCTTCGCAAGCTATCGGAAGTGTGTGCGCGGCAGGAGAGACAAATCCATGTTTTCGCGCCTTTTTTACGATTTCAAGGTCGAAAAACACATAGGCCCCAAAATGAAAGAAACGGCTGCCGCGCCAAAACTATGGCTTCAAACTTGATGAAAACATTCTCTCCCACAATAACTCAAGGGCTGCTTGTGTTTTTTAGGCCTTCGCAAGCTATCGGAAGTGTGTGCGCGGCAGGAGAGACAAATCCATGTTTTCGCGCCTTTTTTGCCATTTCCAGGTCGAAAAACACAAAGGCCCCAAAAATAAAGAAACGGCTGTCCAGCCAAAACTGAGGCTTCAAACTTGATGAAAACAGTCTCTCCCACAATAACTCACGGCCCGCTTGTGTTTTTTAGGCCTTCGCAAGCTATCGGAAGTGTGTGCGCGGCAGGAGAGACAAATCAATGTTTTCGCGCCTTTTTTGCCATTTCCAGGTCGAAAAACACACAGGCCCCAAAAATAAAGAAATGGCTGTCCAGCCAAAACTGAGGCTTCAAACTTGATGAAAACAGTGTCTCCCATATTGGAGTAGGGGCTGCTTGTGGTTATTAGGCATTTGCAAGCTCTCCGAAGTGTGTGCGCAGCAGGAGAGACAAATCCATGTTTTTATGCCTTCTTTGGCATTTTCAGGTGGAGAAAAACACAATCCCGAAAGAGAAAGAAAAGGCTGCCGCGCCAACACTGAGGCTTCAAACTTGATGAAAACAGTGTCTCCCATAGTGGAGTAGGGGCTGCTTGTGGTTATTAGGCCTTTGCAAGCTCTCCGAAGTGTGTGCGCGGCAGGAGAGACAAATCAATGTTTTCGCGCCTTTTTTGCCATTTTCAGGTCGAAAAACACACAGGCCCCAAAAATAAAGAAATGGCTGTCCAGCCAAAACTGAGGCTTCAAACTTGATGAAAACAGTGTCTCCCATATTGGAGTAGGGGCTGCTTGTGGTTATTAGGCATTTGCAAGCTCTCCGAAGTGTGTGCGCAGCAGGAGAGACAAATCCATGTTTTTATGCCTTCTTTGGCATTTTCAGGTGGAGAAAAACACAATCCCGAAAGAGAAAGAAAAGGCTGCCGCGCCAACACTGAGGCTTCAAACTTGATGAAAACAGTGTCTCCCATAGTGGAGTAGGGGCTGCTTGTGGTTATTAGGCCTTTGCAAGCTCTCCGAAGTGTGTGCGCAGCAGGAGAGACAAATCCATGTTTTTATGCCTTCTTTGGCATTTTCAGGTGGAGAAAAACACAATCCCGAAAGAGAAAGAAATGGCTGCCGCGCCAACACTGAGGCTTCAAACTTGATGAAAACAGTGTCTCCCATAATGGAGTAGGGGCTGCTTGTGGTTATTAGGCATTTGCAAGCTCTCCGAAGTGTGTGCGCAGCAGGAGAGACAAATCCATGTTTTTATGCCTTCTTTGGCATTTTCAGGTGGAGAAAAACACAATCCCGAAAGAGAAAGAAAAGGCTGCCGCGCCAACACTGAGGCTTCAAACTTGATGAAAACAGTGTCTCCCATAGTGGAGTAGGGGCTGCTTGTGGTTATTAGGCCTTTGCAAGCTCTCCGAAGTGTGTGCGCAGCAGGAGAGACAAATCCATGTTTTTATGCCTTCTTTGGCATTTTCAGGTGGAGAAAAACACAATCCCGAAAGAGAAAGAAAAGGCTGCCGCGCCAACACTGAGGCTTCAAACTTGATGAAAACAGTGTCTCCCATATTGGAGTAGGGGCTGCTTGTGGTTATTAGGCATTTGCAAGCTCTCCGAAGTGTGTGCGCAGCAGGAGAGACAAATCCATGTTTTTATGCCTTCTTTGGCATTTTCAGGTGGAGAAAAACACAATCCCGAAAGAGAAAGAAAAGGCTGCCGCGCCAACACTGAGGCTTCAAACTTGATGAAAACAGTGTCTCCCATAGTGGAGTAGGGGCTGCTTGTGGTTATTAGGCCTTTGCAAGCTCTCCGAAGTGTGTGCGCAGCAGGAGAGACAAATCCATGTTTTTATGCCTTCTTTGGCATTTTCAGGTGGAGAAAAACACAATCCCGAAAGAGAAAGAAATGGCTGCCGCGCCAACACTGAGGCTTCAAACTTGATGAAAACAGTGTCTCCCATAATGGAGTAGGGGCTGCTTGTGGTTATTAGGCATTTGCAAGCTCTCCGAAGTGTGTGCGCAGCAGGAGAGACAAATCCATGTTTTTATGCCTTCTTTGGCATTTTCAGGTGGAGAAAAACACAATCCCGAAATAGAAAGAAAAGGCTGCCGCGCCAACACTGAGGCTTCAAACTTGATGAAAACAGTGTCTCCCATAGTGGAGTAGGGGCTGCTTGTGGTTATTAGGCCTTTGCAAGCTCTCCGAAGTGTGTGCGCAGCAGGAGAGACAAATCCATGTTTTTATGCCTTCTTTGGCATTTTCAGGTGGAGAAAAACACAATCCCGAAAGAGAAAGAAATGGCTGCCGCGCCAACACTGAGGCTTCAAACTTGATGAAAACAGTGTCTCCCATAATGGAGTAGGGGCTGCTTGTGGTTATTAGGCATTTGCAAGCTCTCCGAAGTGTGTGCGCAGCAGGAGAGACAAATCCATGTTTTTATGCCTTCTTTGGCATTTTCAGGTGGAGAAAAACACAATCCCGAAAGAGAAAGAAATGGCTGCCGCGCCAACACTGAGGCTTCAAACTTGATGAAAACAGTGTCTCCCATAATGGAGTAGGGGCTGCTTGTGGTTATTAGGCCTAATAACCACAAGCAGCCCCTACTCCATTATGGGAGACACTGTTTTCAAGCTCTCCGAAGTGTGTGCGCAGCAGGAGAGACAAATCCATGTTTTTATGCCTTCTTTGGCATTTTCAGGTGGAGAAAAACACAATCCCGAAAGAGAAAGAAAAGGCTGCCGCGCCAACACTGAGGCTTCAAACTTGATGAAAACAGTCTCTCCCATAATAACTCACGGGCTGCTTGTGTTTTTTAGGCCTTTGCACGCTATCGGAAGTGTGTGCGCGGCAGGAGAGACAAATCCATGTTTTCACGCCTTTTTTGCCATTTCCAGGTCAAAAAACACAAAGGCCCCAAAAATAAAGAAACGGCTGTCCAGCTAAAACTGAGGCTTCAAACTTGATGAAAACAGTCTCTCAGACAATAACTCAAGGGCCGCTTGTGTTTTTTAGGCCTTCGCAAGCTATCGGAAGTGTGTGCGCGGCAGTAGAGACAAATCCATGTTTTCGCACCTTTTTTGCCATTTCCAGGTCGAAAAACACAAAGGCCCCAAAATGAAAGAAACGGCTGCCGCGCCAAAACTATGGCTTCAAACTTGATGAAAACTGTCTCTCCCACAATAACTCAAGGGCTGCTTGTGTTTTTTAGGCCTTCGCAAGATATCGGAAGTGTGTGCGCGGCAGGAGAGACAAATCAATGTTTTCGCGACTTTTTTGCGATTTCAAGGTCGAAAAACACATAGGCCCCAAAATGAAAGAAACGGCTGGCGCGCCAAAACTATGGCTTCAAACTTGATGAAAACAGTCTCTCCCATAATAACTCACGGGCTGCTTGTGTTTTTTAGGCCTTCGCAAGATATCGGAAGTGTGTGCGCGGCAGGAGAGACAAATCCATGTTTTCGCGCCTTTTTTGCGATTTCAAGGTCGAAAAACACATAGGCCCCAAAATGAAAGAAACGGCTGCCGCGCCAAAACTATGGCTTCAAACTTGATGAAAACTGTCTCTCCCATAATAACTCACGGGCTGCTTGTGTTTTTTAGGCCTTTGCACGCTATCGGAAGTGTGTGCGCGGCAGGAGAGACAAATCCATGTTTTCGCGCCTTTTTTGCGATTTCAAGGTCGAAAAACACATAGGCCCCAAAATGAAAGAAACGGCTGCCGCGCCAAAACTATGGCTTCAAACTTGATGAAAACAGTCTCTCCCATAATAACTCACGGGCTGCTTGTGTTTTTTAGGCCTTTGCACGCTATCGGAAGTGTGTGCGCGGCAGGAGAGACAAATCCATGTTTTCGCGCCTTTTTTGCCATTTCCAGGTCGAAGAAAACAAAGGCCCCAAAAATAAAGAAACGGCTGTCCAGCCAAAACTGAGGCTTCAAACTTGATTAAAACAGTCTCTCAGACAATAACTCAAGGGCCGCTTGTGTTTTTTAGGCCTTCGCAAGCTATCGGAAGTGTGTGCGCGGCAGGAGAGACAAATCCATGTTTTCGCGCCTTTTTTACGATTTCAAGGTCGAAAAACACATAGGCCCCAAAATGAAAGAAACGGCTGCCGCGCCAAAACTATGGCTTCAAACTTGATGAAAACATTCTCTCCCACAATAACTCAAGGGCTGCTTGTGTTTTTTAGGCCTTCGCAAGCTATCGGAAGTGTGTGCGCGGCAGGAGAGACAAATCCATGTTTTCGCGCCTTTTTTGCCATTTCCAGGTCGAAAAACACAAAGGCCCCAAAAATAAAGAAACGGCTGTCCAGCCAAAACTGAGGCTTCAAACTTGATGAAAACAGTCTCTCCCACAATAACTCACGGCCCGCTTGTGTTTTTTAGGCCTTCGCAAGCTATCGGAAGTGTGTGCGCGGCAGGAGAGACAAATCAATGTTTTCGCGCCTTTTTTGCCATTTCCAGGTCGAAAAACACACAGGCCCCAAAAATAAAGAAATGGCTGTCCAGCCAAAACTGAGGCTTCAAACTTGATGAAAACAGTGTCTCCTATATTGGAGTAGGGGCTGCTTGTGGTTATTAGGCATTTGCAAGCTCTCCGAAGTGTGTGCGCAGCAGGAGAGACAAATCCATGTTTTTATGCCTTCTTTGGCATTTTCAGGTGGAGAAAAACACAATCCCGAAAGAGAAAGAAAAGGCTGCCGCGCCAACACTGAGGCTTCAAACTTGATGAAAACAGTGTCTCCCATAGTGGAGTAGGGGCTGCTTGTGGTTATTAGGCCTTTGCAAGCTCTCCGAAGTGTGTGCGCGGCAGGAGAGACAAATCAATGTTTTCGCGCCTTTTTTGCCATTTCCAGGTCGAAAAACACACAGGCCCCAAAAATAAAGAAATGGCTGTCCAGCCAAAACTGAGGCTTCAAACTTGATGAAAACAGTGTCTCCCATATTGGAGTAGGGGCTGCTTGTGGTTATTAGGCATTTGCAAGCTCTCCGAAGTGTGTGCGCGGCAGGAGAGACAAATCCATGTTTTCGCGCCTTTTTTGCGATTTCAAGGTCGAAAAACACATAGGCCCCAAAATGAAAGAAACGGCTGCCGCGCCAAAACTATGGCTTCAAACTTGATGAAAACAGTCTCTCCCATAATAACTCACGGGCTGCTTGTGTTTTTTAGGCCTTTGCAAGCTCTCCGAAGTGTGTGCGCGGCAGGAGAGACAAATCAATGTTTTCGCGCCTTTTTTGCCATTTCCAGGTCGAAAAACACACAGGCCCCAAAAATAAAGAAATGGCTGTCCACCCAAAACTGAGGCTTCAAACTTGATGAAAACAGTGTCTCCCATATTGGAGTAGGGGCTGCTTGTGGTTATTAGGCATTTGCAAGCTCTCCGAAGTGTGTGCGCGGCAGGAGAGACAAATCCATGTTTTCGCGCCTTTTTTGCGATTTCAAGGTCGAAAAACACATAGGCCCCAAAATGAAAGAAACGGCTGCCGCGCCAAAACTATGGCTTCAAACTTGATGAAAACAGTCTCTCCCATAATAACTCACGGGCTGCTTGTGTTTTTTAGGCCTTTGCACGCTATCAGAAGTGTGTGCGCGGCAGGAGAGACAAATCCATGTTTTCGCGCCTTTTTTGCCATTTCCAGGTCGAAGAAAACAAAGGCCCCAAAAATAAAGAAACGGCTGTCCAGCCAAAACTGAGGCTTCAAACTTGATTAAAACAGTCTCTCAGACAATAACTCAAGGGCCGCTTGTGTTTTTTAGGCCTTCGCAAGCTATCGGAAGTGTGTGCGCGGCAGGAGAGACAAATCCATGTTTTCGCGCCTTTTTTACAATTTCAAGGTCGAAAAACACATAGGCCCCAAAATGAAAGAAACGGCTGCCGCGCCAAAACTATGGCTTCAAACTTGATGAAAACATTCTCTCCCACAATAACTCAAGGGCAGCTTGTGTTTTTTAGGCCTTCGCAAGCTATCGGAAGTGTGTGCGCGGCAGGAGAGACAAATCAATGTTTTCGCGCCTTTTTTGCCATTTCCAGGTCGAAAAACACACAGGCCCCAAAAATAAAGAAATGGCTGTCCAGCCAAAACTGAGGCTTCAAACTTGATGAAAACAGTGTCTCCTATATTGGAGTAGGGGCTGCTTGTGGTTATTAGGCATTTGCAAGCTCTCCGAAGTGTGTGCGCAGCAGGAGAGACAAATCCATGTTTTTATGCCTTCTTTGGCATTTTCAGGTGGAGAAAAACACAATCCCGAAAGAAAAAGAAAAGGCTGCCGCGCCAACACTGAGGCTTCAAACTTGATGAAAACAGTGTCTCCCATAGTGGAGTAGGGGCTGCTTGTGGTTATTAGGCCTTTGCAAGCTCTCCGAAGTGTGTGCGCGGCAGGAGAGACAAATCAATGTTTTCGCGCCTTTTTTGCCATTTCCAGGTCGAAAAACACACAGGCCCCAAAAATAAAGAAATGGCTGTCCAGCCAAAACTGAGGCTTCAAACTTGATGAAAACAGTGTCTCCCATATTGGAGTAGGGGCTGCTTGTGGTTATTAGGCATTTGCAAGCTCTCCGAAGTGTGTGCGCAGCAGGAGAGACAAATCCATGTTTTTATGCCTTCTTTGGCATTTTCAGGTGGAGAAAAACACAATCCCGAAAGAGAAAGAAAAGGCTGCCGCGCCAACACTGAGGCTTCAAACTTGATGAAAACAGTGTCTCCCATAATGGAGTAGGGGCTGCTTGTGGTTATTAGGCATTTGCAAGCTCTCCGAAGTGTGTGCGCAGCAGGAGAGACAAATCCATGTTTTTATGCCTTCTTTGGCATTTTCATGTGGAGAAAAACACAATCCCGAAAGAGAAAGAAAAGGCTGCCGCGCCAACACTGAGGCTTCAAACTTGATGAAAACAGTGTCTCCCATAGTGGAGTAGGGGCTGCTTGTGGTTATTAGGCCTTTGCAAGCTCTCCGAAGTGTGTGCGCAGCAGGAGAGACAAATCCATCTTTTTATGCCTTCTTTGGCATTTTCAGGTGGAGAAAAACACAATCCCGAAAGAGAAAGAAAAGGCTGCCGCGCCAACACTGAGGCTTCAAACTTGATGAAAACAGTGTCTCCCATATTGGAGTAGGGGCTGCTTGTGGTTATTAGGCATTTGCAAGCTCTCCGAAGTGTGTGCGCAGCAGGAGAGACAAATCCATGTTTTTATGCCTTCTTTGGCATTTTCAGGTGGAGAAAAACACAATCCCGAAAGAGAAAGAAAAGGCTGCCGCGCCAACACTGAGGCTTCAAACTTGATGAAAACAGTGTCTCCCATAGTGGAGTAGGGGCTGCTTGTGGTTATTAGGCCTTTGCAAGCTCTCCGAAGTGTGTGCGCAGCAGGAGAGACAAATCCATGTTTTTATGCCTTCTTTGGCATTTTCAGGTGGAGAAAAACACAATCCCGAAAGAGAAAGAAAAGGCTGCCGCGCCAACACTGAGGCTTCAAACTTGATGAAAACAGTGTCTCCCATATTGGAGTAGGGGCTGCTTGTGGTTATTAGGCATTTGCAAGCTCTCCGAAGTGTGTGCGCAGCAGGAGAGACAAATCCATGTTTTTATGCCTTCTTTGGCATTTTCAGGTGGAGAAAAACACAATCCCGAAAGAGAAAGAAAAGGCTGCCGCGCCAACACTGAGGCTTCAAACTTGATGAAAACAGTGTCTCCCATAGTGGAGTAGGGGCTGCTTGTGGTTATTAGGCCTTTGCAAGCTCTCCGAAGTGTGTGCGCGGCAGGAGAGACAAATCAATGTTTTCGCGCCTTTTTTGCCATTTCCAGGTCGAAAAACACACAGGCCCCAAAAATAAAGAAATGGCTGTCCAGCCAAAACTGAGGCTTCAAACTTGATGAAAACAGTGTCTCCCATATTGGAGTAGGGGCTGCTTGTGGTTATTAGGCATTTGCAAGCTCTCCGAAGTGTGTGCGCGGCAGGAGAGACAAATCCATGTTTTCGCGCCTTTTTTGCGATTTCAAGGTCGAAAAACACATAGGCCCCAAAATGAAAGAAACGGCTGCCGCGCCAAAACTATGGCTTCAAACTTGATGAAAACAGTCTCTCCCATAATAACTCACGGGCTGCTTGTGTTTTTTAGGCCTTTGCAAGCTCTCCGAAGTGTGTGCGCGGCAGGAGAGACAAATCAATGTTTTCGCGCCTTTTTTGCCATTTCCAGGTCGAAAAACACACAGGCCCCAAAAATAAAGAAATGGCTGTCCAGCCAAAACTGAGGCTTCAAACTTGATGAAAACAGTGTCTCCCATATTGGAGTAGGGGCTGCTTGTGGTTATTAGGCATTTGCAAGCTCTCCGAAGTGTGTGCGCGGCAGGAGAGACAAATCCATGTTTTCGCGCCTTTTTTGCGATTTCAAGGTCGAAAAACACATAGGCCCCAAAATGAAAGAAACGGCTGCCGCGCCAAAACTATGGCTTCAAACTTGATGAAAACAGTCTCTCCCATAATAACTCACGGGCTGCTTGTGTTTTTTAGGCCTTTGCACGCTATCAGAAGTGTGTGCGCGGCAGGAGAGACAAATCCATGTTTTCGCGCCTTTTTTGCCATTTCCAGGTCGAAGAAAACAAAGGCCCCAAAAATAAAGAAACGGCTGTCCAGCCAAAACTGAGGCTTCAAACTTGATTAAAACAGTCTCTCAGACAATAACTCAAGGGCCGCTTGTGTTTTTTAGGCCTTCGCAAGCTATCGGAAGTGTGTGCGCGGCAGGAGAGACAAATCCATGTTTTCGCGCCTTTTTTACGATTTCAAGGTCGAAAAACACATAGGCCCCAAAATGAAAGAAACGGCTGCCGCGCCAAAACTATGGCTTCAAACTTGATGAAAACATTCTCTCCCACAATAACTCAAGGGCAGCTTGTGTTTTTTAGGCCTTCGCAAGCTATCGGAAGTGTGTGCGCGGCAGGAGAGACAAATCAATGTTTTCGCGCCTTTTTTGCCATTTCCAGGTCGAAAAACACACAGGCCCCAAAAATAAAGAAATGGCTGTCCAGCCAAAACTGAGGCTTCAAACTTGATGAAAACAGTGTCTCCTATATTGGAGTAGGGGCTGCTTGTGGTTATTAGGCATTTGCAAGCTCTCCGAAGTGTGTGCGCAGCAGGAGAGACAAATCCATGTTTTTATGCCTTCTTTGGCATTTTCAGGTGGAGAAAAACACAATCCCGAAAGAAAAAGAAAAGGCTGCCGCGCCAACACTGAGGCTTCAAACTTGATGAAAACAGTGTCTCCCATAGTGGAGTAGGGGCTGCTTGTGGTTATTAGGCCTTTGCAAGCTCTCCGAAGTGTGTGCGCGGCAGGAGAGACAAATCAATGTTTTCGCGCCTTTTTTGCCATTTCCAGGTCGAAAAACACACAGGCCCCAAAAATAAAGAAATGGCTGTCCAGCCAAAACTGAGGCTTCAAACTTGATGAAAACAGTGTCTCCCATATTGGAGTAGGGGCTGCTTGTGGTTATTAGGCATTTGCAAGCTCTCCGAAGTGTGTGCGCAGCAGGAGAGACAAATCCATGTTTTTATGCCTTCTTTGGCATTTTCAGGTGGAGAAAAACACAATCCCGAAAGAGAAAGAAAAGGCTGCCGCGCCAACACTGAGGCTTCAAACTTGATGAAAACAGTGTCTCCCATAATGGAGTAGGGGCTGCTTGTGGTTATTAGGCATTTGCAAGCTCTCCGAAGTGTGTGCGCAGCAGGAGAGACAAATCCATGTTTTTATGCCTTCTTTGGCATTTTCAGGTGGAGAAAAACACAATCCCGAAAGAGAAAGAAAAGGCTGCCGCGCCAACACTGAGGCTTCAAACTTGATGAAAACAGTGTCTCCCATAGTGGAGTAGGGGCTGCTTGTGGTTATTAGGCCTTTGCAAGCTCTCCGAAGTGTGTGCGCAGCAGGAGAGACAAATCCATGTTTTTATGCCTTCTTTGGCATTTTCAGGTGGAGAAAAACACAATCCCGAAAGAGAAAGAAAAGGCTGCCGCGCCAACACTGAGGCTTCAAACTTGATGAAAACAGTGTCTCCCATATTGGAGTAGGGGCTGCTTGTGGTTATTAGGCATTTGCAAGCTCTCCGAAGTGTGTGCGCAGCAGGAGAGACAAATCCATGTTTTTATGCCTTCTTTGGCATTTTCAGGTGGAGAAAAACACAATCCCGAAAGAGAAAGAAAAGGCTGCCGCGCCAACACTGAGGCTTCAAACTTGATGAAAACAGTGTCTCCCATAGTGGAGTAGGGGCTGCTTGTGGTTATTAGGCCTTTGCAAGCTCTCCGAAGTGTGTGCGCAGCAGGAGAGACAAATCCATGTTTTTATGCCTTCTTTGGCATTTTCAGGTGGAGAAAAACACAATCCCGAAAGAGAAAGAAAAGGCTGCCGCGCCAACACTGAGGCTTCAAACTTGATGAAAACAGTGTCTCCCATAGTGGAGTAGGGGCTGCTTGTGGTTATTAGGCCTTTGCAAGCTCTCCGAAGTGTGTGCGCGGCAGGAGAGACAAATCAATGTTTTCGCGCCTTTTTTGCCATTTCCAGGTCGAAAAACACACAGGCCCCAAAAATAAAGAAATGGCTGTCCAGCCAAAACTGAGGCTTCAAACTTGATGAAAACAGTGTCTCCCATATTGGAGTAGGGGCTGCTTGTGGTTATTAGGCATTTGCAAGCTCTCCGAAGTGTGTGCGCGGCAGGAGAGACAAATCCATGTTTTCGCGCCTTTTTTGCGATTTCAAGGTCGAAAAACACATAGGCCCCAAAATGAAAGAAACGGCTGCCGCGCCAAAACTATGGCTTCAAACTTGATGAAAACAGTCTCTCCCATAATAACTCACGGGCTGCTTGTGTTTTTTAGGCCTTTGCAAGCTCTCCGAAGTGTGTGCGCGGCAGGAGAGACAAATCAATGTTTTCGCGCCTTTTTTGCCATTTCCAGGTCGAAAAACACACAGGCCCCAAAAATAAAGAAATGGCTGTCCAGCCAAAACTGAGGCTTCAAACTTGATGAAAACAGTGTCTCCCATATTGGAGTAGGGGCTGCTTGTGGTTATTAGGCATTTGCAAGCTCTCCGAAGTGTGTGCGCGGCAGGAGAGACAAATCCATGTTTTCGCGCCTTTTTTGCGATTTCAAGGTCGAAAAACACATAGGCCCCAAAATGAAAGAAACGGCTGCCGCGCCAAAACTATGGCTTCAAACTTGATGAAAACAGTCTCTCCCATAATAACTCACGGGCTGCTTGTGTTTTTTAGGCCTTTGCACGCTATCAGAAGTGTGTGCGCGGCAGGAGAGACAAATCCATGTTTTCGTGCCTTTTTTGCCATTTCCAGGTCGAAGAAAACAAAGGCCCCAAAAATAAAGAAACGGCTGTCCAGCCAAAACTGAGGCTTCAAACTTGATTAAAACAGTCTCTCAGACAATAACTCAAGGGCCGCTTGTGTTTTTTAGGCCTTCGCAAGCTATCGGAAGTGTGTGCGCGGCAGGAGAGACAAATCCATGTTTTCGCGCCTTTTTTACGATTTCAAGGTCGAAAAACACATAGGCCCCAAAATGAAAGAAACGGCTGCCGCGCCAAAACTATGGCTTCAAACTTGATGAAAACATTCTCTCCCACAATAACTCAAGGGCAGCTTGTGTTTTTTAGGCCTTCGCAAGCTATCGGAAGTGTGTGCGCGGCAGGAGAGACAAATCAATGTTTTCGCGCCTTTTTTGCCATTTCCAGGTCGAAAAACACACAGGCCCCAAAAATAAAGAAATGGCTGTCCAGCCAAAACTGAGGCTTCAAACTTGATGAAAACAGTGTCTCCTATATTGGAGTAGGGGCTGCTTGTGGTTATTAGGCATTTGCAAGCTCTCCGAAGTGTGTGCGCAGCAGGAGAGACAAATCCATGTTTTTATGCCTTCTTTGGCATTTTCAGGTGGAGAAAAACACAATCCCGAAAGAAAAAGAAAAGGCTGCCGCGCCAACACTGAGGCTTCAAACTTGATGAAAACAGTGTCTCCCATAGTGGAGTAGGGGCTGCTTGTGGTTATTAGGCCTTTGCAAGCTCTCCGAAGTGTGTGCGCGGCAGGAGAGACAAATCAATGTTTTCGCGCCTTTTTTGCCATTTCCAGGTCGAAAAACACACAGGCCCCAAAAATAAAGAAATGGCTGTCCAGCCAAAACTGAGGCTTCAAACTTGATGAAAACAGTGTCTCCCATATTGGAGTAGGGGCTGCTTGTGGTTATTAGGCATTTGCAAGCTCTCCGAAGTGTGTGCGCAGCAGGAGAGACAAATCCATGTTTTTATGCCTTCTTTGGCATTTTCAGGTGGAGAAAAACACAATCCCGAAAGAGAAAGAAAAGGCTGCCGCGCCAACACTGAGGCTTCAAACTTGATGAAAACAGTGTCTCCCATAATGGAGTAGGGGCTGCTTGTGGTTATTAGGCATTTGCAAGCTCTCCGAAGTGTGTGCGCAGCAGGAGAGACAAATCCATGTTTTTATGCCTTCTTTGGCATTTTCAGGTGGAGAAAAACACAATCCCGAAAGAGAAAGAAAAGGCTGCCGCGCCAACACTGAGGCTTCAAACTTGATGAAAACAGTGTCTCCCATAGTGGAGTAGGGGCTGCTTGTGGTTATTAGGCCTTTGCAAGCTCTCCGAAGTGTGTGCGCAGCAGGAGAGACAAATCCATGTTTTTATGCCTTCTTTGGCATTTTCAGGTGGAGAAAAACACAATCCCGAAAGAGAAAGAAAAGGCTGCCGCGCCAACACTGAGGCTTCAAACTTGATGAAAACAGTGTCTCCCATATTGGAGTAGGGGCTGCTTGTGGTTATTAGGCATTTGCAAGCTCTCCGAAGTGTGTGCGCAGCAGGAGAGACAAATCCATGTTTTTATGCCTTCTTTGGCATTTTCAGGTGGAGAAAAACACAATCCCGAAAGAGAAAGAAAAGGCTGCCGCGCCAACACTGAGGCTTCAAACTTGATGAAAACAGTGTCTCCCATATTGGAGTAGGGGCTGCTTGTGGTTATTAGGCATTTGCAAGCTCTCCGAAGTGTGTGCGCAGCAGGAGAGACAAATCCATGTTTTTATGCCTTCTTTGGCATTTTCAGGTGGAGAAAAACACAATCCCGAAAGAGAAAGAAAAGGCTGCCGCGCCAACACTGAGGCTTCAAACTTGATGAAAACAGTGTCTCCCATAGTGGAGTAGGGGCTGCTTGTGGTTATTAGGCCTTTGCAAGCTCTCCGAAGTGTGTGCGCGGCAGGAGAGACAAATCAATGTTTTCGCGCCTTTTTTGCCATTTCCAGGTCGAAAAACACACAGGCCCCAAAAATAAAGAAATGGCTGTCCAGCCAAAACTGAGGCTTCAAACTTGATGAAAACAGTGTCTCCCATATTGGAGTAGGGGCTGCTTGTGGTTATTAGGCATTTGCAAGCTCTCCGAAGTGTGTGCGCGGCAGGAGAGACAAATCCATGTTTTCGCGCCTTTTTTGCGATTTCAAGGTCGAAAAACACATAGGCCCCAAAATGAAAGAAACGGCTGCCGCGCCAAAACTATGGCTTCAAACTTGATGAAAACAGTCTCTCCCATAATAACTCACGGGCTGCTTGTGTTTTTTAGGCCTTTGCAAGCTCTCCGAAGTGTGTGCGCGGCAGGAGAGACAAATCAATGTTTTCGCGCCTTTTTTGCCATTTCCAGGTCGAAAAACACACAGGCCCCAAAAATAAAGAAATGGCTGTCCAGCCAAAACTGAGGCTTCAAACTTGATGAAAACAGTGTCTCCCATATTGGAGTAGGGGCTGCTTGTGGTTATTAGGCATTTGCAAGCTCTCCGAAGTGTGTGCGCGGCAGGAGAGACAAATCCATGTTTTCGCGCCTTTTTTGCGATTTCAAGGTCGAAAAACACATAGGCCCCAAAATGAAAGAAACGGCTGCCGCGCCAAAACTATGGCTTCAAACTTGATGAAAACAGTCTCTCCCATAATAACTCACGGGCTGCTTGTGTTTTTTAGGCCTTTGCACGCTATCAGAAGTGTGTGCGCGGCAGGAGAGACAAATCCATGTTTTCGCGCCTTTTTTGCCATTTCCAGGTCGAAGAAAACAAAGGCCCCAAAAATAAAGAAACGGCTGTCCAGCCAAAACTGAGGCTTCAAACTTGATTAAAACAGTCTCTCAGACAATAACTCAAGGGCCGCTTGTGTTTTTTAGGCCTTCGCAAGCTATCGGAAGTGTGTGCGCGGCAGGAGAGACAAATCCATGTTTTCGCGCCTTTTTTACGATTTCAAGGTCGAAAAACACAAAGGCCCCAAAATGAAAGAAACGGCTGCCGCGCCAAAACTATGGCTTCAAACTTGATGAAAACATTCTCTCCCACAATAACTCAAGGGCAGCTTGTGTTTTTTAGGCCTTCGCAAGCTATCGGAAGTGTGTGCGCGGCAGGAGAGACAAATCAATGTTTTCGCGCCTTTTTTGCCATTTCCAGGTCGAAAAACACACAGGCCCCAAAAATAAAGAAATGGCTGTCCAGCCAAAACTGAGGCTTCAAACTTGATGAAAACAGTGTCTCCTATATTGGAGTAGGGGCTGCTTGTGGTTATTAGGCATTTGCAAGCTCTCCGAAGTGTGTGCGCAGCAGGAGAGACAAATCCATGTTTTTATGCCTTCTTTGGCATTTTCAGGTGGAGAAAAACACAATCCCGAAAGAAAAAGAAAAGGCTGCCGCGCCAACACTGAGGCTTCAAACTTGATGAAAACAGTGTCTCCCATAGTGGAGTAGGGGCTGCTTGTGGTTATTAGGCCTTTGCAAGCTCTCCGAAGTGTGTGCGCGGCAGGAGAGACAAATCAATGTTTTCGCGCCTTTTTTGCCATTTCCAGGTCGAAAAACACACAGGCCCCAAAAATAAAGAAATGGCTGTCCAGCCAAAACTGAGGCTTCAAACTTGATGAAAACAGTGTCTCCCATATTGGAGTAGGGGCTGCTTGTGGTTATTAGGCATTTGCAAGCTCTCCGAAGTGTGTGCGCAGCAGGAGAGACAAATCCATGTTTTTATGCCTTCTTTGGCATTTTCAGGTGGAGAAAAACACAATCCCGAAAGAGAAAGAAAAGGCTGCCGCGCCAACACTGAGGCTTCAAACTTGATGAAAACAGTGTCTCCCATATTGGAGTAGGGGCTGCTTGTGGTTATTAGGCATTTGCAAGCTCTCCGAAGTGTGTGCGCAGCAGGAGAGACAAATCCATGTTTTTATGCCTTCTTTGGCATTTTCAGGTGGAGAAAAACACAATCCCGAAAGAGAAAGAAAAGGCT
Source organism: Argentina silus (assembly GCF_951799395.1). NCBI lineage: Eukaryota > Metazoa > Chordata > Actinopteri > Argentiniformes > Argentinidae > Argentina > Argentina silus. The sequence goes on from NW_028153183.1 coordinate 1,257,263, forward strand.
GCCGCGCCAACACTGAGGCTTCAAACTTGATGAAAACAGTGTCTCCCATAGTGGAGTAGGGGCTGCTTGTGGTTATTAGGCCTTTGCAAGCTCTCCGAAGTGTGTGCGCGGCAGGAGAGACAAATCAATGTTTTCGCGCCTTTTTTGCCATTTCCAGGTCGAAAAACACACAGGCCCCAAAAATAAAGAAATGGCTGTCCAGCCAAAACTGAGGCTTCAAACTTGATGAAAACAGTGTCTCCCATATTGGAGTAGGGGCTGCTTGTGGTTATTAGGCATTTGCAAGCTCTCCGAAGTGTGTGCGCGGCAGGAGAGACAAATCCATGTTTTCGCGCCTTTTTTGCGATTTCAAGGTCGAAAAACACATAGGCCCCAAAATGAAAGAAACGGCTGCCGCGCCAAAACTATGGCTTCAAACTTGATGAAAACAGTCTCTCCCATAATAACTCACGGGCTGCTTGTGTTTTTTAGGCCTTTGCAAGCTCTCCGAAGTGTGTGCGCGGCAGGAGAGACAAATCAATGTTTTCGCGCCTTTTTTGCCATTTCCAGGTCGAAAAACACACAGGCCCCAAAAATAAAGAAATGGCTGTCCAGCCAAAACTGAGGCTTCAAACTTGATGAAAACAGTGTCTCCCATATTGGAGTAGGGGCTGCTTGTGGTTATTAGGCATTTGCAAGCTCTCCGAAGTGTGTGCGCGGCAGGAGAGACAAATCCATGTTTTCGCGCCTTTTTTGCGATTTCAAGGTCGAAAAACACATAGGCCCCAAAATGAAAGAAACGGCTGCCGCGCCAAAACTATGGCTTCAAACTTGATGAAAACAGTCTCTCCCATAATAACTCACGGGCTGCTTGTGTTTTTTAGGCCTTTGCACGCTATCAGAAGTGTGTGCGCGGCAGGAGAGACAAATCCATGTTTTCGCGCCTTTTTTGCCATTTCCAGGTCGAAGAAAACAAAGGCCCCAAAAATAAAGAAACGGCTGTCCAGCCAAAACTGAGGCTTCAAACTTGATTAAAACAGTCTCTCAGACAATAACTCAAGGGCCGCTTGTGTTTTTTAGGCCTTCGCAAGCTATCGGAAGTGTGTGCGCGGCAGGAGAGACAAATCCATGTTTTCGCGCCTTTTTTACGATTTCAAGGTCGAAAAACACATAGGCCCCAAAATGAAAGAAACGGCTGCCGCGCCAAAACTATGGCTTCAAACTTGATGAAAACATTCTCTCCCACAATAACTCAAGGGCAGCTTGTGTTTTTTAGGCCTTCGCAAGCTATCGGAAGTGTGTGCGCGGCAGGAGAGACAAATCAATGTTTTCGCGCCTTTTTTGCCATTTCCAGGTCGAAAAACACACAGGCCCCAAAAATAAAGAAATGGCTGTCCAGCCAAAACTGAGGCTTCAAACTTGATGAAAACAGTGTCTCCTATATTGGAGTAGGGGCTGCTTGTGGTTATTAGGCATTTGCAAGCTCTCCGAAGTGTGTGCGCAGCAGGAGAGACAAATCCATGTTTTTATGCCTTCTTTGGCATTTTCAGGTGGAGAAAAACACAATCCCGAAAGAAAAAGAAAAGGCTGCCGCGCCAACACTGAGGCTTCAAACTTGATGAAAACAGTGTCTCCCATAGTGGAGTAGGGGCTGCTTGTGGTTATTAGGCCTTTGCAAGCTCTCCGAAGTGTGTGCGCGGCAGGAGAGACAAATCAATGTTTTCGCGCCTTTTTTGCCATTTCCAGGTCGAAAAACACACAGGCCCCAAAAATAAAGAAATGGCTGTCCAGCCAAAACTGAGGCTTCAAACTTGATGAAAACAGTGTCTCCCATATTGGAGTAGGGGCTGCTTGTGGTTATTAGGCATTTGCAAGCTCTCCGAAGTGTGTGCGCAGCAGGAGAGACAAATCCATGTTTTTATGCCTTCTTTGGCATTTTCAGGTGGAGAAAAACACAATCCCGAAAGAGAAAGAAAAGGCTGCCGCGCCAACACTGAGGCTTCAAACTTGATGAAAACAGTGTCTCCCATAATGGAGTAGGGGCTGCTTGTGGTTATTAGGCATTTGCAAGCTCTCCGAAGTGTGTGCGCAGCAGGAGAGACAAATCCATGTTTTTATGCCTTCTTTGGCATTTTCAGGTGGAGAAAAACACAATCCCGAAAGAGAAAGAAAAGGCTGCCGCGCCAACACTGAGGCTTCAAACTTGATGAAAACAGTGTCTCCCATAGTGGAGTAGGGGCTGCTTGTGGTTATTAGGCCTTTGCAAGCTCTCCGAAGTGTGTGCGCAGCAGGAGAGACAAATCCATGTTTTTATGCCTTCTTTGGCATTTTCAGGTGGAGAAAAACACAATCCCGAAAGAGAAAGAAAAGGCTGCCGCGCCAACACTGAGGCTTCAAACTTGATGAAAACAGTGTCTCCCATATTGGAGTAGGGGCTGCTTGTGGTTATTAGGCATTTGTAAGCTCTCCGAAGTGTGTGCGCAGCAGGAGAGACAAATCCATGTTTTTATGCCTTCTTTGGCATTTTCAGGTGGAGAAAAACACAATCCCGAAAGAGAAAGAAAAGGCTGCCGCGCCAACACTGAGGCTTCAAACTTGATGAAAACAGTGTCTCCCATAGTGGAGTAGGGGCTGCTTGTGGTTATTAGGCCTTTGCAAGCTCTCCGAAGTGTGTGCGCAGCAGGAGAGACAAATCCATGTTTTTATGCCTTCTTTGGCATTTTCAGGTGGAGAAAAACACAATCCCGAAAGAGAAAGAAAAGGCTGCCGCGCCAACACTGAGGCTTCAAACTTGATGAAAACAGTGTCTCCCATATTGGAGTAGGGGCTGCTTGTGGTTATTAGGCATTTGCAAGCTCTCCGAAGTGTGTGCGCAGCAGGAGAGACAAATCCATGTTTTTATGCCTTCTTTGGCATTTTCAGGTGGAGAAAAACACAATCCCGAAAGAGAAAGAAAAGGCTGCCGCGCCAACACTGAGGCTTCAAACTTGATGAAAACAGTGTCTCCCATAGTGGAGTAGGGGCTGCTTGTGGTTATTAGGCCTTTGCAAGCTCTCCGAAGTGTGTGCGCAGCAGGAGAGACAAATCCATGTTTTTATGCCTTCTTTGGCATTTTCAGGTGGAGAAAAACACAATCCCGAAAGAGAAAGAAAAGGCTGCCGCGCCAACACTGAGGCTTCAAACTTGATGAAAACAGTGTCTCCCATAGTGGAGTAGGGGCTGCTTGTGGTTATTAGGCCTTTGCAAGCTCTCCGAAGTGTGTGCGCGGCAGGAGAGACAAATCAATGTTTTCGCGCCTTTTTTGCCATTTCCAGGTCGAAAAACACACAGGCCCCAAAAATAAAGAAATGGCTGTCCAGCCAAAACTGAGGCTTCAAACTTGATGAAAACAGTGTCTCCCATATTGGAGTAGGGGCTGCTTGTGGTTATTAGGCATTTGCAAGCTCTCCGAAGTGTGTGCGCGGCAGGAGAGACAAATCCATGTTTTCGCGCCTTTTTTGCGATTTCAAGGTCGAAAAACACATAGGCCCCAAAATGAAAGAAACGGCTGCCGCGCCAAAACTATGGCTTCAAACTTGATGAAAACAGTCTCTCCCATAATAACTCACGGGCTGCTTGTGTTTTTTAGGCCTTTGCAAGCTCTCCGAAGTGTGTGCGCGGCAGGAGAGACAAATCAATGTTTTCGCGCCTTTTTTGCCATTTCCAGGTCGAAAAACACACAGGCCCCAAAAATAAAGAAATGGCTGTCCAGCCAAAACTGAGGCTTCAAACTTGATGAAAACAGTGTCTCCCATATTGGAGTAGGGGCTGCTTGTGGTTATTAGGCATTTGCAAGCTCTCCGAAGTGTGTGCGCGGCAGGAGAGACAAATCCATGTTTTCGCGCCTTTTTTGCGATTTCAAGGTCGAAAAACACATAGGCCCCAAAATGAAAGAAACGGCTGCCGCGCCAAAACTATGGCTTCAAACTTGATGAAAACAGTCTCTCCCATAATAACTCACGGGCTGCTTGTGTTTTTTAGGCCTTTGCACGCTATCAGAAGTGTGTGCGCGGCAGGAGAGACAAATCCATGTTTTCGCGCCTTTTTTGCCATTTCCAGGTCGAAGAAAACAAAGGCCCCAAAAATAAAGAAACGGCTGTCCAGCCAAAACTGAGGCTTCAAACTTGATTAAAACAGTCTCTCAGACAATAACTCAAGGGCCGCTTGTGTTTTTTAGGCCTTCGCAAGCTATCGGAAGTGTGTGCGCGGCAGGAGAGACAAATCCATGTTTTCGCGCCTTTTTTACGATTTCAAGGTCGAAAAACACATAGGCCCCAAAATGAAAGAAACGGCTGCCGCGCCAAAACTATGGCTTCAAACTTGATGAAAACATTCTCTCCCACAATAACTCAAGGGCAGCTTGTGTTTTTTAGGCCTTCGCAAGCTATCGGAAGTGTGTGCGCGGCAGGAGAGACAAATCAATGTTTTCGCGCCTTTTTTGCCATTTCCAGGTCGAAAAACACACAGGCCCCAAAAATAAAGAAATGGCTGTCCAGCCAAAACTGAGGCTTCAAACTTGATGAAAACAGTGTCTCCTATATTGGAGTAGGGGCTGCTTGTGGTTATTAGGCATTTGCAAGCTCTCCGAAGTGTGTGCGCAGCAGGAGAGACAAATCCATGTTTTTATGCCTTCTTTGGCATTTTCAGGTGGAGAAAAACACAATCCCGAAAGAAAAAGAAAAGGCTGCCGCGCCAACACTGAGACTTCAAACTTGATGAAAACAGTGTCTCCCATAGTGGAGTAGGGGCTGCTTGTGGTTATTAGGCCTTTGCAAGCTCTCCGAAGTGTGTGCGCGGCAGGAGAGACAAATCAATGTTTTCGCGCCTTTTTTGCCATTTCCAGGTCGAAAAACACACAGGCCCCAAAAATAAAGAAATGGCTGTCCAGCCAAAACTGAGGCTTCAAACTTGATGAAAACAGTGTCTCCCATATTGGAGTAGGGGCTGCTTGTGGTTATTAGGCATTTGCAAGCTCTCCGAAGTGTGTGCGCAGCAGGAGAGACAAATCCATGTTTTTATGCCTTCTTTGGCATTTTCAGGTGGAGAAAAACACAATCCCGAAAGAGAAAGAAAAGGCTGCCGCGCCAACACTGAGGCTTCAAACTTGATGAAAACAGTGTCTCCCATAATGGAGTAGGGGCTGCTTGTGGTTATTAGGCATTTGCAAGCTCTCCGAAGTGTGTGCGCAGCAGGAGAGACAAATCCATGTTTTTATGCCTTCTTTGGCATTTTCAGGTGGAGAAAAACACAATCCCGAAAGAGAAAGAAAAGGCTGCCGCGCCAACACTGAGGCTTCAAACTTGATGAAAACAGTGTCTCCCATAGTGGAGTAGGGGCTGCTTGTGGTTATTAGGCCTTTGCAAGCTCTCCGAAGTGTGTGCGCAGCAGGAGAGACAAATCCATGTTTTTATGCCTTCTTTGGCATTTTCAGGTGGAGAAAAACACAATCCCGAAAGAGAAAGAAAAGGCTGCCGCGCCAACACTGAGGCTTCAAACTTGATGAAAACAGTGTCTCCCATATTGGAGTAGGGGCTGCTTGTGGTTATTAGGCATTTGCAAGCTCTCCGAAGTGTGTGCGCAGCAGGAGAGACAAATCCATGTTTTTATGCCTTCTTTGGCATTTTCAGGTGGAGAAAAACACAATCCCGAAAGAGAAAGAAAAGGCTGCCGCGCCAACACTGAGGCTTCAAACTTGATGAAAACAGTGTCTCCCATAGTGGAGTAGGGGCTGCTTGTGGTTATTAGGCCTTTGCAAGCTCTCCGAAGTGTGTGCGCAGCAGGAGAGACAAATCCATGTTTTTATGCCTTCTTTGGCATTTTCAGGTGGAGAAAAACACAATCCCGAAAGAGAAAGAAAAGGCTGCCGCGCCAACACTGAGGCTTCAAACTTGATGAAAACAGTGTCTCCCATAGTGGAGTAGGGGCTGCTTGTGGTTATTAGGCCTTTGCAAGCTCTCCGAAGTGTGTGCGCAGCAGGAGAGACAAATCCATGTTTTTATGCCTTCTTTGGCATTTTCAGGTGGAGAAAAACACAATCCCGAAAGAGAAAGAAAAGGCTGCCGCGCCAACACTGAGGCTTCAAACTTGATGAAAACAGTGTCTCCCATATTGGAGTAGGGGCTGCTTGTGGTTATTAGGCATTTGCAAGCTCTCCGAAGTGTGTGCGCAGCAGGAGAGACAAATCCATGTTTTTATGCCTTCTTTGGCATTTTCAGGTGGAGAAAAACACAATCCCGAAAGAGAAAGAAAAGGCTGCCGCGCCAACACTGAGGCTTCAAACTTGATGAAAACAGTGTCTCCCATAGTGGAGTAGGGGCTGCTTGTGGTTATTAGGCCTTTGCAAGCTCTCCGAAGTGTGTGCGCAGCAGGAGAGACAAATCCATGTTTTTATGCCTTCTTTGGCATTTTCAGGTGGAGAAAAACACAATCCCGAAAGAGAAAGAAAAGGCTGCCGCGCCAACACTGAGGCTTCAAACTTGATGAAAACAGTGTCTCCCATATTGGAGTAGGGGCTGCTTGTGGTTATTAGGCATTTGCAAGCTCTCCGAAGTGTGTGCGCAGCAGGAGAGACAAATCCATGTTTTTATGCCTTCTTTGGCATTTTCAGGTGGAGAAAAACACAATCCCGAAAGAGAAAGAAAAGGCTGCCGCGCCAACACTGAGGCTTCAAACTTGATGAAAACAGTGTCTCCCATAGTGGAGTAGGGGCTGCTTGTGGTTATTAGGCCTTTGCAAGCTCTCCGAAGTGTGTGCGCGGCAGGAGAGACAAATCAATGTTTTCGCGCCTTTTTTGCCATTTCCAGGTCGAAAAACACACAGGCCCCAAAAATAAAGAAATGGCTGTCCAGCCAAAACTGAGGCTTCAAACTTGATGAAAACAGTGTCTCCCATATTGGAGTAGGGGCTGCTTGTGGTTATTAGGCATTTGCAAGCTCTCCGAAGTGTGTGCGCGGCAGGAGAGACAAATCCATGTTTTCGCGCCTTTTTTGCGATTTCAAGGTCGAAAAACACATAGGCCCCAAAATGAAAGAAACGGCTGCCGCGCCAAAACTATGGCTTCAAACTTGATGAAAACAGTCTCTCCCATAATAACTCACGGGCTGCTTGTGTTTTTTAGGCCTTTGCAAGCTCTCCGAAGTGTGTGCGCGGCAGGAGAGACAAATCAATGTTTTCGCGCCTTTTTTGACATTTCCAGGTCGAAAAACACACAGGCCCCAAAAATAAAGAAATGGCTGTCCAGCCAAAACTGAGGCTTCAAACTTGATGAAAACAGTGTCTCCCATATTGGAGTAGGGGCTGCTTGTGGTTATTAGGCATTTGCAAGCTCTCCGAAGTGTGTGCGCGGCAGGAGAGACAAATCCATGTTTTCGCGCCTTTTTTGCGATTTCAAGGTCGAAAAACACATAGGCCCCAAAATGAAAGAAACGGCTGCCGCGCCAAAACTATGGCTTCAAACTTGATGAAAACAGTCTCTCCCATAATAACTCACGGGCTGCTTGTGTTTTTTAGGCCTTTGCACGCTATCAGAAGTGTGTGCGCGGCAGGAGAGACAAATCCATGTTTTCGCGCCTTTTTTGCCATTTCCAGGTCGAAGAAAACAAAGGCCCCAAAAATAAAGAAACGGCTGTCCAGCGAAAACTGAGGCTTCAAACTTGATTAAAACAGTCTCTCAGACAATAACTCAAGGGCCGCTTGTGTTTTTTAGGCCTTCGCAAGCTATCGGAAGTGTGTGCGCGGCAGGAGAGACAAATCCATGTTTTCGCGCCTTTTTTACGATTTCAAGGTCGAAAAACACATAGGCCCCAAAATGAAAGAAACGGCTGCCGCGCCAAAACTATGGCTTCAAACTTGATGAAAACATTCTCTCCCACAATAACTCAAGGGCAGCTTGTGTTTTTTAGGCCTTCGCAAGCTATCGGAAGTGTGTGCGCGGCAGGAGAGACAAATCAATGTTTTCGCGCCTTTTTTGCCATTTCCAGGTCGAAAAACACACAGGCCCCAAAAATAAAGAAATGGCTGTCCAGCCAAAACTGAGGCTTCAAACTTGATGAAAACAGTGTCTCCTATATTGGAGTAGGGGCTGCTTGTGGTTATTAGGCATTTGCAAGCTCTCCGAAGTGTGTGCGCAGCAGGAGAGACAAATCCATGTTTTTATGCCTTCTTTGGCATTTTCAGGTGGAGAAAAACACAATCCCGAAAGAAAAAGAAAAGGCTGCCGCGCCAACACTGAGGCTTCAAACTTGATGAAAACAGTGTCTCCCATAGTGGAGTAGGGGCTGCTTGTGGTTATTAGGCCTTTGCAAGCTCTCCGAAGTGTGTGCGCGGCAGGAGAGACAAATCAATGTTTTCGCGCCTTTTTTGCCATTTCCAGGTCGAAAAACACACAGGCCCCAAAAATAAAGAAATGGCTGTCCAGCCAAAACTGAGGCTTCAAACTTGATGAAAACAGTGTCTCCCATATTGGAGTAGGGGCTGCTTGTGGTTATTAGGCATTTGCAAGCTCTCCGAAGTGTGTGCGCAGCAGGAGAGACAAATCCATGTTTTTATGCCTTCTTTGGCATTTTCAGGTGGAGAAAAACACAATCCCGAAAGAGAAAGAAAAGGCTGCCGCGCCAACACTGAGGCTTCAAACTTGATGAAAACAGTGTCTCCCATAGTGGAGTAGGGGCTGCTTGTGGTTATTAGGCCTTTGCAAGCTCTCCGAAGTGTGTGCGCAGCAGGAGAGACAAATCCATGTTTTTATGCCTTCTTTGGCATTTTCAGGTGGAGAAAAACACAATCCCGAAAGAGAAAGAAAAGGCTGCCGCGCCAACACTGAGGCTTCAAACTTGATGAAAACAGTGTCTCCCATATTGGAGTAGGGGCTGCTTGTGGTTATTAGGCATTTGCAAGCTCTCCGAAGTGTGTGCGCAGCAGGAGAGACAAATCCATGTTTTTATGCCTTCTTTGGCATTTTCAGGTGGAGAAAAACACAATCCCGAAAGAGAAAGAAAAGGCTGCCGCGCCAACACTGAGGCTTCAAACTTGATGAAAACAGTGTCTCCCATAGTGGAGTAGGGGCTGCTTGTGGTTATTAGGCCTTTGCAAGCTCTCCGAAGTGTGTGCGCAGCAGGAGAGACAAATCCATGTTTTTATGCCTTCTTTGGCATTTTCAGGTGGAGAAAAACACAATCCCGAAAGAGAAAGAAAAGGCTGCCGCGCCAACACTGAGGCTTCAAACTTGATGAAAACAGTGTCTCCCATATTGGAGTAGGGGCTGCTTGTGGTTATTAGGCATTTGCAAGCTCTCCGAAGTGTGTGCGCAGCAGGAGAGACAAATCCATGTTTTTATGCCTTCTTTGGCATTTTCAGGTGGAGAAAAACACAATCCCGAAAGAGAAAGAAAAGGCTGCCGCGCCAACACTGAGGCTTCAAACTTGATGAAAACAGTGTCTCCCATAGTGGAGTAGGGGCTGCTTGTGGTTATTAGGCCTTTGCAAGCTCTCCGAAGTGTGTGCGCGGCAGGAGAGACAAATCAATGTTTTCGCGCCTTTTTTGCCATTTCCAGGTCGAAAAACACACAGGCCCCAAAAATAAAGAAATGGCTGTCCAGCCAAAACTGAGGCTTCAAACTTGATGAAAACAGTGTCTCCCATATTGGAGTAGGGGCTGCTTGTGGTTATTAGGCATTTGCAAGCTCTCCGAAGTGTGTGCGCGGCAGGAGAGACAAATCCATGTTTTCGCGCCTTTTTTGCGATTTCAAGGTCGAAAAACACATAGGCCCCAAAATGAAAGAAACGGCTGCCGCGCCAAAACTATGGCTTCAAACTTGATGAAAACAGTCTCTCCCATAATAACTCACGGGCTGCTTGTGTTTTTTAGGCCTTTGCAAGCTCTCCGAAGTGTGTGCGCGGCAGGAGAGACAAATCAATGTTTTCGCGCCTTTTTTGACATTTCCAGGTCGAAAAACACACAGGCCCCAAAAATAAAGAAATGGCTGTCCAGCCAAAACTGAGGCTTCAAACTTGATGAAAACAGTGTCTCCCATATTGGAGTAGGGGCTGCTTGTGGTTATTAGGCATTTGCAAGCTCTCCGAAGTGTGTGCGCGGCAGGAGAGACAAATCCATGTTTTCGCGCCTTTTTTGCGATTTCAAGGTCGAAAAACACATAGGCCCCAAAATGAAAGAAACGGCTGCCGCGCCAAAACTATGGCTTCAAACTTGATGAAAACAGTCTCTCCCATAATAACTCACGGGCTGCTTGTGTTTTTTAGGCCTTTGCACGCTATCAGAAGTGTGTGCGCGGCAGGAGAGACAAATCCATGTTTTCGCGCCTTTTTTGCCATTTCCAGGTCGAAGAAAACAAAGGCCCCAAAAATAAAGAAACGGCTGTCCAGCGAAAACTGAGGCTTCAAACTTGATTAAAACAGTCTCTCAGACAATAACTCAAGGGCCGCTTGTGTTTTTTAGGCCTTCGCAAGCTATCGGAAGTGTGTGCGCGGCAGGAGAGACAAATCCATGTTTTCGCGCCTTTTTTACGATTTCAAGGTCGAAAAACACATAGGCCCCAAAATGAAAGAAACGGCTGCCGCGCCAAAACTATGGCTTCAAACTTGATGAAAACATTCTCTCCCACAATAACTCAAGGGCAGCTTGTGTTTTTTAGGCCTTCGCAAGCTATCGGAAGTGTGTGCGCGGCAGGAGAGACAAATCAATGTTTTCGCGCCTTTTTTGCCATTTCCAGGTCGAAAAACACACAGGCCCCAAAAATAAAGAAATGGCTGTCCAGCCAAAACTGAGGCTTCAAACTTGATGAAAACAGTGTCTCCTATATTGGAGTAGGGGCTGCTTGTGGTTATTAGGCATTTGCAAGCTCTCCGAAGTGTGTGCGCAGCAGGAGAGACAAATCCATGTTTTTATGCCTTCTTTGGCATTTTCAGGTGGAGAAAAACACAATCCCGAAAGAAAAAGAAAAGGCTGCCGCGCCAACACTGAGGCTTCAAACTTGATGAAAACAGTGTCTCCCATAGTGGAGTAGGGGCTGCTTGTGGTTATTAGGCCTTTGCAAGCTCTCCGAAGTGTGTGCGCGGCAGGAGAGACAAATCAATGTTTTCGCGCCTTTTTTGCCATTTCCAGGTCGAAAAACACACAGGCCCCAAAAATAAAGAAATGGCTGTCCAGCCAAAACTGAGGCTTCAAACTTGATGAAAACAGTGTCTCCCATATTGGAGTAGGGGCTGCTTGTGGTTATTAGGCATTTGCAAGCTCTCCGAAGTGTGTGCGCAGCAGGAGAGACAAATCCATGTTTTTATGCCTTCTTTGGCATTTTCAGGTGGAGAAAAACACAATCCCGAAAGAGAAAGAAAAGGCTGCCGCGCCAACACTGAGGCTTCAAACTTGATGAAAACAGTGTCTCCCATAATGGAGTAGGGGCTGCTTGTGGTTATTAGGCATTTGCAAGCTCTCCGAAGTGTGTGCGCAGCAGGAGAGACAAATCCATGTTTTTATGCCTTCTTTGGCATTTTCAGGTGGAGAAAAACACAATCCCGAAAGAGAAAGAAAAGGCTGCCGCGCCAACACTGAGGCTTCAAACTTGATGAAAACAGTGTCTCCCATAGTGGAGTAGGGGCTGCTTGTGGTTATTAGGCCTTTGCAAGCTCTCCGAAGTGTGTGCGCAGCAGGAGAGACAAATCCATGTTTTTATGCCTTCTTTGGCATTTTCAGGTGGAGAAAAACACAATCCCGAAAGAGAAAGAAAAGGCTGCCGCGCCAACACTGAGGCTTCAAACTTGATGAAAACAGTGTCTCCCATATTGGAGTAGGGGCTGCTTGTGGTTATTAGGCATTTGCAAGCTCTCCGAAGTGTGTGCGCAGCAGGAGAGACAAATCCATGTTTTTATGCCTTCTTTGGCATTTTCAGGTGGAGAAAAACACAATCCCGAAAGAGAAAGAAAAGGCTGCCGCGCCAACACTGAGGCTTCAAACTTGATGAAAACAGTGTCTCCCATAGTGGAGTAGGGGCTGCTTGTGGTTATTAGGCCTTTGCAAGCTCTCCGAAGTGTGTGCGCGGCAGGAGAGACAAATCAATGTTTTCGCGCCTTTTTTGCCATTTCCAGGTCGAAAAACACACAGGCCCCAAAAATAAAGAAATGGCTGTCCAGCCAAAACTGAGGCTTCAAACTTGATGAAAACAGTGTCTCCCATATTGGAGTAGGGGCTGCTTGTGGTTATTAGGCATTTGCAAGCTCTCCGAAGTGTGTGCGCGGCAGGAGAGACAAATCCATGTTTTCGCGCCTTTTTTGCGATTTCAAGGTCGAAAAACACATAGGCCCCAAAATGAAAGAAACGGCTGCCGCGCCAAAACTATGGCTTCAAACTTGATGAAAACAGTCTCTCCCATAATAACTCACGGGCTGCTTGTGTTTTTTAGGCCTTTGCACGCTATCAGAAGTGTGTGCGCGGCAGGAGAGACAAATCCATGTTTTCGCGCCTTTTTTGCCATTTCCAGGTCGAAGAAAACAAAGGCCCCAAAAATAAAGAAACGGCTGTCCAGCCAAAACTGAGGCTTCAAACTTGATTAAAACAGTCTCTCAGACAATAACTCAAGGGCCGCTTGTGTTTTTTAGGCCTTCGCAAGCTATCGGAAGTGTGTGCGCGGCAGGAGAGACAAATCCATGTTTTCGCGCCTTTTTTAGGATTTCAAGGTCGAAAAACACATAGGCCCCAAAATGAAAGAAACGGCTGCCGCGCCAAAACTATGGCTTCAAACTTGATGAAAACATTCTCTCCCACAATAACTCAAGGGCAGCTTGTGTTTTTTAGGCCTTCGCAAGCTATCGGAAGTGTGTGCGCGGCAGGAGAGACAAATCAATGTTTTCGCGCCTTTTTTGCCATTTCCAGGTCGAAAAACACACAGGCCCCAAAAATAAAGAAATGGCTGTCCAGCCAAAACTGAGGCTTCAAACTTGATGAAAACAGTGTCTCCTATATTGGAGTAGGGGCTGCTTGTGGTTATTAGGCATTTGCAAGCTCTCCGAAGTGTGTGCGCAGCAGGAGAGACAAATCCATGTTTTTATGCCTTCTTTGGCATTTTCAGGTGGAGAAAAACACAATCCCGAAAGAAAAAGAAAAGGCTGCCGCGCCAACACTGAGGCTTCAAACTTGATGAAAACAGTGTCTCCCATAGTGGAGTAGGGGCTGCTTGTGGTTATTAGGCCTTTGCAAGCTCTCCGAAGTGTGTGCGCGGCAGGAGAGACAAATCAATGTTTTCGCGCCTTTTTTGCCATTTCCAGGTCGAAAAACACACAGGCCCCAAAAATAAAGAAATGGCTGTCCAGCCAAAACTGAGGCTTCAAACTTGATGAAAACAGTGTCTCCCATATTGGAGTAGGGGCTGCTTGTGGTTATTAGGCATTTGCAAGCTCTCCGAAGTGTGTGCGCAGCAGGAGAGACAAATCCATGTTTTTATGCCTTCTTTGGCATTTTCAGGTGGAGAAAAACACAATCCCGAAAGAGAAAGAAAAGGCTGCCGCGCCAACACTGAGGCTTCAAACTTGATGAAAACAGTGTCTCCCATAATGGAGTAGGGGCTGCTTGTGGTTATTAGGCATTTGCAAGCTCTCCGAAGTGTGTGCGCAGCAGGAGAGACAAATCCATGTTTTTATGCCTTCTTTGGCATTTTCAGGTGGAGAAAAACACAATCCCGAAAGAGAAAGAAAAGGCTGCCGCGCCAACACTGAGGCTTCAAACTTGATGAAAACAGTGTCTCCCATAGTGGAGTAGGGGCTGCTTGTGGTTATTAGACTTTGCAAGCTCTCCGAAGTGTGTGCGCAGCAGGAGAGACAAATCCATGTTTTTATGCCTTCTTTGGCATTTTCAGGTGGAGAAAAACACAATCCCGAAAGAGAAAGAAAAGGCTGCCGCGCCAACACTGAGGCTTCAAACTTGATGAAAACAGTGTCTCCCATATTGGAGTAGGGGCTGCTTGTGGTTATTAGGCATTTGCAAGCTCTCCGAAGTGTGTGCGCAGCAGGAGAGACAAATCCATGTTTTTATGCCTTCTTTGGCATTTTCAGGTGGAGAAAAACACAATCCCGAAAGAGAAAGAAAAGGCTGCCGCGCCAACACTGAGGCTTCAAACTTGATGAAAACAGTGTCTCCCATATTGGAGTAGGGGCTGCTTGTGGTTATTAGGCATTTGCAAGCTCTCCGAAGTGTGTGCGCAGCAGGAGAGACAAATCCATGTTTTTATGCCTTCTTTGGCATTTTCAGGTGGAGAAAAACACAATCCCGAAAGAGAAAGAAAAGGCTGCCGCGCCAACACTGAGGCTTCAAACTTGATGAAAACAGTGTCTCCCATAGTGGAGTAGGGGCTGCTTGTGGTTATTAGGCCTTTGCAAGCTCTCCGAAGTGTGTGCGCGGCAGGAGAGACAAATCAATGTTTTCGCGCCTTTTTTGCCATTTCCAGGTCGAAAAACACACAGGCCCCAAAAATAAAGAAATGGCTGTCCAGCCAAAACTGAGGCTTCAAACTTGATGAAAACAGTGTCTCCCATATTGGAGTAGGGGCTGCTTGTGGTTATTAGGCATTTGCAAGCTCTCCGAAGTGTGTGCGCGGCAGGAGAGACAAATCCATGTTTTCGCGCCTTTTTTGCGATTTCAAGGTCGAAAAACACATAGGCCCCAAAATGAAAGAAACGGCTGCCGCGCCAAAACTATGGCTTCAAACTTGATGAAAACAGTCTCTCCCATAATAACTCACGGGCTGCTTGTGTTTTTTAGGCCTTTGCACGCTATCAGAAGTGTGTGCGCGGCAGGAGAGACAAATCCATGTTTTCGCGCCTTTTTTGCCATTTCCAGGTCGAAGAAAACAAAGGCCCCAAAAATAAAGAAACGGCTGTCCAGCCAAAACTGAGGCTTCAAACTTGATTAAAACAGTCTCTCAGACAATAACTCAAGGGCCGCTTGTGTTTTTTAGGCCTTCGCAAGCTATCGGAAGTGTGTGCGCGGCAGGAGAGACAAATCCATGTTTTCGCGCCTTTTTTAGGATTTCAAGGTCGAAAAACACATAGGCCCCAAAATGAAAGAAACGGCTGCCGCGCCAAAACTATGGCTTCAAACTTGATGAAAACATTCTCTCCCACAATAACTCAAGGGCAGCTTGTGTTTTTTAGGCCTTCGCAAGCTATCGGAAGTGTGTGCGCGGCAGGAGAGACAAATCAATGTTTTCGCGCCTTTTTTGCCATTTCCAGGTCGAAAAACACACAGGCCCCAAAAATAAAGAAATGGCTGTCCAGCCAAAACTGAGGCTTCAAACTTGATGAAAACAGTGTCTCCTATATTGGAGTAGGGGCTGCTTGTGGTTATTAGGCATTTGCAAGCTCTCCGAAGTGTGTGCGCAGCAGGAGAGACAAATCCATGTTTTTATGCCTTCTTTGGCATTTTCAGGTGGAGAAAAACACAATCCCGAAAGAAAAAGAAAAGGCTGCCGCGCCAACACTGAGGCTTCAAACTTGATGAAAACAGTGTCTCCCATAGTGGAGTAGGGGCTGCTTGTGGTTATTAGGCCTTTGCAAGCTCTCCGAAGTGTGTGCGCGGCAGGAGAGACAAATCAATGTTTTCGCGCCTTTTTTGCCATTTCCAGGTCGAAAAACACACAGGCCCCAAAAATAAAGAAATGGCTGTCCAGCCAAAACTGAGGCTTCAAACTTGATGAAAACAGTGTCTCCCATATTGGAGTAGGGGCTGCTTGTGGTTATTAGGCATTTGCAAGCTCTCCGAAGTGTGTGCGCAGCAGGAGAGACAAATCCATGTTTTTATGCCTTCTTTGGCATTTTCAGGTGGAGAAAAACACAATCCCGAAAGAGAAAGAAAAGGCTGCCGCGCCAACACTGAGGCTTCAAACTTGATGAAAACAGTGTCTCCCATAATGGAGTAGGGGCTGCTTGTGGTTATTAGGCATTTGCAAGCTCTCCGAAGTGTGTGCGCAGCAGGAGAGACAAATCCATGTTTTTATGCCTTCTTTGGCATTTTCAGGTGGAGAAAAACACAATCCCGAAAGAGAAAGAAAAGGCTGCCGCGCCAACACTGAGGCTTCAAACTTGATGAAAACAGTGTCTCCCATAGTGGAGTAGGGGCTGCTTGTGGTTATTAGACTTTGCAAGCTCTCCGAAGTGTGTGCGCAGCAGGAGAGACAAATCCATGTTTTTATGCCTTCTTTGGCATTTTCAGGTGGAGAAAAACACAATCCCGAAAGAGAAAGAAAAGGCTGCCGCGCCAACACTGAGGCTTCAAACTTGATGAAAACAGTGTCTCCCATATTGGAGTAGGGGCTGCTTGTGGTTATTAGGCATTTGCAAGCTCTCCGAAGTGTGTGCGCAGCAGGAGAGACAAATCCATGTTTTTATGCCTTCTTTGGCATTTTCAGGTGGAGAAAAACACAATCCCGAAAGAGAAAGAAAAGGCTGCCGCGCCAACACTGAGGCTTCAAACTTGATGAAAACAGTGTCTCCCATAGTGGAGTAGGGGCTGCTTGTGGTTATTAGGCCTTTGCAAGCTCTCCGAAGTGTGTGCGCAGCAGGAGAGACAAATCCATGTTTTTATGCCTTCTTTGGCATTTTCAGGTGGAGAAAAACACAATCCCGAAAGAGAAAGAAAAGGCTGCCGCGCCAACACTGAGGCTTCAAACTTGATGAAAACAGTGTCTCCCATATTGGAGTAGGGGCTGCTTGTGGTTATTAGGCATTTGCAAGCTCTCCGAAGTGTGTGCGCGGCAGGAGAGACAAATCCATGTTTTCGCGCCTTTTTTGCGATTTCAAGGTCGAAAAACACATAGGCCCCAAAATGAAAGAAACGGCTGCCGCGCCAAAACTATGGCTTCAAACTTGATGAAAACAGTCTCTCCCATAATAACTCACGGGCTGCTTGTGTTTTTTAGGCCTTTGCAAGCTCTCCGAAGTGTGTGCGCGGCAGGAGAGACAAATCAATGTTTTCGCGCCTTTTTTGCCATTTCCAGGTCGAAAAACACACAGGCCCCAAAAATAAAGAAATGGCTGTCCAGCCAAAACTGAGGCTTCAAACTTGATGAAAACAGTGTCTCCCATATTGG
Organism: Argentina silus; assembly: GCF_951799395.1. Lineage (NCBI taxonomy): Eukaryota > Metazoa > Chordata > Actinopteri > Argentiniformes > Argentinidae > Argentina > Argentina silus. Next base: position 1,274,367 of record NW_028153183.1, read on the forward strand.
AGTAGGGGCTGCTTGTGGTTATTAGGCATTTGCAAGCTCTCCGAAGTGTGTGCGCGGCAGGAGAGACAAATCCATGTTTTCGCGCCTTTTTTGCGATTTCAAGGTCGAAAAACACATAGGCCCCAAAATGAAAGAAACGGCTGCCGCGCCAAAACTATGGCTTCAAACTTGATGAAAACAGTCTCTCCCATAATAACTCACGGGCTGCTTGTGTTTTTTAGGCCTTTGCACGCTATCAGAAGTGTGTGCGCGGCAGGAGAGACAAATCCATGTTTTCGCGCCTTTTTTGCCATTTCCAGGTCGAAGAAAACAAAGGCCCCAAAAATAAAGAAACGGCTGTCCAGCCAAAACTGAGGCTTCAAACTTGATTAAAACAGTCTCTCAGACAATAACTCAAGGGCCGCTTGTGTTTTTTAGGCCTTCGCAAGCTATCGGAAGTGTGTGCGCGGCAGGAGAGACAAATCCATGTTTTCGCGCCTTTTTTACGATTTCAAGGTCGAAAAACACATAGGACCCAAAATGAAAGAAACGGCTGCCGCGCCAAAACTATGGCTTCAAACTTGATGAAAACATTCTCTCCCACAATAACTCAAGGGCAGCTTGTGTTTTTTAGGCCTTCGCAAGCTATCGGAAGTGTGTGCGCGGCAGGAGAGACAAATCAATGTTTTCGCGCCTTTTTTGCCATTTCCAGGTCGAAAAACACACAGGCCCCAAAAATAAAGAAATGGCTGTCCAGCCAAAACTGAGGCTTCAAACTTGATGAAAACAGTGTCTCCTATATTGGAGTAGGGGCTGCTTGTGGTTATTAGGCATTTGCAAGCTCTCCGAAGTGTGTGCGCAGTAGGAGAGACAAATCCATGTTTTTATGCCTTCTTTGGCATTTTCAGGTGGAGAAAAACACAATCCCGAAAGAAAAAGAAAAGGCTGCCGCGCCAACACTGAGGCTTCAAACTTGATGAAAACAGTGTCTCCCATAGTGGAGTAGGGGCTGCTTGTGGTTATTAGGCCTTTGCAAGCTCTCCGAAGTGTGTGCGCGGCAGGAGAGACAAATCAATGTTTTCGCGCCTTTTTTGCCATTTCCAGGTCGAAAAACACACAGGCCCCAAAAATAAAGAAATGGCTGTCCAGCCAAAACTGAGGCTTCAAACTTGATGAAAACAGTGTCTCCCATATTGGAGTAGGGGCTGCTTGTGGTTATTAGGCATTTGCAAGCTCTCCGAAGTGTGTGCGCAGCAGGAGAGACAAATCCATGTTTTTATGCCTTCTTTGGCATTTTCAGGTGGAGAAAAACACAATCCCGAAAGAGAAAGAAAAGGCTGCCGCGCCAACACTGAGGCTTCAAACTTGATGAAAACAGTGTCTCCCATAGTGGAGTAGGGGCTGCTTGTGGTTATTAGGCCTTTGCAAGCTCTCCGAAGTGTGTGCGCAGCAGGAGAGACAAATCCATGTTTTTATGCCTTCTTTGGCATTTTCAGGTGGAGAAAAACACAATCCCGAAAGAGAAAGAAAAGGCTGCCGCGCCAACACTGAGGCTTCAAACTTGATGAAAACAGTGTCTCCCATAGTGGAGTAGGGGCTGCTTGTGGTTATTAGGCCTTTGCAAGCTCTCCGAAGTGTGTGCGCAGCAGGAGAGACAAATCCATGTTTTTATGCCTTCTTTGGCATTTTCAGGTGGAGAAAAACACAATCCCGAAAGAGAAAGAAAAGGCTGCCGCGCCAACACTGAGGCTTCAAACTTGATGAAAACAGTGTCTCCCATATTGGAGTAGGGGCTGCTTGTGGTTATTAGGCATTTGCAAGCTCTCCGAAGTGTGTGCGCAGCAGGAGAGACAAATCCATGTTTTTATGCCTTCTTTGGCATTTTCAGGTGGAGAAAAACACAATCCCGAAAGAGAAAGAAAAGGCTGCCGCGCCAACACTGAGGCTTCAAACTTGATGAAAACAGTGTCTCCCATAGTGGAGTAGGGGCTGCTTGTGGTTATTAGGCCTTTGCAAGCTCTCCGAAGTGTGTGCGCAGCAGGAAAGACAAATCCATGTTTTTATGCCTTCTTTGGCATTTTCAGGTGGAGAAAAACACAATCCCGAAAGAGAAAGAAAAGGCTGCCGCGCCAACACTGAGGCTTCAAACTTGATGAAAACAGTGTCTCCCATATTGGAGTAGGGGCTGCTTGTGGTTATTAGGCATTTGCAAGCTCTCCGAAGTGTGTGCGCAGCAGGAGAGACAAATCCATGTTTTTATGCCTTCTTTGGCATTTTCAGGTGGAGAAAAACACAATCCCGAAAGAGAAAGAAAAGGCTGCCGCGCCAACACTGAGGCTTCAAACTTGATGAAAACAGTGTCTCCCATAGTGGAGTAGGGGCTGCTTGTGGTTATTAGGCCTTTGCAAGCTCTCCGAAGTGTGTGCGCAGCAGGAGAGACAAATCCATGTTTTTATGCCTTCTTTGGCATTTTCAGGTGGAGAAAAACACAATCCCGAAAGAGAAAGAAAAGGCTGCCGCGCCAACACTGAGGCTTCAAACTTGATGAAAACAGTGTCTCCCATATTGGAGTAGGGGCTGCTTGTGGTTATTAGGCATTTGCAAGCTCTCCGAAGTGTGTGCGCAGCAGGAGAGACAAATCCATGTTTTTATGCCTTCTTTGGCATTTTCAGGTGGAGAAAAACACAATCCCGAAAGAGAAAGAAAAGGCTGCCGCGCCAACACTGAGGCTTCAAACTTGATGAAAACAGTGTCTCCCATAGTGGAGTAGGGGCTGCTTGTGGTTATTAGGCCTTTGCAAGCTCTCCGAAGTGTGTGCGCGGCAGGAGAGACAAATCAATGTTTTCGCGCCTTTTTTGCCATTTCCAGGTCGAAAAACACACAGGCCCCAAAAATAAAGAAATGGCTGTCCAGCCAAAACTGAGGCTTCAAACTTGATGAAAACAGTGTCTCCCATATTGGAGTAGGGGCTGCTTGTGGTTATTAGGCATTTGCAAGCTCTCCGAAGTGTGTGCGCGGCAGGAGAGACAAATCCATGTTTTCGCGCCTTTTTTGCGATTTCAAGGTCGAAAAACACATAGGCCCCAAAATGAAAGAAACGGCTGCCGCGCCAAAACTATGGCTTCAAACTTGATGAAAACAGTCTCTCCCATAATAACTCACGGGCTGCTTGTGTTTTTTAGGCCTTTGCAAGCTCTCCGAAGTGTGTGCGCGGCAGGAGAGACAAATCAATGTTTTCGCGCCTTTTTTGCCATTTCCAGGTCGAAAAACACACAGGCCCCAAAAATAAAGAAATGGCTGTCCAGCCAAAACTGAGGCTTCAAACTTGATGAAAACAGTGTCTCCCATATTGGAGTAGGGGCTGCTTGTGGTTATTAGGCATTTGCAAGCTCTCCGAAGTGTGTGCGCGGCAGGAGAGACAAATCCATGTTTTCGCGCCTTTTTTGCGATTTCAAGGTCGAAAAACACATAGGCCCCAAAATGAAAGAAACGGCTGCCGCGCCAAAACTATGGCTTCAAACTTGATGAAAACAGTCTCTCCCATAATAACTCACGGGCTGCTTGTGTTTTTTAGGCCTTTGCACGCTATCAGAAGTGTGTGCGCGGCAGGAGAGACAAATCCATGTTTTCGCGGCTTTTTTGCCATTTCCAGGTCGAAGAAAACAAAGGCCCCAAAAATAAAGAAACGGCTGTCCAGCCAAAACTGAGGCTTCAAACTTGATTAAAACAGTCTCTCAGACAATAACTCAAGGGCCGCTTGTGTTTTTTAGGCCTTCGCAAGCTATCGGAAGTGTGTGCGCGGCAGGAGAGACAAATCCATGTTTTCGCGCCTTTTTTACGATTTCAAGGTCGAAAAACACATAGGCCCCAAAATGAAAGAAACGGCTGCCGCGCCAAAACTATGGCTTCAAACTTGATGAAAACATTCTCTCCCACAATAACTCAAGGGCAGCTTGTGTTTTTTAGGCCTTCGCAAGCTATCGGAAGTGTGTGCGCGGCAGGAGAGACAAATCAATGTTTTCGCGCCTTTTTTGCCATTTCCAGGTCGAAAAACACACAGGCCCCAAAAATAAAGAAATGGCTGTCCAGCCAAAACTGAGGCTTCAAACTTGATGAAAACAGTGTCTCCTATATTGGAGTAGGGGCTGCTTGTGGTTATTAGGCATTTGCAAGCTCTCCGAAGTGTGTGCGCAGCAGGAGAGACAAATCCATGTTTTTATGCCTTCTTTGGCATTTTCAAGTGGAGAAAAACACAATCCCGAAAGAAAAAGAAAAGGCTGCCGCGCCAACACTGAGGCTTCAAACTTGATGAAAACAGTGTCTCCCATAGTGGAGTAGGGGCTGCTTGTGGTTATTAGGCCTTTGCAAGCTCTCCGAAGTGTGTGCGCGGCAGGAGAGACAAATCAATGTTTTCGCGCCTTTTTTGCCATTTCCAGGTCGAAAAACACACAGGCCCCAAAAATAAAGAAATGGCTGTCCAGCCAAAACTGAGGCTTCAAACTTGATGAAAACAGTGTCTCCCATATTGGAGTAGGGGCTGCTTGTGGTTATTAGGCATTTGCAAGCTCTCCGAAGTGTGTGCGCAGCAGGAGAGACAAATCCATGTTTTTATGCCTTCTTTGGCATTTTCAGGTGGAGAAAAACACAATCCCGAAAGAGAAAGAAAAGGCTGCCGCGCCAACACTGAGGCTTCAAACTTGATGAAAACAGTGTCTCCCATAATGGAGTAGGGGCTGCTTGTGGTTATTAGGCATTTGCAAGCTCTCCGAAGTGTGTGCGCAGCAGGAGAGACAAATCCATGTTTTTATGCCTTCTTTGGCATTTTCAGGTGGAGAAAAACACAATCCCGAAAGAGAAAGAAAAGGCTGCCGCGCCAACACTGAGGCTTCAAACTTGATGAAAACAGTGTCTCCCATAGTGGAGTAGGGGCTGCTTGTGGTTATTAGGCATTTGCAAGCTCTCCGAAGTGTGTGCGCAGCAGGAGAGACAAATCCATGTTTTTATGCCTTCTTTGGCATTTTCAGGTGGAGAAAAACACAATCCCGAAAGAGAAAGAAAAGGCTGCCGCGCCAACACTGAGGCTTCAAACTTGATGAAAACAGTGTCTCCCATAGTGGAGTAGGGGCTGCTTGTGGTTATTAGGCCTTTGCAAGCTCTCCGAAGTGTGTGCGCAGCAGGAGAGACAAATCCATGTTTTTATGCCTTCTTTGGCATTTTCAGGTGGAGAAAAACACAATCCCGAAAGAGAAAGAAAAGGCTGCCGCGCCAACACTGAGGCTTCAAACTTGATGAAAACAGTGTCTCCCATATTGGAGTAGGGGCTGCTTGTGGTTATTAGGCATTTGCAAGCTCTCCGAAGTGTGTGCGCAGCAGGAGAGACAAATCCATGTTTTTATGCCTTCTTTGGCATTTTCAGGTGGAGAAAAACACAATCCCGAAAGAGAAAGAAAAGGCTGCCGCGCCAACACTGAGGCTTCAAACTTGATGAAAACAGTGTCTCCCATAGTGGAGTAGGGGCTGCTTGTGGTTATTAGGCCTTTGCAAGCTCTCCGAAGTGTGTGCGCGGCAGGAGAGACAAATCAATGTTTTCGCGCCTTTTTTGCCATTTCCAGGTCGAAAAACACACAGGCCCCAAAAATAAAGAAATGGCTGTCCAGCCAAAACTGAGGCTTCAAACTTGATGAAAACAGTGTCTCCCATATTGGAGTAGGGGCTGCTTGTGGTTATTAGGCATTTGCAAGCTCTCCGAAGTGTGTGCGCGGCAGGAGAGACAAATCCATGTTTTCGCGCCTTTTTTGCGATTTCAAGGTCGAAAAACACATAGGCCCCAAAATGAAAGAAACGGCTGCCGCGCCAAAACTATGGCTTCAAACTTGATGAAAACAGTCTCTCCCATAATAACTCACGGGCTGCTTGTGTTTTTTAGGCCTTTGCAAGCTCTCCGAAGTGTGTGCGCGGCAGGAGAGACAAATCAATGTTTTCGCGCCTTTTTTGCCATTTCCAGGTCGAAAAACACACAGGCCCCAAAAATAAAGAAATGGCTGTCCAGCCAAAACTGAGGCTTCAAACTTGATGAAAACAGTGTCTCCCATATTGGAGTAGGGGCTGCTTGTGGTTATTAGGCATTTGCAAGCTCTCCGAAGTGTGTGCGCGGCAGGAGAGACAAATCCATGTTTTCGCGCCTTTTTTGCGATTTCAAGGTCGAAAAACACATAGGCCCCAAAATGAAAGAAACGGCTGCCGCGCCAAAACTATGGCTTCAAACTTGATGAAAACAGTCTCTCCCATAATAACTCACGGGCTGCTTGTGTTTTTTAGGCCTTTGCACGCTATCAGAAGTGTGTGCGCGGCAGGAGAGACAAATCCATGTTTTCGCGCCTTTTTTGCCATTTCCAGGTCGAAGAAAACAAAGGCCCCAAAAATAAAGAAACGGCTGTCCAGCCAAAACTGAGGCTTCAAACTTGATTAAAACAGTCTCTCAGACAATAACTCAAGGGCCGCTTGTGTTTTTTAGGCCTTCGCAAGCTATCGGAAGTGTGTGCGCGGCAGGAGAGACAAATCCATGTTTTCGCGCCTTTTTTACGATTTCAAGGTCGAAAAACACATAGGCCCCAAAATGAAAGAAACGGCTGCCGCGCCAAAACTATGGCTTCAAACTTGATGAAAACATTCTCTCCCACAATAACTCAAGGGCAGCTTGTGTTTTTTAGGCCTTCGCAAGCTATCGGAAGTGTGTGCGCGGCAGGAGAGACAAATCAATGTTTTCGCGCCTTTTTTGCCATTTCCAGGTCGAAAAACACACAGGCCCCAAAAATAAAGAAATGGCTGTCCAGCCAAAACTGAGGCTTCAAACTTGATGAAAACAGTGTCTCCTATATTGGAGTAGGGGCTGCTTGTGGTTATTAGGCATTTGCAAGCTCTCCGAAGTGTGTGCGCAGCAGGAGAGACAAATCCATGTTTTTATGCCTTCTTTGGCATTTTCAGGTGGAGAAAAACACAATCCCGAAAGAAAAAGAAAAGGCTGCCGCGCCAACACTGAGGCTTCAAACTTGATGAAAACAGTGTCTCCCATAGTGGAGTAGGGGCTGCTTGTGGTTATTAGGCCTTTGCAAGCTCTCCGAAGTGTGTGCGCGGCAGGAGAGACAAATCAATGTTTTCGCGCCTTTTTTGCCATTTCCAGGTCGAAAAACACACAGGCCCCAAAAATAAAGAAATGGCTGTCCAGCCAAAACTGAGGCTTCAAACTTGATGAAAACAGTGTCTCCCATATTGGAGTAGGGGCTGCTTGTGGTTATTAGGCATTTGCAAGCTCTCCGAAGTGTGTGCGCAGCAGGAGAGACAAATCCATGTTTTTATGCCTTCTTTGGCATTTTCAGGTGGAGAAAAACACAATCCCGAAAGAGAAAGAAAAGGCTGCCGCGCCAACACTGAGGCTTCAAACTTGATGAAAACAGTGTCTCCCATAATGGAGTAGGGGCTGCTTGTGGTTATTAGGCATTTGCAAGCTCTCCGAAGTGTGTGCGCAGCAGGAGAGACAAATCCATGTTTTTATGCCTTCTTTGGCATTTTCAGGTGGAGAAAAACACAATCCCGAAAGAGAAAGAAAAGGCTGCCGCGCCAACACTGAGGCTTCAAACTTGATGAAAACAGTGTCTCCCATAGTGGAGTAGGGGCTGCTTGTGGTTATTAGGCCTTTGCAAGCTCTCCGAAGTGTGTGCGCAGCAGGAGAGACAAATCCATGTTTTTATGCCTTCTTTGGCATTTTCAGGTGGAGAAAAACACAATCCCGAAAGAGAAAGAAAAGGCTGCCGCGCCAACACTGAGGCTTCAAACTTGATGAAAACAGTGTCTCCCATATTGGAGTAGGGGCTGCTTGTGGTTATTAGGCATTTGCAAGCTCTCCGAAGTGTGTGCGCAGCAGGAGAGACAAATCCATGTTTTTATGCCTTCTTTGGCATTTTCAGGTGGAGAAAAACAAAATCCCGAAAGAGAAAGAAAAGGCTGCCGCGCCAACACTGAGGCTTCAAACTTGATGAAAACAGTGTCTCCCATAGTGGAGTAGGGGCTGCTTGTGGTTATTAGGCCTTTGCAAGCTCTCCGAAGTGTGTGCGCAGCAGGAGAGACAAATCCATGTTTTTATGCCTTCTTTGGCATTTTCAGGTGGAGAAAAACACAATCCCGAAAGAGAAAGAAAAGGCTGCCGCGCCAACACTGAGGCTTCAAACTTGATGAAAACAGTGTCTCCCATATTGGAGTAGGGGCTGCTTGTGGTTATTAGGCATTTGCAAGCTCTCCGAAGTGTGTGCGCAGCAGGAGAGACAAATCCATGTTTTTATGCCTTCTTTGGCATTTTCAGGTGGAGAAAAACACAATCCCGAAAGAGAAAGAAAAGGCTGCCGCGCCAACACTGAGGCTTCAAACTTGATGAAAACAGTGTCTCCCATAGTGGAGTAGGGGCTGCTTGTGGTTATTAGGCCTTTGCAAGCTCTCCGAAGTGTGTGCGCAGCAGGAAAGACAAATCCATGTTTTTATGCCTTCTTTGGCATTTTCAGGTGGAGAAAAACACAATCCCGAAAGAGAAAGAAAAGGCTGCCGCGCCAACACTGAGGCTTCAAACTTGATGAAAACAGTGTCTCCCATATTGGAGTAGGGGCTGCTTGTGGTTATTAGGCATTTGCAAGCTCTCCGAAGTGTGTGCGCAGCAGGAGAGACAAATCCATGTTTTTATGCCTTCTTTGGCATTTTCAGGTGGAGAAAAACACAATCCCGAAAGAGAAAGAAAAGGCTGCCGCGCCAACACTGAGGCTTCAAACTTGATGAAAACAGTGTCTCCCATAGTGGAGTAGGGGCTGCTTGTGGTTATTAGGCCTTTGCAAGCTCTCCGAAGTGTGTGCGCAGCAGGAGAGACAAATCCATGTTTTTATGCCTTCTTTGGCATTTTCAGGTGGAGAAAAACACAATCCCGAAAGAGAAAGAAAAGGCTGCCGCGCCAACACTGAGGCTTCAAACTTGATGAAAACAGTGTCTCCCATATTGGAGTAGGGGCTGCTTGTGGTTATTAGGCATTTGCAAGCTCTCCGAAGTGTGTGCGCAGCAGGAGAGACAAATCCATGTTTTTATGCCTTCTTTGGCATTTTCAGGTGGAGAAAAACACAATCCCGAAAGAGAAAGAAAAGGCTGCCGCGCCAACACTGAGGCTTCAAACTTGATGAAAACAGTGTCTCCCATAGTGGAGTAGGGGCTGCTTGTGGTTATTAGGCCTTTGCAAGCTCTCCGAAGTGTGTGCGCGGCAGGAGAGACAAATCAATGTTTTCGCGCCTTTTTTGCCATTTCCAGGTCGAAAAACACACAGGCCCCAAAAATAAAGAAATGGCTGTCCAGCCAAAACTGAGGCTTCAAACTTGATGAAAACAGTGTCTCCCATATTGGAGTAGGGGCTGCTTGTGGTTATTAGGCATTTGCAAGCTCTCCGAAGTGTGTGCGCGGCAGGAGAGACAAATCCATGTTTTCGCGCCTTTTTTGCGATTTCAAGGTCGAAAAACACATAGGCCCCAAAATGAAAGAAACGGCTGCCGCGCCAAAACTATGGCTTCAAACTTGATGAAAACAGTCTCTCCCATAATAACTCACGGGCTGCTTGTGTTTTTTAGGCCTTTGCAAGCTCTCCGAAGTGTGTGCGCGGCAGGAGAGACAAATCAATGTTTTCGCGCCTTTTTTGCCATTTCCAGGTCGAAAAACACACAGGCCCCAAAAATAAAGAAATGGCTGTCCAGCCAAAACTGAGGCTTCAAACTTGATGAAAACAGTGTCTCCCATATTGGAGTAGGGGCTGCTTGTGGTTATTAGGCATTTGCAAGCTCTCCGAAGTGTGTGCGCGGCAGGAGAGACAAATCCATGTTTTCGCGCCTTTTTTGCGATTTCAAGGTCGAAAAACACATAGGCCCCAAAATGAAAGAAACGGCTGCCGCGCCAAAACTATGGCTTCAAACTTGATGAAAACAGTCTCTCCCATAATAACTCACGGGCTGCTTGTGTTTTTTAGGCCTTTGCACGCTATCAGAAGTGTGTGCGCGGCAGGAGAGACAAATCCATGTTTTCGCGCCTTTTTTGCCATTTCCAGGTCGAAGAAAACAAAGGCCCCAAAAATAAAGAAACGGCTGTCCAGCCAAAACTGAGGCTTCAAACTTGATTAAAACAGTCTCTCAGACAATAACTCAAGGGCCGCTTGTGTTTTTTAGGCCTTCGCAAGCTATCGGAAGTGTGTGCGCGGCAGGAGAGACAAATCCATGTTTTCGCGCCTTTTTTACGATTTCAAGGTCGAAAAACACATAGGCCCCAAAATGAAAGAAACGGCTGCCGCGCCAAAACTATGGCTTCAAACTTGATGAAAACATTCTCTCCCACAATAACTCAAGGGCAGCTTGTGTTTTTTAGGCCTTCGCAAGCTATCGGAAGTGTGTGCGCGGCAGGAGAGACAAATCCATGTTTTCGCGCCTTTTTTTACGATTTCAAGGTCGAAAAACACATAGGCCCCAAAATGAAAGAAACGGCTGCCGCGCCAAAACTATGGCTTCAAACTTGATGAAAACATTCTCTCCCACAATAACTCAAGGGCAGCTTGTGTTTTTTAGGCCTTCGCAAGCTATCGGAAGTGTGTGCGCGGCAGGAGAGACAAATCAATGTTTTCGCGCCTTTTTTGCCATTTCCAGGTCGAAAAACACACAGGCCCCAAAAATAAAGAAATGGCTGTCCAGCCAAAACTGAGGCTTCAAACTTGATGAAAACAGTGTCTCCTATATTGGAGTAGGGGCTGCTTGTGGTTATTAGGCATTTGCAAGCTCTCCGAAGTGTGTGCGCAGCAGGAGAGACAAATCCATGTTTTTATGCCTTCTTTGGCATTTTCAGGTGGAGAAAAACACAATCCCGAAAGAAAAAGAAAAGGCTGCCGCGCCAACACTGAGGCTTCAAACTTGATGAAAACAGTGTCTCCCATAGTGGAGTAGGGGCTGCTTGTGGTTATTAGGCCTTTGCAAGCTCTCCGAAGTGTGTGCGCGGCAGGAGAGACAAATCAATGTTTTCGCGCCTTTTTTGCCATTTCCAGGTCGAAAAACACACAGGCCCCAAAAATAAAGAAATGGCTGTCCAGCCAAAACTGAGGCTTCAAACTTGATGAAAACAGTGTCTCCCATATTGGAGTAGGGGCTGCTTGTGGTTATTAGGCATTTGCAAGCTCTCCGAAGTGTGTGCGCAGCAGGAGAGACAAATCCATGTTTTTATGCCTTCTTTGGCATTTTCAGGTGGAGAAAAACACAATCCCGAAAGAGAAAGAAAAGGCTGCCGCGCCAACACTGAGGCTTCAAACTTGATGAAAACAGTGTCTCCCATAATGGAGTAGGGGCTGCTTGTGGTTATTAGGCATTTGCAAGCTCTCCGAAGTGTGTGCGCAGCAGGAGAGACAAATCCATGTTTTTATGCCTTCTTTGGCATTTTCAGGTGGAGAAAAACACAATCCCGAAAGAGAAAGAAAAGGCTGCCGCGCCAACACTGAGGCTTCAAACTTGATGAAAACAGTGTCTCCCATAGTGGAGTAGGGGCTGCTTGTGGTTATTAGGCCTTTGCAAGCTCTCCGAAGTGTGTGCGCAGCAGGAGAGACAAATCCATGTTTTTATGCCTTCTTTGGCATTTTCAGGTGGAGAAAAACACAATCCCGAAAGAGAAAGAAAAGGCTGCCGCGCCAACACTGAGGCTTCAAACTTGATGAAAACAGTGTCTCCCATATTGGAGTAGGGGCTGCTTGTGGTTATTAGGCATTTGCAAGCTCTCCGAAGTGTGTGCGCAGCAGGAGAGACAAATCCATGTTTTTATGCCTTCTTTGGCATTTTCAGGTGGAGAAAAACACAATCCCGAAAGAGAAAGAAAAGGCTGCCGCGCCAACACTGAGGCTTCAAACTTGATGAAAACAGTGTCTCCCATAGTGGAGTAGGGGCTGCTTGTGGTTATTAGGCCTTTGCAAGCTCTCCGAAGTGTGTGCGCAGCAGGAGAGACAAATCCATGTTTTTATGCCTTCTTTGGCATTTTCAGGTGGAGAAAAACACAATCCCGAAAGAGAAAGAAAAGGCTGCCGCGCCAACACTGAGGCTTCAAACTTGATGAAAACAGTGTCTCCCATATTGGAGTAGGGGCTGCTTGTGGTTATTAGGCATTTGCAAGCTCTCCGAAGTGTGTGCGCAGCAGGAGAGACAAATCCATGTTTTTATGCCTTCTTTGGCATTTTCAGGTGGAGAAAAACACAATCCCGAAAGAGAAAGAAAAGGCTGCCGCGCCAACACTGAGGCTTCAAACTTGATGAAAACAGTGTCTCCCATAGTGGAGTAGGGGCTGCTTGTGGTTATTAGGCCTTTGCAAGCTCTCCGAAGTGTGTGCGCAGCAGGAGAGACAAATCCATGTTTTTATGCCTTCTTTGGCATTTTCAGGTGGAGAAAAACACAATCCCGAAAGAGAAAGAAAAGGCTGCCGCGCCAACACTGAGGCTTCAAACTTGATGAAAACAGTGTCTCCCATATTGGAGTAGGGGCTGCTTGTGGTTATTAGGCATTTGCAAGCTCTCCGAAGTGTGTGCGCAGCAGGAGAGACAAATCCATGTTTTTATGCCTTCTTTGGCATTTTCAGGTGGAGAAAAACACAATCCCGAAAGAGAAAGAAAAGGCTGCCGCGCCAACACTGAGGCTTCAAACTTGATGAAAACAGTCTCTCCCATAATAACTCACGGGCTGCTTGTGTTTTTTAGGCCTTTGCACGCTATCGGAAGTGTGTGCGCGGCAGGAGAGACAAATCCATGTTTTCGCGCCTTTTTTGCGATTTCGGGATTGTGTTTTTCTCCACCTGAAAATGCCAAAGAAGGCATAAAAACATGGATTTGTCTCTCCTGCTGCGCACACACTTCGGAGAGCTTGCAAAGGCCTAATAACCACAAGCAGCCCCTACTCCACTATGGGAGACACTGTTTTCATCAAGTTTGAAGCCTCAGTGTTGGCGCGGCAGCCTTTTCTTTCTCTTTCGGGATTGTGTTTTTCTCCACCTGAAAATGCCAAAGAAGGCATAAAAACATGGATTTGTCTCTCCTGCTGCGCACACACTTCGGAGAGCTTGCAAATGCCTAATAACCACAAGCAGCCCCTACTCCAATATGGGAGACACTGTTTTCATCAAGTTTGAAGCCTCAGTGTTGGCGCGGCAGCCTTTTCTTTCTCTTTCGGGATTGTGTTTTTCTCCACCTGAAAATGCCAAAGAAGGCATAAAAACATGGATTTGTCTCTCCTGCTGCGCACACACTTCGGAGAGCTTGCAAAGGCCTAATAACCACAAGCAGCCCCTACTCCACTATGGGAGACACTGTTTTCATCAAGTTTGAAGCCTCAGTGTTGGCGCGGCAGCCTTTTCTTTCTCTTTCGGGATTGTGTTTTTCTCCACCTGAAAATGCCAAAGAAGGCATAAAAACATGGATTTGTCTCTCCTGCTGCGCACACACTTCGGAGAGCTTGCAAATGCCTAATAACCACAAGCAGCCCCTACTCCATTATGGGAGACACTGTTTTCATCAAGTTTGAAGCCTCAGTGTTGGCGCGGCAGCCTTTTCTTTCTCTTTCGGGATTGTGTTTTTCTCCACCTGAAAATGCCAAAGAAGGCATAAAAACATGGATTTGTCTCTCCTGCTGCGCACACACTTCGGAGAGCTTGCAAATGCCTAATAACCACAAGCAGCCCCTACTCCAATATGGGAGACACTGTTTTCATCAAGTTTGAAGCCTCAGTTTTGGCTGGACAGCCATTTCTTTATTTTTGGGGCCTGTGTGTTTTTCGACCTGGAAATGGCAAAAAAGGCGCGAAAACATTGATTTGTCTCTCCTGCCGCGCACACACTTCGGAGAGCTTGCAAAGGCCTAATAACCACAAGCAGCCCCTACTCCACTATGGGAGACACTGTTTTCATCAAGTTTGAAGCCTCAGTGTTGGCGCGGCAGCCTTTTCTTTTTCTTTCGGGATTGTGTTTTTCTCCACCTGAAAATGCCAAAGAAGGCATAAAAACATGGATTTGTCTCTCCTGCTGCGCACACACTTCGGAGAGCTTGCAAATGCCTAATAACCACAAGCAGCCCCTACTCCAATATAGGAGACACTGTTTTCATCAAGTTTGAAGCCTCAGTTTTGGCTGGACAGCCATTTCTTTATTTTTGGGGCCTGTGTGTTTTTCGACCTGGAAATGGCAAAAAAGGCGCGAAAACATTGATTTGTCTCTCCTGCCGCGCACACACTTCCGATAGCTTGCGAAGGCCTAAAAAACACAAGCTGCCCTTGAGTTATTGTGGGAGAGAATGTTTTCATCAAGTTTGAAGCCATAGTTTTGGCGCGGCAGCCGTTTCTTTCATTTTGGGGCCTATGTGTTTTTCGACCTTGAAATCGTAAAAAAGGCGCGAAAACATGGATTTGTCTCTCCTGCCGCGCACACACTTCCGATAGCTTGCGAAGGCCTAAAAAACACAAGCGGCCCTTGAGTTATTGTCTGAGAGACTGTTTTAATCAAGTTTGAAGCCTCAGTTTTGGCTGGACAGCCGTTTCTTTATTTTTGGGGCCTTTGTTTTCTTCGACCTGGAAATGGCAAAAAAGGCGCGAAAACATGGATTTGTCTCTCCTGCCGCGCACACACTTCTGATAGCGTGCAAAGGCCTAAAAAACACAAGCAGCCCGTGAGTTATTATGGGAGAGACTGTTTTCATCAAGTTTGAAGCCATAGTTTTGGCGCGGCAGCCGTTTCTTTCATTTTGGGGCCTATGTGTTTTTCGACCTTGAAATCGCAAAAAAGGCGCGAAAACATGGATTTGTCTCTCCTGCCGCGCACACACTTCGGAGAGCTTGCAAATGCCTAATAACCACAAGCAGCCCCTACTCCAATATGGGAGACACTGTTTTCATCAAGTTTGAAGCCTCAGTTTTGGCTGGACAGCCATTTCTTTATTTTTGGGGCCTGTGTGTTTTTCGACCTGGAAATGGCAAAAAAGGCGCGAAAACATTGATTTGTCTCTCCTGCCGCGCACACACTTCGGAGAGCTTGCAAAGGCCTAAAAAACACAAGCAGCCCGTGAGTTATTATGGGAGAGACTGTTTTCATCAAGTTTGAAGCCATAGTTTTGGCGCGGCAGCCGTTTCTTTCATTTTGGGGCCTATGTGTTTTTCGACCTTGAAATCGCAAAAAAGGCGCGAAAACATGGATTTGTCTCTCCTGCCGCGCACACACTTCGGAGAGCTTGCAAATGCCTAATAACCACAAGCAGCCCCTACTCCAATATGGGAGACACTGTTTTCATCAAGTTTGAAGCCTCAGTTTTGGCTGGACAGCCATTTCTTTATTTTTGGGGCCTGTGTGTTTTTCGACCTGGAAATGGCAAAAAAGGCGCGAAAACATTGAT
Organism: Argentina silus; assembly: GCF_951799395.1. Classification (NCBI taxonomy): domain Eukaryota; kingdom Metazoa; phylum Chordata; class Actinopteri; order Argentiniformes; family Argentinidae; genus Argentina; species Argentina silus. The sequence goes on from NW_028153183.1 coordinate 1,289,810, forward strand.
TTGTCTCTCCTGCCGCGCACACACTTCGGAGAGCTTGCAAAGGCCTAATAACCACAAGCAGCCCCTACTCCACTATGGGAGACACTGTTTTCATCAAGTTTGAAGCCTCAGTGTTGGCGCGGCAGCCTTTTCTTTCTCTTTCGGGATTGTGTTTTTCTCCACCTGAAAATGCCAAAGAAGGCATAAAAACATGGATTTGTCTCTCCTGCTGCGCACACACTTCGGAGAGCTTGCAAATGCCTAATAACCACAAGCAGCCCCTACTCCAATATGGGAGACACTGTTTTCATCAAGTTTGAAGCCTCAGTGTTGGCGCGGCAGCCTTTTCTTTCTCTTTCGGGATTGTGTTTTTCTCCACCTGAAAATGCCAAAGAAGGCATAAAAACATGGATTTGTCTCTCCTGCTGCGCACACACTTCGGAGAGCTTGCAAAGGCCTAATAACCACAAGCAGCCCCTACTCCACTATGGGAGACACTGTTTTCATCAAGTTTGAAGCCTCAGTGTTGGCGCGGCAGCCTTTTCTTTCTCTTTCGGGATTGTGTTTTTCTCCACCTGAAAATGCCAAAGAAGGCATAAAAACATGGATTTGTCTCTCCTGCTGCGCACACACTTCGGAGAGCTTGCAAATGCCTAATAACCACAAGCAGCCCCTACTCCAATATGGGAGACACTGTTTTCATCAAGTTTGAAGCCTCAGTGTTGGCGCGGCAGCCTTTTCTTTCTCTTTCGGGATTGTGTTTTTCTCCACCTGAAAATGCCAAAGAAGGCATAAAAACATGGATTTGTCTTTCCTGCTGCGCACACACTTCGGAGAGCTTGCAAAGGCCTAATAACCACAAGCAGCCCCTACTCCACTATGGGAGACACTGTTTTCATCAAGTTTGAAGCCTCAGTGTTGGCGCGGCAGCCTTTTCTTTCTCTTTCGGGATTGTGTTTTTCTCCACCTGAAAATGCCAAAGAAGGCATAAAAACATGGATTTGTCTCTCCTGCTGCGCACACACTTCGGAGAGCTTGCAAATGCCTAATAACCACAAGCAGCCCCTACTCCAATATGGGAGACACTGTTTTCATCAAGTTTGAAGCCTCAGTGTTGGCGCGGCAGCCTTTTCTTTCTCTTTCGGGATTGTGTTTTTCTCCACCTGAAAATGCCAAAGAAGGCATAAAAACATGGATTTGTCTCTCCTGCTGCGCACACACTTCGGAGAGCTTGCAAAGGCCTAATAACCACAAGCAGCCCCTACTCCACTATGGGAGACACTGTTTTCATCAAGTTTGAAGCCTCAGTGTTGGCGCGGCAGCCTTTTCTTTCTCTTTCGGGATTGTGTTTTTCTCCACCTGAAAATGCCAAAGAAGGCATAAAAACATGGATTTGTCTCACCTGCTGCGCACACACTTCGGAGAGCTTGCAAAGGCCTAATAACCACAAGCAGCCCCTACTCCACTATGGGAGACACTGTTTTCATCAAGTTTGAAGCCTCAGTGTTGGCGCGGCAGCCTTTTCTTTCTCTTTCGGGATTGTGTTTTTCTCCACCTGAAAATGCCAAAGAAGGCATAAAAACATGGATTTGTCTCTCCTGCTGCGCACACACTTCGGAGAGCTTGCAAATGCCTAATAACCACAAGCAGCCCCTACTCCATTATGGGAGACACTGTTTTCATCAAGTTTGAAGCCTCAGTGTTGGCGCGGCAGCCTTTTCTTTCTCTTTCGGGATTGTGTTTTTCTCCACCTGAAAATGCCAAAGAAGGCATAAAAACATGGATTTGTCTCTCCTGCTGCGCACACACTTCGGAGAGCTTGCAAATGCCTAATAACCACAAGCAGCCCCTACTCCAATATGGGAGACACTGTTTTCATCAAGTTTGAAGCCTCAGTTTTGGCTGGACAGCCATTTCTTTATTTTTGGGGCCTGTGTGTTTTTCGACCTGGAAATGGCAAAAAAGGCGCGAAAACATTGATTTGTCTCTCCTGCCGCGCACACACTTCGGAGAGCTTGCAAAGGCCTAATAACCACAAGCAGCCCCTACTCCACTATGGGAGACACTGTTTTCATCAAGTTTGAAGCCTCAGTGTTGGCGCGGCAGCCTTTTCTTTTTCTTTCGGGATTGTGTTTTTCTCCACCTGAAAATGCCAAAGAAGGCATAAAAACATGGATTTGTCTCTCCTGCTGCGCACACACTTCGGAGAGCTTGCAAATGCCTAATAACCACAAGCAGCCCCTACTCCAATATAGGAGACACTGTTTTCATCAAGTTTGAAGCCTCAGTTTTGGCTGGACAGCCATTTCTTTATTTTTGGGGCCTGTGTGTTTTTCGACCTGGAAATGGCAAAAAAGGCGCGAAAACATTGATTTGTCTCTCCTGCCGCGCACACACTTCCGATAGCTTGCGAAGGCCTAAAAAACACAAGCTGCCCTTGAGTTATTGTGGGAGAGAATGTTTTCATCAAGTTTGAAGCCATAGTTTTGGCGCGGCAGCCGTTTCTTTCATTTTGGGGCCTATGTGTTTTTCGACCTTGAAATCGTAAAAAAGGCGCGAAAACATGGATTTGTCTCTCCTGCCGCGCACACACTTCCGATAGCTTGCGAAGGCCTAAAAAACACAAGCGGCCCTTGAGTTATTGTCTGAGAGACTGTTTTAATCAAGTTTGAAGCCTCAGTTTTGGCTGGACAGCCGTTTCTTTATTTTTGGGGCCTTTGTTTTCTTCGACCTGGAAATGGCAAAAAAGGCGCGAAAACATGGATTTGTCTCTCCTGCCGCGCACACACTTCTGATAGCGTGCAAAGGCCTAAAAAACACAAGCAGCCCGTGAGTTATTATGGGAGAGACTGTTTTCATCAAGTTTGAAGCCATAGTTTTGGCGCGGCAGCCGTTTCTTTCATTTTGGGGCCTATGTGTTTTTCGACCTTGAAATCGCAAAAAAGGCGCGAAAACATGGATTTGTCTCTCCTGCCGCGCACACACTTCGGAGAGCTTGCAAATGCCTAATAACCACAAGCAGCCCCTACTCCAATATGGGAGACACTGTTTTCATCAAGTTTGAAGCCTCAGTTTTGGCTGGACAGCCATTTCTTTATTTTTGGGGCCTGTGTGTTTTTCGACCTGGAAATGGCAAAAAAGGCGCGAAAACATTGATTTGTCTCTCCTGCCGCGCACACACTTCGGAGAGCTTGCAAAGGCCTAAAAAACACAAGCAGCCCGTGAGTTATTATGGGAGAGACTGTTTTCATCAAGTTTGAAGCCATAGTTTTGGCGCGGCAGCCGTTTCTTTCATTTTGGGGCCTATGTGTTTTTCGACCTTGAAATCGCAAAAAAGGCGCGAAAACATGGATTTGTCTCTCCTGCCGCGCACACACTTCGGAGAGCTTGCAAATGCCTAATAACCACAAGCAGCCCCTACTCCAATATGGGAGACACTGTTTTCATCAAGTTTGAAGCCTCAGTTTTGGCTGGACAGCCATTTCTTTATTTTTGGGGCCTGTGTGTTTTTCGACCTGGAAATGGCAAAAAAGGCGCGAAAACATTGATTTGTCTCTCCTGCCGCGCACACACTTCGGAGAGCTTGCAAAGGCCTAATAACCACAAGCAGCCCCTACTCCACTATGGGAGACACTGTTTTCATCAAGTTTGAAGCCTCAGTGTTGGCGCGGCAGCCTTTTCTTTCTCTTTCGGGATTGTGTTTTTCTCCACCTGAAAATGCCAAAGAAGGCATAAAAACATGGATTTGTCTCTCCTGCTGCGCACACACTTCGGAGAGCTTGCAAATGCCTAATAACCACAAGCAGCCCCTACTCCAATATGGGAGACACTGTTTTCATCAAGTTTGAAGCCTCAGTGTTGGCGCGGCAGCCTTTTCTTTCTCTTTCGGGATTGTGTTTTTCTCCACCTGAAAATGCCAAAGAAGGCATAAAAACATGGATTTGTCTCTCCTGCTGCGCACACACTTCGGAGAGCTTGCAAAGGCCTAATAACCACAAGCAGCCCCTACTCCACTATGGGAGACACTGTTTTCATCAAGTTTGAAGCCTCAGTGTTGGCGCGGCAGCCTTTTCTTTCTCTTTCGGGATTGTGTTTTTCTCCACCTGAAAATGCCAAAGAAGGCATAAAAACATGGATTTGTCTCTCCTGCTGCGCACACACTTCGGAGAGCTTGCAAATGCCTAATAACCACAAGCAGCCCCTACTCCACTATGGGAGACACTGTTTTCATCAAGTTTGAAGCCTCAGTGTTGGCGCGGCAGCCTTTTCTTTCTCTTTCGGGATTGTGTTTTTCTCCACCTGAAAATGCCAAAGAAGGCATAAAAACATGGATTTGTCTCTCCTGCTGCGCACACACTTCGGAGAGCTTGCAAATGCCTAATAACCACAAGCAGCCCCTACTCCATTATGGGAGACACTGTTTTCATCAAGTTTGAAGCCTCAGTGTTGGCGCGGCAGCCTTTTCTTTCTCTTTCGGGATTGTGTTTTTCTCCACCTGAAAATGCCAAAGAAGGCATAAAAACATGGATTTGTCTCTCCTGCTGCGCACACACTTCGGAGAGCTTGCAAATGCCTAATAACCACAAGCAGCCCCTACTCCAATATGGGAGACACTGTTTTCATCAAGTTTGAAGCCTCAGTTTTGGCTGGACAGCCATTTCTTTATTTTTGGGGCCTGTGTGTTTTTCGACCTGGAAATGGCAAAAAAGGCGCGAAAACATTGATTTGTCTCTCCTGCCGCGCACACACTTCGGAGAGCTTGCAAAGGCCTAATAACCACAAGCAGCCCCTACTCCACTATGGGAGACACTGTTTTCATCAAGTTTGAAGCCTCAGTGTTGGCGCGGCAGCCTTTTCTTTTTCTTTCGGGATTGTGTTTTTCTCCACCTGAAAATGCCAAAGAAGGCATAAAAACATGGATTTGTCTCTCCTGCTGCGCACACACTTCGGAGAGCTTGCAAATGCCTAATAACCACAAGCAGCCCCTACTCCAATATAGGAGACACTGTTTTCATCAAGTTTGAAGCCTCAGTTTTGGCTGGACAGCCATTTCTTTATTTTTGGGGCCTGTGTGTTTTTCGACCTGGAAATGGCAAAAAAGGCGCGAAAACATTGATTTGTCTCTCCTGCCGCGCACACACTTCGGAGAGCTTGCAAAGGCCTAATAACCACAAGCAGCCCCTACTCCACTATGGGAGACACTGTTTTCATCAAGTTTGAAGCCTCAGTGTTGGCGCGGCAGCCTTTTCTTTTTCTTTCGGGATTGTGTTTTTCTCCACCTGAAAATGCCAAAGAAGGCATAAAAACATGGATTTGTCTCTCCTGCTGCGCACACACTTCGGAGAGCTTGCAAATGCCTAATAACCACAAGCAGCCCCTACTCCAATATAGGAGACACTGTTTTCATCAAGTTTGAAGCCTCAGTTTTGGCTGGACAGCCATTTCTTTATTTTTGGGGCCTGTGTGTTTTTCGACCTGGAAATGGCAAAAAAGGCGCGAAAACATTGATTTGTCTCTCCTGCCGCGCACACACTTCCGATAGCTTGCGAAGGCCTAAAAAACACAAGCTGCCCTTGAGTTATTGTGGGAGAGAATGTTTTCATCAAGTTTGAAGCCATAGTTTTGGCGCGGCAGCCGTTTCTTTCATTTTGGGGCCTATGTGTTTTTCGACCTTGAAATCGTAAAAAAGGCGCGAAAACATGGATTTGTCTCTCCTGCCGCGCACACACTTCCGATAGCTTGCGAAGGCCTAAAAAACACAAGCGGCCCTTGAGTTATTGTCTGAGAGACTGTTTTAATCAAGTTTGAAGCCTCAGTTTTGGCTGGACAGCCGTTTCTTTATTTTTGGGGCCTTTGTTTTCTTCGACCTGGAAATGGCAAAAAAGGCGCGAAAACATGGATTTGTCTCTCCTGCCGCGCACACACTTCTGATAGCGTGCAAAGGCCTAAAAAACACAAGCAGCCCGTGAGTTATTATGGGAGAGACTGTTTTCATCAAGTTTGAAGCCATAGTTTTGGCGCGGCAGCCGTTTCTTTCATTTTGGGGCCTATGTGTTTTTCGACCTTGAAATCGCAAAAAAGGCGCGAAAACATGGATTTGTCTCTCCTGCCGCGCACACACTTCGGAGAGCTTGCAAATGCCTAATAACCACAAGCAGCCCCTACTCCAATATGGGAGACACTGTTTTCATCAAGTTTGAAGCCTCAGTTTTGGCTGGACAGCCATTTCTTTATTTTTGGGGCCTGTGTGTTTTTCGACCTGGAAATGGCAAAAAAGGCGCGAAAACATTGATTTGTCTCTCCTGCCGCGCACACACTTCGGAGAGCTTGCAAAGGCCTAAAAAACACAAGCAGCCCGTGAGTTATTATGGGAGAGACTGTTTTCATCAAGTTTGAAGCCATAGTTTTGGCGCGGCAGCCGTTTCTTTCATTTTGGGGCCTATGTGTTTTTCGACCTTGAAATCGCAAAAAAGGCGCGAAAACATGGATTTGTCTCTCCTGCCGCGCACACACTTCGGAGAGCTTGCAAATGCCTAATAACCACAAGCAGCCCCTACTCCAATATGGGAGACACTGTTTTCATCAAGTTTGAAGCCTCAGTTTTGGCTGGACAGCCATTTCTTTATTTTTGGGGCCTGTGTGTTTTTCGACCTGGAAATGGCAAAAAAGGCGCGAAAACATTGATTTGTCTCTCCTGCCGCGCACACACTTCGGAGAGCTTGCAAAGGCCTAATAACCACAAGCAGCCCCTACTCCACTATGGGAGACACTGTTTTCATCAAGTTTGAAGCCTCAGTGTTGGCGCGGCAGCCTTTTCTTTCTCTTTCGGGATTGTGTTTTTCTCCACCTGAAAATGCCAAAGAAGGCATAAAAACATGGATTTGTCTCTCCTGCTGCGCACACACTTCGGAGAGCTTGCAAATGCCTAATAACCACAAGCAGCCCCTACTCCAATATGGGAGACACTGTTTTCATCAAGTTTGAAGCCTCAGTGTTGGCGCGGCAGCCTTTTCTTTCTCTTTCGGGATTGTGTTTTTCTCCACCTGAAAATGCCAAAGAAGGCATAAAAACATGGATTTGTCTCTCCTGCTGCGCACACACTTCGGAGAGCTTGCAAAGGCCTAATAACCACAAGCAGCCCCTACTCCACTATGGGAGACACTGTTTTCATCAAGTTTGAAGCCTCAGTGTTGGCGCGGCAGCCTTTTCTTTCTCTTTCGGGATTGTGTTTTTCTCCACCTGAAAATGCCAAAGAAGGCATAAAAACATGGATTTGTCTCTCCTGCTGCGCACACACTTCGGAGAGCTTGCAAATGCCTAATAACCACAAGCAGCCCCTACTCCACTATGGGAGACACTGTTTTCATCAAGTTTGAAGCCTCAGTGTTGGCGCGGCAGCCTTTTCTTTCTCTTTCGGGATTGTGTTTTTCTCCACCTGAAAATGCCAAAGAAGGCATAAAAACATGGATTTGTCTCTCCTGCTGCGCACACACTTCGGAGAGCTTGCAAATGCCTAATAACCACAAGCAGCCCCTACTCCATTATGGGAGACACTGTTTTCATCAAGTTTGAAGCCTCAGTGTTGGCGCGGCAGCCTTTTCTTTCTCTTTCGGGATTGTGTTTTTCTCCACCTGAAAATGCCAAAGAAGGCATAAAAACATGGATTTGTCTCTCCTGCTGCGCACACACTTCGGAGAGCTTGCAAATGCCTAATAACCACAAGCAGCCCCTACTCCAATATGGGAGACACTGTTTTCATCAAGTTTGAAGCCTCAGTTTTGGCTGGACAGCCATTTCTTTATTTTTGGGGCCTGTGTGTTTTTCGACCTGGAAATGGCAAAAAAGGCGCGAAAACATTGATTTGTCTCTCCTGCCGCGCACACACTTCGGAGAGCTTGCAAAGGCCTAATAACCACAAGCAGCCCCTACTCCACTATGGGAGACACTGTTTTCATCAAGTTTGAAGCCTCAGTGTTGGCGCGGCAGCCTTTTCTTTTTCTTTCGGGATTGTGTTTTTCTCCACCTGAAAATGCCAAAGAAGGCATAAAAACATGGATTTGTCTCTCCTGCTGCGCACACACTTCGGAGAGCTTGCAAATGCCTAATAACCACAAGCAGCCCCTACTCCAATATAGGAGACACTGTTTTCATCAAGTTTGAAGCCTCAGTTTTGGCTGGACAGCCATTTCTTTATTTTTGGGGCCTGTGTGTTTTTCGACCTGGAAATGGCAAAAAAGGCGCGAAAACATTGATTTGTCTCTCCTGCCGCGCACACACTTCCGATAGCTTGCGAAGGCCTAAAAAACACAAGCTGCCCTTGAGTTATTGTGGGAGAGAATGTTTTCATCAAGTTTGAAGCCATAGTTTTGGCGCGGCAGCCGTTTCTTTCATTTTGGGGCCTATGTGTTTTTCGACCTTGAAATCGTAAAAAAGGCGCGAAAACATGGATTTGTCTCTCCTGCCGCGCACACACTTCCGATAGCTTGCGAAGGCCTAAAAAACACAAGCGGCCCTTGAGTTATTGTCTGAGAGACTGTTTTAATCAAGTTTGAAGCCTCAGTTTTGGCTGGACAGCCGTTTCTTTATTTTTGGGGCCTTTGTTTTCTTCGACCTGGAAATGGCAAAAAAGGCGCGAAAACATGGATTTGTCTCTCCTGCCGCGCACACACTTCTGATAGCGTGCAAAGGCCTAAAAAACACAAGCAGCCCGTGAGTTATTATGGGAGAGACTGTTTTCATCAAGTTTGAAGCCATAGTTTTGGCGCGGCAGCCGTTTCTTTCATTTTGGGGCCTATGTGTTTTTCGACCTTGAAATCGCAAAAAAGGCGCGAAAACATGGATTTGTCTCTCCTGCCGCGCACACACTTCGGAGAGCTTGCAAATGCCTAATAACCACAAGCAGCCCCTACTCCAATATGGGAGACACTGTTTTCATCAAGTTTGAAGCCTCAGTTTTGGCTGGACAGCCATTTCTTTATTTTTGGGGCCTGTGTGTTTTTCGACCTGGAAATGGCAAAAAAGGCGCGAAAACATTGATTTGTCTCTCCTGCCGCGCACACACTTCGGAGAGCTTGCAAAGGCCTAAAAAACACAAGCAGCCCGTGAGTTATTATGGGAGAGACTGTTTTCATCAAGTTTGAAGCCATAGTTTTGGCGCGGCAGCCGTTTCTTTCATTTTGGGGCCTATGTGTTTTTCGACCTTGAAATCGCAAAAAAGGCGCGAAAACATGGATTTGTCTCTCCTGCCGCGCACACACTTCGGAGAGCTTGCAAATGCCTAATAACCACAAGCAGCCCCTACTCCAATATGGGAGACACTGTTTTCATCAAGTTTGAAGCCTCAGTTTTGGCTGGACAGCCATTTCTTTATTTTTGGGGCCTGTGTGTTTTTCGACCTGGAAATGGCAAAAAAGGCGCGAAAACATTGATTTGTCTCTCCTGCCGCGCACACACTTCGGAGAGCTTGCAAAGGCCTAATAACCACAAGCAGCCCCTACTCCACTATGGGAGACACTGTTTTCATCAAGTTTGAAGCCTCAGTGTTGGCGCGGCAGCCTTTTCTTTCTCTTTCGGGATTGTGTTTTTCTCCACCTGAAAATGCCAAAGAAGGCATAAAAACATGGATTTGTCTCTCCTGCTGCGCACACACTTCGGAGAGCTTGCAAATGCCTAATAACCACAAGCAGCCCCTACTCCAATATGGGAGACACTGTTTTCATCAAGTTTGAAGCCTCAGTGTTGGCGCGGCAGCCTTTTCTTTCTCTTTCGGGATTGTGTTTTTCTCCACCTGAAAATGCCAAAGAAGGCATAAAAACATGGATTTGTCTCTCCTGCTGCGCACACACTTCGGAGAGCTTGCAAAGGCCTAATAACCACAAGCAGCCCCTACTCCACTATGGGAGACACTGTTTTCATCAAGTTTGAAGCCTCAGTGTTGGCGCGGCAGCCTTTTCTTTCTCTTTCGGGATTGTGTTTTTCTCCACCTGAAAATGCCAAAGAAGGCATAAAAACATGGATTTGTCTCTCCTGCTGCGCACACACTTCGGAGAGCTTGCAAATGCCTAATAACCACAAGCAGCCCCTACTCCACTATGGGAGACACTGTTTTCATCAAGTTTGAAGCCTCAGTGTTGGCGCGGCAGCCTTTTCTTTCTCTTTCGGGATTGTGTTTTTCTCCACCTGAAAATGCCAAAGAAGGCATAAAAACATGGATTTGTCTCTCCTGCTGCGCACACACTTCGGAGAGCTTGCAAATGCCTAATAACCACAAGCAGCCCCTACTCCATTATGGGAGACACTGTTTTCATCAAGTTTGAAGCCTCAGTGTTGGCGCGGCAGCCTTTTCTTTCTCTTTCGGGATTGTGTTTTTCTCCACCTGAAAATGCCAAAGAAGGCATAAAAACATGGATTTGTCTCTCCTGCTGCGCACACACTTCGGAGAGCTTGCAAATGCCTAATAACCACAAGCAGCCCCTACTCCAATATGGGAGACACTGTTTTCATCAAGTTTGAAGCCTCAGTTTTGGCTGGACAGCCATTTCTTTATTTTTGGGGCCTGTGTGTTTTTCGACCTGGAAATGGCAAAAAAGGCGCGAAAACATTGATTTGTCTCTCCTGCCGCGCACACACTTCGGAGAGCTTGCAAAGGCCTAATAACCACAAGCAGCCCCTACTCCACTATGGGAGACACTGTTTTCATCAAGTTTGAAGCCTCAGTGTTGGCGCGGCAGCCTTTTCTTTTTCTTTCGGGATTGTGTTTTTCTCCACCTGAAAATGCCAAAGAAGGCATAAAAACATGGATTTGTCTCTCCTGCTGCGCACACACTTCGGAGAGCTTGCAAATGCCTAATAACCACAAGCAGCCCCTACTCCAATATAGGAGACACTGTTTTCATCAAGTTTGAAGCCTCAGTTTTGGCTGGACAGCCATTTCTTTATTTTTGGGGCCTGTGTGTTTTTCGACCTGGAAATGGCAAAAAAGGCGCGAAAACATTGATTTGTCTCTCCTGCCGCGCACACACTTCGGAGAGCTTGCAAAGGCCTAATAACCACAAGCAGCCCCTACTCCACTATGGGAGACACTGTTTTCATCAAGTTTGAAGCCTCAGTGTTGGCGCGGCAGCCTTTTCTTTTTCTTTCGGGATTGTGTTTTTCTCCACCTGAAAATGCCAAAGAAGGCATAAAAACATGGATTTGTCTCTCCTGCTGCGCACACACTTCGGAGAGCTTGCAAATGCCTAATAACCACAAGCAGCCCCTACTCCAATATAGGAGACACTGTTTTCATCAAGTTTGAAGCCTCAGTTTTGGCTGGACAGCCATTTCTTTATTTTTGGGGCCTGTGTGTTTTTCGACCTGGAAATGGCAAAAAAGGCGCGAAAACATTGATTTGTCTCTCCTGCCGCGCACACACTTCCGATAGCTTGCGAAGGCCTAAAAAACACAAGCTGCCCTTGAGTTATTGTGGGAGAGAATGTTTTCATCAAGTTTGAAGCCATAGTTTTGGCGCGGCAGCCGTTTCTTTCATTTTGGGGCCTATGTGTTTTTCGACCTTGAAATCGTAAAAAAGGCGCGAAAACATGGATTTGTCTCTCCTGCCACGCACACACTTCCGATAGCTTGCGAAGGCCTAAAAAACACAAGCGGCCCTTGAGTTATTGTCTGAGAGACTGTTTTAATCAAGTTTGAAGCCTCAGTTTTGGCTGGACAGCCGTTTCTTTATTTTTGGGGCCTTTGTTTTTTTCGACCTGGAAATGGCAAAAAAGCCGCGAAAACATGGATTTGTCTCTCCTGCCGCGCACACACTTCGGAGAGCTTGCAAATGCCTAATAACCACAAGCAGCCCCTACTCCAATATGGGAGACACTGTTTTCATCAAGTTTGAAGCCTCAGTTTTGGCTGGACAGCCATTTCTTTATTTTTGGGGCCTGTGTGTTTTTCGACCTGGAAATGGCAAAAAAGGCGCGAAAACATTGATTTGTCTCTCCTGCCGCGCACACACTTCGGAGAGCTTGCAAAGGCCTAAAAAACACAAGCAGCCCGTGAGTTATTATGGGAGAGACTGTTTTCATCAAGTTTGAAGCCATAGTTTTGGCGCGGCAGCCGTTTCTTTCATTTTGGGGCCTATGTGTTTTTCGACCTTGAAATCGCAAAAAAGGCGCGAAAACATGGATTTGTCTCTCCTGCCGCGCACACACTTCGGAGAGCTTGCAAATGCCTAATAACCACAAGCAGCCCCTACTCCAATATGGGAGACACTGTTTTCATCAAGTTTGAAGCCTCAGTTTTGGCTGGACAGCCATTTCTTTATTTTTGGGGCCTGTGTGTTTTTCGACCTGGAAATGGCAAAAAAGGCGCGAAAACATTGATTTGTCTCTCCTGCCGCGCACACACTTCGGAGAGCTTGCAAAGGCCTAATAACCACAAGCAGCCCCTACTCCACTATGGGAGACACTGTTTTCATCAAGTTTGAAGCCTCAGTGTTGGCGCGGCAGCCTTTTCTTTCTCTTTCGGGATTGTGTTTTTCTCCACCTGAAAATGCCAAAGAAGGCATAAAAACATGGATTTGTCTCTCCTGCTGCGCACACACTTCGGAGAGCTTGCAAATGCCTAATAACCACAAGCAGCCCCTACTCCAATATGGGAGACACTGTTTTCATCAAGTTTGAAGCCTCAGTGTTGGCGCGGCAGCCTTTTCTTTCTCTTTCGGGATTGTGTTTTTCTCCACCTGAAAATGCCAAAGAAGGCATAAAAACATGGATTTGTCTCTCCTGCTGCGCACACACTTCGGAGAGCTTGCAAAGGCCTAATAACCACAAGCAGCCCCTACTCCACTATGGGAGACACTGTTTTCATCAAGTTTGAAGCCTCAGTGTTGGCGCGGCAGCCTTTTCTTTCTCTTTCGGGATTGTGTTTTTCTCCACCTGAAAATGCCAAAGAAGGCATAAAAACATGGATTTGTCTCTCCTGCTGCGCACACACTTCGGAGAGCTTGCAAATGCCTAATAACCACAAGCAGCCCCTACTCCAATATGGGAGACACTGTTTTCATCAAGTTTGAAGCCTCAGTGTTGGCGCGGCAGCCTTTTCTTTCTCTTTCGGGATTGTGTTTTTCTCCACCTGAAAATGCCAAAGAAGGCATAAAAACATGGATTTGTCTTTCCTGCTGCGCACACACTTCGGAGAGCTTGCAAAGGCCTAATAACCACAAGCAGCCCCTACTCCACTATGGGAGACACTGTTTTCATCAAGTTTGAAGCCTCAGTGTTGGCGCGGCAGCCTTTTCTTTCTCTTTCGGGATTGTGTTTTTCTCCACCTGAAAATGCCAAAGAAGGCATAAAAACATGGATTTGTCTCTCCTGCTGCGCACACACTTCGGAGAGCTTGCAAATGCCTAATAACCACAAGCAGCCCCTACTCCAATATGGGAGACACTGTTTTCATCAAGTTTGAAGCCTCAGTGTTGGCGCGGCAGCCTTTTCTTTCTCTTTCGGGATTGTGTTTTTCTCCACCTGAAAATGCCAAAGAAGGCATAAAAACATGGATTTGTCTCTCCTGCTGCGCACACACTTCGGAGAGCTTGCAAAGGCCTAATAACCACAAGCAGCCCCTACTCCACTATGGGAGACACTGTTTTCATCAAGTTTGAAGCCTCAGTGTTGGCGCGGCAGCCTTTTCTTTCTCTTTCGGGATTGTGTTTTTCTCCACCTGAAAATGCCAAAGAAGGCATAAAAACATGGATTTGTCTCTCCTGCTGCGCACACACTTCGGAGAGCTTGCAAATGCCTAATAACCACAAGCAGCCCCTACTCCATTATGGGAGACACTGTTTTCATCAAGTTTGAAGCCTCAGTGTTGGCGCGGCAGCCTTTTCTTTCTCTTTCGGGATTGTGTTTTTCTCCACCTGAAAATGCCAAAGAAGGCATAAAAACATGGATTTGTCTCTCCTGCTGCGCACACACTTCGGAGAGCTTGCAAATGCCTAATAACCACAAGCAGCCCCTACTCCATTATGGGAGACACTGTTTTCATCAAGTTTGAAGCCTCAGTGTTGGCGCGGCAGCCTTTTCTTTCTCTTTCGGGATTGTGTTTTTCTCCACCTGAAAATGCCAAAGAAGGCATAAAAACATGGATTTGTCTCTCCTGCTGCGCACACACTTCGGAGAGCTTGCAAATGCCTAATAACCACAAGCAGCCCCTACTCCAATATGGGAGACACTGTTTTCATCAAGTTTGAAGCCTCAGTTTTGGCTGGACAGCCATTTCTTTATTTTTGGGGCCTGTGTGTTTTTCGACCTGGAAATGGCAAAAAAGGCGCGAAAACATTGATTTGTCTCTCCTGCCGCGCACACACTTCGGAGAGCTTGCAAAGGCCTAATAACCACAAGCAGCCCCTACTCCACTATGGGAGACACTGTTTTCATCAAGTTTGAAGCCTCAGTGTTGGCGCGGCAGCCTTTTCTTTTTCTTTCGGGATTGTGTTTTTCTCCACCTGAAAATGCCAAAGAAGGCATAAAAACATGGATTTGTCTCTCCTGCTGCGCACACACTTCGGAGAGCTTGCAAATGCCTAATAACCACAAGCAGCCCCTACTCCAATATAGGAGACACTGTTTTCATCAAGTTTGAAGCCTCAGTTTTGGCTGGACAGCCATTTCTTTATTTTTGGGGCCTGTGTGTTTTTCGACCTGGAAATGGCAAAAAAGGCGCGAAAACATTGATTTGTCTCTCCTGCCGCGCACACACTTCCGATAGCTTGCGAAGGCCTAAAAAACACAAGCTGCCCTTGAGTTATTGTGGGAGAGAATGTTTTCATCAAGTTTGAAGCCATAGTTTTGGCGCGGCAGCCGTTTCTTTCATTTTGGGGCCTATGTGTTTTTCGACCTTGAAATCGTAAAAAAGGCGCGAAAACATGGATTTGTCTCTCCTGCCGCGCACACACTTCCGATAGCTTGCGAAGGCCTAAAAAACACAAGCGGCCCTTGAGTTATTGTCTGAGAGACTGTTTTAATCAAGTTTGAAGCCTCAGTTTTGGCTGGACAGCCGTTTCTTTATTTTTGGGGCCTTTGTTTTCTTCGACCTGGAAATGGCAAAAAAGGCGCGAAAACATGGATTTGTCTCTCCTGCCGCGCACACACTTCTGATAGCGTGCAAAGGCCTAAAAAACACAAGCAGCCCGTGAGTTATTATGGGAGAGACTGTTTTCATCAAGTTTGAAGCCATAGTTTTGGCGCGGCAGCCGTTTCTTTCATTTTGGGGCCTATGTGTTTTTCGACCTTGAAATCGCAAAAAAGGCGCGAAAACATGGATTTGTCTCTCCTGCCGCGCACACACTTCGGAGAGCTTGCAAATGCCTAATAACCACAAGCAGCCCCTACTCCAATATGGGAGACACTGTTTTCATCAAGTTTGAAGCCTCAGTTTTGGCTGGACAGCCATTTCTTTATTTTTGGGGCCTGTGTGTTTTTCGACCTGGAAATGGCAAAAAAGGCGCGAAAACATTGATTTGTCTCTCCTGCCGCGCACACACTTCGGAGAGCTTGCAAAGGCCTAAAAAACACAAGCAGCCCGTGAGTTATTATGGGAGAGACTGTTTTCATCAAGTTTGAAGCCATAGTTTTGGCGCGGCAGCCGTTTCTTTCATTTTGGGGCCTATGTGTTTTTCGACCTTGAAATCGCAAAAAAGGCGCGAAAACATGGATTTGTCTCTCCTGCCGCGCACACACTTCGGAGAGCTTGCAAATGCCTAATAACCACAAGCAGCCCCTACTCCAATATGGGAGACACTGTTTTCATCAAGTTTGAAGCCTCAGTTTTGGCTGGACAGCCATTTCTTTATTTTTGGGGCCTGTGTGTTTTTCGACCTGGAAATGGCAAAAAAGGCGCGAAAACATTGATTTGTCTCTCCTGCCGCGCACACACTTCGGAGAGCTTGCAAAGGCCTAATAACCACAAGCAGCCCCTACTCCACTATGGGAGACACTGTTTTCATCAAGTTTGAAGCCTCAGTGTTGGCGCGGCAGCCTTTTCTTTCTCTTTCGGGATTGTGTTTTTCTCCACCTGAAAATGCCAAAGAAGGCATAAAAACATGGATTTGTCTCTCCTGCTGCGCACACACTTCGGAGAGCTTGCAAATGCCTAATAACCACAAGCAGCCCCTACTCCAATATGGGAGACACTGTTTTCATCAAGTTTGAAGCCTCAGTGTTGGCGCGGCAGCCTTTTCTTTCTCTTTCGGGATTGTGTTTTTCTCCACCTGAAAATGCCAAAGAAGGCATAAAAACATGGATTTGTCTCTCCTGCTGCGCACACACTTCGGAGAGCTTGCAAAGGCCTAATAACCACAAGCAGCCCCTACTCCACTATGGGAGACACTGTTTTCATCAAGTTTGAAGCCTCAGTGTTGGCGCGGCAGCCTTTTCTTTCTCTTTCGGGATTGTGTTTTTCTCCACCTGAAAATGCCAAAGAAGGCATAAAAACATGGATTTGTCTCACCTGCTGCGCACACACTTCGGAGAGCTTGCAAAGGCCTAATAACCACAAGCAGCCCCTACTCCACTATGGGAGACACTGTTTTCATCAAGTTTGAAGCCTCAGTGTTGGCGCGGCAGCCTTTTCTTTCTCTTTCGGGATTGTGTTTTTCTCCACCTGAAAATGCCAAAGAAGGCATAAAAACATGGATTTGTCTCTCCTGCTGCGCACACACTTCGGAGAGCTTGCAAATGCCTAATAACCACAAGCAGCCCCTACTCCATTATGGGAGACACTGTTTTCATCAAGTTTGAAGCCTCAGTGTTGGCGCGGCAGCCTTTTCTTTCTCTTTCGGGATTGTGTTTTTCTCCACCTGAAAATGCCAAAGAAGGCATAAAAACATGGATTTGTCTCTCCTGCTGCGCACACACTTCGGAGAGCTTGCAAATGCCTAATAACCACAAGCAGCCCCTACTCCAATATGGGAGACACTGTTTTCATCAAGTTTGAAGCCTCAGTTTTGGCTGGACAGCCATTTCTTTATTTTTGGGGCCTGTGTGTTTTTCGACCTGGAAATGGCAAAAAAGGCGCGAAAACATTGATTTGTCTCTCCTGCCGCGCACACACTTCGGAGAGCTTGCAAAGGCCTAATAACCACAAGCAGCCCCTACTCCACTATGGGAGACACTGTTTTCATCAAGTTTGAAGCCTCAGTGTTGGCGCGGCAGCCTTTTCTTTTTCTTTCGGGATTGTGTTTTTCTCCACCTGAAAATGCCAAAGAAGGCATAAAAACATGGATTTGTCTCTCCTGCTGCGCACACACTTCGGAGAGCTTGCAAATGCCTAATAACCACAAGCAGCCCCTACTCCAATATAGGAGACACTGTTTTCATCAAGTTTGAAGCCTCAGTTTTGGCTGGACAGCCATTTCTTTATTTTTGGGGCCTGTGTGTTTTTCGACCTGGAAATGGCAAAAAAGGCGCGAAAACATTGATTTGTCTCTCCTGCCGCGCACACACTTCCGATAGCTTGCGAAGGCCTAAAAAACACAAGCTGCCCTTGAGTTATTGTGGGAGAGAATGTTTTCATCAAGTTTGAAGCCATAGTTTTGGCGCGGCAGCCGTTTCTTTCATTTTGGGGCCTATGTGTTTTTCGACCTTGAAATCGTAAAAAAGGCGCGAAAACATGGATTTGTCTCTCCTGCCGCGCACACACTTCCGATAGCTTGCGAAGGCCTAAAAAACACAAGCGGCCCTTGAGTTATTGTCTGAGAGACTGTTTTAATCAAGTTTGAAGCCTCAGTTTTGGCTGGACAGCCGTTTCTTTATTTTTGGGGCCTTTGTTTTCTTCGACCTGGAAATGGCAAAAAAGGCGCGAAAACATGGATTTGTCTCTCCTGCCGCGCACACACTTCTGATAGCGTGCAAAGGCCTAAAAAACACAAGCAGCCCGTGAGTTATTATGGGAGAGACTGTTTTCATCAAGTTTGAAGCCATAGTTTTGGCGCGGCAGCCGTTTCTTTCATTTTGGGGCCTATGTGTTTTTCGACCTTGAAATCGCAAAAAAGGCGCGAAAACATGGATTTGTCTCTCCTGCCGCGCACACACTTCGGAGAGCTTGCAAATGCCTAATAACCACAAGCAGCCCCTACTCCAATATGGGAGACACTGTTTTCATCAAGTTTGAAGCCTCAGTTTTGGCTGGACAGCCATTTCTTTATTTTTGGGGCCTGTGTGTTTTTCGACCTGGAAATGGCAAAAAAGGCGCGAAAACATTGATTTGTCTCTCCTGCCGCGCACACACTTCGGAGAGCTTGCAAAGGCCTAAAAAACACAAGCAGCCCGTGAGTTATTATGGGAGAGACTGTTTTCATCAAGTTTGAAGCCATAGTTTTGGCGCGGCAGCCGTTTCTTTCATTTTGGGGCCTATGTGTTTTTCGACCTTGAAATCGCAAAAAAGGCGCGAAAACATGGATTTGTCTCTCCTGCCGCGCACACACTTCGGAGAGCTTGCAAATGCCTAATAACCACAAGCAGCCCCTACTCCAATATGGGAGACACTGTTTTCATCAAGTTTGAAGCCTCAGTTTTGGCTGGACAGCCATTTCTTTATTTTTGGGGCCTGTGTGTTTTTCGACCTGGAAATGGCAAAAAAGGCGCGAAAACATTGATTTGTCTCTCCTGCCGCGCACACACTTCGGAGAGCTTGCAAAGGCCTAATAACCACAAGCAGCCCCTACTCCACTATGGGAGACACTGTTTTCATCAAGTTTGAAGCCTCAGTGTTGGCGCGGCAGCCTTTTCTTTCTCTTTCGGGATTGTGTTTTTCTCCACCTGAAAATGCCAAAGAAGGCATAAAAACATGGATTTGTCTCTCCTGCTGCGCACACACTTCGGAGAGCTTGCAAATGCCTAATAACCACAAGCAGCCCCTACTCCAATATGGGAGACACTGTTTTCATCAAGTTTGAAGCCTCAGTGTTGGCGCGGCAGCCTTTTCTTTCTCTTTCGGGATTGTGTTTTTCTCCACCTGAAAATGCCAAAGAAGGCATAAAAACATGGATTTGTCTCTCCTGCTGCGCACACACTTCGGAGAGCTTGCAAAGGCCTAATAACCACAAGCAGCCCCTACTCCACTATGGGAGACACTGTTTTCATCAAGTTTGAAGCCTCAGTGTTGGCGCGGCAGCCTTTTCTTTCTCTTTCGGGATTGTGTTTTTCTCCACCTGAAAATGCCAAAGAAGGCATAAAAACATGGATTTGTCTCTCCTGCTGCGCACACACTTCGGAGAGCTTGCAAATGCCTAATAACCACAAGCAGCCCCTACTCCACTATGGGAGACACTGTTTTCATCAAGTTTGAAGCCTCAGTGTTGGCGCGGCAGCCTTTTCTTTCTCTTTCGGGATTGTGTTTTTCTCCACCTGAAAATGCCAAAGAAGGCATAAAAACATGGATTTGTCTCTCCTGCTGCGCACACACTTCGGAGAGCTTGCAAATGCCTAATAACCACAAGCAGCCCCTACTCCATTATGGGAGACACTGTTTTCATCAAGTTTGAAGCCTCAGTGTTGGCGCGGCAGCCTTTTCTTTCTCTTTCGGGATTGTGTTTTTCTCCACCTGAAAATGCCAAAGAAGGCATAAAAACATGGATTTGTCTCTCCTGCTGCGCACACACTTCGGAGAGCTTGCAAATGCCTAATAACCACAAGCAGCCCCTACTCCAATATGGGAGACACTGTTTTCATCAAGTTTGAAGCCTCAGTTTTGGCTGGACAGCCATTTCTTTATTTTTGGGGCCTGTGTGTTTTTCGACCTGGAAATGGCAAAAAAGGCGCGAAAACATTGATTTGTCTCTCCTGCCGCGCACACACTTCGGAGAGCTTGCAAAGGCCTAATAACCACAAGCAGCCCCTACTCCACTATGGGAGACACTGTTTTCATCAAGTTTGAAGCCTCAGTGTTGGCGCGGCAGCCTTTTCTTTTTCTTTCGGGATTGTGTTTTTCTCCACCTGAAAATGCCAAAGAAGGCATAAAAACATGGATTTGTCTCTCCTGCTGCGCACACACTTCGGAGAGCTTGCAAATGCCTAATAACCACAAGCAGCCCCTACTCCAATATAGGAGACACTGTTTTCATCAAGTTTGAAGCCTCAGTTTTGGCTGGACAGCCATTTCTTTATTTTTGGGGCCTGTGTGTTTTTCGACCTGGAAATGGCAAAAAAGGCGCGAAAACATTGATTTGTCTCTCCTGCCGCGCACACACTTCGGAGAGCTTGCAAAGGCCTAATAACCACAAGCAGCCCCTACTCCACTATGGGAGACACTGTTTTCATCAAGTTTGAAGCCTCAGTGTTGGCGCGGCAGCCTTTTCTTTTTCTTTCGGGATTGTGTTTTTCTCCACCTGAAAATGCCAAAGAAGGCATAAAAACATGGATTTGTCTCTCCTGCTGCGCACACACTTCGGAGAGCTTGCAAATGCCTAATAACCACAAGCAGCCCCTACTCCAATATAGGAGACACTGTTTTCATCAAGTTTGAAGCCTCAGTTTTGGCTGGACAGCCATTTCTTTATTTTTGGGGCCTGTGTGTTTTTCGACCTGGAAATGGCAAAAAAGGCGCGAAAACATTGATTTGTCTCTCCTGCCGCGCACACACTTCCGATAGCTTGCGAAGGCCTAAAAAACACAAGCTGCCCTTGAGTTATTGTGGGAGAGAATGTTTTCATCAAGTTTGAAGCCATAGTTTTGGCGCGGCAGCCGTTTCTTTCATTTTGGGGCCTATGTGTTTTTCGACCTTGAAATCGTAAAAAAGGCGCGAAAACATGGATTTGTCTCTCCTGCCGCGCACACACTTCCGATAGCTTGCGAAGGCCTAAAAAACACAAGCGGCCCTTGAGTTATTGTCTGAGAGACTGTTTTAATCAAGTTTGAAGCCTCAGTTTTGGCTGGACAGCCGTTTCTTTATTTTTGGGGCCTTTGTTTTCTTCGACCTGGAAATGGCAAAAAAGGCGCGAAAACATGGATTTGTCTCTCCTGCCGCGCACACACTTCTGATAGCGTGCAAAGGCCTAAAAAACACAAGCAGCCCGTGAGTTATTATGGGAGAGACTGTTTTCATCAAGTTTGAAGCCATAGTTTTGGCGCGGCAGCCGTTTCTTTCATTTTGGGGCCTATGTGTTTTTCGACCTTGAAATCGCAAAAAAGGCGCGAAAACATGGATTTGTCTCTCCTGCCGCGCACACACTTCGGAGAGCTTGCAAATGCCTAATAACCACAAGCAGCCCCTACTCCAATATGGGAGACACTGTTTTCATCAAGTTTGAAGCCTCAGTTTTGGCTGGACAGCCATTTCTTTATTTTTGGGGCCTGTGTGTTTTTCGACCTGGAAATGGCAAAAAAGGCGCGAAAACATTGATTTGTCTCTCCTGCCGCGCACACACTTCGGAGAGCTTGCAAAGGCCTAAAAAACACAAGCAGCCCGTGAGTTATTATGGGAGAGACTGTTTTCATCAAGTTTGAAGCCATAGTTTTGGCGCGGCAGCCGTTTCTTTCATTTTGGGGCCTATGTGTTTTTCGACCTTGAAATCGCAAAAAAGGCGCGAAAACATGGATTTGTCTCTCCTGCCGCGCACACACTTCGGAGAGCTTGCAAATGCCTAATAACCACAAGCAGCCCCTACTCCAATATGGGAGACACTGTTTTCATCAAGTTTGAAGCCTCAGTTTTGGCTGGACAGCCATTTCTTTATTTTTGGGGCCTGTGTGTTTTTCGACCTGGAAATGGCAAAAAAGGCGCGAAAACATTGATTTGTCTCTCCTGCCGCGCACACACTTCGGAGAGCTTGCAAAGGCCTAATAACCACAAGCAGCCCCTACTCCACTATGGGAGACACTGTTTTCATCAAGTTTGAAGCCTCAGTGTTGGCGCGGCAGCCTTTTCTTTCTCTTTCGGGATTGTGTTTTTCTCCACCTGAAAATGCCAAAGAAGGCATAAAAACATGGATTTGTCTCTCCTGCTGCGCACACACTTCGGAGAGCTTGCAAATGCCTAATAACCACAAGCAGCCCCTACTCCAATATGGGAGACACTGTTTTCATCAAGTTTGAAGCCTCAGTGTTGGCGCGGCAGCCTTTTCTTTCTCTTTCGGGATTGTGTTTTTCTCCACCTGAAAATGCCAAAGAAGGCATAAAAACATGGATTTGTCTCTCCTGCTGCGCACACACTTCGGAGAGCTTGCAAAGGCCTAATAACCACAAGCAGCCCCTACTCCACTATGGGAGACACTGTTTTCATCAAGTTTGAAGCCTCAGTGTTGGCGCGGCAGCCTTTTCTTTCTCTTTCGGGATTGTGTTTTTCTCCACCTGAAAATGCCAAAGAAGGCATAAAAACATGGATTTGTCTCTCCTGCTGCGCACACACTTCGGAGAGCTTGCAAATGCCTAATAACCACAAGCAGCCCCTACTCCACTATGGGAGACACTGTTTTCATCAAGTTTGAAGCCTCAGTGTTGGCGCGGCAGCCTTTTCTTTCTCTTTCGGGATTGTGTTTTTCTCCACCTGAAAATGCCAAAGAAGGCATAAAAACATGGATTTGTCTCTCCTGCTGCGCACACACTTCGGAGAGCTTGCAAATGCCTAATAACCACAAGCAGCCCCTACTCCATTATGGGAGACACTGTTTTCATCAAGTTTGAAGCCTCAGTGTTGGCGCGGCAGCCTTTTCTTTCTCTTTCGGGATTGTGTTTTTCTCCACCTGAAAATGCCAAAGAAGGCATAAAAACATGGATTTGTCTCTCCTGCTGCGCACACACTTCGGAGAGCTTGCAAATGCCTAATAACCACAAGCAGCCCCTACTCCAATATGGGAGACACTGTTTTCATCAAGTTTGAAGCCTCAGTTTTGGCTGGACAGCCATTTCTTTATTTTTGGGGCCTGTGTGTTTTTCGACCTGGAAATGGCAAAAAAGGCGCGAAAACATTGATTTGTCTCTCCTGCCGCGCACACACTTCGGAGAGCTTGCAAAGGCCTAATAACCACAAGCAGCCCCTACTCCACTATGGGAGACACTGTTTTCATCAAGTTTGAAGCCTCAGTGTTGGCGCGGCAGCCTTTTCTTTTTCTTTCGGGATTGTGTTTTTCTCCACCTGAAAATGCCAAAGAAGGCATAAAAACATGGATTTGTCTCTCCTGCTGCGCACACACTTCGGAGAGCTTGCAAATGCCTAATAACCACAAGCAGCCCCTACTCCAATATAGGAGACACTGTTTTCATCAAGTTTGAAGCCTCAGTTTTGGCTGGACAGCCATTTCTTTATTTTTGGGGCCTGTGTGTTTTTCGACCTGGAAATGGCAAAAAAGGCGCGAAAACATTGATTTGTCTCTCCTGCCGCGCACACACTTCGGAGAGCTTGCAAAGGCCTAATAACCACAAGCAGCCCCTACTCCACTATGGGAGACACTGTTTTCATCAAGTTTGAAGCCTCAGTGTTGGCGCGGCAGCCTTTTCTTTTTCTTTCGGGATTGTGTTTTTCTCCACCTGAAAATGCCAAAGAAGGCATAAAAACATGGATTTGTCTCTCCTGCTGCGCACACACTTCGGAGAGCTTGCAAATGCCTAATAACCACAAGCAGCCCCTACTCCAATATAGGAGACACTGTTTTCATCAAGTTTGAAGCCTCAGTTTTGGCTGGACAGCCATTTCTTTATTTTTGGGGCCTGTGTGTTTTTCGACCTGGAAATGGCAAAAAAGGCGCGAAAACATTGATTTGTCTCTCCTGCCGCGCACACACTTCCGATAGCTTGCGAAGGCCTAAAAAACACAAGCTGCCCTTGAGTTATTGTGGGAGAGAATGTTTTCATCAAGTTTGAAGCCATAGTTTTGGCGCGGCAGCCGTTTCTTTCATTTTGGGGCCTATGTGTTTTTCGACCTTGAAATCGTAAAAAAGGCGCGAAAACATGGATTTGTCTCTCCTGCCACGCACACACTTCCGATAGCTTGCGAAGGCCTAAAAAACACAAGCGGCCCTTGAGTTATTGTCTGAGAGACTGTTTTAATCAAGTTTGAAGCCTCAGTTTTGGCTGGACAGCCGTTTCTTTATTTTTGGGGCCTTTGTTTTCTTCGACCTGGAAATGGCAAAAAAGCCGCGAAAACATGGATTTGTCTCTCCTGCCGCGCACACACTTCTGATAGCGTGCAAAGGCCTAAAAAACACAAGCAGCCCGTGAGTTATTATGGGAGAGACTGTTTTCATCAAGTTTGAAGCCATAGTTTTGGCGCGGCAGCCGTTTCTTTCATTTTGGGGCCTATGTGTTTTTCGACCTTGAAATCGCAAAAAAGGCGCGAAAACATGGATTTGTCTCTCCTGCCGCGCACACACTTCGGAGAGCTTGCAAATGCCTAATAACCACAAGCAGCCCCTACTCCAATATGGGAGACACTGTTTTCATCAAGTTTGAAGCCTCAGTTTTGGCTGGACAGCCATTTCTTTATTTTTGGGGCCTGTGTGTTTTTCGACCTGGAAATGGCAAAAAAGGCGCGAAAACATTGATTTGTCTCTCCTGCCGCGCACACACTTCGGAGAGCTTGCAGAGGCCTAAAAAACACAAGCAGCCCGTGAGTTATTATGGGAGAGACTGTTTTCATCAAGTTTGAAGCCATAGTTTTGGCGCGGCAGCCGTTTCTTTCATTTTGGGGCCTATGTGTTTTTCGACCTTGAAATCGCAAAAAAGGCGCGAAAACATGGATTTGTCTCTCCTGCCGCGCACACACTTCGGAGAGCTTGCAAATGCCTAATAACCACAAGCAGCCCCTACTCCAATATGGGAGACACTGTTTTCATCAAGTTTGAAGCCTCAGTTTTGGCTGGACAGCCATTTCTTTATTTTTGGGGCCTGTGTGTTTTTCGACCTGGAAATGGCAAAAAAGGCGCGAAAACATTGATTTGTCTCTCCTGCCGCGCACACACTTCGGAGAGCTTGCAAAGGCCTAATAACCACAAGCAGCCCCTACTCCACTATGGGAGACACTGTTTTCATCAAGTTTGAAGCCTCAGTGTTGGCGCGGCAGCCTTTTCTTTCTCTTTCGGGATTGTGTTTTTCTCCACCTGAAAATGCCAAAGAAGGCATAAAAACATGGATTTGTCTCTCCTGCTGCGCACACACTTCGGAGAGCTTGCAAATGCCTAATAACCACAAGCAGCCCCTACTCCAATATGGGAGACACTGTTTTCATCAAGTTTGAAGCCTCAGTGTTGGCGCGGCAGCCTTTTCTTTCTCTTTCGGGATTGTGTTTTTCTCCACCTGAAAATGCCAAAGAAGGCATAAAAACATGGATTTGTCTCTCCTGCTGCGCACACACTTCGGAGAGCTTGCAAAGGCCTAATAACCACAAGCAGCCCCTACTCCACTATGGGAGACACTGTTTTCATCAAGTTTGAAGCCTCAGTGTTGGCGCGGCAGCCTTTTCTTTCTCTTTCGGGATTGTGTTTTTCTCCACCTGAAAATGCCAAAGAAGGCATAAAAACATGGATTTGTCTCTCCTGCTGCGCACACACTTCGGAGAGCTTGCAAATGCCTAATAACCACAAGCAGCCCCTACTCCATTATGGGAGACACTGTTTTCATCAAGTTTGAAGCCTCAGTGTTGGCGCGGCAGCCTTTTCTTTCTCTTTCGGGATTGTGTTTTTCTCCACCTGAAAATGCCAAAGAAGGCATAAAAACATGGATTTGTCTCTCCTGCTGCGCACACACTTCGGAGAGCTTGCAAATGCCTAATAACCACAAGCAGCCCCTACTCCATTATGGGAGACACTGTTTTCATCAAGTTTGAAGCCTCAGTGTTGGCGCGGCAGCCTTTTCTTTCTCTTTCGGGATTGTGTTTTTCTCCACCTGAAAATGCCAAAGAAGGCATAAAAACATGGATTTGTCTCTCCTGCTGCGCACACACTTCGGAGAGCTTGCAAATGCCTAATAACCACAAGCAGCCCCTACTCCAATATGGGAGACACTGTTTTCATCAAGTTTGAAGCCTCAGTTTTGGCTGGACAGCCATTTCTTTATTTTTGGGGCCTGTGTGTTTTTCGACCTGGAAATGGCAAAAAAGGCGCGAAAACATTGATTTGTCTCTCCTGCCGCGCACACACTTCGGAGAGCTTGCAAAGGCCTAATAACCACAAGCAGCCCCTACTCCACTATGGGAGACACTGTTTTCATCAAGTTTGAAGCCTCAGTGTTGGCGCGGCAGCCTTTTCTTTTTCTTTCGGGATTGTGTTTTTCTCCACCTGAAAATGCCAAAGAAGGCATAAAAACATGGATTTGTCTCTCCTGCTGCGCACACACTTCGGAGAGCTTGCAAATGCCTAATAACCACAAGCAGCCCCTACTCCAATATAGGAGACACTGTTTTCATCAAGTTTGAAGCCTCAGTTTTGGCTGGACAGCCATTTCTTTATTTTTGGGGCCTGTGTGTTTTTCGACCTGGAAATGGCAAAAAAGGCGCGAAAACATTGATTTGTCTCTCCTGCCGCGCACACACTTCCGATAGCTTGCGAAGGCCTAAAAAACACAAGCTGCCCTTGAGTTATTGTGGGAGAGAATGTTTTCATCAAGTTTGAAGCCATAGTTTTGGCGCGGCAGCCGTTTCTTTCATTTTGGGGCCTATGTGTTTTTCGACCTTGAAATCGTAAAAAAGGCGCGAAAACATGGATTTGTCTCTCCTGCCGCGCACACACTTCCGATAGCTTGCGAAGGCCTAAAAAACACAAGCGGCCCTTGAGTTATTGTCTGAGAGACTGTTTTAATCAAGTTTGAAGCCTCAGTTTTGGCTGGACAGCCGTTTCTTTATTTTTGGGGCCTTTGTTTTCTTCGACCTGGAAATGGCAAAAAAGGCGCGAAAACATGGATTTGTCTCTCCTGCCGCGCACACACTTCTGATAGCGTGCAAAGGCCTAAAAAACACAAGCAGCCCGTGAGTTATTATGGGAGAGACTGTTTTCATCAAGTTTGAAGCCATAGTTTTGGCGCGGCAGCCGTTTCTTTCATTTTGGGGCCTATGTGTTTTTCGACCTTGAAATCGCAAAAAAGGCGCGAAAACATGGATTTGTCTCTCCTGCCGCGCACACACTTCGGAGAGCTTGCAAATGCCTAATAACCACAAGCAGCCCCTACTCCAATATGGGAGACACTGTTTTCATCAAGTTTGAAGCCTCAGTTTTGGCTGGACAGCCATTTCTTTATTTTTGGGGCCTGTGTGTTTTTCGACCTGGAAATGGCAAAAAAGGCGCGAAAACATTGATTTGTCTCTCCTGCCGCGCACACACTTCGGAGAGCTTGCAAAGGCCTAAAAAACACAAGCAGCCCGTGAGTTATTATGGGAGAGACTGTTTTCATCAAGTTTGAAGCCATAGTTTTGGCGCGGCAGCCGTTTCTTTCATTTTGGGGCCTATGTGTTTTTCGACCTTGAAATCGCAAAAAAGGCGCGAAAACATGGATTTGTCTCTCCTGCCGCGCACACACTTCGGAGAGCTTGCAAATGCCTAATAACCACAAGCAGCCCCTACTCCAATATGGGAGACACTGTTTTCATCAAGTTTGAAGCCTCAGTTTTGGCTGGACAGCCATTTCTTTATTTTTGGGGCCTGTGTGTTTTTCGACCTGGAAATGGCAAAAAAGGCGCGAAAACATTGATTTGTCTCTCCTGCCGCGCACACACTTCGGAGAGCTTGCAAAGGCCTAATAACCACAAGCAGCCCCTACTCCACTATGGGAGACACTGTTTTCATCAAGTTTGAAGCCTCAGTGTTGGCGCGGCAGCCTTTTCTTTCTCTTTCGGGATTGTGTTTTTCTCCACCTGAAAATGCCAAAGAAGGCATAAAAACATGGATTTGTCTCTCCTGCTGCGCACACACTTCGGAGAGCTTGCAAATGCCTAATAACCACAAGCAGCCCCTACTCCAATATGGGAGACACTGTTTTCATCAAGTTTGAAGCCTCAGTGTTGGCGCGGCAGCCTTTTCTTTCTCTTTCGGGATTGTGTTTTTCTCCACCTGAAAATGCCAAAGAAGGCATAAAAACATGGATTTGTCTCTCCTGCTGCGCACACACTTCGGAGAGCTTGCAAAGGCCTAATAACCACAAGCAGCCCCTACTCCACTATGGGAGACACTGTTTTCATCAAGTTTGAAGCCTCAGTGTTGGCGCGGCAGCCTTTTCTTTCTCTTTCGGGATTGTGTTTTTCTCCACCTGAAAATGCCAAAGAAGGCATAAAAACATGGATTTGTCTCTCCTGCTGCGCACACACTTCGGAGAGCTTGCAAATGCCTAATAACCACAAGCAGCCCCTACTCCAATATGGGAGACACTGTTTTCATCAAGTTTGAAGCCTCAGTGTTGGCGCGGCAGCCTTTTCTTTCTCTTTCGGGATTGTGTTTTTCTCCACCTGAAAATGCCAAAGAAGGCATAAAAACATGGATTTGTCTCTCCTGCTGCGCACACACTTCGGAGAGCTTGCAAAGTCTAATAACCACAAGCAGCCCCTACTCCACTATGGGAGACACTGTTTTCATCAAGTTTGAAGCCTCAGTGTTGGCGCGGCAGCCTTTTCTTTCTCTTTCGGGATTGTGTTTTTCTCCACCTGAAAATGCCAAAGAAGGCATAAAAACATGGATTTGTCTCTCCTGCTGCGCACACACTTCGGAGAGCTTGCAAATGCCTAATAACCACAAGCAGCCCCTACTCCATTATGGGAGACACTGTTTTCATCAAGTTTGAAGCCTCAGTGTTGGCGCGGCAGCCTTTTCTTTCTCTTTCGGGATTGTGTTTTTCTCCACCTGAAAATGCCAAAGAAGGCATAAAAACATGGATTTGTCTCTCCTGCTGCGCACACACTTCGGAGAGCTTGCAAATGCCTAATAACCACAAGCAGCCCCTACTCCAATATGGGAGACACTGTTTTCATCAAGTTTGAAGCCTCAGTTTTGGCTGGACAGCCATTTCTTTATTTTTGGGGCCTGTGTGTTTTTCGACCTGGAAATGGCAAAAAAGGCGCGAAAACATTGATTTGTCTCTCCTGCCGCGCACACACTTCGGAGAGCTTGCAAAGGCCTAATAACCACAAGCAGCCCCTACTCCACTATGGGAGACACTGTTTTCATCAAGTTTGAAGCCTCAGTGTTGGCGCGGCAGCCTTTTCTTTTTCTTTCGGGATTGTGTTTTTCTCCACCTGAAAATGCCAAAGAAGGCATAAAAACATGGATTTGTCTCTCCTGCTGCGCACACACTTCGGAGAGCTTGCAAATGCCTAATAACCACAAGCAGCCCCTACTCCAATATAGGAGACACTGTTTTCATCAAGTTTGAAGCCTCAGTTTTGGCTGGACAGCCATTTCTTTATTTTTGGGGCCTGTGTGTTTTTCGACCTGGAAATGGCAAAAAAGGCGCGAAAACATTGATTTGTCTCTCCTGCCGCGCACACACTTCCGATAGCTTGCGAAGGCCTAAAAAACACAAGCTGCCCTTGAGTTATTGTCTGAGAGACTGTTTTAATCAAGTTTGAAGCCTCAGTTTTGGCTGGACAGCCGTTTCTTTATTTTTGGGGCCTTTGTTTTCTTCGACCTGGAAATGGCAAAAAAGGCGCGAAAACATGGATTTGTCTCTCCTGCCGCGCACACACTTCTGATAGCGTGCAAAGGCCTAAAAAACACAAGCAGCCCGTGAGTTATTATGGGAGAGACTGTTTTCATCAAGTTTGAAGCCATAGTTTTGGCGCGGCAGCCGTTTCTTTCATTTTGGGGCCTATGTGTTTTTCGACCTTGAAATCGCAAAAAAGGCGCGAAAACATGGATTTGTCTCTCCTGCCGCGCACACACTTCGGAGAGCTTGCAAATGCCTAATAACCACAAGCAGCCCCTACTCCAATATGGGAGACACTGTTTTCATCAAGTTTGAAGCCTCAGTTTTGGCTGGACAGCCATTTCTTTATTTTTGGGGCCTGTGTGTTTTTCGACCTGGAAATGGCAAAAAAGGCGCGAAAACATTGATTTGTCTCTCCTGCCGCGCACACACTTCGGAGAGCTTGCAAAGGCCTAAAAAACACAAGCAGCCCGTGAGTTATTATGGGAGAGACTGTTTTCATCAAGTTTGAAGCCATAGTTTTGGCGCGGCAGCCGTTTCTTTCATTTTGGGGCCTATGTGTTTTTCGACCTTGAAATCGCAAAAAAGGCGCGAAAACATGGATTTGTCTCTCCTGCCGCGCACACACTTCGGAGAGCTTGCAAATGCCTAATAACCACAAGCAGCCCCTACTCCAATATGGGAGACACTGTTTTCATCAAGTTTGAAGCCTCAGTTTTGGCTGGACAGCCATTTCTTTATTTTTGGGGCCTGTGTGTTTTTCGACCTGGAAATGGCAAAAAAGGCGCGAAAACATTGATTTGTCTCTCCTGCCGCGCACACACTTCGGAGAGCTTGCAAAGGCCTAATAACCACAAGCAGCCCCTACTCCACTATGGGAGACACTGTTTTCATCAAGTTTGAAGCCTCAGTGTTGGCGCGGCAGCCTTTTCTTTCTCTTTCGGGATTGTGTTTTTCTCCACCTGAAAATGCCAAAGAAGGCATAAAAACATGGATTTGTCTCTCCTGCTGCGCACACACTTCGGAGAGCTTGCAAATGCCTAATAACCACAAGCAGCCCCTACTCCAATATGGGAGACACTGTTTTCATCAAGTTTGAAGCCTCAGTGTTGGCGCGGCAGCCTTTTCTTTCTCTTTCGGGATTGTGTTTTTCTCCACCTGAAAATGCCAAAGAAGGCATAAAAACATGGATTTGTCTCTCCTGCTGCGCACACACTTCGGAGAGCTTGCAAAGGCCTAATAACCACAAGCAGCCCCTACTCCACTATGGGAGACACTGTTTTCATCAAGTTTGAAGCCTCAGTGTTGGCGCGGCAGCCTTTTCTTTCTCTTTCGGGATTGTGTTTTTCTCCACCTGAAAATGCCAAAGAAGGCATAAAAACATGGATTTGTCTCTCCTGCTGCGCACACACTTCGGAGAGCTTGCAAATGCCTAATAACCACAAGCAGCCCCTACTCCAATATGGGAGACACTGTTTTCATCAAGTTTGAAGCCTCAGTGTTGGCGCGGCAGCCTTTTCTTTCTCTTTCGGGATTGTGTTTTTCTCCACCTGAAAATGCCAAAGAAGGCATAAAAACATGGATTTGTCTCTCCTGCTGCGCACACACTTCGGAGAGCTTGCAAAGGCCACAAGCAGCCCCTACTCCACTATGGGAGACACTGTTTTCATCAAGTTTGAAGCCTCAGTGTTGGCGCGGCAGCCTTTTCTTTCTCTTTCGGGATTGTGTTTTTCTCCACCTGAAAATGCCAAAGAAGGCATAAAAACATGGATTTGTCTCTCCTGCTGCGCACACACTTCGGAGAGCTTGCAAATGCCTAATAACCACAAGCAGCCCCTACTCCATTATGGGAGACACTGTTTTCATCAAGTTTGAAGCCTCAGTGTTGGCGCGGCAGCCTTTTCTTTCTCTTTCGGGATTGTGTTTTTCTCCACCTGAAAATGCCAAAGAAGGCATAAAAACATGGATTTGTCTCTCCTGCTGCGCACACACTTCGGAGAGCTTGCAAATGCCTAATAACCACAAGCAGCCCCTACTCCAATATGGGAGACACTGTTTTCATCAAGTTTGAAGCCTCAGTTTTGGCTGGACAGCCATTTCTTTATTTTTGGGGCCTGTGTGTTTTTCGACCTGGAAATGGCAAAAAAGGCGCGAAAACATTGATTTGTCTCTCCTGCCGCGCACACACTTCGGAGAGCTTGCAAAGGCCTAATAACCACAAGCAGCCCCTACTCCACTATGGGAGACACTGTTTTCATCAAGTTTGAAGCCTCAGTGTTGGCGCGGCAGCCTTTTCTTTTTCTTTCGGGATTGTGTTTTTCTCCACCTGAAAATGCCAAAGAAGGCATAAAAACATGGATTTGTCTCTCCTGCTGCGCACACACTTCGGAGAGCTTGCAAATGCCTAATAACCACAAGCAGCCCCTACTCCAATATAGGAGACACTGTTTTCATCAAGTTTGAAGCCTCAGTTTTGGCTGGACAGCCATTTCTTTATTTTTGGGGCCTGTGTGTTTTTCGACCTGGAAATGGCAAAAAAGGCGCGAAAACATTGATTTGTCTCTCCTGCCGCGCACACACTTCCGATAGCTTGCGAAGGCCTAAAAAACACAAGCTGCCCTTGAGTTATTGTGGGAGAGAATGTTTTCATCAAGTTTGAAGCCATAGTTTTGGCGCGGCAGCCGTTTCTTTCATTTTGGGGCCTATGTGTTTTTCGACCTTGAAATCGTAAAAAAGGCGCGAAAACATGGATTTGTCTCTCCTGCCGCGCACACACTTCCGATAGCTTGCGAAGGCCTAAAAAACACAAGCGGCCCTTGAGTTATTGTCTGAGAGACTGTTTTAATCAAGTTTGAAGCCTCAGTTTTCGCTGGACAGCCGTTTCTTTATTTTTGGGGCCTTTGTTTTCTTCGACCTGGAAATGGCAAAAAAGGCGCGAAAACATGGATTTGTCTCTCCTGCCGCGCACACACTTCTGATAGCGTGCAAAGGCCTAAAAAACACAAGCAGCCCGTGAGTTATTATGGGAGAGACTGTTTTCATCAAGTTTGAAGCCATAGTTTTGGCGCGGCAGCCGTTTCTTTCATTTTGGGGCCTATGTGTTTTTCGACCTTGAAATCGCAAAAAAGACGCGAAAACATGGATTTGTCTCTCCTGCCGCGCACACACTTCGGAGAGCTTGCAAATGCCTAATAACCACAAGCAGCCCCTACTCCAATATGGGAGACACTGTTTTCATCAAGTTTGAAGCCTCAGTTTTGGCTGGACAGCCATTTCTTTATTTTTGGGGCCTGTGTGTTTTTCGACCTGGAAATGTCAAAAAAGGCGCGAAAACATTGATTTGTCTCTCCTGCCGCGCACACACTTCGGAGAGCTTGCAAAGGCCTAAAAAACACAAGCAGCCCGTGAGTTATTATGGGAGAGACTGTTTTCATCAAGTTTGAAGCCATAGTTTTGGCGCGGCAGCCGTTTCTTTCATTTTGGGGCCTATGTGTTTTTCGACCTTGAAATCGCAAAAAAGGCGCGAAAACATGGATTTGTCTCTCCTGCCGCGCACACACTTCGGAGAGCTTGCAAATGCCTAATAACCACAAGCAGCCCCTACTCCAATATGGGAGACACTGTTTTCATCAAGTTTGAAGCCTCAGTTTTGGCTGGACAGCCATTTCTTTATTTTTGGGGCCTGTGTGTTTTTCGACCTGGAAATGGCAAAAAAGGCGCGAAAACATTGATTTGTCTCTCCTGCCGCGCACACACTTCGGAGAGCTTGCAAAGGCCTAATAACCACAAGCAGCCCCTACTCCACTATGGGAGACACTGTTTTCATCAAGTTTGAAGCCTCAGTGTTGGCGCGGCAGCCTTTTCTTTCTCTTTCGGGATTGTGTTTTTCTCCACCTGAAAATGCCAAAGAAGGCATAAAAACATGGATTTGTCTCTCCTGCTGCGCACACACTTCGGAGAGCTTGCAAATGCCTAATAACCACAAGCAGCCCCTACTCCAATATGGGAGACACTGTTTTCATCAAGTTTGAAGCCTCAGTGTTGGCGCGGCAGCCTTTTCTTTCTCTTTCGGGATTGTGTTTTTCTCCACCTGAAAATGCCAAAGAAGGCATAAAAACATGGATTTGTCTCTCCTGCTGCGCACACACTTCGGAGAGCTTGCAAAGGCCTAATAACCACAAGCAGCCCCTACTCCACTATGGGAGACACTGTTTTCATCAAGTTTGAAGCCTCAGTGTTGGCGCGGCAGCCTTTTCTTTCTCTTTCGGGATTGTGTTTTTCTCCACCTGAAAATGCCAAAGAAGGCATAAAAACATGGATTTGTCTCTCCTGCTGCGCACACACTTCGGAGAGCTTGCAAATGCCTAATAACCACAAGCAGCCCCTACTCCAATATGGGAGACACTGTTTTCATCAAGTTTGAAGCCTCAGTGTTGGCGCGGCAGCCTTTTCTTTCTCTTTCGGGATTGTGTTTTTCTCCACCTGAAAATGCCAAAGAAGGCATAAAAACATGGATTTGTCTCTCCTGCTGCGCACACACTTCGGAGAGCTTGCAAAGGCCTAATAACCACAAGCAGCCCCTACTCCACTATGGGAGACACTGTTTTCATCAAGTTTGAAGCCTCAGTGTTGGCGCGGCAGCCTTTTCTTTCTCTTTCGGGATTGTGTTTTTCTCCACCTGAAAATGCCAAAGAAGGCATAAAAACATGGATTTGTCTCTCCTGCTGCGCACACACTTCGGAGAGCTTGCAAATGCCTAATAACCACAAGCAGCCCCTACTCCATTATGGGAGACACTGTTTTCATCAAGTTTGAAGCCTCAGTGTTGGCGCGGCAGCCTTTTCTTTCTCTTTCGGGATTGTGTTTTTCTCCACCTGAAAATGCCAAAGAAGGCATAAAAACATGGATTTGTCTCTCCTGCTGCGCACACACTTCGGAGAGCTTGCAAATGCCTAATAACCACAAGCAGCCCCTACTCCAATATGGGAGACACTGTTTTCATCAAGTTTGAAGCCTCAGTTTTGGCTGGACAGCCATTTCTTTATTTTTGGGGCCTGTGTGTTTTTCGACCTGGAAATGGCAAAAAAGGCGCGAAAACATTGATTTGTCTCTCCTGCCGCGCACACACTTCGGAGAGCTTGCAAAGGCCTAATAACCACAAGCAGCCCCTACTCCACTATGGGAGACACTGTTTTCATCAAGTTTGAAGTCTCAGTGTTGGCGCGGCAGCCTTTTCTTTTTCTTTCGGGATTGTGTTTTTCTCCACCTGAAAAATGCCAAAGAAGGCATAAAAACATGGATTTGTCTCTCCTGCTGCGCACACACTTCGGAGAGCTTGCAAATGCCTAATAACCACAAGCAGCCCCTACTCCAATATAGGAGACACTGTTTTCATCAAGTTTGAAGCCTCAGTTTTGGCTGGACAGCCATTTCTTTATTTTTGGGGCCTGTGTGTTTTTCGACCTGGAAATGGCAAAAAAGGCGCGAAAACATTGATTTGTCTCTCCTGCCGCGCACACACTTCCGATAGCTTGCGAAGGCCTAAAAAACACAAGCTGCCCTTGAGTTATTGTGGGAGAGAATGTTTTCATCAAGTTTGAAGCCATAGTTTTGGCGCGGCAGCCGTTTCTTTCATTTTGGGGCCTATGTGTTTTTCGACCTTGAAATCGTAAAAAAGGCGCGAAAACATGGATTTGTCTCTCCTGCCGCGCACACACTTCCGATAGCTTGCGAAGGCCTAAAAAACACAAGCGGCCCTTGAGTTATTGTCTGAGAGACTGTTTTAATCAAGTTTGAAGCCTCAGTTTTGGCTGGACAGCCGTTTCTTTATTTTTGGGGCCTTTGTTTTCTTCGACCTGGAAATGGCAAAAAAGGCGCGAAAACATGGATTTGTCTCTCCTGCCGCGCACACACTTCTGATAGCGTGCAAAGGCCTAAAAAACACAAGCAGCCCGTGAGTTATTATGGGAGAGACTGTTTTCATCAAGTTTGAAGCCATAGTTTTGGCGCGGCAGCCGTTTCTTTCATTTTGGGGCCTATGTGTTTTTCGACCTTGAAATCGCAAAAAAGGCGCGAAAACATGGATTTGTCTCTCCTGCCGCGCACACACTTCGGAGAGCTTGCAAATGCCTAATAACCACAAGCAGCCCCTACTCCAATATGGGAGACACTGTTTTCATCAAGTTTGAAGCCTCAGTTTTGGCTGGACAGCCATTTCTTTATTTTTGGGGCCTGTGTGTTTTTCGACCTGGAAATGGCAAAAAAGGCGCGAAAACATTGATTTGTCTCTCCTGCCGCGCACACACTTCGGAGAGCTTGCAAAGGCCTAAAAAACACAAGCAGCCCGTGAGTTATTATGGGAGAGACTGTTTTCATCAAGTTTGAAGCCATAGTTTTGGCGCGGCAGCCGTTTCTTTCATTTTGGGGCCTATGTGTTTTTCGACCTTGAAATCGCAAAAAAGGCGCGAAAACATGGATTTGTCTCTCCTGCCGCGCACACACTTCGGAGAGCTTGCAAATGCCTAATAACCACAAGCAGCCCCTACTCCAATATGGGAGACACTGTTTTCATCAAGTTTGAAGCCTCAGTTTTGGCTGGACAGCCATTTCTTTATTTTTGGGGCCTGTGTGTTTTTCGACCTGGAAATGGCAAAAAAGGCGCGAAAACATTGATTTGTCTCTCCTGCCGCGCACACACTTCAGAGAGCTTGCAAAGGCCTAATAACCACAAGCAGCCCCTACTCCACTATGGGAGACACTGTTTTCATCAAGTTTGAAGCCTCAGTGTTGGCGCGGCAGCCTTTTCTTTCTCTTTCGGGATTGTGTTTTTCTCCACCTGAAAATGCCAAAGAAGGCATAAAAACATGGATTTGTCTCTCCTGCTGCGCACACACTTCGGAGAGCTTGCAAAGGCCTAATAACCACAAGCAGCCCCTACTCCACTATGGGAGACACTGTTTTCATCAAGTTTGAAGCCTCAGTGTTGGCGCGGCAGCCTTTTCTTTCTCTTTCGGGATTGTGTTTTTCTCCACCTGAAAATGCCAAAGAAGGCATAAAAACATGGATTTGTCTCTCCTGCTGCGCACACACTTCGGAGAGCTTGCAAATGCCTAATAACCACAAGCAGCCCCTACTCCAATATGGGAGACACTGTTTTCATCAAGTTTGAAGCCTCAGTGTTGGCGCGGCAGCCTTTTCTTTCTCTTTCGGGATTGTGTTTTTCTCCACCTGAAAATGCCAAAGAAGGCATAAAAACATGGATTTGTCTCTCCTGCTGCGCACACACTTCGGAGAGCTTGCAAAGGCCTAATAACCACAAGCAGCCCCTACTCCACTATGGGAGACACTGTTTTCATCAAGTTTGAAGCCTCAGTGTTGGCGCGGCAGCCTTTTCTTTCTCTTTCGGGATTGTGTTTTTCTCCACCTGAAAATGCCAAAGAAGGCATAAAAACATGGATTTGTCTCTCCTGCTGCGCACACACTTCGGAGAGCTTGCAAAGGCCTAATAACCACAAGCAGCCCCTACTCCACTATGGGAGACACTGTTTTCATCAAGTTTGAAGCCTCAGTGTTGGCGCGGCAGCCTTTTCTTTCTCTTTCGGGATTGTGTTTTTCTCCACCTGAAAATGCCAAAGAAGGCATAAAAACATGGATTTGTCTCTCCTGCTGCGCACACACTTCGGAGAGCTTGCAAATGCCTAATAACCACAAGCAGCCCCTACTCCATTATGGGAGACACTGTTTTCATCAAGTTTGAAGCCTCAGTGTTGGCGCGGCAGCCTTTTCTTTCTCTTTCGGGATTGTGTTTTTCTCCACCTGAAAATGCCAAAGAAGGCATAAAAACATGGATTTGTCTCTCCTGCTGCGCACACACTTCGGAGAGCTTGCAAATGCCTAATAACCACAAGCAGCCCCTACTCCAATATGGGAGACACTGTTTTCATCAAGTTTGAAGCCTCAGTTTTGGCTGGACAGCCATTTCTTTATTTTTGGGGCCTGTGTGTTTTTCGACCTGGAAATGGCAAAAAAGGCGCGAAAACATTGATTTGTCTCTCCTGCCGCGCACACACTTCGGAGAGCTTGCAAAGGCCTAATAACCACAAGCAGCCCCTACTCCACTATGGGAGACACTGTTTTCATCAAGTTTGAAGCCTCAGTGTTGGCGCGGCAGCCTTTTCTTTTTCTTTCGGGATTGTGTTTTTCTCCACCTGAAAATGCCAAAGAAGGCATAAAAACATGGATTTGTCTCTCCTGCTGCGCACACACTTCGGAGAGCTTGCAAATGCCTAATAACCACAAGCAGCCCCTACTCCAATATAGGAGACACTGTTTTCATCAAGTTTGAAGCCTCAGTTTTGGCTGGACAGCCATTTCTTTATTTTTGGGGCCTGTGTGTTTTTCGACCTGGAAATGGCAAAAAAGGCGCGAAAACATTGATTTGTCTCTCCTGCCGCGCACACACTTCCGATAGCTTGCGAAGGCCTAAAAAACACAAGCTGCCCTTGAGTTATTGTGGGAGAGAATGTTTTCATCAAGTTTGAAGCCATAGTTTTGGCGCGGCAGCCGTTTCTTTCATTTTGGGGCCTATGTGTTTTTCGACCTTGAAATCGTAAAAAAGGCGCGAAAACATGGATTTGTCTCTCCTGCCGCGCACACACTTCGGAGAGCTTGCAAAGGCCTAATAACCACAAGCAGCCCCTACTCCACTATGGGAGACACTGTTTTCATCAAGTTTGAAGCCTCAGTGTTGGCGCGGCAGCCTTTTCTTTTTCTTTCGGGATTGTGTTTTTCTCCACCTGAAAATGCCAAAGAAGGCATAAAAACATGGATTTGTCTCTCCTGCTGCGCACACACTTCGGAGAGCTTGCAAATGCCTAATAACCACAAGCAGCCCCTACTCCAATATAGGAGACACTGTTTTCATCAAGTTTGAAGCCTCAGTTTTGGCTGGACAGCCATTTCTTTATTTTTGGGGCCTGTGTGTTTTTCGACCTGGAAATGGCAAAAAAGGCGCGAAAACATTGATTTGTCTCTCCTGCCGCGCACACACTTCCGATAGCTTGCGAAGGCCTAAAAAACACAAGCTGCCCTTGAGTTATTGTGGGAGAGAATGTTTTCATCAAGTTTGAAGCCATAGTTTTGGCGCGGCAGCCGTTTCTTTCATTTTGGGGCCTATGTGTTTTTCGACCTTGAAATCGTAAAAAAGGCGCGAAAACATGGATTTGTCTCTCCTGCCGCGCACACACTTCCGATAGCTTGCGAAGGCCTAAAAAACACAAGCGGCCCTTGAGTTATTGTCTGAGAGACTGTTTTAATCAAGTTTGAAGCCTCAGTTTTGGCTGGACAGCCGTTTCTTTATTTTTGGGGCCTTTGTTTTCTTCGACCTGGAAATGGCAAAAAAGGCGCGAAAACATGGATTTGTCTCTCCTGCCGCGCACACACTTCTGATAGCGTGCAAAGGCCTAAAAAACACAAGCAGCCCGTGAGTTATTATGGGAGAGACTGTTTTCATCAAGTTTGAAGCCATAGTTTTGGCGCGGCAGCCGTTTCTTTCATTTTGGGGCCTATGTGTTTTTCGACCTTGAAATCGCAAAAAAGGCGCGAAAACATGGATTTGTCTCTCCTGCCGCGCACACACTTCGGAGAGCTTGCAAATGCCTAATAACCACAAGCAGCCCCTACTCCAATATGGGAGACACTGTTTTCATCAAGTTTGAAGCCTCAGTTTTGGCTGGACAGCCATTTCTTTATTTTTGGGGCCTGTGTGTTTTTCGACCTGGAAATGGCAAAAAAGGCGCGAAAACATTGATTTGTCTCTCCTGCCGCGCACACACTTCGGAGAGCTTGCAAAGGCCTAAAAAACACAAGCAGCCCGTGAGTTATTATGGGAGAGACTGTTTTCATCAAGTTTGAAGCCATAGTTTTGGCGCGGCAGCCGTTTCTTTCATTTTGGGGCCTATGTGTTTTTCGACCTTGAAATCGCAAAAAAGGCGCGAAAACATGGATTTGTCTCTCCTGCCGCGCACACACTTCGGAGAGCTTGCAAATGCCTAATAACCACAAGCAGCCCCTACTCCAATATGGGAGACACTGTTTTCATCAAGTTTGAAGCCTCAGTTTTGGCTGGACAGCCATTTCTTTATTTTTGGGGCCTGTGTGTTTTTCGACCTGGAAATGGCAAAAAAGGCGCGAAAACATTGATTTGTCTCTCCTGCCGCGCACACACTTCGGACAGCTTGCAAAGGCCTAATAACCACAAGCAGCCCCTACTCCACTATGGGAGACACTGTTTTCATCAAGTTTGAAGCCTCAGTGTTGGCGCGGCAGCCTTTTCTTTCTCTTTCGGGATTGTGTTTTTCTCCACCTGAAAATGCCAAAGAAGGCATAAAAACATGGATTTGTCTCTCCTGCTGCGCACACACTTCGGAGAGCTTGCAAATGCCTAATAACCACAAGCAGCCCCTACTCCAATATGGGAGACACTGTTTTCATCAAGTTTGAAGCCTCAGTGTTGGCGCGGCAGCCTTTTCTTTCTCTTTCGGGATTGTGTTTTTCTCCACCTGAAAATGCCAAAGAAGGCATAAAAACATGGATTTGTCTCTCCTGCTGCGCACACACTTCGGAGAGCTTGCAAATGCCTAATAACCACAAGCAGCCCCTACTCCAATATGGGAGACACTGTTTTCATCAAGTTTGAAGCCTCAGTTTTGGCTGGACAGCCATTTCTTTATTTTTGGGGCCTGTGTGTTTTTCGACCTGGAAATGGCAAAAAAGGCGCGAAAACATTGATTTGTCTCTCCTGCCGCGCACACACTTCGGAGAGCTTGCAAAGGCCTAATAACCACAAGCAGCCCCTACTCCACTATGGGAGACACTGTTTTCATCAAGTTTGAAGCCTCAGTGTTGGCGCGGCAGCCTTTTCTTTTTCTTTCGGGATTGTGTTTTTCTCCACCTGAAAATGCCAAAGAAGGCATAAAAACATGGATTTGTCTCTCCTGCTGCGCACACACTTCGGAGAGCTTGCAAATGCCTAATAACCACAAGCAGCCCCTACTCCAATATAGGAGACACTGTTTTCATCAAGTTTGAAGCCTCAGTTTTGGCTGGACAGCCATTTCTTTATTTTTGGGGCCTGTGTGTTTTTCGACCTGGAAATGGCAAAAAAGGCGCGAAAACATTGATTTGTCTCTCCTGCCGCGCACACACTTCCGATAGCTTGCGAAGGCCTAAAAAACACAAGCTGCCCTTGAGTTATTGTGGGAGAGAATGTTTTCATCAAGTTTGAAGCCATAGTTTTGGCGCGGCAGCCGTTTCTTTCATTTTGGGGCCTTTGTGTTTTTCGACCTTGAAATCGTAAAAAAGGCGCGAAAACATGGATTTGTCTCTCCTGCCGCGCACACACTTCCGATAGCTTGCGAAGGCCTAAAAAACACAAGCGGCCCTTGAGTTATTGTCTGAGAGACTGTTTTAATCAAGTTTGAAGCCTCAGTTTTGGCTGGACAGCCGTTTCTTTATTTTTGGGGCCTTTGTTTTCTTCGACCTGGAAATGGCAAAAAAGGCGCGAAAACATGGATTTGTCTCTCCTGCCGCGCACACACTTCT
This sequence comes from Argentina silus, assembly GCF_951799395.1. Classification (NCBI taxonomy): domain Eukaryota; kingdom Metazoa; phylum Chordata; class Actinopteri; order Argentiniformes; family Argentinidae; genus Argentina; species Argentina silus. Next base: position 1,330,990 of record NW_028153183.1, read on the forward strand.
GATAGCGTGCAAAGGCCTAAAAAACACAAGCAGCCCGTGAGTTATTATGGGAGAGACTGTTTTCATCAAGTTTGAAGCCATAGTTTTGGCGCGGCAGCCGTTTCTTTCATTTTGGGGCCTATGTGTTTTTCGACCTTGAAATCGCAAAAAAGGCGCGAAAACATGGATTTGTCTCTCCTGCCGCGCACACACTTCGGAGAGCTTGCAAATGCCTAATAACCACAAGCAGCCCCTACTCCAATATGGGAGACACTGTTTTCATCAAGTTTGAAGCCTCAGTTTTGGCTGGACAGCCATTTCTTTATTTTTGGGGCCTGTGTGTTTTTCGACCTGGAAATGGCAAAAAAGGCGCGAAAACATTGATTTGTCTCTCCTGCCGCGCACACACTTCGGAGAGCTTGCAAAGGCCTAAAAAACACAAGCAGCCCGTGAGTTATTATGGGAGAGACTGTTTTCATCAAGTTTGAAGCCATAGTTTTGGCGCGGCAGCCGTTTCTTTCATTTTGGGGCCTATGTGTTTTTCGACCTTGAAATCGCAAAAAAGGCGCGAAAACATGGATTTGTCTCTCCTGCCGCGCACACACTTCGGAGAGCTTGCAAATGCCTAATAACCACAAGCAGCCCCTACTCCAATATGGGAGACACTGTTTTCATCAAGTTTGAAGCCTCAGTTTTGGCTGGACAGCCATTTCTTTATTTTTGGGGCCTGTGTGTTTTTCGACCTGGAAATGGCAAAAAAGGCGCGAAAACATTGATTTGTCTCTCCTGCCGCGCACACACTTCGGAGAGCTTGCAAAGGCCTAATAACCACAAGCAGCCCCTACTCCACTATGGGAGACACTGTTTTCATCAAGTTTGAAGCCTCAGTGTTGGCGCGGCAGCCTTTTCTTTCTCTTTCGGGATTGTGTTTTTCTCCACCTGAAAATGCCAAAGAAGGCATAAAAACATGGATTTGTCTCTCCTGCTGCGCACACACTTCGGAGAGCTTGCAAATGCCTAATAACCACAAGCAGCCCCTACTCCAATATGGGAGACACTGTTTTCATCAAGTTTGAAGCCTCAGTGTTGGCGCGGCAGCCTTTTCTTTCTCTTTCGGGATTGTGTTTTTCTCCACCTGAAAATGCCAAAGAAGGCATAAAAACATGGATTTGTCTCTCCTGCTGCGCACACACTTCGGAGAGCTTGCAAAGGCCTAATAACCACAAGCAGCCCCTACTCCACTATGGGAGACACTGTTTTCATCAAGTTTGAAGCCTCAGTGTTGGCGCGGCAGCCTTTTCTTTCTCTTTCGGGATTGTGTTTTTCTCCACCTGAAAATGCCAAAGAAGGCATAAAAACATGGATTTGTCTCTCCTGCTGCGCACACACTTCGGAGAGCTTGCAAATGCCTAATAACCACAAGCAGCCCCTACTCCATTATGGGAGACACTGTTTTCATCAAGTTTGAAGCCTCAGTGTTGGCGCGGCAGCCTTTTCTTTCTCTTTCGGGATTGTGTTTTTCTCCACCTGAAAATGCCAAAGAAGGCATAAAAACATGGATTTGTCTCTCCTGCTGCGCACACACTTCGGAGAGCTTGCAAATGCCTAATAACCACAAGCAGCCCCTACTCCAATATGGGAGACACTGTTTTCATCAAGTTTGAAGCCTCAGTTTTGGCTGGACAGCCATTTCTTTATTTTTGGGGCCTGTGTGTTTTTCGACCTGGAAATGGCAAAAAAGGCGCGAAAACATTGATTTGTCTCTCCTGCCGCGCACACACTTCGGAGAGCTTGCAAAGGCCTAATAACCACAAGCAGCCCCTACTCCACTATGGGAGACACTGTTTTCATCAAGTTTGAAGCCTCAGTGTTGGCGCGGCAGCCTTTTCTTTTTCTTTCGGGATTGTGTTTTTCTCCACCTGAAAATGCCAAAGAAGGCATAAAAACATGGATTTGTCTCTCCTGCTGCGCACACACTTCGGAGAGCTTGCAAATGCCTAATAACCACAAGCAGCCCCTACTCCAATATAGGAGACACTGTTTTCATCAAGTTTGAAGCCTCAGTTTTGGCTGGACAGCCATTTCTTTATTTTTGGGGCCTGTGTGTTTTTCGACCTGGAAATGGCAAAAAAGGCGCGAAAACATTGATTTGTCTCTCCTGCCGCGCACACACTTCCGATAGCTTGCGAAGGCCTAAAAAACACAAGCTGCCCTTGAGTTATTGTGGGAGAGAATGTTTTCATCAAGTTTGAAGCCATAGTTTTGGCGCGGCAGCCGTTTCTTTCATTTTGGGGCCTTTGTGTTTTTCGACCTTGAAATCGTAAAAAAGGCGCGAAAACATGGATTTGTCTCTCCTGCCGCGCACACACTTCCGATAGCTTGCGAAGGCCTAAAAAACACAAGCGGCCCTTGAGTTATTGTCTGAGAGACTGTTTTAATCAAGTTTGAAGCCTCAGTTTTGGCTGGACAGCCGTTTCTTTATTTTTGGGGCCTTTGTTTTCTTCGACCTGGAAATGGCAAAAAAGGCGCGAAAACATGGATTTGTCTCTCCTGCCGCGCACACACTTCTGATAGCGTGCAAAGGCCTAAAAAACACAAGCAGCCCGTGAGTTATTATGGGAGAGACTGTTTTCATCAAGTTTGAAGCCATAGTTTTGGCGCGGCAGCCGTTTCTTTCATTTTGGGGCCTATGTGTTTTTCGACCTTGAAATCGCAAAAAAGGCGCGAAAACATGGATTTGTCTCTCCTGCCGCGCACACACTTCGGAGAGCTTGCAAATGCCTAATAACCACAAGCAGCCCCTACTCCAATATGGGAGACACTGTTTTCATCAAGTTTGAAGCCTCAGTTTTGGCTGGACAGCCATTTCTTTATTTTTGGGGCCTGTGTGTTTTTCGACCTGGAAATGGCAAAAAAGGCGCGAAAACATTGATTTGTCTCTCCTGCCGCGCACACACTTCGGAGAGCTTGCAAAGGCCTAAAAAACACAAGCAGCCCGTGAGTTATTATGGGAGAGACTGTTTTCATCAAGTTTGAAGCCATAGTTTTGGCGCGGCAGCCGTTTCTTTCATTTTGGGGCCTATGTGTTTTTCGACCTTGAAATCGCAAAAAAGGCGCGAAAACATGGATTTGTCTCTCCTGCCGCGCACACACTTCGGAGAGCTTGCAAATGCCTAATAACCACAAGCAGCCCCTACTCCAATATGGGAGACACTGTTTTCATCAAGTTTGAAGCCTCAGTTTTGGCTGGACAGCCATTTCTTTATTTTTGGGGCCTGTGTGTTTTTCGACCTGGAAATGGCAAAAAAGGCGCGAAAACATTGATTTGTCTCTCCTGCCGCGCACACACTTCGGAGAGCTTGCAAAGGCCTAATAACCACAAGCAGCCCCTACTCCACTATGGGAGACACTGTTTTCATCAAGTTTGAAGCCTCAGTGTTGGCGCGGCAGCCTTTTCTTTCTCTTTCGGGATTGTGTTTTTCTCCACCTGAAAATGCCAAAGAAGGCATAAAAACATGGATTTGTCTCTCCTGCTGCGCACACACTTCGGAGAGCTTGCAAATGCCTAATAACCACAAGCAGCCCCTACTCCAATATGGGAGACACTGTTTTCATCAAGTTTGAAGCCTCAGTGTTGGCGCGGCAGCCTTTTCTTTCTCTTTCGGGATTGTGTTTTTCTCCACCTGAAAATGCCAAAGAAGGCATAAAAACATGGATTTGTCTCTCCTGCTGCGCACACACTTCGGAGAGCTTGCAAAGGCCTAATAACCACAAGCAGCCCCTACTCCACTATGGGAGACACTGTTTTCATCAAGTTTGAAGCCTCAGTGTTGGCGCGGCAGCCTTTTCTTTCTCTTTCGGGATTGTGTTTTTCTCCACCTGAAAATGCCAAAGAAGGCATAAAAACATGGATTTGTCTCTCCTGCTGCGCACACACTTCGGAGAGCTTGCAAATGCCTAATAACCACAAGCAGCCCCTACTCCATTATGGGAGACACTGTTTTCATCAAGTTTGAAGCCTCAGTGTTGGCGCGGCAGCCTTTTCTTTCTCTTTCGGGATTGTGTTTTTCTCCACCTGAAAATGCCAAAGAAGGCATAAAAACATGGATTTGTCTCTCCTGCTGCGCACACACTTCGGAGAGCTTGCAAATGCCTAATAACCACAAGCAGCCCCTACTCCAATATGGGAGACACTGTTTTCATCAAGTTTGAAGCCTCAGTTTTGGCTGGACAGCCATTTCTTTATTTTTGGGGCCTGTGTGTTTTTCGACCTGGAAATGGCAAAAAAGGCGCGAAAACATTGATTTGTCTCTCCTGCCGCGCACACACTTCGGAGAGCTTGCAAAGGCCTAATAACCACAAGCAGCCCCTACTCCACTATGGGAGACACTGTTTTCATCAAGTTTGAAGCCTCAGTGTTGGCGCGGCAGCCTTTTCTTTTTCTTTCGGGATTGTGTTTTTCTCCACCTGAAAATGCCAAAGAAGGCATAAAAACATGGATTTGTCTCTCCTGCTGCGCACACACTTCGGAGAGCTTGCAAATGCCTAATAACCACAAGCAGCCCCTACTCCAATATAGGAGACACTGTTTTCATCAAGTTTGAAGCCTCAGTTTTGGCTGGACAGCCATTTCTTTATTTTTGGGGCCTGTGTGTTTTTCGACCTGGAAATGGCAAAAAAGGCGCGAAAACATTGATTTGTCTCTCCTGCCGCGCACACACTTCCGATAGCTTGCGAAGGCCTAAAAAACACAAGCTGCCCTTGAGTTATTGTGGGAGAGAATGTTTTCATCAAGTTTGAAGCCATAGTTTTGGCGCGGCAGCCGTTTCTTTCATTTTGGGGCCTATGTGTTTTTCGACCTTGAAATCGTAAAAAAGGCGCGAAAACATGGATTTGTCTCTCCTGCCGCGCACACACTTCCGATAGCTTGCGAAGGCCTAAAAAACACAAGCGGCCCTTGAGTTATTGTCTGAGAGACTGTTTTAATCAAGTTTGAAGCCTCAGTTTTGGCTGGACAGCCGTTTCTTTATTTTTGGGGCCTTTGTTTTCTTCGACCTGGAAATGGCAAAAAAGGCGCGAAAACATGGATTTGTCTCTCCTGCCGCGCACACACTTCTGATAGCGTGCAAAGGCCTAAAAAACACAAGCAGCCCGTGAGTTATTATGGGAGAGACTGTTTTCATCAAGTTTGAAGCCATAGTTTTGGCGCGGCAGCCGTTTCTTTCATTTTGGGGCCTATGTGTTTTTCGACCTTGAAATCGCAAAAAAGGCGCGAAAACATGGATTTGTCTCTCCTGCCGCGCACACACTTCGGAGAGCTTGCAAATGCCTAATAACCACAAGCAGCCCCTACTCCAATATGGGAGACACTGTTTTCATCAAGTTTGAAGCCTCAGTTTTGGCTGGACAGCCATTTCTTTATTTTTGGGGCCTGTGTGTTTTTCGACCTGGAAATGGCAAAAAAGGCGCGAAAACATTGATTTGTCTCTCCTGCCGCGCACACACTTCGGAGAGCTTGCAAAGGCCTAAAAAACACAAGCAGCCCGTGAGTTATTATGGGAGAGACTGTTTTCATCAAGTTTGAAGCCATAGTTTTGGCGCGGCAGCCGTTTCTTTCATTTTGGGGCCTATGTGTTTTTCGACCTTGAAATCGCAAAAAAGGCGCGAAAACATGGATTTGTCTCTCCTGCCGCGCACACACTTCGGAGAGCTTGCAAATGCCTAATAACCACAAGCAGCCCCTACTCCAATATGGGAGACACTGTTTTCATCAAGTTTGAAGCCTCAGTTTTGGCTGGACAGCCATTTCTTTATTTTTGGGGCCTGTGTGTTTTTCGACCTGGAAATGGCAAAAAAGGCGCGAAAACATTGATTTGTCTCTCCTGCCGCGCACACACTTCGGAGAGCTTGCAAAGGCCTAATAACCACAAGCAGCCCCTACTCCACTATGGGAGACACTGTTTTCATCAAGTTTGAAGCCTCAGTGTTGGCGCGGCAGCCTTTTCTTTCTCTTTCGGGATTGTGTTTTTCTCCACCTGAAAATGCCAAAGAAGGCATAAAAACATGGATTTGTCTCTCCTGCTGCGCACACACTTCGGAGAGCTTGCAAAGGCCTAATAACCACAAGCAGCCCCTACTCCACTATGGGAGACACTGTTTTCATCAAGTTTGAAGCCTCAGTGTTGGCGCGGCAGCCTTTTCTTTCTCTTTCGGGATTGTGTTTTTCTCCACCTGAAAATGCCAAAGAAGGCATAAAAACATGGATTTGTCTCTCCTGCTGCGCACACACTTCGGAGAGCTTGCAAATGCCTAATAACCACAAGCAGCCCCTACTCCAATATGGGAGACACTGTTTTCATCAAGTTTGAAGCCTCAGTGTTGGCGCGGCAGCCTTTTCTTTCTCTTTCGGGATTGTGTTTTTCTCCACCTGAAAATGCCAAAGAAGGCATAAAAACATGGATTTGTCTCTCCTGCTGCGCACACACTTCGGAGAGCTTGCAAAGGCCTAATAACCACAAGCAGCCCCTACTCCACTATGGGAGACACTGTTTTCATCAAGTTTGAAGCCTCAGTGTTGGCGCGGCAGCCTTTTCTTTCTCTTTCGGGATTGTGTTTTTCTCCACCTGAAAATGCCAAAGAAGGCATAAAAACATGGATTTGTCTCTCCTGCTGCGCACACACTTCGGAGAGCTTGCAAATGCCTAATAACCACAAGCAGCCCCTACTCCATTATGGGAGACACTGTTTTCATCAAGTTTGAAGCCTCAGTGTTGGCGCGGCAGCCTTTTCTTTCTCTTTCGGGATTGTGTTTTTCTCCACCTGAAAATGCCAAAGAAGGCATAAAAACATGGATTTGTCTCTCCTGCTGCGCACACACTTCGGAGAGCTTGCAAATGCCTAATAACCACAAGCAGCCCCTACTCCAATATGGGAGACACTGTTTTCATCAAGTTTGAAGCCTCAGTTTTGGCTGGACAGCCATTTCTTTATTTTTGGGGCCTGTGTGTTTTTCGACCTGGAAATGGCAAAAAAGGCGCGAAAACATTGATTTGTCTCTCCTGCCGCGCACACACTTCGGAGAGCTTGCAAAGGCCTAATAACCACAAGCAGCCCCTACTCCACTATGGGAGACACTGTTTTCATCAAGTTTGAAGCCTTCTTTGGCATTTTCAGGTGGAGAAAAACACAATCCCGAAAGAGAAAGAAAAGGCTGCCGCGCCAACACTGAGGCTTCAAACTTGATGAAAACAGTGTCTCCCATATTGGAGTAGGGGCTGCTTGTGGTTATTAGGCATTTGCAAGCTCTCCGAAGTGTGTGCGCAGCAGGAGAGACAAATCCATGTTTTTATGCCTTCTTTGGCATTTTCAGGTGGAGAAAAACACAATCCCGAAAGAGAAAGAAAAGGCTGCCGCGCCAACACTGAGGCTTCAAACTTGATGAAAACAGTGTCTCCCATAGTGGAGTAGGGGCTGCTTGTGGTTATTAGGCCTTTGCAAGCTCTCCGAAGTGTGTGCGCGGCAGGAGAGACAAATCAATGTTTTCGCGCCTTTTTTGCCATTTCCAGGTCGAAAAACACACAGGCCCCAAAAATAAAGAAATGGCTGTCCAGCCAAAACTGAGGCTTCAAACTTGATGAAAACAGTGTCTCCCATATTGGAGTAGGGGCTGCTTGTGGTTATTAGGCATTTGCAAGCTCTCCGAAGTGTGTGCGCGGCAGGAGAGACAAATCCATGTTTTCGCGCCTTTTTTGCGATTTCAAGGTCGAAAAACACATAGGCCCCAAAATGAAAGAAACGGCTGCCGCGCCAAAACTATGGCTTCAAACTTGATGAAAACAGTCTCTCCCATAATAACTCACGGGCTGCTTGTGTTTTTTAGGCCTTTGCAAGCTCTCCGAAGTGTGTGCGCGGCAGGAGAGACAAATCAATGTTTTCGCGCCTTTTTTGCCATTTCCAGGTCGAAAAACACACAGGCCCCAAAAATAAAGAAATGGCTGTCCAGCCAAAACTGAGGCTTCAAACTTGATGAAAACAGTGTCTCCCATATTGGAGTAGGGGCTGCTTGTGGTTATTAGGCATTTGCAAGCTCTCCGAAGTGTGTGCGCGGCAGGAGAGACAAATCCATGTTTTCGCGCCTTTTTTGCGATTTCAAGGTCGAAAAACACATAGGCCCCAAAATGAAAGAAACGGCTGCCGCGCCAAAACTATGGCTTCAAACTTGATGAAAACAGTCTCTCCCATAATAACTCACGGGCTGCTTGTGTTTTTTAGGCCTTTGCACGCTATCAGAAGTGTGTGCGCGGCAGGAGAGACAAATCCATGTTTTCGCGCCTTTTTTGCCATTTCCAGGTCGAAGAAAACAAAGGCCCCAAAAATAAAGAAACGGCTGTCCAGCCAAAACTGAGGCTTCAAACTTGATTAAAACAGTCTCTCAGACAATAACTCAAGGGCCGCTTGTGTTTTTTAGGCCTTCGCAAGCTATCGGAAGTGTGTGCGCGGCAGGAGAGACAAATCCATGTTTTCGCGCCTTTTTTACGATTTCAAGGTCGAAAAACACATAGGCCCCAAAATGAAAGAAACGGCTGCCGCGCCAAAACTATGGCTTCAAACTTGATGAAAACATTCTCTCCCACAATAACTCAAGGGCAGCTTGTGTTTTTTAGGCCTTCGCAAGCTATCGGAAGTGTGTGCGCGGCAGGAGAGACAAATCAATGTTTTCGCGCCTTTTTTGCCATTTCCAGGTCGAAAAACACACAGGCCCCAAAAATAAAGAAATGGCTGTCCAGCCAAAACTGAGGCTTCAAACTTGATGAAAACAGTGTCTCCTATATTGGAGTAGGGGCTGCTTGTGGTTATTAGGCATTTGCAAGCTCTCCGAAGTGTGTGCGCAGCAGGAGAGACAAATCCATGTTTTTATGCCTTCTTTGGCATTTTCAGGTGGAGAAAAACACAATCCCGAAAGAAAAAGAAAAGGCTGCCGCGCCAACACTGAGGCTTCAAACTTGATGAAAACAGTGTCTCCCATAGTGGAGTAGGGGCTGCTTGTGGTTATTAGGCCTTTGCAAGCTCTCCGAAGTGTGTGCGCGGCAGGAGAGACAAATCAATGTTTTCGCGCCTTTTTTGCCATTTCCAGGTCGAAAAACACACAGGCCCCAAAAATAAAGAAATGGCTGTCCAGCCAAAACTGAGGCTTCAAACTTGATGAAAACAGTGTCTCCCATATTGGAGTAGGGGCTGCTTGTGGTTATTAGGCATTTGCAAGCTCTCCGAAGTGTGTGCGCAGCAGGAGAGACAAATCCATGTTTTTATGCCTTCTTTGGCATTTTCAGGTGGAGAAAAACACAATCCCGAAAGAGAAAGAAAAGGCTGCCGCGCCAACACTGAGGCTTCAAACTTGATGAAAACAGTGTCTCCCATAATGGAGTAGGGGCTGCTTGTGGTTATTAGGCATTTGCAAGCTCTCCGAAGTGTGTGCGCAGCAGGAGAGACAAATCCATGTTTTTATGCCTTCTTTGGCATTTTCAGGTGGAGAAAAACACAATCCCGAAAGAGAAAGAAAAGGCTGCCGCGCCAACACTGAGGCTTCAAACTTGATGAAAACAGTGTCTCCCATAGTGGAGTAGGGGCTGCTTGTGGTTATTAGGCCTTTGCAAGCTCTCCGAAGTGTGTGCGCAGCAGGAGAGACAAATCCATGTTTTTATGCCTTCTTTGGCATTTTCAGGTGGAGAAAAACACAATCCCGAAAGAGAAAGAAAAGGCTGCCGCGCCAACACTGAGGCTTCAAACTTGATGAAAACAGTGTCTCCCATATTGGAGTAGGGGCTGCTTGTGGTTATTAGGCATTTGCAAGCTCTCCGAAGTGTGTGCGCAGCAGGAGAGACAAATCCATGTTTTTATGCCTTCTTTGGCATTTTCAGGTGGAGAAAAACACAATCCCGAAAGAGAAAGAAAAGGCTGCCGCGCCAACACTGAGGCTTCAAACTTGATGAAAACAGTGTCTCCCATAGTGGAGTAGGGGCTGCTTGTGGTTATTAGGCCTTTGCAAGCTCTCCGAAGTGTGTGCGCAGCAGGAGAGACAAATCCATGTTTTTATGCCTTCTTTGGCATTTTCAGGTGGAGAAAAACACAATCCCGAAAGAGAAAGAAAAGGCTGCCGCGCCAACACTGAGGCTTCAAACTTGATGAAAACAGTGTCTCCCATAGTGGAGTAGGGGCTGCTTGTGGTTATTAGGCCTTTGCAAGCTCTCCGAAGTGTGTGCGCGGCAGGAGAGACAAATCAATGTTTTCGCGCCTTTTTTGCCATTTCCAGGTCGAAAAACACACAGGCCCCAAAAATAAAGAAATGGCTGTCCAGCCAAAACTGAGGCTTCAAACTTGATGAAAACAGTGTCTCCCATATTGGAGTAGGGGCTGCTTGTGGTTATTAGGCATTTGCAAGCTCTCCGAAGTGTGTGCGCGGCAGGAGAGACAAATCCATGTTTTCGCGCCTTTTTTGCGATTTCAAGGTCGAAAAACAAATAGGCCCCAAAATGAAAGAAACGGCTGCCGCGCCAAAACTATGGCTTCAAACTTGATGAAAACAGTCTCTCCCAAAATAACTCACGGGCTGCTTGTGTTTTTTAGGCCTTTGCACGCTATCAGAAGTGTGTGCGCGGCAGGAGAGACAAATCCATGTTTTCGCGCCTTTTTTGCCATTTCCAGGTCGAAGAAAACAAAGGCCCCAAAAATAAAGAAACGGCTGTCCAGCCAAAACTGAGGCTTCAAACTTGATTAAAACAGTCTCTCAGACAATAACTCAAGGGCCGCTTGTGTTTTTTAGGCCTTCGCAAGCTATCGGAAGTGTGTGCGCGGCAGGAGAGACAAATCCATGTTTTCGCGCCTTTTTTACGATTTCAAGGTCGAAAAACACATAGGCCCCAAAATGAAAGAAACGGCTGCCGCGCCAAAACTATGGCTTCAAACTTGATGAAAACATTCTCTCCCACAATAACTCAAGGGCAGCTTGTGTTTTTTAGGCCTTCGCAAGCTATCGGAAGTGTGTGCGCGGCAGGAGAGACAAATCAATGTTTTCGCGCCTTTTTTGCCATTTCCAGGTCGAAAAACACACAGGCCCCAAAAATAAAGAAATGGCTGTCCAGCCAAAACTGAGGCTTCAAACTTGATGAAAACAGTGTCTCCTATATTGGAGTAGGGGCTGCTTGTGGTTATTAGGCATTTGCAAGCTCTCCGAAGTGTGTGCGCAGCAGGAGAGACAAATCCATGTTTTTATGCCTTCTTTGGCATTTTCAGGTGGAGAAAAACACAATCCCGAAAGAAAAAGAAAAGGCTGCCGCGCCAACACTGAGGCTTCAAACTTGATGAAAACAGTGTCTCCCATAGTGGAGTAGGGGCTGCTTGTGGTTATTAGGCCTTTGCAAGCTCTCCGAAGTGTGTGCGCGGCAGGAGAGACAAATCAATGTTTTCGCGCCTTTTTTGCCATTTCCAGGTCGAAAAACACACAGGCCCCAAAAATAAAGAAATGGCTGTCCAGCCAAAACTGAGGCTTCAAACTTGATGAAAACAGTGTCTCCCATATTGGAGTAGGGGCTGCTTGTGGTTATTAGGCATTTGCAAGCTCTCCGAAGTGTGTGCGCAGCAGGAGAGACAAATCCATGTTTTTATGCCTTCTTTGGCATTTTCAGGTGGAGAAAAACACAATCCCGAAAGAGAAAGAAAAGGCTGCCGCGCCAACACTGAGGCTTCAAACTTGATGAAAACAGTGTCTCCCATAATGGAGTAGGGGCTGCTTGTGGTTATTAGGCATTTGCAAGCTCTCCGAAGTGTGTGCGCAGCAGGAGAGACAAATCCATGTTTTTATGCCTTCTTTGGCATTTTCAGGTGGAGAAAAACACAATCCCGAAAGAGAAAGAAAAGGCTGCCGCGCCAACACTGAGGCTTCAAACTTGATGAAAACAGTGTCTCCCATAGTGGAGTAGGGGCTGCTTGTGGTTATTAGGCCTTTGCAAGCTCTCCGAAGTGTGTGCGCAGCAGGAGAGACAAATCCATGTTTTTATGCCTTCTTTGGCATTTTCAGGTGGAGAAAAACACAATCCCGAAAGAGAAAGAAAAGGCTGCCGCGCCAACACTGAGGCTTCAAACTTGATGAAAACAGTGTCTCCCATATTGGAGTAGGGGCTGCTTGTGGTTATTAGGCATTTGCAAGCTCTCCGAAGTGTGTGCGCAGCAGGAGAGACAAATCCATGTTTTTATGCCTTCTTTGGCATTTTCAGGTGGAGAAAAACACAATCCCGAAAGAGAAAGAAAAGGCTGCCGCGCCAACACTGAGGCTTCAAACTTGATGAAAACAGTGTCTCCCATATTGGAGTAGGGGCTGCTTGTGGTTATTAGGCATTTGCAAGCTCTCCGAAGTGTGTGCGCAGCAGGAGAGACAAATCCATGTTTTTATGCCTTCTTTGGCATTTTCAGGTGGAGAAAAACACAATCCCGAAAGAGAAAGAAAAGGCTGCCGCGCCAACACTGAGGCTTCAAACTTGATGAAAACAGTGTCTCCCATAGTGGAGTAGGGGCTGCTTGTGGTTATTAGGCCTTTGCAAGCTCTCCGAAGTGTGTGCGCGGCAGGAGAGACAAATCAATGTTTTCGCGCCTTTTTTGCCATTTCCAGGTCGAAAAACACACAGGCCCCAAAAATAAAGAAATGGCTGTCCAGCCAAAACTGAGGCTTCAAACTTGATGAAAACAGTGTCTCCCATATTGGAGTAGGGGCTGCTTGTGGTTATTAGGCATTTGCAAGCTCTCCGAAGTGTGTGCGCGGCAGGAGAGACAAATCCATGTTTTCGCGCCTTTTTTGCGATTTCAAGGTCGAAAAACACATAGGCCCCAAAATGAAAGAAACGGCTGCCGCGCCAAAACTATGGCTTCAAACTTGATGAAAACAGTCTCTCCCATAATAACTCACGGGCTGCTTGTGTTTTTTAGGCCTTTGCAAGCTCTCCGAAGTGTGTGCGCGGCAGGAGAGACAAATCAATGTTTTCGCGCCTTTTTTGCCATTTCCAGGTCGAAAAACACACAGGCCCCAAAAATAAAGAAATGGCTGTCCAGCCAAAACTGAGGCTTCAAACTTGATGAAAACAGTGTCTCCCATATTGGAGTAGGGGCTGCTTGTGGTTATTAGGCATTTGCAAGCTCTCCGAAGTGTGTGCGCGGCAGGAGAGACAAATCCATGTTTTCGCGCCTTTTTTGCGATTTCAAGGTCGAAAAACACATAGGCCCCAAAATGAAAGAAACGGCTGCCGCGCCAAAACTATGGCTTCAAACTTGATGAAAACAGTCTCTCCCATAATAACTCACGGGCTGCTTGTGTTTTTTAGGCCTTTGCACGCTATCAGAAGTGTGTGCGCGGCAGGAGAGACAAATCCATGTTTTCGCGCCTTTTTTGCCATTTCCAGGTCGAAGAAAACAAAGGCCCCAAAAATAAAGAAACGGCTGTCCAGCCAAAACTGAAGCTTCAAACTTGATTAAAACAGTCTCTCAGACAATAACTCAAGGGCCGCTTGTGTTTTTTAGGCCTTCGCAAGCTATCGGAAGTGTGTGCGCGGCAGGAGAGACAAATCCATGTTTTCGCGCCTTTTTTACGATTTCAAGGTCGAAAAACACAAAGGCCCCAAAATGAAAGAAACGGCTGCCGCGCCAAAACTATGGCTTCAAACTTGATGAAAACATTCTCTCCCACAATAACTCAAGGGCAGCTTGTGTTTTTTAGGCCTTCGCAAGCTATCGGAAGTGTGTGCGCGGCAGGAGAGACAAATCAATGTTTTCGCGCCTTTTTTGCCATTTCCAGGTCGAAAAACACACAGGCCCCAAAAATAAAGAAATGGCTGTCCAGCCAAAACTGAGGCTTCAAACTTGATGAAAACAGTGTCTCCTATATTGGAGTAGGGGCTGCTTGTGGTTATTAGGCATTTGCAAGCTCTCCGAAGTGTGTGCGCAGCAGGAGAGACAAATCCATGTTTTTATGCCTTCTTTGGCATTTTCAGGTGGAGAAAAACACAATCCCGAAAGAGAAAGAAAAGGCTGCCGCGCCAACACTGAGGCTTCAAACTTGATGAAAACAGTGTCTCCCATAGTGGAGTAGGGGCTGCTTGTGGTTATTAGGCCTTTGCAAGCTCTCCGAAGTGTGTGCGCAGCAGGAGAGACAAATCCATGTTTTTATGCCTTCTTTGGCATTTTCAGGTGGAGAAAAACACAATCCCGAAAGAGAAAGAAAAGGCTGCCGCGCCAACACTGAGGCTTCAAACTTGATGAAAACAGTGTCTCCCATATTGGAGTAGGGGCTGCTTGTGGTTATTAGGCATTTGCAAGCTCTCCGAAGTGTGTGCGCAGCAGGAGAGACAAATCCATGTTTTTATGCCTTCTTTGGCATTTTCAGGTGGAGAAAAACACAATCCCGAAAGAGAAAGAAAAGGCTGCCGCGCCAACACTGAGGCTTCAAACTTGATGAAAACAGTGTCTCCCATATTGGAGTAGGGGCTGCTTGTGGTTATTAGGCATTTGCAAGCTCTCCGAAGTGTGTGCGCAGCAGGAGAGACAAATCCATGTTTTTATGCCTTCTTTGGCATTTTCAGGTGGAGAAAAACACAATCCCGAAAGAGAAAGAAAAGGCTGCCGCGCCAACACTGAGGCTTCAAACTTGATGAAAACAGTGTCTCCCATAGTGGAGTAGGGGCTGCTTGTGGTTATTAGGCCTTTGCAAGCTCTCCGAAGTGTGTGCGCGGCAGGAGAGACAAATCAATGTTTTCGCGCCTTTTTTGCCATTTCCAGGTCGAAAAACACACAGGCCCCAAAAATAAAGAAATGGCTGTCCAGCCAAAACTGAGGCTTCAAACTTGATGAAAACAGTGTCTCCCATATTGGAGTAGGGGCTGCTTGTGGTTATTAGGCATTTGCAAGCTCTCCGAAGTGTGTGCGCGGCAGGAGAGACAAATCCATGTTTTCGCGCCTTTTTTGCGATTTCAAGGTCGAAAAACACATAGGCCCCAAAATGAAAGAAACGGCTGCCGCGCCAAAACTATGGCTTCAAACTTGATGAAAACAGTCTCTCCCATAATAACTCACGGGCTGCTTGTGTTTTTTAGGCCTTTGCAAGCTCTCCGAAGTGTGTGCGCGGCAGGAGAGACAAATCAATGTTTTCGCGCCTTTTTTGCCATTTCCAGGTCGAAAAACACACAGGCCCCAAAAATAAAGAAATGGCTGTCCAGCCAAAACTGAGGCTTCAAACTTGATGAAAACAGTGTCTCCCATATTGGAGTAGGGGCTGCTTGTGGTTATTAGGCATTTGCAAGCTCTCCGAAGTGTGTGCGCGGCAGGAGAGACAAATCCATGTTTTCGCGCCTTTTTTGCGATTTCAAGGTCGAAAAACACATAGGCCCCAAAATGAAAGAAACGGCTGCCGCGCCAAAACTATGGCTTCAAACTTGATGAAAACAGTCTCTCCCATAATAACTCACGGGCTGCTTGTGTTTTTTAGGCCTTTGCACGCTATCAGAAGTGTGTGCGCGGCAGGAGAGACAAATCCATGTTTTCGCGCCTTTTTTGCCATTTCCAGGTCGAAGAAAACAAAGGCCCCAAAAATAAAGAAACGGCTGTCCAGCCAAAACTGAGGCTTCAAACTTGATTAAAACAGTCTCTCAGACAATAACTCAAGGGCCGCTTGTGTTTTTTAGGCCTTCGCAAGCTATCGGAAGTGTGTGCGCGGCAGGAGAGACAAATCCATGTTTTCGCGCCTTTTTTACGATTTCAAGGTCGAAAAACACAAAGGCCCCAAAATGAAAGAAACGGCTGCCGCGCCAAAACTATGGCTTCAAACTTGATGAAAACATTCTCTCCCACAATAACTCAAGGGCAGCTTGTGTTTTTTAGGCCTTCGCAAGCTATCGGAAGTGTGTGCGCGGCAGGAGAGACAAATCAATGTTTTCGCGCCTTTTTTGCCATTTCCAGGTCGAAAAACACACAGGCCCCAAAAATAAAGAAATGGCTGTCCAGCCAAAACTGAGGCTTCAAACTTGATGAAAACAGTGTCTCCTATATTGGAGTAGGGGCTGCTTGTGGTTATTAGGCATTTGCAAGCTCTCCGAAGTGTGTGCGCAGCAGGAGAGACAAATCCATGTTTTTATGCCTTCTTTGGCATTTTCAGGTGGAGAAAAACACAATCCCGAAAGAAAAAGAAAAGGCTGCCGCGCCAACACTGAGGCTTCAAACTTGATGAAAACAGTGTCTCCCATAGTGGAGTAGGGGCTGCTTGTGGTTATTAGGCCTTTGCAAGCTCTCCGAAGTGTGTGCGCGGCAGGAGAGACAAATCAATGTTTTCGCGTCTTTTTTGCCATTTCCAGGTCGAAAAACACACAGGCCCCAAAAATAAAGAAATGGCTGTCCAGCCAAAACTGAGGCTTCAAACTTGATGAAAACAGTGTCTCCCATATTGGAGTAGGGGCTGCTTGTGGTTATTAGGCATTTGCAAGCTCTCCGAAGTGTGTGCGCAGCAGGAGAGACAAATCCATGTTTTTATGCCTTCTTTGGCATTTTCAGGTGGAGAAAAACACAATCCCGAAAGAGAAAGAAAAGGCTGCCGCGCCAACACTGAGGCTTCAAACTTGATGAAAACAGTGTCTCCCATATTGGAGTAGGGGCTGCTTGTGGTTATTAGGCATTTGCAAGCTCTCCGAAGTGTGTGCGCAGCAGGAGAGACAAATCCATGTTTTTATGCCTTCTTTGGCATTTTCAGGTGGAGAAAAACACAATCCCGAAAGAGAAAGAAAAGGCTGCCGCGCCAACACTGAGGCTTCAAACTTGATGAAAACAGTGTCTCCCATAGTGGAGTAGGGGCTGCTTGTGGTTATTAGGCCTTTGCAAGCTCTCCGAAGTGTGTGCGCGGCAGGAGAGACAAATCAATGTTTTCGCGCCTTTTTTGCCATTTCCAGGTCGAAAAACACACAGGCCCCAAAAATAAAGAAATGGCTGTCCAGCCAAAACTGAGGCTTCAAACTTGATGAAAACAGTGTCTCCCATATTGGAGTAGGGGCTGCTTGTGGTTATTAGGCATTTGCAAGCTCTCCGAAGTGTGTGCGCGGCAGGAGAGACAAATCCATGTTTTCGCGCCTTTTTTGCGATTTCAAGGTCGAAAAACACATAGGCCCCAAAATGAAAGAAACGGCTGCCGCGCCAAAACTATGGCTTCAAACTTGATGAAAACAGTCTCTCCCATAATAACTCACGGGCTGCTTGTGTTTTTTAGGCCTTTGCAAGCTCTCCGAAGTGTGTGCGCGGCAGGAGAGACAAATCAATGTTTTCGCGCCTTTTTTGCCATTTCCAGGTCGAAAAACACACAGGCCCCAAAAATAAAGAAATGGCTGTCCAGCCAAAACTGAGGCTTCAAACTTGATGAAAACAGTGTCTCCCATATTGGAGTAGGGGCTGCTTGTGGTTATTAGGCATTTGCAAGCTCTCCGAAGTGTGTGCGCGGCAGGAGAGACAAATCCATGTTTTCGCGCCTTTTTTGCGATTTCAAGGTCGAAAAACACATAGGCCCCAAAATGAAAGAAACGGCTGCCGCGCCAAAACTATGGCTTCAAACTTGATGAAAACAGTCTCTCCCATAATAACTCACGGGCTGCTTGTGTTTTTTAGGCCTTTGCACGCTATCAGAAGTGTGTGCGCGGCAGGAGAGACAAATCCATGTTTTCGCGCCTTTTTTGCCATTTCCAGGTCGAAGAAAACAAAGGCCCCAAAAATAAAGAAACGGCTGTCCAGCCAAAACTGAGGCTTCAAACTTGATTAAAACAGTCTCTCAGACAATAACTCAAGGGCCGCTTGTGTTTTTTAGGCCTTCGCAAGCTATCGGAAGTGTGTGCGCGGCAGGAGAGACAAATCCATGTTTTCGCGCCTTTTTTACGATTTCAAGGTCGAAAAACACATAGGCCCCAAAATGAAAGAAACGGCTGCCGCGCCAAAACTATGGCTTCAAACTTGATGAAAACATTCTCTCCCACAATAACTCAAGGGCAGCTTGTGTTTTTTAGGCCTTCGCAAGCTATCGGAAGTGTGTGCGCGGCAGGAGAGACAAATCAATGTTTTCGCGCCTTTTTTGCCATTTCCAGGTCGAAAAACACACAGGCCCCAAAAATAAAGAAATGGCTGTCCAGCCAAAACTGAGGCTTCAAACTTGATGAAAACAGTGTCTCCTATATTGGAGTAGGGGCTGCTTGTGGTTATTAGGCATTTGCAAGCTCTCCGAAGTGTGTGCGCAGCAGGAGAGACAAATCCATGTTTTTATGCCTTCTTTGGCATTTTCAGGTGGAGAAAAACACAATCCCGAAAGAAAAAGAAAAGGCTGCCGCGCCAACACTGAGGCTTCAAACTTGATGAAAACAGTGTCTCCCATAGTGGAGTAGGGGCTGCTTGTGGTTATTAGGCCTTTGCAAGCTCTCCGAAGTGTGTGCGCGGCAGGAGAGACAAATCAATGTTTTCGCGCCTTTTTTGCCATTTCCAGGTCGAAAAACACACAGGCCCCAAAAATAAAGAAATGGCTGTCCAGCCAAAACTGAGGCTTCAAACTTGATGAAAACAGTGTCTCCCATATTGGAGTAGGGGCTGCTTGTGGTTATTAGGCATTTGCAAGCTCTCCGAAGTGTGTGCGCAGCAGGAGAGACAAATCCATGTTTTTATGCCTTCTTTGGCATTTTCAGGTGGAGAAAAACACAATCCCGAAAGAGAAAGAAAAGGCTGCCGCGCCAACACTGAGGCTTCAAACTTGATGAAAACAGTGTCTCCCATAATGGAGTAGGGGCTGCTTGTGGTTATTAGGCATTTGCAAGCTCTCCGAAGTGTGTGCGCAGCAGGAGAGACAAATCCATGTTTTTATGCCTTCTTTGGCATTTTCAGGTGGAGAAAAACACAATCCCGAAAGAGAAAGAAAAGGCTGCCGCGCCAACACTGAGGCTTCAAACTTGATGAAAACAGTGTCTCCCATAGTGGAGTAGGGGCTGCTTGTGGTTATTAGGCCTTTGCAAGCTCTCCGAAGTGTGTGCGCAGCAGGAGAGACAAATCCATGTTTTTATGCCTTCTTTGGCATTTTCAGGTGGAGAAAAACACAATCCCGAAAGAGAAAGAAAAGGCTGCCGCGCCAACACTGAGGCTTCAAACTTGATGAAAACAGTGTCTCCCATATTGGAGTAGGGGCTGCTTGTGGTTATTAGGCATTTGCAAGCTCTCCGAAGTGTGTGCGCAGCAGGAGAGACAAATCCATGTTTTTATGCCTTCTTTGGCATTTTCAGGTGGAG
The DNA here is from genome assembly GCF_951799395.1 of Argentina silus. Taxonomy (NCBI): domain Eukaryota; kingdom Metazoa; phylum Chordata; class Actinopteri; order Argentiniformes; family Argentinidae; genus Argentina; species Argentina silus. The sequence continues at coordinate 1,350,300 of NW_028153183.1, forward strand.
AAAAACACAATCCCGAAAGAGAAAGAAAAGGCTGCCGCGCCAACACTGAGGCTTCAAACTTGATGAAAACAGTGTCTCCCATAGTGGAGTAGGGGCTGCTTGTGGTTATTAGGCCTTTGCAAGCTCTCCGAAGTGTGTGCGCAGCAGGAGAGACAAATCCATGTTTTTATGCCTTCTTTGGCATTTTCAGGTGGAGAAAAACACAATCCCGAAAGAGAAAGAAAAGGCTGCCGCGCCAACACTGAGGCTTCAAACTTGATGAAAACAGTGTCTCCCATATTGGAGTAGGGGCTGCTTGTGGTTATTAGGCATTTGCAAGCTCTCCGAAGTGTGTGCGCAGCAGGAGAGACAAATCCATGTTTTTATGCCTTCTTTGGCATTTTCAGGTGGAGAAAAACACAATCCCGAAAGAGAAAGAAAAGGCTGCCGCGCCAACACTGAGGCTTCAAACTTGATGAAAACAGTGTCTCCCATAGTGGAGTAGGGGCTGCTTGTGGTTATTAGGCCTTTGCAAGCTCTCCGAAGTGTGTGCGCAGCAGGAGAGACAAATCCATGTTTTTATGCCTTCTTTGGCATTTTCAGGTGGAGAAAAACACAATCCCGAAAGAGAAAGAAAAGGCTGCCGCGCCAACACTGAGGCTTCAAACTTGATGAAAACAGTGTCTCCCATAGTGGAGTAGGGGCTGCTTGTGGTTATTAGGCCTTTGCAAGCTCTCCGAAGTGTGTGCGCGGCAGGAGAGACAAATCAATGTTTTCGCACCTTTTTTGCCATTTCCAGGTCGAAAAACACACAGGCCCCAAAAATAAAGAAATGGCTGTCCAGCCAAAACTGAGGCTTCAAACTTGATGAAAACAGTGTCTCCCATATTGGAGTAGGGGCTGCTTGTGGTTATTAGGCATTTGCAAGCTCTCCGAAGTGTGTGCGCGGCAGGAGAGACAAATCCATGTTTTCGCGCCTTTTTTGCGATTTCAAGGTCGAAAAACACATAGGCCCCAAAATGAAAGAAACGGCTGCCGCGCCAAAACTATGGCTTCAAACTTGATGAAAACAGTCTCTCCCATAATAACTCACGGGCTGCTTGTGTTTTTTAGGCCTTTGCAAGCTCTCCGAAGTGTGTGCGCGGCAGGAGAGACAAATCAATGTTTTCGCGCCTTTTTTGCCATTTCCAGGTCGAAAAACACACAGGCCCCAAAAATAAAGAAATGGCTGTCCAGCCAAAACTGAGGCTTCAAACTTGATGAAAACAGTGTCTCCCATATTGGAGTAGGGGCTGCTTGTGGTTATTAGGCATTTGCAAGCTCTCCGAAGTGTGTGCGCGGCAGGAGAGACAAATCCATGTTTTCGCGCCTTTTTTGCGATTTCAAGGTCGAAAAACACATAGGCCCCAAAATGAAAGAAACGGCTGCCGCGCCAAAACTATGGCTTCAAACTTGATGAAAACAGTCTCTCCCATAATAACTCACGGGCTGCTTGTGTTTTTTAGGCCTTTGCACGCTATCAGAAGTGTGTGCGCGGCAGGAGAGACAAATCCATGTTTTCGCGCCTTTTTTGCCATTTCCAGGTCGAAGAAAACAAAGGCCCCAAAAATAAAGAAACGGCTGTCCAGCCAAAACTGAGGCTTCAAACTTGATTAAAACAGTCTCTCAGACAATAACTCAAGGGCCGCTTGTGTTTTTTAGGCCTTCGCAAGCTATCGGAAGTGTGTGCGCGGCAGGAGAGACAAATCCATGTTTTCGCGCCTTTTTTACGATTTCAAGGTCGAAAAACACATAGGCCCCAAAATGAAAGAAACGGCTGCCGCGCCAAAACTATGGCTTCAAACTTGATGAAAACATTCTCTCCCACAATAACTCAAGGGCAGCTTGTGTTTTTTAGGCCTTCGCAAGCTATCGGAAGTGTGTGCGCGGCAGGAGAGACAAATCAATGTTTTCGCGCCTTTTTTGCCATTTCCAGGTCGAAAAACACACAGGCCCCAAAAATAAAGAAATGGCTGTCCAGCCAAAACTGAGGCTTCAAACTTGATGAAAACAGTGTCTCCTATATTGGAGTAGGGGCTGCTTGTGGTTATTAGGCATTTGCAAGCTCTCCGAAGTGTGTGCGCAGCAGGAGAGACAAATCCATGTTTTTATGCCTTCTTTGGCATTTTCAGGTGGAGAAAAACACAATCCCGAAAGAAAAAGAAAAGGCTGCCGCGCCAACACTGAGACTTCAAACTTGATGAAAACAGTGTCTCCCATAGTGGAGTAGGGGCTGCTTGTGGTTATTAGGCCTTTGCAAGCTCTCCGAAGTGTGTGCGCGGCAGGAGAGACAAATCAATGTTTTCGCGCCTTTTTTGCCATTTCCAGGTCGAAAAACACACAGGCCCCAAAAATAAAGAAATGGCTGTCCAGCCAAAACTGAGGCTTCAAACTTGATGAAAACAGTGTCTCCCATATTGGAGTAGGGGCTGCTTGTGGTTATTAGGCATTTGCAAGCTCTCCGAAGTGTGTGCGCAGCAGGAGAGACAAATCCATGTTTTTATGCCTTCTTTGGCATTTTCAGGTGGAGAAAAACACAATCCCGAAAGAGAAAGAAAAGGCTGCCGCGCCAACACTGAGGCTTCAAACTTGATGAAAACAGTGTCTCCCATAATGGAGTAGGGGCTGCTTGTGGTTATTAGGCATTTGCAAGCTCTCCGAAGTGTGTGCGCAGCAGGAGAGACAAATCCATGTTTTTATGCCTTCTTTGGCATTTTCAGGTGGAGAAAAACACAATCCCGAAAGAGAAAGAAAAGGCTGCCGCGCCAACACTGAGGCTTCAAACTTGATGAAAACAGTGTCTCCCATAGTGGAGTAGGGGCTGCTTGTGGTTATTAGGCCTTTGCAAGCTCTCCGAAGTGTGTGCGCAGCAGGAGAGACAAATCCATGTTTTTATGCCTTCTTTGGCATTTTCAGGTGGAGAAAAACACAATCCCGAAAGAGAAAGAAAAGGCTGCCGCGCCAACACTGAGGCTTCAAACTTGATGAAAACAGTGTCTCCCATATTGGAGTAGGGGCTGCTTGTGGTTATTAGGCATTTGCAAGCTCTCCGAAGTGTGTGCGCAGCAGGAGAGACAAATCCATGTTTTTATGCCTTCTTTGGCATTTTCAGGTGGAGAAAAACACAATCCCGAAAGAGAAAGAAAAGGCTGCCGCGCCAACACTGAGGCTTCAAACTTGATGAAAACAGTGTCTCCCATAGTGGAGTAGGGGCTGCTTGTGGTTATTAGGCCTTTGCAAGCTCTCCGAAGTGTGTGCGCAGCAGGAGAGACAAATCCATGTTTTTATGCCTTCTTTGGCATTTTCAGGTGGAGAAAAACACAATCCCGAAAGAGAAAGAAAAGGCTGCCGCGCCAACACTGAGGCTTCAAACTTGATGAAAACAGTGTCTCCCATATTGGAGTAGGGGCTGCTTGTGGTTATTAGGCATTTGCAAGCTCTCCGAAGTGTGTGCGCAGCAGGAGAGACAAATCCATGTTTTTATGCCTTCTTTGGCATTTTCAGGTGGAGAAAAACACAATCCCGAAAGAGAAAGAAAAGGCTGCCGCGCCAACACTGAGGCTTCAAACTTGATGAAAACAGTGTCTCCCATAGTGGAGTAGGGGCTGCTTGTGGTTATTAGGCCTTTGCAAGCTCTCCGAAGTGTGTGCGCGGCAGGAGAGACAAATCAATGTTTTCGCGCCTTTTTTGCCATTTCCAGGTCGAAAAACACACAGGCCCCAAAAATAAAGAAATGGCTGTCCAGCCAAAACTGAGGCTTCAAACTTGATGAAAACAGTGTCTCCCATATTGGAGTAGGGGCTGCTTGTGGTTATTAGGCATTTGCAAGCTCTCCGAAGTGTGTGCGCGGCAGGAGAGACAAATCCATGTTTTCGCGCCTTTTTTGCGATTTCAAGGTCGAAAAACACATAGGCCCCAAAATGAAAGAAACGGCTGCCGCGCCAAAACTATGGCTTCAAACTTGATGAAAACAGTCTCTCCCATAATAACTCACGGGCTGCTTGTGTTTTTTAGGCCTTTGCAAGCTCTCCGAAGTGTGTGCGCGGCAGGAGAGACAAATCAATGTTTTCGCGCCTTTTTTGACATTTCCAGGTCGAAAAACACACAGGCCCCAAAAATAAAGAAATGGCTGTCCAGCCAAAACTGAGGCTTCAAACTTGATGAAAACAGTGTCTCCCATATTGGAGTAGGGGCTGCTTGTGGTTATTAGGCATTTGCAAGCTCTCCGAAGTGTGTGCGCGGCAGGAGAGACAAATCCATGTTTTCGCGCCTTTTTTGCGATTTCAAGGTCGAAAAACACATAGGCCCCAAAATGAAAGAAACGGCTGCCGCGCCAAAACTATGGCTTCAAACTTGATGAAAACAGTCTCTCCCATAATAACTCACGGGCTGCTTGTGTTTTTTAGGCCTTTGCACGCTATCAGAAGTGTGTGCGCGGCAGGAGAGACAAATCCATGTTTTCGCGCCTTTTTTGCCATTTCCAGGTCGAAGAAAACAAAGGCCCCAAAAATAAAGAAACGGCTGTCCAGCGAAAACTGAGGCTTCAAACTTGATTAAAACAGTCTCTCAGACAATAACTCAAGGGCCGCTTGTGTTTTTTAGGCCTTCGCAAGCTATCGGAAGTGTGTGCGCGGCAGGAGAGACAAATCCATGTTTTCGCGCCTTTTTTACGATTTCAAGGTCGAAAAACACATAGGCCCCAAAATGAAAGAAACGGCTGCCGCGCCAAAACTATGGCTTCAAACTTGATGAAAACATTCTCTCCCACAATAACTCAAGGGCAGCTTGTGTTTTTTAGGCCTTCGCAAGCTATCGGAAGTGTGTGCGCGGCAGGAGAGACAAATCAATGTTTTCGCGCCTTTTTTGCCATTTCCAGGTCGAAAAACACACAGGCCCCAAAAATAAAGAAATGGCTGTCCAGCCAAAACTGAGGCTTCAAACTTGATGAAAACAGTGTCTCCTATATTGGAGTAGGGGCTGCTTGTGGTTATTAGGCATTTGCAAGCTCTCCGAAGTGTGTGCGCAGCAGGAGAGACAAATCCATGTTTTTATGCCTTCTTTGGCATTTTCAGGTGGAGAAAAACACAATCCCGAAAGAAAAAGAAAAGGCTGCCGCGCCAACACTGAGGCTTCAAACTTGATGAAAACAGTGTCTCCCATAGTGGAGTAGGGGCTGCTTGTGGTTATTAGGCCTTTGCAAGCTCTCCGAAGTGTGTGCGCGGCAGGAGAGACAAATCAATGTTTTCGCGCCTTTTTTGCCATTTCCAGGTCGAAAAACACACAGGCCCCAAAAATAAAGAAATGGCTGTCCAGCCAAAACTGAGGCTTCAAACTTGATGAAAACAGTGTCTCCCATATTGGAGTAGGGGCTGCTTGTGGTTATTAGGCATTTGCAAGCTCTCCGAAGTGTGTGCGCGGCAGGAGAGACAAATCCATGTTTTCGCGCCTTTTTTGCGATTTCAAGGTCGAAAAACACATAGGCCCCAAAATGAAAGAAACGGCTGCCGCGCCAAAACTATGGCTTCAAACTTGATGAAAACAGTCTCTCCCATAATAACTCACGGGCTGCTTGTGTTTTTTAGGCCTTTGCACGCTATCAGAAGTGTGTGCGCGGCAGGAGAGACAAATCCATGTTTTCGCGCCTTTTTTGCCATTTCCAGGTCGAAGAAAACAAAGGCCCCAAAAATAAAGAAACGGCTGTCCAGCGAAAACTGAGGCTTCAAACTTGATTAAAACAGTCTCTCAGACAATAACTCAAGGGCCGCTTGTGTTTTTTAGGCCTTCGCAAGCTATCGGAAGTGTGTGCGCGGCAGGAGAGACAAATCCATGTTTTCGCGCCTTTTTTACGATTTCAAGGTCGAAAAACACATAGGCCCCAAAATGAAAGAAACGGCTGCCGCGCCAAAACTATGGCTTCAAACTTGATGAAAACATTCTCTCCCACAATAACTCAAGGGCAGCTTGTGTTTTTTAGGCCTTCGCAAGCTATCGGAAGTGTGTGCGCGGCAGGAGAGACAAATCAATGTTTTCGCGCCTTTTTTGCCATTTCCAGGTCGAAAAACACACAGGCCCCAAAAATAAAGAAATGGCTGTCCAGCCAAAACTGAGGCTTCAAACTTGATGAAAACAGTGTCTCCTATATTGGAGTAGGGGCTGCTTGTGGTTATTAGGCATTTGCAAGCTCTCCGAAGTGTGTGCGCAGCAGGAGAGACAAATCCATGTTTTTATGCCTTCTTTGGCATTTTCAGGTGGAGAAAAACACAATCCCGAAAGAAAAAGAAAAGGCTGCCGCGCCAACACTGAGGCTTCAAACTTGATGAAAACAGTGTCTCCCATAGTGGAGTAGGGGCTGCTTGTGGTTATTAGGCCTTTGCAAGCTCTCCGAAGTGTGTGCGCGGCAGGAGAGACAAATCAATGTTTTCGCGCCTTTTTTGCCATTTCCAGGTCGAAAAACACACAGGCCCCAAAAATAAAGAAATGGCTGTCCAGCCAAAACTGAGGCTTCAAACTTGATGAAAACAGTGTCTCCCATATTGGAGTAGGGGCTGCTTGTGGTTATTAGGCATTTGCAAGCTCTCCGAAGTGTGTGCGCAGCAGGAGAGACAAATCCATGTTTTTATGCCTTCTTTGGCATTTTCAGGTGGAGAAAAACACAATCCCGAAAGAGAAAGAAAAGGCTGCCGCGCCAACACTGAGGCTTCAAACTTGATGAAAACAGTGTCTCCCATAATGGAGTAGGGGCTGCTTGTGGTTATTAGGCATTTGCAAGCTCTCCGAAGTGTGTGCGCAGCAGGAGAGACAAATCCATGTTTTTATGCCTTCTTTGGCATTTTCAGGTGGAGAAAAACACAATCCCGAAAGAGAAAGAAAAGGCTGCCGCGCCAACACTGAGGCTTCAAACTTGATGAAAACAGTGTCTCCCATAGTGGAGTAGGGGCTGCTTGTGGTTATTAGGCCTTTGCAAGCTCTCCGAAGTGTGTGCGCAGCAGGAGAGACAAATCCATGTTTTTATGCCTTCTTTGGCATTTTCAGGTGGAGAAAAACACAATCCCGAAAGAGAAAGAAAAGGCTGCCGCGCCAACACTGAGGCTTCAAACTTGATGAAAACAGTGTCTCCCATATTGGAGTAGGGGCTGCTTGTGGTTATTAGGCATTTGCAAGCTCTCCGAAGTGTGTGCGCAGCAGGAGAGACAAATCCATGTTTTTATGCCTTCTTTGGCATTTTCAGGTGGAGAAAAACACAATCCCGAAAGAGAAAGAAAAGGCTGCCGCGCCAACACTGAGGCTTCAAACTTGATGAAAACAGTGTCTCCCATAGTGGAGTAGGGGCTGCTTGTGGTTATTAGGCCTTTGCAAGCTCTCCGAAGTGTGTGCGCAGCAGGAGAGACAAATCCATGTTTTTATGCCTTCTTTGGCATTTTCAGGTGGAGAAAAACACAATCCCGAAAGAGAAAGAAAAGGCTGCCGCGCCAACACTGAGGCTTCAAACTTGATGAAAACAGTGTCTCCCATATTGGAGTAGGGGCTGCTTGTGGTTATTAGGCATTTGCAAGCTCTCCGAAGTGTGTGCGCAGCAGGAGAGACAAATCCATGTTTTTATGCCTTCTTTGGCATTTTCAGGTGGAGAAAAACACAATCCCGAAAGAGAAAGAAAAGGCTGCCGCGCCAACACTGAGGCTTCAAACTTGATGAAAACAGTGTCTCCCATAGTGGAGTAGGGGCTGCTTGTGGTTATTAGGCCTTTGCAAGCTCTCCGAAGTGTGTGCGCGGCAGGAGAGACAAATCAATGTTTTCGCGCCTTTTTTGCCATTTCCAGGTCGAAAAACACACAGGCCCCAAAAATAAAGAAATGGCTGTCCAGCCAAAACTGAGGCTTCAAACTTGATGAAAACAGTGTCTCCCATATTGGAGTAGGGGCTGCTTGTGGTTATTAGGCATTTGCAAGCTCTCCGAAGTGTGTGCGCGGCAGGAGAGACAAATCCATGTTTTCGCGCCTTTTTTGCGATTTCAAGGTCGAAAAACACATAGGCCCCAAAATGAAAGAAACGGCTGCCGCGCCAAAACTATGGCTTCAAACTTGATGAAAACAGTCTCTCCCATAATAACTCACGGGCTGCTTGTGTTTTTTAGGCCTTTGCAAGCTCTCCGAAGTGTGTGCGCGGCAGGAGAGACAAATCCATGTTTTCGCGCCTTTTTTGCCATTTCCAGGTCGAAAAACACACAGGCCCCAAAAATAAAGAAATGGCTGTCCAGCCAAAACTGAGGCTTCAAACTTGATGAAAACAGTGTCTCCCATATTGGAGTAGGGGCTGCTTGTGGTTATTAGGCATTTGCAAGCTCTCCGAAGTGTGTGCGCGGCAGGAGAGACAAATCCATGTTTTCGCGCCTTTTTTGCGATTTCAAGGTCGAAAAACACATAGGCCCCAAAATGAAAGAAACGGCTGCCGCGCCAAAACTATGGCTTCAAACTTGATGAAAACAGTCTCTCCCATAATAACTCACGGGCTGCTTGTGTTTTTTAGGCCTTTGCACGCTATCAGAAGTGTGTGCGCGGCAGGAGAGACAAATCCATGTTTTCGCGCCTTTTTTGCCATTTCCAGGTCGAAGAAAACAAAGGCCCCAAAAATAAAGAAACGGCTGTCCAGCCAAAACTGAGGCTTCAAACTTGATTAAAACAGTCTCTCAGACAATAACTCAAGGGCCGCTTGTGTTTTTTAGGCCTTCGCAAGCTATCGGAAGTGTGTGCGCGGCAGGAGAGACAAATCCATGTTTTCGCGCCTTTTTTACGATTTCAAGGTCGAAAAACACATAGGCCCCAAAATGAAAGAAACGGCTGCCGCGCCAAAACTATGGCTTCAAACTTGATGAAAACATTCTCTCCCACAATAACTCAAGGGCAGCTTGTGTTTTTTAGGCCTTCGCAAGCTATCGGAAGTGTGTGCGCGGCAGGAGAGACAAATCAATGTTTTCGCGCCTTTTTTGCCATTTCCAGGTCGAAAAACACACAGGCCCCAAAAATAAAGAAATGGCTGTCCAGCCAAAACTGAGGCTTCAAACTTGATGAAAACAGTGTCTCCTATATTGGAGTAGGGGCTGCTTGTGGTTATTAGGCATTTGCAAGCTCTCCGAAGTGTGTGCGCAGCAGGAGAGACAAATCCATGTTTTTATGCCTTCTTTGGCATTTTCAGGTGGAGAAAAACACAATCCCGAAAGAAAAAGAAAAGGCTGCCGCGCCAACACTGAGGCTTCAAACTTGATGAAAACAGTGTCTCCCATAGTGGAGTAGGGGCTGCTTGTGGTTATTAGGCCTTTGCAAGCTCTCCGAAGTGTGTGCGCGGCAGGAGAGACAAATCAATGTTTTCGCGCCTTTTTTGCCATTTCCAGGTCGAAAAACACACAGGCCCCAAAAATAAAGAAATGGCTGTCCAGCCAAAACTGAGGCTTCAAACTTGATGAAAACAGTGTCTCCCATATTGGAGTAGGGGCTGCTTGTGGTTATTAGGCATTTGCAAGCTCTCCGAAGTGTGTGCGCAGCAGGAGAGACAAATCCATGTTTTTATGCCTTCTTTGGCATTTTCAGGTGGAGAAAAACACAATCCCGAAAGAGAAAGAAAAGGCTGCCGCGCCAACACTGAGGCTTCAAACTTGATGAAAACAGTGTCTCCCATAATGGAGTAGGGGCTGCTTGTGGTTATTAGGCATTTGCAAGCTCTCCGAAGTGTGTGCGCAGCAGGAGAGACAAATCCATGTTTTTATGCCTTCTTTGGCATTTTCAGGTGGAGAAAAACACAATCCCGAAAGAGAAAGAAAAGGCTGCCGCGCCAACACTGAGGCTTCAAACTTGATGAAAACAGTGTCTCCCATAGTGGAGTAGGGGCTGCTTGTGGTTATTAGACTTTGCAAGCTCTCCGAAGTGTGTGCGCAGCAGGAGAGACAAATCCATGTTTTTATGCCTTCTTTGGCATTTTCAGGTGGAGAAAAACACAATCCCGAAAGAGAAAGAAAAGGCTGCCGCGCCAACACTGAGGCTTCAAACTTGATGAAAACAGTGTCTCCCATATTGGAGTAGGGGCTGCTTGTGGTTATTAGGCATTTGCAAGCTCTCCGAAGTGTGTGCGCAGCAGGAGAGACAAATCCATGTTTTTATGCCTTCTTTGGCATTTTCAGGTGGAGAAAAACACAATCCCGAAAGAGAAAGAAAAGGCTGCCGCGCCAACACTGAGGCTTCAAACTTGATGAAAACAGTGTCTCCCATAGTGGAGTAGGGGCTGCTTGTGGTTATTAGGCCTTTGCAAGCTCTCCGAAGTGTGTGCGCAGCAGGAGAGACAAATCCATGTTTTTATGCCTTCTTTGGCATTTTCAGGTGGAGAAAAACACAATCCCGAAAGAGAAAGAAAAGGCTGCCGCGCCAACACTGAGGCTTCAAACTTGATGAAAACAGTGTCTCCCATATTGGAGTAGGGGCTGCTTGTGGTTATTAGGCATTTGCAAGCTCTCCGAAGTGTGTGCGCAGCAGGAGAGACAAATCCATGTTTTTATGCCTTCTTTGGCATTTTCAGGTGGAGAAAAACACAATCCCGAAAGAGAAAGAAAAGGCTGCCGCGCCAACACTGAGGCTTCAAACTTGATGAAAACAGTGTCTCCCATAGTGGAGTAGGGGCTGCTTGTGGTTATTAGGCCTTTGCAAGCTCTCCGAAGTGTGTGCGCGGCAGGAGAGACAAATCAATGTTTTCGCGCCTTTTTTGCCATTTCCAGGTCGAAAAACACACAGGCCCCAAAAATAAAGAAATGGCTGTCCAGCCAAAACTGAGGCTTCAAACTTGATGAAAACAGTGTCTCCCATATTGGAGTAGGGGCTGCTTGTGGTTATTAGGCATTTGCAAGCTCTCCGAAGTGTGTGCGCGGCAGGAGAGACAAATCCATGTTTTCGCGCCTTTTTTGCGATTTCAAGGTCGAAAAACACATAGGCCCCAAAATGAAAGAAACGGCTGCCGCGCCAAAACTATGGCTTCAAACTTGATGAAAACAGTCTCTCCCATAATAACTCACGGGCTGCTTGTGTTTTTTAGGCCTTTGCAAGCTCTCCGAAGTGTGTGCGCGGCAGGAGAGACAAATCAATGTTTTCGCGCCTTTTTTGCCATTTCCAGGTCGAAAAACACACAGGCCCCAAAAATAAAGAAATGGCTGTCCAGCCAAAACTGAGGCTTCAAACTTGATGAAAACAGTGTCTCCCATATTGGAGTAGGGGCTGCTTGTGGTTATTAGGCATTTGCAAGCTCTCCGAAGTGTGTGCGCGGCAGGAGAGACAAATCCATGTTTTCGCGCCTTTTTTGCGATTTCAAGGTCGAAAAACACATAGGCCCCAAAATGAAAGAAACGGCTGCCGCGCCAAAACTATGGCTTCAAACTTGATGAAAACAGTCTCTCCCATAATAACTCACGGGCTGCTTGTGTTTTTTAGGCCTTTGCACGCTATCAGAAGTGTGTGCGCGGCAGGAGAGACAAATCCATGTTTTCGCGCCTTTTTTGCCATTTCCAGGTCGAAAAACACACAGGCCCCAAAAATAAAGAAATGGCTGTCCAGCCAAAACTGAGGCTTCAAACTTGATGAAAACAGTGTCTCCTATATTGGAGTAGGGGCTGCTTGTGGTTATTAGGCATTTGCAAGCTCTCCGAAGTGTGTGCGCAGCAGGAGAGACAAATCCATGTTTTTATGCCTTCTTTGGCATTTTCAGGTGGAGAAAAACACAATCCCGAAAGAAAAAGAAAAGGCTGCCGCGCCAACACTGAGGCTTCAAACTTGATGAAAACAGTGTCTCCCATAGTGGAGTAGGGGCTGCTTGTGGTTATTAGGCCTTTGCAAGCTCTCCGAAGTGTGTGCGCGGCAGGAGAGACAAATCAATGTTTTCGCGCCTTTTTTGCCATTTCCAGGTCGAAAAACACACAGGCCCCAAAAATAAAGAAATGGCTGTCCAGCCAAAACTGAGGCTTCAAACTTGATGAAAACAGTGTCTCCCATATTGGAGTAGGGGCTGCTTGTGGTTATTAGGCATTTGCAAGCTCTCCGAAGTGTGTGCGCAGCAGGAGAGACAAATCCATGTTTTTATGCCTTCTTTGGCATTTTCAGGTGGAGAAAAACACAATCCCGAAAGAGAAAGAAAAGGCTGCCGCGCCAACACTGAGGCTTCAAACTTGATGAAAACAGTGTCTCCCATAATGGAGTAGGGGCTGCTTGTGGTTATTAGGCATTTGCAAGCTCTCCGAAGTGTGTGCGCAGCAGGAGAGACAAATCCATGTTTTTATGCCTTCTTTGGCATTTTCAGGTGGAGAAAAACACAATCCCGAAAGAGAAAGAAAAGGCTGCCGCGCCAACACTGAGGCTTCAAACTTGATGAAAACAGTGTCTCCCATAGTGGAGTAGGGGCTGCTTGTGGTTATTAGGCCTTTGCAAGCTCTCCGAAGTGTGTGCGCAGCAGGAGAGACAAATCCATGTTTTTATGCCTTCTTTGGCATTTTCAGGTGGAGAAAAACACAATCCCGAAAGAGAAAGAAAAGGCTGCCGCGCCAACACTGAGGCTTCAAACTTGATGAAAACAGTGTCTCCCATATTGGAGTAGGGGCTGCTTGTGGTTATTAGGCATTTGCAAGCTCTCCGAAGTGTGTGCGCAGCAGGAGAGACAAATCCATGTTTTTATGCCTTCTTTGGCATTTTCAGGTGGAGAAAAACACAATCCCGAAAGAGAAAGAAAAGGCTGCCGCGCCAACACTGAGGCTTCAAACTTGATGAAAACAGTGTCTCCCATAGTGGAGTAGGGGCTGCTTGTGGTTATTAGGCCTTTGCAAGCTCTCCGAAGTGTGTGCGCAGCAGGAAAGACAAATCCATGTTTTTATGCCTTCTTTGGCATTTTCAGGTGGAGAAAAACACAATCCCGAAAGAGAAAGAAAAGGCTGCCGCGCCAACACTGAGGCTTCAAACTTGATGAAAACAGTGTCTCCCATATTGGAGTAGGGGCTGCTTGTGGTTATTAGGCATTTGCAAGCTCTCCGAAGTGTGTGCGCAGCAGGAGAGACAAATCCATGTTTTTATGCCTTCTTTGGCATTTTCAGGTGGAGAAAAACACAATCCCGAAAGAGAAAGAAAAGGCTGCCGCGCCAACACTGAGGCTTCAAACTTGATGAAAACAGTGTCTCCCATAGTGGAGTAGGGGCTGCTTGTGGTTATTAGGCCTTTGCAAGCTCTCCGAAGTGTGTGCGCAGCAGGAGAGACAAATCCATGTTTTTATGCCTTCTTTGGCATTTTCAGGTGGAGAAAAACACAATCCCGAAAGAGAAAGAAAAGGCTGCCGCGCCAACACTGAGGCTTCAAACTTGATGAAAACAGTGTCTCCCATATTGGAGTAGGGGCTGCTTGTGGTTATTAGGCATTTGCAAGCTCTCCGAAGTGTGTGCGCAGCAGGAGAGACAAATCCATGTTTTTATGCCTTCTTTGGCATTTTCAGGTGGAGAAAAACACAATCCCGAAAGAGAAAGAAAAGGCTGCCGCGCCAACACTGAGGCTTCAAACTTGATGAAAACAGTGTCTCCCATAGTGGAGTAGGGGCTGCTTGTGGTTATTAGGCCTTTGCAAGCTCTCCGAAGTGTGTGCGCGGCAGGAGAGACAAATCAATGTTTTCGCGCCTTTTTTGCCATTTCCAGGTCGAAAAACACACAGGCCCCAAAAATAAAGAAATGGCTGTCCAGCCAAAACTGAGGCTTCAAACTTGATGAAAACAGTGTCTCCCATATTGGAGTAGGGGCTGCTTGTGGTTATTAGGCATTTGCAAGCTCTCCGAAGTGTGTGCGCGGCAGGAGAGACAAATCCATGTTTTCGCGCCTTTTTTGCGATTTCAAGGTCGAAAAACACATAGGCCCCAAAATGAAAGAAACGGCTGCCGCGCCAAAACTATGGCTTCAAACTTGATGAAAACAGTCTCTCCCATAATAACTCACGGGCTGCTTGTGTTTTTTAGGCCTTTGCAAGCTCTCCGAAGTGTGTGCGCGGCAGGAGAGACAAATCAATGTTTTCGCGCCTTTTTTGCCATTTCCAGGTCGAAAAACACACAGGCCCCAAAAATAAAGAAATGGCTGTCCAGCCAAAACTGAGGCTTCAAACTTGATGAAAACAGTGTCTCCCATATTGGAGTAGGGGCTGCTTGTGGTTATTAGGCATTTGCAAGCTCTCCGAAGTGTGTGCGCGGCAGGAGAGACAAATCCATGTTTTCGCGCCTTTTTTGCGATTTCAAGGTCGAAAAACACATAGGCCCCAAAATGAAAGAAACGGCTGCCGCGCCAAAACTATGGCTTCAAACTTGATGAAAACAGTCTCTCCCATAATAACTCACGGGCTGCTTGTGTTTTTTAGGCCTTTGCAAGCTCTCCGAAGTGTGTGCGCGGCAGGAGAGACAAATCAATGTTTTCGCGCCTTTTTTGCCATTTCCAGGTCGAAAAACACACAGGCCCCAAAAATAAAGAAATGGCTGTCCAGCCAAAACTGAGGCTTCAAACTTGATGAAAACAGTGTCTCCCATATTGGAGTAGGGGCTGCTTGTGGTTATTAGGCATTTGCAAGCTCTCCGAAGTGTGTGCGCGGCAGGAGAGACAAATCCATGTTTTCGCGCCTTTTTTGCGATTTCAAGGTCGAAAAACACATAGGCCCCAAAATGAAAGAAACGGCTGCCGCGCCAAAACTATGGCTTCAAACTTGATGAAAACAGTCTCTCCCATAATAACTCACGGGCTGCTTGTGTTTTTTAGGCCTTTGCACGCTATCAGAAGTGTGTGCGCGGCAGGAGAGACAAATCCATGTTTTCGCGCCTTTTTTGCCATTTCCAGGTCGAAGAAAACAAAGGCCCCAAAAATAAAGAAACGGCTGTCCAGCCAAAACTGAGGCTTCAAACTTGATTAAAACAGTCTCTCAGACAATAACTCAAGGGCCGCTTGTGTTTTTTAGGCCTTCGCAAGCTATCGGAAGTGTGTGCGCGGCAGGAGAGACAAATCCATGTTTTCGCGCCTTTTTTACGATTTCAAGGTCGAAAAACACATAGGCCCCAAAATGAAAGAAACGGCTGCCGCGCCAAAACTATGGCTTCAAACTTGATGAAAACATTCTCTCCCACAATAACTCAAGGGCAGCTTGTGTTTTTTAGGCCTTCGCAAGCTATCGGAAGTGTGTGCGCGGCAGGAGAGACAAATCAATGTTTTCGCGCCTTTTTTGCCATTTCCAGGTCGAAAAACACACAGGCCCCAAAAATAAAGAAATGGCTGTCCAGCCAAAACTGAGGCTTCAAACTTGATGAAAACAGTGTCTCCTATATTGGAGTAGGGGCTGCTTGTGGTTATTAGGCATTTGCAAGCTCTCCGAAGTGTGTGCGCAGCAGGAGAGACAAATCCATGTTTTTATGCCTTCTTTGGCATTTTCAGGTGGAGAAAAACACAATCCCGAAAGAAAAAGAAAAGGCTGCCGCGCCAACACTGAGGCTTCAAACTTGATGAAAACAGTGTCTCCCATAGTGGAGTAGGGGCTGCTTGTGGTTATTAGGCCTTTGCAAGCTCTCCGAAGTGTGTGCGCGGCAGGAGAGACAAATCAATGTTTTCGCGCCTTTTTTGCCATTTCCAGGTCGAAAAACACACAGGCCCCAAAAATAAAGAAATGGCTGTCCAGCCAAAACTGAGGCTTCAAACTTGATGAAAACAGTGTCTCCCATATTGGAGTAGGGGCTGCTTGTGGTTATTAGGCATTTGCAAGCTCTCCGAAGTGTGTGCGCAGCAGGAGAGACAAATCCATGTTTTTATGCCTTCTTTGGCATTTTCAGGTGGAGAAAAACACAATCCCGAAAGAGAAAGAAAAGGCTGCCGCGCCAACACTGAGGCTTCAAACTTGATGAAAACAGTGTCTCCCATAATGGAGTAGGGGCTGCTTGTGGTTATTAGGCATTTGCAAGCTCTCCGAAGTGTGTGCGCAGCAGGAGAGACAAATCCATGTTTTTATGCCTTCTTTGGCATTTTCAGGTGGAGAAAAACACAATCCCGAAAGAGAAAGAAAAGGCTGCCGCGCCAACACTGAGGCTTCAAACTTGATGAAAACAGTGTCTCCCATAGTGGAGTAGGGGCTGCTTGTGGTTATTAGGCCTTTGCAAGCTCTCCGAAGTGTGTGCGCAGCAGGAGAGACAAATCCATGTTTTTATGCCTTCTTTGGCATTTTCAGGTGGAGAAAAACACAATCCCGAAAGAGAAAGAAAAGGCTGCCGCGCCAACACTGAGGCTTCAAACTTGATGAAAACAGTGTCTCCCATATTGGAGTAGGGGCTGCTTGTGGTTATTAGGCATTTGCAAGCTCTCCGAAGTGTGTGCGCAGCAGGAGAGACAAATCCATGTTTTTATGCCTTCTTTGGCATTTTCAGGTGGAGAAAAACACAATCCCGAAAGAGAAAGAAAAGGCTGCCGCGCCAACACTGAGGCTTCAAACTTGATGAAAACAGTGTCTCCCATAGTGGAGTAGGGGCTGCTTGTGGTTATTAGGCCTTTGCAAGCTCTCCGAAGTGTGTGCGCAGCAGGAGAGACAAATCCATGTTTTTATGCCTTCTTTGGCATTTTCAGGTGGAGAAAAACACAATCCCGAAAGAGAAAGAAAAGGCTGCCGCGCCAACACTGAGGCTTCAAACTTGATGAAAACAGTGTCTCCCATATTGGAGTAGGGGCTGCTTGTGGTTATTAGGCATTTGCAAGCTCTCCGAAGTGTGTGCGCAGCAGGAGAGACAAATCCATGTTTTTATGCCTTCTTTGGCATTTTCAGGTGGAGAAAAACACAATCCCGAAAGAGAAAGAAAAGGCTGCCGCGCCAACACTGAGGCTTCAAACTTGATGAAAACAGTGTCTCCCATAGTGGAGTAGGGGCTGCTTGTGGTTATTAGGCCTTTGCAAGCTCTCCGAAGTGTGTGCGCAGCAGGAAAGACAAATCCATGTTTTTATGCCTTCTTTGGCATTTTCAGGTGGAGAAAAACACAATCCCGAAAGAGAAAGAAAAGGCTGCCGCGCCAACACTGAGGCTTCAAACTTGATGAAAACAGTGTCTCCCATATTGGAGTAGGGGCTGCTTGTGGTTATTAGGCATTTGCAAGCTCTCCGAAGTGTGTGCGCAGCAGGAGAGACAAATCCATGTTTTTATGCCTTCTTTGGCATTTTCAGGTGGAGAAAAACACAATCCCGAAAGAGAAAGAAAAGGCTGCCGCGCCAACACTGAGGCTTCAAACTTGATGAAAACAGTGTCTCCCATAGTGGAGTAGGGGCTGCTTGTGGTTATTAGGCCTTTGCAAGCTCTCCGAAGTGTGTGCGCAGCAGGAGAGACAAATCCATGTTTTTATGCCTTCTTTGGCATTTTCAGGTGGAGAAAAACACAATCCCGAAAGAGAAAGAAAAGGCTGCCGCGCCAACACTGAGGCTTCAAACTTGATGAAAACAGTGTCTCCCATATTGGAGTAGGGGCTGCTTGTGGTTATTAGGCATTTGCAAGCTCTCCGAAGTGTGTGCGCAGCAGGAGAGACAAATCCATGTTTTTATGCCTTCTTTGGCATTTTCAGGTGGAGAAAAACACAATCCCGAAAGAGAAAGAAAAGGCTGCCGCGCCAACACTGAGGCTTCAAACTTGATGAAAACAGTGTCTCCCATAGTGGAGTAGGGGCTGCTTGTGGTTATTAGGCCTTTGCAAGCTCTCCGAAGTGTGTGCGCGGCAGGAGAGACAAATCAATGTTTTCGCGCCTTTTTTGCCATTTCCAGGTCGAAAAACACACAGGCCCCAAAAATAAAGAAATGGCTGTCCAGCCAAAACTGAGGCTTCAAACTTGATGAAAACAGTGTCTCCCATATTGGAGTAGGGGCTGCTTGTGGTTATTAGGCATTTGCAAGCTCTCCGAAGTGTGTGCGCGGCAGGAGAGACAAATCCATGTTTTCGCGCCTTTTTTGCGATTTCAAGGTCGAAAAACACATAGGCCCCAAAATGAAAGAAACGGCTGCCGCGCCAAAACTATGGCTTCAAACTTGATGAAAACAGTCTCTCCCATAATAACTCACGGGCTGCTTGTGTTTTTTAGGCCTTTGCAAGCTCTCCGAAGTGTGTGCGCGGCAGGAGAGACAAATCAATGTTTTCGCGCCTTTTTTGCCATTTCCAGGTCGAAAAACACACAGGCCCCAAAAATAAAGAAATGGCTGTCCAGCCAAAACTGAGGCTTCAAACTTGATGAAAACAGTGTCTCCCATATTGGAGTAGGGGCTGCTTGTGGTTATTAGGCATTTGCAAGCTCTCCGAAGTGTGTGCGCGGCAGGAGAGACAAATCCATGTTTTCGCGCCTTTTTTGCGATTTCAAGGTCGAAAAACACATAGGCCCCAAAATGAAAGAAACGGCTGCCGCGCCAAAACTATGGCTTCAAACTTGATGAAAACAGTCTCTCCCATAATAACTCACGGGCTGCTTGTGTTTTTTAGGCCTTTGCACGCTATCAGAAGTGTGTGCGCGGCAGGAGAGACAAATCCATGTTTTCGCGCCTTTTTTGCCATTTCCAGGTCGAAGAAAACAAAGGCCCCAAAAATAAAGAAACGGCTGTCCAGCCAAAACTGAGGCTTCAAACTTGATTAAAACAGTCTCTCAGACAATAACTCAAGGGCCGCTTGTGTTTTTTAGGCCTTCGCAAGCTATCGGAAGTGTGTGCGCGGCAGGAGAGACAAATCCATGTTTTCGCGCCTTTTTTACGATTTCAAGGTCGAAAAACACATAGGCCCCAAAATGAAAGAAACGGCTGCCGCGCCAAAACTATGGCTTCAAACTTGATGAAAACATTCTCTCCCACAATAACTCAAGGGCAGCTTGTGTTTTTTAGGCCTTCGCAAGCTATCGGAAGTGTGTGCGCGGCAGGAGAGACAAATCAATGTTTTCGCGCCTTTTTTGCCATTTCCAGGTCGAAAAACACACAGGCCCCAAAAATAAAGAAATGGCTGTCCAGCCAAAACTGAGGCTTCAAACTTGATGAAAACAGTGTCTCCTATATTGGAGTAGGGGCTGCTTGTGGTTATTAGGCATTTGCAAGCTCTCCGAAGTGTGTGCGCAGCAGGAGAGACAAATCCATGTTTTTATGCCTTCTTTGGCATTTTCAGGTGGAGAAAAACACAATCCCGAAAGAAAAAGAAAAGGCTGCCGCGCCAACACTGAGGCTTCAAACTTGATGAAAACAGTGTCTCCCATAGTGGAGTAGGGGCTGCTTGTGGTTATTAGGCCTTTGCAAGCTCTCCGAAGTGTGTGCGCGGCAGGAGAGACAAATCAATGTTTTCGCGCCTTTTTTGCCATTTCCAGGTCGAAAAACACACAGGCCCCAAAAATAAAGAAATGGCTGTCCAGCCAAAACTGAGGCTTCAAACTTGATGAAAACAGTGTCTCCCATATTGGAGTAGGGGCTGCTTGTGGTTATTAGGCATTTGCAAGCTCTCCGAAGTGTGTGCGCAGCAGGAGAGACAAATCCATGTTTTTATGCCTTCTTTGGCATTTTCAGGTGGAGAAAAACACAATCCCGAAAGAGAAAGAAAAGGCTGCCGCGCCAACACTGAGGCTTCAAACTTGATGAAAACAGTGTCTCCCATAATGGAGTAGGGGCTGCTTGTGGTTATTAGGCATTTGCAAGCTCTCCGAAGTGTGTGCGCAGCAGGAGAGACAAATCCATGTTTTTATGCCTTCTTTGGCATTTTCAGGTGGAGAAAAACACAATCCCGAAAGAGAAAGAAAAGGCTGCCGCGCCAACACTGAGGCTTCAAACTTGATGAAAACAGTGTCTCCCATAGTGGAGTAGGGGCTGCTTGTGGTTATTAGGCCTTTGCAAGCTCTCCGAAGTGTGTGCGCAGCAGGAGAGACAAATCCATGTTTTTATGCCTTCTTTGGCATTTTCAGGTGGAGAAAAACACAATCCCGAAAGAGAAAGAAAAGGCTGCCGCGCCAACACTGAGGCTTCAAACTTGATGAAAACAGTGTCTCCCATATTGGAGTAGGGGCTGCTTGTGGTTATTAGGCATTTGCAAGCTCTCCGAAGTGTGTGCGCAGCAGGAGAGACAAATCCATGTTTTTATGCCTTCTTTGGCATTTTCAGGTGGAGAAAAACACAATCCCGAAAGAGAAAGAAAAGGCTGCCGCGCCAACACTGAGGCTTCAAACTTGATGAAAACAGTGTCTCCCATAGTGGAGTAGGGGCTGCTTGTGGTTATTAGGCCTTTGCAAGCTCTCCGAAGTGTGTGCGCAGCAGGAGAGACAAATCCATGTTTTTATGCCTTCTTTGGCATTTTCAGGTGGAGAAAAACACAATCCCGAAAGAGAAAGAAAAGGCTGCCGCGCCAACACTGAGGCTTCAAACTTGATGAAAACAGTGTCTCCCATATTGGAGTAGGGGCTGCTTGTGGTTATTAGGCATTTGCAAGCTCTCCGAAGTGTGTGCGCAGCAGGAGAGACAAATCCATGTTTTTATGCCTTCTTTGGCATTTTCAGGTGGAGAAAAACACAATCCCGAAAGAGAAAGAAAAGGCTGCCGCGCCAACACTGAGGCTTCAAACTTGATGAAAACAGTGTCTCCCATAGTGGAGTAGGGGCTGCTTGTGGTTATTAGGCCTTTGCAAGCTCTCCGAAGTGTGTGCGCAGCAGGAGAGACAAATCCATGTTTTTATGCCTTCTTTGGCATTTTCAGGTGGAGAAAAACACAATCCCGAAAGAGAAAGAAAAGGCTGCCGCGCCAACACTGAGGCTTCAAACTTGATGAAAACAGTGTCTCCCATATTGGAGTAGGGGCTGCTTGTGGTTATTAGGCATTTGCAAGCTCTCCGAAGTGTGTGCGCAGCAGGAGAGACAAATCCATGTTTTTATGCCTTCTTTGGCATTTTCAGGTGGAGAAAAACACAATCCCGAAAGAGAAAGAAAAGGCTGCCGCGCCAACACTGAGGCTTCAAACTTGATGAAAACAGTCTCTCCCATAATAACTCACGGGCTGCTTGTGTTTTTTAGGCCTTTGCACGCTATCGGAAGTGTGTGCGCGGCAGGAGAGACAAATCCATGTTTTCGCGCCTTTTTTGCGATTTCAAGGTCGAAAAACACATAGGCCCCAAAATGAAAGAAACGGCTGCCGCGCCAAAACTATGGCTTCAAACTTGATGAAAACAGTCTCTCCCATAATAACTCACGGGCTGCTTGTGTTTTTTAGGCCTTTGCAAGCTCTCCGAAGTGTGTGCGCGGCAGGAGAGACAAATCAATGTTTTCGCGCCTTTTTTGCCATTTCCAGGTCGAAAAACACACAGGCCCCAAAAATAAAGAAATGGCTGTCCAGCCAAAACTGAGGCTTCAAACTTGATGAAAACAGTGTCTCCCATATTGGAGTAGGGGCTGCTTGTGGTTATTAGGCATTTGCAAGCTCTCCGAAGTGTGTGCGCGGCAGGAGAGACAAATCCATGTTTTCGCGCCTTTTTTGCGATTTCAAGGTCGAAAAACACATAGGCCCCAAAATGAAAGAAACGGCTGCCGCGCCAAAACTATGGCTTCAAACTTGATGAAAACAGTCTCTCCCATAATAACTCACGGGCTGCTTGTGTTTTTTAGGCCTTTGCACGCTATCAGAAGTGTGTGCGCGGCAGGAGAGACAAATCCATGTTTTCGCGCCTTTTTTGCCATTTCCAGGTCGAAGAAAACAAAGGCCCCAAAAATAAAGAAACGGCTGTCCAGCCAAAACTGAGGCTTCAAACTTGATTAAAACAGTCTCTCAGACAATAACTCAAGGGCCGCTTGTGTTTTTTAGGCCTTCGCAAGCTATCGGAAGTGTGTGCGCGGCAGGAGAGACAAATCCATGTTTTCGCGCCTTTTTTACGATTTCAAGGTCGAAAAACACATAGGCCCCAAAATGAAAGAAACGGCTGCCGCGCCAAAACTATGGCTTCAAACTTGATGAAAACATTCTCTCCCACAATAACTCAAGGGCAGCTTGTGTTTTTTAGGCCTTCGCAAGCTATCGGAAGTGTGTGCGCGGCAGGAGAGACAAATCAATGTTTTCGCGCCTTTTTTGCCATTTCCAGGTCGAAAAACACACAGGCCCCAAAAATAAAGAAATGGCTGTCCAGCCAAAACTGAGGCTTCAAACTTGATGAAAACAGTGTCTCCTATATTGGAGTAGGGGCTGCTTGTGGTTATTAGGCATTTGCAAGCTCTCCGAAGTGTGTGCGCAGCAGGAGAGACAAATCCATGTTTTTATGCCTTCTTTGGCATTTTCAGGTGGAGAAAAACACAATCCCGAAAGAAAAAGAAAAGGCTGCCGCGCCAACACTGAGGCTTCAAACTTGATGAAAACAGTGTCTCCCATAGTGGAGTAGGGGCTGCTTGTGGTTATTAGGCCTTTGCAAGCTCTCCGAAGTGTGTGCGCGGCAGGAGAGACAAATCAATGTTTTCGCGCCTTTTTTGCCATTTCCAGGTCGAAAAACACACAGGCCCCAAAAATAAAGAAATGGCTGTCCAGCCAAAACTGAGGCTTCAAACTTGATGAAAACAGTGTCTCCCATATTGGAGTAGGGGCTGCTTGTGGTTATTAGGCATTTGCAAGCTCTCCGAAGTGTGTGCGCAGCAGGAGAGACAAATCCATGTTTTTATGCCTTCTTTGGCATTTTCAGGTGGAGAAAAACACAATCCCGAAAGAGAAAGAAAAGGCTGCCGCGCCAACACTGAGGCTTCAAACTTGATGAAAACAGTGTCTCCCATAATGGAGTAGGGGCTGCTTGTGGTTATTAGGCATTTGCAAGCTCTCCGAAGTGTGTGCGCAGCAGGAGAGACAAATCCATGTTTTTATGCCTTCTTTGGCATTTTCAGGTGGAGAAAAACACAATCCCGAAAGAG
Organism: Argentina silus; assembly: GCF_951799395.1. NCBI lineage: Eukaryota > Metazoa > Chordata > Actinopteri > Argentiniformes > Argentinidae > Argentina > Argentina silus. The sequence continues at coordinate 1,373,252 of NW_028153183.1, forward strand.
AAAGAAAAGGCTGCCGCGCCAACACTGAGGCTTCAAACTTGATGAAAACAGTGTCTCCCATAGTGGAGTAGGGGCTGCTTGTGGTTATTAGGCCTTTGCAAGCTCTCCGAAGTGTGTGCGCAGCAGGAGAGACAAATCCATGTTTTTATGCCTTCTTTGGCATTTTCAGGTGGAGAAAAACACAATCCCGAAAGAGAAAGAAAAGGCTGCCGCGCCAACACTGAGGCTTCAAACTTGATGAAAACAGTGTCTCCCATATTGGAGTAGGGGCTGCTTGTGGTTATTAGGCATTTGCAAGCTCTCCGAAGTGTGTGCGCAGCAGGAGAGACAAATCCATGTTTTTATGCCTTCTTTGGCATTTTCAGGTGGAGAAAAACACAATCCCGAAAGAGAAAGAAAAGGCTGCCGCGCCAACACTGAGGCTTCAAACTTGATGAAAACAGTGTCTCCCATATTGGAGTAGGGGCTGCTTGTGGTTATTAGGCATTTGCAAGCTCTCCGAAGTGTGTGCGCGGCAGGAGAGACAAATCCATGTTTTCGCGCCTTTTTTGCGATTTCAAGGTCGAAAAACACATAGGCCCCAAAATGAAAGAAACGGCTGCCGCGCCAAAACTATGGCTTCAAACTTGATGAAAACAGTCTCTCCCATAATAACTCACGGGCTGCTTGTGTTTTTTAGGCCTTTGCACGCTATCAGAAGTGTGTGCGCGGCAGGAGAGACAAATCCATGTTTTCGCGCCTTTTTTGCCATTTCCAGGTCGAAGAAAACAAAGGCCCCAAAAATAAAGAAACGGCTGTCCAGCCAAAACTGAGGCTTCAAACTTGATTAAAACAGTCTCTCAGACAATAACTCAAGGGCCGCTTGTGTTTTTTAGGCCTTCGCAAGCTATCGGAAGTGTGTGCGCGGCAGGAGAGACAAATCCATGTTTTCGCGCCTTTTTTACGATTTCAAGGTCGAAAAACACATAGGCCCCAAAATGAAAGAAACGGCTGCGGCGCCAAAACTATGGCTTCAAACTTGATGAAAACATTCTCTCCCACAATAACTCAAGGGCAGCTTGTGTTTTTTAGGCCTTCGCAAGCTATCGGAAGTGTGTGCGCGGCAGGAGAGACAAATCAATGTTTTCGCGCCTTTTTTGCCATTTCCAGGTCGAAAAACACACAGGCCCCAAAAATAAAGAAATGGCTGTCCAGCCAAAACTGAGGCTTCAAACTTGATGAAAACAGTGTCTCCTATATTGGAGTAGGGGCTGCTTGTGGTTATTAGGCATTTGCAAGCTCTCCGAAGTGTGTGCGCAGCAGGAGAGACAAATCCATGTTTTTATGCCTTCTTTGGCATTTTCAGGTGGAGAAAAACACAATCCCGAAAGAAAAAGAAAAGGCTGCCGCGCCAACACTGAGGCTTCAAACTTGATGAAAACAGTGTCTCCCATAGTGGAGTAGGGGCTGCTTGTGGTTATTAGGCCTTTGCAAGCTCTCCGAAGTGTGTGCGCAGCAGGAGAGACAAATCCATGTTTTTATGCCTTCTTTGGCATTTTCAGGTGGAGAAAAACACAATCCCGAAATCGCAAAAAAGGCGCGAAAACATGGATTTGTCTCTCCTGCCGCGCACACACTTCCGATAGCGTGCAAAGGCCTAAAAAACACAAGCAGCCCGTGAGTTATTATGGGAGAGACTGTTTTCATCAAGTTTGAAGCCTCAGTGTTGGCGCGGCAGCCTTTTCTTTCTCTTTCGGGATTGTGTTTTTCTCCACCTGAAAATGCCAAAGAAGGCATAAAAACATGGATTTGTCTCTCCTGCTGCGCACACACTTCGGAGAGCTTGCAAATGCCTAATAACCACAAGCAGCCCCTACTCCAATATGGGAGACACTGTTTTCATCAAGTTTGAAGCCTCAGTGTTGGCGCGGCAGCCTTTTCTTTCTCTTTCGGGATTGTGTTTTTCTCCACCTGAAAATGCCAAAGAAGGCATAAAAACATGGATTTGTCTCTCCTGCTGCGCACACACTTCGGAGAGCTTGCAAAGGCCTAATAACCACAAGCAGCCCCTACTCCACTATGGGAGACACTGTTTTCATCAAGTTTGAAGCCTCAGTGTTGGCGCGGCAGCCTTTTCTTTCTCTTTCGGGATTGTGTTTTTCTCCACCTGAAAATGCCAAAGAAGGCATAAAAACATGGATTTGTCTCTCCTGCTGCGCACACACTTCGGAGAGCTTGCAAATGCCTAATAACCACAAGCAGCCCCTACTCCAATATGGGAGACACTGTTTTCATCAAGTTTGAAGCCTCAGTGTTGGCGCGGCAGCCTTTTCTTTCTCTTTCGGGATTGTGTTTTTCTCCACCTGAAAATGCCAAAGAAGGCATAAAAACATGGATTTGTCTCTCCTGCTGCGCACACACTTCGGAGAGCTTGCAAAGGCCTAATAACCACAAGCAGCCCCTACTCCACTATGGGAGACACTGTTTTCATCAAGTTTGAAGCCTCAGTGTTGGCGCGGCAGCCTTTTCTTTCTCTTTCGGGATTGTGTTTTTCTCCACCTGAAAATGCCAAAGAAGGCATAAAAACATGGATTTGTCTCTCCTGCTGCGCACACACTTCGGAGAGCTTGCAAATGCCTAATAACCACAAGCAGCCCCTACTCCAATATGGGAGACACTGTTTTCATCAAGTTTGAAGCCTCAGTGTTGGCGCGGCAGCCTTTTCTTTCTCTTTCGGGATTGTGTTTTTCTCCACCTGAAAATGCCAAAGAAGGCATAAAAACATGGATTTGTCTCTCCTGCTGCGCACACACTTCGGAGAGCTTGCAAAGGCCTAATAACCACAAGCAGCCCCTACTCCACTATGGGAGACACTGTTTTCATCAAGTTTGAAGCCTCAGTGTTGGCGCGGCAGCCTTTTCTTTCTCTTTCGGGATTGTGTTTTTCTCCACCTGAAAATGCCAAAGAAGGCATAAAAACATGGATTTGTCTCTCCTGCTGCGCACACACTTCGGAGAGCTTGCAAAGGCCTAATAACCACAAGCAGCCCCTACTCCACTATGGGAGACACTGTTTTCATCAAGTTTGAAGCCTCAGTGTTGGCGCGGCAGCCTTTTCTTTCTCTTTCGGGATTGTGTTTTTCTCCACCTGAAAATGCCAAAGAAGGCATAAAAACATGGATTTGTCTCTCCTGCTGCGCACACACTTCGGAGAGCTTGCAAATGCCTAATAACCACAAGCAGCCCCTACTCCAATATGGGAGACACTGTTTTCATCAAGTTTGAAGCCTCAGTGTTGGCGCGGCAGCCTTTTCTTTCTCTTTCGGGATTGTGTTTTTCTCCACCTGAAAATGCCAAAGAAGGCATAAAAACATGGATTTGTCTCTCCTGCTGCGCACACACTTCGGAGAGCTTGCAAAGGCCTAATAACCACAAGCAGCCCCTACTCCACTATGGGAGACACTGTTTTCATCAAGTTTGAAGCCTCAGTGTTGGCGCGGCAGCCTTTTCTTTCTCTTTCGGGATTGTGTTTTTCTCCACCTGAAAATGCCAAAGAAGGCATAAAAACATGGATTTGTCTCTCCTGCTGCGCACACACTTCGGAGAGCTTGCAAAGGCCTAATAACCACAAGCAGCCCCTACTCCACTATGGGAGACACTGTTTTCATCAAGTTTGAAGCCTCAGTGTTGGCGCGGCAGCCTTTTCTTTCTCTTTCGGGATTGTGTTTTTCTCCACCTGAAAATGCCAAAGAAGGCATAAAAACATGGATTTGTCTCTCCTGCTGCGCACACACTTCGGAGAGCTTGCAAATGCCTAATAACCACAAGCAGCCCCTACTCCATTATGGGAGACACTGTTTTCATCAAGTTTGAAGCCTCAGTGTTGGCGCGGCAGCCTTTTCTTTCTCTTTCGGGATTGTGTTTTTCTCCACCTGAAAATGCCAAAGAAGGCATAAAAACATGGATTTGTCTCTCCTGCTGCGCACACACTTCGGAGAGCTTGCAAATGCCTAATAACCACAAGCAGCCCCTACTCCAATATGGGAGACACTGTTTTCATCAAGTTTGAAGCCTCAGTTTTGGCTGGACAGCCATTTCTTTATTTTTGGGGCCTGTGTGTTTTTCGACCTGGAAATGGCAAAAAAGGCGCGAAAACATTGATTTGTCTCTCCTGCCGCGCACACACTTCGGAGAGCTTGCAAAGGCCTAATAACCACAAGCAGCCCCTACTCCACTATGGGAGACACTGTTTTCATCAAGTTTGAAGCCTCAGTGTTGGCGCGGCAGCCTTTTCTTTTTCTTTCGGGATTGTGTTTTTCTCCACCTGAAAATGCCAAAGAAGGCATAAAAACATGGATTTGTCTCTCCTGCTGCGCACACACTTCGGAGAGCTTGCAAATGCCTAATAACCACAAGCAGCCCCTACTCCAATATAGGAGACACTGTTTTCATCAAGTTTGAAGCCTCAGTTTTGGCTGGACAGCCATTTCTTTATTTTTGGGGCCTGTGTGTTTTTCGACCTGGAAATGGCAAAAAAGGCGCGAAAACATTGATTTGTCTCTCCTGCCGCGCACACACTTCCGATAGCTTGCGAAGGCCTAAAAAACACAAGCTGCCCTTGAGTTATTGTGGGAGAGAATGTTTTCATCAAGTTTGAAGCCATAGTTTTGGCGCGGCAGCCGTTTCTTTCATTTTGGGGCCTATGTGTTTTTCGACCTTGAAATCGTAAAAAAGGCGCGAAAACATGGATTTGTCTCTCCTGCCGCGCACACACTTCCGATAGCTTGCGAAGGCCTAAAAAACACAAGCGGCCCTTGAGTTATTGTCTGAGAGACTGTTTTAATCAAGTTTGAAGCCTCAGTTTTGGCTGGACAGCCGTTTCTTTATTTTTGGGGCCTTTGTTTTCTTCGACCTGGAAATGGCAAAAAAGGCGCGAAAACATGGATTTGTCTCTCCTGCCGCGCACACACTTCTGATAGCGTGCAAAGGCCTAAAAAACACAAGCAGCCCGTGAGTTATTATGGGAGAGACTGTTTTCATCAAGTTTGAAGCCATAGTTTTGGCGCGGCAGCCGTTTCTTTCATTTTGGGGCCTATGTGTTTTTCGACCTTGAAATCGCAAAAAAGGCGCGAAAACATGGATTTGTCTCTCCTGCCGCGCACACACTTCGGAGAGCTTGCAAATGCCTAATAACCACAAGCAGCCCCTACTCCAATATGGGAGACACTGTTTTCATCAAGTTTGAAGCCTCAGTTTTGGCTGGACAGCCATTTCTTTATTTTTGGGGCCTGTGTGTTTTTCGACCTGGAAATGGCAAAAAAGGCGCGAAAACATTGATTTGTCTCTCCTGCCGCGCACACACTTCGGAGAGCTTGCAAAGGCCTAAAAAACACAAGCAGCCCGTGAGTTATTATGGGAGAGACTGTTTTCATCAAGTTTGAAGCCATAGTTTTGGCGCGGCAGCCGTTTCTTTCATTTTGGGGCCTATGTGTTTTTCGACCTTGAAATCGCAAAAAAGGCGCGAAAACATGGATTTGTCTCTCCTGCCGCGCACACACTTCGGAGAGCTTGCAAATGCCTAATAACCACAAGCAGCCCCTACTCCAATATGGGAGACACTGTTTTCATCAAGTTTGAAGCCTCAGTTTTGGCTGGACAGCCATTTCTTTATTTTTGGGGCCTGTGTGTTTTTCGACCTGGAAATGGCAAAAAAGGCGCGAAAACATTGATTTGTCTCTCCTGCCGCGCACACACTTCGGAGAGCTTGCAAAGGCCTAATAACCACAAGCAGCCCCTACTCCACTATGGGAGACACTGTTTTCATCAAGTTTGAAGCCTCAGTGTTGGCGCGGCAGCCTTTTCTTTCTCTTTCGGGATTGTGTTTTTCTCCACCTGAAAATGCCAAAGAAGGCATAAAAACATGGATTTGTCTCTCCTGCTGCGCACACACTTCGGAGAGCTTGCAAATGCCTAATAACCACAAGCAGCCCCTACTCCATTATGGGAGACACTGTTTTCATCAAGTTTGAAGCCTCAGTGTTGGCGCGGCAGCCTTTTCTTTCTCTTTCGGGATTGTGTTTTTCTCCACCTGAAAATGCCAAAGAAGGCATAAAAACATGGATTTGTCTCTCCTGCTGCGCACACACTTCGGAGAGCTTGCAAATGCCTAATAACCACAAGCAGCCCCTACTCCAATATGGGAGACACTGTTTTCATCAAGTTTGAAGCCTCAGTTTTGGCTGGACAGCCATTTCTTTATTTTTGGGGCCTGTGTGTTTTTCGACCTGGAAATGGCAAAAAAGGCGCGAAAACATTGATTTGTCTCTCCTGCCGCGCACACACTTCGGAGAGCTTGCAAAGGCCTAATAACCACAAGCAGCCCCTACTCCACTATGGGAGACACTGTTTTCATCAAGTTTGAAGCCTCAGTGTTGGCGCGGCAGCCTTTTCTTTTTCTTTCGGGATTGTGTTTTTCTCCACCTGAAAATGCCAAAGAAGGCATAAAAACATGGATTTGTCTCTCCTGCTGCGCACACACTTCGGAGAGCTTGCAAATGCCTAATAACCACAAGCAGCCCCTACTCCAATATAGGAGACACTGTTTTCATCAAGTTTGAAGCCTCAGTTTTGGCTGGACAGCCATTTCTTTATTTTTGGGGCCTGTGTGTTTTTCGACCTGGAAATGGCAAAAAAGGCGCGAAAACATTGATTTGTCTCTCCTGCCGCGCACACACTTCCGATAGCTTGCGAAGGCCTAAAAAACACAAGCTGCCCTTGAGTTATTGTGGGAGAGAATGTTTTCATCAAGTTTGAAGCCATAGTTTTGGCGCGGCAGCCGTTTCTTTCATTTTGGGGCCTATGTGTTTTTCGACCTTGAAATCGTAAAAAAGGCGCGAAAACATGGATTTGTCTCTCCTGCCGCGCACACACTTCCGATAGCTTGCGAAGGCCTAAAAAACACAAGCGGCCCTTGAGTTATTGTCTGAGAGACTGTTTTAATCAAGTTTGAAGCCTCAGTTTTGGCTGGACAGCCGTTTCTTTATTTTTGGGGCCTTTGTTTTCTTCGACCTGGAAATGGCAAAAAAGGCGCGAAAACATGGATTTGTCTCTCCTGCCGCGCACACACTTCTGATAGCGTGCAAAGGCCTAAAAAACACAAGCAGCCCGTGAGTTATTATGGGAGAGACTGTTTTCATCAAGTTTGAAGCCATAGTTTTGGCGCGGCAGCCGTTTCTTTCATTTTGGGGCCTATGTGTTTTTCGACCTTGAAATCGCAAAAAAGGCGCGAAAACATGGATTTGTCTCTCCTGCCGCGCACACACTTCGGAGAGCTTGCAAATGCCTAATAACCACAAGCAGCCCCTACTCCAATATGGGAGACACTGTTTTCATCAAGTTTGAAGCCTCAGTTTTGGCTGGACAGCCATTTCTTTATTTTTGGGGCCTGTGTGTTTTTCGACCTGGAAATGGCAAAAAAGGCGCGAAAACATTGATTTGTCTCTCCTGCCGCGCACACACTTCGGAGAGCTTGCAAAGGCCTAAAAAACACAAGCAGCCCGTGAGTTATTATGGGAGAGACTGTTTTCATCAAGTTTGAAGCCATAGTTTTGGCGCGGCAGCCGTTTCTTTCATTTTGGGGCCTATGTGTTTTTCGACCTTGAAATCGCAAAAAAGGCGCGAAAACATGGATTTGTCTCTCCTGCCGCGCACACACTTCGGAGAGCTTGCAAATGCCTAATAACCACAAGCAGCCCCTACTCCAATATGGGAGACACTGTTTTCATCAAGTTTGAAGCCTCAGTTTTGGCTGGACAGCCATTTCTTTATTTTTGGGGCCTGTGTGTTTTTCGACCTGGAAATGGCAAAAAAGGCGCGAAAACATTGATTTGTCTCTCCTGCCGCGCACACACTTCGGAGAGCTTGCAAAGGCCTAATAACCACAAGCAGCCCCTACTCCACTATGGGAGACACTGTTTTCATCAAGTTTGAAGCCTCAGTGTTGGCGCGGCAGCCTTTTCTTTCTCTTTCGGGATTGTGTTTTTCTCCACCTGAAAATGCCAAAGAAGGCATAAAAACATGGATTTGTCTCTCCTGCTGCGCACACACTTCGGAGAGCTTGCAAATGCCTAATAACCACAAGCAGCCCCTACTCCAATATGGGAGACACTGTTTTCATCAAGTTTGAAGCCTCAGTGTTGGCGCGGCAGCCTTTTCTTTCTCTTTCGGGATTGTGTTTTTCTCCACCTGAAAATGCCAAAGAAGGCATAAAAACATGGATTTGTCTTTCCTGCTGCGCACACACTTCGGAGAGCTTGCAAAGGCCTAATAACCACAAGCAGCCCCTACTCCACTATGGGAGACACTGTTTTCATCAAGTTTGAAGCCTCAGTGTTGGCGCGGCAGCCTTTTCTTTCTCTTTCGGGATTGTGTTTTTCTCCACCTGAAAATGCCAAAGAAGGCATAAAAACATGGATTTGTCTCTCCTGCTGCGCACACACTTCGGAGAGCTTGCAAATGCCTAATAACCACAAGCAGCCCCTACTCCAATATGGGAGACACTGTTTTCATCAAGTTTGAAGCCTCAGTGTTGGCGCGGCAGCCTTTTCTTTCTCTTTCGGGATTGTGTTTTTCTCCACCTGAAAATGCCAAAGAAGGCATAAAAACATGGATTTGTCTCTCCTGCTGCGCACACACTTCGGAGAGCTTGCAAAGGCCTAATAACCACAAGCAGCCCCTACTCCACTATGGGAGACACTGTTTTCATCAAGTTTGAAGCCTCAGTGTTGGCGCGGCAGCCTTTTCTTTCTCTTTCGGGATTGTGTTTTTCTCCACCTGAAAATGCCAAAGAAGGCATAAAAACATGGATTTGTCTCTCCTGCTGCGCACACACTTCGGAGAGCTTGCAAATGCCTAATAACCACAAGCAGCCCCTACTCCAATATGGGAGACACTGTTTTCATCAAGTTTGAAGCCTCAGTGTTGGCGCGGCAGCCTTTTCTTTCTCTTTCGGGATTGTGTTTTTCTCCACCTGAAAATGCCAAAGAAGGCATAAAAACATGGATTTGTCTCTCCTGCTGCGCACACACTTCGGAGAGCTTGCAAAGGCCTAATAACCACAAGCAGCCCCTACTCCACTATGGGAGACACTGTTTTCATCAAGTTTGAAGCCTCAGTGTTGGCGCGGCAGCCTTTTCTTTCTCTTTCGGGATTGTGTTTTTCTCCACCTGAAAATGCCAAAGAAGGCATAAAAACATGGATTTGTCTCTCCTGCTGCGCACACACTTCGGAGAGCTTGCAAATGCCTAATAACCACAAGCAGCCCCTACTCCATTATGGGAGACACTGTTTTCATCAAGTTTGAAGCCTCAGTGTTGGCGCGGCAGCCTTTTCTTTCTCTTTCGGGATTGTGTTTTTCTCCACCTGAAAATGCCAAAGAAGGCATAAAAACATGGATTTGTCTCTCCTGCTGCGCACACACTTCGGAGAGCTTGCAAATGCCTAATAACCACAAGCAGCCCCTACTCCAATATGGGAGACACTGTTTTCATCAAGTTTGAAGCCTCAGTTTTGGCTGGACAGCCATTTCTTTATTTTTGGGGCCTGTGTGTTTTTCGACCTGGAAATGGCAAAAAAGGCGCGAAAACATTGATTTGTCTCTCCTGCCGCGCACACACTTCGGAGAGCTTGCAAAGGCCTAATAACCACAAGCAGCCCCTACTCCACTATGGGAGACACTGTTTTCATCAAGTTTGAAGCCTCAGTGTTGGCGCGGCAGCCTTTTCTTTTTCTTTCGGGATTGTGTTTTTCTCCACCTGAAAATGCCAAAGAAGGCATAAAAACATGGATTTGTCTCTCCTGCTGCGCACACACTTCGGAGAGCTTGCAAATGCCTAATAACCACAAGCAGCCCCTACTCCAATATAGGAGACACTGTTTTCATCAAGTTTGAAGCCTCAGTTTTGGCTGGACAGCCATTTCTTTATTTTTGGGGCCTGTGTGTTTTTCGACCTGGAAATGGCAAAAAAGGCGCGAAAACATTGATTTGTCTCTCCTGCCGCGCACACACTTCCGATAGCTTGCGAAGGCCTAAAAAACACAAGCTGCCCTTGAGTTATTGTGGGAGAGAATGTTTTCATCAAGTTTGAAGCCATAGTTTTGGCGCGGCAGCCGTTTCTTTCATTTTGGGGCCTATGTGTTTTTCGACCTTGAAATCGTAAAAAAGGCGCGAAAACATGGATTTGTCTCTCCTGCCGCGCACACACTTCCGATAGCTTGCGAAGGCCTAAAAAACACAAGCGGCCCTTGAGTTATTGTCTGAGAGACTGTTTTAATCAAGTTTGAAGCCTCAGTTTTGGCTGGACAGCCGTTTCTTTATTTTTGGGGCCTTTGTTTTCTTCGACCTGGAAATGGCAAAAAAGCCGCGAAAACATGGATTTGTCTCTCCTGCCGCGCACACACTTCTGATAGCGTGCAAAGGCCTAAAAAACACAAGCAGCCCGTGAGTTATTATGGGAGAGACTGTTTTCATCAAGTTTGAAGCCATAGTTTTGGCGCGGCAGCCGTTTCTTTCATTTTGGGGCCTATGTGTTTTTCGACCTTGAAATCGCAAAAAAGGCGCGAAAACATGGATTTGTCTCTCCTGCCGCGCACACACTTCGGAGAGCTTGCAAATGCCTAATAACCACAAGCAGCCCCTACTCCAATATGGGAGACACTGTTTTCATCAAGTTTGAAGCCTCAGTTTTGGCTGGACAGCCATTTCTTTATTTTTGGGGCCTGTGTGTTTTTCGACCTGGAAATGGCAAAAAAGGCGCGAAAACATTGATTTGTCTCTCCTGCCGCGCACACACTTCGGAGAGCTTGCAAAGGCCTAAAAAACACAAGCAGCCCGTGAGTTATTATGGGAGAGACTGTTTTCATCAAGTTTGAAGCCATAGTTTTGGCGCGGCAGCCGTTTCTTTCATTTTGGGGCCTATGTGTTTTTCGACCTTGAAATCGCAAAAAAGGCGCGAAAACATGGATTTGTCTCTCCTGCCGCGCACACACTTCGGAGAGCTTGCAAATGCCTAATAACCACAAGCAGCCCCTACTCCAATATGGGAGACACTGTTTTCATCAAGTTTGAAGCCTCAGTTTTGGCTGGACAGCCATTTCTTTATTTTTGGGGCCTGTGTGTTTTTCGACCTGGAAATGGCAAAAAAGGCGCGAAAACATTGATTTGTCTCTCCTGCCGCGCACACACTTCGGAGAGCTTGCAAAGGCCTAATAACCACAAGCAGCCCCTACTCCACTATGGGAGACACTGTTTTCATCAAGTTTGAAGCCTCAGTGTTGGCGCGGCAGCCTTTTCTTTCTCTTTCGGGATTGTGTTTTTCTCCACCTGAAAATGCCAAAGAAGGCATAAAAACATGGATTTGTCTCTCCTGCTGCGCACACACTTCGGAGAGCTTGCAAATGCCTAATAACCACAAGCAGCCCCTACTCCAATATGGGAGACACTGTTTTCATCAAGTTTGAAGCCTCAGTGTTGGCGCGGCAGCCTTTTCTTTCTCTTTCGGGATTGTGTTTTTCTCCACCTGAAAATGCCAAAGAAGGCATAAAAACATGGATTTGTCTCTCCTGCTGCGCACACACTTCGGAGAGCTTGCAAAGGCCTAATAACCACAAGCAGCCCCTACTCCACTATGGGAGACACTGTTTTCATCAAGTTTGAAGCCTCAGTGTTGGCGCGGCAGCCTTTTCTTTCTCTTTCGGGATTGTGTTTTTCTCCACCTGAAAATGCCAAAGAAGGCATAAAAACATGGATTTGTCTCTCCTGCTGCGCACACACTTCGGAGAGCTTGCAAATGCCTAATAACCACAAGCAGCCCCTACTCCAATATGGGAGACACTGTTTTCATCAAGTTTGAAGCCTCAGTGTTGGCGCGGCAGCCTTTTCTTTCTCTTTCGGGATTGTGTTTTTCTCCACCTGAAAATGCCAAAGAAGGCATAAAAACATGGATTTGTCTTTCCTGCTGCGCACACACTTCGGAGAGCTTGCAAAGGCCTAATAACCACAAGCAGCCCCTACTCCACTATGGGAGACACTGTTTTCATCAAGTTTGAAGCCTCAGTGTTGGCGCGGCAGCCTTTTCTTTCTCTTTCGGGATTGTGTTTTTCTCCACCTGAAAATGCCAAAGAAGGCATAAAAACATGGATTTGTCTCTCCTGCTGCGCACACACTTCGGAGAGCTTGCAAATGCCTAATAACCACAAGCAGCCCCTACTCCAATATTGGAGACACTGTTTTCATCAAGTTTGAAGCCTCAGTGTTGGCGCGGCAGCCTTTTCTTTCTCTTTCGGGATTGTGTTTTTCTCCACCTGAAAATGCCAAAGAAGGCATAAAAACATGGATTTGTCTCTCCTGCTGCGCACACACTTCGGAGAGCTTGCAAAGGCCTAATAACCACAAGCAGCCCCTACTCCACTATGGGAGACACTGTTTTCATCAAGTTTGAAGCCTCAGTGTTGGCGCGGCAGCCTTTTCTTTCTCTTTCGGGATTGTGTTTTTCTCCACCTGAAAATGCCAAAGAAGGCATAAAAACATGGATTTGTCTCTCCTGCTGCGCACACACTTCGGAGAGCTTGCAAATGCCTAATAACCACAAGCAGCCCCTACTCCATTATGGGAGACACTGTTTTCATCAAGTTTGAAGCCTCAGTGTTGGCGCGGCAGCCTTTTCTTTCTCTTTCGGGGATTGTGTTTTTCTCCACCTGAAAATGCCAAAGAAGGCATAAAAACATGGATTTGTCTCTCCTGCTGCGCACACACTTCGGAGAGCTTGCAAATGCCTAATAACCACAAGCAGCCCCTACTCCAATATGGGAGACACTGTTTTCATCAAGTTTGAAGCCTCAGTTTTGGCTGGACAGCCATTTCTTTATTTTTGGGGCCTGTGTGTTTTTCGACCTGGAAATGGCAAAAAAGGCGCGAAAACATTGATTTGTCTCTCCTGCCGCGCACACACTTCGGAGAGCTTGCAAAGGCCTAATAACCACAAGCAGCCCCTACTCCACTATGGGAGACACTGTTTTCATCAAGTTTGAAGCCTCAGTGTTGGCGCGGCAGCCTTTTCTTTTTCTTTCGGGATTGTGTTTTTCTCCACCTGAAAATGCCAAAGAAGGCATAAAAACATGGATTTGTCTCTCCTGCTGCGCACACACTTCGGAGAGCTTGCAAATGCCTAA